>NW_026294595.1:36140677-37340677 GCF_007827085.1 Peromyscus californicus insignis | reverse complement strand
GATATAATTATTCTGAAAAACAGATTTGGCAGTTTGTCTCTGTCTCTCTCTCTCTCTCTCTGTCTCTCTCTCTCTGTCTCTCTCTCTCTCTCTCTCTCTCTCTCTCTCTCTCTCTCTCTCTCTCTCTCTCTCTCTCACACACACACACACACACACACACACACAGACACACAAAATTATATACCTAGCATGATGCATCCCACAACTTGGATCCATGTCAGGTATATTTGACTAAAGGAAATGAGCCATAAAAGGTAGTTGTATGAGTCCATTTCTGTCCTGTCTCAAAGGCAAATACAATAGCAGTATATAAGCCAGAAAAAGATTGTGTTCTTAGAGGTTAGAGATGTCAGAGGGGAAGGGCTCGAATGTGACTTAAGAGCACAATGAGAGGCCTTCCTGGTAGTGTTGGTTACAGGACGAACAGAAAGGACAGTTGCATTAGATCAACATTTGTAGCTGGCTTCTTGGTTTTGAAGTGCAGGCAGCATGTATAAGATATAGTTACTAAGGAAACAGTTACTGATATGTGGGACTTGATTGTATCATTTCCTACAAACGTGGTTATTTAAAAAGAAAATGCCTTTTTTAAATTTATTTTTTATTTTATAATTTAATTTAATTTTACATATCAGCCATGGATTCCCCTGTCCCCGTCCCCCCCCCCCCCCCCCCCCCCCCCCCCCCCCCCCCCCCCCCCGCCTTCCCCCCAGCCCACCCCCCATTCCCATCTCCTCCAGGGCATAGACTCCCCTGGGGATTCAGCTCAACCTGGTAGATTCAGTCCAGGCAGGTCCAGTCCCCCTCCTCCCAGGCTGAGCCAAGTGTCCCTGCATAAGCCCTAGGTTCCAAACAGACAGCTCATGCACTAAGGACAGGTCCCAGTCCCACTGCCTGGCTGCCTCCCAAACAGTTCAAGCTAATCAACTGTCTCACTTATCCAGAGGGCCTGATCCAGTTGGGGGCTCCTCAGCTATTGGTTCATAGTTCATGTGTTTCCATTAGTTTGGCTATTTGTCCCTGTGCTTTTTCCAATCTTGGTCTCAACAATTCTCGCTCATTCAATCCCTCCTCTTTCTTGCCAATTGGACTCCTGGAGCTCCACCTGGGGCCTGGCCATGGCTCTCTGCATCCGGTTCCCTCAGTCATTGGATGAGATTTCTAGCATGACAGTTACGGTGTTTGGCCATCCTATCACCAGAGTAGGTCAGTTTGGACTTTCACTTGACCATTGCCAGTAGTAGAAAAGAGGACCCTAAGAAAGACACAGGGATTGCCCAATGACAGAGAAATGGATGAGATCTACATGAACAACCTGGATGTGAGTGGGGGTAATGAAGGGCAAGGGTCGAGGGAAAGAGAGCTTAGGGGAGCGGGAGATCCCAGCTGGATCAAGAACAGAGAGGGAGAACAAGGAATAGGAGACCATGATAAATGAAGACCTCATGGGAATAGGAAAAAGTGCTAGAGAGGTCCCCAGAAACCACAAAGAAAATGCTTTTAAGAATTGCTGTACTATGAATTGAACCCAGGGCCTTACACATGCTAGGCAAACAGTCTACCTACCACTGGGCTAACTTCCAGCCTTCTTTAAACTTTTATTTTGTAAGAGTCTTACTAAATTGCCTAGTCTGGCCTTGCTGTCACTCTTTGTCCAGGCAGCCCTTGAACTTGGAACCTTCCTGTCCCAGCCTTAGAGGAGCTGTTGTTCCAGGCCTGCGCTGCCAGATTGGGTCAGCTCACTCTTCTTTCTGTTCACCTTTGAGAACCAAAGTATTCCACGTCCTCATTCAAGCCAAGACTTTATCCATACTTTATGATTTGTGTAGCCTTCGACCTCCTCCAGAGGTTTTCTTCACTGATATACCTAACATATATCCACTGTTTCCCTCTTGAGTATTTTTTCTTTATTGTCAACTGTAGACTTGCCCTGCCCTAAGTAATATGATAAACAGAAGCATAAGGGTTATTCCATCCCTGGCATAGCTCAGGTTGAGTTGGCATAGAAAAAATATCAATCTCATTCTTTTTAACTGCTGTGTGCTATTTCATAATAGAAACATGTCTTAACCTTTTAATTTATTTATTTCACAATATTTCCAGCCTTTTCACTCTACCTTCAGCCTGCAATTTCATATCTTAGTATGATTCTTTACGTCTACTATTTGAGAACTTTCCTTGCATAGATATCTATCAGTGGAATTACCATGTTAGAGGTTTCATGACGTTTTTTACTTTATAGCATGTCTACTAGCTTTGTGTTGTCTGCTAGCTTTCTGTGTTTACCAGTTTACACCACCTGTGTCAAAGGCCTGCTGGCATTTACTTAGTTCTTCCTTTCCCAGTACCTGTCTAGAACTTGTTATAAAGTCTAACGGATTTTAATCTGTAGGTTTCTATGACCATATGACTGAACTTGCCTGGTCTTGTCTGATATTGGAAGATAAGCAGAATCGTATTTGCTTAGTACTGGATGAGAGATTTTACTCCTGTAATATATGTTTATGTACATATTATATATAAAATCTGTATATTATATAATATGCATTTTGTATGCTATATATACACATCTGCATATGTCTTTTTCTACTGTGATCAGTCAGAATATTAAAAATGCATTCTTTATTTTTGTAGCTTTGATATTCATCTTTTTGTTTTTTTCTTAAGACTTTAATTACAGAATCCTATTCTTGCTTAAACTAACTTAGTAGACAAACTATCACAATATCCTTCTCAGAAATTTATTTCTGGCCTAGTGATGGTGGTGCACACCTTTAATCCCAGCAGGCCTGGAGCTCTGTGAGCTTCAGGGCCAGCCTGGTCTACAGAGTGAGTTCCAGGACAGCCAGAGAAACCCTGTCTTGAAAACTTAAAAAGAAAAAAGAAATTCCTGTTCTAGTTTGTCCTACTTAAAACCATTAGGTCTGTATTTTTGTATGTGCATGTGTGTGTGGGTGTGCATATGCCATGGCCTGTGTGCAGAGATCAGAGGATGAGTTAGTTGGCCCTCTCCTTCCTCTGTGTGGGTGCCGGGATCTAACAGATGGTTTGGCGGCAGCACCTTTACCTACTGGCCATTTGGCTGGTCCTTGTCTTTAGATCCTTTAGCCATTCCTTATTCTAAAAGCAAACCACAGCCTCAAAACCACACTTGTACTCTTGAGGCGCCTTGATTTTTTTCCCTTTTCTGTACTGGTCTTCATGGCATTTTATTTACAAAAAGGACTCTCCTGCTGAAACCATTTAAAATTGGTGCTTTTAGCTGCTTAACATTTTCCAATCTATTACTAGAGTTTTTAGTCCTTCCCTCACTCCTTGCATGACTGCAGATTTCCAAAGAGAAATCCATATGAATAAGACTTTAAATAATCAAGCAGGAGGTAGTCAGTAGATTAGGGTACCACAAACGGTTTATTTGATGAGTGTTCTGTGTTTCAGTATGGACTCATAAGGAGCTGTTGGAGTTCCATCCAAATGACTGGAATTGGTGTATAGGTGGTTGAGTACATTAATGTACTTTTGTACACTGTTTTCTTTCTCTTTTCCTTTCTTTCTCTTTCCTTCATTTCTCCTTCCTTTCCTTTCCTTTCCTTTCCTTTCCTTCCCCTTCCCCTTCTTCCCCTTCCCCTTCTTCCCCTTCCCCTTCTCCTTCTTCCCCTTCCCCCTCCCCCTCCCCCTTCTTCCCCTTCCCCTTCTTCCCCTTCCCCTTCCCCTTCCCCTTCTTTCCCTTCCCCCTCCCCCTCCCCCCTTCTTCCCCTTCCCCTTCCCCTTCTTTCCCTTCCCCCTCCCCCTCCCCTCCCCCTTCTTCCCCTTCCCCTTCTTCCCCTTCCCCTTCTTCCCCTTCCCCTTCTTCCCCTTCCCCTTTCCCCTTTCCCCTTTTCCCTTTTCCTTTTCCCCTTTTCCCTTTCCCCTTTCCCCTTTCCCCTCCTCTTTCCTTTCCTTTCCTTTTCTTTTTTCGAGATAGTTTCTCTGTGTAGCTGTGGTTGTCTTGGAACTTGCTCTGTACACAGACTGGTCTTGAACTCAGAGATCACCTGTGTCTGCCTCCCACGTGCTGGGATTAAGGGTGTATGCCGCCACTGACAACCCATAGATTAGTTTCTTAATCTTTAATGCACAGAATATTCTGGTTGGTAAGTGTGGGCTGAATCTGAGATTTTGCATTTTGTAAAAATCCTTTCAAGGGCTTTTGGCTTATGGCTTCTGTTTGATTAGCTAAGAGCCTGATGAACGCCTGAATGGTCACACTTAGGGCTGCTCCTTTTGCACCATATAAAAGTAAATGCTTTCACATTGCTATAGATACGTGTTTTGTTTAATTTTGTATAGTTTAATTGGTATTTTGCTATATTAATGGAAATTTATGTATTTCAGTAAATATATTGATTATGGGTTAGTTACTGCTCAGAGGTTTATAACATCATCTGTTCAAAGCCACCCTTCAAGGTTATCGTTGTCATCATCATCATCATCATCATCATCATCATCATCATCAATTTTTCGTGAACACTATAGACTAACTGAAGACTTCAAGTATGCTACATAAGTGCTTCACTGCTGAGTGACCCTGCAGCCCCCAGATTTTATAGTGGCTTCAGCAGCTGTGAGACAATCCAGAAAGTTGAGCTTAACAAGCAGTTCTAAGTATTTCATTTATTTTTCTGGTAGAACTAGAATTCATAATTGCTCTTCATTATTTTTAGGATATTATTCTAATTTAGACATTAATGTGCCACTAAAGTGAGAATAAGAAACAATTTTCCATTTAGCTCCGGTCGTTTGTGGCTGTAGGTACCTGCCTTTCCCCTCTGAAAGGCGTGGGTTAGTGGAGATCTTACAACAGAGGCCCCACTGCCAGCCTTGTCTGCACTGAAGGTACATCTGAGTGGACGGGATGGATGGTTCTGGGCTTAAATAGGCTGTACGTCAAAGGGTGTCTATTGATTGGGGTGTTGATATTTCAAGATTAATAATACCAAATATTCTCCTATTCTACTCAACAAAATCACAAATCTTTGAGTAAAGTCTTCAGAATTACTTAATTTTTGACATGGGAATTAGCAATCAACATATGTAGACCCCAAAGTAAAATATTTTTGGAGAAATGTGTTTTTTTATTTAAAAACATTAGACTGATTTTCATTTTGATAGTTAATATACAGCCCTATATTGTTGCATTTAATAAATTGTCAGTAGTAGAAAGTTCTAGAGGATTTATGAAGAGATTTAGAATTGACTTACTAATTTTCATTCTTATTCATCATTCACATTGCACTGAAGTTGTGCATATGGAACTTATGTCAAATGTTCATCTTTTCAGACCAGATCTAGCACTTGTCTTGAGAAGTAGTCCTTCTTTGTTTCTTCTGGTCGCAGCCATTGATTTTCTTTTTAAAGGTACATTAATAGTGCTGATGAAGCAGTGCAGTTAGAATTTGCATTAAAAATAAATGTGGGGAATAAAAAGCAACACTGTATAATATCAGAGTCTCGGTTTTCCCCTTCCCAATAAGTTCTTCAGTGTAAAGGACAAAAATCCTGAAGAGGTCAGGGGGGAAAAGGCCAGAGAAGGAACAAATGATGCAAAAAAGAAAATGACCCTGAGGTCCCGGTTTAATACATATGTATTTCAGGTTGATAGTTGCTTTCATTAGCAGACCTCATTGTTATGCAATGGCTGTTCCTCTGCAGCAAAATGGTCTTGTACTCACAGGCCTTGCATGTATCTTCTCTGTTACTCTTACTGGAATGGACATCTATCTTTGGTTTACTTTTACCATTTTGTTAAGGAAAACAAGGAAAATTGAATTCTATTCTTTTGTTGCTAAATTTGTTTTTAAAAGGCCTTTACATTTGTATTATGGATGTTTTCTATTTTTGTTCTCTGGTGTAAACAATTATAAGATGGTTAGTATTGTAAACATGTTAATTATGATTTTTAAGGGAATAACAAATTTAATTGATTTTTATTAGCTACATAAGCATATGTTTTCTAACCTTTTTAAATATTGAGGATGATTTTTTTATTGCAATAAAATTTGGTAAGCAAGATCTGAAAGCTGCAACCTTTTTTTTTTTTGGTTTTTCGAGACAGGGTTTCTCTGTGTAGCTTTGCGCCTTTCCTGGAACTCACTTGGTAGTCCAGGCTGGCCTCGAACTCACAGAGATCCGCCTGGCTCTGCCTCCCGAGTGCTGGGATTAAAGGCGTGCGCCACCACCGCCCGGCTTTAGCTGCAACCTTTTGCAACAGCAGAAATTGTGTCTAGAGATTACTGCAGCCTGTGTTTTCATAAAATAGATTCTGAAGTAAACTATTTCAGTGGTTTTTTTTTTTAATCTTTTTTTTTTTTCCTGGAGCTGAGGACCGAACCCAGGGCCTTGCGCTTGCTAGGCAAGCGCTCTACCACTGAGCTAAATCCCCACCCCCCTATTTCAGTGTTTTTACGTTTGAGGTGAATACTGGACAGCAATGCAGAGAGTCTGAATGATTTCAGCCAGTGAATACAGGCATGGGTCAAACCAAGGTGGATACAGTGCTCATTATTGTAGATGTAACCAACCTTCTTACTAAAAGAAACACAGAACCAATGCGAAGAATAAAGCCAAGAGGTCAGAGCTAAGAGCTAAAACCTTACCCTTCCTCCTGCGGTGGTCCTACCTCTCTGAACCAGAGCTACTTTCTGTGTTAAAGTCCTTATATAGAATTTCTGTTCTGCCTTCTCTTTGGTTGTAAACCCAACCACATGACCGCCTCCTCACGGCCTTTCTGTATAGACCTCCAGGTTTTCCATGATTGGTATTGAGATTAAAGGCATGCGTATCCAATAATGGCTGTATCCCTGAACACACAGAGACTTACCTAACTCTGCCTACCAAGTGCTGGGATTACAAGCGTACGCCACCACTGCCCTGCTTTCCTATGGCTTGCTAATAGCTCTGACCCCGGGCAACTTTATTTATTAACATACAAATAACATTTTAATACAAATAAAATATCACCATACATTATAGTCATTTTGCAGCTTGACAGTACTTGACAAAGTCTGTTGGTTTTTGGAAAGATTCTCAAAAATTGTCCCCACATGAGAATCTTCGTTTGTGTAAGTACAGATTAGTTTTATCACATGCAAAGATATATGTGGTAATAACTGACCTTTTGGTTCACTTAATGCAATCCTAGCAATGTCTTGGCTACATTGACGAAACAGGATCTGTTATAATATGTACAACGGGTTATTAATGCATCATATTGAGTTAATTTGTACTGAGGGTGTTTTATTCATTGTGAGCAAGGTAATGAACGATTAACAAGCTGTTCTAGGGTTAGTGAAGGAAAGGTTGTGGGCCAAAAGAACCAGACTCCAAGAGAGGGTCACCCTAAGTTTGATTAACCCTGAACTGATAATGAATGGAGAGAAGCTGTGGGAAGCACAAGAATGATCTGGGAAGTCATAGGACATAAAGTTTGCATCTTTACAAAATAGAAGAGACCCACTCCACTGTGACTGTTTGATTTGCTATTATCTATTTACTTCACATGGAAATGGGAGTGTAGCTTTGATAAATTTCAATTGTATTCAGTCCAAGTACATAGCAGTTGACATTATTAGTGAGTAATGTTTGAGGGTTTTCTTTTTTTGATGATGTAGTGGGGCATAAGGAATTTCCTTATTCTTTGTTTTGTTGTTTTTCCCTGGACTAATAACATAAAAAGTAAACTCTACATGTGAAAACACAAATGTGAAGGGGTGAGGCTCAATATGGAGATGGAGTTGTCTCCCTGAGTTAGGATCGCCAGACTGAATAGGACTAGGATTCATCATTGATTCACTCCCAGGCAGACGTGAGAGGCCACAAATGAAAGCCTTCTCTGTGAAGACCTGGGTTTACACCCTCACATCTTCTTCCTCCCTTTCAGAAACCACACCTTTCCCTGAATGCCTGATGGACTCAGTCTGCAGGAGAGACTACATTTAGAAGACACTGAGTTGGGAATATGAAACTGTGAATTTAACAAAGATACCTGAGGATTCAGATTAGACAGATTAGAATTCTTGACTACATCACTTATTAGTTGTCATCTTTTATTATTTATTCTATGACTATGGCTTTTGTTGAGGAAATGATAAAAGAAGATGGCACAGGAAATTCATTGTTCTGATTTCTGTATATATACCGAGAAAACTTTTATTGAAAATATAGAAGAAATTTGTCTTCATCATGGGAACTAGGTAAAGCTTTGGGTTTGTGAATTGGTATCTTATGTATGAAAGTGAGGATTTTGGGAATTGTCTAACTGCTTCCCTTGCTGGCTAAACTCAGCTATAAGCCTCATGTCATGATGTATATGAACCTAGTGACAGCATTTCTGTATTCTGCTTTACCTCATATGTGCTTTTCTTACTTTTTACAATTTGAGACAGTGTCCATATGAGCCAGGTGGGTCTCCAGCTCATGATCCTCGGTAGCTTCCTGAGTGTTAGGCCTGAAGTGTGCCTTCTCAGCTGAATGTTATTTTATTTATATAAACTTACGTTTAAAAGACACTCTTCACTATTAGTTGTAAGCCACTTTACGTTCTTTTGGTATAAAATGGGAGATAAGTAGTGTTTATTACAGAACAATTTTATGTACTACTATGTGTGATTGTGAGTGTGTGTGAGTGTGATGTGGGTGTGTGTTTGTGGGCATTGACCAGCCACTGTGCACTAGTCAAGGTGAGAGGACAAACTTGAGGAATCTGTTGTTCTTTTCTCTGAGTTTCTGGGATCAGCTGAGGCCGTTCATTCTGGGAGGCCAAGCCTCACTTCTGTTCCCAGGCCATCCTACTGGCCCTTGCACACGTGTGTTCAATCTCTTTAGTGCTATCAGACTTGCCGGGGAGTGCGGATCTTTCTGAGGCCCTTTGTCCTCATAACCCCACAATTACAGTCAGCTGTGTTAAGTGTGCCCTATACAGGTATCTGAGTGACAAGATGGGAGGGGTGAGATACACCTGAGAGGGGGAAGAACGCCCTTTGTCATCTGAGTCACAGAGTGCCATGTATAGCAACTGTCCCTTTTGTCTGAACTGTAAGCGCTCTTCAGAATTACGTTCATTCATGTATTTGTGTGTGTGTGTGTCTGCGTGTGTGTGTGTCTGTGTCTGTGGGTGCGTGTGCGCATGTGCAGTCAGAGCACAGCTTGTGGGAATTAGTTCTCTTCTTCTACCATGTTGGTTCTGGCGGTCATATTCAGGTCCTCTGTGTTGGCAACAAGCACATTTGCCCACTGAGCCATCTCTTAGCCCAGGACTATACACTCTTAATAGTAAAGCTCACTGACTTCTGCTGCAGAGCCACTTTGAATGATCAAAGTATCACACTTACTTTCTGTTCCTCTTCACAGTTTTCTGTATCATTTTGCAAATGCGAGCTATCGTGGGACCTAACCTAGTCATGGACCTTTGAAATAGTTGAAATAATAATTTTATAATTTAAAACTTAACTGTTCATAGCCAAAAACTGCACATATGGTCGGAATTCCATTTACAGTTTTCTCTGATGGAATAAGGACCATGTTTGCATGCTAGGTGAAAATAGGATATTTGTGTTACTGAATTTGACCACAAATCAATCAGTCAATCAATCAATCTATTTATTTATTGGTTTCTCCAGACAGGGTTTCTCTGTGTGACTGTTCTGTCCTGGCTGTCTTGGAACTTGCTTTGACCAGACCAGGCTGGCCTGAAACTCACTGAGATCCACCTGCTTCCACCTCCCAAGTTTTGGGATTAAAGGTGTGCACCACGACCACCTGGCTAGCTGGAACTCTTAACGGCTTAGTTAGAGTCTTCTGAAACTTGACAGTTTCATTGTGGTAAAGGAAGCGTTAGTGATGTCAGCACCTGCCTTTCTGTGATTCAATACTCTTGGAATAACACAGTTGGAATTTGTGATCGGACTCCGGAGAGTCTGTCCATCTGGCCCAGAGTTTTCTGTTCAGGTGGATTTGAGTTCTCTGTATTGATTTTTGTTGTTTTCTGTTTTTCCTATTTCAGCACATAAAACTTTTGTTTTGCAAAATGAGTTAATATAAGCTTAATTTTAATCAAAATGACTTAAATGTTTGATGTGCTTATATTGTGAAATGGTCTTTAATAACTCTTTGCATTAAAATTATTGAAAGTTGTATTCACAAGTACAAATGTAATTAGTAATATTATATTTTTAGCAAATAGATTTCTTTTTTTTTTTTTTTGGTTTTTCGAGACAGGGTTTCTCTGTGTAGCTTTGCACCTTTCCTGGAACTCACTTGGTAGCCCAGGCTGGCCTCAAACTCACAGAGATCCGCCTGGCTCTGCCTCCCGAGTGCTGGGATTAAAGGCGTGCGCCACCACTGCCCGGCTAGCAAATAGATTTTTAAAAAAGATTTATTTATTTTATGTATGAGTACTCTATCTGCATGTATACCTTTAAGCTAGAAAATGGCATCAGATCCCACTAGGATGTGGGTTCTGGGAATTGAACTCGGGTCCTCTGGAAGAACAGCCAGTGCTCTTAACCACTGAGCCATCTCTCCAGCCCCCACAAATAGATTTTTAAGATGAGTACAAGTTTTATAGATTTTTAAAAATCACCTAGATAGTGTGAAAGTAGTAACTTGTTTTTCATTTTCAGGAAGCTAAGGATTTTAGATTTTGTAGTGATAATTTAAATCAATCTCCATCCAGTTGTATTATAAATTTCAGAGAAAAGGGCAAAAAGCAAATTGGGAGGGAAAAACTAAGAACAAAGAAATGCAGTTTTCAAAATAACAATTGGATATTTTTTAAGGGCTCAGGTGAATATTTTAAATTTTATTGTGTTTTTTTAAAAGGAGCTTAACATGTAGGGAATCATTTTACCTTATGTAAACTTTTTGATACATACCATTTGTTTTAAAGATTACTGTATATTATACAATAGTCTAATTACACTATTAAAAAGACTTAGGCTTTGACAAATAATTAAATGTTAATCTTTTATTCTAACTCAGAAATTCTTTGTAGCTACCTTTTTAAAGCAGTTGAAATTTAAAGGCAATTTTTTAAAGCAGGTTCTTGAATAATTATTTTCTTTAATTTAGAAAAAGAAATCTTGTTAGCATTGCCTTATTTTTATAATTTGTTTGCCAAAAACCAGTGTTTGAACCCTGCTCAAGGCTGTGAGCATTCTTTATTGTAAGTTGAGTTCCTGCATGTCAGAAATAAATCCTTCTTCAAAAGGGAAGGAGATGCTTCTTCTCTTTATTGTAAGGTTTGACCTCAGCAGAATTAAGAAAAGCACAATTACCTGAGCCGTCCCCCTTACCTGGCTTAGTTTCGTCACGTGAGCATTCCGGTTACGGTTACGGTGAGCTAAATGCTCCCTCCACCTGCCTCTCAGTTTGTTTACCAGGAAATCAAGATGTGTAAACTGCAGGAAGTACTATTTGACCCTCTCCGACAGTATCTCATTACAATAATTGCTAATCTCTGAATAAGACAGCCATGTTTGGTGAGAGAGAGGTTGTGTTAGGTAGATTCTAGGTGTTTCAACAAACAGAGCATTGCAAATGCTGACTTGAATTGTGCTTTCATTGTAGCGCTTGATAAAAGACATATTGTGACCTTTGGGGTCAGCAGAGCTAGGATACAATAGTAAGTATTCTTTCAAGCCTTTCAACTGAAAATATCGGGGCTTGTTGTGGAGTGCTGTCTCTGCCCTGAATCGAAAGGATAATGGCTACTTCCTGATTAAACCCTCCACAGTAAGCTGCCACTGTTGTGCTGAATGTCTTTCTCTGGCTAAGGAGAGCATTTGCTGTTTTCTTTATTGTGTATCACTGTGTTTTCACTGACGAGTCTTTTAGAAGTATTTCCTGAACTTGAACTTACATTTTGAGTAGAAACTACTGTTTTAAGTTTGGAGGATTTTTAAAAATTCGAAAGTGTTTCTGTTTTGTATCTTAAATCCGACCATCTCATATACTAACTGTATATATTTTGGTTAAGAAACAAGCTTTAAAAAACCATTAGCATGATAAGTTATAGAAAGCCGCCACCTGCATAGTACTCTCAGCAAAATCCTGAACTAACATGCAGTAAACCTTATTGTTTTCAGACTCTGGGATAGATTCTAATTTATTTTCTAGAAGAAATTTCTGTTTCCATGCTGTCATAATGTATTGTTTTAATTCTTATTAAATTGTTTTCTTACATTAATTACAAGGGCCCTGTGATAGCAAAATGAATGTTAAGTACTCAAAGCATAAGAAGGAATAAAGAACTGCTTAGCTTTAATCCTGGAGCTGGCAGCCACCCCATCTGTGGCCTTGGGACAGTTGTTTAAACTGCTTACCTTGTTTTCTTGTCTCCTACACAGGTGCTTAAATAAAATGTGTTTATTTATTTATTGCAATACAAAAAATATAAAGGAAACACATTTTATGAGTGTTTTATAAAATAGAGAACTAACTTCCCAGATGGGAACATTAGTGTTATTAGTATATAGAAAAGCAGGAGATTCACGTCTTTACAGTGAAATGATCATCTAATTTAAATACAGCTTGTTTTTCTTAACCCTTCATTACGCAAGAATTATGAATATTGTTGGATACATGACTAAAATAAGAAGTAGGCAGCTGATAGTTAATTCATTCGAGTCCCAAGCATGCTTCTGACCTTTGTAAGGATGAGCTTGCTTAGAGAATAGAGAAGAGTGTATATATTATATACTGGGAAGTGTAGGTTATTTAAATATTATCATTTTTAATATTTAAGCTCCAGTCGTAAGTATTTTGTTCATGTAAGAGATAACATTTTAAAATTATTAAAAATTAAGTGCAGTTTCTGAAGAAGGCTATAGAATCTAAAATAGGCAAACATTTAAAAATATTCTGGGGAAATATAAATAATCTAGCTTGTGTTGAGAGAATTGAGGTACCTTCTTTTCAAAATGCTTATCAAGTTCAATTTGATTCAGTAGTTTTAAATATAAGTTATTGTATCTCAGAAGGTTCTAAATATTATGTTTAATGTCAGGTTATGAAAATAAAATTTACAACAGTGCCTCTTTCATTTGGTAGTGATAAGTAATAGATGCCATTTATTGTTACATAGAAACCGATGAGCTAATTTATCATTTTATATTCATGTTAATCACATTAGGCACAGTATCACTGCTTCCATTTTCATTGCCGAAGAAATGTGTAGAGAATTTAAATACTGTGACTAAGGTTCTTTTGCCAGTGTCAGACTCAAGTGAGAAACACTAACAGAACCCAGAATCCAGAACTCCAGAGTCCTACAGAGTCTTAAAAAAAAAAAGACACTTTATATTTTGTTGATTATAAAGGTGCTCACACCTTTGGTTTAGATGGATTTATTTATCAAATATTTTAGAGTACCTCCCAGTTTTCAGACACTGTATGAAGTAAAATTACTAACAGTAGGAAGCCAAACAAAACCCTTGTCTCAGAAAGATCACAGTTTTAATATAAGAAGTAGAAAATTAGCAGGCTGTGATAGTACAGTGTGATAACTGATAAAGTGCAGGTAAATACACAGTGCTAAATGCTGTATAAAGTGATAGTCACTATATTGTTTTTATTTAAGATTATTATTATTGCTATTACTATTATTGTTTTGACATTCTGATGATAGAGCCTTAGAGAATGTTAGGTACCCTACCACTGGACTATTGTAGGTATCCGGAAAATAACAGCAAGTAAACCTTCCAAAGATTTACTTTTGTATAACATAGAGTTCGGATGGAGATAAGCTATAATGAATAATTTGTGAAATATGTGGCATGTTAGACTGTAAATGGTACTAAGCAAGAGAGAAAACTAAACAAAGGGAGCAGGATCACTTTTGTCACTGTTCTGGGCTCTGGAAGGACTTAACCAAGGTGGTGATTGAGCAATGATCAAGGTCTATGTACTTACCTTTCCAGGCAGAAAGCATTTTCAGGGCATGCCTGATATGAACTTAGGAAATAAATGGAGGCCATTGTGGTTAGAAGTAAGAGTGAGGAAGAGGGGAGAGTAGAAAGGTGTATTTCAGGAAGAAGGAAGGAAGGAGAGGCTGTTCACATGAGACCCTTCAGACCCCTGTTAGGACTTAGTGGAACTCAGGCTTTTGCATAGATCTAGTTTGTAGTTTTAAAGTATCATTCTATTGGCTGTGTTGAGAATAGACTGTAGTCATGGAACATTGTTACAGAATTCTTTAATCTAACAGAAGGGAATGGCTTGGTAGAATTTAAACTCTGGATGTTTTGAAAGGTAAAACTGAAAAGATTTCTTGGTGATGCTCACAATGAGAGGGAGAAAAGATGACTAGAAGGATGATGTTGCCATCACATCAGCTGTGAGATGAAGAGGTTTTCCAGGTGAACCATGGGTAGGGATAAGGAATCAGGACTTTTTCCATGTGGTACACTTTAAGTGCCTAATAGAAGTGCAAAGAGAGATGTAGGAAAGCTTCACCTAGACGATAACAATCTAAATTGATATTGAAGAATGAATTTGACTTATCCCAGCATAAGAGATGTTTCCTCATAAAACTCGCAGGTGTTCCCTGGAAAATCTTTACACTTTGGTGTTGTCTTCTTTATATACTTACTAACTAGAGTAGCATCCAATCATCTGGAAAGTATTGTTATTATTACTTTCAAATTATTGTTTGTGCATTGGTGTTTTGCCTGCATGTATGTCTGTGTGAAGGTGTCATATCCCCTGGAACTGGAGTCACAGACAGTTGTGAGCTGCCATGTGGGTACTGGGAAATGAACCCAGGTCCTACGGAAGAGCAGCCAGTACTCTGAACCACTGAGCCATCTTTCCAGCCCCAAGTGTTGTTATTTGAAATGTAATAAAGTTGTTTATGTCAAAGAACTAAGTACCTGGATAGTTAAGTTTTCATAGTATTTCAATGACTAATCATGAGCTGTACTTGAGTGCTTTAGCTGTTGGTTCTCACCATAGTGCTGCAAGGTAAATATTATTCTCATTTTGCATGGTGACAAAGTGGGGACAAGAGAGATTATTAATTGTCTGAGTCCTTAATGACTAGTTAGGCCGTTGATAGATAGCATTGACCATGCTCCGTATTTTAAAAATGTATACTCTTGAGGTTCATTAACAAACAAAAACAAAAAGCTTTTGTGTGAGAACCCAAGAAGGTTTTTTAGAACATTAGTTTCCATCCTGTATTGTAATATAATGATACTCTTCAGAACAAGCTTATGGATTCTTGGTCATGGAGTCAAGCCAGCTGTCGGTTGGTCTTTTAAAAATTTCTATGGTTTCTCTACCTTCCCCTGTTAGAGATGTTCCCCCTTCTCCTGCCCCCAGACCCCTTTGTAGTGTTCAGTAGAGTAGGAGTCTGACAAATTCAGCCGCTATCATCATCATCATCCTCATTTCTTTTCCTAATACATTGTGACCTTAGAAGTCATAATTCAGTCTTCTGAAAATGATAAAATCTCAGAGATTAAGGGTGTAAGGACTTTTTAATTGATAAAGAATGGCTTTTAACTTGTGTTTTGTCAGCTTACAGACCAGCTTTGGCTTCCTTTTTGTCTTCTGTGGTGGTGTGGCAAGTGCTTTTCCTTGACTGGAACACTAATCTCCAAGGTATTAGTACATGTTTTCAATGTAAAAATGAACTGCCCCTGCTGTATTTCAGTACAGATTGCTACTGTACCTGGCTGTTGAAATAGCTTTGCTTTGGAGACTGTTTTTTATAAGTACATGCCTTTACAGCACTTAACATCATATGCTGATTTTTTCAAAGGAATAGAAATAGTTCATTCAAACTTCCTACACTTATATTTAAAGTCTTCTACTTATTGTCATACTCTAACTTAAAGTTTTGTAAGTATAATTTATTTTAATGTCATCATAATTATTAAATAAGCTATTTAAATTATTTGGTTGGCCTCCAAAATATCTTTAAAATAATTATATCTAAAATAGCTGTAATTTTCATATTTTAAATAGCCCTGCTAAGAATTAGAGTTATATGTGTTGACTGTTTCTTTTTAGGCATAGAAAATGTTAGCATACACATTAATAATATGTCAGTGTGTTACTCATTTTTAAAGTATTTATTTGGACAGCATCTTGGTTTTTATTCAATCAGGGAAAATGAGAGCCAAGTGGTTGCTTATGCCTAAAATTCCAACACTGAGGTTCATTTAGAAGGATTGCCTTAGAGGCTGAGGCCAGCCTAGGGTACAGTTTGTTTAAGGCCAATCTGAGAGACAGCGAGATACTCTACAAACAATTTTTTTCCTTTTGAAAAAAGGGCAATCAGAATCTTATGTATTTTTCTGGAATGGTTTCCCCTACCATTTGTTATTGAAATTCCCACTTAATGTGTTTGTTCAAGTGTAGGACTGGATTCCATGTTGTTTCACATGTGGTGGGTTATTAGATCCTGTTTTGACAGCCTGAGCCACTACAAACATATTCTGGCAAATAAAATCCAAACAAATATTAAGTATGAGTATTGATTTGATAACTTAAACAATTTGCTCAGTGTTATAAGCAATGCATAATCAAATATAAAAATTACAGTAATTTTAAAACATTAAGCATCTCAAAAAAGGGTCCAAGATCAATTGCTAAATGAGTGAGCTATATAAATAAAACACTTTGACAGTAAGGGAAACCTGGTAAATAGAGTTCCAGAGGAAACATTTTCATTAAACGGACCAGAGTGAGATCCCTGAGCACTAAAAAAAACTTCAAGCACTAGTTTAAGAAGCAAATTTCCTGAGATGGAATTAACTGTCTAGCAAATCACCCTACAGTACATAATTCAATAATTTTGTTTTTTGTCATTTTGGAAAAAAAATATATCACAAAACTTGCCATTTGGATTAGGTTTTTTTTTTTTTTTTGAGGGGGTGGTTTTTGGTTGTTTGTTTGGGGTTTTTTTTGTTTTGTTTTTTGTTTTTTGCTTGTGGGTGTGCTAGGCAACTGCTCTACCATTGAGCTATATTCCTACTCCCAACTTTGGCCATTTTTTTTTTCCATTTCTTTGGAGACAGAGTCTCACTATAGTGCTGCCCTGGCTATTCACTGTGTAGACTAGGCTACCATAGAGCTCCCAGAGATGTGTGTCTTTCCTTTCCAAGTGCTTCAGTAAGAGGCTATGGCACTACACCTGGCTGTTTGACCGTTGGAATGTATCTAATTCAGTATTGTGCAGGTACTCCTATTATTTCCACAATGTTCTCACCACCCCAAAATTCTGTAATTGTCAAGCAGTAACTCTAATCTGTTTTTGTCCTATAAATCTCTCATGTTCATACACTTTTTTATTGGGCAGACTTATTTTACTTAGCACAAAGTTTTCAAAGATGATTCCTCTTGTAGAATTTTCAGAACCTCGTTGCTTTATATGATTCAATTATGTAAATGAAAGAAGCATGATCTACCCTTGTATATGTGTGTGTGTGTGTGTGTGTGTGTGTGTGTGTGTGTGTGTAGATATATATATATATCATCCATTTATCTGCTAATGGATAGACTCTATACTAGTATCTGCTCAAAGTTCTTGTAGTAATATTGTGCTTAGCCTTTTGGGAATTGTCATGCTTCAGTTGAAAAGAATAGTCACCTTAGGAACCTAGTATTATATAGAAAGCATGGAGGTTGTGGAGACTTGGCTCAACAATTAAAAGTGCTTGCTACTCTTGCAGAGGACCAGAGTTCCATCCTAGGCATCAGGTCAGGAGGCTCACAACCAGCTCCAGGGCATCTGACACCCTCCTTTTGCCTCCCTTGGCATCCACATACATGAGTGTGCACAGACACATCAGCATAAATAAGAAATAAAGTAAAATTTAAAACGCAAATTATGGAAAAGATGAGGCTGAATCATTATTGCTTTCAGCATATATCAGATATTTTTATTTGGAAAAAAAGAAAAAGAAAAGCAGCCGTATGTGTTATGTGTGAGAACGTGTTTGAGTATAAAGGGCTTCTGTTTACAGTGAAGCTATCAAAAATGAAGCATTCTGGGTGTAAACGATCCCAGTCTGGGTGAAGTATTTCACAGGCTGTGATTACTGACTCTGGATTCCTCATTCCCTGGGCACTCTTTATAAAAGAATACCTGTTGATGTTTCTATAGGTATTCCTTGTAACTTAGTGTGTTTCTGTCTGTTTCTTCAAATGAAAGTTTATTGGTTGTATCTATGTGGCAGGGTTTTCAGAGGCTTCTAAAGTGGACAAAATAGATATAGTAGTTAACAGTCTACTTGTAGGAGACAGACAATAAATAATAAAATTTGCATAATACATAGATTAACAGTTTTATCATAAGTTCTAAAAAGTGTTGGTGGTGATGGTCTTTCACATCATGACCAGGAGAAGTGTCTAGTGAAGAACTGATGTAACAGGACAGGTGGCCATTCCGTAGAGGATTTCTGTAAACCCTGTGCACTTGTCGTCTGCAGAGTTGAGTTGCAGTGACAGAGAGCTTAGGTGTAAGGATGTGAAGTGTGCTGCCTGCCGTCAGATGTTTGTAATTAGTGCTGGACAGGGATGCAGGCTTCCATTTCCCAGTGTTTCTTCTTGTTTTACTTCATTTACTTTTGTTTGTTTGAGATAGGGCTTCTTACAGGGGTCAGGGTAGGGCTCAGTGGCAGAGTACTTGCCTAGCCCGTGTTAGGTCACAATTTTAATCCCAAAACATGTTCTTTCAAAAGCAAGATGTCACCCAGGCTGGTCTCAGACTCCCTAGCTAGGGGAGTAACTGGGGCTAGCCTTGGGCTTCTGATCAGCCAG
The DNA here is from genome assembly GCF_007827085.1 of Peromyscus californicus insignis. Classification (NCBI taxonomy): domain Eukaryota; kingdom Metazoa; phylum Chordata; class Mammalia; order Rodentia; family Cricetidae; genus Peromyscus; species Peromyscus californicus. The sequence goes on along the minus strand of NW_026294595.1, from coordinate 37,321,873 downwards.
ATTCTCCTGCCTCCTAGTGCTCAACTTCATTTTCATCCTTTTGTGTTGCTTTGTGTTGAATGTAGTTGCTTTTGTTTTTATTTGAGAAAGTCCTTACTGTGTAGGCTAGGCTGGCTTGGAACCTGTTATCTAGCCCAAGCTGACCTCCAGGTTGCAATCTTTCTGCCTCCATTCTATGTGCTGGAGTTACAGACATGCACCAAACCTCCAGTTTATGTTGTATGCTTTTCTTACTTAGAAATAGGATGGCAAATGAGGGTGGTTATTAGCTATGATATTATTATAGTTTTCTGTGGCTTACTGATAGTGTGCAGAAACACCAAAAAGAAACGGCTGCTTTAGAAGGCTAGGAAGACATCGGCAGTGACAAAACTGTTCTTTCTGTAAAGAATGAAAAAGATCAGAAAGAATCGTATTACTTGAGCTCGTATTCATGACAGCAGCCATCATCACTTCGGCATAAGGTAAATAATGGTTTTGTGTGTTTGGGTTTTGCTATTATGGTTATGGAACTGGGTTAACAGATGAAGGAGTTGAAGTGCAGGATTTCCTTTGCTTAATAGCTTTAACAGGGATGTGAAGGCCTTGAGCAAAGCAACCGGAAGCACTGAAATGAATGAATATCAAAGATCACTAAGGGAAGCCAGGGTCTTATAAAAGTAAAAAATGGAAATAGAAGAATTAAGAAAAAAAAATACAGTCATGGCGGCTCATGTCTGTAATCCCAGTACTTGGGAGGCTGAGGTAGGATTACTGTGAGTTTGAGTTTGAGACCACCCTGGGTGGAAGAGTGGGAGCCTGCCTCAAAACAAAACCACCAAATAATTTTTTTTTTTTTTTTGGTTTTTCGAGACAGGATTTCTCTGTGTAGTTTTGGGGCCTGTCCTGGATCTCGCTCTGTAGACCAGGCTGGCCTTGAATCTGCCTGGCTCTGCCTCCCAAGTGCTGGGATTAAAGGCATGTGCCACTACTGCCTGAAAAAAAATTTTAAAAGGGAAAAAAAATTCAAAGTTAATAAAAGTGACAGGATGGAATGGATATAGGAAGTATCGTGAGCAAACACATACAACTTTCTCAGGCCCTTTACTATGTATTATTGCGCTTTGAGTGATAGATTAAGTGAAATGTGTAGATGTAATTGATCAATATCCTACCCTCTCAAACTTCGGATTTGTTTTTTTTAAAGATTTATTTATTATGTATACAGTGTTCTGCCTGTAGGCCAGAAGAGGGCACCAGATCTCACAACAGGTAGTTGTGATTTACCATGTGGTTGCTGGGAATTGAACTCAGGACCTCTGGAAGAGCAGTCAGTGCTCTTTGCTGAGCCATCTCTCAAACTTTGTGGCAGACATTTGGTCAAGTTGTTACTGCTTTTAAACAGTGATGAAGTTGCTGAGGATCCAAACAGCTCAAGTGAGGACAGACGTCTCCGTCCCTCGGAAGGCTTCAGGTTCTGTCCTCGCCTCGTCTAGTACTGCTAAAGAGTTTTGAAATTGCTCCTCTAGATCGAGAGCAATGCGATTGTGTTAGGAGCCTTCCGGGCAGATCCAACACCCACAACAGTCACAGCTACTGTTGGTTCCGTATCATAAGCCACAAAACAACTCAGAGGATGCTAGTCAGAGAAGCTGTATGCACGCCAGGTACCCTGTCAACAATGCTCTCACTCCAGATTGAAGACTTAGAGTCACTTCCAGGCCTACTAGTTTATACTTGCTCTCAAGAGCCTGGAGCAAGAGGATCACTGGAAACTTGAAGCCATCCTGGTATACATAGAAAATTCTAGGCTAGCTAGGATACATAGTGAGACCACGAACTAAAAAATACAAAAATAATAATTTGGAATCGCTTCCCAGCTTCTTCCCCAAACAGCAGTCAGCCTTCTCTTTTAGTTGAACATATCTGCAAATGATGGGAGCTCTCTGTCCAGTTATAGGAGAGTAGCCAACGCTGACCTGCTTCAGGATAAGCTCTGGGCCATGTCTACTGTTACCAGCAATATTGCCGTCATGAATGAAAACAAGAATTGCTAATCTCAAGTGGAATGATGATACCCAATTTACCTACCTCTAGATTTGTTGTTAGGTAAAATGAGAAAATATGTGTATACTTTTCAAATTGCAATTTTAGTGATTGTCGTGTGTTTTCATTCAAGCCTTCAATTCAGATTTTATAAGCTCAAGGCTCTAAGGAAGACAATAATGTCTACTTCTCAAGGTAGAAAGCCACAGATCTGAACACTGCCATGTGGTTTAGTTAGAATTTAATTAGAAATAGACAAGAGTAAGAAGAGAGGAACCAGATTTGCTTGTGAGTCAGAATGCTTCTCCAGTCCTTGGAGGCCTAATGTGAGGTCAAGTTCAGCAAGGAATGGGAGGACTTTGCAAGCCTGTGAGAGCCTAAGGTGTAACACGTGGTGTGGATTAAAGGGGACTCATCTGTTTGGAAATATCAGAGTGAGGATGAGGGAGCTTTCTATTTTTAGTAACCAGTTTTCTATCAAGCATTACTACTTTAAAAAGTCAGGATCACTACTGACATGGAAAACTAAAGAAAAGGAGAGGTGGGGCTTAGAACTCCCAAGGTGATTGCAGTGTTTACAGTAAAGACTGAGTGACGTTGTGGACAAAAGACGTCCAGTAGCATCCTTAGACTCTGGGGCTTGCAGCTCCCTTTATAGCAGCATGGCCAGTCATGTGACTGCTTAATGAGGATGTGAAACAAGTCTGGCCCTTGCTTGATTCAAACTAGTTAGTCCCTAAACTGGGCTCATGTGGCTTTAGCTGGGTGTCTTTTGTTTTGTTGTTTTAATGCTTACAACATGGTGATGCAAGGTTAATGAGCACAGAGAGTGACTTGAACCCCTGCTTTATTATTTCCCTGTGTCTGTCACACATGAAGTTATAGGTGCTCTACATTCAGTCTTGAACAGAGTCCAGAATCAGGAATCAATAAAGTCGAATAATATTCTCTCAGAGAGAGATCCAAAAAGTTTGTTTTCAACAGCTTTATGGAAATCTGATTTACATATCATACATTTTACCATTTCAAATATCATTCAGTTTTTAGTGGATTCTCAGATTAATGTGTCTGTCAACACAATCAATTAAAATATTTTATCGTCGCCCGGAGTAGCCCAGTTCCTCATTTTCTCCCAACCTACTCACAGCTCTAAGGAACTGCTACTATGGTCTGAATTGGGATTGGGTGTTTGTTAACTTCTTGACCTTTTATCCACGGAACTGAAAATAAGGGTTCACACAGATATGCAGAACTGGCAAGACAGCTTTATTCAAAGTAAAGGGGTAGTGCAGATTAGGAAAGGATACAGTGTCAAGATTGACAGTGGGTCACATGAGTGAGGATTCTCAACTCCAGAGAGGAGTTTGGTTCTTTCCTTTGGGACATTGATAATATTCACGTGAACTATACATTTTAATATATATTAACTTAACCTTTGTAATATATTCTTTCTTTTTTTATTATTTTCTGAATTTCATATATTTTGCCCCAACAATATCCCTAAGTATTAGAATATCATTAGATTGTATTTGGAAGGTTTAAGACCTTGTATAACAGTGCTCAGAAAGGAATTTTAATGTGATGTCCTAGAAGGGATATAGTACACCCAGAGCCTTGAGTGCAGTCCTGAGCATCACAAACAAAATGAAACACTTCATGTGCACATCCCAAATGTGTCTTTATATGACCTGCATTGAATGTATGGACCATCATTAGACAGAAAAATGCAAGGATATGATGGGTATTAACTATGAGCCAAAATGTTTTGTGTATTTCAGTAAAGTAAAACAAAGTACTAACCAACAGTAAACTATTCTAAAGGTGATCTGTGAAATAGTCGACAATTCTGAAGGTATCCTCTAGAAACACTTTATTAAATTTAATAAGATTATTAAAGGATTATTAAAGTTAATATGGTCTGGTGACTTAACCAGACAGCACACCTGCTGCAACTACAGAAGAGTTGGGACTGTAAATGCTCATGTAAGACTCCACTTCAGATCTTCAAAGGCTAGTTTATGTTTAGGCCCCTCAGAAGGCTAAGTGTAAGAGTTACCATGTGACCCAGCAATTCTATTCTTATATATCAATCTATTTCTAATCTGAAATGAACTATATATCTACATAACCATTGCGTGCTCATGTCAGTAGTCACTGTAAAATCTAAAAGTAAAAATAACCCAAAAGATCATTAAGTGGTAAATGAGGTGGTAGGGTAAAAATAAAATATTATTCATCAATAAAAAGGAATAAAGTAGCCGGTTGTGGTAGCACACGCTGGTAGGATTTGCTGAAGGAGGCGGAGGCAGGAGGATCACAAGTTCAAGGCCAGCCTGAGCTACACATTTAAAAAAAAAGGAATAAAGTATTATGTATGCTATTAAATGGAATAACTTTGAAACATGGTTTTAGGCGTCACAAACAATCACTGCATGATTATTTTTATGTAAATTATGTAGAATAGACAGATTCATAGAGAATGAAAGCTGGTTAGTGATTCTGACACAGGGAATCAGAGAATAATTTAGTGACCTGGACTGTTTCAGTTACCCAGTCCTTCCTTCAGATAGTGCACTTAGCTGCCTAGCTCCTCGCTTTCATGTGTATGAATACATATCCCTTTCTGGACAATGGGGTAAGGTCTCCTCTCCTAACAACCAGTTTCTATTCAAATATATTCCCCAGTGTATTTGAGTATGAAGAAAACCCAAGCCCACCTGACTTGTTTGGAGTGAATACGAATTAAGACCAACTTATGTCTTCAAGTAAAAGTTCAGGGAAAATCTTGTATTTATCATCTTATATCTATACATAATTGGCCATGCATAGGATTAAAATAAGATGCATTGTGGTGAAAGACATGCCTAATATAAAAAGTTATTATACATATTGCTTAAAATTGGTAGTTAATGTGTAAATTATCAAGTCCAAATGGAAAGAACTTGGTCCCTAATTACTGAAAAAAGGAACACTGCAGTCTGAACAAAACTCATTCTTTAGTTATGAACTTATGAAATTAAGCATAAACTATAAGGAAAAAGCAACACAGTTACCTAAAACCAAACTAAAATTTTGCTATTATCTAAAGTTCACACAAGAGTATCCTCTTTGGAGGGTGAAATTGCCAAGGTGCGGGTAATCTAGAGGTAAGCATGTGTCCAGGTTTGCCTGTGAGAGAGAAGTGCTTGCTGTTGTAAATCCTCTGGACATTTCAGTTACCTTTAGTCACATTGAACTGATGAAGAAGTGATGTTGACATATTGAGCTTTCCTAGTCTTGCATCTTTCCTTTGGCAAATCAAAGCAGTTTTCTTCTACATTGTGACTAATCGAAGAACAAAGCATCTGGCCGGAAGTGTGCTAGGCCCTCCCTCTCACAATAGCTCTTTGAAGTATAATTAACCCCATTTTATTGATTCAGAAACTAAGGCTCAACAGATATACTGCTGTGTGCTGTATAACACAGTGAATTTGGGAACTACAGAGCAGTAAAAGGTCAATGTAATTAGCAGCTTCCGGGTAGACGCTGAAACTCTCTGTTGTGACCTGGAATTAGTCAGATGCAGCTGGGGGGATAAATCCACACTGGGGCCTTTTAGCTTTCACTTCAGAATAGGCTTGGGCACAGCTTTCTTCAGTTATCCTGGATCTGGTTCACCAGACACCAGTCACCTCCTCCATGCCACCCAAGTTTGACCCCGAGATCAAAGCCAGAGGATCACCTGAGTCGAGGTGGGTGCTGTATCTATCTGCCTTGGCCCCCGAGATCAGTCCCCTGCCCTGGGTCTGTCACCAAAAAAAGTTGGAATGACATTGCCAAAGCACCCAGTAACTGGAAAGATCTGAGGAGTACAGACAGTGAAGCTGACCATCCAGAACAGACAGGCCCAGATGAGGTGGTGCCCTCCGCCTGATCATCAGAGCCCTCACGGAGCTACCAAGAGCCAGAAAGAAGCAGACAAACATTAAACACACTGGAAATACCACTTTTGATGAAATTGTCAACATTGCTGGGCAGATGCAGCACACTGGTCTTTAGCCAGAGAACTTTCTGGAAATATTAAGATCCTGGGTACTGCACAGTCTGTGGGCTGCAGTGTGGATGACCTCCATCCTCATGACATCGTGGATGACATTAGCAGTGATGCTGTGGAATGCTCAGCTAGTTCAGAAGCAAGAACTGAAATAAATGGCAATTAAAAAAGAAAAAGGCTCTTGGGTCTGTACTCAGTGGAATGCGGTGTTTGGACTATTGGAAGGGAAACCTGTCAGGCATGTAAACAGCCTGAGCAGTGCTGAGAAGAGGCAAGTGTGACATGATATCTGTTAGGAAACTTTCTGATAGCCTCTTTAGGTTGCAAGGGAAATAGCTCACAGAAACACAAGTAAAAAGATTGGGTGCCGGGCGGTGGTGGTGTACGCCTTTAATCCCAGCACTCGGGAGGCAGAGCCAGGCGGATCTCTGTGAGTTCGAGGCCAGCCTGGGCTACCAAATGAGTCCCAGGAAAGGCACAAAGCTACACAGAGAAACCCTGTCTCGAAAAACCAAAATAAATAAATAAATAAATAAATAAATAAATGAATGAATGAATGAATGAATGAATGAATGATTGGTATGTATCCAAATGTTTCGGAGAATTAAAGAAACTCAAAAGGATAGGTCTAAGGAGAAGAACCTGGGATTAACCATACTCTTACCTCTGAGGGCCACTCAGTTTCTCTGTACATGTATTCTTCCATTTTCCCAGCCAATTTTGTGCTGGCTAGTTTCTGTCAACTTGACACAAACTAGAGACATCAGGGTAGAGGGGATCTCTGTTAAGGAATTGCCTCTATCAAAATGGCCTGGGGATATGTCTGTTGGACATTGTCTTGATCAGTAATTGATGTGAGCAGGTAGGCCTGGTATTTTTAAGAAAGTTGGAGCTGGGCAGTGATGGCACACACCTTTAATCCCAGCACTCAGGAGACAGGCAGGTGGATCTCGGTGAATTTGAGGCTAGCCTGGTCTATAAAGCAAGGCCCAGGACTGCCAGGGCTGTAGAGAGAAACCCAGTCTTGAAAAAACAAAAACAAAACAAAACAGGAAAAAAAAATGAAGTTGGACGGGCAAGCCAGTAAGCAGGGTTCCTCATGGTTTCTGACTCCAGGTTTCCCCCCAACTTCCCTTGATGATGGACTGTAAGACAAAACAAACCCTTTCCTCTTCCAGTTGAGTTTGGTCAGTGATGTAGCATACCACTCTCTCTATTTATATCTTCCTTCCTTCCTTCCTTCCTTCCTTCCTTCCTTCCTTCCTTCCTTCCTTCCTTCCTCCCTCCCTCCCTCCCTTCCTTTCTTTCTTCCGTTTTGCCTGCTGTGCTTGGTTCTACCCTGGGATTCAGGGCTATTCAGTCTCGGGTTCCTGGCCATCCAGGAAGTGTAGGACGTGGGCTCCCTTTCATGGCATGAGCCTCAAGTTCAATGAGAGCTCACCACTCTTGTTTAACTTGTATCTCCGGTTGATGGGCTTTGATGATTGCCCAGCCAAGAAACACTTTGCTTGTTTGTTCATATCAGAAAGAACATGATTAGATTATAACATCTTTTGGAGGCAAATAACATATGTGGTAGACTTCTGGCCAGCCATTATTTCTGTGAGTCATGCCTACTTAAGGTTTGTTTCATTAGTGTAGGGAAGCAATGACTTCTGGGAATAAAAGCTAGAGTCATTTACATACTATAAACCACTGAGTTACATGCCATTCCCTCTGTTTTCAGCAGAATAATGTGTGATTTTTCCTACTTTCTGAATAGATGTGGACGGAAGATAGAAACGGGTTTTATGACTTAAAAATTTCATCAAAGAGCCAGGTGGTGGTGACACATGCCTTTAATCCCAGCACTCGGGAGGCAGAGGCAAGGGGGATCTCTGTGAGTTTGAGGCCAGCTTGGGCTACAGAGCGAGATCCAGGAAAGCGCAAAAATGGAAACCAACCAACCAAACAACAACAACAACAAAACCCCAAAACCAAAATAATATCAAAGTAAAAGATTTTTCCTCTTCTGTGTGAAACCAAAACCAATCAACCAACCAACAACAACAAAGCAAGAAAGAAACAAGCAACACTATATATAAAAGTAAAAAAAATTTCCTCTTCTCTATATAAAACACAAATTACTGGTAATCTAGACAGGTCAATAATTTTCAATGGTCTTTAGCAACGACCCAGAATATATTGGTGCTTTAATAAATATGAACTCACGCCGGGCGGTGGTGGCGCACGCCTTTAATCCCAGCACTCGGGAGGCAGAGCCAGGCGGATCTCTGTGAGTTCGAGGCCAGCCTGGACTACCAAGTGAGTTCCAGGAAAGGCGCAAAGCTACACGGAGAAACCCTGTCTCGAAAAACCAAAAAAAAAAAAAAAAAAAAAAAAAAAAAAATATGAACTCACTATGTAGATTTCATGATTTCTAAGGGGTTATGACCCAAAATTTTTAACCCATTATTATACCTGTGACTATTAAAGAAATAGCTTTCTAAGCCATAAATTCTAGGGTTGATAGCCAGTGTTCAGGTTAGTACTGTTACAGGTCAGTGTTTTGTACATGTTCACCTTCACCACTGGGAAGGATGTTCATACATATGGATAACTGTGTATGGACTGAGCACATTTTATTTATGTATTTAGGAACACATATACATGTATATGTCACAGCAATTACAGCAAAAGAAGCCATGAATTTGAAAGAGAGCAAGAGTATATGGGAGGTATGGAGGAAGAAATGGAAGGGATAAATGATGTAATTATACTATAATCTCACAAAACTAAAAAATTATTTCTAAAAAGGTGTCTTGGATTCTGGTGTAAGGTCTCATTGAAAGGCGTTGACATCATCAGCCCCAGGGAATGGGCAAGTCTAAAGTGTGCAGCTGGCTGCTTCAGGATCTTTTCTCTGCTGCCACCTTGTCTACCTGCCGTTTGTTCTCTAACAGTGAGAAGTTCCAGTGTGTCTTTGTTTCCTCTCCACCAGTGATAACTGGACTAACTTAGCAGTGTTGCATAAAGCACAGAAAGAACGTTTGTGATTTTTACTAGGGATGTCTTGATGGAAACATTTGAGAAATCATGAAATATATAACTAGGATCATTTGACATTACTTTCTGAATGACTGTCCTACTCCTTGATAATGGCCAAATACACTCATCACAGAAAACATACAGCATGGTAATTGTTACAGTTTCGTCATAGAGGTAACTGCCATTCAGATATTTCCTGCATCAACATTTCTCAAGAAAACTTGAATAAGGTAGTACCTACCCCAAAGCTTCTTTGACAGTTTTAACAGTCTCCTTTATATGGAACAGATTTCCTCACTGAGCAAGATGTCAGTCATTTAGGTCAGTGTGCTGTACAGTAGTATTTTCAGAAGGATGTTGTTGTAGTTATTAAACACTTGAAATATTAGTGATGTGGTTTAAAAGTACTCAGGTTTAATGTTCAGTTTTAGTTTATGCATGTGATTATTAATTGCCCTATTGGATAATAGGATGTTTATGAATTACTTTTGTTGTTGAGGCACAGTCTCACTCTGCAGCCCTGGCAGGCCCCAGATTTATGGCAATTCTTCAGCCTTCACCTCCCAGTGTTGAGATTATCTATGTGAGCTACCACATCTGGGTACACATATTACTTGGGTTTTGTTATTGTTGTTGTGTTTGTTTCCTGAGAAGGTAGAGTGTCGGGCTCCACAGACTGGCCTTGAACTTACTGTACACTGAAAGGAAGTTTGAAATTCAGATCCTCTTGCCTCTCCCTGGGATTGTAGTACTGGGACTGTAGGTGTCAGCCAGGCACCTGCTTTCGATGGAAGGGGTCAAATCCAGGAATTTGTGTGTGCAAGGCAACCACTCTACCAGCTGAGCCGCATCCCAGCATTATGTGTTGCTCTTGGTACACTGATTGTGTGTTCCTAAAAATTCTTGCTGTCTAGTGGAGTTCTATCCTTAAATACTGCAGTAAATTGTAATGAGGGGCCTGTTTTTACATGTAGTTGAAGGAATAGCGCAGTGAAGATGATTTCAAATAATTTTTGGGTACTTCAGTTTGATTTTGTGTCCCAATAGAATCTATTCTGAGGATCCAGAGAACCACGTCCATTGAGTTAGTGTAGCTACTGTCGTTCTGAAGCTGGTGGGTGCATAGTGTACCATAATCAAATGAGTGCTTATGGATGGGATGCTTCTTCCTTTGCTTGGGCTCTTTGCTTTGTTTTTTCGAGACAAGGTTTCTCTGTGTAGCCCTGGCTGTCCTGGAATTCACTCTGTAGACCAGGCTGGCCTCGAACTCACAGAGATTCATCTGCCTCTGCCTCCAGATTGCTGGGATTAAAGGTGTGTGCCACCACACCCTGCTCTGGATTGAATTTTAAAAGTGTCAAGAACTTATATTTTTGTTGGGTAAACTGAGGTTTTTGGCAAATTGAAAATGAGAACTGTAGATATAAAAAATGGTTAAAGGTTTGTAGTTATAAGCTTGAATTGAAAATGTTGGTATGATGTTATTAAAAACGACGTAGTTTACTTTTATTGAACCATTTTCTATGTAGAGAATGTGGTCATTCTAGCATGGATTTAAGAGAATTCCAGTTCCCATGTCAGAATTTTACACCCTGATAATAGCAGAAGCTCTTAACTACTTTTGTTCTTGTTGTTGTTGTTGCAATGATAAAATGCATTGACAAAGTCACTTGAGAGAGAAAGGAGAACCTGGTGGTGAGGATGCATTTAATCCTAGAACGTGGGAGACAGAGGCAGGTGGATCTCTGAGTTTGAGGACAGCCAGGACTAAACAGAGAAACAGTCTCAACAAAGAGAGAGAGACAGAGAGAGAGAGAGAGAGAAGGGACGGGAGGAGAAGTGTCCATCAGGTTGGGGAGACTCAGTGGAAGGAGCTTGAGTTCATGCTCTGACGTCTCTCAGTTATAGACGATTATCTGGAAGTGTAAGACGAAATAAACATGTTACTCGCCAAGTTGGTTTTAGTCATGGTGTGTGATCATAGCAATAGAAACCCTAATTAAGGCACATTACAAATTTGGCTTCTACTCAGGTAAGCTTCCAGATTGTTAGGTATAGTTATTCAAGTTCATAATTGTGATCAGAGTACAATATGGTAAGTGCAGTGACTGTTGGGGAACTGTGACTTGTTCCAGTTTTAGTTGTCACTGTACGAAGGATGTGGGCACAACGACTTTCCTCTGGGGTAGTCAGATTATGTGGCTGTGAGGCAGGGTAGAGAACATTAGAGACCATGTAAATGAAAGTAGGAGAAAGTTTTGGGACGTGGGTGAATGAAGAGTAGGTGATTCTGGCTATGATTTCAGTATGATTGGAGAAAGTGAAGTTTTGAGGCCGAGGGTATAGCTTAGTGAGTTTAGCATGCACATGGCACCAGGCTTAATACCCCGCACTGGGAAAGGGGAAGGAAAGGAGAGGGCAGCAGCTTTGCCAAGGCGGTGCAAGAGCCCCAACCTGCGAAGTCTTGTGACTCTTCTTAGTAAGGGGAGGAGCAATGATGTGCTGTTCCTTCAAAAACAGTGACTTGTTTTTTCCCAAAGACTAGTTGATGAGGAGAAAAGGAGGATTGAGATGACTAGTCAGGCCCAAACAAAACAAAACAAAACAAATGAAACCAAACCAAACCAATGGGAGGAATAAAATATGATACTAACAGTGGCTGTCTCCAGCAATAGATGACTCCAGTACTAGAGATTTCTGTTTTGTTAAGATTTGGTTATGGCCAGATGAGTTGCATGCATATTAGTAAATTTTAGTATATGGATGGATTCCATTGCTATTTTTGGACTACTGTATATAAACTTTTATGTGAAATAATCTGACTACTTATTCTACCCTTAAATTTAAAAATATGACAAGGGAGAGATTTGATTACCTTACACATTTCATATTTGTAGTTTTATCTGTTTTGATCCACTTTTTCTAGGTATACGTCTATGTTATAAGTAAATTTAATCACAAGAAGAATTAAAACATGGATTTTTCTGTATGTTAAACCCTAGCATCTCTGAAATTTAGGGAAAAGTTAAGGATCACTCCATGGTATGCACTAAAAAGAAAGTAAAGGAGGAAAATGATGGAGTTTAATTGGAGCACAAGCAAACGGGTATTTCTCTGGTTCTGTCCCCCAGAGTAGAACCTCTTTTCTTCAATGGTAAACTTGACTCCAGTTGGTGAAAGAGGTCTATTTAGTTGAACATTCTTTATTTCTATCTAGAGTTCGACCTTCTTTGAGTTCATTCAGTCTGAAGTTTTCTCAGCTTCTTGTATCTTCAGGTTTGTTTGTGTTTAACCAGAAATGTAAAGTATCCAGCCTTGTGTCTTCCACTTTCTCAGCACTGGACCCTCTGTCCTCTGCTCCCAAGATTCCTTCTCTGTCAATGTCAGAATTTGTATTAGTCACCCATATGTCTGTAAGTCTTGGTTGTCTATAAATCTTTATTCTCTCATTTACTAAGATTGGATATCTACTGATGCCCCTCAACTTCATTTATGCTGTTTAACCCAGTGAGTCTGTGTGTGTGTGTGTGCATGTGCATACGTTACGTGTGTGTGTGTGTGTGTGTGTGTGTGTGTGTGTGTGTGTGTGTGTCTATCTGTCTGTCTGTCTGTCTTTTCTGTGTCGTTTTTAATTTGTTCATGATAATTCATATTATGTATTGAGAATCAAGAATCTGTGGTATACCCGTTCATTACTAGGGGAAAGTATAGATAAAAGCTGGAAGGAATTGGCTCTATGACCTGGTCTTGCTGCGATACTGTGGTGTTGCCGGCCAACTGCACTAATGGATGGCTTTTCAAAATACATCTGGTTCTTGCCAGGTGGTGGTGGCACACGCCTTTAATTCCAGCACTCAGGGGGCAGAGGCAGGAGGATCTCTGAGGTCTAGGTCAGCCTGGTCTACAGAGTGAGTTCCAAGACAGCCAGGGCCAGAGAAACCCTGTCTCAAAAAACAAAAACTAAACAACAAACAAACAAAAAACTAAAAAACATCTGGTTCTTTAGTGAAAAATGGTTTATTGTCCTTTGCATTTTATGATTCTCTTTGTTAATAATGACTGAAAAGAAAGCTGTAGAGCAGATCATTTACTTACTTCTTCTGGACTGTTCTGAGAGAGTGCACCGAGTGCTCAGCGCTGGCCAACCAGGGAAGTAGTGTTGGACATGTGATTGTGCTGTCCTTCTAAAGATACTTCGGGAACACATTTTATCTGGTCATTATCACAAGATGTTTTCCTGTGCCAAATTAAAAAACAAACATTACTTTTCTCCTTTAAGATACAAAAAGTTATTGTCTCTAATCCTCAAGTGATAGTTTTTAATATAAAAATTGGAATAGATTGAAAGTACAAGAAGGAATGGAACACACACATAATCTCACTACCCTGAGAAACAACTGTTACCATTTTGCAGAGTGCCTCTCAAAGTTTTTTCAGTCTGTTCATATATACATACATATATATCACAAATATTTTTATATGTCATCACATAACTAAATATATTTACTTTTTAAAACTAGATCATTCTGCATGTTATTTACGTTTCTTTTCCATTTCACATTACATCATTAGAAAATAAGATTGCTAGAAGTTTAAGTATTTAAGTTTATTAGCCAATCATTGTTTATTGCTTTCAGAAATATTTCTAATATTTTCATGATTTGTTAGCAGCTGCTTCTCCTATTCATTCATTCATTCATTCATTCATTCATTCATCTACTTATCTGTCTATTTATTTATGTTTTTTGAGACAAGGTTCAACTATGTAGCCCTGGCTGTCCTGGAATTTACTCTGTAGACCAGGCTGGCCTCTAACTCACAGAGATCTGTCTGCCTCTGCTTCTTGAGTGCTGGGATCAAAGGCATGCCCCATAACACCCAGTTGGTTAGGTTCTTTTTTTTTTTTTTTTTTTTTTTTCTGGTTTTTCAAGACAGGGTTTCTCTGTAGCTTTGGAGCCTGTCCTGGAACTCAGTCTGTAGACCAGGCTGGCCTCAAACTCACAGAGATCCACCTGGCTCTGCCTCTAGTGCTGGGATTAAAGGCTTGTGCCAACACCGCCCGGCTTAGGTTCTATTTTTTAGTGGTTAGGTTTTTTTGTTTTTTGTTTTTTTTAATGGACCATTATAAGTATTTTAGAAAAAAAGGCCATATCAGAGACTTTTATATGCCTTTAGGTTTTTCTTTTTACTTATTTAGGTCCTTGGAAATGAACCTAGAGTTTTGCACAAGCTAAGCTAAGCTCTGTGACTGAAGCACCCTCCCACCCTACTTACCTATTTATTCAACTGACATTCTGTCACATGTTAATTATTTATAGGGACTGATCCACGGCTTCCTATTTTATATGCTTCAAAACAAAACAAAACAGGCTGGGCAGTGGTGGCACACACCTTTAATCCCAGCACTCGGGAGGCAGAGGCAGGTGAATCTCTGTGAGTTCAAGGCCAGCCTGGTCTACAGAGATAGATCCAGGACAGCCAGGGCTATACAGAGAAATCCTGTCTCGAAAAAACAAAAACAAAAAAACAAACCAGTGTCCAGAATGAATGTGGCATTCTAATTGTGTCCTAACACAAATGAAATCAAAATGATAAGACCTCGGCACTGTCCATGCAGCTGGTTCTCTACACTGAGCTCGTAGCCCCCGCCCTGCCCCTTGTGTTGTTGACATAGTTCTGCTATGTAGCCCAGACCCGGCTTTGTATGGCTTGTAAGTGTGTGCCACACCAGTCATAGACAAACGCTTATCTTTGACACTGAACATATTTTGTGTATGGCAAGTTATTAACCTTTCTATGCCTATGTTTTCTTATTTGTAAAATAATTATGAAAATAATAATTACACTTGAAGTTTATTTGCCTTAATTAAAATAATGAAATGAAATTACTTAGCATAGTGCCTGGTATAAAACATTCAACAAATAATGTGATGGTGATGGTGGTAAGATTTAAACAGTGTTGATACTGGCAGTGCTAACAGTGTTATGTTTCGATACAATCAGAGTTCTTTTCCACAGTGGTGGTATAGTCACATTCACCTACCCTACTCCACGGTTTACTGAAAATATATGTATATATGCGATGATTTTTTTAAAGATTTATTTATTTATTTTATGTATATGAATGTTCTATCGACTTTATGCCAGAAGAGGGCATCAGATCTCACTATAGATGGTTGTGAGCGACCATGTGGTTGCTGGGAATTGAACTCAGGACCTCTGGGAAAGCAGCCAGTGCTCTTAATCTCTGAGGCATCTCTCCAGCCTCTTGATTCTTACTTCTTTTGGATGATTTTCCCAGTCTTGTACTTGTTACATTTTTAGTCCTATTTATAACAACTTACTTTGTTGTTGAATTGTGTTTTATACTTTTTATTTACTTCTAAAACTGTCACCTAAAATAATGATGAGTTTATTTTAATTCTTTTCCAATTATTAAAAATATGTATAAATGGAAAATTTCAAGGGTAAACAATAAACCCACACCTTTCTCATTTTAACCTGCAAACCAGTTTCTCGAGGACTAGAACTAGAGTCTGGGTTAGAGTGTGGTTTACTATGCATGAGACCCTGGGTTATATGCCCCAAACTGCAAAATAAAGTAAACTTTTCATTTAATTGTTTTTTTTTTTTAAGATTTATTTATTTATTATGTATACAGTATTCTGCCTACATGTAGGCTTGCAGGCCAGAAGAGGGCACCAGATCTCATTATGGATGGTTATGAGCCACCATGTGGTTGCTGGGAATTGAACTCAGGACCTCTGGAAGAACAGCCAGTGCTCTTAACCTCTGAGCCATCTCTCCAGCCCCCTCATTTAATTGTTTTTAAAGCTCATTGGGAAGATTGTTCAAGAAAGCTAACATAGCCTTTACCATGACAAGTATATCTGTAGCTCCATTACGTGTTATACCCAGGCTTGCTTGGTCAAGAATGTCGAGTTAATAAAAAAGCCTCATCTGTCTGTCTGTCTGTAATGCTACAGATGCAAATGGAGTGGCTTTGTGGATCTTGTTAGTGATTTTTATTTTTGTCTTACATGTAACTGCAGTATTATAGGATTTAAGGTGCAAAGTGGCAGTCATTAATTTATGTACATATTTTTAACAATGGCTGCTCTATGAAGAATGGGTTTTTAGTAAGGAAGATGAAGGCATTTGTAAATAGAGTTAGGGATTTTACCAGCAGCCAGAGTAGAGGAGGAACTTACCAGCGTTCTCTTCAGGGTCAGATAATACTCTAAGCTTTATGGCTCTCATAGTTTATCACAGCTACATTGTGGCTATGCAGAAGCAGTCACCACTAGTAAAGGAAAATCCGACCCTAAACAGACAAAAACAGACTGCCAGTAGACTGTTGTTGGCCAGGTCTTTGCTCTGAGTGACATAGATCAGTGTGGTAGCTATGGTGATGGAGAAAAATGGATAAATTTCAAATTCATAGTAGAAGAAAAATTGAGATGAATTGAGTCTGATAGGACGGAGGAATGGACATGTTCATGTCATCCCTCTATAGGGAGTATCAGAGTCATGGCTTATAAGTGGAGTGAGTTTCATGATTGAAGATACCATTGCATAAAAATTTTCATCTGATTTATGTTTGCAAACCACCCTAAGCCCCATTCAGATTTGTGCCAACTTGTATCAACAGCTTTTTTGTTTTTGTTTTTGTTTTTTTTGTTTTGTTTTTTGTTTTTGTCTCCTGGTTGAATCAACTCTGTGCTCGTTTGACCAGATTTTGCTTAATTTTCTTTTCACTGCTTTCTGTGATCTTCCATTAAAATCATCCAGTGACACCTTACAGAAATACATGTAGATGGCTAGACTGGATCAACTATGGAATATTTGAAGGGTAATTTCCAGCAATAACAAATTATTCTCCTTTTATTGATTCAACATTAGGGTGACTAGGACAGAGCCAAAATTTGAAGTATGCTGTTCATTATTTTGAATCATTGGTTGTTTAGAAAGTTTGTGTATGTCCTCACTCTTCCTCCCGAGAGGAGTGTAGTGTTGATTTCAGTGCATTTCTTGTGTATGGCAAGGCACCTTGTGTTGGACATGTTCTTCATCTGTGCCCTGCCTTGGGTGCTGCTGTTTTCCAGAGGTTCCTCACTGTTTCTGTGAGCGTGCTAAGTGTCTTTCTTAGCTGACAAAGCTTCCGGTCTCCTGTCTGTTCTTTGGAGTGTCTTGTGTTTGGGTTAGGTAATCAGACATTGTTGGTCTTCATCCTTCATGTCCTTCTTAGAGATCTCTAAGCTTAGTCAATATTTAAAGCCATAGATTATACCTATGGTTTAGTTGATCTACAGATACTAAGTCTTGTTCACATCCTCTGTTAATATTCCCATATATCTATTTTTTATGTCTAGGATAATGTCTTCCCTACAAATATTTCATTTCAAAGTAATACTTAATCTTTTGGATAGAAAAGGATACTCCCTGAATAGATTATTTACTGAGCAGTATAAAAATCAGTGCTTTGCTTTTGGATTATTTTCTCATGTTCAGGTCTCTTGAGGTCTCTAGAGTAAATTTTTAAAAAATTTAAATTACAGAACCTGTAATTTAGCATGGTGTGCATTGGAAAAGAGAAAAAAAAGCAGCATAGGGCCATGGAGAGAGCTCAGCTGGCAGAATGCTTACCGTGCACATGTGAGGACCGGTGTGTGGATGCCCAGCATCTGCCTAAATGCTGCTCCTAGTAACATGTGTTTGTAACTGCAGCGTGGGGCTGGGGTCAGGGGACAAGGGACAATGGCTCAGAGCTCAATGGCCAGCCAGTCGAGAGAGAGAGAGAAAGAGAAATATAGATAGATAGATAGATAGATAGATAGATAGATAGATAGATAGATAGATAGACAGACAGATACATAGTAAGATCGATCGATCTTACTCTTTAACCCAGACTGACCTGGAGTTGGCTCTGTGGCCCAGGCTGGCCTCACATCTGAGGCAGTCCTTCTGCCTCAGCCTCCCAAGTGCTGGGATGAGAGGAGTGGGCCAACACTCCTGGTTTGGGAATTTTGTTGTTTAGGAGAGGGCTTTTTTGAACTACCAAGCTTGTAAAACTCATTTGGACTTGAGAGGTAGTTTACTTCAGTCTTCAGGCACAGAAGCTAATATTTAGGGGAATCCAAGACTGTCCCATTCAGGCTGAGCACAGAGCGCCTGATCACCGAGTGATTTCTGTTCAGGCTGTAATTGGTCATCTACTTATGGTCAGAATTGAAAGTGTGAAGTAACAAGGGAATCGATTATTTCATATATTTGTATTTGAAATCATAACAGACTACCTAATTACTTGAAACAATAATATTTTAAAACTGTAGGTAAATGTTTTGTTTTGTTTTGCTTTTGGTTTTTCAAGACAGGGTTTCCCTGTATAACCCTGGCTGTCCTGGAACTTGCTCTGTAGACCAAACTGACCTTGAACTCAGAGATCCACTGCCTCTGCCTTCCACATGCTGGGGTTAAAGGTGTGCAAACCCCCCCACCCCCCGACTGGTAAATGTTTCTTGATAGAATTACTTGCCTATGTATATATTATATTCACAGTAATGTCTGCTGTCCAGTAATATCTTTATGTCCATATTTCCCACACACTCTTAATAGAAACATTTTTGTTTGCTGTTTAGCCATTGTTTCTGTCTGCCACCTGATATCTTGGAGTTTTATACATCCAACTGTTTAATTGCTTTAATGATTTTAAATTTTTATTATTATTGTTGTGTGTGTACACCACAGCACAGATATGGAGTTCAAACGACAATGTTGGGGAGTCAGTTCTCTTCTTCTACCTTATGTAGGTTCCAGGGATCCCAGGCTTGTGTGGCAAGTGTCTTCCCTTGCTGAGCCGCCTTGCTGGCTGTAGGAGAAATGCTGGAATAAAGGCATTTGTCAGAACATCTCAAAAATAATGAACTTGTAGCTCTCTACTCTTAGTGGATCTACTAAGGTAAAAGAAGCCGTGTACTGTCTGGCTCCTGGTGATCTTCCTAATTGCATTATATGAAAAAGGAAGGGCTCACTGAATCTTCTTCTGTACTTTGGATTCCCACAGAGAACTCTTGGGGTATTAGCACAGTTTTCACTGTTTAATAAGCATTTCCTTAGAGAACCATCAAAGCCTGTTCCTTTATAGATGGATGTCTAACCAGTACTGCCCACGAGAGTCTGTGACTCCTGGGATCAAGTGACTCCCTCCCAAAGCTAAGTTTGTGGGTCCTTGCCATAACAACTGGCTTTATGAGAAGCTTCTCATACTCCCAGTGAGGAGATGAGACCCAGAGCCTCCCACATGCTGTGGAAGCACCCCGCCTCTGAGTTACATCCTCAGACCGTACAGCTACATTTTCAGTTGTAAAATATGGGTGCATATGAAATAAGGAAGATAGCTGACAGCATGGATACTTAGTCCACATGTCTCCCTTCCCTAGTGCACCTGTTCAGTTTATGACTACCAGATGTCAGCATTCATAAATCCTGTGGTTACACAAAAGAATATTTGATGTACATGAGTTTGAACAAGAGTACCTGGTCACTGATTTCTTTTTCTTTTTGTGTACATACATAAAATCATCAAGCAGAAAAAGCTTTTTGTGGCCTTTTGTTTTCACAAATTCTGATTTTAGCATGTCCTCAGGATTGTTACAAATAAAGATCATTTTATTAAAATGAAGTAAATTTATCTTTTCCCTTATGAGTATCATGACAAATGCTGACTGCATGTCATTTATTACAGTTTTATACAATTTGGAAAAATTTTTAAATATTAGACTCTTAGAGGTATGCTAATAGAATATGTTGAATATAATTTTTCCATTTATTTGCACTGGCTTTAGCTTATAAAATCAGTTTGAATCATTGTACTATTATTATATACTATATATGTTATTATAGTTGTTTAGAGTTATACCTTCAAAGAAGAGTGCTGGGAACCAAGCTCAGGTCCCCAGAAGAGCAGAAAGTGCACTTACCTACTGCCCATCTCTCCAGCCCCCAATTTTCTACTCCAGTATTATGTGTTAAGTTTTCGGTTACAGTCATTTTTATCCTAACTTACTCCTTCCCTCCCTCCCAATCATCCTTCCATCTTGGTATGTTACCTAAGCTGAACCTGAACTTCTGAGTCTTAACCTTTTGAGTGCAGCCTTCTGGCAGGTGATACTATAAATACACATCACTGGACCTGGAACTGATTAAATTTCTAAGTAGAGTCTTAAGATATACCTTAGAAATGATACAATTTTATGGATTACCTCAAATGAAAAGATCTGCCTTTATTTTTATAGTCTACCATAGGAGAATATGCTGTGGAAGGGAAATCATGTTATTTTAGTGTGTTCATTTTAATCTTATGGGCTAGTTTTTAAGACACAAGCAATCTATTGGCCAGTGATGATTTGGATCCCAAGGAAAAGAATATTCTTAAAGCACATAGAATGAAAGGCGGTCACAGGAGCGCAGATATCACATAGAGGCCCTGCCCTTGGTAAAGTCTGAAAGTAGGTTGTTCTTAGACATCTAAATGATTTTATCCTATTAAATTATTTGAATGAGTTAATTTTACTGATTCTCAAATACTGTATTTGAATAGTGACTAACATGATAGCAGACTATTTTATCATCTGAATTTGTATTATAACATATTTGAAAAGTTTTGTAATAGAAGACCATATACAAAGATAGTTATGAGCTGAAGGAAAAGTGAAGTTATCACAGAAAAGTACAGCAGGCTCCTTTGTTAGAACAGCCATGGAAAGAATCTGGCTATCCCGTGAGTAACACAGGCTCTATCTGGTAATCAACATGATACCATGGCAAGGACTTATGGAACCTATAAATACCAATATGCATTTTAACACAAATAATGTAACTATCCCTTGTGTTCTTTTACTACCACCTATATCCACTGGCAATCAGATAAACAAATACTTATTAATTCAAGTTAGGCTGGGCATGGTTCACACCCATAGTCCTTAGCCCTTGGAAGGCTGAGGCAGGAAGATTGCCATGAGTTAAGGTCAGCATAGTGTCCACTGTGAGACCTTATCTGAAAAACAAAAAAGAAAAAAAAGTAGATGCTGTCTCTGATTGAATGCTAGACCCTCAGCACTTTGTGTATTTCTTCCTTTGATCTCAACTTTATCTTCACATTACTTGTAAGAAAGCAATTCAGATATCTATGTGACTTTCTCAATATCCCAGCCAAGAAACTCCAAGGTACAGTTGTACACGCAGATAACAATTGCCATCAAATATCTCACTGGTCCAGAGTAATCTGTTTCATTAGTAAGAAGTCGTTCTAGGTAAACAGCTCATGTTTGTCTTTCTATTTTTAAAATGAGAATTCATGAAAATAGTTTATGAAGAATATGCTAGCATAGGCCTTGGACGTATGTTTTAGAGGTCATTTGTTTTTGTACCTGACCCAAAGCAGCCCATAGAAATTTGTCTTGTTAGCCACCGTTAACCACTCAGTCTTTCCCTAGACAAAGACTGATAGAGACAAAGATTCTATCATACATGAGCATACTTACCATAGTACTGTCAGCTAAGGAGGTGATTGACAGCAGTCCTGGGAAATGAAGGGTGGCTGTTGAATTCCTTAGGAAGCGTTTGGAAGTGGTCTCACTCACAATGCTTAGAGTATCCTGTATGATTCCTTCTATCAGGAAAAAAATGTGTGTACTTTCCGTATTCACACTTCAGCTTTGCATTGTTTTAAGTCTAAGTTTTAAGATGTAACTGAACAGTTTTTTAAAGGAAATATGTGTCTGTGTGAATTCACTATGGAATATTATACAGATACCTTTTTGTAAGAAGATTATTGAAATTGTGAGAGCTTACATGTGACTAATTGTAAATTCACTCATAGATGAGCACTCTTTTTTTCTTCCTGTAGATGTACTTTTTTTTTGTTGTTGTTGTTTTTCGAGACAGGGTTTCTCTGTGTAGCTTTGCCTCTTTCCTGGAACTCACTTGGTAGCCCAGGCTGGCCTCGAACTCACAGAGATCCGCCTGGCTCTGCCTCCCGAGTGCTGGGATTAAAGGCGTGCGCCACCACCGCCCGGCGTGTAGATGTACTTTTTAAAGCATAAACTTCATGATTTCTTTGCTTAATTGTGAAATCAGTATATGCATTAAAGTGACCATAGTCTGGTAGGTCCTCAAATTTGAATATCACCATTATAATGAAAATGAAACCTGTGTAAGACTGAACCTATAGCAGCTCAGTACTTTAATAAGGATGCTCAGTGATTTGCATTATAAAGCTCTTTTGAAATCAGAGTGGAAACTTGGCTCTGATAAAACTTTAAACAGGTTCTCTGTCTTTCTCTCTGTGTTTCTCTCTCTCTCTCTCTCTCTCTCTCTCTCTCTCTCTCTCTCTCTCTCTCTCTCTCTCTCTCTCTCTCTCTGTCTTATACTAGAAATGACTGAGTCATCCTGGTCACCTGAGACAATACAAGGATATGTCCATCTAGATTTAGAAGATGAGGATACTCTTTGTTCACGTTGGTGTTTCCTTTTTGTTATTGCTGTCTCCCTCCTTCCTATCTTCTCCTTCTCCTCCTCCCTCCCTCCCTTTTAAAAGGGATTTCCCTGTGTTGTTCAGTTTTGCCTTTAACTAGTGAACCTTCTCCCTCAGCCTCCCAAGTAGCTTTTTGCATCAGGCCTGCTGTATTGCTTTTATCCTTTACAGCAGTGGTTCTCCACCTTCCTAACGCTGCGATCCTTTAATACAGTTCCTCATGTCGTGGTGACCCCAGCCGTAAAATTATTTCTTTGCTACTTCATGACTGTAATTTTGCTGGTGTCTGATATGCAGGAAATCTGACATGTGCCACCCAATTTGAGAACTGCTGCTTCGTGATAATACAGAATTTGGTTGCAGTTGAGATGTGATGAAGAACTTTGAGAAGAATAAGAATATAAAATTTATTTTTCCCAAGTTGATGACATCACACAGTTGCATAAAATTAGGCCATTTTTAGATACACAAACTGTGTGATTCATTAAAGAATATGATGCACCTAATGTTCAATTTGTTTCAAGCTGAGTTGCAGGGACACAAGGCTGTAGTCCCAGCTGGGGGACTGAGGTGGGGGGAATATTTGAGCTTGGGCACAGCCCTGTCTCAAAAATAAAATTAAACTCGTTGCATAAATGTTCATCTTACTTCACCTTCTGTTACTACAACAATACCTAGTATTGAATGATTTATGAAGTAGAGAGTTCTGAAGCCTGAGCAATAGAAAATCTGAGCAGCTAACCATGTAAGGTGTCCCCCCTGTACAACTACCCACTTCACAAAATGTGGATATGTTTCTAGAAGAGTGAGAGTCTACTCACTCCTGCCCAGTCCCATGAGAAAGGAGGACTCAAGCCTTAACATGAGTTTGGGCAGGGGTACTCTATTTTTAAGCCACAGGGGTATTTTGTCCATATTTCACCTTATACCTTTTAAAAAATAAGGAAAATGAGCAGACCTGTCTAATTCTTTGGAGTAATTCTGCTTAACACAGTGTTTCCTTCTGTCATAGATATGGACTCTGGAGAACGGCTGCCATCCTCACCAGCCTCCTCCGCTACACCAACGGCATCTTCTGCTCCTTCTGTGGCTTCAGCAGTTTCCAAAAGCAGCCTTTCCTCAGGAGCTGTTTCACTTAGTTCTACAATCAACCCATGTGGTGAATATCCTTTCCAACCCGACTTTAGAGCGCTGTCTTTCAGGGTTTTGTATTTGTTATACTACGCTCTGACCTGTTGCATAACCTCTGGGTTAAATATGTAGTCTTTCTACTTTATCTGGACTTCACTCTGGGCATGCACTACTTATTCCTGGTTCTCCACACTTCCCTCTGTCTTAAGTCCACCTCCACATTGTGGATTGATGATGTAGTGGGTTTGTGAGACAGCTCAGAACATCATACTTAAGAACACCACTTTTATCAGGGAAAAAATAGGCCCACTGCTTGAGGATATGCGCTTTTTTGTTTTGTTTTGTTTTGTTTTTAAATCACCTAAAGTTGCTCATTTAAGAACCGTCCTGAAAAGTAGTCCAGTTCAAGAGTGCCAAGGCCTTGCCTTCTTGGCGTCTGCACCAGTGATGTTCAGGGACTGTTAGTTCCCATGGAACAGTGCTCCCCAGAACATACCTTTAGTTTTATTGCCATGTTTGAGATTCAAAACCAGTGTCATTGCAGTAAGAACAATTAGGGCTATCAACATATGGGTTTTATGGTTTTTGTGGAAAGAGTAATATTTCTTTTCCCATAAGGAATGATATTAAAAAAAAAAAACCACCTGTTTCTAAGAAAATAATTTTGGGACAGTGCTCACCAAATGTATTACATCAATTAGGTGCATTAAATAAATACAGTTAACTAATGTATTAAAAGATAGGCTCTGAAAAATGGAAAGCTCTTCCCCGAAGAAAGACACAGATTTTTTTTTTTTTTTTTTTAAAAAAAAACAGTGTCTAATGATGTTAATGATTTAGCCTGGACTCCTTCGTCTTGGTGTAAGTCCTACGATTCTTGGCATGAGCCATCACATCTAACAAAGCTACAAATATGGAACAAAAAGTGTAACGAGTAAGAGGCAAGCCAACAGGAGTACTCAGCTCACTCATCCTAGTGCTTATAAGGATTCTTGTTCATCAGGAAGAAAAAGAAAGCCAAACTCCCTTTTCTCTGCCCTGAGCAAGGCGGGTACATGTCATTGGAGCCTTTATATAGAACAGCAATTGATGTACACCATAGCCAGGCTCACTGACAATCACGTACCTTCCTACATACTGGCTCCAAGTAAAAGCTAAGGGAATGACATTTAACATAAGTGAATAAATCAGCCTTACACCGTGCATTTGTTTGAGATTTTGGCTGTTTGACCTAATACATAGACAGAACTTTAAGAAATTTAAAATCAAATAGTTAATTTGTACAATAGTCTGCTGCTTTTCATTGTGTGTGTTGGGGGGTGTCCATGTTGGAGGTAGATTCCTTCAAACAAATCCTACATCACAGGCAGAATCTGGAAAACTGATAAACTAAGCCTGCTGTGGGTAAGGCTCCAGCAGGCATGCCTATCTCTAAAATTAACGTTTATATCACATCACTGTTCTCTGCAAATGTGTGCCAGGTCATTGTACACTGAGGAAATTGCAAGGTGATTAAGTCTCGTGCTGTTAGGTACAACAATGATTAACTACGACAGGAGAGCATGGGAAACATGCTGCTCCCAGATGGGTGCTGGGAGTGTCGTCGGCTCCTGAGGCTCCTCCTGGTTTTAAATCTGTCTCCTGAAGTGTGAGGCTTCATTCTCACTTGTGTGCCTCACAACTTCATGAGGGATGTTCCTTCTAGAACACCTCTTCAGAGGAGGCCAGGGGAGTGAGGTAAGCCAGGGTTGTGTGCCAATAGAGTGGATGCTTTTCCCAGAAGCCCCACCTAGAGATTTCCACTTAATCTCTTTCATCAGAATTGTGTGAGTGATAGTCTTGGCTTCAAGGAAGGACAGGAAGTCTGGGTGTTAACAGACCATATTGTGGCCTTGACTAAAATGGGCCTTCTATTAGGAAGGAAGGAAAGCTGGCTTGGTTGTATGTGCTGTGGCTTTGTGGAGGAGACAGACAAGTAGGAGCCCAAGCTGGGGAGTAGGCCATGACAGAACACTTAGAACTAAATCTGACATGCGTAAGAATCTGTGCAGAATAATGTAATGATTAAAAGCAAGGACACTGTGAGATCAAACCTTGGCTTGTCCACCTATTAGCTCTATGAATTACCTTTTCTTAAGGTTCAGTGCCTCATTTGTAAGGCAGGAGTAACAGCTGCTTTCAGTATTATGATAAATGAGGTAACGACTGACATATAGTTGGTGCCTAGTAAATGGTAACCATTATCTTTTCTTATATTCTGTCTAATAAGAATGGTTTGGTATGGTGGCAAATGCATTTCTATCAGTAGCATCAGTGTGTAAAAAGAATGCCACTAGAGGTGAAGAGGGCCTTGCATTTATATTTTTGTTTATATACGTTTATCCATATGAAAAACGATGAAGGTTCCAGAGACATTTGGAAATAAATTCATGTGGGATATAAAGACTGCATTTGTGCAAGGAGGCATATAGAGAAAGAAAAGCCTTGACATGACTTGGTGTGTCTACTAAAGGGTGATATAATAAGAAATGTAAAGAGGGAATGTGTTTGTAAGGATACAGGACTAGGTTATCTTTTTGTTTGTTATACCCAAGTGGTGTGTGTATGTAGCCGGAAGGTTCCTCTGGTCCCAGCCAGCACTGAGGTCCTGCAGCTGCTTATTTATATCATTCAGAGACTTAATATTAGTTATCAACTGTATGGCCTATGGCAGGCCTCTTGCTAGCTAGCTCTTATAACTAACCCATAACTATTAATCTATGTATCTCCAACGTGTTCCATGGCTTCCCCTGCGTCCCATTATATGTTGCTCTTAGGATGGCAGTCTGGCGTCTTCTCCACTCCGCCTTTCTTTTTCCTGACTGTCCTTGGATTTCCCGCCTGCCTCTAAGCAGCCTTGCCATAGGCCAAAGCAGCTTATTTATTAACCAATGGGAACAACATATATTCACAGCGTACAGAAAGACATCCTCCAGCATGTGTATTTATATGTTCATGTTGCTGTTGGTAGAATTTTTAAAATATTTCCAGTTTTTATCAATTGTAAATACTGCCATTAAGGGCATCATTAAATATAGGTATTGATACATACAAGCATATGCTTTTGGTACCCATAGTCTCATTTTTTTCTGCCAGATGATTTTTATGACACCAGTCAGACTGTGAGGTACTTCTGGTCAGTGAAGTCGTGCTTCGTCGAGGTGTCTTTTTAGCTTCTTGTCAGGATTTTTAGCTTTCTGGGTTTCTTCTTTTTTTTTTTTAATGCTTGTTTAGGGCTTTGTTTCATATTTCTAACAAGTCACATTTTTTCCCTAAGTGTTTATGAATCATATATGAGATGCTTTTCAATTATGTGTGTGGAGACAACTTTTCATAGTCCGATGTGTGTATATATTTGTTTGTTGTATATTATCTTTTGATTATAGCTTCCACCTTTGATGGAGCCAATTTCAATGGTTTTATTTCTGGTTGCGTTTGTTTCTTACTGAAGAAATCCTGCTTTGCATCTGAAGTTAAACATTTATATATTTAAGATTTTACTAACCTCTTAGCTTAGTCTAATCTGCCTACTATAACAAAGTACCACAGAGTTGATAATTTATAAGTATTAAAAATTTATTATTCACAGTTCTGGAAGCTGGGAAGTCCAAGATGAAGGCGCCACCCGACTCAGTGTCTGGTAAGTGTCTCGTACTTGTTTTGTGTTAGTGTCACAGAATCCTGGCTCTGTACTTAACAAGTACTTTATATGAAAAGAGACTTAGGTGGCATTTCATTCTAATGATTAAAAAGTTCAAACATTATGTGTAATATCTAGTGAATGATCCCTGGCTTACAACAGATGTGGCAGAGAATTTGAAAGAGAAATAGTTGTTTGGAAAAGGGACCAAACACATAGCGTGGCATTGCTTTATAACCATCTACTGTCCGTGAGAACTAATCTGTTCTGAGAACTACATTAATCACCTCTGTTGGTACCCTCTGACTGAGTAGTTTTCCATTAGCCTCTACATCTTAAAGATCTACCTCCTTTTAACATACTAAAGTCTGAACTTCCAACACATGACATTTTAGGGGATAAATCATATCCAACCCACAGCATTGAAAGCCTTTTTCCTTAGAGATTGCATTGTCTTCTTTGTCCTCTCTTGCATGGTAGAAAAGGGAACAAGACAGTCTGTTGTATAGCTTTTTCAGTGTAATAAGATTCACACCCTCAAAAATTACTGCAAAAGTGGAAAAGTAAGAAGGCAGCAATGTGTGACTTTTCCTGGGGAGAAATAAGCCAACATCTATTCACTACAGATAGGGCAGCAACGGCAGACCAAAAGAAACAGTTGACCCAACTCTAGCCTAATGGATCATAATTGGGTTACTAGTAGGAATGTGGGTGAAGTGCTTATTATAGAAGCATGGGTGACTCAGCAGCAGCTGCATCATCAAAGTCCCACGCTAGCATGGATGATAATTCTTGAAAGCTGCATCCCTGCAGCTCTGTGTACAACTTGTGGGTAGCTCTGCATATCAGAGAGTCCATTCTCTAGAAGAATCATTACTGCTTTTATTATCTTCCAGAGGAGTTTTATGAATTCTGTAAGTTTCAGGAGACCTCTGAGCCCTGTAAATTTCCTTTGCTTCTTGAGTCCCATGAGTGTTTATCCTCCCCATAGGAGGGAATGTGTGAGTTGGGGGGCAATAGCTACAGAATATAATTCCTTTAACATCTTTTTATAAGACACTAGTGTATTGGTAAGGATAACAGCTCTCCCAACTTAGTTCCCAAAGGCCCTACCTCACAATACTGTCTCATTGCAGTTCTAACATACAAATTTTAAGGGAACACCAACATTCTCATTTCTACTACTTAGAAAAGTACATGACTGTTAAATATCAGGCCAGTGTGACAGACTGAATTTAGCCATTGGATTTTGAAATTCTTGCTTGTTGGTTATAATATGTGTCACATCAGTTAAAGATATTATAAATCACTAAAAGTATTTTAAGTAGAATGAAATTTAATTAATCTAATCAGGGACTTAGAAAACTATAGAATTACTGACTCCTGGTTCCCATGACTGACTTCAGAATATTGCCGCCTAAGTGACCTGTTAAGGAAGTTACCTCTGGTTCAATTCAAACCACTCTCACGACTGCTGGCTTCACAGTTTTACCATTTTACCTTCAATCTAGTAGACTCGAACCCTCCCTCCAGCTCCTCCTAAATCATAATTAATAAATTAATTAATTGAATAGGCCTGGCATTTGAGACAGAAAGATGACAAAGTAGAGGCCTGCCTGTGATACATATAGTAAGTTCAAGGAAGACAGCCCAGACAACTTGGCAACTGTCAAAATTAAAAGGACTAATAACATATTTCATTGGTAGAGTGCGTGCTTAGAAAAATCTTTGAGTTCAACCCCAGTACTGAAATCAGTAAAGGAGAGAAGGAAGGCAAAAGGAGAAGACAGGGAAGAGAAGTCACCTTAGGTATCCTTACTAACTTCCCTTACATACTTGGTGTAATAAAATAACAAAGTACAGTCAATGCTTAAAGAAATACAGCTTTTAACTCTTAAAGGAAATGCAAATATTTATTGTTCTCTTGATAAAGATTACGAAGGACTTTTCAAGTGTTTCATTCTTGGTATATAGTATCATTAATTTTTCTGTCCTGGACCGTGTTGGTGAGTGTGAGAAGGTGCTCCCTTGTTGCCTGTCTTCAACAAGGAGGACATTCCAAAGCCTTCCTTTACCCAAACACTCTTCCGACTCCTGTTCTCTGTTTTCTGCTCAAGTGTTTACAGCCTTGCTTTCTCAGAGATAGCACCATGTGCTTTCGGTTTCCTCCCTTTGTGCCCATTCCGGCTCACAGCAGAGCCTTCTTCCTCAGATCCCCGTCACCTAGCAGCTGACAGCTCGCCAATCTTGCCTACTAGATCCCGTGATCCCACTCTCAGTTTTTTTATTATTTCTCTAGCTCTTGCTTCTTAGATTTTTTTATTCATTTTTTTGGTTGACTTTGATTTTCGTTTAGTTTCTTCCTTTTTGTTTCACTCATAAAGGTGAACTTTCCTAGGTCTTGGTTCTGAGGTCTTTTAGCTCTTGGCTCTTTGTTTAAATGTACCTGAATGAGAACTGTGAACTTTCTCAGATCCTGATTATACACATTTTGTCTAAATGTTTTATAGATATCTCTACCATAACAAACTGAACAAACCCCAACCAAAAATTTGCCTTTTCTGCTAAAATCAGTTTCACTTACACTCATCCCCATTCATTTAAATATTTGAGCCACTGTTCAGAAGCCCAGTGACTTCAACCATAATTTTTTTTCTTTCACTCTCACATATCCGTCCCAATGGTCCTGCTTTGAAAATAAAGCTGCCGCTGGTACCTTCTTTCTGGCTTCCTGTCACTAAAATAGGTGGCACCAGAACCTCTCTCCTGGGGCGTTGTGGTTCATGCTGAGTGCTCTCTCCACTTCTTGCTCAGTCATTTGTAATTCATTCCCCTCATAAAGCAGTGAAGGTAATAGACAAAACTTCTCACTTTTGGGTTTTCCTCAGTAATAACTTCAACATTTGCTTACAGTTGTTTGTCCAAACTATGTGATGGGTAGGGAATTGGGGTGGCTCTGGGAAGAATTGCTGGAGGGGAAATTGATATGACCAAAACACACTGCACAAAACTTTAAAGAATTAATCTTTTTAAAAAGCCTGCAAGGACTTTAGACTGTTTTGATTTGATTTGGGCATTTGGGAAAGTAAACTCTTGCTCTGTATTGGAGTTTACTCACTGTAGTGAAAAAACTCCAGAATTCTGAGGCCATATAGTCTATTAACTCTGGAATATGTTAAGCAGACAAATTTAGGTTATCCCTTGCAATTCATGATGAAAGTGTAAATATGCATAACAGGAAAGCCTATGTGTCCTCACGTAGCCCCAGGTTATATCCACTCCTTCAAGGTTTCCTCTTTTATCTCCACCCTGGCAGTCACTGCCCTGCTTTCTGCCACTTTTTACTGTTTGGGGACTTTTATGCAGATTAATTCATGTGTGCTTTTGTGACTTGTCTTTCATAATTCTTTTTAAATAGTTATATCATTGTTTATATAGTAGCTCATTCTTTTATCTTACTAATAGTTCTATTTTGTTTTATAACTGCCAGAATTTGTGTGATCATTCACCTGAAGATAGACATTGCAATGTTTCCACTTGAGGCAATTATGAGGGTTCAAGTTACAAACCCTTGTGTTTACACACGTCTTTATTTCTCTTGGGTAAATACCTAGAAGTGGAATTGCTAGAGAATATTCTAAGTGTATGCTTAGTTTGATGAAATTTGGCAAGTGTTCTTCTAAACTGTCTAACATTTATTCTTTAATTCTCTAAAAGCAACATGTACAAGATAATAGGAACAAGTAGTTCCTATGCTGAGTGTGTCATTAAAGAACATTTTAAACCAACACAGCGGATATATTATAGCATCTATATAGCTTTGGTTTTCGTTTTTAATTTTTTTACTTTTTGAAATTAAATGTAAGCATATTGTTTTTCTTTCCCTTTCTTCCCTCCAGCCCTTCCGAAGCATCACCCTACACCTCGCTTGCTCTCAAATTCATGGCCTCTATTTTTTATACATATATATTCATATATATGTATACATGTATACACACACACACACACACACACACACACACACACACACACACACACACACACACTGCTCAGTCCATAGAATGTTACTTGTATGTTATGATTTCAGAGCTGGCTACTTGGTGTTGTCTTTAATATGTATTTCTCTGAAGACTGATGGTATTGAGCAAATTTGCATGAACTTACTTGTCATTCATATACTTTCTTTCATAATACATTTATCCAGATATTTTACTCATTGTGGTGGGTGCTATCTTTTTCCAATCTGTGTAATTTTTGTTTCTTTCTTTGCTTTATGAACATTTACTGTTTTGCTTTATGAACTATTGAATAGAACTGATAATAACAGACATCATTGACTTTTGAGTATTTTTTATTTAATTTAGTATTGATTTTGTCATGTGATTGTGTCTAGTGAGATGTTGACATAACCTTGATTTTTAACTTGCTAATAAGGTGAAGTAATTGACTAATTTTTTATATGGTAAACCATTATAGCATCCAGGGACCAATTCCAATTAATCATGCTGTATTGGTCTTCTAAACCATCGTTGGAGTAATTTGTTGAAATTCTATTAGGCAACCTACATGAATGCTTAACAGGTTAATTGCTCCATTTTTATTTTCCTATCATTCTCTGTTGGAAATTATTTGGGACAGTCCCCAGTCCTACTGTGTTTTGGAAGAGTATATAATTGTTTTTACTTTTCTAAATGTTTGACACAATTTAGCAATGAAGTCATCTAAGCCTTGAGATTGGTGTGTGTGTGTGTGTGTGTGTGTGTGTGTGTGTGTGTGTGTGTGTGTGTGTCTTTGTTTAAACTTCAGTTGTTACACGATATTAAGTCATAGCTTTACCTTTGAAGAACAGGTACAGCTGGGGGATGGATGAGCTCATTGGTTGGTCACTTTCTTACATTCAAGATGCCCTGGTTTTGATACCTCTTACCAAATATGCAAACATCCCAGGTTATTTTTTTATTTCAGTGAGATTTGATTGGTGTCTTTAAAGGATTTTATCTGTTGTTTAATTTGTGAGCCCAAAAGACCTTTTTCTTTCATTGTTAATATTCATAATGTGTGCCTTTTCTCATTTTGTAGAGGTTTACTGATTTCATTGATCTTTTTAAAGAATCAAGTGTGAGTCTGATTGAATTTTCTTTTAAGCCTTTGTTTCTGTTTCAATGATTTATGCCGTATCTTTATTATTTGTCTTTTTTTATTAGTAAGATTTCCTTTTCTTTTTTCCTGTTTCTTTTGTTGTTGTTGTTCCATTTATCCAGCTGTCTGTCTGTCTGTCTGTCTGTCTATCTGTCTATCTGTCTATCTATTCATTCTGAGGCAGGGTTTCTCTCTGTAGCCCTGTCTGTCCTGGAACTCTATAGACCAGGCTGTCCTAGAACTCAAAGATGCACCTGCTTCTGCCTCCCAAAGTGCTGAGATTAAATGCATGTACCACCACCAACTGTCTTTTTCCTGCTTTTTTAAATAAAATATTGATCATTTATTTGGGACCTTTGTCCTTTTAAATATGTATTTAATGATGTGCATTTATTTATAGTATGGCCATAGCTGCAACCTGTGCATTTAAAAATATTGATTGTCTTATTCCATTAAAAAATATATTTTCTTTTGATTATTCCTCTTTGACTAACAGGTTTTATAGAAGTGAGCAATTAAAACGTGCATTTTAAAAATTGTTACCCATTTTGGTTTTATTGTGATCAGAAAATTCATTGATGCTATCATTCTTCTGGTCACTGTGTGTTGATTACAGTTTTAGACAGGCTCCCCATTTCTCTGTGCATTTGAAAATCCTTGGGTCAGCAAACTGTTTTAAGCAGAAGCGAGTCTCCTGTTTGTGATTTTCTAGCCTCTTTGTTTACCTCCACACTTTAGCTGCTCTGTCTTCATTGGACTCTGTAGTACGACATGTCAGACTTGACTCTTCAGGCTCCAAAGTATGTACAACAAAGCAATATCCAACTCAACAGATCTGCTGGGCATGGCTTTGCGTTTCAAGAATAGATTCCTGTGTGTCCTTTGCCAGCTTGTCTTCCATTCAGTAGAGTACTCACAGCTAGGCATTTGGGTACTTTACGTTCTGAATTGGGTTGGGTTTTTGTTCTGTTTGTAGTTACTCACCACTAGGATTTCACCCCTTCAGATTTCCAGATGTTCATTTAGCTCTGAATTCTGCCCTCTATACCTCATGTAGCTAGACTTGCCATTGTTTAGTTCCACTGTTTTCTGTGGCAGCTGGGAGATTGATGCAGCAGAAGTGGATAGCAAACCACCAACGCACACTTCTTAGCCCTTGTTGTTATCATTTTCACAGACTCTCCTTTGGCTTTTTTCTGCTTTTGGATGCTTTCTGTTATTTTTAGAGTGTGTGTGTGTGTGTGCCCGTGTGCATGTACATGTGCAAGTGCATGTGTGTGTGAAGCTTACAAGTGAAAGCTAGAGGTCACTTCACCTGGCATTCCTCAGGGACTATCTACTTTGTCTTTTGAGGCAGGGTATCTCCCTAGGATTTGGGCTTGCTAAATTGGCTATGCTGGTTGACCAGCAAACCTGCTGGACTCTTCCTTTCTCTTCCTTCCCAGCACTGGGCTTTCAGGCACACAGCACTACACCTAGCTTTTTACATAGGTGCACGGAATCTAGTTCAGGTCTTCGTGCAAGCACTTTGCTAACTGAGCTAACATCCTCAGTCCCTATGTTGTTGGTATTTTGAAGTGGGTTCTTTTTTTGGTATTTTGGTTTTTTGAGACAGGGTTTCTCTGTGTAGCTTTGTGCCTTTCCTGGTACTCACTCGGTAGCCCAGGCCGGCCTCGAACTCACAGAGATCCACCTGCCTCTGCCTCCCGAGTGCTGGGATTAAAGGCGTGCGCCACCACCGCCCGCCAAAGTGGATTCTTAATGATGCAGGCTGGCCTTGAAACCTGCTGTGTAGTGGAGGTTGTCCTTGAACTCTCTTCTTGTCTCTATCTTCCAAGTGCTGGAATTAGAAGAGTATACTACCAGACCTGCCCAGTCTTTTTCTTTCATAAGTTCAGTTAAAATCTTGTTAGAAACAGTTACCACCTTGTGTAGACTTAGTGTGGCTCCTTCAATCCTCTTCTAGTATTAGAAGTTGTTACCTCAAAGGTAAAGTACTTTTCCAGTTGTTTTTTTAACCTAAGGTCCCAGATTCCCGAGACTCATGTGATGTAGGCAATGTAAGCATCGTCTTTACCAGGGGAAAATGCTGTCACTTATACAATGGGCACATGATACAAACGAGACTATGCAAAGCTAAAGAGATTTTAATGGGGATTTTTATTGGCACTAAGTATTGGAAGGAAGGACCCATCAGAGGGAGCAGAGCCAAAGGATGGAAAGAAGCTGCATATTAGTCAGTCTTTAAATATAGCTTCTTCATCTGAAGCAAATCTTTCCCAAGAGCTTTTGAGGTATGAGAGTCATCAAATTAACATTTTCACATAGCCAGGCTGAATAAGATGTTTTGTGTATTTCAACCTGCATAATACATAAGGTTGTACACTGTCCTTCACCTGACCTCCCCTATTTCATCACATTCATTTGGTGCTCTTCTTGTTCTGATCCATCATATTTCAGCCTTCTGACCTTTCACTTCTTCAAGTATAAAGCTTTCTTTTCTAGATTAGTATCTGAAGTATACCCTCATCTTGTCTGAAAAATCTTTCTGTGGCTGTTTATTTCTCATGCTTTGTCTCAATTATCCAGAGATAGTGTGATGGCTAATTTTGTGTCCACTTGGCTGGGGATGTAGGATACCTCGAATTAAACATTATTTCTGAATGTGTCTACAAGGTATTTTTTGATGAGATTAGCATTTGAATCTATGGATTGAGTAGAGAAAAGTGCCCTCCCTAGTGTTGGTGAGCGTCATTCAATTCCTTAAGCCCTGAACAGAATGAAAAGAGAGAAGAGAAAATTTGTTTTCTCTGCTTGGCTGCTTGATCTGTGATGTCAGGCTTCTCCCATCACCCAGACTTAAACTCCGTCAGCTCTCTAGCTCTAGCTCTGCATCACCAGCTTTCCTTGTGGGCCACCATAATTTTATTTGCTGCTTCGTCATAATAAATCATTGGTTCCTACAGGTTCCATGTCTCTGAAGAATCTTGACTAATACTGACCTTAATTATAGATGACTCCACTGATCATAGTGTCTAGGTAATTGCTCTACTATTATCTAGCCCTGTACCTATTAATTTCCTCCATAGAACTCTTCACAATATGTAATTATACATTTGATGCTGTTTTATTCATCCTTTCCCTATGTCTAAAGGGCAAGGACTGTATCTGTTTTCTTCTACAGTATGGAAGAAAGAGAAGGAGGGTTGAACTTTGTGGGACTAGGACTTGAAAATTAGATGATTAATAGTTTTCTGGCTATTTCCACCATCTTTCACAGTCTAATGTAATGATGCAATAGATGCCTTGACTGATGTCCTCAAGCACCAGCAATGCCCCAAAGACACTAAATGCCAGGTTCCTGTTAGGTCTGCTTCACACTCATCCTCAGGCTAAAGGCTAAAGGATAAAGCTTGTTATATTGCTAAGTCTGAAGATATGGCTCAGCTGTTAAGGCTAGGCTCACAACCAAAAATATAAAACTTGTTACATTGCTAAATGAAATCATGAAGGATCACAGAACTGGTGATGTTGTTGTGAATCCCACAGGCAGGGTAAACGTGGAGTGCTAGACCCAGATTCATGTGCTGTGCAAAAGATCTAAGGAAGTACAAAACAATGTATCTTCTTACTTTGGTCTCATTGTACTGACCATCTCTCCTAAAATTATGGACCAGGAAGAAGCAAGACATCGGGAAAACCCTCAGGTTTTCTAAGAATGTAACACAAACATGTAAATAAAATTCTTCAGTGGGGAAAAAAATCTACAAATTTTGCAAGCTGTGTAAGTACTGTTTTGATAATTTCAAACAACTCTGCAAATTTCCATTGGAGACTAAGCATCAAGAACAACAGTGTAAGGAACTGTGGAAAAATCAGTTAACCAACCACGTACAGTTTTTGAAAAACCATCTTCATTCCTAGTTTTCTGGTCTTTTGCAAGAAAACTTTCAAGTAGCTTCCCTTATTTATAAAGGCTCAAAGCACTCTAGAATTTCCTTTGTCATTTGTTCCCAATCAGAAACAAATGCTCAGTGTGCTTGCTCTTTGGAAGAGGATGTGCTAGTTCACACAGGTGAAAGGGAAGATTCAGAAACACTTCCACTTCCTGCATGGTATAATGTGCTTTCAGAGGCTCTCCCAGGAGTGGCACTAGTGGGGACAGTGGGTCTTTCATCATCAGAGGTCCAAGGGGCTAAGAACAACTCTGGCTGCAACAGTAGCATGCCACACAACAAGTCTGCCATCATCCCTCCTATCTGTCACAGCTCACTAAAACATCCGTGTGAAATCCTTTACTGTGAGGAGCATCAAGGAGGTACAGTACGGTGTTCAGGTCATTGTGGACTGTTAGCAAAGAGAGGTCAGCTACATTGGCCTTATCTGTTAATGCAGGAGCTGTTGCTGATTTCAGCATCTTCACTCCAGCTCCATAGACAGTGAATTCTATAAGCTACATCTTGGCTTTTCAGGTCTATATCAGTTTGGGTTCTTCTGTTTCTGCCAGGCCATGTTTTTCAAATAAATTGAAAATCTAAAGGGATCTTTTGATGGTGTATTCCAGATGTAGCAGAAAGAGATATTTTGAAAAACTGGAGAAGAGATAAAAAGAAAAAAAAATATCAGAGTCAGATCATCTGAATTCTTTGACACCTTCCACAACTGGACCATATAAAAGAGTATGAACACCATAAGGGAGTCCTGCTTGTTATGTTCATGAACAGCCCTGACAAACTGAATGGCTTCATGAAGCTGGATCAAATGATCAGTGACCTCATCAAAGTAATGAGCAATCTGTCACCAAGACCTGTTCCAAGGAAGCAGGAGAGGGATCAGTGCTGTTTCAGGGTCAAAGAACATCAAAATAAGATTTCTTCCCAGCATTATTTGAATTTTAAAATCTCTAAATCTATTAATATTTAACATTATTTATATGGAGAATATATATTTAGGCATATTAGAAGTATTTTAATGGCAACTTTTAGATAATGAAAATTTATGTCCATTAATATGTTCTTATTTAGCATTTTGTATCCTATTTCACTTGACCCTTAGTCAATTAGGCAAGACTGTGTGTGTGTGCAAGGCTTAATCTCAGGGGCCAGCTAAGCAGCTGACGTAAGTCATATCCTCTTGATTATGCATATATTTCACTTGACAGTGCAAGGAACACACAACTGAAATGACACCATCAGGGATGTGAGAGGTCTTCTCTAGGTGTTTAGTAGATAAAGCCAATTTCACGATTTACATCACACTGAAAAGTTTTTAGTACCATTTTTCACTGCAGCTGCTTTGCTAATTTTGTAGGTTTCTGTAGATCTCCGATGCAGGCTTTCCATTTCCCGACTATCTTTTCTCTCTTTCTTTTCAAACTTTTTTACTTCTTTATTGTGTGTGTGTGCACACGCACATCCTTGTGGAAGTCAGAGGACAAGCGTTGGGAGTGAGTTCTCGCCTTCCACTCTTGTTTCTGCTGCAGCATAGGGCACTCCAGGCTCCGGACTTGCAGATGTGCCTCTCACATCTGTCTTCCTCATGGGTTCTAGTATTCAACTCAGCTCATCAGGCTTGCCTAGAGAGTGCTGAACTGTCTTCTCGGCCTCTGTCCAGCTCTTAACTGAGGTATATTTAATAGGAGATTGAAATATTATTTTAACTTTTACTAGTATAACTTTGTAGTCTAGTTTGAGACTTAGTAGTGATTTACTGAAGAAAAATAGTATGTCCAAGTCAATTAAGTAATTTTGGTAACTAACCAAGTATTATAGGTTAGATTGTATCTTCCTATTATAAAGAAACAAAGATATGTTGGAGCCAACTCACGGTGCTTCAGAAGGTGAGCTTATTTGAAGATGGGCTCTTAGAGGGTCTTCCAGTTAAAGTGAAGTCAGTGAGTATGCCCAGGCCCAGTTCTACTGTGACTGTGTCCTTCCGTAAGACATGTCCACAGTGGAGACAAAGGAGAAGACCAGAGCCTAGGAGAGAAGCTTGGAACATATCCTTTCCTAGCACACCAAAGCCAGCCAGGGTACATGGTCGTGCCATCATCTTGACCTTGGACCTCTAGCAGTAGTTTCTGTTCTAGGCTGTTATGACAGCCCTAGCAAAGTAATGCACTCTGTATTCTTCAAAACTCATTTTAGTAGTTTCTGTTCATTGTGGGAAAACAGATTTTCTTGTTTATTGAAAAAACAGTACTTTAAAATTATTACTAATTATTTTTCTTTTTTATAATACCATACAGTAGTATTAAGTTTTTTCAGTAGATTTAACAAAAATGTCTATTACAAAGAAGGAATTAACTTTTTAAGATAGGAGGGGTACTAGTTAATAGCTTTTGTTCCCAAAGCCACCCATGCTTTTTATTTATTTATTTATTTATTTATTTATTTATTTATTTATTTATTTATTTATTTATTTATTTATTTTGCCACCTATGCTTTTAATGACTTGTTTTCTCATAAAAACACTGCTTGAAGAGAAATAGTTAACTTCACAGTGGAGAGGTTAAACTGGCAGGCACCAGTTCAATCAAGTGATCAAAATGAACATCACCAGTGCTCCATAGAAACATCCTGGGCCTTGAGCATCTTGTTCTGAGAAGGGTCCATTGCGTATCATTCTCAGTGATGTACAACTTCTTCTGATCATTACAAAGCATTAGACACATTCTGATCTCTTTGGTTTATTCATCATGAAACAAAAGACAGAAATTGTAGCAGACTAAAGAACGTTAAAAGTACAGAATTCAATGTTAATGTGGGATTCTGGAATCTTGGGATAAAGAATGGTGTTAGTGAGAAATCTGATTAAAGCTAATAAATCTTTTGCCTAATTAAGGGTAATTTCTTTGCTTCGAAGATTGATCTATGATCATGTAAGATGTTAGCATAGGAGGGGCTAGAGAAGTATATGTAGGAACTTGCTGGTACTTTTGCAGTGTTTGTGAATAGAAAATAATCTCAAAGTAAATACTTGAAAATAACAGTAAGCTAGGTTAGTTGTGCATGCCTGTGATTCCAGCATTGAGACACAGAAGCAGAAAGAACTCAAGTCCAATGCCAATCTAAGCCACATAGTGATTCTGAAGCTAGCCTGTGCTACATTATGAATCCCTGTCTCAAGAAAAACAAAGGACTGGTGGTGGTCGCTCATACCTTTACTTCCAGCACCATAGAGGCAGAGGCGGGTAGACCTCTCAGTTGGAGGCCAGCCTAGTCTTTAGAGTGAGTTCCAGGACAGCCAGTGCTGCACAGAGAAACCCTGAAAACCCTGTAAACCCTGAAAAACAAACAAACAAATCAATGACTAAATTTGTTTGCATTCCATACCTCTAAGCATTAAAACATAAAGCTAGGTATTAAAACATAAAGCTTAAATGACTCCAAATAAGAGAATATAGGAATGAAATGAAGATTATTTGAGGAAAAAATGTTCTAGCTACATTAACTATAGAATTCTTTTTGTTAATTAAAATTCAAATTTATACATTTCTCTTTTGAGTTTCAAAATACTTAGAATTTCACATGTTAACTGATAGTTATTCAGTTTATAGCAATTTCAGTTATGTTTGTTTGGATTGATGCACTCCATTGTTACATGAGACCTGTATTTGAATGAACTACCATTTTTTATGATTAGCCATGCTTTACAGATTACAAACCAGAGACTAATTTTGCAATGGTGTAAAATCATGTTGGCAGTTTTAAAGAACTGAAGATATGGTGCAGCAAATTTGTATAGCATTGAAAGATGAAGAACACTTTTGGCAAACAGAAAAGCAGCCTCTATAGTATCTTTGCTTTGATTTTGTTTCTGATTTGAGGATTAGATGTTTTGGGTACTTGTTCCTTACGTTGATGCTGTTCATAGTGACTTCTGGACTTTGCTATAGTCATAGAAGACTTTGGTCACTGGCACTTTAGTTTCATGGCAGTAGTTCTGTGCGTTCATTGTTATTTGCTTCATGTGAGGTAGAACTTGTTATTGTTCACTCAGATTGACAACAGGGCTTATAATTACCGTTCCTCATGACTGACACATTGGCATTTGCCTCCTGCTTTTAAGGAATTTTTGTGTGTCAACTGGTAGACTTGGAAAAGTTGTGCTGAAATTTCTAGCATATCATTTGAAAATCTTAACATTGCCATTGTAGATAAATTGCCATTATCTAAGTTATCCATGGTAATCCATCATAGTTAAAGCAAAAACTAAAGTAAAATAAAATTTACGTTCATAGTGTGGAAACTGAACGCCTTCCAGTTAAAGGAAGCATTATTGCCTTAGTCATAAGTTTGCAGATATTTTCTTTGAGAAAACTTATTTTTAATCAAGATAGTTTTATTTGGGAGTATAGGTTGACATTAGGTATATTGATGTAGGAAAAATTTACTGTTCCAAAAGTAGAACTTTCTAATATTCAAGTCATCTTGTTTTATACTTAGGAATCTGAGAATAATGACACTAAGATTGTCCTCTAGCATCCACATGCTCTCCCAGACACTCAAATATACATATCCTGTATTTACTTCTATGTAAGTAATGAATGACTATTAGCTTACCTCACTTGTTAGAAACACAGGCAGAGAAGGAAGTATATATATTGTATGTTGTTAAACAAAGTGTTTGATTAGTACAACTAAATCAAGAAGTTCATTTAATTGATGAGACCCAGGATGGTGATGGTTTAGATAACTGTATTTGTCCCAGTTTTATCTGATCTTGACTTCAAAGGTAATATCACGAATCAAGGATAATTGAAAAGTACCTTCAGATTTTTAAAAATTCACTAATTTTCTATTCTGGCTTTAAAGAACAAAACCAGATTGACTGATTAGAATGGACACACAATATTGTATCCTTTGCCAGGCATGGAGCCCATGCCTTTAATCTCAGCACTCAGGAGCTAGAGGCAGGCAGATCTCTGTACGTTGGAGGCTAGCCTGGTCCACGTATCAAGTTCCAAGCTAGACAGGGCTACATAGGGAAACCCTATCTTAAAACAGCAACCACAAAATAAACCAACAACAAAACCAAAAACCTGTGTGTCCTTCCCTTGTTCTCTCATCTCAGAGATTCTTGTGCACTGTCCCTGTGAGGCCCTCTGAAGACTTTCCCTGTGAGAGGAGTTCCTGTTTCACTGTATGGAGCACCCCCTGAATCCAAACATCTTCCTATCAAAGACATACTTGATGCAACCCCTTTATAAAGATATTAGCATTATATCATTTAAGAACATAAGGTTTTTAATCAGTCTATGGGGTCTTTGGGTCTTGTTTTCTTAAGGACCAGAAAAACAGAGTTAACATTTGATAGACAGCTAAATGATGAGCAAAGGTATTCTCATTTATAACTTACTTTTTCATTTACCTCAGACATACTATGTAAAAATAGCAGAGATAGATGATATGTGGACCTTCCTCTGTTTAAACACTGGCTACAGTTTTATTCACAAAGGAGATGGCCTTTTCCTCTGCAGTACCAGTATTCTACTTTAGAGCAAGCCCTTGGCAACCATTAGACTGTGTCTGTATCTCCAGTTCTTGGTTGTTTTCTCTTTGTTTTTAAGTCAGTCTCACTAATTAGCAAAGGCTAGACTTGACCTCTTTATGTAGCCCAGGCTGGCCTAGAACTTTGAATCCTCCCACCTTAACCTTCTGAGTGCTGGGTTACAGGTGTGTATCACTGTCTTCATATTCCAAGTATAAAATATAGATATTTTTTTTTTGAGGCCAGGTCTCATTATGTAAGTCTTGGCTGGCCTGGAACTCGCCCTACAGACCATGCTGTCCTCCAGTCACAGAGATCTTCCTACCTCTGCCTCCTGAGTACTGGGATTAAAGGTGTGCCCTACCATTCAAAGCAAATTCTTTAAAAAGCCTAGAATACTGAGCTGTTTTCATAGTACTTAAGAAAGAATAATATTCTGTTTTCCTAGTAGGAAGCCAAAGTGTCCTAATTATTTCCTGTAAGTAAAGGAAGATTTTTCTTCGTGTTCTGCAGCTGACTACCAATGTATTTGTGAATTCATTTAGAAATGCCATAGGAAGTGTATTAACTGTGCTGTCCTTGGCACTGTGTGACTACAGTGGCCTAAGCTGCCTTGGGGGAATCAGGATGCTCTCCCCACAAA
The DNA here is from genome assembly GCF_007827085.1 of Peromyscus californicus insignis. NCBI lineage: Eukaryota > Metazoa > Chordata > Mammalia > Rodentia > Cricetidae > Peromyscus > Peromyscus californicus. The sequence goes on along the minus strand of NW_026294595.1, from coordinate 37,279,170 downwards.
ACATTAAAGAGGTTGTGCACATCTCTTTGCATCAAGTCTCACATTTGAGTGGTAATAGAGGTGGGATCTGTTTCATTGGTTTTCAGGGTTAGAGTCAGAGGATGTTCTTATTTTTCTCAAGAACTAAAGAATGTGATGTCACATCAGTGCACGTGTATTGGCAAAAAGCCAACTTCATTTCCTCAGGTCATACTTGGCATCTGTTCTAAAATCGGAAATTCGCAATAAGAAGGGTCTTCTAGTCATTTTGATTAATCTTACAATGCTTTTGTGTTTCTAGAAACATTTTGTAGGGTTTTAAGAGAAGAAATTACAGACAAAAATATAAAATAAAAATTTATTACATAATATATTGTTGTAAACTTCATGAATGCTGAATGAAATCAGGTAAATCTCATCTGTTTTATCTAAACAACTTTAAGTATGTTTTTTTCCCCTCCCAGGACATTTATTCAGACAAGCTGGGGATCAGCCGTTTAACCTGTCCACAGTGTCGAGTGCCTTCCCAATGGTCAGCCACCCAGTCTTTGGTCTACATTCAGCCAGCTCAGGGCATTCAGAATTTGGTGGTTTGGGGACACTTGGTACACCCACAGCCTTAGCCGCACATCCCCAACTAACATCTTTTCCAGGTAAACATCTCCTGTGGTGTTCAAGGAAAGGAGAAAAGCCTGCAAATGCTCAAACCATAATGTGTTTATTAAGTTGAACAGCAAAGCATAGTGTATTAGATTCATGGGCACGAATTGGCTCAGTTTTACACATACAGCGAAATAAATCTCACTGTGTGTCAGGGGATATAGCAGTTAATTAGGTATTTATCAGGTGTTTACCTACATAATAAATACCTGCAATAGAACAGAATATTTAAGGCAAGTGTTTATGGTGCTTTTTACCAAAGTATTGTATGTATAAAAATGTGAGTGTACAGTTTTAATTTTTCTCAGCTTTGGTTTTCTTTGGGGGGCTGTGTGTGTGTGTGTGTGTGTGTGTGTGTGTGTGTGTGTGTGTGTGTGTGTGTGGTGTATATATATGTATACATGTTAATGTGTCTCTCTGTGTGTATGTATGTGCTATATGCTGGGTACACATGTGGGAACGTCTTTGTGGAAGGCCAGAGGTTGAAGTCAGGTGTCCTCCTCAATCACTCTAGTCCTTAATTTTTGAGATGGGGTCTTTCCATTGAACTTGGAGCTCACTGGTTCGCTAGTCTGGCAGGCCAGCTAGCTCCAGGTCTCTGTTTCTGTTCCCAGATGTGTGCTTTGCTTTTTACCCTTGCTACATGGAGATTGCTCTCTGGTCCTCGTGCTCTTGGGGCAAGTACTTTACCGACTAAACTATCTCCCCAGTCCCTTTATCTAATATTTAAATCAAGCATTTAACTTGGCTTGAAATGTGCTCTGTGGTAGATCACTTAATTGCCTAGCATATATGAGGCCTTGGGTTAGACACCCAGCACTAGGAAAAATTTACTGAACCTGGAGTCTAGCTTTTCTAACAACTGTTTTAGGTTTTTATTTTTCTCTCCCATGTTGGGAGGATGAGGTGGAATCTTAAATTTCTATGCTTTTTCCTATTTAAAAACTGTTTCCAGAGCATGTTGGGAATACACGTTTCCACAGCAGTTACGCAGTTGGTGCATATACCTGGTCAGGGCCAGTGTGACTTGAAATTCTGTAGACTGTGGTCACACAGTAGCTGAATTCACACAAATTTTCTTGAAAATCCAAGCTTCACATTAATCACTGCACATTATAGTTCAGTTTTATTAAAGAAGCTTGGTTTACTGGAACAGTGTTTAAAACAGCAGAGCTTTAGTTCTAGGTAGAAATTGACCTGAATTTAAATCTGGCCTTGGACAAATCTCTGACCTTTCATCCTTGTAAACTGAAAACCATAAAATTCCTGGCTCTCTGGGGCTGTGTGAAGATTCTAGTAGACAAGCATGTCTAGTGCTGTCTGCAAATATCGCTATTTTTTCCTGCCCACCTTAATGGCAGACAAAGTATCTTTAAAAAGAATCTTTAAAAAGAATCAAATATCTTCTGAAACACAGAAAACAGAAATGGTTACATTGTATTTCAAGTACTATTTCTTGAGTCACATTTTTCCTTTAATTTCATTGTCTTGGAGAGGGGCATGATCGGAAAAGTTTGTGGCTAGACAGTGTTGACCAAGTCCGAGTATTTCCTTTACTATGTTAACAGGGACTTTAAAAACACTGTTCTAGACAGTCTCACTGTGTAGCCCTGGCTCGCCTGAAACTCTGCTGTGTAGATCAGGCTGACCTCAAACTTGTAGAGATGTACCTCCTCTGCCTCCCGAGCAGCACTGTGCCTGCTTCATTCTGTTTTTAACATGGTTATTTAGTATCAGATATCAACAGCTATCTCCAGAAATAGATTTCTAAATCAAAATCTAAATAGTCAACAGTAATATAAGTAATTACTAATATCTTCAGTACTTTTATTGTTTTGTGTTAATTTATTATAGTACTACTTTTGAACATTTCTAAACTATAGTGTATTGTATTAAAATCAAATACTGATAAGATGGTCAATGAATATTAAAAAATAACTTGTATGGGCTTTAATAATGATGGTATCTCCAATATGTAAAAACCAGTCTAAGACCAGTGAGACAGCTCAGTGTGAAAAGGCTCTTATTGCCAAACCTTAGGACCTGAGTTCAATTCATGGGACCCACATGATGCAAGAAGAGAACCTGTTCCCTCTAGTTCTCCGACCTCTATATGTACTGTGACATTCATGCACATACATGTGAATGAACACGCGCGCACACACACACAACAAATAAAAAATATTTAAGAACATCCTACATAAACAAGCCACATAATTCTTGAACCTAGATAAGGTGCTCATGCATTTCACCCGTTACGATCTGTGCAGGTGACTGTTTATGCAGCCACGCACCAGTACAATGTATTTTATGGCTTACTAGAGACAGGTAATTATAAACAGAAGCATTAGTAATTAAAAATGCATATGTGTGTATACTTCTTTACCAAATGGGTAGAGATTACAACTAATTTTAGAGAAACCACTTTCTTTAAATGACACCTTGGTGTAATAATTTATATATTTAAATTGTCTATCATTCAGAAGGGTAACCAAATGGCCACTTTAGGAAAAACACAAGGAAGTCACAAGAAGATATTAGCAATTTTAAGTAAGGTATAATTTTTTATAAGGTTTATTTACATCTAAACTATTTCTCATTTCAAACAGAAAATATAAAATTGTTTAATTGATATTAATATAATAAAATTTGTATTTTTATATTAAAATAGTATTTTATGAAATTTATCTTAAAATATTTAAAATTCTTGGTGTTCACATTTTAATGCTATAATTCTATGAAGTTTTGGGTTGTTTTCCATATATGAGTCATTTTTAAATTCTACCATATCAGAGCCAGGTATGCAGGCACATGACTATAATTCTAGATCTTGGAAGGCAGAAGATCACAAGTTTGATGCCAACCTGGGCTAAACAGTGAAACCCTGGTGCCAAGAAACCTACAAAGGGATGTACTGCATGATCAAATCTCCTGTATGCTCTAATATATTAGCATCACACCTGGAAATGATTGTTGTGGCTGCTGTAGTGTTTCTTAGGAATTTTGAATTTGCTTAGACTTTCATCCTGTACCTACTTATGTTACCTTTATTTTATATCTTCCATTTGATAATTAAGTTAGCTTATGACTAAATTTGTTTATTTTCCTCAATTTGAAAGCTACGTAAACTTTTCACTGAAAAGTTGTAATTTCCTGTGAAATAATGTCAGAGATTTATCTTTAGAGAAGGCCAGTTTCTTAGTTTATCTAATTGATCTTGTATGTTTGTCTCTGGGATGCCCTGTCACTGTGAGCATACATTGTACCTATTATTTTTCTCTAATGCCTACTGTATATCTGTCACATTTAAAATCTTATGCTTTGACTTCTTAGTTGTTTACCAAATCTTTATACCCAACCTTAAGACATCTGTCAGAAGTGTAAGTGAAACAATTCTTGCTGGGAAACTGCAGTCTGTTTTGTCACCTAAGTGAAAACTAAGTTGCAAACCTGTTTGTAGGGATGGTCTGTGCAGATAGTCCCTCCCGAAAATGCTTCCTCCTTTTATCCATCTAAGTGCAATCCAGACAGTGGTTGAGTGACTAATTGAGTAACTGGAATGTTCAGTTTTTCTGAAGTCCTAGCATTCAGGGTAGCATTCACTAGCTACTCTATGTGCAGTTTCAACAGTGGCCTTTGCAGTGTTTTGCCTATGCTGTTCATGATACCCCTTGGGACTGTTAGTGACCTTGGACATTACACACACACACACACACACACACACACACACACACACACACACACACACACACACACACACACCACACACACACACACTGGATTTCTCTGTGTAATCGCCCTGGCTGTCCTGGATCTCGCTCTGTAGACCAGGCTGACCTCAAACTCACAGAGATCCGCCTCCCTCTGACTCCTGAGTGCTGGGATTAAAGGCGTGCGCCACCACCGCCCGACTGGACAAGTGTTACCTTTACATTCCTGGGACTTTCTAAAGATCTTGTAGTAAAATCTCCTGATAGTATTGTGGTGTTTTCTTCTCATTTTCTGTGTTTATTCCAATCAAAAAATGAATGGCATATTGTTTAGGAGACTGGTATGAACAGAAATTACTTGGAAGTTTGGTGGATTATTCAGTTGGTGATTTTGTCCAGGATGTGATAAGAGGCAACCCAAGACAGTTCTTTGGATAATTTCCAAAGCTCTTTTTAATCTTCACTCTTCTTGGAAAAAAAAAAAATTATATAATTGGCTTTTCCCCCTAAGAGTTTTAATGAAGAACTACTATTTGAATATCTGAATTGCATTCTATGATTCTCCAATTTAGTTGTTTGATATTTATTTTAAAAAAATCAGTCATCTATAATTAAATGAGAAGTATAAAGGAGAGCTCAAGCTTTCCTTATCAATTTTAAAGCTAGAAGCTTTATAAGCCTTGTTTGTTTGTTTGTTTTTGGTTTTTGGTTCTTTGAGACAAGGTTTCTCTGTGTAGCCCTGGCTGTCCCGGAACTTACTCTGTAGACCAAGCTGGCCTTGAACTCAGAGATCCGCCTGCTTTTGCCTCCTGAGTGCTGGCATTAAAGACATGTACCACCACTACCTGGCTTATGCCTAACATTTTAATGAAAAATTATTTGTTTTGAAAATATTCTTTGAGAACTTATTTCTTAGTCTAAACAAAAAAGGCTTATTACTAAGTTTTTTATATTTTTGTTTTTTATTTGGCTACAGAATTATTTAATCCATAAATGCATTTGAGATACTCATCTGATAATATTAATTACCCACCCGCCAGATTTGTCAAAGCCAAATTTATATTGTATATAATTGGAGGAAAATCTTCAGAGGTTGCAGATGTCAGCTTCAAATCTAAAGTCTTGAAATAAATTAATATGGATTTAATTATTTTCCTTCTTGGCTTAGTAAATAGATGGTGTAGGTTATCAAGTCAAATGGTTCGTTTTATATTCTGAGTTTTTGGCAGCTTTTAAATTATGAAAATGTGTTCATTTTTAGCTTGAATCTAAAAAACTGTAAAGGGAAGAATCTTGAATAATGGCCTAGTAATAAGAGGGGATTATGCAAGTTCGAATTACCTGTTTACAGTGGGGGAAAAAATGATCAGAACTATGTGACTTGAGCAGTTCTGTCCCAGGAGAAACTTGAAACATTGTTTTTGCAATAGTAGAAAATGGTCACTAGATGAATTTGAAAGTTAATTCAGTTTCTTTTTCTTTGGTTTTGAGGTGCAGAATGGTGGCGAACCACAGACGTTCACACTCGTGCAGGAGCGCCCTTCTTTCCACCCTTACTGGGAATTCCACCAATGTTTGCTCCTCCAGCCCAGAATCACGATTCTTCATTCCATTCAAGGACTTCTGGAAAGAATAATCGGAACGGTCCTGAGAAAGGTACTCACATGAGCATGAGGGACGAGCCAGAACCTCTGTCCCATGCCTCTTTGCAACAGAGTTTGCTTCCAGGACCCTTTTGCAGCCTGGTGCTGGATGCTTCCTCGTCATCTTGCTTGATCCTTACAGTAATCAGATTACACATCTCCTGAGTTTGCAGCCAAGGTTAAATACTTGAGCTTGGAAGTATGCTCAGACACTGACGTGGTTTAGCCAGGATCTGAACCCAGTTCTACTCCTCTTCCCTCTGTCTGTCATTATCTCCTTACACCTAACTCAGTGGGATGCTGCTGCTTCTCAACTTAAGTATTAGTTTTGTCTAAGCCAGCACCCCACTACTGTGTTCTTCTTTGAAATGATCAGCATTTCTAAAGTTTCTAAGTATTGTTACGATAGTATTTAGAAATTACAGTGTTGTAGATAGCCCATTGGTTTTGTTTGCTTCCTTCCTTCCTTCCTTCCTTCCTTCCTCCCTCCCTCCCTCCCTCCCTCCCTCCCTCTCTCTCTCTCCCTCCCTTCCTTCCTTCCATGTACATCAGATCCCTTGGAACTGTAGTTACAGACAGTTGTGAGCCACCATGTGGGTGCTGGGAATTGAACCCGGGTCCTCTGGAAAAGCAGCCAGTACTCTTAACTGCTGAGCCATCTCTCCAGCCCTGTCCATTGCTCTTTTAAATTGAGTGTTTCTAAGCAGACAATACTTACATATAATTTATTTTCTAAATATGTTTGTTTAATTTAAATGATATTCACACAGTTTAATGCTAGGAATAATTCCGTTGAATTTAATGTGTTCATAATGTTGCATATGGCCACCCTGTATCATCTCTAAAATATTATCTCTAAGAAGTCTATACCCTGTAAGTAATCACACCTTCCTGCCTGTCACACTGTTGTGTGTGCCTTGTCTCTACAGTATTCATTATGAATCTTTCATTTAGTGGATCATATGTGACTTTTAGTGTCTTTTTACAGTGTTTACGAGCTTGATCTACATTACACATGCACAAGTACTCTATTCCTTGTTTTGGCCAAATAATGTCCCATCATATAAACATGTTTATTTTCAAGGTATAAATGGGTCAGTTAATGGAAACAGTGCATCATCTGTACTTGGTGTCAGTACATCTGTACTATCCACTCCTGCTTCAAGTTCCATGGGGCAGAATCAAAGCACAAGCTCAGGTGGAGGAAACCTAAAATGTCATCAGGAACAAAGCAAAAGTCAGCCTTTGGATGCCAGAGCCGACAAAATCAAAGATAAGGTAAGCTGTTTCTTTAAGAACAAGTACGTAATGGATCAATAGATAAGGTAAATATTTTAAAAGTCAAGCCACCAGAATGTGTGGATTAATTTCTTGTTACCAACTCTTGTTTTTGCAGATGTATATTTTTATAGCATAATGTTGATATTAGAATAGATATCTTGGAATATTAAAACTCACAGTACCTGAACAAACAATATAATTGGTAGTAATAGTTAGGAGTTGAACCTAAGGAGTTATGCAAACTACGCTCACACTATACCACTGAGTTAGGCTCCCAGCTCCAAGACAACTTGAAGGAGACATACTAGATGCTGGCTCTATTCTAATTGCTTTCTATATCAATTTCAATTTTCCCTCTACCCTACATTTGGTGGTTGTTAGTACAAATTGGAAAAAATAATTATCCAGTAAGTGGCAGAGTCAGATTTTGAAGCCAAAAAGGTTAACTTCAGAGTCTATAGTTAGGGTAGCAAAACTAAACAATCTTTTATTATGGGGAAGTTTTAGATCATCTCAATAGATCCTATACACCCATTAATTATGCTTATGGAAGAGTTAACCATGTTGGGCCAGTTCTGTCTCTGTATGCAGGTTGTCAATTGATTGTCTCTGCACTGAATGTATTCTCCTTTTCCTTTGCCTTTTGGCATAAGATTAGGCATTCTTAAGGGAGTGTCCTAGGCTGGGCATGATGTCCCATACCTTTACTCCCAGCCAAGGCAGGCTGAGCTCCAGGCCAGCCTGAGCTACATAGCAAACTTTAAGCTGTTAGAGAGACCTTGTCAAAAATAGAGCTACACAACCGAAAGACTGGGGGCAGTGTTCTATTAGAGGAGGGATTTTTGCTGCTGATTTAGTATTTCTTTCTCTTTATTTCTGTGTCTGTCTCTCTTTAAATTCTATACGTATGTAGATGTTTTTGCCTCCATTTGTCTATGCACATGTGTGCCATCTCCATGGATGCCAGAAGAGGGAGTCAGATCCCTAAGGACTGGAGTTATAGTCAATTGTGACCTGTCTTGTGGGTGTGGGAATTGAACCTGAGTCCTCTGGAAGAGCACCCTTTGCTCTTAGCTTCTGAACCATCTCTCCAGCCCCAAATTTAGTGTTTCTTTTAGGCTATGCTGTCAATGGATTACTTTGTTGCCAACTGATGGCCTCTAGGCTGCTAGTGTCCAAATATAGGCACTGGTATACAGAGAACTCAAATGCTGCACACCATCTAGTGATCTCATTGGCACCAGAGCAGTTCTATTGTTTCAGCCATCACAGTGGCTGCACATGAATCTTCTGCTGTTTCAGCCAGGAACGGCCCACTTCTCAGGCAGTGACCTGGCAGGACCTTTACTTCTCTCCAGATCTACCTCCTGCCATCAGATGTAGTTTTTAACTAAATCTCTATCATTCTATTTACCAATAAAGACTCGTGTGAAATAAAGCTTGGATGAAAACCTGTTAGCTCAGAGAGTTTGAAGAGCATCTATCTGGCTTTCCCCCTTTGCCAGTGTCTCAGAGTGTCTCTTCAGTTGTTCCAAACCAAAAAGGACCGCCACATTCGAAGTCCCTCCCTCCTACTCTCTGTGGGTCTTTCTATCCATCTTCCAGATTCCCTCTGACTCTCTATGATTACTTTCTGTCAACTAGTTGCTGACTCTGCCTCCTGACCCAAGGTTGATTTTATTTAATTAACACAAATGCAAACTGGGAGTTCACAGTGTTATCATATACCCCGCAACACAGTTTATAAGCAAGTTTTGCTGAAAAATGAATGGATGCCTTTCTAGGTAATTTTCCTGGTACCTACCCTAGCTGTCTGTATTCCCTATGTGTGTGCTAGGGCCTTGCTGGATGATACCTCCTTCAACAGTCCTGCTATACGGTGGGCAAGAGCCACTTCTTTTTTTATTTTTTTTTTATTTTATAATTTAATTTAATTTTACATATTAGCCACGGATTCCCCTGTCCTTCCCCCTCCCACCCCCCCTTTTTTAATTTTTTAATTTTATAATTTAATTTAATTTTGCATATCAGAAGAGCCACTTCTTTTCAACAAAATCAAAAGCTTAGCCTCAGGTGAATGGGTTCATGGGAAAGAAACCGTCTTCCATAATCTTACAGAAAAATGACTCTATCTGTGATTTCCTTATTATTTAGAGAGGGGCTGTTCACTGTTTTTATCAGGCATCTCCTTTTATTAACTAATAATTCTCAGTGCATGTTTTTGTTTTGTTTTGAGACAAGGTTTTACTTTGTAGGCTAGGATGGCCTGGAACCTAAGCTCCTTCTGCCTCACTGCCTCCGTGTTGAGGTTGCTGGTGTGTATCAGTACCCCCTAGCTACTTGGTAATTCTTTGCTACCCTTTCTCACTCAGATTGCTAATATGGGTTCTGCCTTCTGACTAGATCTTAAAAGAATTGGTTCCAGATGTAGGGTTAGTATATAATTCACATGTATGGTAAATTTATTCCAGATTCTAATCTTTAAAAGCTTCGGCTTCCCTTTTTAGCATGATACAAGGGAAACCCTGACATCCCAACTGCATAAAATGTTGGCCATCATTAGGTCCAGGTTTCACTTATCCAAGACACCTTCAGCTACATTTTTATCTTTTTTTTTTTTCTCGATCTCTGTTTTCTCAGCAGAAAATAGCTATTTCCCAGAATATAGTACACCCATATAAGAGCTTGGGGAAGGTCACCTGGTGTCTTTAAGAAGCTGTACAAGGCCCCAAACATTCTCTTTCTGCTCCAGACACTGAGCATTTGAGCCCACCTGGTGAAAGATCCTCAGCTCTTTCCTGCAGGTGATTCAGTGTCGGGTGCTGCTTCCCACCTGCCCTCTGCGGCTGCCCTCGGTCTCCCTTAGGATGTGTTTCCAAGGGCAGTCCCAACGGCGTAAGCAGCAGGGCTTGTTTCTCATTTCTGCTAGCTCTCCTCTGTGTGCGACACAGCACCTGCTCACCTCATGTGTTGTGTCGTTGGATACATGTCTACACTGTATTTCTAAAATGCAAGGGTCTAAACTTTTAAACTTTGTCATCCCATGTCGTGGAAGTCGTGATAAAAGTCTAGGGAAACGTGAAACCTCAAGTGGTGTACAGGTTCAAGGCATTGCACAAGAAGTTTGGAAGGCATGAATGTGAAACAGGCTTAACTTGTTTTTAGTGAGGAATCTGCACTGAGATTCTTAAGCAGAATTAGGGCTCCTCACTAAAACCTCTCCAGGAGCACATATTCAAACTTACCTACAGACACTCCTTTCGTGAACCGTACAGACAGATCTGAGGTACCATACTGGTGCATGTAAACACCCAATCAAAGTAATAGTATAAGAGAGTTGCTGTTAAGCGAAGTTTTATCTAATCTTAAAGTAGAATTTATCATAATGTAAAATTTATGATTTCATATAATCTTAAGCAGTTGTGAATTATACATGTGCCAACATGTGTTATGGTAACAGATTGCTTAAATAAAATGAACATAAAATCCTGTATTTTTACTCATCATTTTTCAAGATTAAAAGCTTTGTAAAAATTGCCTCATTAGCACTTTCCTGTAAAGTTTGAAAGAAATCTCTTCAGATAATTTGTCCTTCCTCAGGGGTGCAGTGCTGATCTCAGGCCTCCTCATTAGAGTCACTGATAAGTACATTTCCTCATGTAGCTTGCTTAGATCATAGTTTAGACTAGAGTATAGAAACACATAGCCTGTTTTGAAAATAAAACTACTTAAAGTTGAAAGTATTCTATCTTCCAGTTACATGAATTTCTGTCCTGTGTAGCCAATGCCACCTTTAAAAATAATAAGACTGTCTGTCTGTTTGTTTGTTTGTTTATTTATTTGTGACTTGAAGAACATTTTAGAGAATATAAATTGACAGAGTTGCCATGGACAAAGTGTGCAGTGAACCCCAAAATTTAGATTATAATTTAAGTATAAATTATAGAATTATAATATGATCCAGCCATTTCATTTGTGGGTATATGTTCCAAAGATTTGAATGAAGAGTCTCAAATATATGAGTCTGTAGTTTAATTATCATGGTAGCTAAAAAGTTCGATTCCTTCCATGTTACATTTATGTGTATGGATGTGTGCTAGCACACATTTCACAGCGCATGTGTGCAGATCAGAGCATAACCTTGAGAGCCCTTTCCCTCTTTCCTCCCCGTGTGTTGTCAGACTCAGGTTAGCCCCTGGCCATCTCCCTGGCCCAGGAGTTGGTGTTTAATGTGTTTAGTGTTTCTGTGTCACAGATGGAAAGAGTTCTGAAGGTGTGTTCTGACAATCATGTGCCAATCTGAATGTTTTTAATAGTACTGAGCTGTGCACTTCAAAATGAGTAAACGTTGAAGTTCAAAGTGCACGTTCTCTGCAGACTTTAAGGAGGCTGGCCTCTGTTGTCGCTCCTTCCAGCAATGGCTGCTCCTCCAGAATCCAGTGCACTTGCCCTTTGCTCTGAAGAGCCGTCTGAGTTGAGGTCTGTTGGCCTACCCTCCCTTATCACTTGCCAAAGGTCCTGTTCACTGTGCTCTGACTTGCCCAGAGTCCAGTTAGTGCCTTTTCCACTGCTGCCCTCCTGCTTTCGTTCTCCCTTGAGCTCAGCTCACCAGGTCCTGACGACAGCATCACAGTCCTACCTTCACCCTCTGGCACAGGGTGTGCGCTAATGCTCCTGTTTTTAAATGATACTCGCCACTCAGAATAATTTGATGTCTCCTGTTCTCACTAGCATTAAGTCTGTTCCTCATATCCTGTATCCCCAAAGATTTAAACACCTATACATAGCAGATAGCATGTCTTTGTTTTGTTACTGAAAAAAGTATATAGTGAAATTAAAGTTCAAGAGAGTTCTAAGAAACTCTCTGTGATCAGATGGAATGAAATTAAGCAGCTCTCCTTTGATCATTTTTATGTATTCAAGATGATTTTTAAAAAGTTTTCATGAAAGTAAGGAGACATTACCTAATTAATTTACAAATACAACATGTGTGCGTGTGTACACACACACACACACATATCCACCACACATATGTACACCATTCCTAGGGACTTTGTAAATGAAATTTACTGGAATGACTGGGAGTAGCTATAGGTTCTACTTAATCGCTGCTCTGTCTTTTCAACATTCCTCCTTTTCAGTCTTCCTATCAGTTGGCTTTTATTGTGGTTACAGAACTAGTTTTGTATTCCTATGTTCCTGTAATGTGTTTGGATATAATCCCCCTTCTTCACCCCTTCCTCCTCCCGACTTGGTGCCTGCTGATGGGTGCTCTCTGCCGTGTGTGCTCTTCCCTCCCTCGCCCTCTCCCTGCTCCGTCTCATCACCCTCCACGTAGATTATTGCTGCCTATATGTACATGGCTGTAGGAGCATCTGCTGGAGCATGAGTAACCCCTCACTGCCTGCATCCCTAAGAAAGGTGGTCTTCATGCTCCCAGTGGCCATCATTGCCAGTAGCTTCTCAGGCATGGGTTGATCTTCAGGAGCCCTTTCCCCATCCTTTCTGTGAGTTTGGCTAGCTTATTCTTCTTCAGGTCTTGTACAGTCACAACCACTTTGAATCGTGTGTGCCGCTATAGTTTCATGTCCCCAAAATACTCTTTCACTACAGGCATCCATACCTTCTGACCATTTCTGAAACATAGCCTACTTTTTAAATATGAACTTTTGTCAGCTTTTAATATTTTTCCCAATAAAGTCTTAAATATTCTAGAAATAGCTTTTTCCCTATGTGATTTCTTCATTTTAAATTTTTTAAAGGCAAGGTTTCAGTGTATAGCCCTGGCTGGCCTGGGTTCACTATGTAGACCAGGCTATTCTGAAACTGGTAGAGATACTCCTGCCTCTGCCTGCTGACTGCTGTGTTGATGTGAAATAGTCTTAGACAGGATTGCATTTCTTGACATAGCACCACAAATCTTTTGCTGTCTACCATGTCTTCTGTGTGTCACTCAACACAGATGCAATTGTTTGATTTTCTATGAAAAACGCTTCCCTCCTCTCTCCTCCATTAGACTGAGTTTCCTGTGTGCAAAGATTCACTGTTTCACACAGTTACAGTAGGTACCTCAAAAGGTTCCTTGGCACATCTTAGGTAAAAGTTTGTCTATTTGCTATATAGATAAAGACAACTCACACTAAATCTGTGTAATTATTTTGTGAACTACAATTTAAATGGTGCACTATTTGAAACATAGGTAAATCTACATATGTATGATATTTATATTTTAACTGTTCTACATGGGACATTGTCTATTGTTAAAAGCCATATTTTATGCTTTATGCATAAGAATACAATTTACACATTAAGTAACATAATAGAATTATTTGATATAGTTTTAAGTAGGAGAATATAGGGAATTTTTTTCAGGTTACAAAATCAGTCCCCACCCCATAACAATATTTTAAATCATTGTTTTCTAAACAGATCAATGGGCAAATGCATTAAGTGACAAGCCATGTCAGAACTTACACTTTCTGTTGATGATTTCTTGTCAAATAAGTTAGCTAATAATAACCTTCATGATAAATCATTTCTCTTGATATTGAAGATATCATTTGAAAATTAAAAGAGCATGTCTTTTACCGAAACCTGAATTTCTTCAAAAGTATAGCTTACCAAATAATGTCTCTTTGTCCAGAAACCTAGGAAGAAAGCTATGGAAAGTTCTAGCAACAGTGATAGTGATTCGGGCACATCGTCAGACACCTCAAGTGAAGAAGGCATTAGTAGTAGTGACTCAGATGATCTCGAAGAGGAAGAGGATCAAAGTATTGAGGAGAGTGAAGAGGAGGATTCTGACTCAGAGACTGAAGCACAACACAAAAGTAACAACCAGGTATTGTTTTGCATGTGTCTAGACCTCGTTAGGAGGGAGAGCCTTCATCTCGCCTATAGCCTGTTCATTTTAATAACCTTCAGTTCTTTCCTACAGACAAGTGCTTTTAAAGGATGTTTGTTATGTGTTAGTGACCTCTGTGTTATGTCTCTGTCATAGTGATTAACAATACTCTCTAAAATATTCTCTTTCTCCACGTTTTACCACTTGATGCTCTTAATGGATGCCAAGATAACTTCCTCTTAAATTTTATTTCCAGGTGCTATTACATGCTATTTCAGATCCAAAAGCGGATGGGCAGAAAGCAGCTGAAAAAGCCCAGGAAAAAAGACTACAGCAGCCATTACCTCTCGTGTCTGAACCCCAGACCCACTCATCATTCCAATCCCAGCAGAAGCAGCCTCAGGTTTTGTCACAGCAGCTTCCATTTATTTTCCAAAGCTCTCAGGCCAAGGAGGAATCTGTGAACAAACACACCAGTGTAATACAGTCTACGGGATTGGTGGCCAATGTGAAACCTTTGTCGTTGGTAAATCAAGCCAAAAAGGAAACGTACAGGAAACTCATAGTTCCTTCTCCTGATGTACTTAAAGCAGGGAATAAAAATACCTCTGAAGAATCTAGTTCTCTGACCAGTGAATTGCGATCCAAACGGGTAAGTTAAGTATTATGTACACAAGGATCTCAGTGCTGGGGTTTCTTACAAATGGGGCTAAGGTGTAGCTCAGTGTGTAGCACCTGCTCAATGTGGAGCCCAGCACTGGGCTTGATTCTCAACTCCAGACTTGTTAGTTAGTTAGTTAGTTAGTTAGTTAGTTAGTTAGTTAGTTAGTTAGTTAGTTAGTGTACGTGCATTGGTGAATTGCCATGGCTGCAGGGTCCGCTGGAACTGTTATTACAGACACCTGAGAGTTGCCATGTGGGTGCTGGGAATCAAACCCAGGTCCTCTGGAAGAGCAGTCCATGTTCTTAACCAGTGAGCCATCTCTCCAGCCCCCTCACCTCCAGATTTTATGCTGTGGATGTAGCTCAGTGGTAGAGTAAGACCAAGGTTCAGTTCCCAACATCCCCCAAAACTGTGTTTTCTGATTTTATAGTCATAAACTATTTCATACACTTCTGACAAAACTATTGTGTCACCGACCCCTTCTACTCCCCTGTTTACTATTTGGGCAGTAAGCGTATATTATAGTTGAATAAGACATGTTTTATAATTATTTTGTGTAAAATTAATGCCTCCTTATTTTAATATTAATATGTTCTCTGTTGAAGAAATTAACTTTTGTGTAATTTACCTTTACTCTTAGAACTTAAGTCTAAAATTTTTTTATAAAATAATCTTTTTTCAGTAATAGCACAGTGGCATATGCCCATATTTCTTCGACTGTAAAGCCCAAAGCAACCATTGTTTTGTTGGTTTTTATTTTTTAATTTTATACATCTGTGGGGTGTGTGCATTTTAATTAAAAGTTTTAATGTTCTTACTGTCTAGAGATCATTCCAGAAGTATACACAAGTAATTGCAAGTATTTTATGTGAACAGACATTTCTTTCTTAAATGTGTATGAATGAAGTGTGTGTGTGTGTGTGTGTGTGCGCGCACACACTGCATGTGGTTGCTGGGAACTGAACCTGGGTCCTCTGGAAGAGCAACCAGTGCTCTTGACCACCTGGAGCCATCTCTCCAGGCTCGTGAATAGACATTTGTATTAGACTCAATTCTCAATGATATTATCCACATGCCTTATTTAGCATTACAGAATATATTATGAGTACTTCTCTTGAAATAGTTTTCTTTATAGAGCACTGTAACACATTGAATTTTGTTTATTTCTTATGACAATCTGTTTTGCTCCACACTACCTGCTATTAATTCATCAGTCTTGTCATTAGGCTATGAATTTCTGATTTATTTTATCATTGATTCCTTTGACATTTATATTGTGAACATGTAATTTAAATTAGTATGTGTGAATAAAATATATATATTGACCAGAAGTAGAATGTGATCTGTCAGTCAAGTCAGACCTGGAGGATATTTTTTTTTTTGCATTTGCAAAAAATGAGATAGGGACCAATAAAGTAAGACCTTAGATGTAGGACTGTCCTTCAAACCCATCTGTCCATACACTGGCATGTGGGTAGTTGATGCTTTAAAACAGCAATAGATTTTCTACTAGTAAACACCATTATTAGATACTTGTCATAGCATCAATTGATAGTATGTGTAGTCTTAAGATTACCTGACTTGCCTTGAAATAAAAATGTAGTAACCTTTGTTTATTCCTGAAAGCTGTGGGTATAAACGTATGGTATGAGATTGTTTAGAGCTAAAGCAAGGAGTAGTTCCTGAAATTTAAAATATGAATGTACAGTGAAAACTTTGCTTTCATGGAACCATTCAGTCCAGTATTAAAAGGAAACATATCGGGCCGTGGTGGTGCACACCTTTAATCCCAGCACTTGGGAGGCAGAGCCAGGCGGATCTCTGTGAGTTCGAGGCCAGCCTGGTCTCCAAAGCGAGTTCCAGGAAAGGCGCAAAGCTACACAGAGAAACCCTGTCTCGAAAAACCAAAAAAAAAAAAAAAAAAAAAAAAAGGAAACATATATTGCTTAGTAAAAGGTTTATTATATGACATCTACATCTTAAAAGCTGAAACATTGGATTTTTCTACCAGAGAATTGTATCTTGGATTTATAAAAATATTTTATCTGAGAATCATAGTATAAAATTCCTTTCACAAAAGGAACACATTGAATAAATACTAATTAAAAATTTTGTGATGGATTGCATTTAGTAAGAATGTAGTAGCATTTGTTTACAAAGAATTATTTGAAGAATTTAATTTTTTTCTGAATGAGTCTTTTACCTGTATTGATATAGTTTGTACCACATGTGTACCTGATACCGAGGTGATCAGAAGAGGGGTCAGATCATCTTGAACTTGAGTTATGGGTGGTTAAGAGCCACCATGTAGGTTCTGGGAACTGAATCCTGGTTCTCTGCAAGAACAACAAGTGCTCTTAACCACCGAGTCACCTCTCCACTCCTGCTTTTAAAAATTAACATAATGTATTTTAGTCATTCGAAGTCATTATATAGTATCTCAATTATACTAATAAATTTTACAGTTTTAAAATTTTCAGGTAGTCTTATTTAAAGATGTAATATTTTCCTATTTTATATGTATAGGTTTTTCCTGCATGTATGTTTGAGTACTGCATATGTGCTTGGTACTCACAGAGGCTAGAAGAGGTCATGGGAACCCCTGTATTTGAGTTGCGGACAGTTGTAGGCTACCCTGTGGCTGCTGGGAATTGAACCCAGGTCTTCTGGAAGAGCAGCCAGTGCTCTTAACCACTGAGCCATCTCTCCAGCCCCTGAAGTAGTTTCTAATATCTGGTTTCCATTTTTATTCATAGAAGTAAATTTTATGGCTTAATTTTCTATAATTTTTTCCCACAATAATGGCTATTCTTGTGAAAGTTTACTTGTTTTCCTCTCATGCTGGGTATTGAACCCATGGCCTTGTGCAAGTACTCAGCTGCTAAGCCTAGCACCCAACTCCCCATTGGCCTCCCAATATCTCAAAATTTTGCTTTGAAAATCTTTTCTAGCTGTACATGATGGCTCATGCCTGTAATGCCAGCTGAGACTAAAGCCAGAGAATTGCAGTGGGTTGGAGGACACTCTGGGTGACCTGGGCTATAGAATGAGATTCTATGTCAAAGGACAAGAAATAAGCAAACAGAAGACTTTCTTCCTCAAGAAGTCATTTGGTACTCCAGTACTAGTCTCGGTGTGTTTCAGGTACAGGGCTCTCAGTAATGCTTTAGGAAGACCGTAAATGACAGTTTCTGCTACAGAAATTTATCAGAAATGCAAACTTAGCTCTTTACATTATGCATACAAGCCTGTATAATCAGAACAGAATTAGAGAATCACATGTTGAGGCACATGCTGTAATCTTTTAACTTGGGAATTAGACGCCAGAAGATCAGGACTTCAAGGTCATAATGGCTACATGAATGGTACTCTGTTTCAAAAAAGGGGAGAAAAAAACCAAAACAAACAAACAAAAAACTAGTACGTTGTTGGATATTAGTAAGGTAGATCACTCCGGGGATGGAGTAAAGAATGAATGTTTCTGACTGAGATGAATGTGGAAAGCTACTGAGTTAGAGCATGAAGCATGGGCAGTCTTTCACTTGTCAGGAACAATGCATATAGACAAATGATTTTAGCAGATTGTGGGAGGAGGAGAAGTGTGATATGGCGCTGGCCTTAGCAGTAGTCCAGTCAGCTGGAAAGGAAGGCTAGTGAGTAATTATGAAATGATTTGCATGTTACTGAATTCACAAGGTTGGCAGTGCTCCCAGAAGCTAATAAAAGAAAACTAATACAAAGTTTGCGTTCTTATATAGTATTTGTTGGGAGTTGGAAAGGAAGAAATAACAGCATGGTCAAAGTTTGAGCACTATTTAATGAATGAATCCAAGCACATGGTAATAGACTAGTTTTGGGGGGTATTTTTAGAGTTTCAGGACTGGGTTATTGTGAAAATGAGAGAGAGCACCAGTAAGGAGAGGGACAGTCAAGAAACACAGGTCTTTTGAGTGGATAAAGCGAATAAAAGTGTGACTATTAATATATATATAAAAGTCCAGCCATGGTTCAACGCCAGTTGTCATTGCTGACACACGCCTTCCACGCCTTCCCCAGCCCCTGTAGGTCATGCTTTAAGTTCTCTGTGAAGCTGTATGTACTCTGATACTGACAAACAGAAGCCGTCCTTGTTTTCTGTCTCATTGGTTTTTTTGTTTTGCTTTTTTACTTGTATTTCATCAGGAACAATATAAACAGACATTCCCATCACAAGTAAAGAAACAGGAGTCGTCGAAGAGCCTGAAGAAGGTTATTGCAGCTTTGTCAAACACAAAAGCAACCTCTAGTTCACCAGCACATCCAAAACAACCATTAGAAAACAACCACCCTAATCCGTTTTTGACAAATGCACTTTTAGGGAGCCACCAACCAAATGGAGTTATTCAAAGTGTCATTCAAGAAGCTCCTTTAGCACTTACTACCAAAACTAAAATACCGAGTAAGATGAATGAAAATGTTGCCAGTAGCACCCCATTTTCCTCACCTGTCAACCTGAGCACAGGTGGGAGAAGAACTGGCAATCAGACCCCTGGCCTGCCCTCCACCTCTCCCATACTGCACAGTCAAGGGAAGGAGAAAGTGGTTGGCAATAACGTAACACCATTGACAACACAGCATCCCTCTCATCCTGCAAAATCTTTGGTGGAACAGTTTAGAGGAACGGATTCAGACATTCCCAGCAGCAAAGACTCTGAAGATTCAAATGAGGATGAGGAGGAAGATGATGAGGAAGAAGATGAAGAGGATGATGAAGAGGATGAGTCTGATGACAGTCAATCAGGTTATTTTCCGTTTTAAAATTTAAAGTATTTCCAAATATGTACCAAAATGGTTTAAAAAAATCTTAATTTACACACTTAAAATCATTGTCATTCACTGTTTCTTATACTCAGTAAATTAGAAAAGTAGTTGATATTGAAGTTCTAAGTTAAATCTTAGCTTATGATTCACCTGGATTTAAATGACGAATTGTAAAGTGCGTATGTTCGCATGAAGCGAACAATTTTAGTAGCTTACTGAATTTTCACTTAATTCAGGAGCACTTATCCACAGTACAATTGCTACTCTTTTTAAAAATAATTTTTAGCCAGATGGTGGTGGCATATGTCTTTAATACCATGAGAGGCAGAAGGAGGCAGATCTCTGAGTTTGACACAGAGAAACTCTCTTTAGAATCAACAACAACAATAATAATAATTTTGAGTCATATGTAGTGGTGTATGTGTTTAATCTCAGCACTCAGGAAGCAGAAGCAGATGGATCTCTGCATTTGAGGCCAGCCTGATCTATAGAGTGAGTTCAAGGACAGCCAGGACTACATAGAGAAACTCTGTCTGGGGAGGGCAGGAACTATTAGTTCCTTGAGAATTTCATTCAGTATGTTTTTAATATAGTCACTGTAGGAGACCAGCCCCCACACTTACTTACCCCAGGGACTCTTGAGGAATAAGGGATAAGAGACTTCTTAATAGGGGGAGAGAAACAGAGAGAAAACACGGGATAGACTCAGGTGTGCCTGGATCCTTATCCACCAGCCCAGAACTTTATTCCAAAGGTCTGTTTATAACAATGCCAAGGGGTGGAGCAAAAGACCTCCCCCTGCTAGATACAGTCAAGTGTAGACCCTTACAAACACCTGGTGCCCAGGCCCGTGGTCCAGTCAACTTCTTATGCAGTCCTGCTGGGTACAGTCACTAGGAAACCTAGTGGCTCCAAGTCCCCTGCCCCTTCCTCTTTCCTCATTATGCCCCTTCCCTTCTCCCCAGCTTTTTGTCCTTTACCTATATCAAGGCCAGTATTTGCTGTCCAAATATTCTTGGTTGTATTTTATTCTCTCCTGCTACTTATTAAAACATTACGGGATATCTTTAAAATTATTCACCATGGTCATTCAAAAAGAACCAAATGGGGCTGGAGGAATAGCTTAGCCGTTAAAGGCTAGGCTCACAACAAATGTCAAGTCCTTTTTGACATCAGTATTTGCTAAGTAACACGGGGTCATGAACTTAAGCCTTGATTAGATTTTCATTTTCTCCGTAGTATTTTCTTTCGTTTAAGAGAGACTGTTTTTAAACACATAAAATGCAAGACAACTAAAATTTTCAATACAGAGATTACATAAATATGTTTGTAGATATGTTTGTATGTGGATTTATTACTGGTCAGCCAGAAATTTTTTAGTAACCAATGTAAATAGGAAAAGAGTCATTGTACAATTTAATGTCCTCATAATGTAAAATCCTGAAAGGTGCTTACTATAAAAACTAGCTTTTCCTGAACCTCAGTGCAGGCAGTAGGACCACAGCGATGAGGGCCACCTACATGCTGCTCTGCGCATCTCTGTGGTATAGTCCTGTGTTTATCTAGAGTTTAACAATCCGTTCTTCTATGTTGCATGGCTAGAGGAGTATGACTAACATATGTGTTAACATATAGAACTTCACAGCCAGGACAGACCTACCTCACCCAGCCAGTCTTTTGCCCCTCCATAGTTATTCCTGTGAGCATAGTTTGTGAATCTCGAGACGCCTGATGAAGTCTTTACATAACTAGGAAAACTACAGCTGTAAAAGCAGAACACCAAACTGGAACCCTGCCCTAAACAATTGTTTTCTTTTGTGCAGAATCGCAAGTGCCAGACTGATGGTTGTTCCAGGACAGTGAGATTAGCACAGGAGACTGTAAACTCTGGCACTTGTCAGTTTGCTCAACAATATCCCTTCTTTTACCTAACTTTCTCTATTAAGTTGAAATTAATTTTGAAAGCATTAAGCTGAACTGAAATGTCAAGTGTCATGTGGGAACTATTTCATAATTCAAATACTAAGTAAAAGTGTTTTAAGAGGAATTTGAGGAACTGTAGTCTCACACTTTACTCAAATAGCTTATGAGATGGTAAGTTTTACATTTACACTTACTCTTGGGAAATTGCTTCCTTGAATTCTCAGTCGCAAATACTGGTTCTGAAATACTCCCTTTAGGTGCAAACTTCAGGTGATTGGTTGTGACCTAGTTGTAATATCCAAGTGCTTCTTTACTTCCCAGAATCAGATAGTAATTCAGAATCAGATACAGAAGGCTCAGAAGACGACGAGGAGAAAGACCAGGAGGACTCAGATAGTGACACAGAAGGAGAGAAAACTGCCACGAACCTCAACCCGACAACCTCCTCTGCCAAAAGCACCCCCATCAGTCTCACAGCTCACTCAGCACCTCACAACCTCCACATAGGAAGCGCCCCAGGCTCTGCTCCTGCTGCCCTGTGCTCTGAGTCCCCGTCTCCTGCTTTCCTTGGTACTTCTTCCACACTCACTGCAAGTCCACACTCTGGTACTACACTTTATTTCTATCCATGTAAAGTCAAGGCAGACTGCAGCAGGGACTGCTGTCTACACAGCTTTGGGGAGAAGGAGCTCATTGTAACCATATATTGCATCTAGATTTGTAGATTGCCTAAGAAACATGCATTTTGAAAAGATTTCATCCATTGCCTGAGACTTTAATTTTTTTTCCCCTGTGGTTTTTATTTTAAGAATCTAATTGATGATCCCTCTTGATTTTAAATCTTTTCTTGTTTTATGTTCACCCTTTAATTTAGTATGGAATTCAATTCAGACTTGGATTTTTTGTGTTTTATATGAAATGATCACTTGGGTAATTAAATGCCTGCCCACTCACTGTACAGTCAACATCTTCATTTTTTTTTTTGAGTGAATTGCATCTTAATCCATTGCATACTATCTTTTTACATATTTGATTTCTTATAAACTTCTAGGCATTTTCATTTTAAATTTCCTACATTTAACAATCCAAGGCTGCTCTGCATTCTCATTCAATAACTAAGAAAATATGGGTTTGTATAGTACAGTAATTTGCTACTGTTTTACTTTCATTAGCACTTTCTAATTTTTGCTTTATTTACAACAAACAAGCATGATGTCCTACTAATTTTATATTTATTTGTATTTGTCTTAAAAGTGTATAATATAATCACATATAATCACAATCCCATTCCTGTGCGGTTTTGATTAAAGGCCTGGTACTGTTTGGGGCCATGGATATATATGCACATAGAAATTAAATTGTCTTTAAATATTTAAGCCAGCCTTTAAAATTTGTAGTGTCTATCTAAAAATCTCATAGACTTCCGAAGAAAATGAATTGGTTTTGAAACCTAGCCACTGTTTCCTTCCTGATGTCTTAGGGCAGACGGGGAAACCGCTTCTGTCTTACATAGTGTGCTTTGTCAAAAACACCTAGAAATAATGCAGTTTTCATAAATATACTAATAATCTGTCAGAGGACTGTCACCTGTGCATTTGAATAGCTCATGTCCCGGTTGACTTTTCTTAAAGGTACATCCAAGAGAAGACGAGTGACAGATGAACGCGAGCTGCGTGTACCTCTGGAATATGGGTATGCCACACAAGGCTCTCCTCCCTTAGGGACTGAATGTTTCATATATACTTGATTTCTTGTTCTCTCCTCTCTACATAATTAGTGATTAGAACATAACAAAGGGCAAAATGTTGAATTACCAGAAAACTGAAAGCACGTCTAATGCCTCATGAACCTAAAGAAGGACAGTGTTGGGGTGGGCTATGTGACTGGAATGAACCAACGGCCAGTCACATGTCAGAGAGCCGAACAATACTAGCAGAAGGCTTTGTCAAGAGAGAAGTAAAGAGCAGTGAAAGATGTCGTGGTAAAGGCCGAAGTACTCAAGGGAAGATTAGTTTATTTGGTTCTAGTTCCAGGTAACCATTAAGACTGGGTTCAGGGCCCAGACCTAGAGAGGCGTGCGTGTGCTCTTTGCACTTGGAGTTTTCTGCTGTTCAAAGAAACAGTCCATGTGAATTGATGAGTTACTCAAATGCGTAAGCCCTCAAAGTAATTCCAGCAGTGATTACTATAATACTTGATAGTTCAATGGTTTCAAGTCAAGTCTTTAATTCTGTAGATGAATTAGTTAGCTAAAAATCTAAATTGTTTTAAAATAAATGTATTTGGGTTATATGATTAGTTTTTCTCGTTTTAATGTTTTCTGAAGAGCATGTTACTTTTTTTAACTTTTAAAAAGTTTTCTTAATTAAATGAAGTATCTTACAATGCTCATTTCTGTTATGTAGCTGGCAGAGAGAGACAAGGGTAAGAAACTTCGGTGGGCGCCTTCAAGGAGAAATGGCATATTATGCTCCATGCAGCAAGAAGCTTAGGCAGTACCCTGACGTGATAAAGGTAAATACGTTTCTCCAGGTTTTGTACATTTGGTTCTGATACAGCATTCTAACGCAGAGGGGAAATGCACTTCTTTCTCAGATGAAGGTCCTTGGTACAAAATATTCTCTTGTATGGGTCTGATGTGCTTAACCTAAATTGCTCACCTAAATATAGCTTCTTTATGAAATATGCAAGACATTAATGTCTTGAAAGCTAGCTGCACATCAAAGATGACTTATAATTATCAAAACCTGAAATGGAAAAACATGTTTTGTTTTGTTTTTTTCACTCGGCAGAAATGGAATAGTAGCTATCTCAAGGGGCAATTTTAGCTTCAGTGCAAAACTAAGAGTGGGTGGTTTCTATGAAGCTAGAGATGACCCAAGGATGCACCTTTTAAAGTAGTCTTTGAACCAAAAAGTAGTACTATAACCTAAATGCGTAAGTCTCACTGATTCTAGAGGATTGCCTTTGTCAGCTAACATGCAATGTTGTGATGATTACTCAGGAAGACCTCAGGGCACTCTTCCAGTGACAGAGGGCTTTGATGTAATAGATGTTTTTTATACTTAGCTAAACTCTTTCCTGCTTATTAATTGTATCAACAGTTTTGTACTTTATATAAGTATAAAAATACATGCATTGTTTGTCTGAAGTTTTATCCCAAATAGGTAAAACAGTTTTAGAAAAACTAATTTGAACTGGCAGTTCATGAGACACTGCAAAAAAGAATTTTGAACACCACGTGGTTTGAGGACAGGATTTTGTCATCTGATCACACCACATTATGTGATCCATTGCATTCTTTACATGTTTTTTTTAATTTGGGAAGTAGAGATCCTTAGTATTAGATGAGTGGAAATTCTAGTGTTTTGCAGGAATTGGGCTTTAAATTAATTATGCACATTTTTGAACATATTAGCACAGTTGCCTCTGAACTTGTGAATTATATATACAACTTTACACTCACTCCCCCAAAACAGCTTCCCAAGAGTGTCTCATTTCTTTGATGTTTCCTTGGAGATCATCCCTTTCCTCTTACATTTACCTGTAAATGCTTATTCAATTCCTGTTACCTTTACCAGTCCTGTTGAAAGCATTTCTAGTTCAGGGAGTGATGAAAGGTAGATTCTTGTTAACCATGTATAGTCTTGTCATTCCAAACAATAGAATAATGTCCATTCTCCTTCAGTTTCTTCATCTATCATATAGAGAATAATAATTGTAACATTTCTGCCTTATGAGATTATGGCCAAGTTAAAATGAGATAATATGCAAGAAACTGTTTCAGATAGGTTCAGATGCTCAGCAAAGTAAATAATGTTTTCTTGATCAAGCCTCTTCCCCTTTGGGCCAGTTATAAGGCACAGAAAGTTTTTGATTTTGTTTGTTTGGTTGATTTCTGGAACTAACAATTTCTTTGTGAAAAGGCATGCATTTCCATGTTGTCTTACTCAGAAAATTAAGCAGATCCCAAGGTCACATAACCTCAAAGGCAGAGCTGTTAATGAATGAATGAGGAGCTGAGGGCTCTGGAAATGTGTTCTTTGCACAAGTCACATAAGTGTAGCTGGAGCTTTCTCCAGTCCTGCTGGGGCCCGCAGCCCCTCAGACCCAAGTAAACACACAGAGACTTATATTACTTATAAACTGTATGGCCGTGGCAGGCTTCTTGCCATCCAGTTCTTATATCTTAAATTAACCCATTTCTATCAATCTATAAGTTGCCATGTGGCTTGTGGCTTACTGGTACTTTACATCTTACTTCTCATAGCAGCAGCTGGCAACATCTCCTGACTCAGCCTTCCTGTTCCCAGAATTCTCCTCTCTGTTTGTCCTGCCTATACTATACTTCCTGCCTGGCTACTGTCCAATCAGCATTTTATTTATCAACCAAATCAGAGCAACACATTCACAGCATACAGAGCAATCAATATCCACAGCACATAAACCTTTTCCAGGTGTTACCATAAGGACTGTGCTGTGTTCAGTTCTAATTGTCTCCTTACTGCTAGTTCACAATACCAAAAATCTTGATTTTTTAAAAAATTTCTGCATAGAAATATAGGGTTTTTCTTATTTTGACTTATTTTTTTAAAAATTAAAATTTATTTCAACTCAGTTTGTCATCAAATTTTTTTTAAATCTGAGTGAGCTACTGTGTTTTAAATAAACTCCCTACATACTACTTCAGATTTTTTCTAACAGACATTTTGGAAGGAAGAATTATTAGAAATTCTTCTTTTTAATCTTTGATTCATCGTTCTGATCTTTATAACAGAATCATCTTTATGTTTTTTTATTCAATAGACTTTTGCTCTGAGGGGAAAGCTAATTGCTATTCAATACATGAAGGATTTTTGGTATTGTATCAATATAATTAGACTTAATCTATAAGGCCTCATTACACAGAGCAGAATGTTCTTTGACATTCATTCACTTTTTATTAAACACAATCAGTGTTCAGCAGAGTGTCTTGCTGAAATCAATTTCAGGTAAGAACTTGGATGAATTATTGGAGCTGTAGCATGTTGAGCAACCAACATTTCAGAGTGTACAGGGAAGATAACATGAACTCTGATACCAGCTTTTAGTTCAGAAAAGTTAGTTAAATTCACTTCAAAGTACTTTTAGAGAGCTATGGCTAAAGGTACCCAAGAAAATGTTTTACTTAAAGAATTAGAAATGTTCATGCTTTCAAAATTCTTATAGGTGCAAAGTGATATATATTTTATATATTATATTATTCATGTTTAAGCATAGGATCAATTAGGAATTTATATAATTATGTAAGAATTTTCTGTGAAAATTAACAGGATATCCTTTTGTTAGAGTAACTGATGGGAAAGATTCTTTTTTCCTTTAGTGTTGAAAACAAACAACAACAATCTAAATCAGAAGCTGCCTGTACCACCTCTCAGACTTAGCCTAGTCTGCCCATCTGGCCTTGCACTTCAGAACTGGGTCTCTGTAGACATCCTTGTTGACTACAGTTTTGTCCCAGGGGCTATCGATTGAGTACCTTGTAGGCTTGGTGTTACTATAGTTGTAAACCTTCACAATGAACTGGATCTTTGACCTTTTGGTGACTTCCTTCTTGGCCATGGTGGTCACCTTTTGGGATTGTTGTCAATACCATCCACTACAGTATAGTCTAGGGTAGGTCTGAAGTGTGATCATCAGTGCCCTTTTTAATGAAGGCTTTGCACTGGAAGAGCATCCAGCCAGGACAAACACCACTTTCCCAAGTTTCCCAAACTTTTCCAATTCAACAGCACCCAGCAAGCACAAAGCCGGAAGGAAAGTTGATTAACTAAATTTTTGGAGGTTATAAAATACGGTTTGGCACAAATGCATTATTGTCACACAATAATAGTTTTCTCTGTGTATAAAATACTTCTAACTTTATACAAATTGTGTAAAAGTTTGATGGCTAACCATATATTAAAAACACAACTGCATACTCCAAATGGAGGCTAGCTAGTATGGTGTTGCATGTCTACAGTCCCAGCAGAGGATGGAAAAGGGGAAAATTGCAAATTCGAGGCCAACCTGGTCTGCATATTGGGTTTGTGTTTTAAAATATAACACCAACAAAAATCCAAAAAGGGGGAAAAACATAAATATGTCAAAACTGATATTGGCTTTAATTGGTCATGGTAGAAGAGATTGTTTTATTCTTCTGTTTTGTGTGTTTTCATGTTTTACTCATCTCTTTTGTGTGTTTTCTGTGTTCTAAAATTTACTTGAATCAAATATAGGATGTCGAAAATAGTTTGTTTTTCAAAGTAATATTTCTCTACCTTGTAATGCAATAAAGCTAAGAACTTTTTATTTTTAAAATGCAGGAAAATTGAACATAAGGATATCAGGTGCTCTATATGTGATATGTGTATTTGGTGTTTAAGAGGAAATAAATGGTTTTTGTACAAATTTATTGTCATTTTAACTACTCAAATTAATAGCTTTCCTTGGAAATATATTTTCTTTCTTTCTTTTTTTTTTTTTTTTCCTTCTTTCTAGTTTTTCCAGTCAGGGTCTCTCTGTGTAGTTCTGGCTATCGGAACTTGATCTGTAGGCCAGGCTGGCCTTGAACTCACAGAGATCTGCCTACCCCTGCCTTCTGATTGCTGGGACTAAAGGCGTGCACCACCACTGCCCGACTTGGAATATGTTTTCTACGTCATGTCTTTATTCTTCCTTTTATGATATGCCAGGGGAACACCAATTGTTCATTCTAATTTTACCTAAAGCAGTAAATAATTAAAAATATTCCAAAACTCTTATCAGATAGGTAAAATTTAGGAGGTAATTTCTGCTAGAAAGTAATGTTTGCAGTGATAAAAGCATTTTGTAAAAGTTAACCATTTTATTCAGTATTTAGCAGCTTAAGGTAGTAATTCTATATGTATTAGACGATGGCAAACACTGGTTGAAGATAGTGATTGTGTATATTAAACAAGATGAAAGGTGGGAACCATTTTACATGTCACAGTTGAAGTGAAGAACAACAGTGTAGTGGTTCTCTTTCAAACAGCTAAAGCAGACGCCCTTATTTCAAGAGATTGGCCCTAAAAGGAAGGAGGCCAAGCAAACCTGTGTTCTTGAAGAGTTTTGTTTGTTTGAGTTCACGGAGAGCTCTGTAAGATGAGTGAAGGGTAGCATTGTTGCTAGCTAGATTTCAAATGCTCTTACAGTCTCCATAAAAAACCTCATCTTAGAAGATTAACTCTGTGAAACAAGCGGCAGTACTTAGAAGGCCATGCGCTGCCAGCCACCTGTCTCCAGCCGGATGTCTGTTACTACGGCCTCTTTGCAGCTCAGTGAAAAGGATTCAAATAGATGTCTCTACAGAATTCTGTTCCATTGCATCATAAAAAAACTTGTTGATCCTTATGTTTGTCACAATTTTTATTTTATTTCACTCTTTTTGGTTACCAAAGTAATAGAAAATATGCTTGTGCTGGATCGATTTTGGTTAAGTTGAGAGAGTTCTTTCTCTTACCCACATTTGCCTCTGGGAACATAGGACAGCATCACAGTGAGTAGCTGTTGATAGGAGTTGTTTTGAAGTGTCTGACGATGCACTCTGTGCATTGGTGTTTTGCCATGGGTGTTGGGTCCCCTGGAACATGTGAGCTGCCATGTGGGTGCTGGGAATTGAACCCAGGTCCTCTGGAAGAGCAGCCACAGCTCTTAACCCCTGAGCCATCTCTCCAGCCCTGGCAATGCACTCTGATAAGCACTGTGTGTGAACTGTAGCAGGTGAAGTATTTAATTAAGCATAACTTTTAAAAATAATTCCATATTTTTCACCAAATAAGTTCAGAGGCGTTTAGGACATTGGATACCTACTCTTCCTCAGTCTAAGAAAGAAACGAAAAGAAAAGACAGCAAGGGGATCCCGAAAGAGGGTGGGCAAGGGAAGGAAAGATGCCCAAAGGAGAAGTGAGTTACACCATTCAGAAGTTTTCTGAAGGATTCTGTTTAATGACGTTACACCATAAGAAAAGTAAAATGTGTTTCTTTCAAAAAATAGCCTTTTTAAAGTCATTTTATAAATATTTATGACAAATAATGTCCCCAAATTTTCCCCAAAGACATTTTTTTTCCCCAAAAAGGAAATTGTGAGCATACCTGTTACTTTAGAAATGAAGGTGGGAAGTCTAAATATGAAGAAAAACTAACATAAGTGGAGAAACCAGATAGTACATTAATATAGAAGTCACAAAGAAGTGTATTACCTGGTGAATTTCATGTTAGTCTGTTGCTGTTCAACTCAAATGAAAGAGCTTTTCTGGTGAAGAGTAAAAGGGGCAATCGTAATAATTTGGGCACCACGTGGTGTCAGCACAGTTGTGGTGCTGGTGATTATTTTTAATTAAGTAGAGAACCAAAGATTGGGAGTCAACAACCAGAGTTCTAGGCCAGCTTTGCTGTTAACTGCCACCCCTGTGCAGTCTAGCTCTGGCACATATGCACTCTGGGAACATGAACGATCAGCACGGACAGGGGAGAGGTCTGCCGATTCATGTCTCTCGTGTACCAGGTAGGATTTTAGTGGCTAAAAGAGCCCTGTACCAGATGGCCTACCACGTAAGCCCAAGTGTGGAGCTACTATAGACCATTTTGAGTCACTTTGGAGTCCCTTCTCTTCACATCCTTTGTTTTCTGAACCACTGACCCATGCACAGAAGTTACTTCGTCCTCTAAAGTTGTGATCTTAGGGATCACCTATTTGATCAGGTGGACAGCATAATCAACACTGTGGAGATAATTGTATCAAACCACACCTTTTTCCACCATGTTTCATGGGTGACACCCCTGTTCTCTGAGAGAAAGCTATTCTTGGTCTTTCATATCTCTTAAATGCTACTTAAAATACTGTTTGGCACTAATGAGCTGTATAACTGATGAGATTACGATTGCCCAGTGCCCTTCATGTGAAGTACATGAAGCTCTCTGTGCTGTTCTTAAGTAGAAAGCAATGGAAAGTAGACACCAGGCCTAGGGAAACCCAATAGAATCCCACTTTTCTTCATGTTAATTTTAACATTTTTATTAAATCATAAGTTGTCAAAATCTTTGAAAAAGGATTTGATACACATGCTTTGCTCCATGCCCTACGATTTTTCTGAGACTTCTAATCTTTGTAAGTCAGCATCCTATGTCACTTTGAAGCACTAACGCTTATTTAATTCCCTCACCTGGAATGGAAATGCGCATCACCAGGTCTTTCATATCCCTCCTCTTCTGAGTTAGAGATATGGCTCAGCAGAGAAGAGGACCGGCTACGCTTGCAGAAGATCAGGGCTCAGTTCCTAGCCTCCACATGACAGCTCACAGCCACAGATGGCTCAAATTCCAGAGGACACACACAACCACAGATAACCCATGTCCCAAGGGATCCAGCACCTTCTTCTGGCCTCTGTGAGCACTGGGCATGCATGCAGTACACTTACATAGGGGCAGACAAAACACTCATAAACATGAAACAAAATAAGTAAAAAAAAATTTTTTAAAGATTCTTGTTTTTTTAGGTATGACATTCGGAAACATTTCATGGGAGTTAATAGAAAGTAAGACTCAAAGCACACTTTCAGAAGGAAGTTGGTTTTAGTTTTGTTTTGTTTTTTAAAACAACTTTATTTTTAGGCTGTTAATTTTACTAAAAAAAAATTTAGTGAAACTGTTTGAATAATCTATTAAGTAAATGACTAAGAGATATAAAATTGTCACTACAAATGCATTAATCTACTTCAACCATAGACCACGGTTATTTTACTTCCAAGAGACAGGGATGTTAGATGATAAAGAGCCCATCCATGCAAGTGTAGCCTCAAGTTAAAAAAAGAAGAAAAGAAAAAAAGTATCCCTCATTCATTTCAAATGTGCCAGCCTCTCAAGAGTTAACTTGAGAAATCAGCCTTTAGAAGAATAGAATCATAGCTCCACACCAGTCTTGGTGACACAACACTGAGGAAAGTGATCCTGAGAAATTTGGCAAACGGGTCACTTGGCTTACTTGGTCCCCCGGACTCATTTATTGTTAGGACATAATATCAAATCAGGATTGAGATGTGAGAGCACACCCATGACTATCTAAGTATGATGATTCCTGTTCAGTTTTCTTTCTGGCTGGCTTCAGGCTTCCCTTTTCATATCAGGTAGTCTTCAGCTTTTGTTTTCTTCCCCTATAAGACTTTAAGCATTTGACCTTCTTCTAGTTTGAATCCCCATTCCAGAGTCTCACAATGTGTATATGGTCCATTGGGATAATAATTTCCTACCCTGACTTCTAAAGCTTTCAGTTCATTACTGTTGGTGATGTGGCCCTGAGTCACCTACACTAGAGACGCCAGGGCCTGAGGCACATTGTCACAAATGCTGTCACTCTGGAGCTCGGACGGTGGCTCCACAGAAGGAGCACTGGCTGTGCTTCAGATGCCTGCCTTTGCTTCCTGCCACCCATTTGTCATTGAGTCCCAGATATCCTTTAGCTATTGTATGAAATAACACATCGAGAGTCTAACTTAAAAATAATAATACATTGCATCTTACAGCACAGTTTCACTTATCTCATATTTCCTTTCTTATGAAAATATATGTAAAAATATAAATTAATAACCCTTCACAAAGGATTATAAAATAATAAACAATCTTTGATCATCTCCATAATCTCTCTTTTTATATGTGTCTTTTAAATCTTAGTCAAGAAATACTATTTCTAGGAAACATTTTTTAGTCTTAAACCTTAAAATTTAAGAAAAAAATAAATGGCTGGGCATGGTGGCACACACCTTTAATCCTAGATTTCTGAGTTCGAGGCCAGCCTGGTCTACAGAGTTTCAGGACAACCAGAGCTAACCCAGAGAAACCCTGTCTCAAAAAAAAAAAAAAAAAAAAACCCCCAAAAAAACCAAAGGGGAAACCAAAAAAAAAAAAAAGAAAAGAAAAAACAAGCATTCTCCACTATTGCTGGGGAACCCAAGCCGGCCGCTCACATAAACTAACTTTTTAACATATAATTTCTGACTCACAAGAGCTAGTCAAGTATTATGAATTCAATTTACTTCTCCTCAAGAGATGGATACTTAGATCTGGACTGTATGTCCTTACCCACAATAATTTGACTATTCAATGGGATTTCCTAACTTTCCTTTTCTTGTTTTCTGAAAGCCAAGAGTTAGATGACATTATGTCTAACTGAACATATGCGATCCCCTTTGTATTTGTTTTTTGTTTGTTTTGTTTTGTTTTATTGTTTGTTTATTGAGACAGGGTTTCTCTGTAGCTTTGGAGACTGTTTTGGAACTCACTCTGTAGACCAGGATGGCTTTGAACTCACAGAGATCCACCTGTCTCTGCCTCCCAAGTGCTGGGCCACTACTGTCCAGCTAAGTATTTGCTTTCTAAATGCCACAGGCACAAATGTAAGTTATAAAGGCACTGTTGTCTGATAAGTTTCAAGCACTAACATACTGTGCTTGCTGACAGGAGGAAGTTTTCCTGAGTGAATGTCAAAGCACTATATAAAAACCATATTTAGTAAGAAAAGATACTCATGTAAGACCCTTGAAATAGGTTTTCCTATTAATAAGATACTTAGAAACAGAATGCAGATTTGTTTACAGACTCCTTATGCTCAGGTCATTCAGTCATGAATGTCACTTTATCTGTGTCATTCATGCTGCTTTGATGCCTAAAATCCTAACAACAAAAGAGTGAACAACTACTAATAAGCCTCCCTTGGTGGCGAGCACAGCTTACTCTAACCTATCTGTGCTGATGGCTTTCTGAACTCGTGTGTGGCCTGAAATGGACTCTGTGCAACTGTTGATTCTATTGACTTTTTCTTAATCTTTAGAGAAAACAATTTTTTTCAAAATAGATTTAAAGTTATTTTAGCATGCAAGTCGCTGAAGAGTTAGTATTAGATTTTTACTTTTAGCAAGTAGATGTGGAATACATGCACTAGTCTTTTAGTCACAGTTTGGCTTGATATAGTCCTAAAAGTTGTGATCAATCACTCATCAACTTATATATACTTCTATATCAAAAGATAGAAGAATATCTTCGTAACCTCTGATACAATGTCAAGAGCATGTTGTGTCAAAGTGTGACATTTGTTTTCAAATTGAATCACAGTTTTATTCCTTGCTTTCTTGGTACCTCTAAAACAATAAACAGTGCCATCCATATAAGTTAGAAGTGTTACGAAGATCAAAGTATATGACTTCAGAGTGCCTGAACAAAATGGGACTTCTGCTGTGGATTTGTAGCTATTTTCTATTCCTTTAGCAAATATATTTGTAATTAATAGGTTCCATCATTGTTTTCAAATGGTTGCTTTTTTTGCTTGGTGCTTTCAAATGTCATTGTTTGTTACAATTTTCAATGTTAAAAGTCCTCAATCATTCGTTTAGATCAATTGCCAAGTAAGACTGATAAATTGAGACTGATAAATATTTTAAAGTCTACATAATTTTCCTGTCCTGTTGGTTAAGTTTGTCATAATTTACTTGTTGAAGAGGCCAAATCGTTTGTTGATTTCTTCAAACTGGGTTTTGCATGTATTTTAAAGAGATTCTTCTTGTCCAGTCTCGAATTTAAAGTTATAATGATTAAGTCTTGAATTTTCATCCAGTCCAGGTTTGCCTGGGGGTAGATATAAGATTACTTTAAGGTGACATGCGCCTCCATCAAGAGGCTGGTGTTGGCATGATTGTCTCTTTTTTGATGAAATGAAACCCATTCAAGGACAACTGTTACTCCTTACTGATTACAACAGACTAATATTTTAACTTTCTCTCTCATGTAGTAGCTATAATATTCATCTGAGAAAAAGGTTTGTCTGATATCTGGATAGCCTAATGTTTTTGGTGAACTATTAACACTCAAGAATAACCCATAGGGAAGGTATCACACAACTAATGCTTTCAAATGTCTACCAACTTGGTCATAATTGTATTCAGAAATGATGATTATGTTATATCTCTCTATATGCTTATAGATATAGATACAAATCTGTCTACATACTTAATTCAAGAATAAATAATTTGACTAAGAATTATTAAAGATAAACCATAGAAAAATTACTAATCTAAATTTAGTTTTTAGTAAGTTAAATTTTATACCAGTTTTATAAACTTAAAAAAAACTATGATTTTTAACTAGAATTTTCTATTATGTTGATCCCTTATTTTTATTTTGTTTGTAATATTTACTTCTGTAATTTATTAATTAACAGGGAATGCAGTGGTGTCTTTTGAAAGAAGAGGATGTCATTCCTCGTATCAGGGCAATGGAAGGGCGAAGAGGAAGACCACCCAATCCAGATAGACCAAGAGCAAGAGAGGAGTCCAGGATGAAGCGCCGGAAGGGCCGCCCTCCCAACGTCGGCAGCGCTGAGTTCCTGGATAACACAGACGCAAAATTACTAAGGAAACTGCAGGCTCAAGGTAAGAAGCATCTGTTCTCTGTCACTAGCGATCTTACAAAAGCCCAGGAGTCAACCTTCTTGTCCTTTTGACTTGGAAGTGATTGACACTGCTCTCAAATGAGCAGTTCTTTGAATGCATAACCAGATCTCAAGAGTTGTGTTTACAGACCCATCGACCCTGTGTGCTACAGTTGCACTCTTGAGATTTGCACGGGAAGGGATCAGCCAGCCCTTGGCACATGCCCTAAGGTTGTGCCAACAGGATTCTCCTTTTCACAGCTCCCAATCCCTTGAAGTGTACATGGAAATAATGCCAAAATATGTGGGTCTGTGGGTCAATTTTCAGAGAACTCCAGGTAGTTATGGTAACTATCCCCAGTGTTTTAGTTTGGAGTCTCCTGAAGTCTGGGTATGAATTTCAGAATGCTGAAGTGGTCAGTGTGTTTTAGAAGATGTGACAAGGGCACCAGAGAGCGGGTATATTAAGTTCAAAGTACTCATAATGATCAGAAATGTGCTTATTATTCAAAATCGTACATAAATTACCTTGGAGCTGCTCCTTATGACAAGGGACAACTAAGATAAAAATAGATGTTCTGCTGTGGAGTCTTGAGTTATTTCGTATAAAAGGGAAACCTTTAGATTCTCTTAAGCATATCATCTTGTGTAAATATCTTGAACTTGTAAGCATATATGTACAGATGACTGATGGCTTAAATTTTTAAAATTAAAATTATATTAAAAAGGCTATCAGAATTTTATGTCATTTCAAGAATGTTTTATCTCTATAAAACCTAGAAAAAATACACAAAATGTATTTCTGTTCATTGTAAATCAATCATAATACATAGCAAAGGCTCGTAGAACAAAACACTTTAAAAGAAAGCTCTTGTTGTCACTCATCAGTGGAGTCCTAACAAGTTTTTGTTCATTTCTAAAATGGGCTTCCCATGTATGCCCTGTCAGCTTGATCTTGGTCATGTTCCGGTGGCTCAGCAGTTAGTGATGCGCGTGCTTCTTTATCATCCCCGTTAGAACGCTGTGTCTTTGATGACTCTTCACTATCACATACAATGTAATAATAAACACATGGTAAGCATTTATAAGTATATATTTCATAAACACCCATCGTTTCCAGGTGAATCAGCAGTCAAATACTATTTCTAAAACAGATGTTCCAATTCATACTTCATCTAATAGCGTTTACAGTAACTACTGGCTAGCATCTAACTTGATATAGCTTTAGTCTTTCTCTGCCTTAAAACAGTTGATTTTTTAATGTTATTTCCTTCATCTTAATACTTCCATCTTCCAAATAGTTTAGTGATGATTAAAAACAAAACAATAAATATATCAAGAGACATGCGTGAGCTTTAAAATTAGTTTAAAGTTGCTGTTTTGTTTTTTGTTGGTGTTTCAAGACAGGGTTTCTCTGTGTAGCCCTGGCTGTTCTAGAACTAACTCTGCAGACCCAGCGGGCCTCGAACTCCGAGATCTGCCTGCTTCTGCCTCCCGATTGCTGGGATTAAAAGTGCACACCACCATGCCCAGCTTTAGTTTACAGTTTTTAAAATTGCATTTTCAATTGTCTTTTTCCCTGTGTGTGTGCATGCACATGTGTGCACATATATGTATGGGTGTGCTTCCCACAGCGCATGTCTGGTGGTCAGAAGAGACCTTGCATGAGTCAGTCCTCTCCTTCCACCATGTGGGCCCTGGGAATAAACACAGATTGTCAGTCTTGTTAGGAAGTCCCTTCACCCACTGAACTCTATTGCCGGCCCTGAGTTCTAACAATTATTATCAATAAAGCCATGACTCTTGTGAGGCTTGTGTAATGCGTTATATTTAGAAATGAGTGCTTGAAGTGAACTGGTAGCCAAAATGTCTTTTTTATATGTTTTCATTTCCAATACATATACCCTTATATACTATCTAAAACAGAGCATTTAAATTTGAAAAATTAACTCTATTGTAACAAAGAAGTTAATTGTCCTTTTACCCAGAATTTTTTTATCCTAGATTTCAAATTGATTTTATTCCATGACATGTTTGTCTCTGGTTGTAATGGGCTTCACTTAGGCCTTATTGTTAGTGTGTGTATGTGTATATATTCTCTATCTCCATTAAAACAAGCACTTAGTGTTTTCGTTATTTTTGCATTTATTAACTTACTAAGGAGAGTAGGGGCACTTGTGTCCCCCACACCGTGGAAGTCACAGGACAAATTGCAGGTATCGGTTCTTTCCTTTCACCATGTGAGTTCTAGGGATCAAATTCAGGTCGTCAGCCTTGGCGGTGACAGTCCTCATCCACTGAGCATCTCCCTTGCCACAGCATTAAATATTTACAGTGAATGATTACTACATTCAGGCTAGCAAGGTAAAGTTATTCCTGCCCAGGCTTTGTGATCTCAGTTCTGTCCCTGGGACTCCCACGTCAACGTGGAAGGAGTGACATGGCTCTACGAAGGTGTCCTCTGACCTCTACATGCCTGCCGTGGCCCACCCACCCACATACGCCTGTACATAGCAATAAATAAGTAAATGATAGTTTTTATGATTACAAGTGTATGACTTGTTGTGCGCCCCCTTTGTAGAGATTAAGTAACAACGAATTGTTTAACACCTATTTTAAAATTTCAAACAATTTAAAGGGGTTATTTGAGAGGATTCTACAAGGTTTTTTTTTCGTATATTTTATTTTATTTTTATGTGCATTTGTAGCTTTGCCATGGATGTCAGGGTCCCCTGAAACTGGAGTTTCAGACAGGTGTGAGCTGCCATGTGGGTGCTGGGAATTGAACTCAGGTCCTCTGGAAGAAGAGTCAGCACTCTTAACCCCTGAGCCGTCTCTCCAGTCCTCTACAAGATTTTGTTACATATTATTATTCTACTAGGATTTAAAGTATGCTGAAAATTTTGATTAAGTTTGCAGACTAGTTAAGAATATGATAAATGTACGTTTTGAACACATTTCCAAACACTGTAAAACTGAGAGAGCTCTAAATTATCAGAGAATAAAGATTAAATCTGACACAGTTTCCATATGATAATGGCTTTCAGTGCGTGTGACTAAAACCTGGGTGTTAATTGACTGACACCAGTACCTCAGGCTGTGTAGAGCAGAAACTAGCAGCTAGCGCTGGATGTTGCAGAACTGGAGATGGGGACACAGTGCTGTCCCCAGGACTGCTAAGAAGGAGTGCAGGTAACTGTCTGATAGCCTCAGATTTTAGTCATGCTGCGGGGCTTCAGAATATTCTGTCCAAAGAAATGTCTCACTAATTCTGTGTGGTATGAGTTTATTTGAAACTAAATACTTATCTTTGAAATTAAGGCAGATATATTTTTAAAAATTTTATTAGCATCTATTTATTGGTTAAAAATTATTGATTTCATTTTGACATTTTCAGAATTTATAAAGGCCCATTCTTCTGTTAGAGAAAGAATTGAGCTTAGAGTGAAAGATCAACTTATGTAACTTTTTTAGGGAACTGTTTTTTTCTAAATCAAATGTGCTTTTCAACTTAAGAGAATGTTGAGTGTTTAAATCAGAGTTCAATAAAAACAAAAAACCCACATTTGGTTCTTAAATATTAATATTTAAATATTGAAAATGTGTTATTGTTTCGGTATTATGATTGTCTTCTAGCATATTGTTAGCAGAGGTTGCTTTCTCTGCATGCCAGTTTAGAGGTATTCATTTCCAAGGTGTTTACTATATAGGAGATCTTTTGCATAACTCAGAAAGTTTTCATGGTGCCTCTGATTTCCAAATAGTGAACATTATTGGAAGGTTGAAATGTATTTTAGCATCAGTTTTGTTTTCCCTTCAGTAATATCTATAGTTTGCTACATGAAATTAGACTCATATCCATTTTCCTTTCAAAATTGTTATGATAGAAAATTAATGGTCATCAATTCATAGATTATATAGCTAACTTACTAGAACCCTGAAAACATTCAAATGCTGCTTCAAGGTTTTTCCTCATAGTGAAATGTAGACGGGCAGTTCAGAAAGATGTGTGCTGTGGGATGGTCTGTATGTCAAATGCTCTGATTGGTCAATAAATACAACACTGATTGGCCAGTGGCCAGGCAGGAAGTATAGGCGGGACTAACAGAGAGGAGAAAGGAGGGAACAGGAAGACAGAGGGAGTCACTGCCAGCCACCGCCATGACAAGCAGCATGTGAAGATGCCGGTAAGCCACGAGCCACGTGGCAAGGTATAGATTTATAGAAATGGATTAATTTAAGCTATAAGAACAGTTAGCAAGAAGCCTGCCACGGCCATACAGTTTGTAAGCAATATAAGTCTCTGTATTTACTTGGTTGGGTCTGAGCGGCTGTGGGACTGGCAGGTGAGAGAGATTTGCCCTGACCGTGGGCCAGGCAGGAAAACTCCAGCTACAGATGTGAGCTTGTGCTTTGACCGCTCTGTAACTTCTATGAGCCTTACACATTTTATTTATATACTGTGTGTAATATTGTTTACCTTATAAAATAGCTATGAAGATTAAATAAAATCATGTAAATTCAGTGCATTACCCACATTCAATCAATGGTAGAAATACATAGTCATTGTCAATTAATATAGTTTATAGGTTCCTTATATCTTCATCAGCTACAAAATTTAGAACTGTTATTCTGTGTTGTAAAGTGGTACTTTCTAAAATTATTTTCCAGGTAATATTATGATACATCCCTTTTAGAGTTAATAGCATTCAGTTGCGCTTGCTATTGAGAACAATGACATTGTATGGTTTCTGTATCCATCATACCCATTTCCACACTAACAACCAACCACTAAATCTCAGTGACACAGGGCACTAAAAGCTAATCCCTTTTCCAGATGGAATCAGTGAGAGCAGCTCTGTTGGTCTTGGCTGGGATTATTCACATGTGTGGGTTCAATTGGTTCCATGTGTTCAATACCCATCAGCCTATTGGAAACATGTCCTTGGTTGGTGGGCCAGGCACAGGGGCAGTAGAGAACATGTGAAACTTGTTCTCTACTTGAAAGCTCTGCTTTCGTTTCAGCTAACATCCTCTTGCCCAGGGGAGACCATTGGCTGAACTCAGAATCTAGGGGCTGAGTTTATTCCATCTCTCAATGAGAGGGACTCCAAAGTCCCTTAGGCAATTTTCTTAAATGTTTCGTCATGTGTGGTGACACAGCACCAGTTTCACAGTTATTCTTTGAGATTTATCTCGTGTGTAATGCTGTCACTAAAACCCTTTGAAATTTGTGTTTTTCAGAAATAGCCAGACAAGCAGCACAAATAAAGCTTTTAAGAAAACTTCAAAAGCAAGAACAGGCACGGGTTGCCAAAGAAGCTAAAAAACAGCAAGGTAGATAGATGACTTGTATGCGTTGAAAGGGGGGAGCTGGGCCTTCATAGGGCTGCCCTTCCTTGTGTTTCTGTGCTGACAGGCGTGCTTTGGGTTCCCTTAACAGCAATAATGGCTGCAGAAGAGAAGC
This sequence comes from Peromyscus californicus insignis, assembly GCF_007827085.1. Lineage (NCBI taxonomy): Eukaryota > Metazoa > Chordata > Mammalia > Rodentia > Cricetidae > Peromyscus > Peromyscus californicus. The sequence goes on along the minus strand of NW_026294595.1, from coordinate 37,238,743 downwards.
GGAAGCAGAAAGAACAGATGAAGATTATGAAGCAGCAGGTATGTTCATGTGCTGGGACGAACTTCTGATGTGAATCTGCCTGGTGTACACGGGCATGGTACTCACCTGCGTTTCCTGCATAGCTGCTGTTATATGTGAATGTCTCTGTCTGTTTAGGAAGGTACCATCTTAAAATTTTTCTCCTTTAAAATTTTTTTTATATTTCAAGAAATATTTATTTTTATTTTATATGAATGAGTGTTTGTCTACATGTATGTATTTTTACCACATCTATGCCTGGTATCCATGGAGACCAGAAGAGGGCATTGGATCCCCTGGAAATAGTGTTAAAGTAGTTAAGAGCCACCATGTGGGTATTGGGAACTGAACTGAAGTCCTCTACAAAAGCAATCAGTATTTATTTTTTTTTAATGTTTATTTATTATGTATACAGTGTTCTGCCTGCATGTGTCTGTGCAGACCAGAAGAGGGCACCAGATCTCATTATAGATGGTTGTGAGCCACCATGTGGTTGTTGGGAATTGAACTTAGGACCTCTGGAAGAGTAGTCAGTTGCTCTTAAATGCTGAGCCATCTCTCCATCCCCTGTAATCAGGATTCTTAACTGCGGAGTAATCTTTCCCGACCTAGTTTGTTGTTGTTGTTTTTTAATGTGGGTTCTGAACTTAGGTCCTCATATTTGCGAGGTAAACCCTACTAACTGAGCGTGCGTGTGTGCGTGTGCGTGTGTGTGTGAGATCTCCATCCTCCTGAGTCCAGCTAGTATTGTTCATATGTACATGGGTGTGGGGCTGACCTCTGGGCTACAGGCAACTTGTCAAGGGGACTCACTCCTGAAGAAAAACTGATTTTCCCTCCTTCCAAAGGCATTGGCTGTCTGTAGCTGTCAAGTAAGGGCTTGTGAACTCTTCCCCTACCCATGGTGGAATATCAGCTGGTATGGTCTTGTAGGCAAACATTGTTGAGTTCACGTTTCCAACATTCCTGTCATTTCCAAAAGACACTATTTTACAGGAGGCCCCTAACCCTCTGGCTCTTACAGCTTTCCCCTCTTCCATGATGTCTCTGAAACTTGAGTGGAGTCGTTGTCTGATAGGTGGGGATGGGCACTCTACAGTCCATTTTTTCTGCAGTATGACCAGTTGTGGTTCTCTGTTACAGCCTCCATTAATGCAAACAGAAACTTGTTTATGAGGGTGTGAGCTGCACTTCTTTGTTTATTTAAGGATGAGTATTTAGAAGACAGTTGCATACTATATCCATTTAGCAAAATGGTGAAGAACAGCCAGCCTGGTGCCCTGTTGTGCAGCAGTGGCACTAATATCTCGGGAGTAACTAACAACTGTCTGAGTGGACTTAAGACCCATTCACTAAGGGGCAGTTCAGGTCTAGTACTATAAACCTGGCAAGAACCTGTTGATGGAAAGATCATGGTCCTAGAGGAAAACCTATAAGAACTTCCCCCATTTTTAAATCAAGTTTTTTTTCTTAAAGTTCTTTAAGAAGTGAGATTTTATATAAGGCATTACATATGTAATATTTATAAGTATCTTAATATTCTCATAGACATTGAATTCAAGTTGGTACCCTGAGACTGTTTTCAAACTTTAAGTTAATGTGTCAGTGGGTAGAGGATATTCCTTGAACATCCCAGTTGGAAACTGGGGAGTTTAAAACATTAACAGTATAAGCCTGACCTGAGTTTAATCCTTGGAAGCCACATAGTAGAAGGAAAGACCAACTTCACAAATGGTCACCTGATTGCCACAGGGGCAGTATGGCACATGTGTACCCCACACCTACAGTAATGCACACACAATAAATTTAATTAATTAAAAGTAAGTAAATAATACATGTGCCCTATTAGTAAAAAACTAAATCTAGGTGTTCTGGAAAACAGTTTGCCCTTATTGCTTCTGAATATTTTCAAAGAGTGTTATTCGCCATATCCAGAGTTCTCTCTTGTATTTGTATTACCTTTCTCCTTTCTACTTTACAAAATAACTTGGGTAAAATGAAGTAATTTTTAAAAATAATGAAAATATTAGTTGACAGATGTGTGAGCTGTTCCCCATCTCCACGTGCTCATCCAGCACTTAAACAAAGGAAGTGGGAAAGTGTATTGTTTTAAATGAAATCAGTTGTGTTACTGTATAAATAGCTCCTAACTCAATTGCCTGACTTGACGTCTGTCTCATTATCTTTGATGTTTCTTACAGAGTTAACTAGAGAAATGTGACCACAGCAAATTCCTGTAGAGTTGGAATTTAGAAGTTAGAGTTTCTAATCGGGCAGCCTAGAGTTAAATGTGGGCTGTACTGCTTAACGAGTCGATGACCTTAAAGGAATAATGTCTTCTGTCTCCATTTCCTTTATTGGAAAGGCAGATAAGTGTGGTGGCTGATGAGTTATTGAGAGAATGAATACACAATGCCTTCCACAGTTCTTGACAACAAATAATACTGTTTTTGAAAGATGTATGTAAAATATACCTTTTACCTTAATTTAAAATCACAATATAAGCCGGGCGGTGGTGGCGCACGTCTTTAATCCCAGTACTCGGGAGGCAGAGGCAGGTGGATCTCTGTGAGTTCGAGGCCAGCCTGGACTACCAAGTGAGTTCCAGGAAAGGCGCAAAGCTACACAGAGAAACCCTGTCTCGAAAAACCAAAAAAAACAAAAAAAAAACAAAAAAAAATCACAATATGTAAACTTAAATTCCTCTATTACTTTATTGTTACTACCAAACATTGTGAGGTTGACTTAAAATAAGTACACTTAGTAATGCATTTGTTAAAGTATTATAAATCTTTATTGAGTTGTATGTGTTCTCATACTTTGTTTTAAAGAAAAATACTGCCATTTTGTTAAACTTTTTGTAGTTTCTTTGATTTTATGTTGACCAAAGACTTATCAAATTATCTTAAAACTTTAAATTCAGCTTTGTGATCTTAAAGTCAAGTGCCTGCAACCTAAATTTTTCACATTCTTTACTGCTAATTGAACTAGCATTAGGCTTCAAAGCTTTCAACACCATTAATTCAGGTGAATTACCCTTATATATTTATCCAGACATTTATGAAACAAAACTACTTAGACTTTTTGTTAAATGATGACCATTTTATTTTGTCTTATTTCATTTTGAGCCTTCGGTGTCCCTGTGTTGCCTACGCAGACTTCTAACTTGTGATTGTCCTGCATCAGTGAATAGAGTTGTCAGTATTACAGATGTGTGCCATCTGGCCCTGAAATGATTAAAGTCAGCATTGATCTAGAAGAAAACAGAATCATGTTTTTCTCACTCTTTGGATTTCTTTTTCATCTTTGTTTTTGTTTGTTTGTTTGTTTGTTTGTTTTCATGACAGGGTCTTTCTTTGTAGTCTAGAATTCTGGAGACTAGGCTGGCCTTGAACTCACAGAGATACATCTGCCTCTGTTTCCAAAAGGCTGGGATTAAAGGTGTGTGCAACCCCTGTCCAGCTCTTTGGATATTTTTTAACACAAAAATTGACAAAATTATCATCAGAGCACTTTTTGACATGTAATATTTTTTGAATTTTTTCCTTGGCAATTTCATACATGTATTCTAACTAAAGTAACCCCATACAACTCTTTCTAATTTCCCTCCTACCCCATTACCCCAGCTCTGTTCCCTATAAGTCATTTTCCCACATTCATGTCTTTTGTTTTTATTTGTGTTTTTGTTTTTGTTTTGAATCCCCTGAGTTTAACCAGGATCATCTGTGTGACTGTCGGTTTGAAACTATCTGTTGGAACCTGGTAGATTCCTTAGTGGTCACACAGCTAACAACAATGACTGCCTCTTTCCCAGAATCCATCAGCAGCCAGCAGTGCAGAAGTGAGGGTAGGCCCTGTGAGCCCTTCCCTGGTTCACAGTGGATTGCTGACCAGTGCTGTCTTGTGTAGGCACCATACAGGGAGCCACAGCTCCTGTCATTACTTCACTGCCTGTGCTGTGTCCAGAAAACCACATTTTGCACTCCATCCCTGCCAGTGCTGGGGATCGAACCCAGGACTTTGCAGATGCTGCATAAGCACTTGATCACTGTAGGAGCTATGTGTCCCCATATACAACAAGAATCCTTAAAGCAATTTTGCAAGATTGTGGAAGCACCACAAAGAAGTAGGGTGAGCACAGACACTGTAATCTGAGTTGAATATGACTCTGCGGACTAAGTTAGCATTACAGCAAAATATTTGCTGTGTAAGAACTCAGTGTCCTCACTTACAAAAAGACTATAATTCCAACCACTAAGACTCTTATGATAAGTAAGATACTTTATATGAAGTAACCATCTCAATAAATGAGTACATAATATTATAGAAAATTTACTTCTAAATGATGTTAGTCCTCATCCTTGTGATACTGTCTCTAAATATCTATTTTTTATTTATATATAATATATATATAATATATATTATATATATATTATATATATATGTTTAGCAGTTAGGGTAAAGCTCTAAACTGCATATATGTAAGCCCAGATGACTTTAAGAGCCTCTGTCTGCACAGGAGAGAATGTGCAATGCTTTTGCTGATTTAAGGGCACAGCCCTTTAAAAGTCTTCGGATTGCTAAGAACAGAAAAATTTCACCAAGAATATATTTCTTCAGGTCTCAATAATTTTAAAAATGGGTTCTGCAATCTGTTAACTTAGAAATAAAATGAAAATCCATGTGTGGCTTTGTATTTTTGGTAAGCTACAGCTAATATTTAGTGCCAAGAAAGGATCACCAGCAGCAAAGTCCTAGAGTGTGATGAGTCTTCTGAATTAAATCATTGATTCCTCAAATCTTATGATTGTATTATACACCTCTGTAGAGACTCAATAATCCAGAATGACGGAGAATTGACAGTAGAGCCGTCAAACACTACATCTGGAGACTGAAAGAGAAACACAGCAGTGTTTGATAGAGATCAAATGTGTTTGATATAGAAATTCTAGAACAAATCTTAATTATAAATAAGAAATGTCAGGGTTTGTTCTTGTTAGGTTTTTATTCCTATCCAGGCCACTTGAAACTTTCTCAAAGAACATTTTTAAAATAAATCTTCTAACTGTGATCATAGCATAGAAGGATAATTTTGAAAATCAAAATATAAATTCTTATTAAAACTTAGATGATTGCTCAGTTATAAAATATAACATTTTACATGCCAGCTATCTGATGTAAGTAATTTCCCAGATTATAAATTCAAATTAATGCAGTATAAAATCTTATGGGTTTATTCTTATGCTTGAAAGTGTTGTTCATATCATGTCAACATGTGAAATAAACTTTAGAATTAGAGGTTATTTTTAATAATGACCTTATAGCTGTGCAATGACTATATAGTTATGGTTTTAAAGCATTTTTTCAAATTTATGACAAGCTGACAAGCCATGCATATACATTTTTTTATAGAAATATTGTTCTTTGTTCATGTTCATTCAGTAAGTTGTAGCTGTGTATCAGTCACTTTATGTATTTCTGTTTCTGTTTTATTTGTACTTGCAGTTACTTGTAAATATTTTCTGGATATATAACTTTAATCACATTTGTTATCTCTTCTGTATGTTCGTTTAACATTTATTGTTTACAATTATGAGAAAATTTCTACACTCATATGAATGTGAGTCACCTTATAACAGGTATCTGAATTTTGGATCCAGCATGGATAGCGTTTGATAGTTTGGTATTTGTGTCTTAAAATTATCTGACTCCAATTAAACCTTTTCCCCTAAATATTTATTATCTCATTTTCATAATGTTTCCTACAGGAAAAAATTAAGAGAATACAGCAAATCAGAATGGAAAAAGAACTCCGAGCTCAGCAAATTCTTGAGGTAGAATTCTTAATGTAACATAATTAAGATAAATACTCCAAGTCCAAGGCCATTTAAAATGCTCAGTTGTTACCTCATTTGTTCAAATGAGTATGTCCACTAGAAAGTCTGTTCAGAACTGTGTAGCCTGAGACATTCTTTGAACCTTTTTAGCAAGTTCATCCATGCTAGCACTAAATGTCAGAAAGTAAAATAAAGAACAAAAATGAAGAAGAAAAGAAAAGGCCAGACTTGGGCAGCCAGTGTAGTTGTCATGGAGTTCATGGTGTCTACCTTCAGGAAAGCCCTGAGGGTGTACAGACATTTCTTTTCATTTAGAAACCAGTGTTTAGTAAAGGAAACTTAAGTGCAGAACATGATGTCACTAACAGGGTTCCTGGTGTTCCTCCCTTTCCTGCAAGTGGACTAGAATTAGGGATGCAGAAATGTTAGCATCAAAATTAGTAGCTAGAAATCAGCAGGAGTAAAAACTGAAAAAGTGGGATTAACACATACAGGACTCAAGTCACCTGAAGAGCAGTTGGTAACATCCTGCGGTCTAAAGTGTCACTCTGTCACATTGTGAGATAATAACTGATGCTAGAAACAATTGCCCATCATCAAGACAAAGGCAAATTATGTTTCATGTCCCATATCAAAAATGGCATATGTCTTGAAATTATTTTCTGCAAATATAGTGAAAAACAAACTCTTTGTTTTTTGGTTGTGTTTTTTTTGAGAGAGGGTTTTTCTGTGTAGCCCTGGCAGTCCTACAGGCCTCAAACTCACAGAGATCTGCCTACTTCTACTTCCCAAATTGCTGGGATTAAGGGTGTGCACCGCCGCCGCCACCACCCAGGGAAAATAAACTTGTAATGGCTGCAATTCCTTTACCCTCAGCTGTTCATGAACTGCTGCTCTGCTTTATGGAACACTGTATGGCCTGAGGTCTGCAGAGACTTAGGCCTTTTTGTGGTAATAGTTGCTTTCTCCTAGGAGTATACACATATTCATTCCCTCACCCAGTTTCAGTTGATTTTACCACTCCAAATTCAACACACACTAACTAGCAGATAGTTAGAAACTCACAGATGGTGAGTGACTTCAGGTGGAGCACGGTGCTGATTGTTAGAGTGCAGGCTCTGTCCTGTTAAGAAATAAATGCTGCATCAAGACCTGCTCTACAGAGGCAGTGAAAATCAGATTTACTAAATTTCGTTTAATGTTTACAACCAAATAATGGATTTCCTTATCTAAAATATCAAGGAGTAAAGGAAATTCCAAAGTGTAAATATGTTCTAAGTGTTACTGATGTATTTTTGAAGTTCTTTTTATCCATCCATGTTAATTCTTTCTAAATTTTTTTCAGGAAGTAAATTTTCTTTTAAAATTCTCCAGATGCAATACATGACAGTCATTTTTCTTTGGTGTCAAGATAAAATAACGTTATTTCAGTCAGTTGTTTATAGAAGAAAACCATGTCGAGTTGTGATTTTTAAGGGTGCTTAGGTATATGTTTTAGTACTGGTCTGCAGATTGGAAACACTGTGATGTGAAGCGGGGGTTTTTGTGATTGTCTGCTTATGTATTACATGCTCATTGTGTACCTTGTGAGGCATGTAGCTGTGAGTCTGGGGTTATCTGCGAGTCTCAGCGCTGCTGTTGCATGACTTGAGACCTGTTTTGCATGCACAGGCTAAAAAGAAAAAGAAGGAAGAAGCAGCAAATGCCAAATTATTGGAGGCCGAGAAACGAACAAAGGTTAGTTTAGCCGAGAGTCAAGAGTTTTTATTTTCAAAAATAAAAACTTTATTTGCTTAACAACAATCATGAAAAAATAGTTTTTCTCAAAACTGCTATTGAAAAATATGTGTGTAAATGTGTGCTTCTATTTGTGTGTATATTTTTGTATTTTTTCATTTCTTAATGTAGGTTTTATGTGCTGTTTTGATATGTGCAAATTGAAGACATCAAATCAGAAATGCAAACTATTGCATGGCATCTGAATTTTAAGTTTTGCTTGATAAGAATGATCCCCCACACTAGTTTATGTGTCATTTAACCTGACTGTCCCTTCATAACTCTCTCTTTGTTAGTGTCCAGTAAGTGTTTTATTTATTAAAAACAAAATTCATAATCTAGGCATTGTGATGCATACCTGCCATGTTTACAGTCAGGAGGCGGACTTAGGCTGCTTGGAAGTCAAGTTCAGTGCTATAGCAAGACCCTGTCTATAAACAAACAAGTGACAGAAAAAACACTGTTAACTGTCATTACGTAATAAAATCAGCCCCTCTTATGACTGTAGCAAAATTGTGGAGGTGTTTTGATTACGGTTCCCTGGCATGAAGCATAAGAGAGATGTTCTGTTCATTCTGTTCCTTCCCCGCTTAACTCTCACCGTCTACTGAAGTCTGAATGGCGGCAGCCGAATGAACCTGCTGGGGCTGGCAGCACGGCTCTACCACATAGAGCCATGACAATGCTTTGTTGTTTGCTGGTTGGTTTTTGTTGGGGGCACCATAGTATGCGCTTGGGATGAATTGCGCAGCTAAGCAAAGCTCGGCTTCTAAGCTCTGCTAACCCTAGCTTTCAGTCTTTTTAACAACATACACTACCTTACTTTGTTCTCTAGAATAAAGAATAGTCTTAATTTTTATATATATATATATATATATATATATATATATATATATATATATAGTCTCCTTTACATTTACCCTTAATATTAATTTCACTTAGATTTTACCTTGCTAAACAATAGTCAATAGGTAACAAACTTAGATAATGGTTTTGCTTTGTGCCCCATCCCCTTGGGATGGTACTGTGACCTGCTGGTGGACACACGCACACATGCACCCAGGCATACACAGAGTATATTTGGGACCTTATGTTTAGCGTGAGGAAGGGCTTTACTAAGCTAGTTTTAAGACTTGAATCATAAATTATTGAGTAATTGTTAAAATACTTGTGTGGTTTTTAATATGCTATGTTTGACGATCTATTCAGTCAGTTTAGTGAATTTGCCATTGAAGTATGTTTTCTAATTATCCATTGAATTTGAAGTTGAAATGACTACTAGGAAAACATCCTTGCTACTGATTAGGCCATACAGTTTGAGTTAGCTAGCTATTAGGTAGAGTCAGATCAAGTTAAGAAAGATTGAATAGTGAACATTTTCTGTGGTTAAAGCTATTAGAAGGCTAAAAGTTTATCAGCAATGAAATCTTTATTATTTAATGTTCTCGAAATCTCTCCTAAACCCGTATATCACAAGTCTCTTATTTCTAAGGAGAAAGAACTGAGAAGACAGCAGGCTGTCCTTCTGAAGCACCAGGTCTGTATGCCCAGAGCCACACCGTCGGAAGTACCTTATCATTCTATTTAACTTTTGGGGTGGGGGGTGGGAAGCTTCAGAATACTTTCTTTAAAATATCTTTATAATTCCTGCTTAGGTTTTCCCTTTGTCTTACAGTTTATTGCCTTGCTTTGGTATTGGTGTCTTTGGGGGGTTAAAATTGGTTTTATGACTCTGTGATTTCTGTTTCATAATGTTGTGCCAACTCTTTCTACCAGGAGTTGGAGAGGCATAGACTAGATATGGTATGGGTATGTTTATTTTTGTACATCTAACACCGCATTGTGATTTGGTTGTGATATGGTTGTCATAGCAATGCATAAAGTGTAGCACTGGCTGCTGTCATATTACATACTGCTGCATGGCTTCACAGCGCAGTGCATTGCATACATCTGCTTGTCTGTCTATGGAGAAGTGTGACACGTCTCTAAGAGTCCATTGACTTGCATAAAACTCCTCTCTCAAAATGTACGTTACTGATGTCACAGGGAAAGCTGACTCATTAGACATCCCATATTCTCCCATCCTTGTAGATGCAAAACTGCCATTAAGTACAATGGGAATTTTGAATTTGCTTGATGGGAGAATATGAAATATACTCTGGCTTTATAGTCAAATTTTGGAAATCCTCCTTTTGGGGACCAAATATATTAAAACCAAAACATTGATTAAATATTAATATGCAACTTATACACTAAAATTAGTTACCAAACTAAGGTAGTGCTTACCTTCTTTCTATATTGGGCATTTTAGATTACTGCTATTTGCCCATGGTACAGTTTTTATGCCTTTAAATAGTGTGCCAAGCATCAGACATCAGTAAATAGGAATATCACATTTCAATGGTACATGTGTATGAACCATGACTAGTTTAACTTTTAATTGGTATAAACACTTTTTAAAAAATCTTCCTAATTTATTGGTGGATTATTGGATTTAAAAATGATTTTGTACTTGAAATTAACTTAATCAATTCTAAAACCATGATGTGAAAGTAATTATGAATTAATTTCTGCCTGATCTTAAATTTTAAGAACAATAGAACTTGTAAAATTGGCTATAGCATTTTACGGTTTTCTAATAGCAGATGTAAGGTAACTGACCTGTTCCAGCCAACCATTATGCTCTTTGTTCTGGCAGCTTTTGAAGGAGCATCACAGCTGACCATAAGTACCTTGTGTGCTCTGTTTACACTGTCTCCATGCTCATTGCTTCACCGTTTTGCTGTTGATTGCTCTCGTATTGCTTTCTAAACCTGAACTAAAACATGCACAGAATGGCCATTCTTGTCTGATATTTAGTATCTACTGTGACTTGTCTATAAATGCTAAACATGCTATATTGAGTTGTTGTTTCTGTTGTTGTTTCTGTTGTTGTTGTTGTTGTTGTTGTTGTTTTCCATTTGAACACCAAACAGTTAACTGTGGTTGAGCTGTTCTCCACATTTTATCTGGCCTCACAGGAGCGGGAGCGAAGACGACAGCACATGATGCTTATGAAAGCCATGGAAGCTCGTAAGAAAGCGGAAGTAAGTGTGTGTTTCTAGAAGAACGTTACCTTAGAAACAGAGTACAGGCTTGTCATGGTTTTTAGTGTGTTGGATGGCACTGATTAGCTAACTGTAGGCTTTATTACTGTAACCGGGTGTATGTCACAAAACTAATGTTATAGCACGCATAGAGGTGCCAAGCACCTTCATTCAAATACTAATCACACCGACCACAAACTTCTGCCGTCAGAACTCCTCTTAAGCATGTTCTGTGTGTGAAATTACACATGCCGTGTGTGCTAGAGATTGAATCCAGGTCCTGGAAGAGCAGCCCATGCGCTCAACTCATGAACCATCTCTCTGGCCTTAACCAATTTTGTAATGCTTTTTCTTCTTCTATTTCTTTCTTTTCTTTTTCTTTTCCTTATTTTTTTTTCATGGAATATATTTTCATCATGTTTTTTCCTTCCCCAAACTCCTCCCTGTTCCTCATTACCCACCCACCCAACTTAATGCTTACTCACCCAGTCACCTGTTCATTCTCTCTCTCTCTCTCTCTCTCTCTCTCTCTCTCTCTCTCTCTCTCTCTCTCTCTCTCTCTCTCTCTTTCTTTTCCTCTTTCTCTCAAAAATAAAGAAAGAAACTAAATAAAATGCCAGTAGCAGAAAAAGAAGATAGCAAACAAAAGAGATAAAAAGCACCTTCTCTTCACCCCATTCATTTTATATCGGCCAGCTACTCCTGGGCATGGGTCCTGCCCTGGACTATGATTGATTTATCCATTGTCACTCCATTGGAGAAAACAGATTTTTCCTTTTCCAGCAGGCATCAATTGCAAATAGCTTCTTGGCTAGGCGTAGGACTTTTGTCTACTTAACCCTTTTCAGTGCTGGGATCTTGTGTGGTTTGAACTTAAGCTGGCCCTGTGCACGCTGCCATAGTCTATATGAGTTCTTATGTACCTCAGCCCTGTTTATGTCGGGAAGACACTGTTTCCTTGGACTCATCCATCACCTGTGGCTCTTACAATCTTTCTGCCACTTCTTCTACATATGTTCATGATCCTTCATGACCCTTGGTTTAGTGAAAGTCTTCCACTTAAGACTAACTTCTTTAAAGTCTCTTCCTCTCTGCACATTGTCCAGTTGTGGCTCTCTTAATTAATTATTAATTGCCATCTACTGCATGAAGAAGTTTCCCTGATGAGAGCTGAGTGAGGCACTCTGCTATGGGTATGGTGATATACCATTAGGAGTCATGTTAGTTTACTAGAATAATAGCAGTAGGTTTTCCCTGAGCTCATGTTCTCGCCACTCCAGCAGTGTCAGGCATGGGTCCCACTCTTGGAGTGGGCCTTCATTCCATTTTTAAAGTGGCTGGTGACTCCCTTAACATGTGTGCTGCTGTTGCACCAGCGTATCTGGCAGCCAGGTAGCTGTTGAAGGTCTCAGCATTTGTAGCTCGGTGATACTGATGATTACTTCCTCCTTTGGAAGCTGTACTGTGCAGAGTGCTTTCTAGCATGATGAATGCTAGTTCCTAGGGATGGAGCTTCTAGTTGGGCACCAACTCAACTTCTCTGTGTTCCACAGCATAAATTAGTGTTTTCTTCAGTAATAGGGCATTTTCTGAATCTAATGAGAAGGTCATGTGGGTCTTTGTCTTTCAGTATGTTTATGCAGTAGATATGGAACCATCCCTGCATCTGTGGGATGAAGCCAGTTTGGTCATGGTGAATAATCTTTTTGATGTGTTCTTGAATACAGTTTGCAAGTATTTTCGTTAGAATTTTTGCATCTATGTTCATATTGTTCTATAAGTGTCTCTTTTTTCTAGGGTCTTTGTGTGTGTTTTGGGTATCAAATTAAGAGTAGCTTCATAAAAAGTATTATTATATATTCCTTCAGTTTCTATTTATTGGAATAACTTGAGGCATATTGACTTCAGTTCTTTGAAGGTCTGGTAGAATTCTGTGCTCAATCCATTTTGCCCTGAGCTCTTATTTGTTGGGAAAATTTTAACTACTACTTCTATTTTACTAGGGGTTTGGGGTCTATTTAGATTATTTATTTAATCTTGATTTAATTTTGATAGCTTGTACATATCAAGAAATTCATCCATTTATTTTAAGCTTTTCAGTTGGATGAAATACAAATTTTAAAGTATGTTCTTAGAATTTTCAGAATTATCCTCAATATATCTTGTAATGTCTCCCTTTTCATCTCTAATTTTATTAGATTGTATCTTTATATTTGCATTAATTTAGATAATGGTTTGTCAACATTGTTGATTTTTCTCAAAGAACTACTCTTTGTTTCATTGATTTTTTTATTCTTTTATTATTGTTTGTTTGTTTCTATTTCATTGATTTCTTCCCTGAGTTTGATTATTTCTTCCCATTTATTCTTTGGGGGTATTATTTCTTTTCTTTTTTTTTTTTTTCTTAAGAGCTTTCAGGTGTTTCATTAAGTTACTAATAAGAGATTTCTCCATTTTTACCTCTTAGAACTGTCTTCATTGTATCCCATAGCTTGGAAACGTTGTGTTTTAATTTTCACTAAATTCTGAAAGTTTTCAATTTCCTTCTTAATGTCTGTCTTGACCCATTTTTCATTCAGCAGTGAGTGGTTCAGTCTCCTTGGGTTTCTCTTCTCTCTGTGGTTGATGTCCATCTTTAATTATGGTGCTCAGATAGGATGCAAGTCCTCTCTCTAGGAAGCTGCACCAATAGTGTTGGTGGACCAGTATACTGGTCTTACTTTTAAAAAAATCCCAGCTTCCTACTGTTTCTCTGGTTAGAAATCTACTTCCTATACTTTTTTCTTTATGTAAATAAATGGTTAATTTTTAGAAACCTGATATATATAAATTATTTTGTTCACTATTTTTAAAGGGCCATTAGTATATTATAGAATTCATAAATATTTTTATAACTCAGTGTAACTAATACAATATGAAACATTTGCTTTTAATAACCATCTCTATAAACTAGCTTAAGCAACATGAAAAAGTAACGTAAGTTTTCACAATGTCTTATTTTAGTTATAAATCTTCAAACTACATGAGTCATACATAATAGCTTTATTCATATGAACTGAATGATAAGCACAGGAAGCATAACAGAACCTTTTACCATCCCCCATGGGTCAGTGAGAACAGACAGCTAGTGACCATGGATCTGCCACAGCATGGTGAGTCAGCATTCCAGGAGGCAGACCCGCCAAGTATCCAACCTGATTCTTACCCCATGAGCAGGAAGAAATCCATGGTTCCAGCGATTCCAGTCATGAGAGTAATCCTCATCTGATATAGTGGGAAATGAGAGTAGAATTACATGTACAGACAAGTTGTCAACAATTCAATATTTCAATATTGAAATAAGACGTAGAAATGTACTTAAAGGAACCCACTTAAACAAATGTACTCATTTCTATTTTAAACTTAAATTCCCTTTGAATGCAAATGTAAAATTACTTTTATATTCATTTTTCAATAAAACTTTAAGTATCATTTGGTGGAGTAGATTTTCTCTACCATTGTTACTAATGTAAGTGTATTGTAATCTTGAATTGTCTGACTTGAGAGTAAATAATTTTAAGTTTAGGAGATAGTTATGAGTAGTGTCCTATATACTATGTACAGATAGTTAACCCAACGTATGCTTGTGTTTTTCTTTGTTGGCTTCTAAAGAAACCTCAACAGGAACATTTTATTTTTACACGTCCTTAATTTGTACTTGCTGAGTGTAAGAAGCCTCTTTTCAGATTTTATCTTTGTTTCAGTTTAATTTTCATAAATATGAGATTAAAATATCAAATAGTAGACTGTTTTTAAAAAACTACTTGATTGTGCTTCTCATTCTCAGTGTGTAATCTCATTCTTTGTATGCCTTCTATAAATGACTTACATTTTCATCTTATTTATAGTATTATTTTTTTCTATACCCTGAGGTATATCTTTGTCTCTTAAATTATGTTTATATATTTTATATTTGAGTACAAGTTAATGTCAAAAGAAATGTAGTCCCCAATTTATCCTGGGAAAAGACATCTAAGAGATCCAATAGAATCATTTCTTAAAATTTTAAGAAATATATAGGTTTTCTGCAATATAGAATGGTCTTTTAAAAATGACCCTCTATTGTGATTTTATATGATATGAACTTTTCATAATAGGTAATTTTAAAATAGGAGAAAATTATTACATTTTTAGTATTGTACTATAGAGTATCTGAAAGTGTCTTAACATTTTTAGCATCTTTTAAATAAACTTATTTAGAATAAATTGATTTTTAAATTTTCACCTCATGCAATTCTGACTTTTTAAGATAATCTCTGAGTTTACTACATTTCTTTTCAATGGCTTCTCAAGGTTTTAGTAAAATTTTGTAATGGAAGTCTCATAGTCAGAATGATCAAAAGGAACCGAGGACAAAGACATCAAATTATCTTTGCCTGCAGAAAGAAACATAAAGGGCATTTCTGAAAGAATATGTTTAGTTACTGGTTCAGATGTTTTCTACCTTTACTTTCATGGCTTTTGAAGAACAAACCACTTAGCAAATTAATCACATGCTTAAATAATTTTAGGTGTTATGTCACACTGTATGGATCAGGATCACATGATATCTTATCAGTAGAAAATAATAATATTATTGGAAAGGAAAGCTGGACAATAATGGTTGAGAGTCAGATAGAAAAATCAGGAACACTTTCTTGAGACACCAGGCACCTTATCCTCCTGAGAATGTGCAGGTACATTACGGAACAGGTACACAGGTTACTTCCTCTGCCCTCTTGACGTTCACTCTTTAGTTGGAGACATTAATTAAACAAATAATTGTTGCACCTTGTAGCATATGCTGTAAGGTATAAGGAAGCTTAGGAAGATATGTAGTGAATTGTTTGAGGTAGTGGAAGGTCTGTGTAGCAGAGGAAGAACTGAGCATTCTGGACAGAGGCTATGACCTAGGTAAAGATAGTGCTGAATCCTACAGGACCAGGGGGCAGGCAAACCTCATCACCATTGTCCTCAACAGTGCCCTCCCCCCAACACCATCATCACCACTGACAGCACTGTCTTCTCACAGATGTGTACATGGTGTGTGGAATGCGCCAAGTCTGCTAAGAATCATGAGCAGAGGAGGCTAGAACTTGTGTTGGTGCTAGATTTGATTTGGATTTATATGCCATTCTAAATATTTGTGGGTGGCTGTGGAGACTCTGGAAACTAGTTCTATGAGAGTTACAACCAAACCACAGATTAAAGGCATGTGCCACCACTGCCCAGCCTTTTGTTTTGTTTTGTTTTCGTTTTTTCTCTGTGTAGCCCTGACTGTCCTGGAACTCACTGTGTAGACCAGGCTGGCCTCAAACTCACCCTGCCTCTGCTTTCCAGGGTGTTGGGATTAAAGGTGTGGGCTACCACTTCCTGGCTTTTGGTCCACTTCTTAAGGTAAACTTCCTGTTACATCCTGCAACCACACATATATCTGTGTTGATACCAATTATCTTAGCTTTAGAGATACTTGGTTGCCCGTGTGCCTTAAGTAATACTTATTTTCATCTAAACAAAGGATCAAACAAATTTTGAATAGTAGAAGTCTTCACTGAATCTAATATCAAGTGTATATATTCCTAAGATTTGAAAGGTTTTTTTTTTTTTTGGTTATATAGTAAAGATATATAAAGTGATAAAGTTATTTTAAAATCCAGTAGCTAACAGTGTTGAAGAAGTGGCTTAGTAGTTTAGAATGTGTAGTACTCTTGCAGAGGACCCAAGTTCAATTCCCAGCACCCATGTCAGGCAGCTCATAAGTGCCCATAACTGAGGCCCAGGGGACCGGAAGCTTGTGACCTCCGTGAGCACTGCACTCACATGCACTCACGTGCACACATACCCACACGCACACTTGCTAAGAAATTCAAACATCAAAATAAGTGCTTGTTTCTATGCAATTCTAAACTTATTCCTCGACTTCTTAAAGATGATTTTGTCCATTGAAATAATAATTTGATCGCTTTGGAAATACGTCCATTAATCTTCACACACTTGTCAGGATTAAGCATTCCTGTGCATGATCTTCTCTTTAAGGAGAGAGAGCGGTTGAAACAGGAGAAGCGCGATGAGAAAAGACTGAATAAGGAGCGAAAGCTCGAGCAGCGGAGGTTGGAATTAGAAATGGCAAAGGAACTAAAGAAGCCGAAGGAAGACATGTGCTTAGCAGACCAAAAGGTGATTATGACGCATGAGCCGTTCCTTTTCTAGAAGCACCCCAGGTGTCCAAGCCTCGGTTAGTTTAGCCTGCCTTGTCCGCGGTCCCCGCGGTCCGTGCATCACTGTGGACCTGTCAGTTTTCCGGGATACGCCACAGAAGTCTTCAGGGAAAGGTCAGAGAAGCAGCTGTGTCTCTGGGACTCTCTTGTACTCGAGGCAAGAAAGGCTTGACATCTCTTCACACCTGGTAGATATTTAAGTAAATGAGGTTTATCTGTGAACAGTTCCTCCAGTGCGTTAGCCAGCCTTAACTGAAGGTGTCCACTGCATGCCTGGCCCTGCGCTGAGTGCCTATATGAATTCCTTGAGTTACACGTTTTGATCTAGTCCTCAGTGAAGTCCCATGGTGCTAGTATTTATGTGTCTCCATTTATTGATGTGAAAACTGAGACAGCAGAAGAAACTGGTTCCTGATCACAACAGCTGACGAACACATGTGTATTGAAGCCGATTTGTCTGATGTTAGAGGCCATGCTCCTCATCGTCTTGAAATCCAAGAAATTGTGTCCAGCCACGGAACCTCGGGTTTTCTCTTCCAGTCTCAGAGGCAAATGCAGTGTTGCCACAGTACATGAGAGGAGCTATTTAGAAAGATCAGAATAACTTGGGAAACAACATGCTGTGCTATATTTTGGAGGAGAAATAAGCTTAATTTTGAATATAGCTAAGAATATGGTGCTTGTAGAAAATGATATTAACAATGCATACAATTTCTCTAACTACCCGGTAATATACCTATCACAGCTGTATGTATGCTGCTGCCCTATCCATCTGTTATGTATCATTGCCCTGGTTTGTACAACCCCCTCCAGTAGTGTGCCTAACACAAACATTTAGTGCCTCTGTAGGGGCTGCATTATATTACCATTCAATTTATTTTACTTAGCATAACTGCTTTAAGATAAAAATTAATGTATACTTACCAGTTTTATTTGGTTGGACATTTACATTTTCCTAAGCAGAATGGGGTTTTTCCTGTAAGTTAGCGAACACAGTTAATTAACTTATAGTGAGAAGACTTTTAAATTCTAAGTGGACTTTATCTTGCATCTTTTTTTTTTTTTCTTCCAGACAGGATTTCTCTGTGTAACAGCCTTGGCTGTCTCAGAACTTGGCTTCAAACTCACAGAGATCCGCCTGCCTCTGCCTTCTGAGTGCTGGGATTAAAGGCGTGCGCCACTGCTGCCTGACTATTTTGCATCTTTTATTTTCATTTAAATCATGTGAATTGTCAAATGTGTATTTATTTTAAGCCACACTTTTTTTTTTAGCTCTGTTTTGTACATTTTTAAAGTTATACAGAATTGTGTGTATCTGATATGGTTCAGGAAAAAGGAATCCTCAAAATTAACTGGCCTTTCAAATAGAGCATTAGCTATTATTCATAGTTCAATGTTGTCAAACAATATTAAAAAGAAATTCTTCAGTGAGTTACCTAAGTAAGTGCAGAGCAAAGGGCTTATTCAGGTAATATTTATAAATCACTTTTCCTCATAAAATTTAAATTACTATTTAAAGAAATCAAACATGGGCACAATGCTCCTAACTTAAATTACCTATTGACTGAATTTTTAATGTCTATGATAAACTTAATGTAGCTTAATTATTATTAAAGTGTTACCATGTGTGCGTATTTGAGAAGTGGCAAAGGATTTTGCTCTACTTTTAATTCTAAAACTCATTGATACTTCACTAACACAGGGAAACCTACAACCCTAGAGGTGCATTGCAGCCAGCGTCCTGAGTTCTGGTAATGTGGACCAGTGACTTACTGCAGCCGTTAGCTGTAGATGGTACACCCCTTCCAACCAGAATGCCCAGGGCACATACTCACAGCATAGTTCTGAGCAGCCATTAAACAGTGTGAGTTTCAGCCATCTGAATCGTTGGAAAAACTCAGTGCACATCTTATTAATTATGTAGTACTTTGGAAATGCTTATTTATTTTGATTTGCTTGGTTGACTGGTTTTTTTGTTTGTTTGTTTGTTTTTTGAGACAGGATCTCATGTAGCTCAGGCTGGTGTTGTACTTACTCTGTATCAAGGCTGGCCTTGAAGTCTTCAATACTTCACCTATTGGGTACTGGGATTTTAGGCATGGACCACCAAATGTGGCTGAAATGAGTACTCAGGTTATTTAATTTTGCCCCAAATTATATAACCTTATTTTTTCAATGTACAAGAAAAATTTAAATTCAGGTTTTTGCTGTCAGAAATTTGAATTCATATTGAGCTCAACCCAAATTTACAGGCGATTACTTTCAGACACTTAGTACCACGGAGCTGCAGAAACGTTCACAGGAAACCTATCCTCCAATACAAGAGAAAGAAACATAGCAGCTTAAGTTACTTTAGGTGATAGAAAAACCATGGTTCTGAGACTGGAGAGATGCCTCGTCAGTGAAGTGCCGGCCACACAAGCATCAGAACCTGTGTTGGCATTCCCAGCACCCACATCAAAAGCCAGGCACAGGCGTGGCCACGTGTGTCTGAAACCCAGAACAGAGTGGGAGGAAATTCTCTGGCTAACCTCAGTGTTCTTCAAGAGGGATAGCCAGATTGATGAGCCCTGAGGGATCTGGTGAGAGGCTCTGTTTTAAAAACTAAAGTGCCTAACTAAATGGGGGTGGGGGGCTGCCTGGTCGCATTGCTGGAGCAGTAAAGTGTTCGCTCTCCAGCCTGACAACCTGAATTTGATGTTCCAGAGCCCATATGATAGAGGGAGATCACCTGCTCCTGCAGGTTGTTCCGTGACCTCCACAGGCACACTGTTGCAGCACATACCCGCATGCATACAACATTAACACATAGATAAGTCAACAAATAAATGTTTAATAAGCAATTGAGGAAGGCACTCAGTGTCGACATGTGTACATACATGTAAATACATACATAACCCTGCATACACAAATACCATCCCAATTTAACTTTTAAAGCTGTTTTAATTTTCCTTGTGTTTTGTTTGCAGCCCTTGCCAGAGTGGCCTCGAATCCCAGGACTTGTCCTCTCTGGAACCACATTTTCAGACTGTCTCATGGTGGTGCAGTTCTTACGAAACTTTGGTAAAGTTTTGGGCTTTGATGTGAATATTGATGTTCCAAACCTCAGTGTTCTTCAAGAGGGATTGCTAAATGTAGGGGACAGCATGGGTGAAGTACAAGACTTGCTTGTGAGACTCCTCTCAGCTGCTGTGTGTGATCCAGGTCTAATTACAGGATACAAGGTAAAAAACCCAAAATCTAACCCATTGCTTTAAGTTTGTCCTCTCCGTGCATTGCTGGTTAACTTTTCCATGCTAGCAGAAGACTGTGTAGATTTCTCTTAAATGCATTGCTCACATATGTCTCTTGGAGTTAAATGTAGATTTATACTAGGTTACAATTGGGGCAGATACAGAAGAATCTTGCTAGACTGAGGAATATGGGCCAGTCTCTTGGTTACTCTTTGTTGCTCTAGCTGTAAGCAAAGTCCAAGTCTATTTAAGGAAATATGCCAGTGGTATCTATCAAAAACAGAATGCATAATTTCTCAAGGATTTAGAACTTGTGTGCTTATTCAGAAGCTCCCCTTTGTTAATTGTGAACAACAGGCTAATGAATCATGTATAGGTCACAGTGTTGACTCTGTATTGGTCAGTGGGTACTCCATTGGTTTACATTTGCCTTTCTTCTTACTCAGGTACACTTTCAAGGTGTCTTTTCTCTAGATAATACTGTAGAAAGATAAGCTTCCAAATGCAATGATTTTTTTCTCTGTGTGCCTACTCACTAACCTGACCTATAAAACATGATATAAATAAAGATAGAAAATAGTCATAGTGCTTTTGATCATCCTTCTTCTGCCATTAGATAAAAAATGTCTTTACAAATAAAGAATACTTGATTGACTACTTAAATCCGCCTTCTGCCAATCGTCAGGTCCTTCTCCCGACTTCAGTTCAGTGAGGGTTTAATAAGGGGACAGAACAGGGCAGACACTCAAGTATCTGTTTGTCATGCTGTTTTGTTTATCTCCATTCCAATTCTGTGAAAAATAAAGTCCTTGTTAGTAATATCTAGAGCATAT
Source organism: Peromyscus californicus insignis (assembly GCF_007827085.1). Lineage (NCBI taxonomy): Eukaryota > Metazoa > Chordata > Mammalia > Rodentia > Cricetidae > Peromyscus > Peromyscus californicus. Next base: position 37,217,724 of record NW_026294595.1, on the reverse strand, counting down.
AAGCCAATATTTTATCCTTATTTTTCAATACATGAATATGATAAGCACTGATAAAAATGCCAACTTTATAGGCCAAAACTGCTCTTGGAGAACATTTGCTGAATGTTGGTGTGAATCGAGACAATGTGTCCGAGGTTTTGCAGATTTTCATGGAAGCCCACTGTGGACAGACAGAGCTGACTGAGAGCCTGAAGACTAAAGCTTTTCAGGCTCACACTCCAGCACAGAAAGCCTCAGTGCTCGCCTTCCTCATTAATGAGCTGGCGTGTAGCAAGAGTGTGGTGAGGTGAGTCCCTTCTTCCTGTTTGAATGTGTCTAATCAGAGCGATGCAGATGGCTTATAGAACAATTTGGAAGTTACAGACTAGCACCAAGAAGAAAATCAAAATTGTAAACCACGGTTTAGAGATGGCCACCAATACTATTCCAGTTGTGTTTCTATGTGTTCTATTGAAAATAACGATTTTTCTGTACGTATGTAATCTATAGTCTTTGTTACCTGTGTTATTTAATTATTTTGCTAATTCTTCATGTAGTGGAGATCTTTATTGTTTGCTACAGTGCTCGAATTCAAAAACATCGTAGTAATCCACAATCTCTTTCCTGGACATCTTTGAGGACCTGATTTCCCCTAGAAATTCATAAAATGACCCAGCCATTTATTTCATTGTATGCTAATATAGCCTTAGATTACTAGTTTGTCAAAGAAGTAGTTTATACTTTTTTTCAAAAGTACTTAATCTTAATCTTGTTTAAGATTCCCAGTCTGTCTGGCACTCTAGTATTTATTATGAACAAAAGAATTAGCTAGTATTCTAGCATTTCAGGTTCACCGTTCATCCTTTGCTTGTTCTTAATTTGTCCAAAAATTGACTTGTGATACTTTCAGTCTTTTACCTTTTTAGAAAAAAGGATTTATGAATTTATTTCTACCATTGGTGGGCAAATTAAATCTTCTGTACCTATCTTAGCTATGATATATTAATATGATTGTTATTATTTATTTTTTGTATTCTTTTCGAATATCTCCAAAAATGTAATAATACTTAAGTTTTGAATGAGGGAATTATTTCATTATGCATAAGCAGGATGACAAATAGTAATGCTGAGTGGCTCTTTAAAATATATGTATACACGTGTAAACTCAATACACAGAGAACACTAATGTTTTCTGTTTTGGAAGAATAAAGGAACCACTATTTTATTACCTCCAGCAAACACCACAGCATCTTTAGTTTCCATGTTGACATGTATACATGCACAGAAATGTTATATCCATCTACGTCCTAATTTCCCAGTTGAATTTGGAAATGATCACTCCCTAAATATATGCCAACCACATCAGAATGCTATTTTTATAACCATATTGTGAGAGTATATTATAGCTCTCTTGATTAAAGTAGAAACAAAGTAACTTTCTTAATAGTAACATTGTATCCAGTGAAGAAATTATTGCTTCTTAAAGTAAATGTCCATGTCTAAAGCCATGTAGTTCTAAAATGAGGTTGTTTGTATCATTTTACCTACTAAAATATATGATGTTACATACTAAATGGACGTATTGCAGAAATGGATTCTATCTTTTAATTCATTTTTGTATTGGCAGTGAGATTGACAAGAACATTGAGTATATGTCAAACTTGAGGAGAGATAAATGGGTAGTGGAAGGTAAACTCCGCAAGTAAGTCCTATTTTATTAATCTAATGTGTTGTCTTCCTCCAATAAGGCATGTGAGCTGTAAAGACAGAGTTTAAACTTTACTCTTTCTACAGGAAAGATACTGCTTAATCTGCAGTCTGAAATGAATGATGAAATCTAAAATTAATAAAACTTTGGGTCAGAGTCTATAGCAGACAAGAAAAGTAGAATTATATTCATTGAACTCATGCTTCACATTTAAAAGAGACATTTCCCCTTTCTTCTTTCGATGAAGTCAGGCAACCATGTCTTCTGCTATTGTTGTTGCTACCGGATTGCTTTTGTCCTACCTGATATCTATCTCAGACTATCCTTTCTCTCAATGATTGTTTAAAATTAAAATCTGCCTCTACAAAATCTAATGAAAATGATTCAACCATAGAATTTAGTTGTCTTCCTTCCGGGAAATAAGTCACTGTAGTTATTCAACTGCTGTGCTAATAGGGTAGATGGTTCTCCAAGCATATGACCCATACCTGTAGTCTCAGCATTTGAGAAGCTGAGGCAGGAAGATTTAGAGTTGAAAACCAGAGTTAAATAGTGATAGCCTTTTCCTAATTGAAATAAATAAATAAACAAAAAGAAGTTTCTGGGCTGGAGAAATGGCTCAGTGCTTATTGCACCTGCAGAGGACCTGGGTTCAATTCCCAAGTACCTACATGATGGTTCACAACCATTGTAAATTCAGTTTCAGGAGACTTGATGCCCTTTTCTGACCTCTGTGGGCACCAGGCACTCACATGGTGCACATACATACATGTTAAACACATAAAATATAAAATGAATAAATTTAATTAAAAATGTTAAACAGCTGGGCGGTGGTGGTGCACGCCTTTAATCACAGCACTCAGGAGGCAGAGCCAGGCTAATCTCTGTGAGTTCGAGGCCAGTCTGTTCTACAGAGCAACATCCAGGACAGGCACCAAAAACTACACAGAGAAACCCTGTCTTGAAAAACAAAACAACAAAAATGTTAAACAATTAGTTTCTTTGCAGTAATTTGAATTGAAATTTAGTCAGGCACACAGTATAGAAATCAGGAAATATCATTTGATCATTGTTGGAATTATTCATCTCAGCTTTTATGGTTTTTTTTTTTGTCTAATATGTTCAAATTACCAAAAGATAATTCATAGAACTTTATTCTGTAACTGTGGAAACATATGTCTTAAATTTCTCTAATTGAATTTTTTACTGCCATTGATATATTGTTTACTATATGAGTATAAGATATTCCTGCTGAAGACTCACATTATGATCTGGATATGGTGGTACACACCTGTAATCCCAGCACGTAGGAGGCAAAAGCAGGAGGATCACAAGTTTTTAGGCCAGCCTGAGCTACAAAAGAAGACTCAGCTTCGGATGCCAAGTCCTGGGTGGGAGAATGTAGCTCAGTGGTAGATAATTACCTAGGGAACACTGTGTTGAATCCTCTGCACTGCTAGAAAACGGGAAAAGAAAGCCTAGCATTGTGCTAATACAAATTACAATTTTAACAGTGACAAGAGTAGCTTTTTATTCTGTGTCTTTCTTTTAATGTGTAAAGGCTTAGGATAATTCATGCTAAGAAAACAGGCAAGAGAGACACTTCAGGAGGCATTGATCTTGGAGAAGAGCAGCATCCCTTGGGCACACCCACTCCAGGACGCAAGCGGAGAAGGAAGGGAGGAGACAGTGACTATGATGATGATGATGATGATGACAGTGAGGACCAAGCTGATGAGGATGATGAAGATGAAGAAGATAAAGAAGACAAAAAAGGGAAGAAGACCGATACCTGCGAAGAGGAGGTAACCAAGTTCAGGTTCACGTGTAAGACCTGACAAGAGCGGTGCAACCTGCCAAGTCAGCCCGGCATTAAAGCCGGGGGCTACGATTCCAGTTCAGTTTGTGGCGTGGGCTTGCTCCAGTCTTTTCATCTGAACATTCCTTCCTCCTTCCCCTTCCTTTTCTTCCTCCTCCCCTGCCCCTGCCAGGCTTGCCTGTGCTGTGCTCCCAGCCTGAAGGTAGTGTGGTGTTGGTCTCTTAACGTGTTGTGTGATAATTAGGAGACACACAGTGGCGTGCCTGAGCAGGGAAAGAAACTTGGACTGAAGTAAAGTAGTTAGATTTGCTTCGTGTGTGCAGACGTTGTACTCAACAGGGTATGACAGTAGTCACCTACTGACATGGTTGTCGTCTTGTTTTGTGTCAGTGTCCTCTGTGATTTCAAGTAATGAAATCACTAACAATATGTTCCTCTGCATGTCCCTGTTGTTAATTGACACATGACCGTCATCATCCTTGGAATTCTCTCCAGAGCTCTGCAGATATGATTCTCAGACATTCTCTCTGGTACCAGATATATGCTGTTACATACACTTGCTCACCACTCGTGCCTCAGAGGTTTTGTCAGGTTTAGTGAAAATGCTGTATTTCTCCAACACTAGCTTTCGGCTGCTTTAAGATTGATGCAGCACTGAGAGTCCTCGCCACTAGTGAGGAAGTTTGGTTGCTTTTTTTTTTTTTTTAAGATAGAATGTTAATTGACATGCTAGGGAAGATATTTGCAGTGTACATCACATGCCCATAAAGGACATTTAGACATTTGGAGGAACAAACTCTCACAAGAACTTTCTGCACCCACTAGCTAAGAACGACTTGTTGGGCAGATGTTAGCATGGGGAAAATCCAAAAACAGTGTCTGGGGCAGCTACTATGATGCTGAGTTTCTTACGTGTTTAGGTATCACTTCTTTATGAAATGCACAGGGCTGTCTCTCCAATCTGTCCTTTCTTTGCTCTGCAGGGATTTTTATCCATATGGTCCCACTGTTGAACTTTGTTTTGGTGTCGCAGCCCTGGAAAGGAGATGGCACTGAGATTTGGTGCAGAAAGAAATTGTTCCATAGTGCTGTACTTCCTCCAAGCTTTTATGTTACCTCTACTGGCTTCAAACTTGGGTTCAAGAGACCCTCTTGCCCGGGACTTCTGACTAGCATGGGATGGCTCATGCATGGCCCTGTCCTGATACAATGTTCTTTTTAAAAGAAAGCCCTGGGTCATAAACATTCATCTTGTCACAGGTCATGGAAGAAGTATATAATTTGAGAATCAGAGACCCACTCATCAGTAATGTGTTTCATTTGGAAAGTAGAGCTGTTTCCATAGCAAGAGTTAAACTTTTCTAACTAAAATCAGTCACTATTCCACAGAATTGGTGTCTTAAGTATTTAATATTATAAATCAGCTTAATTGTTGACACAAATTTATAGCTCCACTTTGGGATTTCAGTGTATTCTGCCGAGTAATGTCCCACTAGATAGGACTGATTTAGAGAAATTATTTGACTCACTTTGCTTTTGGTAGGGGAGGGGAAGATAGTCTGCTCATGTAGGTCATGAAAATTAATTAGGATAGAAAGTGAATTAGATACATGTTAGACTTACTAAAATAGAATAGATAATGAAATTATTTTCTCTGAATTTGTCAAATACAAATGGACTAGACATTGTTTAGGTATTTATTACTTGTATATATTGTATATAGTTATTGTACTTTTGTATATAGTTTTTCTTTTGTTAGTTATAACCTTTTTCTTTCTTTTTATTAAAATAGAAAAGGGGAAATATGGTAGTATTTTATTTGTACTGAAATGTGATATTCATTGTATAAAGTTCATGACCCTTCTGGTCTCCGCTTTTAAGTGTGCAAAGTTTGAAAGATTAGAAAAAAATTAAATCTTCAAAAGACTGAAGGTTATAGCTGTGTACCACCCTAACCAGTCTCTGACTTCCTTTTTAATCATAATTAAGAGCCGTAGATTTTATTCTTTATACACAGACACTTGAAAATTAACATTACGTGTTTAGAGGGCGTGTCATTTAACATAGCCACAGTATGAGCAATCATAGTAAGATTATGTGTCTTATTATTAACATGAGAAAATGGTGTAAAACCTTAAAAATAATAAATACTTGGGGTCCTAAAACCTAATTATGTTTCCTTTCGCTGGATAGAGTGGCAAATGCCTGTACTACTGCCCTTGGGAGACTAAGAGGAGGAGAATAAGCAGTCCAGAGCTAGGCCAGGCTGCACACCAAGGCCCCGTTTAAAAAAGAACTTGCAGTGGGGTGGCTGGCGCCCTGCACCTGGAGGCCAAGATGAGAGCATGTCTGTGAGGTCAAGGGTGGCCGCTTAGGCTCCAGAGAGTTCCAGCCCAGCCTAGGCTGCAGTGTACAGCCTTGTCTTTAGCGGTTTTTTTCTGCCACATTTATTTTTATTTTTTACATCACTATTTTTTTTTTTGATATTATATCATCTTTTCCCCCTTTCCTTTCCTCCCTCCAAAGCCTCCTATGTACCCCTCTTGCTTTCTTATTTATAACTTCTTTTCTCATTAATTGTTGTTATATACATGTGTGCATATTTTTCCCCTTGAAATGATTGGAGGGAGTCTTTATCATACTAAAGACCTGGTAGACATGTATTGAATGTTGACTAGTCAATAATTCATTAGATATCTGATGATATCTAAGAGCAATCTCAGCTTCTTGCTTAAATTCTAGGAAGTATGTCAGGACAATAGTTATAGTCCTTGAATGATTAATTACTGGGAGTTTTTCCATTAAGGCCCACGTGATCCCTTCAATTAGAAGATGCTGCCCTCAACTAAGTCAGTCCCTTTGTCTCGTCAATTCCCTTTTGTTCCCACTCTTATCCTTGTACACATAACCCTTCTAATTGTTGGACCTGTGTTGAGACTTAGCTGAGCTGTGTCCTCATTAGGTGATGTACATGAGGTTGTGTTGAGCAGTAGATGCTTAGCACGAAGGCATCTTGGGTTAAGAAACAGTGAGAACCGTGGTGAGGATGACCTCTGTCTTCAGGTTTGATCATTGTGTACGCTCTTTTTGTTGTCGTCTTCCTCTTGGACCTGCCAAGGTCTTTGACGTTCCTTACAATTACAGGGTTTTGTTTGTTTGCTCTGTTTTTTGTTTTGGAGTTTTTCAAGACAAGGTTTTCTCTGTAGTCCTGGCTGTCCCAGAACTCCCTTGTAGACTAGGCTGGCCTCAAACTCACAGGGATCCACCTGCTTCTGCATCCCAAATGATGGGATTAAAGACTTGCGCCACCACCACCCGACTAAAATTATGATTAACCAAAACTCCATTAACTAAAACTTCATAGACTGTCACTTCTCTCATCCTGAGAGAAGTATTAAAAATTACATTTTGCAGGTTGGGTGTACCGCAGTTGTAGGATACTTGCCTTGTTTTCGCCAAGCCTTAGGACAATCCCGCGGCACAAGACAAGTGGAGGGGTTACCTTTGCTTGATTTGGCTGATGCATTACTACTTTGTTACCTTATTCTAATTATCTGTTGATTGGAAAGTAATTCTTGCTTTAGTGAATTCTGAAAACATTTTGTCCTGCTTATCAAAAGATCACTTACATCAGTATTTAAGTATCTAGTTGAGAGTCAGGATTTAAGGGTTTGGAGGCCTATTGTCTTTTTGAGGTTTATTTAATCCCAATGAGAATTCATGTTACTTTTAGCTCAAACAGTCTACATAAAAGCCAAAATAACTCTGTCCCTGACTTTGGATAAGAAGTGCATAGATAAGAAGTGGCGGTAAGATATGGAAGTCTTTCCTCCTTGTACTTCTGTGTACTAGGTACGTCTCTTTTCTGACGTTTATGAGTAAGTGCTTGTGACTTGTGAAAAAAGGTGCTTCTTACTGGATGGGAATGTCAGAAAAAAATGCTCAGAGGGAATATCAAAAGTGAATTGAAAGGCTAAGGATGTAGCTCTGTGATTGAATGCTCATGTGCTATGCACAAGGCCCTCACTTTAAGCAAGACCCTTAAAAAGTGGGTTTGAGGGTACAGCTCAGTGTTAGACTACTTTTGTAGCGTGGTAAAGCCTCTGCACCGACACAAGACAAGCAAACAAAATAGCCTCAGAAGGGACCCTCGGAGAGACCCCCCCCATGCCGCTTTTACTGCTTTATACACCTTATATACAAATAAAAGCGCGCACGCGCATGTGTGAGTGTGTGTGTGTGTGTGTGTGTGTGTGTGTGTGTGTGTGTGTGTGTGTGTACTCTTGCAGTATCTGATGATTAACGGATGAAACTGTCAGGCAGATAATTGATCCTGTGTTTTGTCACATTTAGGATGAAGGTGACCAAACAGCGAGCGTTGAGGAGCTAGAAAAGCAGATTGAAAAACTGAGCAAAGTAAGCACGTTCCGCCGTGTCTGCACTGTGGGGGCCGAGTCCCAAATCCGTTTGTCTGGGATTGCTCTTTCTCACTGCTAAGGAACAGCAAGCTTCTAGAAGCAGTTAAACAGAAGAACTCCAGAAACACTCAGTTAAACTTCACGAGCTGAATGCTAGGGTTAGAAGCCTCTGACACATTGTTCTTAACCAAATCTATGCAGAAAGAGTTCTAGACTCCTCAGTTGTACCTTTAAATTAGTGTACAGTAAAATATAATCTCTTGGAACTTATTACCCAAAAAATTTCTATGAGTTCATAGTAGTAGTTTGAATATTCATATTTCATTTTACACTTGTGCATTTATTTATTATACTCACTTTAGACTTATGACCTGTACATATTTATTGTATTTATCATTAAAATTTATATTCTGTATTCAGTATCATTAGTAAAATTTAAGATGAGTCTTTTTTGTAATAAACATTAAGGTATTTTGTTAGATTATAATATAATTATAATATTTCTTCCTTCCCTTTCCTCTCTCCAAGCCCTCTCTTAGACCCATCCCTACTCTCCTTCAGATTCATGGCAGAAAAATTAGTTCTTAAGTACTGTGAGATGCCTGTATATTACTCTGTCAGTCCCTAGCTGTAGGTCAGCATTTAGGCATGTGGGGACAAGGCATCAAATGTGTATAAAGCTAAGCAAACTATATACAGAAGTATTGGCAGTGTACTGAAGTTAGCTAATTGTTCTGGCTTAGTAATGTATTTGATGGCGTATACAATCGTGTTCTTATGTGTTTAAGAAGATCCTGGTAAAATAAAACTTACCTTTTAAGCCCTTGCTTGAATCCAAGATCTTTCTTACTATCCTCATTTGTTTTGAAATCACCCTTCAAGTCATTTCTGTCATCAGTGTGACTGGAATTGTACTGGGTGTGTAACATTAGTCCTTTTGCTGTGCAGCATGATGACACAGGATGTCTTTGGTAACTTTTAAGGCACTTATGGCTGTGATGTAACTATGTGGATGGCTTTTTAACAGCAACAGAGCCAGTACAGACGAAAGCTCTTTGACGCTTCTCACTCATTACGCTCGATGATGTTTGGTCAGGATCGTTACCGACGCCGATACTGGATTCTTCCTCAGTGTGGAGGGATTTTTGTAGAAGGCATGGAAAGTGGTGAAGGTAAGAACTACTAATCTAAATGGGGTATTGTATTTCTTGTTGTTTCTTTTTGGTTTTGTTTTTCTAGACAGGGTTCTCTGTGTAGCCCTGACTGTCCTGGAACTTGCTCTGTAGACCAGGCTGGCCTCAAACTCACAGAGATCTACCTGCCTCTGTCTTCTGAGTGCTGGGATTAAAGGAGTGTGCCACCATCACCCACCAGGATACTAATATATATATATATATGTGTGTGTTTATATATATATGTATTTATATATATGTATGTTTGTTCGTTTTGTTTTGTTTTTTCGAGACAGGGTTTCTCTGTAGACCAGGCTGGTCTCGAACTCACGAGATCTGCCTGCCTCTGCCTCCTGGGTGCTGGAATTAAAGTCATGCATCCCCACTGCCTGGCTAGGATTACTTTTTTTTTTAAGCTTATTGCTAGTGTCGTGTCTTGTGTCCTTTCATGATCAAGCGTGCTTTATTACTGGTCATAGTGAATATTCAGTTCCCATTCCCTTAAAGCCTCTGTACTGATGAGTGCTTCCTTCATGCCTATGGCTTTTCTGCTGCTGCCATCTCATGTCAGTCTGCTGCACTGTGGGCGGTGTCCTCACTGTCCCCTTGTGACTCTGTTGCACTGTGGGTGGTATCCTCACTGTCCCCTTGTGACTCTGCACTGTGGGCGGTGTCCTCACTGTCCCCTTGTGACTCTGTTGCACTGTGGGTGGTATCCTCACTGTCCCCTTGTGACTCTGCACTGTGGGCGGTATCCTCACTGTCCCCTTGTGACTCTGCTGCACTGTGGGCGGTGTCCTCACTGTCCCCTTGTGACTCTGCTGCACTGTGGGTGGTATCCTCACTGTCCCCTTGTGACTCTGCACTGTGGGCGGTGTTCTCACTGTCCCCTTGTGACTCTGCTGCACTGTGGGCAGTGTCCTCACTGTCCCCTTGTGACTCTGCTGCACTGTGGGTGGTATCCTCACTGTCCCCTTGTGACTCTGCACTGTGGGCGGTGTCCTCACTGTCTCCTTGTGACTCTGCTGCACTTTGGGCAGTGTCCTCACTGTCCCCCTGTCCCCTTGTGACTCTGCTGCACTGTGGACAGTGTCCTCACTGTCTCCTTGTGACTCTGCACTGTGGGTGGTGTCCTCGCTGTCCCCTTGTGACTCTGCACTGTGGACAGTGTCCTCGCTGTCCCCTTGTGACTCTGCTGCACATGTGTCTTCTCCCGCTGTCAGACTTCTAGACCCGTGGCTTATGCTCTCCCTTTCCCAGCAAGCACTGTCCTGACAGAACTGCAGAAGATTAACTCTGAGATTCTTTCCAAAATCTTCGTTTCTATTTGAAATGTTGTTCATATTTGAAATTTGTGAGCACCTAAACCCTTTTAACTTCGTCTTTCATGTCACCACCAGTTTTTGATATTTCATCTTTAAACCTCCATTCCATTAACTGTATGATACATCTTAAACTTCTGTGTTCAGTAAAGCTGTTGAGCCTAGCGTCTCAGAACTCCATAGCTGAGTCAGAATTCTGATAGGATGGAAGGATTGTATCAGCACTTGTGAATTCCAGGGCGTGGCTCTTGACCCTTGGTGGCATATAGAATACAGAACTTCTGTCAGCATGTGTCCTTTCAATGTATAGGTTCTAGAGGAGGCACAAAGTTACATGAGGAACAATCCATAACCAGGCACTGGGCTCATTTCTGTAATTCCATCATGTGAGAGGTGCAGGGTTTGAGACCACCTTGGGCTCTATCATAGCAAGACCGTTTTAGGAAGGAGGGAGATCTGCTTTCCTATAGAAAAAGTTACTGCTGCAGTCAGTTGGTTAACCATGTAGAAGACAGTAGAAATTGTAAACAAAGCATTTGCTTTTATGCTTTTGTTTTAGTAATAGAACCACAATTCTTAAATGAAAACTTTATATGAACTCTCAGCATCTTAAAAAACAGAAAGAGAAAGAACAGAGACAGAATTGTGACCAGTCTTCTTGGAGGAACCCTTGCCTTTTCAGACATGTCCTCTCCCTGTACATTTTCTTTCCAACCCAGATGTGACTCGAGGGGTGACTCCTGTGACTATTAGTCCCTGCGATTTTGAGGACCAGCAAAGACTCGGGCAAATAAGCTGCTTGTGGTTATTTCACAAATTAGTCCCTAGTATCTAAGCTGCTCTGGAGAATTAGTATGATATATAGTATAAATTCTAATTAGAAGTTAATTTAAGAGAAAGATGTGAGAGCTTTCCAATGTTAATGGAGAACTGGCTAGATATGATATACTCAGAGTGTCATGTGTGCGGTCAGAATGAAGTCCCGTAATGTGTTTTGCCATGAGAAGCTCTCACAGTGGAGCTTCAGGGAGAATCGGACGCACCCTTCCACCACTGAAACTGTGGACCATGTGCATGCCACAGTAGGGTTTTGTCACTATCTCCGGCTCTGACTGCGTCCTCTGTTTTATAGCAGCCACCATGTTTAGGAGAGCTTATTGAGTGGAATTCCATTATTATAGAAGAGAGAATTTAAAATTGATTGCTTCGTTCAGTGGTGGACTCTGTAAAGGAAGTAATACAGAATGATATTCCAAGATGAGTGGGGAGAAACCTATTGCACATAGGATGATGAGAGACAACTCTTTGAGAAAATATTTAACCTGAGACATGAAGGCTAAGAAGCAGTGAACAGATCCTGCAGAACAGCAAGTGCAGAGGCCCTGAGGAAAAGTCCTCACACATCTGAGAAGCAGAAGCGGGAGATCGGAACAGCGATGGGTTCCAGGGCCAACAGGGCAGAGCCTATAGGGGGTCTGTCAGATCCTGTAGAGTGCTGAGGCCTTAGTAAGGAACTGGGATCTTCTCCCATATTGCAGAAGGGTGTACAGAATTCTATTTTTGCAGTACTCCAAACCATAAGTTACAAACACACACCATAAAACAGGAACAAAGGACATATACACATAGATCTTCAAAGAAGCTATTCAAGTGGGAAATAAATACTATGAAAAAATGGTGACTGCCAGAAGCTAGGTAGGGTGTGTGTGTGTGTGTGTGTGTGTGTGTGTGTGTGTGTGTGTGTGTGTGTATGTGTATAACTCCTGGGGGGACGTTACACATATATAAATCTGATTAAACAGGATTAGTCTTGAGCAGAAGTAAAGATGGAAGAGTAGACAGGATGGACTTACTCTGCTCCTTCATGACTGAATATGTTAACCAGAAAGTCTGCTGCATTTCAGACAGAATAAAGTAGTAGAGTTATCATTTTAAGAGTTCCTAAAATTCATCTTAAAATTCATTAATAGGAGAAATAAATAGTGAACCACAAAAGGACATTTAGTCCGCTCATGATCAGATGTGATCCAATGTACTTTTTTACCTGCTGGTCATTGGCAAAGACAAAAAAACTGATAGCATCCAATTTTGTTGAGGATGTAGGAAAATAGCCATCCTTATGTGCTTCTGGGGTGAGTGTATTTGGTCCTAAATTTGACCCAAACTTTATAGAGGACAGTTTGACAGTATATTTCAAGAACTCTTAAAAAGTATGTATCTTTAGTTGCTCGTTTTAAGGAATTTACCCAAGGAAATAGATCAGAAATAAAAATCCACAAGTGAGAACACATATCATTTATTGTTAATAGTAGATAATTACGCTCTACTGCTGTCTCTCAGCAGATTAGTCATGATGTCATCCATTCAGTATCATGTAGATATTAAAATCTATGATGTAGTTGTATATTTGTTGACGTTTTATATATAGTCTCAGTTTATTTGAGTAGGTAGACTAGACTAGACTCCCTTTTTCATATTATGTAGACTGAGAGGTACATGGAGAACTCCCGAAAGTGTTATATAGATCTAGTAGGTTTTTTGTTTTTTTGTTTTTTTGTTTTTTTTGGTTTTTTGAGACAGGGTTTCTCTGTGTAGCTTTGTGCCTTTCCTGGAACTCACTTGGTAGACCAGGCTGGCCTTGAACTCACAGAGATCCACATGGCTCTGCCTCCCGAGTGCTGGGATTAAAGGCGTGCGCCACCACTGCCTTCTGATCTAGTAGTTTTTACTGTTTAGGTTTTGTTATTAATAACTGTACATTTTAAAGTGTGTGTGTGTGTGTGTGTGTGTGTGTGTGTGTGTGTGTGTGTGTGTGTGTGTGTGTTGGGGGGCAGACATGTATGTTGTGTGTGTCTGCACCATGCATGAGGAGGACATAGCATGTCTCCTTTACCACTCTACTTTATTGCCTTGAGACGGGGTCCCTGGCTGCAGAAGGCCACTATTTCCACTAGCCTGACTGGCACGTGGACTCTCCTCCAACTCCTGAGTTCCAGGCATGCATGGTCATACATGCCTGCTGTTTATGTGGGTGCGGGGCCTCAAACTCTGGTCCTCAGGCTCTCACAGTGAGCATTGTTAGCCACTGAGCCATCTCCACAGACCCTATATTTAATTAATGACTGAAAAAAATCCATCAAAAAGAAAACATGGGGAATATAAGATGGTGTAGAAGTTTGATGTATATGTGTATAATTTGGGGAATAATAAAATTTAACTTCAGTAATGGTTTGACATGTATAACTTACTTTAATAGCATCTTTCACTTTTCTAGGCCTAGAAGAAATTGCAAAAGAAAAAGAAAAGCTTAAAAAGGCAGAAAGTCTCCAGGTCAAAGAAGAAGTATTTGAGACTCCTGCGGACACTTTAAACTGTTCCATTCCAGATCACTGTGAGCAGCAGGATGACCTCAAAGAGAAAGATAACACAAATCTCTTTCTTCAGAAACCTGGCTCTTTCTCCAAGTTAAGCAAGCTTTTGGAAGTAGCTAAAATGCCTCCAGAGTCGGATGTTATGAGCCCCCCAAAAGCGAATGTTAGCACGAACGGGTGCACGTTGTCCCATCAGAACGGTGGGAAGCATTCCCTGGGGAGCGTTCCCTCGGCGGCAGGGCAGAGCAGCATGGAGAAGACAGACTTGGGTCTGTTTAGCACTGGCTCGGGTGGTTGTGGGAAGTTGTACAGTCCTCTCCCCAACGACCAGCTGCTCAGAACACTGACTGAAAAGAACAGACAGTGGTTTAGCCTTTTGCCAAGAACACCTTGTGATGACACTTCCTTGACCCATGCCGACGTGTCCGCTGCGTTGGTGACTCCTCAGTCACAGCCACCATCCAAGTCGCCGTCACCTGCTCCTGCTCCACTTCTCGGATCAGCCTCTGTTCAGAACCCTGCTGGACTGAATCCATTTGCTTTATCGCCTCTTCAGGTTAGTAATGCTCACAAAACACATTGTGACAGTACTTTATTTAACCTCTGCTGATCTTCTTCATGGAGAGCTTCAGTCAGAGTTAAAGTATCCTAACACAGTCTGAAAAGCAAAGCAGTTAGAATGTCGGTCACCAAGCTTCATTAGCACTCCTGCTTCTAACCTGGGTCTAAGTTGGCCTTAGTTCTCATTTGTTACAGTTGTAGTATAACTAGCAAGTAATTACCCTGGGGGACAAATAACACGAAAGGCAACATTGTGGCTAATGAATTTAGTTTTTCTCTGGTAAATGGATATTGTTTTAGAATTTGAAAAAGAATTTCAGTTTCTAAACATTCTCCCAACTCTTTAGACTCATGGGTATTGTTTTGTTTTGTAAATGTTGTTATTACATTAAGTATATGGAGATCAAGGGCAACTTGCATGGCTCTTCCCATCTATCATGGGAGTCTCCGGGATTGAACTCAAGGGCCTTTACCCTCTGAACCCCAATCTGAGTTGAACATGTTTTGTTTTACAGATGAAAAGTGGCGTGTCTATGATGGGACTTCAGTTCTGTGGGTGGCCTGCTGGTGTACTCACTTCCAGTGTCCCCTTCACATCACCTTTGCCTGGTCTGGGGTCAGGGTTGGCACTGCCCGAAGGAAATGCCAGTTCATTCTTGACCTCCAGTGTTGCTTCAAGTAAAAGTGAATCTCCAGTCCCTCCCCCGGAAAAGGCCTCCACAGCTCAGGCAGCAGCTCCTGAAGTAGCAAAGCCAGTCGATTTCCCAAGTCCCAAACCTATCCCAGAAGGTAGGTAGACAGCGGCAGCTTGCAGTACTTACTGCATCTCATGGTGGCAGTTTCTCTCTTGTCAGTGTATCTCAAAGGGAGTTCTGTGTGGCCAGCAACTCTTGAGATTTGGTCTGTGCCGTTATTCCTACTCAAAATAATATAAACTATGCACATGATTTGTCTTGACTTAGAAATGCAGTTTGGTTGGTGGAGAATTATTGACCCCGAGGACCTGAAGACACTGCTCCGAGTGCTGCACCTCCGAGGGATGAGGGAAAAGGCATTGCAGAAGCAGATGCACAAGCACTTGGACTACATCACTCAAGCCTGCGTGAGGAATAAGGATGGTGTGTGTCCTCTTATTTAGTATGAAAACTCATTCTTCGTATTGAAACTCACAACCTTTTTGTTTGTATCTTTTTGTTTTATGTGCACATTTGTCTGTGTGATGGTGTCAGATCCTCTGGAACTGGAGTTCCAGACAATTGTGAGCTGCTATATGGATGCTGGCAATTGAATCCAGGTCCTCTGGAAGAGCAGCTAGTGCTCTTAACCGCTGAGCCATTTCTCCAGCCCCCAAAATTTGTTCTTTTACCCTAAAACATTTTAATATGTATTTTTTATTACTTTTATTTATTTTCCAATTATTCTTATTATTTTTAATTATGAATGTGTATGCATAAGCCAGATGTATTGGATCCTCCTGGAGCTTGAATTATAGTTGGTTGTGCACCACATAATGTGTGTGCTGGGAATCAGACTTGAGTCTTTTGGATGAACAGTACGTGCTTTTAGCCACTGAGCCATCTCTCCAGCACACACGCACTTTATTATTTTAAATGTTGCTTAACAGTGACTAATGGCTTTTCTCAAATTGTATTACTTTCTATCATTTTTAGTACCTGTACACATATTGTTTTGTGTGTCTTAGACAATTTCTTATTCAGCAATGGACTGCATGTGCTTGTACATGTATATATGTTAAAAATTTTGATGTGCGTAGTGTCCCTAGCATTTTACTCATTTAGAGGAAGAAGTCATCATGCAGGGGTTAGAAATGAAATAGTTTTAAAAAGTGCTTTCTTTTCAAATGTAGTTGCTATTATTGAATTCAATGAAAATGAAGAAAATCAAGTAACTCGAGATATCGTGGAAAACTGGTCAGTAGAAGAGCAAGCGATGGAACTGGACCTGAGCATCCTCCAGCAAGTCGAGGACCTGGAGAGGAGGGTTGCATCAGCAAGTTTGCAAGTGAAGGTAAAGCTAGCTTGGCATCCAGTCTGCTTTTAGGAAAATGGAAGGTAATTTTATGATAGGCCTTGTATAATCTAGTTATTGTACTAAATGTTTTCACATTATTTCATTTAATTCTCAAAACAGTCCTGAGTTAATCTCTCCTGTCTTACAGGTAAGGGAACAATATAAATAACCTGCCAGTCATCATTTAAGTGGCAAAGAATGTGTGCAAGCCAAGCCTGTTTGACTGTGTAGCCTATGTGTGTGTTTTTTTGTTTTTTGTTTGTTTACATCTTGCTGCCTCCTTAATGGTATTCACAGAAATCATTTCTGGTATGGAGTTCTTTACCTCAAGCAAATTTTTGTTTTCACCATGATAAGTAAAGTTTTCCCTCTAAATCTTAACAAAGTCCTGCTGTAATGTTTCATAGAAGACCAAGAACTCTCTTATTTTTAACTGTTGTATGTCAGACTTTTACCATGTATAGTCTAAACTGGAAGGACGATACAGGCATATTAGGATCCGTGAAGCACATACATCTGGTGGATGTGACATGTCCCAGGCAATGGTCAGAGCTGATTTCTGCCGGAGAGGTAGAAGGAAGGTCTTACGTACTACCCAAGATGCTTAGGCTTAGGAAGAGGGCACAGGTGGTGCAGCTGTGCCGATGAGTTTGACTAAGCAGAGGAAGCTTCAGAGGCTTAGAAAACTGGGCTCTCTTAAATCATTTCACTTGATATTTATATTTCATTCAGAAGGAAAACCTATTACATAATCTTATCCTGCCCAATAATTTAAATTTTGCTTCATAATTAGTTTTGAAGGTCTCCAAAAACCATCATTTTCCAGAGCTAATATGTCCCTTTTTTGCCACAAACGTATTACTAACATTAGAAAGCAAAATTTATTACTTTTTAAAACTATTGTGCCTAAAACTGTATGTATATCTCCTCCCCCTAGCCTGTGAACTGTCCACACACCTCATTTATCTGGCATCTTTAGCAAAGGAACTCTTCCATACATGATAATTTTCTGGAGAAATGAAAATTATTCCATTTAGTGCTATGATTTTTTAAGATGTTTGTTGGATCTCTTGGTTTATGCATTTCACTGCCTCCTTAAATTAAGAATAACGAGTGTAATTTAAATTGTCTTGGTGACACAGTATCTTTAGCATGAAGATCAATTATCAGGCTGTAGGCCCATAGGCAGTGTGAAAGGGTTTTCTCCTGAATGGTTGGCATGCTTTCTCACACCGTGCATCTGCTTTCCACGCTCTGATTTTGCGCTCTGTCATGGTCACTTGTTACTACTTGTTGGGTTACATGGTTTTAACTTTCCTTCAACGTATTCCATCTAATTTGCCAACGCTCACTGAGCAGCAGTTGGGAAAGCGTGTCAGGTGTTCATAGATTGGAGTGTGGTCTAATTTGCCAACGCTCACTGAGCAGCAGTTGGGAAAGCATGTTAGGTGTTCATAGATTGGAGTGTGGTCTGACCAGCCAGCCACACTGGCTCCCTTGGTCCCAGCGCATCTCGGGCTTCAGTGCTCTTGCTAGTGTTCTCAGCAGCTAACCTACGTGGAGTTTGCATCTGAGTGGAGGGTCTCAGCACCCTGTTGGGAAGCTGCTTGTGATTTGTGCTGTATTATTCTGAGAAGTGAATTATCATTTTATTAGTCTTCGGTTGTCTTTAAGTGATTTTAAAACAAAAGTAAAAATAATAAGATGTTTTACTAGCTGTAGAAGACTTAATCATGTTTTTTCTTAAAAAGAAAATGCTTTTAGCCTGAGGAGCTTGCCATTATGAAAGCACATTAAACTCGTGCTGTTGATCTATTAGATCTACTCATTTGTATTTTCATATTGCTAAGAATGTTGGTGTTTTCTTTGTATATTGTAGGAAAATCGGCCCCTCGTCTCGGTCGTCGAGTATATGCTAAAGTCCTCTTGTTCCCCACTGGCTGGGGACAGCTCTGTGTCTCTGTGTTTTCTCTTTTGTGAGCCATGAGCCCTGTGAAGTGGCTCCCAAATTCCTGATGTTTTCTGAAAAGTACGGGGGTCTACGACCTCTTTCGAATAGTGAATCTGTAATTGTCCATGAAGATATCCATGGGCTGCCTCATGTGACCGACCCTGTGTGTCCATTGCCACTCTCTGAACCGGTGGCACTCTGTAACACCCACACCATCACATGGCTTTACTAAGTATGGGCCGGAGCAAAACTCCCCGAACCTCTTTCACATACTGTATTTTTCTGATTTATCACAGAAATGTCAAAGCTAAAATTTTCATTTACCTTTGTTACATTATTATTAGCTTTATTTGAGTGTACTTTTCGACATGCAGAGCTACTTTTATCATAGTCAGTTACCCAAAACATTAAGTTTTCTTCCTAGTTTTAAATATTGCAGATTTATAGCAACCACCTAATATTCATTCAGACATGTATCAACAGAACAAATGCAGAGCCTTTGGACACTGGCACTAAGGACCTTCTCTAAAGTAGCACCTTTTGGCCAGAGTGCCACCATCTGCCTTTTGATTTCCTAATTCGGATCTAGTTCTTTTGTTGTTGTCTCGACAGTTACTTTGCAGAAATTGAAGTATCATATTTACAAGGTTTCTGTTATTTAGCTATTTTGTTTCCCTTTTAGAATGTGGGAAGGTTTCTGTGACATAAGTTGTCCCTGCGCCTGTATATGTACCCTAAGTATTTATAAGTATTCTGCCTTGTCCAGTTCCTCACGCTTGCCAGCAGCCCACAAACTCACGATCATCCTCCTGTTTCAGTTTTGTGTTCCACTGTGTGTGATTTCCTGTGCTTTCTTTCTAGATGGATATTCTGTTGAGATAAAGGAGGCCATTTGGTCTTTTTGTTTGTTTGTTTGTTTTGTTTTGTTTGAGACAGGGTTTCTCTGTGTAGCTTTGGAGCCTTTCCTGGAACTCACAGAGATCCGCCTGCCTCTGCCTCCCGAGTGCTGGGATTAAAGGCATGTGCCGCCACCAACTGGCACCATTTGTTCTTAATACAGAGAATAAAACAATAATTTCTAAAGAGATTTAATTTGCAAAGAATTCCTTCTGTTTTTTTTAAATATACTTTTGCTCAGTAGTAGTTTTGTTTTTAATCAGACAATAAACACTACAATATTGGACAAAATGTACTTCTAATTCCCAGAAAGCTTGCCTTATAATAGGAAGGTAAAATATGGGCACATGGGTGCAGAATCTAGTAACTAATCATAAAGAAATACAGGTTAATGTGTGAATTTTAAAGAGTGAACTGATTTCTGCTGGATATTTGGGAGAGATCGGTCCAAACTGTGTAGAGTTGAGACTGTTCTGTTGTAAGAAAATGAGTGAGATTTTTGACTGACGGGACCCAGGTGAATAGTTGACTAAGAAGTGGGAGGATGGATAAAGGACCAGGGACTGAAAACTTGCTGTGTCAGAGAGGAGCAAGTCATGGAATCTGAGTGCAGAGTTGAGGTCTGAATGGCATGTGAGAGTGATGTTAGATCTGAATGTCACAGATGGAGGACTTGTTAAAAGTTGACAATCTTTGGTTTGGGACAAAGGATCAGTGTGAATAAGCTTGGTTATAAAATTAT
This sequence comes from Peromyscus californicus insignis, assembly GCF_007827085.1. Taxonomy (NCBI): domain Eukaryota; kingdom Metazoa; phylum Chordata; class Mammalia; order Rodentia; family Cricetidae; genus Peromyscus; species Peromyscus californicus. The sequence goes on along the minus strand of NW_026294595.1, from coordinate 37,197,753 downwards.
TCATTTATTCAATCAATATGTATATATTGAGTGCCCATTATTTTACCTCCACCGTGCTGGAAATAAATGAGTGAAAGCCAGCATGGCCCCCACCCTCCTGATATTTAGCAGGAGAAGGATGTTAGTCAAATCCTCATGCCATTGTAAGGGTACATCCATGGCAAGGCTGTAGAGCATTGCAGGATCCTAGGAAAGGCTGCGGGGGAAGGGGGGCGGGCGCTTAACCCCTGAAGGAGTTCAGGGAAGGACTTCTTCGGGCAACGCTTTCATGACATGAGGGCTGCGAGATGAGTGGTCTTTGTAGGTGAGGACAAGGAAGCATTTTATGGGCAAGGGTAATAGCAACGCCGAGTTTTGCAGCCAAACGGAAAGTAGTGGGTATGAGGACCTGCATGGCATGAGAAGAGAATCAAGAGAAAGCCTCACAGGCCGCCAAGACATTCTCTTTCTGTACATGTATAGCTTTAATGAACATGTTAATCTAAACCTTTGCAATCGTTTGCTGAATATTACTGCTTGTGTAACCAATGTTATTTTTCACAGACTTACCAACTGCTTTTCCTTTCTTTGTGCTTGTTTTAACCTAGAATTAGGAAATACAAGGTAAAACCTTTTAGATCCTTGAGATCTGCTGGTGGTTGCTGCTGAGTTTAAGGTAACTCACCCATCTAACATTTTCAGAAGAAACTGTAATGACATTATTCTCTTGATGTATAGGGTTGGATGTGTCCAGAGCCTGCATCAGAAAGGGAGGACTTGGTATATTTTGAACATAAGTCATTTACTAAGTTGTACAAGGAGCATGATGGAGAACTCACTGGTGAAGACGAAAACAGTGCGCATGCACTGGCACGGAAGAGTGACAACCCCCTAGATATAGCTGTAACCAGGCTGGCTGATTTGGAGCGGAACATTGAGAGAAGGTATCTGAAGAGCCCCTTAAGTACCACCATTCAGATCAAACTGGATAATGTGGGCACAGTTACTGTCCCTGCTCCTGCACCATCCATTAGTGGTGATGGTGACGGGTAGGTTATTGAGATTAACTTGACAAATTATTGTGCTTCTTTGCTAATTGGAGCCTATTTTCTATTGCCTGTTATCTATGTATCTTCTTGTATGTCTGTGATCCATGTGGATCATGCTATTTGCATGATGCTTTGTAAAAACTTTTATTTTTGTGATGTGCATTGATAATCTTGCAAAGTGATCTTACATTTATCTGGTTGTGACTAAGCTTCAAGGCACGTAGCCACAGTCTGTGCACTACATCCAATTTAGTTGCTTAAACTTTATACTTATTGGCTGTTACATGTTTTTGTCATTGCTTGGCTTTCAGTGTGATGATTGTTTCACATTCAGTGACCATAAGTGTGGCCATGACCTACTCAATTTCTCTGTATCTCAATGCAGAATTGAAGAGGATATTGCTCCAGGGCTCAGGGTCTGGAGAAGGGCGTTAGCAGAAGCTCGCAGTGCCGCACAGGTAGCCCTGTGCATCCAGCAGTTACAGAGATCAATAGCATGGGAAAAATCAATTATGAAAGTTGTAAGTGCTTTTATTTAAGAAATACTATGACTGATGTTCTCTGTCTTGTTTTTTTTTCCCACCTGCAGATCTTTCTTAACTATATATTACCATATTGTTACAATGATGTATATTGTACTTGGGAGTGTGTCTAATTCTTAAATAACATATAATCTATACTTTTTTCTTATCTTGAACTTTTTGTAGCAACCTGCCAAATATGTTATCTTCTCTTCGCTCAAATTTTGTTTTTGTCTCCTTTGAATACTTGTTTATAATCATAACAAGTTGCCTCCTCTACTGTATAATGGTTGTTAATTGAAATATTTTAAAGGCTGTTCACTCCTGTAAGCACTCTACATACTAGCATTATCTGCTCCATTGTGCCTTAATTGTATTACTTTTCTATCACTAATCAGAATACTAAATACAAAACAGAGAACTCAGACTATCAGATAAGGTTGGCATAGAGAGTAGAACTTTCTGTGTTTCTCCTGATAAGGAAAATGGACTCTTCATCTTTGGAAATCCCCAGGTGGTTGTTGGATAGCATGCATTCATCGTGGCATCCAACAAATGCCACATACTTAAAATAACAGCAATAGTTCACATACTTTCAAAAAGACAGTTGTTTTAAATCGTGTACACAGTGCCCTGTTACCTATTTTTGTACCATACATGGAAGTACCTATTATATATAGACCTTTACAAATTACTTTAATATTTGTTTTTGAATTAAAGACCAGCTTTAAAACTGAAGTATTTGAGATTTGTTTTCATAAATGGCTAAAGCTGAAAAGTCCTTTACTTGAAACAGAAAGGAAGAGCTCCTGGTAATCCAGCATCCCTTTCTTCAGTTTCCCCTCGGTGCTTAGACTGCTCAAGGCCTTATATGCAGTTTACAAGATACATTTTGTGTCTTCTGCTTTTTCATTTCTTCCTGAAGATGTCTGGAATCTGAATCTGCAGCTTTTTACAGTATGTTGAAATTTAATTTACTGTAAGCCTGAAAGTGCTGTGCAGTTTCTGAAACATAAAATATTTAACAATATATTTCTCCTAAAATTATTAAAAAATATACTTCTAAAAATATAATCTCCTTAGGCAAATATACTTGTTGAAGTCTAGACTACAGTGAGTAAAACATTGGAGTTTTACATTAAAATGAAATTTATTCTTACTTTTTCTATCCTCCCCTCACGGTCAGTTTGTCATAACCCTCAACAAAGAACCTCCAAACTGGCCGAGAAATGGTGGCGCACTCCTTAAATCCCAGCGCTCGGGAGGCATAGGCAGGTGGAGCTCTGTGAGTTCAAGGCCACCCTGGTCTATGCAAAGTAACCCTGTGTCCAAGAAAAAAAACAAACCACCAAACTCTACCAAAAATGTTTATATACCTGCTTCTCTCTGTCTCTCTGTCTCTCTTTCTGTCTGTTTCCTCTCTCTCTCTCTCTCTCTCTCTCTCTCTCTCTCTCTCTCTCTCTCTCTCTTTCCGAGACAAGGTTTCTCTATATAACAGTCCTGGCTATCCTGGAACTCATACTGTAGACCAGGCTGGCCTCACACTCACAGAGGTCCCCCTGCCTCTGCCTCTCGAGTGCTGGGATTAAAGGCGTGCATCACTGCCGCCCAGCTACCTGCTTCTTTTTTATTGTTGTGTTTTTGAGGCAGGTTCTCTGTGTAGCCCAGGCTGTCCTCAAACTCACAGTTCTCCTGCCTGTGTCTCCAATGCTGTGGGTTCCTTTCTCAGCACTGCCCATGATGGTGATGATGGTGATGCCATGGCTCGCTATTGATAGATTAACAAGTATTTTGTGACCTTTGAATAGATAGATGTCAGGACCCATAATAATCCTCAGAATAAATCTAAACAAAATGTTAAAGTGTTCATTACCTTTAAAAATACCTTCTTAGCGAGATTGCAAGCTTACCAGGAGAGTGGAAATGGCCACTTTGCTTCCAGGTAATTCTCTGCATATTTTTTTGCTTTGTAGCAAAGGAGTTAAAACAAAATATCAGTGTACACGATCTCACATAATAATTGTGAGATGTTACTATGTTTTTTTTCCCAAAGTGCTAAGAATTTGATATTTGTCACTTTTTCTCTGGAAAGATAAGAAAATACTTATTTTTAAATTGGACATGAGATGTCAAGCAGACTTTGTAGTATTTCTAGTGTTTTCTCAGTAAACAGAAAATTATGTTCATGAATCTTATTTTTGATATTGTTAAAGAGATTTAAACATAACCTTGCACTTGCACATGTTGTTTCTGAATAAGTGTTTTTACAATAGAGTTTTTAAGATAGAGTGTGGATTCAGTGAAATAGCATCTTAAGTTACTCAGCAGTGTGGGATTCAGAAAGCCCTTCTAATAGAAAGACTTTTATTTGGGGCTTATTAAACTCTACTGCTTTTGTGCTTACATCCATGATAATTATAATATTACATATATCTGATGTATTTAATAGACAGTTCTCATTATCTGTTCCCTTGCATAGTATGTATCTCGCATATTGATTACATTTTAAAACTACTTTTGTATATATATTAAGTTATATAAGATTATTGGAGTGTTTCCTAGGCTAGCATATAACGTATTGAATTAAATAAAGCAATTTTGAATTGTTGAACCATTCTTTTCCTAAGATTATAAATTCCTAACTTTAATGTACATGAATTCCCACTTAACTATTGCCACTTTTGAACTACTGATTGCAAGGTAATTTCTCTCATGGCCTGACCGTGTCCTGAGTTGCGGTGATCCTGAGAGCGGTACACTCCGCTCTCGCAGCTGCCTTGGATGCTGTGGGCTCCGCCTCTCTCCCTTTCTGAAATTGTTATACACACTGTGTCTACCAGGGGATACTTGAAGTAATTAATGGTATTATACATTGTTCAATAAAGGAGAACTATTTTTAGTTATAGAAAATAAATCATGACCGTAAATTCTCTAATTTATTGTTTTCTTCCTTGGAGATAATTTTTAAGATGCATTTTCTATATTTGTGGCAGAAATTTGACTTGGGTTGGTTTTCAGAGTTCACTGTTTAGACACATTTTTTAAGTCAGTCATAAATTATAGATGGATTGTGTACAATTAGGAATATCTTCTTAATGTGTCTAATTACACTAAGACGTTTCTGAATTCCGATATTAAGAGCTATTCTAACTCTTATTTCTTTCTCAGAATATCATAAGGACAATAAGATAAGCAAAAGATGAAACGTTTAAAGCCCCATGTATTAGAGCTCTTCATTGCTTTGTGTGCTCTGATGTCATGTTGATGACTTCATACGTTGACGTGTACATGCTTCTGAAGTGTGTGAAGGCATTCGACCTCTAGCTTTGTTCTATGCAGTGTATTTGAAGTGTGCTTTTACCCCAGAAGAATTGCTCGCCCGTCATGTGGTCCATATCTGTGTAATGAGAGATACATAGATGTGTGTGGCTATTATAAATTTGTTATCAAGCGGAGTGATCATTATTAATAGAACCTAGGAATTATGGTTTGTTTAATATCCCAGCAGCTAGTCCTCACAGCAGAGGACTAATTGTAAGTGATTTTCATGTGTTTGTAGTACTGCCAAATCTGCCGAAAGGGAGATAACGAGGAGCTGCTTCTGCTCTGTGACGGCTGTGACAAAGGCTGCCATACCTACTGCCACAGGCCCAAGATTACGACTATTCCAGATGGGGACTGGTTTTGTCCAGCGTGCATCGCTAAGGTAAGAACAGTGGGAAACCAAGCTTTTTAAATTACCAGGGTTCTGTGGCTTGTCACATTTTATAAAATTCATCTTTTTTAAACAGCCTATTAATTATTAATGCATTCACAAAGTTGTGCAACTTCACCACTATTAAATTCGAAAACATTTTCATAATACCAAAAGCCTTTTTACAGATATACCATGTATCTGCTGTCCTCTCTTACCTAAAATACTTGGAAAGTTCATGTTCTAGCATTGTTCGGTACTTTTTTTATAGTCAAATAATACTCTGTTATATAGACTTTCGCTTATTCGGTCATCAGCTGGTAAACATCTGAGTTGTTTCTACCTTCCAGATACTGTGAATGATTCTCTTATCGTTCATGGACCAGTTTTTATAAGAACTCTATTTGGTTCTCTTGGATATGTGACTTGGAAGAGAATGTCTAGTCAAATGATAATGAACACTTTTTTTTTTAGTCATTTTCCAGTCACATTTAAAGTAGAAACCTGTGAACCAAATTATGAGAGGAGTAATAGGCCAGGCAGTGGTGGCTCACGCCTTTAATCCCAGCACTCAGGAGGCAGAGGCAGGCGAATCTCTGTGAGTTCGAGGCCAGCCTGGTCTACAGAGTGAGTTCCAGGAGAGGCTCCAAAGCTATACAGAGAAACCTTGTCTCAGGAAGAGAGAGAGATGGGGAGAGGAGGGATGGAGAAATAGAAATATAATAAATTAAGAAGAAATGACTTGGCTATCATGACAAACACACCTATAATCCCAGCACTATGGAGCCATCAACAGGAAGATGAGGAACTTGGGACCACTCTGAGCTTACATAAATAGACTTGTCTCAGTAAAAGAAGGGTTAAGGATTTAGCTTTTGTGTCATTTTCAAGGCCCTAAGTTCAGTCCTTAGCACCACAATAAAATAGGAAGGAAGAAATTTAGTTGTAGGATTAAACGGTAAGGACTATGAAGTGTGTAGAGATCAGTGTTAATTGAAGACCTGACTCTTCGGTAAGTATTCCTTACATCTGACAGTCTTCTAACTTTATACTTGACCGAGTGCTTGCCAGTGCCTACCCCCGTTCATGAGCTCAGTTCGAAATTTTCATTTCCCAGGTTCCTCCTCCTGTCACTCCAGTGGTCCTCTGTTCTACCCAGAACCTTCAATTATAATCACTGTTTCCTTCCCTATGACTTAACGTATCAGTCATCCATCATTAGAATGATACATTCATGTTAGGTCCTTTGCCTCTCTTAGTATGTTATTTAGTTAGCCCTTCGTTATGGTTATTCCAGCCTTCTGTTCTGTGCCTTTCTCTTTGTAACTATATGTGGCTGTGAACAATGTCCAGTTCTTTAACTTGCAAACATGAATTGGAATTAGTCATGCATGGTGATTTATTTCTAGTCAATCCCTTCCATCCTCCCTCTAGTTACTGGACTCTGAGTCCACTGAGAAAGGCTTCAGAGTCTGTGTATCTGCAGTATCAAGCAAGTAACGCAGCATTCACTGAAGGACACTCACCGGTCTGTAACATCAGAAAGTCTTTTTCCATTTCATTGTATGTTTTCTCGGTGCAATGTATTAATTGGTTAGAAAATGATCCTAAATCAGAAAAAAAAAAAAAAAAAAAAAAAACTGTGCCAGGCAATCTACTAGTTCAAATAGAAACTAGAGATCTTCACCCATCATTCTTGAAATGTTACTGCATTTTTATTTGTATTTGTTCATTTATTCTTTGACTTAGGATCTAAGTCTGTAGTCCAAGCAGGCCTGGGACTTACTTAATAGCCCAGGCTGGCCTCAGACTCAAGGTAGTCCTCCTGCATCAGCCTCCTAAGTACTAAAATCATAGGTTTGAGTCACTCTGCGTAGTTTGAAATCACATAGCTGTCTACCTTAATCATCATTAAGGGAATTTTTTTATTGTTAGGCCTTTCTTTTTTAAAAGAATATCTGATTGTTTAAGTTCAGTGTATTAAGAACACTCAAAAGGAAACTAAGTGGGGAAAAGACTTAATTAAGCATTTAAATTATTTCAGTTCATGACAGAGAGTAGTGATTCTTCAGTAATCTGTGGGAAAGTGTATTTGCACTTTTTTTTTTCATTTTAGTGAATTGAATTAAAATAGCTCCTTAACTTTCCTCATAACCTGTCAACAGTGTAGTGGGTAGAGAACCAAATAATTTTAACTCCTTATGCACATTTTAATAATATCACTGGTTGAGGTAAATTTATCCTCAATGAAATTGCTTTAAAATACTCCAAAAAAAATGTTTGCAGTCAGCTAAGTTATTATCAGAGTGGTCATATCATTCTGCAGATTTCTGGGCAAGGGAGTAGTTTTGTGAAAGACATTAGAATGTGCCATTTGAAATATTAAGGCAAAAACATTACTACATTACTAGTAACATTACATGTACCTTTTATGACATATTACATGTAGCATAACCTTTAATCCTCAAAAGAGGCACTTCCCTTTTCTGAACCAAGGCACAGGATCTCACTGTAGTCTGTGGTTGGATGTGTCAGTCTTGATGAGCACATAGCTGACTTTCATAGATACGTGGCTGCTTTTATTTTACAGAAGAGAAAACAAACCACTCTGAGATTTTAGCCCAACATGCCTTATTTAGTAAATGGAGCAACACTTTCATTTAAGACCTTTGGTATTTTAGTTTACTTCATTTTTCTCAAAAAGAGACATTTTTCTCCCCATCTTTGTCTGTGCTTTGAGCCACAACTCGTGAAATTCTTCTCATCATTGGATCACTTTAAAAATCTAATTTTCCACCTGGTGCTTCTTGAGCTCATTTTCCTGTTTGTTCCAGCTTTCTAGTTCCTCTTCATTATCACTGCTAATAACCTCCATGGTTTCATTTACTGACATGTTTGTTCCTAGTTGTGCTGTGCTCTGAAAAAGAGCCCTGTGCCCCACCTTGGTTAGCCCCTCTCCTGGTTAGCCCTCTCCTGGTTAGCCCTCACCTGGTTAGCACCTCACCTGGTTAGCCCTCCCTTGGTTAAGTCTTACCTGATTAGCCCCTCCCTTGGTTAGCCCCTCACCTGGTTAGCCCTCCTTTGGCTAGCCTCTCACCCGGTTAACTCCTCACCTGGTTAACCCCTCCCTTGGTTAGCCCTTACCTGGTTAGCTCCTCACCTGATTAACCCCTCACTTGGTTAGCAGCCTAGGCTATAGGAATACTGGTGATCAGTTCTACACTGTGGAGCTCCATCTCCAGTTTTAAGAATTTTTCTTTTTTTTTTTTTTCATCCATTTATTTATTTATTTATTTATTTTTTGAAACAGGGTTTCTTTGTGAAACAGTCCTGGCTATCCTGGAACTCACTCTGTAGACCAGGCTGGCCTGAACTCACAGAGATCTGCCTACCTCTGCCTCCTGAGTGCTGGGATTAAAGGCATGAGCCACTGCCACCCAGTTTTAAGAATTTTTAAAATAGATTGTTTTCTCCATGCTTTTTTTTTGGGGGGGGGGGGGTTCAAGACAGGGTTTCTCTGTGTAGTTTTGGTGCCTGTCCTGGATCTCGTTCTGTAGACCAGGCTGGCCTCAAACTCAAAGAGATCCACCTGCCTCTGCCTCCTGAGTGCTGGGATTAAAGGCACCCGGCCAGTTTTGAGAATTTTTAAAATAGATTATTTTCCCCATGCTTTATTAGGTGTCACTCATATTGTAGGAGAAGAAATTCCCAGATCTCTGTAAAAGAATAGAATTATCCATCTTCTAACGCAGAGTTAGTATTTCTTGTTGATCCTACCAAACATTTATGATATAACATAATAGAAAGTCTGTAAACAGTTGTTTTCTTATACCCTATCTACTTTTTTTTTTTTAATTTAAGGCAAGTGGTCAGACTATAAAAATAAAAAAAATTCATGTCAAAGGAAAAAAGACAAATGAGTCCAAGAAAAGCAAGAGAGGGAATGTGGCTGGGGACACGGAGGATGAAGACTCCACTTCCACCAGCAGCTCGTTCAAAAGAGGAAGCAAAGAGCTCAAGAAAAGGAAGCTGGAGGAGAACCCTGCCGGCAGCTTCTCCAGAGGAGAAAGTGCCACTTCAGTTAAGAAGTCCAAAAGAGATGACTCCAAAGACCTGACTCTCTGCAGGTAGCTTATCTTTCCTTCAGTTTTTATACCTAATTTGGGAGATTCCAAGGTATAGGTACTGATTCCAAACATTATTTTCTTTAGTATGATCCTGACTGAGATGGAAACTCATGAGGATGCCTGGCCTTTTCTACTTCCTGTAAACTTGAAACTTGTACCTGGCTATAAGAAAGTCATTAAGAAGCCTATGGATTTTTCCACAATCAGAGAAAAACTAAATAATGGACAGTAAGTGAATAATTTCTGTTCAGCAAATAGCGAGTATTGATATTGAAGGTTTAACATGGTGACATATCGTAAAGTATTTGTGGAGGCTGTGAATTTTTTGTAGTGTGTAAGAAATGTTTCCACACTTGACTGGTGTAACACTTTTGAATGAGGGTCATAGGGTGGCCAGAGGGTTAGGAAAGTGGTGGGATTGGAAAACCCCCAGAAGAACGGTAAGAAGTCACATAGTAAATGGGATGTGGGAAACACAGGGCAGGTGAAAAACATCTTCCTGTTTTTGTTGCTATTTTTGCATCAAGATAAGGTCTTACTCTGTAGCCAAGGCTGCCCTCAAACTTGCAATCTTCCTGTCTTCACCAGCCAGGTACCGGGAATAGTTATGTGGTACCATGGAATACAGTTATGTGGTACCATGGAATACATTATTTGTTACCAGGAATACAGTTTCGTCGTACCATGGAATACAGTTACATGGTACCAGGGAATACAGTTATGTGGTACCATGGAATACAGTTATGTGGTACCAGGAATACAGTTATGTGGTACCATGGAATACAGTTATGTGGTACCATGGAATACAGTTACATGGTACCAGGAATACAGTTACGTGGTACCATGGAATACAGTTACGTGGTACCATGGAATACAGTTACGTGGTACCATGGAATACAGTTATGTGGTACCATGGAATACAGTTATGTGGTACCATGGAATACAGTTATGTGGTACCATGGAATACAGTTACGTGGTACCAGGAATACAGTTACGTGGTACCATGGAATACAGTTACGTGGTACCATGGAATACAGTTATGTGGTACCATGGAATACAGTTACGTGGGTACCAGGAATACAGTTACGTGGTACCATGGAATACAGTTATGTGGTACCAGGAATACAGTTACGTGGTACCATGGAATACAGTTACTTGGTACCAGGAATACAGTTACGTGGTACCATGGAATACAGTTACATGGTACCAGGAATACAGTTACCGTGGTACCAGGAATACAGTTACGTGGTACCATGGAATACAGTTACGTGGTACCATGGAATACAGTTACGTGGTACCAGGAATACAGTTATGTGGTACCATGGAATACAGTTATGTGGTGCCTTGCCTATCAGGGAAAATACCTTAGTTTTGTGACCTCTTCTACTGAACATCTTTGACGCAGCGTGGCAGAGCACAGTGAATGTTTCCAGATGTTGTCTTCATAAGTGGATTTAGATGTGTTCAAGTGCAATCACCCTGATCTCACCAGCTTTCCTTCCCATCCTCTTTGTCTGTGTACAAGTCCAAACCCGCGAAAGCAGCCTGTAATGATGTGTTTCCTTTCAGGTACAGCAGCTTTGAGACCTTTGCTCTAGATGTCAGGCTGGTGTTTGACAACTGTGAAACATTTAACGAAGATGACTCCGACATAGGCAGAGCTGGCCACAGTATGAGAAAGTACTTTGAAAAAAAGTGGACAGATACCTTCAAAGTGAGCTGAAGTTGTAATCTCCTTTTCCTCTTTTCCTTTTAAACAAGGACAAACAAGACCAGCAATGTGAACTGCATTTACACAGATGTGCAAGGCACATACATATTAACTTTTTTCCTTGAAATAAGTATATATATACATATATATATATATTAAAAAAAAAAAAAAAGATGAGAAGAATGATACCGTTTTTAGAGGCTTCACTCCTACAGCCAAGACCGTTGGTCACTGGTTTGGGTGATTTATCAGCTAACTTAGGTAGAACAGGGAAGCGCACCCAAAGAATGTTTCGAGGAAAGGGGTGTAATAGTGCAATAGTTATTAAACTCATCAAATCGCACTGAATAGCCAACACCAGAGCTCTAACGTGGGAAATGGTTCTCCTTTCCCTCTCAATAAATATCTATTTTTCATTTTTTTACTTTGTAGTTTATTTTTTAGTGAATGTATTTAATTTTATGAATTATTTATGATTAAACCACATCCAGAATCTTCGTTTTCTGTGAAAAGGAAGAACTAGAAAATTGCTTTAAATCTTGAAAATACAACCAGGAATGTTTTAAAATATAAAACAAAGCCAAGTGAACCTGTTTACACTGATGTGCTCTGAAAGCACCAAAAATAAACTTTACTGTAGAGTTACAAGTACATTTATATAGATATATATATATGTTGCGCATCACTTGTGTAGTTAAATTGTATTTCAAGCCAGTGGAAACTGATGTGTATATATTGTTCATTATTGTTTATATTGAGTCTTGTTTTAATATGTATTATGTGTATATATTGTTTGGAGACATTATTGTTTATGCCTTAGGAGGACTGTAGCATTTTATCTGAGTCGGAAGGTAATTACAGCTATACAGCTTGTACAGTGATTATCCTCTACCAACACTGTGGCGTCTCCCTAATCTTGGTAGTGCCTGCCTTTGAAACAGGGTGGAGGGATAGTAGTTTTCCATTTTTCTATTTTGTTATATAATTTTAAGCCACCAGGGCCTAAATTAAAGTATAATCATTTGTATCCATGTGAAATAAAATCGTGACGATTTCCTACACACACAGTATTTTTTCATAGAGACACTTCCTTCCCATCTGCCTTGCCTCAGAAATAAATTTAAAAGACATTTGTAACCACTGTGTTTTATCTACTGTGTGTTGTGGCCTGTTGGAGGCAAATAGATGAGAGTTTTTTTGTACCTATGTAAAAGTACTTGAAGTTTTATTTAAAATAAAATGTTGTGGAAAAGGTAGTATTCTTTTTTTAGGGGTGTTATTTTTCACTACTCTATATGGCACAGATACAATAAAAGAGTTTACAAAGCAGGTAAACTCTTTGTTGTTGTTGTTGTTTTTCTTAATGTACCTGAACATGCATTCTGTTAAAAGGCAGTTAATTTAAATTTTATTTTTGCAGTCTTAGCAGTGTGTGTGGTGACTGGGGAAGCCATAGGCTGAGTGCAAAGCCTCACGTCTCTGAGCTCTGTGAGAATGTCAGTTTCTTTGGACCTCATTTTGTTTCACATTTTCAATATGAAAGCATTAGGATACTATGATATGAGGATACCTGTTTATAGATGCATAATCCTCTTGTCATAAAGAAAGTTAATGGTATAAATTAAGCCATGAGATTCATAGTTACAAGTTTTGGTGGGCCAAAGCTGAACGTTGGAAAGCCACTGGTGAGCAGGACAGGTAGGACTGGGGAGGGGACTCAGTGGTCAGATTGTTCAAGCCTAAGGATCTGTGTTCAGATCCCCAGCAACCACATGAAAGCCAGGCCCAGTGTACGCATCTGTAAGCACCTGTATCCCTAACTGCCTGAAACACTAACTGCAAGGTGATGTCAGAAGGATCTCAGGGGCTTGCTGAGCAGCCAGCAAGTGGCAAGCTTCAGATTTGGTAAGAGACTCAAAAAGTAGGATAGAAGGCTTTGACAAAGAGACTTAACGTCAATCTCCTACACCATCCTCCAACAGGGTGAAATGAGCAGGCGCACCCACAAAGATACATGCATAACCCCCTACAAACACACACACACACACACACACACACACACACACACACACACACACACACACACACAGTAAGTAATAAAAGGCTGAGTGTGGTGGTACACACTTTAATGTCAGCACTCAGGAGGTAGAAGCAAGGTGGATGGTTGTGAGTGAGGCCAACCTGATCTATGCAGTAAGGCTAGCCTGGTCTATGCAGTGAGGCACAGAGAGAGGCAGTGAGGGGGAAGGAAGGGAGGAAGGAAACAAGGTAGAAAAAAGAAAAGACAAGCCTAATGTACACACAGAGAGGGCACAGGCAAGAGAGGAAAGAAACAAGCCAGGCCAGACCCCTGTTTGCAGGCCTGGGAGGGGGTAAGAGGGGATAATGGCAGCTGAATGGCTTTGTTTGTGGTGGGCAGACTTTTTTTGTTTTTTTTGAGGGCGGATGTTGGTGGGGTTAGGTGGTTTTATTTCTTGGTTGGTTGGTTTGGTTTGTTTGTTTATTTGTTTTGTTCTTTGAGACAGGGTTTCTCTGTCCAACAGTCCTGCCTATCCTGGAACTTGATTTGTAGACCAGGCTAACCTTGATCTCACTGAGCTCTGCCTGCTTCTGCCTCCCAAGTACTGGGATTAAAGGCATGCATCACCACCGCCCAGCTATAGGCAGATGTTTTACTGCTGAGCCGTGTCCATACCCACTGCTTTTCATAGTGAAGATAAATTTAAATTTCCCAAGAAAATAATGCTTGTTTAAAAATACTGAGCCATAAGTACTTTCTAGAATCTCTAATTTGTTTGTAGAGCTCTCTGTGAACATCAGCTGGCATATAAATATGTCTGTTTCTGTTTAGCAGATATTGCAACACTGCCCTTAGGGAGTTTGATCAAAAATATCCATGTGGAAAGAAAGTGATGTTGTGCTGAGCAGGAGGGGCTGTCTGGGGAGTCTCCCTCCCAGGGGGCTTTGCTGCAGGTTAATCTGTATGAGATAACATTACCTCCAGTGTCTAGGACTCTCATAAATGAGAAAATACTTAAATCTGTATGAATAAAACATCTTTCTCCAAGCAACCATTTTCTTTCTTTTAAAAATACAACATTGGAACATGGAGGCACACACCTGTAACCCTGATACTCAGTGCCTAAAGCAGGATTGTGACTTGGAGGCCAGCTTCGGCTGCATTTGGAGACTCAGTAACGAACAAGTAGATAAATAAGTCTCCCTGGAAAAAGGGAAGTTTGACAAATACTGTGTGCCTTGGACTGGTGTCTTCATTGTTGGGGTTGGGCAGAGGTGGCCACTGAAATGGGCAGTGGGTGGCACCCTAGAGGAACTGCCGCCAGGGACACCTTTAGGTGTGTGCTTCTTTTGTAAGTGACTCAGAACACTCACACTGCTCCATCTCAGTAAAACCATCTTTATTAGTTTTTCTCGGCTATAAAACAATGACCCTTCCCCCAGTACTGTCCTACACACAGTTCAGTAAGACACGTTAGGATTTAACTCTGACCCTTTCTCAGTACTAAATGCCCTGTACATTTTAAGCAAGTAGCCGGCCTTCATGTCCAGTTCCAGCTAGTCACCCAAATAAGTAGTCACTGAGTTGCTAACCGTGACAATTGAGTGGGTGAGATGTGGTAGGTCTACCTCAAACTCAAGGAAATGACTGCACATGCAAACTGACCTTTTCCTCTTGATGCCCATATAAAATGTTCTGCAAACACCAAAGTTACTCAAGATTATGAAGGATCAGTTTTGATTTTGATGTAAGCCCCCCCCCCATGTCCTCTTGCCTCAACCTCCCCAGTGCTGGGTTCACAGCTGTGTTTCACCACACCTAACTTCAGTATGTTGATGGACCCGCTCTGTTCTGTTCTTTCCCCATCCCTTCCACTCCCACGTCCTTGTAGAAACTCCCAGTCTACCTACCCCTTTAGTCTTCTCCCAGCAAGGAAACCTGAGGTGGATCATCTGTTCATTATATGCATTTAATTTCTAGGCTACTTTTCTCTAAATTATTTACATCTTAAAGATCTCCTTTTGATATTTGTGAGGTGAGAAGATAAGGAAGGTGCTCTATGAGAAATGAACTTTCTCTTTGATATACAGCAGAGGGAAAGGTGTAGAACCCTCCGAGCTAAGAGTCGCATCCCACGATCTCTTGATGTGGTTGGACCACATTACAACACTCCCAGCAGAAGGGGGTTTTATCCTCGACCGAGGTGATTCATTCTTATTTCATGGCCTACTTTTCACATTGTTCTTACAGATCTCTTTGTTTTCCTTAGCTTACTATTTCCTCTCTTGATTCCTCTACCCATTGTGTATAACCACTTTTAATGTCTTTCTGGCCATTTTTATGCACTTAGCAATATATGTATCTTCAAAAATATATCATGTGACATATACATATATATATTTATACAACTTTAAAACATACCAGTTAGATTCTGTAACTTAGTATTTCTTGATGTTTCTGTTACTTCTGACTTGAAAGTATCTTTTGATCACTGAAAGGTATTCCATCACAGTAACCCAAGTTTTACTAATAAATTCCTCTAGGAGTAAAAACCTACACTGTCTGCATCTCTCTTTCTGTGCAAATAAGACTGCTGGGGTTAGGAATACAGGACCCTCATACAGAAGCCATTGTCCAAGCTGATCCCAAGCATTCCTTGCCTTCTGGTTTCATGTCCACATAAAATCCCCTCCCGTGAGGGGAGTCTTTATAACCAACATTATATGGAACAGCACCAGAAGAATTCCCAAACCAAGTTATAAAATCCATTCCTGCTTCTACCTTGGATCATTTGCTCTGGGGCAGCCCTGTGAAACTTTGTAGGTACTGATCCCACAACCAAAGTGAAGTCCCAGCCAATGTCCTGAGAACCGCGTGAGAGACCCTGAGCCAAAACTTCCTACCTACGCTACTTGGGAACTCATAACCCATGTCAACTATGGCATAATGTTTTGTTTGTTTTCAGTGAAGTCGTTCATTGTATTCTGTTGGGGTAATCAGAAAAATAGAAGGGACCCATATACAATCAATTAATTGGAACTGATTCATGCATATGGAAGGTGACATGTCCTTTCGAGTTTATTCTTAAGGTTGGCAGTTTGTCATAGAAGCAGTTAGGAGCTAATGTCCCTGCTGGAAGGCTTTGAGACAGGAAATGCTGTTTCACTAGAAATGAGGTCATCTCTTTGTTCTGTTCAAACATCAATTGATTAGATGACATTCACCCACATTTTGAAAGTCTGTCTATTTGGTATAGTGACATAAATGTTAATCACATCAAAAAACTCTTAAAAAAGGAATATTTTTGGTCAGATATTTGGAGCATCATCGGGTTGACAGATGAAGTTAATCTATATCAAGCTTACAAACCTGTTCTTTTTGGGTATATCCAAGTTTTGTGAAGATTAAATATTAAACCAACATTGGGCTCCCTCTCAATAAGTTCATGGAATTCTGTATTAATAAGTATTTACATGATTCCTTATATACTTACCTACTGTATTTTTCTTTATTTTTAAAAATTATATCATTTCTCTTTCTCCCTTCTTCCCTTCCATGTCTAACCCCCACTTTCACATTGGCAGCCCTCTCTTTACCTGTTGTTACATATACATATAAATGAATAAACAGAAATACAATCTGCCGAATACACTTAGTGTTGCTTGTATTATATATTTTTATGGCTGATCAATCAGGTGGCTCATCCTGGGGAAAGAATCATTTTTCCTTTCTCTCAGCAGATGTTAATTGTAGTTATTCATCTAGAGCCTCATAATATTTTCTCCATCTCTGTTGGGATGTCAACTTGAACTGTCTAGGTCTTGTGTAGAGATGTTTGGCTGTGTTGTTGAGGTTCCATGGGCCTGGCTTCCCTGTTATAGCTGGAAGGCACATTCTCACAACAACTTCTTAGTTCTCTGGGTTTTAAAAATCTTTCTGACCCTTCTTACATGGCACTCCTCAAGCCTCAGTGCTGGGTTATGTTTTCCTCTTAGCAATTCAGGCCGGGCACCCCGCAGTCAGTTTTCTTGTGTTTTGACTACTTGTGGTTCTCTGTAATGGTCTCCTGCTGCTGCAGAAAGAAACTGTTTTGATGAGGCCTGAGAGCTACACTCATTATGCTGGGTCGGAGCACAGGATGTCCCATTCAGGCTGAGCCTAGATGTTGGCTAAGAGGGACAGCTGGAGAAGCTCCTAATGTTTGTTACTCACTTTAAGTAGTTTGTTACATTGCAATAAATAAGACTGTGTTAAAAATTTATCTGGGACTGATTCCTATGGGAGAATCCCCAAGTTGTGTATGCATGCTTCCCACAGCTTTGCCACACTGCTCTGTGGGTGATGAACACTCCAGTGTTCTCTCCTTCCAGCCATGGAAGAGAACAGCAGTCTTGCCTTCAAACCAGTCGTTAATATTTGGATAATTTTCACTAATAAACTGTCACAGATTTTGAGTTTTGAAATAAATAATGGTTTTCTGATCATCTGAGCAGCTCTAATATTGGCTTGTTCTCTCATAGCTTTTGTCCAATGTAGTAAGCAAATCTAACCGTCGCTCATTTTAGAACCATGGAAACTGCCTCTGATGTCTTCTTCAGCCAGGCATGCTCAGCATGCATTCTGGTAGCACATGTTCTGGTGACAAGGTGAGTTCGGGCTAGGTGATGAGGCTGGCATTGAAAGAACGTGTGCAAGCATGCCCAGGTTCATGGGAAGGATGGAGAAGTGATAGGTGTTAAGAGTTATAAGTTACAATAATAAAAGTAGCATCCAGAAGTATGCTGGTGACAGCATCCACTTAGAGCATCTCCTTTGGGAGAGGATTCTGCACTTTAGTATTAAAGCCCGGGGAGCCAGTGACAGAATTGATAGTTGGTGCCCTTTGACCTTCTGTCCACCATGTAGATTGTTTGCCTCACTGAATGCCTAAAGAAAAGAGTAAGAAGCCGGGCGGTGGTGGCGCACGCCTTTAATCCCAGCACTCGGGAGGCAGAGCCAGGTGGATCTCTGTGAGTTCGAGGCCAGCCTGGGCTACCAAGTGAGTTCCAGGAAAAGGCGCAAAGCTACACAGAGAAACCCTGTCTCGAAAAACCAAAAAAAAAAAAAAAAGAAAAAGAAAAGAGTAAGGAAGACGCCAGATGTTGGCCTCTGGCCTCCATACATGCACGTGTAGGGGAGCACAGCTGTGCTCATGTACATGCCAAAAGCATTTCTCAGATTTGTCCACATTAATTTTCCTGACTATTTCAAATATCTCAATGCCCTTTTCCACCAAAATACTGCAAGAATTATGTGAGTCTTGATAGCATTAGGAAATGGTATCAAGATGGTGAACACATTTGGAATAAAAAATCTAAAAGAATGAAAGTAAACTTTGCTCTTTGTCCATGAGGAAAGAGCTGGGACTAACATTAGGCCCAGGCTGTAAACAATGCATTTGAACCAAAGGAGATCTTTTCATCAGGCTACAAGCAGGGTAAGACTAATTTCTGAGGACCAATGAAGAAAACTGGCCTGTTTACCCAGGCCTCTACTCGAAGACACTTTCTAAAGAGAGCACAGAACTGGCTGTGTTCCACTGAGCAGAGAGGCATCAGAATTCTAAGAGTGCCAGGGGCATGGTCCTGTATACCTATAATCCCACCACTGGGTTGGCTGAGACAGGAAGGTAACAATTTCAAGGCCAAATGATTACCTACTGGAAACTTTCAGAGCATATTTGCATCTTCGTTCAGCGTCAGCACACCTGTTGACGTTACACAGAGGACGTGTTAGTGTGTGTACAGCACTGAGCTAAGTATTTTATGGGCGCTTATTCAGACAGTCAAGTAGCTCCGAGTGAACACGACCATGACCGAGCTGGGAAGCCGCCATGAAGGGCGGGTGGCTGCTTGGCAAAAGTGAGTAGACTCGGCAGACTTGCCTACTTTCTTCTAGGCCCGGAAATTATTTTATCAAGGCCGAAGAGTCAATGAGACTCAAGGTTGCTACCTCATTCACAAAACCATAAAACGGACTATCAACTAGATCACAGTGGGAGGGATTCTTTTCCAGTGACTAGGGAACCATGGCCAGGTTTCCAGTGTCATGATACCTGGGAAGAGGATGAGTCCCCTGAACGATGATCTGTGCACCCAAGTCCACATAAAGAGGCTGTGATGAAAATGGACAGGTGAATCAGCCCTTTGCCATGAGATAGTCAGCCACAAAGAAACCTTGCTGAAACCGGGCCCTTCTTGTGCAATGCATATTTAACAGCCCATTCTGCCCTTCAAACTGTTGTTTCGTTCCATAGAGCTATGACTGAGGAACAGAAATACGCCCACTTTCCTGATGATGCATTTTCTAATTCTGCCTCTTTAAAATCCTATCTGGCCATCTGAGTGCAATTATGGATCATTCCAGAGCTCACCATGAGTCATGTGTTCATTGACATGCTCTGGGTGTACATGCAAACATTCTTGCTAGTGTTTGTGGATTTATTGTCTTTTCAAAGTATCTATGGGCAGTGAAGTGAGGATACACATTGTCTACAATTTGAAGGAGTGTTTCCTCTTTTATCTTACACTGGTCCTCAAGAGATTGTGTCATACCTATTGTTAGACCTATCATTAATATAGCATTTGATACATTAAAGATACCAATGAGACTTTGCCTATAAGGCCTTCCCCTCAAGGAGGTGCTCAGCCTTTGAGCGCACCCTGAGAGCAGTGCTGAAAGAGGGCTCTACATACCATTTAGATTCAGCTTTATTGAGACAGATGCTTGGCTTTTTAAAACATTTGCTTGGAAAAGTGCACGTTTATTTTTTCAGAGACAGGTTCTTATTATGTTTCCTAAGGTGCCCTATTAACTAGAACTTCTGACAGTCCTGAGTCAGTCTCCCCAGCGCTGGGATTGGAGCCGTGATACCTAGCCAAAAAGCTTAGCTCTTATTTGTATAGATCGCTTGGACGGTGTTTCATGAATTTTGTAATCATCCAACTTTGTAATCGTAATTTTGACTTAACAATGTTTGAATTGAATACATCTGCCTCTGGGAACTTGTTGAAGAGGCTTGTGTCTATATAGTAAGGTTTCTAGTAAAGAGTTTCCCAGAGAGTTCAGTAGTTGAAAATGAATAGGTTAATACAAAGTGGGACTTTAAGGAAATTCTCCAGATTGCTTCTCTCTGCTTCTAATGCTGACCACATTCCCCTTAAAGAATGAAAGCAGTATTATCTGGTAGTCATCAATGCCATAAAACCATAGACTCAGTTTTCCATCACCCTGTGTTCGTTCCTATTTCCTAGTGGTGAATAGAGCCATGTGATAGGCTAACTCTGGTCTAAGAGTTTTGAATGCAAATAGCATGCATTAGTATTTACTATAGGTGGCTCCTTAGATGTGTTCCCATGAATGTGCACGGCTGGTGAAGGATCTGATTGCTCCTTAGTGTTCATATGACTTCTGTTCTTTTATTCTGAGCAGCTACAATCAGTGCAGTTCTTTAAGTCTCATAATGGACATGAAGTATGAGCAGGAATATACTCCTGTTGTTCTACATGACTGAGATAGTAGGTTCTACTGTATGTAACTGCATCATACCCCCAGGGCAGTACTCAACCTGTGAGTTGTGAGTTCTTTGTAGGTCGAACAACCCTTTCAGAGAGATTGCTTAAAACCATCAGAAAACATGGATATTTACATTATGATTCATATCAGCAAAATTATAGTTATGAAGTAGCAACAAAAATAATTTTATGGTTGGAGGTCGCCACAACGTGAGGAACTGAATTGAAGGGCTCACACCTATGATCTCAGCATTCTGGAGGCTGAGGCAGGAGGATTACCTTGAGTTTGAGGTCAAACAGGGATACATAGCAAGAGCCTCACTCAAAAAAAAAAATCTCATTGAAGAATGGCCCCTAAAAAGAAGTAGAACTTACAATAGAGGCATCTGAGTGGAAGATGAGGCTCTTTGAGAAGTTAGTAGGTAACACAGCAGAAATCTACCATGAAAGCAAAACCAAACATTTTGCCCCAGGCTCAGGAGAGAAATGTCATGATTAAAGATACAGAAATACCAAGAAAAGGTGGAGGGGAGCAACTTTTGACCCAAGGAACTTTTGGACCATTGTAAATTTGTCTAACTATATCAAATAAAACGCCCACATTATTATCTGTGGGTCAAGATGAAAACCCAGATGTGTTTCTGTATTCGCGCGTGTGTGTGTGTGTGTGTGTGTGTGTGTGTGTGTGTGTGTGTGAGAGAGAGAGAGAGAGAGAGAGAGAGAGAGAGAGAGAGAGAGAGAGAAGAGAAGAGAGAGAGAACTCATAAAAGTTGGAGGGTTACACTTGATAATTTGGCCACAGGGCATTTTGAAAATGGAGTCACGACGACTTGATGGGTGTAGAAGTGAGAAGGCAGATAAAGTGCACTTTCCAAGATCTTCAGAACTAAGGATGGCTGCAGCCAAGACAGGAACAACTGTCAGGGATTCCCACACACTGCTGGTGGCCTTGTGCACTAGCACAGCCATTTTGGAAAGCAATTTGATTGTTTTTCACAGTGTGAAACTTACGCTATCGTACGACCCAGAAATGTCACCCCTAGGTGTGTGTTCAAAAGACTTAAAAATACGTCCATGCAAAAGCGGGTGTTCATAGCAGCTCAGTAGCCGAGAATGGGAAGCGACTCAAATGCTGCCAGCTGACACATGAACAAAAATGCTGTCTACTTACTCTGTGGAATATTATTTGGTAATAAAAAGGAAGAACTACATACTGTAATATGTAAGAGCACTAAAGATACTATTCTGAGTGAAAAAGCCAGTCATAAAAACCACATCATATGATTCTCTTTACAGATAATGACCAAAAAAGGCAATGCTAGAAAAATAGCAAGTGGATCAGTGTGTTTGACTAGAGATTAGAGCTGAGAGCTTTCTTATTAACTTCTAGGGAATTAGATAGTAACACCAGTTGCACAACTGTGAATATATTAAAACAATTACATTTTATATTTTAAATGGGTGATTTACATGGTATTTAAGTTATATGCCAGTTGATCAGTTAAAAATATTAGGAAGTCAGCCAGGTGGTGGTGGCAGCACACATCTTTGATCCCAGCACTTGGAGGCAGAGGCAGGTAGATCTCTGTGAGTTCAAGGCCAGCCTGGTCTGCACAGTGAGTTCCAGGACAGCTAGGCTACACAGAGAAACTCTGTCACAAAATACCAAAATTGATTAATTAAGTAATTAAAGAATTAGAAAGTCACAGGAAAGATGAGTCATATTAGAGATGACCTAGACAAAAAGAAAAATCATCTACCCCTGTCCTATATGGTATGAGTGGGAAGCTCTCACCTTGGTGAGTGAGCAAGAGGCATTTAAGCAATATATGTTTTCATCAGCCCTAGAAACATTGACTTCATAACTATCACAGGGCAAGACTCCACAAATCTACATATGTCAGAAAAATATCTGCATGTTTCTTTGGACAGGAGAGTCGGATTGAATACATTCCTTTGGATTCTTAGATTGTGGCATTGTGTCTTTTAATGTCACCCTGTGACCTTCATAACAAGAAGAAGTTTGTATTCTTATTCTGGTCAAGTAAATTTTGCTCATGTGATTTTGCTCATAGAATATTTTAATTTTCCTCTTTAATATTGTTGCAGAACCTTTCATGAACAAATGTGTCTGTAATAATTTAGAATAGGCATAACTAAGAAGTGATTATTCAGCTCTAGTTACTGGACAAATGTAGAGTTGATTTAACTGACGCACTGTTTTGAACAACTTCAGAGTTTTCTGGAGGAATATCACTGCTGACCTCTGTTAATTAAGAATGACCCCTAAATATGAAAGAAGAGGGCTGGATACTGGGCGTTAAAGGTTTAAGGGGGGACGAGAGGGAGCATGGGGTGGGGAAAAAGAGGGAGGATGAGCGTGGGCCTTTGAGAAACTAATTAGTAAGATAATTTCAAGTTAACTTAAAGGAGTTCAGATGGAGACTACGTGGATGGTCAGTGCTGCTACTAGAAGACATGGGTTTAAGAAGAAATTTCAACGTCAGGCATGAGATCCCTCTCTGTGAGTTATTGGTCAGGGAGGCCGAGGCCACAGAGGTCTCTGCTGTGGGATAATGCTTTTGTACACTGGTTTAATAAAATGCTGATTTGGCCAGTAGGCAGGCAGGAAGTATAGGCTGAATAAGCAGACAAGGAGAATTCTGGGAAGAGGAAGGTTGAGTGAGGAGATGCCAGCTTGTCATCCAGGGAGCAGCATGTAATGGCACACAGGTAAAGCCACAGAACACGTGGCGACATATAGATTAACAGAAATGGGCTGAGTTTAAGTGTAAGAGCTAGTCAGTAGAAAGCCTGAGCTAATGGCCGAGCAGTTTTAATTAATATGAGCCTCTGTGTGTTTACTTGGGTCTGAGTGGCTTGGACCAGGTGGGACACAGGAAAGCTTTCCAGCTTAGAGGTCTCCATAAGAACAGAGACCATTGTTGTTGCTCCTGGTCACCCACTGTAGCTTTATGGTAAGACTCCAAGAATGGTTTCCCAATTTTAAGTAAGTAACAGTGACACTGAGCTTCAATCATAACATTTTAAGCAAAGAGAAACCATGTTAGCACATGTGGTTGTTTGAATGAGAATGACCCCCCATGGGCTCTGACATTTGAATACTTAGTCTTCAGTTAGTGACTGAAGAATATTAGGAGGTGTGGCCTTGCTGGAGGAAGTATGTCACTGGGGGCGGGCTTTGAGGTTTGAAAAGACTTGTGCCATTTTCAGTGACCTCTCTCCATCTCCTGCTTGTGATTGAAGATGTGAGCACTCGCCTGTCTCTGCCACCATACCTTTGCTCCACCATCATGGACTCTAACCCCTTGGTACTGGAAGCCCAATTAAACACTTCATCTCTAAGTTGCCTTGGTCATGGTGTTCTGTCATAGTAATAGAAGAGTAATTAAGAGAGCATATTTCTCCAATTTTCAAGAGTTGAGGACCAATGAAAAGTTAGCCTTTGGTTACTGCATTTAAAGCTGTGTGAACAACTCCAGGGCATAAAGAAAAATCTGCCATCAGGACAGGCCCCGGCACATGGCTCATGAGTGAGTTACTGTAAGGTGGCAGATCTTCTCCTGGAAGGAGAGATGGGGCCTTTGTCACTCTCCATGTGGTCTGGACTTCCTCAGAGCGAGGTGAGTACCCCAGAGCTGTCTTGCCTTTCATAACTACCAACTGAAATTATACAAGCCTATTTCTTGAGGCAGCTTTAGCATCCCACTCAAGTCAGGGGGAAGCAGCTGCTGTGGTTTGGATCTGGAATGCACCCCAAAAGTCCGTGTGTTAAAAGCTTGGTTCCAAGGCCCTGGTGCTGTTGAGGGGTAGTGGACCCTCTAAGTGGCAATGGGACATCTTCAGGTCACAGAGGGCATACCATTGAAGCAGGCAGTAGGGTCCAGTCCTTTCTATTTCTTTTTCACTTCCTGCCCTTGAAGCTGTGATTTTGCTCTGCCCCGCACATCCACCAGTGTGTGTGGAGCTTTCTGGAATTGGAATCCTATTAGACCATAGACACCATTACTTGGAGTCAGCGAAGGGGTCCTTGATGATGGCAGTATCCACCCTGATAGAATTAAGCCAATGTAGAGACCAGGAGCCAATATACTAAACTTGTCCCCTCCCCAATGTTTACTGTCGTGTCTTAAGGACCCAGGTGGCTCTGCAGAGGATGTGTCTGTCCATCTGTCCAATGGGGAAGCGCAGAGAACCTAACTATAGTTTTTTTTTTTTACAAATTTAAATTTCTGATATAAATTACAAATTTCTTTATAAAGTATTCCTCCTTGGCAAGATATTTTGGAAAAATCTTCCAAATTCCAAGGTTTTAGGCAAGAGACCAGCTACTAGTTTGCCTCTTCCAAATCTACCTGTCCTCGTGGCCTTGGGGTGAATGTGCACAAACAGCTGGTGTCTAGGCAGGGTCCATCAGTTATTCGTCTCATTGCTGCGATAAAGCACATGGCCAGAGCAACTTAAGGAAGGCTCACGGTTCCGGAAATAAAGAGCACTGTGACAGGGAGCACTGTGACAGGGAGCACTGTGACAGGGACCGTGGGCAGCACGGCTTGGTCATGGCATCCCCGTCCAGAAACAGATGAACATTGTCCTTTCTCCTTGTTTTTCAGCCCAAGACATTCTAGAGGACGGTGCTACCCACAGTTAGGGTGGACCTTGCCACCTCTATTAACCTAATCTAGAAAATTCCTCACACCCATGCCCTGAGGTTTGTTTCCATGGTGATTGTAGATCTGGACATATTAACAAGATTAACCATCAATGTAGGTTTCTCTTATAGATGTCACTAGAGATGATTAGAGCCGATCAAATTAATGGAGATATGCTGCATCCTTGCACACGCCTCCAGGGATTGAGCTGACTGGGCCCTCGAAGGGATGATAAGATGGCAGACACACATTTGCAGAAGCTGGGATCACATGGTGTGCTCTCCCATGGAAAAGGCTGCACACTGGAAGCTGGAAGCTCGGTGTGTTTATTGTAGACATTGAACAGGGAGGGGGGTCATATTCAGCTGAATCAGGGTGGCAGGGTTTATGGTATACAGCTGAACAAGGAGACAGGCTTAGCTGATCACCGGAGGAGCAGTCTCTGTAGGGGAGCAGTCTTCAAGCTGTAAATATCCAAGAGGACCAAGCTACAGTGGACCTTTTCTGCACACTGGCAACATCGGAATTGAGACAGGAGGGGTGGTTTTCCCATTTCCGTGGATCTAAGGTATTGGGCTCCTTAATATGGCTGTGCCCATATCAAACATATACACATTCACTCAGGTCTTTCTTCACTCACTACAGAGGTATAAAGATAACACTCATGTCTGGAAAGAACATGGAGAGATAGACACCACTCACTACTACACATATCACTCAGAATACAAACCATGCCTCTCTGAAGAGTCATTGGGTACTAGTGTACTTCTGAAGAATCTTTAGGCTCATATACCCAGAAAGTTCCATTTCTATTTAGCTGTATTTGAAGTTGGTAAATGTGGATAGATATATGTACGAAGAAGCTTAATCTAGCATTCTTTCTGTGATCAAAAATGTTGAAGTACCATTCAGCTGTAGGGAAATGTCCGGTAAAATTATGATATAGTTCCACGTGGACCATTAAGCAGGAAAAAGAATACTTCCAGTTAAGTTCCCAGCGGCAGACCCCGCGGGGAGCCGCTTTACGGGGTGGCGCGGGCGCGCATGCGCGGGTTGGGGCGGGGCCTGGGACGGCACTCCCGGCGCCGAAGCCACGCCCACCTCGAGTCGTCACCACGTGACCCAGCGAGCCAGGCTGCGCCCACTGAGCAGTCCTGCCCGGAGGCCCAGCCTCCAGGCTCCTGCGGTGCAGCCCGGGTGACCCGGAGCCCCGCGGTGCGCGACGGTGCTAAGCGTGACCTCGGCCGGGGGGCGAGGCGTGCGGGGAGGAGGCGCCGCGAGGCGGGACGCGCAGTCCGGGTGCGAGGGAAGTGAGTGCGGGCTGCGCGCCGGGCTGTGCGCCGGGCTGCGCGGGGGGCGGGGGCGGGGGCGGGACCGGGCCCCCGGCGGGCTGCGGCTCGCACACCCCGCTGGCCCGCCGGCTCGCCCGGCCTCCTGCGCGCCGCCGAGAGCCAGCGGGCGCCGCTTCGGAAAGTCTGCCGCTGCACCTGCACTCTGGGGATTTGGAAAGGCTCCAGAAAGCTCACCTGAGAGTGTTTTCCCAGCACCTGCTGGAGTGTTCGTGTTTGTGTTTTTAAGGCGGTGGGGGGTGGGGGGGTGGGGGGGGTTCAACTTTGGGGAGAAGATGAAGCTGAGAACATATAGGATTTTATTTGTAGAGATGTCCGTAAATTAGGTGAAGAAAGGAGATTGTGCATTTGACAAGTCGAGGTCATATCTGACCCTTAGGGGCGGGCACAGCCACTATTATTGTTGGTTTGTTGGGTTTTTGGAGACTAGTTAGGCTGGCCTCACCTCCTTGTGTGGTTTTGGGTGATTCGAGTAGTCTTGAACTTCCCATCCTCCCGCCTCTGCCTCCCCGCTGCTGCTGTTGTTACAGGCTAGTGCCACCAGGCCCAGCCTGCAATATTATTTTCTAATTGTTTCGTTTTTCCACTGCTAGATTTTTGTTTTTGGAAGCTTTGTTTTCTAAGTCATTTCACGCTAGTTTTCATATATAATATTTAAAGGCAAACCCACTTATATTTGGAAAAATAAATACTAAGCGACGTTTTATTTGAGCACATTAGGTACTTGGCACGGTCTTGGCTGTTGTGGTTAGAGATGAGCAATATGGACGAGGTGCCCACTTCTTCGTGAGAGAGGGACTCTTGGTCACTGGCAGTGGGGCTGCACACTGTAG
This sequence comes from Peromyscus californicus insignis, assembly GCF_007827085.1. Classification (NCBI taxonomy): domain Eukaryota; kingdom Metazoa; phylum Chordata; class Mammalia; order Rodentia; family Cricetidae; genus Peromyscus; species Peromyscus californicus. Next base: position 37,170,244 of record NW_026294595.1, on the reverse strand, counting down.
AAATCAGTCCGAATGTTTCTCAGAAGGCTAACTTATGACCTAACTGTACAACTTCTTGTATACCCAAAGGCCTAAGTCCTACCACAGAGATACATGCACATGTATATTACAAGAAATGGAGCCATCCTAGATGTCTGTCATCAGATAAATGGATTTTAAAAGTTGGTACATGTACACAATAGAATTGTACCTTGCCATAAAGAAAAACGAAATCATGATTTTTGTAGGAAAGTGGATGGAGCTAGAAATGACCCCGTTAAGTGAAATAAAGCAGACTCAGACAAATGCTGCCTTTCTCTGGTGTGGATCCGGAACTGTTAAACTTGCTAGTTAAGAAATTGAAAATTTGTTCTTTGACAGTTTGATATACATAATATGTACATAATGCATTCTCACTGCTCTCATCCCTTACCCTTCCTTGACTCCACCCCACCCTCTGGCAAACTCCCCTTCTCCCCACTTTCCCTGCAAAACTCTGTCCCACCTTCTTGTCTTTTTGTTTTATGAGCCCCTGAGAGTTTTACCAGGACCTTCTATGTGGCCGTGGATTTAAAAGGATTCATTTGAGCCTCGTGGCTCAGCAGCCGTGGGTACACAAGTGAACTTGTCTCCTTCTCCCAGAATCTACCATTGGCCAATAGGAGCAGTGCCTCAGGAGCCGCTCCCTGATCCTTGACTCCTGGGCCCAGTCCTTTGCAGGCCCAGTGCAAGGAACCACACACAGCTGCTGTGAGTTTATGATCACAGAGGCTGTGCTGCATCTGGAGGGTGGAATTTCAAAGCACCTGGCCACCGCCTCTAGAGTTCCTTTTGTTCCCAGCCTACGGTTGTTCCTTAAGCTGTAGAAGGGATGGTGTCAGCATCTTGTTCAGGGCTGACTCCTCAGCTTTACTTTTTCCCAGCGTCTCGAGTAGCCATGAGACTCAGCATTCACCACTGCTCGTGGCAAAGAGGTTTCTCTAGGGCTGAGGGTACCATCTGTCTATGGTTTTGAACATAGATGTTTAGAAGGGCAGCTTGACACTCTGTCAGTTAAGCTAAACAACAATAGTAAGTTTTCCCCTAAAGACTTACGGCGTCTCCAGGCATGGATTATGGGCAGGTTTTTCAGTCCTGGGCATGGAGTCCCTCCTTTTCAGCTGTCCACGGATCCAATCAGAGGGAGATTGGTTATGCCCATAGCAGGTGTACCACTGTCACACTGGTGGGTACATCTTGCCTGGCAGGTTGTGCTTCTAGTTCATAGAGTTTCAGCTCCGTACGACTTGTCTTTTCGCTCCAGCAGCCTTCCATAGTGCCATCTGGCACCCAAAGCTAGCCAGCAGGGAGGAGGTTTCTAGGTCAGTTCCAGCTTAAGTTCTTTGACTCTTGGAACCAAGTGTGGAATTTTCAGCAGTGGAGCCTAATGGTCTAATTCTAGTGGACAACCAAGGAATGGCAAGAGCCTGCCGTTTGGGGGCTCCTGAGGCTTCTCTGACAAGCAGTCGCTATGAAGTGTGGGCGTTTAAATGAGAATGACCCGATCGATAGGTTCATATCTTTTAATCCTTGGTCGCCGGTTGGTGGGACTGTTTAGGAAGGATTAGGGAGTGTGGCTTTGTTGGAGGAGGTGTGTCACTGAGGATGGGCTTGGAGGTTTCAAAAGGCCATGGCATTTCCAGTTTGCTCTCTCTCTGCCTCATGCCTGTGGGTCGATGTGAGCTCTCAGCTCCAGGGCCATGCCTACTCGCCTCAGCCGTGCTCCTCCGTGCTCCCCACTGTGGTGGTTCCAGATTCTAACCCTCTGAAAATGCAATCAAGTCTTCCATCAGTTTTCTTAGTCATGGTGCCTTTTCACAACAATGGAAAAGAAATTTAGATAGGAGGTGTCCCACATCTGGCACTCAGATTTTTCCTCAGTGACTCTAGGGCAGTGTTAGCTAGTCATACAAGTTATCTGCCTTTAAACTTTGATGCTTTTCAATTGGGTATCCATGTGGCCTTTGATACACCCTTTGCTTTGGTTAACCCCCCCCAATCCCCCCAACCCCCCCAACCCCGTCTCTCATCCCCTCCCCCTCCCCCTCCCAGCTTAACCCTTTCTGCCCCAGTCTTCTCTCGTCTCTACTGTATGTTGAGTAGCCCATGAAACTACTCTGTCTCCGCCATTCAAGTCTCCCTATTCCCAATGTCCCCTTTCCAGTTTCCTGGCTTCCACAGGTATCCCAAGTTAAACACATAAAACTGAAAAGTTGAAGCTAGGATTCTGGCTCTTAATTCTTACATTTGTGTCGGGTGGGGATATGTGGGTCATAAAATTAGGAAGGAGAACAAGAAAAGGGAGAAAACTCAGGGGATGGGAAGAAAGTAATGGAATATGTATGACATGCGGCTAGAGAGATGGTCCAGTGGTTAAGAGCACTGGCTACTCTTCCAGAGGACCCGGGTTTGATTCCTAACACCCACATAACAGCTCATAACTGTCTATGAACTGCCAAATCCAGGGCCCTCTGGGTGTCTGCCGACACTGCACTTGTGTGGTGCACAAACATGCATATAGGCAAAACATTCATATACTGTACACACACATATACACCACACACACGCATATATGTGTGCATGTGTATGTGCGTGTGTGTGTGTGTGTGTGTGTGTGTGTGTGTGTGTGTGTGTGTGTGTATAAAATTCATGACATGAAGGCAGAAGGGGGTTATTTCCAGAGGGTTCAGAGATCAGGGAGGAAAGTAGGGAAATTCAACAAGACAAACTGAATGAAAATAATCATGATGAAACATAAAACTATATGTTAGTTTTAAAAATTGAATCTAAAACTTACCTCGAATAAACAACAGGAACACCAAAGATTTGTAAATAAATATTGCTGAATTTCAAAAAAGGAATCAGACCATATGTTTTTATGAGCTATAGAGAGGAATTTTTAAGTTTTTAAATTTTGTTTTTGGATTGTGTATGGTGTGGCCAACTCTCTTTTCTCGGCATCTTGGTCTCCCCGCCTCAAATCTTTTGTGTCTTTATGCAAACCGTGACAACACAACCACATTTTGAATGAGATTTGGGGGATTTCTCCCCCGTCAATAACTCATGTGTAAAGCAAACAGCCTTGGCTCTCCTGTGACACAGTTAGGAGTGGAAATGTTTCTGAGTTGAGAATAACAGGTTTGAAGTGAGGCCAGCTTTTAGGCTCCGAAGGTGAAGCGAGGCTATTGGGGTGGCTATGGCCTGCAGAAGAGATACTCTTGTGTTTTCTGTTCCATCATCTCCTCAAATTATCCCAGGTACTAAGTGTCCTTCAACATGGGGGTGCGGGCGTCTTCGTTGGGTAGATCCTGTTACCCGAACTTGGATTTCCCTGATTCCTAGGCTGGCACGTAACGTTGACCTGTTTACAAACGCTCAGGCTGTCTTCCGTGGCGTGAGGAACATGGTGAAGCTGATTCGCACGCTGGCAGATCACGGTGATGACGTCAGCTGCTGTGCCTTCTCCTCGTCCCTCTTGGCTACCTGCTCCCTGGACAAGACCATCCGCCTGTACTCCCTGAGTGACTTCTCGGAGCTGCCGCACTCCCCGTTGAGGTTTCACACCTACGCGGTCCACTGCTGCTGCTTCTCTCCCTCCGGACACATTTTGGCATCATGTTCAACCGACGGTACCACAGTGCTTTGGAGTGCGCACAGCGGACAGTCCCTGACGGTGATGGAGCAGCCGGGGGGCAGCCCCGTGCGGGTTTGCTGCTTCTCGCCGGACTCGGCTTACCTGGCCTCAGGGGCCGCTGATGGATCTGTTGTCTTGTGGAATGCACAGTCATACAAATTATATAGGTATGGCTGTTTAAACCCTGCCTGGCTGGAACCCTGTTAAAATTAGGTTTTACTTTTTACTGTGGTAAAATAGACACACAGTTGACCATTTTAGTTGAGATTGTTAAGTACACTAGAAACATAGCCTTCATTATGTCGACAATGAAAATAATCTAATAATGTTCTTCCTGCATGGCATCTGCAGAGCAGGAGGCCAGCTGGTCAAAGACTGTTGCTCCTTTGTGGTCTCAGAGCTGAAGAAGGGGATGCTTTTAAGTGATGGTAGGGGGCTAGCTTAGTCTAATCAGGCAGCTCAGAATGAATGCGATGTCTCTGATTTATAGAAATGAACGCCTGTGGTTAGCTAGCCAGGTTTGTGATTTCCACCTCTGTGGCACAGCTTCCTTCCTGCCCGTGATTAATACTGCACTAATAGCTGGGTCCTAATCAGTTTGTTTACCTACCTGACGAACAGTGTTACCAGGACAGCACTTTTGCCCTCTTCCCAAGAGAAGCACTGCGCCACACCACATGTTTTCTTCATAGAGTTTGTTTGAAGATGAGGCACTATTACCTGAGTGATGTCAGTACAGAAATTGAATGTGCTTTTGATCATAATAGTGTGTCTTTTCAGTAAAAATCATTCTGTGTATTTTAAATAGGGCCATTGTTACTCTTGGTTGTTTTTCACTTTTTTAGGTTTTGGGGTTTCAGTGTGTTCATGTTGACTTGCTATGAGGATATAAAGATGAGGATTGTAGTGACTCTGGTCCCTGTGATCTGGGCTCATAGGTATAGCTAATAGATTTAAATCCTCCCTGTCGGTCGGTTTATAGCACGAGATGCTTTATTTGGTGGGCATCAGTCACCCATTCTGGTTGTCGTAACTGCTGTCATTGTAAAAGGGACTGTCTGTCATATAAAGAACACCTCATCTCCTCCTGTTTTGCTTTGGTTTCAGGTGTGGTGGTGTCAAGGATGGCTCCTTGGTGGCCTGTGCATTCTCTCCTGATGGAAGCCTCCTTGTCACTGGCTCCTCTGGTGGAGATTTAACAGCGTGGGATAATCGAATGAGGTGTCTGCACAATGAGAAAGCTCACGACCTGGGGATTACCTGCTGTGACTTTTCCCCACGGCCCCTTTCTGGTTGGTCAGCTCACCCTTTTAAGCACAGGATCCCTGTTTGTAATTCCTCTGACTTGGTCCTTTGCGTTTCCATCCCAGCATTAGTATTGAGGGTCTCTCCATTCTATTACAGAACCATCCTTTGTCTTTCGAGATCAAAATGAACTGTGAAGAGCTGTTACATGAAAAAATGTCTTTTTTTTTTTTGTCTGTACAGGACATTTCTGCTTGTTACAGTAGATTGAGATTCTTTGAATATGGGATTTTCACAGACTTAACTTTTGCTTTTACTGTCTTTTTTTTTAAAATTGGAATTGAGATAGAAATTAGAAATTTTTCTTTTTCTTTTCTTTTTTCTTTCTTTCTTTTTTTTTGTTTTTTTGTTTTTGTTTTTGTTTTTGTTTTTCAAGACAGGGTTTCTCTGTGTAGTCCTGGCTGTCCTAGAAATCACTGTGTAGACCAGGCTGGCCTCAAACTCAGAGATCCCCCTGCCTCTGCCTCAAAGGTGTGTGCAACCACCGCCTGGCTTAGAAATGGGAAATTTACAAATTGGGAAAGGTTTGGGGAGATAAAGTTGATAAGGAACTTGTTGTGCAAGTCGGGGGACATGTGTGGATCTCCAGCACCACACCACCACACAGCAATCCAGACGCAATGGTGTGTGCTCCCGAAGTCTCAGCACTGGAGGGTGTCTGGGGTGTGCAGGTAGGAGCCTAACCCGATCAGCAGGTCCAGATTGACTGAGAGAGCTTGTCTCACAAACTGTGGGAAGCAGTTGAGGAAACCACTTGATGATGACCTCTGGTTCCTTGTGTGCATGTATGTGCACACACAAACATGTACACACACCAGGTTGGAAATAGAAGGAACATTTTTCCTTTACTAATTTAATCTTCCAAAAACTGATTAAGATGTTTGACAACATAACTAATTTTTTAAAAAGAGGGACAAGAAGTCCTAACTAAACTCTTGGTTTTAAATGGAGACATTGGCTTGAACAATTAGCCCTGTTCATTTTCTTTTTCCTTTCTTTTTATTTATCCTGTGTCTTTTACATCATGTATCTGAGGCCATTCATTTCCTGTCCCTTCACACCTGCCTTCCACCCCTGCACATACACCCCCAAATAAAACAAAATTTAAGAGGAAAAAAATGAAAAACATCTCGTCCTGGAAGCTGCAGTGTGACACAGAATGTCACGCAGTAAACCCCTTTGCCCATACGTCTGCTTGCAGGTGTCCATTGCATAGAGTCATCGGTCTGGTTCAAGGCCTGTGTCAGAGGAGAAACTCTGCCTCTGCCCTCTCTGGTCTTGTCCTCAGATCAGAGCGATCTGTGGCAACAACGGAACCGCACAAGTAAATTAAACTTTTTCTGGCAGACAAGTATGTTCAACCCATTACCTATAATGTTGTTTGAATGAGAACAGATCCAAATTAACAAAACATTTTCCCTTTTTATTATACCAGCAGTTCTCAACCTGTGGGTTGTGAACCCTTTGGCAAACCTCTGTCTCCAAAAATATTTACATTACGATTCATAACAGTAGCAAAATTACAGTTAGGAAGTAGCAACAAAAAGAATTTCATGGTTGAGGGTCACCACTGCATGAGGATCTGTATTTAGGGTCGCAGCGTTAGGAAGACTGAGGACCATTGTGTTAAATGAAGCCTTTGAACATTGGCATGTGTAACATGGGGTTCAGTACCCACTTGGGGCTGGCTGTGTTGTTGGCAGCTTGGCACAGACAACAGACAGAATGGCTTCGGCATTGCCCTTGTTCCAGAGCCCTCAATGGCTCAAAGACAGCGAAGGTCAAATTTCAGATCCCTAAAGCACAGTCTTTAAGTGCCTTCTTAGCATGTTGTACCTAACCCAATTGAAGATCAGTCCTGGCTTCGGACATCTCTTAGCACACAGCCTGTCTCCATTCCTTGACTGTATTGAATTTGGTTTTCAAGCAGTTTCCCCGGGGGGGCCCTTCACCTAGACAGACACCAGACCTTGACTGCTGAGGATTGCTTGATTAGCTGAAATCTTTTCTTTTTTAACCTTTTGACATTATATATCAGGTTCATAGATTTTTTTTTCTTGAATCCATTCTTCTGTTAAATTCTCTACCCAGTTTAGTTAAGCATTTTAGTCTTTTGATGATCATTTTGTGCTGTTTTATTCCCAGGATGGTTTATAATAGACAGGAACCATTTTGCCCATTTTTGAGGCACCTTCTCCACATCTTTGAGGCGCTCCCTTGTTGAAAAAGAGCATTACAAAGAGTCACACTGTCTAGGCAAGGAGGTTTGAGATCGCACACAGCATGGTGGGAAGAATACTTAGCTTTTACCCTACCACAGGGGGGTGACCTTGTCTCACCTCTGAAGGGGAAAGAAAGGGGCCAGGTGTCAGGAGTGCCTGGCATGTGGAGGTTGGGCAGACAGTCACACAAGACTTTCTTTCACAAGATGGTGGGCTAGCCATCGTTGATAGGAAACATTGTTTTTCACACATTGAATCATGGATGAGTTGTATAAATATGGAGGAATTTAGATTTCTTTTTTGCGCAAGGGGATAATCTAAAAATATCATCGTTGCACTAGATAATTGTGAGAGAGGGTACAGTGAAGCCACTGAACTGGACCACCCTGTGGGTAGAAAGAAAAGTTTACTGGGGTTTAGAACACACTGCTGATCGGCTCCCATGAATAGGGTAGCAACTCGGTGGGAAAGCACACAGATTTTATATGATAGTCCGCAAGATGGGGATTTAGTCTAGTAGATACATAATGAAATTCTGAATTCTCTAAGAAAACATTATCTAGCGGCATAGGAGATGCCAACTTGATTTGATTAATTATCCTAAACTGTGTAATATTTTCCACCAGATCAGCTGAATTGATATGGTTTTATATTTATATAAATTCAAATTTTCCTCTTGATCAAATCCATTGGAAAATAAATTTTCACTATTATTCCATGTGCATTACAGCAGCCTTTTAAGAACTTGGTACTTCAGAAAGCATTTATGTTGGGTGTGATTAACCATTTAACATTCTTAAAATAGCTGACTTTTCTAATTTTTTTCTTTAATGATAGCTTCATAGCCTCTAAAATTCAACTGGAAGATGTTCTACTTTGGTGGTTATTGGTTTTTACAGCTTTGAGCTATAACCTAAAAGGACATTTTTATTTTATTTTATTTTATTTTGGTTTTTTTTGAGACAGTTTCTCTGTGTATAGTTTTGGTGCCTGTCCTGGATCTCACTCGTAGACCAGGCTGGCCTCGAATAATAGAGATCCACCTGGCTGTGCCTCTCAAGCGCTGAGATTAAAGGCGTGCACCACCATCACCTGGCCAAGGACTTTTTTAAAACAGCAATTTCAGCCTTTAATCCCAGTATTTGGAAGGCAGAGCCAGGCGGATCTCTGTGAGTTCAAGGCCAGCCTAGTCTACAGAGTAAGATCCAGGACAGGCACCAAAACTACACAGAGAAACCCTGTTTCAAAAAAACCAAACCAAACCAAACCAAACCAAACAAAAAACCTAGCAATTTCAGAGTAAAGTTACAATCCTATATAATACCTGGTTAGAAGAAATTCTGTAACCATTTTATCGATAGTGTCAGCTGACAAATATTCATTGTTTACATGGCATAGACGAGTCACATTAGCAGATCTCAGCAGAATCAAAACTTTTGGTTTACAAATTCTTTGTTTATCTAACTTGCTGTTTTTAGGTGGAGAACACGGCCTTCAGTTTTACCGATTGGCATCAAGTGGTCAGGATTGTGAAATCAAACTCTGGGTTGTTTCTTTTACCCCTGTCTTAGGTATGTCTTAACTGTCTGAATTATTTGTGACCTGCAGAAGACTTTAATCTTTTTCTTAAAACTTAAGATACTCTGGATATTTTAAATAATAGTAAAAATATGCCTTTAATCCCAGCACTCAGGAGGCAGAGACAGGTGGATCTCTGTGAGTTCGAGGCCAGCCTGGTCTACAGAGAGAGATCCAGGACAGGCACCAAAACTACACAGAGAAACCCTGTCTCGAAAAACAAAAAAAAACACCCTGTCAGGAGACGGAGGCAGGAGGATGAGTACCTTCAATACCAGCTTCAGCTGTGTAACATGGACAAGGCCAGCCTGGGCTGTGACAGACCAACCTCGGAAGCAAAGAGAGGCTTTGATTGGATGTAAAAGTCTGTTGTCCACATCTGGCTCTGACCACACCCTGCCCCTGCCACGCTGTCCTTGACTTAGCTTTGACTCTTCCAGTGGCTTTCACACTCTTGCTAAACGTTGCGTACATCACCTTTGCGTTTATTTATCGTGGCTGCTGTTTATTGATGAGTGAGTCTTCCTCATGCTCGGTCTCATTTTCTCAGGTGGTCTTTCAGTCAGGACACGTGTGGTGGTCTGCGTTGGGCTACGGTATTCCTTCATCGTGTCTCTAATGATCCTCTCCTGTGCTGTCTTTCTGAACTTCCGTCAGTTGGCTGTTGGAGGCCTTGAATGGATTCTCCCAGCCACACACAAATTCATCTCTCAATCTATTGAATCTGTATTTTTTTTTACTTTTTGAGGAAATCATTCACTTTCAGTTTTTTGAATCGATCTCATCAATTTCTAAAAGTTCATCTTTAAGTCATTTCATTTTTTTCTAAGGTTACTTATTGGGGCTGGAGAGATTGCTCAGTGGTGCACTGTGCTTACTGCTCTTGAGGAGGGCCTGAGTTCGGTTTCTAACCCCCGTGTAGGATGGCTGACAGGTACCCACAGGGCACCTGTACTCACATGCTTGTATCCCCACACGCTCAGGTATATATAATTAAAAATAAAATAAATATATGTTAAGAGTTATTTCTTGTTATGGGGGTGGGGCACGAATGGTATGCGTGTGGAGGCCAGTGGAAAACTGGAGGTGGTTTCTGCCACCTTCACGTCGGTTCTAGGAACTGAACTCAGCTCCTCAGACTTCTGTGACAAGCACCTTTTTACCCCTGAGCTATCTCACTGGCCTTTTGGTTTTTTTTTTTATAGTTGGTTTTTGTTGTTGTTTTAATGAATGAGACAAGGAAGAATTTTTCAAATTCTATTCTCATAACCCCTTGGCTCCGTCTATGCCTGCCTACATTTGTCTCCTCCACATCGTTTCCTTTAGATGTCCAGTGACACTGTTTACATCTAGAGAGTTGACAGCAAGGATCTTAGGAGCTCACTGCCCTCAAGGCCTGTAGCATGAAGAGGTGCGTTTGCCTTCTTGGGAAGGAATTGAGGCCAGGTGGATGTCTTGTCATCAGCTGCCATTTTCCTTATATAGGTTGCTCCTGGGGAAAATCGCCTGCCTGGTGCAGCCTACTGTGGGGTGGGGGCCAGGAGGGATTGAGGCAGACGGTGAGTGTTTCCTGTTCAGACTCTGGGGTAATCATTTCGGTTCTGACCTTGTTTCCCTGGCTGTTGATGGTCCGTCCTATCTGAAAGGCTTTCCTGGGACGGAATGCGTCCTCTTCAGGGTTAGCCCCTCTGCACTGGGCTGTTCGCCCATCAGTCAGCCTGTTTTCTGACCTTCCACGATTGGTTCAGCTTCTCTGTGGATGTCTCCTTCCCAGGCACTGTTTGCATTCATATCTTGACAAATTCATCAATTATCATTTAAGGATTTTAAAGCATTGTGGTCAAACAGCTTTTTGATCCACATGCCTCAAAATGGGTTGTCATTTGTTACCTAATAAGCTTCAGCTAGAATACAAACTACGGTTTTGCCATGAATTGTTCTAGAGTGTAAGGAAGAGCCTCATGAGGAACGAAGAGACTGTTCATGCTAGTTTACATGTAATATCCTTTTCATCTAGAACATGATGGGGAGGTGGGACTTCTTCCTTCTCAAGTCTATCCAAGATAATCCTTATCCCTTTCTTTACTCAGGTAAAATTCTGGTACAAAATACAAATACAGTCACGTGTGGGCATCCTGAATACAATTACCTTGAAATTGTTCAAAAGGAAAACCTGTGATCCATTGTAAACTATCTTTACACCACTCTTTAAGAAACATGGGGGACCTCTTGGGTGTGCAGGGAAAGCCTCTTTAGACAGCATCTGTCACTGTAGGCCCCTTACTCGGCTTCATGGTATTGTGGGGCACAGGCAGACCTAGGCCCTGGACTCAGGAGCCGTTCTCACGGACGAGTTCCGCGGTCACCTGGGATGTGCAGCTGACTTGTGTTTGACTGTTGGCATGAAAGCTTTCAAAGTTCACCCAGGTTCTGGGATCTGCCGCCGTCTTAATGCTCCTCTCTGCTCTCCCAGGTAAACGCGTCTGTCCCGCTTTGAGTGTGAGCCTTCTTGTCTGGTTAAACGTTTGATTTCTGACACCTCAGCAGAGATCTTAGATCTCACCACTCCATAACTTCTTACGGTTGTTTCTACCTGTTGGCATCAGAACACACCGAATTCCGTCTGCTGACTTTTAAGAGAGTTGTGTTTATTTTCTGTAATTCTAAAGATTTTATGGTTGTCCTTTTTTCCCCCTTTATTTCAAGACAGGGTTTCTCTGTGTAGCTCTGGCTGTCCTGGAACTTGCTCTGTAGACCAGGCTGGCCCTAAACTCACAGAGATCCGCCTGCCTCTGCCTCCTGAGTGTGCCACCACCATGCCTGGCTATGACTGGAGATGTTGTAGATTTACAGGATTATAAATACCATTGATTTATGTACAGAAAGACAAAATGTGTTGATAATGTCAGACTTCACAAAATACAAGCACTGATTTTTTTTTTAGGCTTTTAGGCAGGTTTTTTGTTTTGTTTTGTTTTTTTTTAATCTTACCAAGCATTAAAATTATGCATAGTTCACATGTTTAAAAATTTTAGTGATTATAAAATTGCGCTAGCCTAGTCTTTGCATCAATTTAAAACAAAATCTGCCATTGGCAGCACTAATTGGATTTAATGGATTATAAGAAAAAAATCTATTATTGAAGCGTGTATGTGTGGAGTGTGTGTTTATGTATATGTATGTGTGGTGTATGGGTGTGTGTGTGTGTGGTGTGAGTGTATGTGTGTGGTATGTGTGTGTTGTGTGTGTGTGTTGTGTGTATATGTGTGTGTGGTGTGTATATGTGTGTGTGTGTTGTGTGTATATGTGTGTGTATGTGTGGTGTGTGTGTGTGTGTGTGTGTGTGTGTGTGTGTTTGTGTAAGCTAGAGATTAGACTCAGGACTACACCTCCAGCTGTTACTGAGTGTTGAAACCATCTCAAACCTACGGTATAATTATCTGCTATCTATGTGGAAACCTAAGCTGCATGAAGATTTTTATGACCTTGTCTTTTTGTTACTCACATTATTAAGTAGAGAAATGAAATTGTACGCATAATCAACTTACTAATTTTCTCACCTTGTTAATTACAGGCTTTGAATTAAAATATAAAAGTACACTACGTGGGCACTGTGCCCCTGTTCTGACTTGTGCTTTTTCCTACGATGGACAGATGCTTGTGTCAGGGTAAGCGATCTATAACGAAACCATTGATGCTCTGGAAGCTCCCTCTGTCGTTGTTTTGCTTACATTCAGCTATTCATTGTGTGAGCATGCGCGTGCCACAGTATGTGTGCGCAGGGCAGAGCACAGCTTACATGGTGTGGGTTCCAGGGCTTGACCTCAGATCATCAGGCTTGGTGGTAATCATCTTTACCTGCTGAGCCATTCCACCAGCCCAGTGTTTTTGCCTCCTTTCCTATGCTTCATATTTTGGGTCTTCTAAATTTTAACCATTGAGTGGTATGGTGCCGCCTTAGCATGGTTAGTTTGTATTTCCTCAAAGCAATGAGGTGAGAACTTGGCTGTGATCTATTTCAGTAATGGATATTTCCCCCTTCATCTCAAGATGATCGCAGGTGAATCACACTCACTTCCAACTTAAACCTTGCTTTGGTGCAGCAGACAGGTTGGGCTTATTTATACGGTGTATGGCTGTAGAGAAGGTTACTTTTCAATCTCACCATTTTGAATGTGATTCATGTTTTTTTCTTCTAGATGTTCATAAAACTTTTAGTTGTGGTTTTCTGTACATTCACTTTGATAGAACTACATGTGGGCTAATTTTTAGCTTGCTAGGAATTTTTTAAAAAACTAATTTGGGGGGTGAGGGTGGGGGGGATGTGCTCTGTGTGAAAATTAGAGGATGCCTGCAGGAGTGGGTTCTCTCCCTTTACCACGAGGGTACCAGGGATTTAACTCAATCCTCATGTTGTTGGACTTTCTTTCGATTGCCAGCTCCCAAGTAATGACACAGGGACTTAGTATTAAGTACGAAAGCTTGGCCTTAGCTTAGGCTTGTTCCCAACTAGCTCTTAAAACTTAAATTAGTCTGTTATGTTAATCTGTGTTCTGCCATGTGGCTCGTTACCTCTCCTCCATGCTGTACATCTGACTCCCTCTGCATCTTGCTGGAGATATCCGCCTCTTTTCTTCCCAGAGTTCCTGTCTCTGCCCGGAAGTCCTGCCTCTCCTCTCCTGTCTAGCACTTGGCCATTCGGCTCCTTATTAAACCAATCAGAAGGTGCCTTTCACACAGTGTACTTAAATATCCCACAACCTCCTCAGGCTTGGCAACAGGCACCTTGACCCACTGAGCCATCTTGCTGGGCCAGGAATTCTTTTTGAGACAGGGTCTCATGTGTAGCACTGGGTGGCTGAAACTTGCTGTGTAGACCAGGCTGGCCTTGAACTCTTGGTGATCTTCTACCTGTACCTCCTGAATACTGAGATTGCATAGTACAAACCACAGTGACCAGCCATGCCAGGAATCCTTTGAGCTTCTTAAATCTGTAGAAGAACGTTCCATTTCTGAAAATGCTTACCTCTTCTGTTATTGCCCTTGTCCCTTTCTCTGTCCTCTAAGGTGCCAGTTAAGTGCAGATTGTACCTTCCGACTGTAAACGTTCTCTCTTTTAGTCTTTCTTATTTTTATTGTTTATGTCTTCTACATTTTTTTATGTATTTTTATGTGTATGAATGTTTTGCCTCCCTATATGTCCATGTACCATGTGTATGCCTGGTGCCCAAAGAAGCCAGAAGAGGGCATCAGATCCCCTGGGATCGGAGCTACAGCTGGTTGCGAGTCACCCTGTCTGTGGGTGCCAGGAACCAAACCCAGGTCCTCTGCAGGAACAGCCAGTGTTCTTCACTGCTGAGCCGTCTCTCCGGCCAGTTCGTCTTTTTATCCTTCGTTCTTGATTCCCCTTTACTGATGCTCTCTTCAGCTAACTGTGCTACTTAAAAGTTTTTTAGTTTTGTTTAACTTTATTTTAATGTTTGTTTATGTATGTTTTTATGTGTATGAATGTTTTGCCCACATGTATGTAAGTGTACCAAGTGCACATGTCAGATGTGCTGGGGCTGGAGTTGGGGATGGTTGTGATCTATCATGTGGGTGCTGGGAATCGAACTCAAGTCCTGTGGAAGAACAGCCAGTGCTGTGAATTGCTGAGCCACCTCTCCAGCCCCCTACTCTGCTACAGTTAATAGTCTTCTGACTTAGTTTTGCTTAAACTGTGCCTCTGCAGTTTCTAATTGGCTGTTTAAGGCTCTTTTGACCAGTTTTGTGATTTCCTGTTCTCAGTTGGAGCATTCCTTTTCGAAGCTTGATCTTAGGAAGTTTGATTTGAACACACATGCTTGATTCAATTACTTTATAATATTTTTTCATAAAATTTATATTATAGTTTGACAATTAGCCTATTTTCAAACAAAAATAAAAGATATGATTCCTTTGTTGTTTAGATTAAAAAAAGTTCCTAGATACTTCAGTAAGACAGGCTCCATACTCCTCTGACGTTAACTTTAGGATTTATTATTTATAATTTTGTGTATGAGTGTGATTGTATGAGGGTATGTGCATGTGAGTGGATGAGAGTATGTGCATGTGAGTGTATGAGGGTATGCGCATGTGAGTGTATGAGGGTATGCGCATGTGAGTGTATGAGGGTATGCGCATGTGAGTGTATGAGGGTATGCGCATGTGAGTGTATGAGGGTATGCGCATGTGAGTGTATGAGGGTATGCGCGTGTGAGTGTATGAGGGTATGCGCGTGTGAGTGTATGAGGGTATGTGCGTGTGAGTGTATGAGGGTATGTGTGTGTGAGTGCAGGTACCTGAGGAGGCTAGAGGTATCAGAAACCCCTGCTAATTGTGAGCTACCTTGTGTGGGTTCTGGGTGCTGAACTCAGGTCCTCTGCAAGAACAGTGTGCCATCTCTCTGGGCCTCACTTGACGTTAACTTTGTCTTCTCTTGGCAATGTTAGGGATCCACTCAGAACCTTGCCCATGGTAGACAAGCACTCAGCCACTGAGTTACACACCATTAGTTTTTCAAGTTGGTGTTTTTAGAGTGGGAGAAGCTTTGCTTTATTGCCTAAATATTCTTGAGTTTTAGTATGCACTATGGCTAGCAAAGTCCTCTGAGAAAATTCATCCATTTGCCTTTGTTTATAATATTTGTTTTGAAATGAAATAGCATATGATTCTCTGTGTTCTATACTTAATTTTCCACTCCATAACTTTACAGAAGTCCATATCTCTTCTTCAGTTTCCATAATCCTGAAATCAGATTACTGCATTCATCTGTTTTCTTTCCTGTCCCAAAAGTTGTGGCCCAATCCAAATATTTGGGGGCACACATGTGGTGCACACACACAGGCATGTACATATAATAAAAGTTTTAGGAGATTGAGTGTCTTTAAATAAAAAGAACAAACAAGCTAGAGCAGTAGTAGGCCGGAAAGCAGAGGCAGGCCCCCACAGGGTCAGGAACCCACACCTCCGAGTGTGTCGGGATGGTGCCTAGTCCTCAGAGGCAGAACACAGGGGCTCCGGCCACTGGATTATTCATGGCGGACTTATACTATGACAGTATTTCTGGGAGGTGGGAAAAGGAGAGGTGGAGCCTAGTTAGAAGAAGCAGGTCACAGGGGGGCGATAAGTTCTTGGGGGTCATGCTCTCCCTAGGGTCATACCTGTCCCTGGCCTCTTCCTATAGCCCATTCTCTCAGCTTTCTGTCCACTAAGGATGAAGAGCAGCCTCCATCTCCTCACATGCTTCTCTGCAGGCAACAGTAAACTAACCCAGTAAACCCTTCTTCCTCTAAGTTGAAATACGTTAAATGGAAAAGTGGATTTATTTACAGTTTGGGCCAAAAACTGGGGAGGGAACTCTGTCTCTGCCTCCCCCACAGCAGCCTGACAATTTATGAAAAGGATGGAATGAAAGGTAGAAAATGTACAGATAGTTAGCTGGCAGAGAAGTTTCAAAAGCTGGCTTCTTGTTACACCTTCCAGGGGTGGGAAACAGGGGCCTGAGTACCATCCTTCTTAGTCTAGCTCCTGTGGGGAAACTGAGGAAGACAACAACCGTCTTACCTGGGCATCATGGTTCACACCTACAAACCCAGATTTGAGAGACAGCACAGGCAGATTGCCTGGAGTTTTAAGGCCCACCCAGTGTACAGTATGAGATCCTGTCTCAAATAAGATAAATAAGTCCTGATTTTGAGGGAGCTCAGGTTATGCTAGAAGTTTGAGCGTCTCTGGCCCTGGGAAGGTGATGGGCATTGCTGAAATGGTAGTTGGCTCTCTTACCAGCCAAGCAGGATGGGTCTTAGAGTCAGATTCACTTTAATGACATAAAAATAATACATTTCTGGCTAGGCGGTGGTAGCACACACCTTTAATCCCAGCATTCTGGAGGTAGAGACCGGCGGATCTTTGTGAGTTCAAGGCTAGCCTAGTCTACAGAGTGAGTTCCAGGACTATATAAGGGACTTGAGCACTGAAGATTTTGTTATGTGTGGAACCTAGAGGTGGCTTGGAATCACCCTTCTTCTCCCTCAGATACTGAGGGGGTGGTTATAATAAACTTATCACATATTTGCATACTTTCAAAGGAAACTTTAAAGTAGTCAATAGCAAGAGTAAAGACCTTCCCAGTGCCTGGCTTCCAGAGGCACTTGGGTGTTCATGCCTGCTTCGCATACCTCATTTGCCTCAGGGCTGTGCTGCTAGCACATGACATCTAGAAAAGCATGAAGAAGTTTGTCCCTTCACCCTTCTTCTGGCCTCCCCTGTGGTGACTTCCCTTCAGCCCCTCTGCAGAACTTGCATTTTGTTCCACCCTGTTCTCTTGATCTAGCCAGATGTAAGGAGTGTTATATGTCACAGTTTCTACTGAGCACAAACCCCACCTTTATAACTCAGATAGAGACTGCTCCTCTCCATGGTATTTGAGTAGCTAGGACTCCATGGAGCCAGTTTTGAAAGTGCTCACAAATATGTAAAGAGTTTTGAGTTGAAAAAAAAAAGATGCTTATTTTCTCGTGTTGAAAAATAATGAGAAAGAAAAAAAAATAGATGCCGTGTCTTAACTTGTTCTCCACCTTTTGGGCAGCATGGCTCCCACACTTCCATAATTAGGCAGGTCAGAAAACTAGAAAATGCACCAGGAGCTGAGCCACGAGGCACATGGCCTTTCTCCAAACTCTAGTCGTCTCTTATCTCTGTCTGCCAAGTAGGGAAGAGAGCCGGGAAGCCAAGTCTTCTTCCCAAAGACAAGTTCCTTTTCTCCCTGCCAGGGCACTGGTTTCTATAATAGAAACCAGTTCTGTCATAGAGGCTGGGGTCTTATTGTTAGGAAGCGGCCAACCCCGTTACTCCGTAATGACTAGCAGAGGGTGACTTAGGACATTTCCTAAAACTCGTCCCTGTCTTCCCTTGCTTCTCATTCACACCTTCACGGACAGTTGTCCCGACCCAGTGCTCACAGAAGTCACCAACAGTGACTCTTCTTCCCAAGTGACATTGCCTCCGATGGTGGTTTCTGAGAGTGGAATTTCCTTTTCGGCTGGTTGTCAGCGTGACATCCAGAGAATGTGTAGATGGGAGACAAAGTGTCATGAGGACCAGGCGGGAGGATTGTTTTCAATAGAAACTTACCATGAATGGGCTCGGAGCAACTGCACGTGATTCTGGCTTTCGTTCCATTAGAAGTTTAAATGGGTGTGTGTGTGTGTGTGTGTGTGTGTGTGTGTGTGTGTGTGTGTGTGTGTGTGTGTCGGCTGATGGATCTCTCATTTGTCTTTCCTGACGTCTTTCATGTTTACTATGGTGCTGACGTCCGTTCATGCTGCTCTAAGCAGCATACCTGAGTTTCAAAGCTCCTGTGCAGGTAATGTTTTTTCTTGGATAGTTGTCCACATTGATGTTGCTATGAAACTGGGAATTTCCATCCACCATGTTGCTGATGTCACTCCTTAGTGTTTTTTTAAGAGATGCTAAAAAAATATGGAATTTTCCATAAGAATTTTAGATATTCCAGAAATGATAACCTGTAATTTACTGAATTCAGGACTAAATAAGAGCGTTTATATATTATGTCTAGTATAATTCTTATTCTGAATCTGTGACAGAGATTCTGAGGTCAGCACCCATTGATGGTATTCAGTTCCCTACTGAACAGGAACCTTAAGCTAACAGGTAGGACTCCTTTGACTATAGCCCATTCCGTTTTCATGATGATGAACACAGATGTTAGTGTCCCACAGGCAGTGTTAGCACTGGTCTGGGTGACCTTGCAGTGTGTACCATGGTAGCAGAAAGACTCTTCCAAGGGTGGAACAGAAGAAAAAACAGCATGTTTTAACTTATTGTGAAAACCCTGTGCTTTGTTACAGTGCCATAGTTTCTCTGTATTACAGTTCTTTTTCCTACAAGAAGAGTCCCCAGATGTCCGCTCCATTCTAGCTGATAACCTGTCAATCTTCCAGCCTTTTCCAAGAGGGTGTGTTTGGTTTTTATAGAACTTTTCACCTAGTGTTTGCTTTTTTTTTTTAAAGGTCAGTGGATAAGTCTGTCATCATATATGATATCGTAAGTACTTCAGATCTTGTATGGAAACTATATAAATTGTTTATGAGATAATTGAGCTTCAAATTTAGTTGTATAAAATAGGTTTATTTTTAATATATCTATTTATTGTACCCAAGAATATAATATTCGTTCTCACAATGGTGAAATAGTAAGATACTTGGAAAAACCTTAAATATTTCAATAATGTCTTTATGATGGATGGAGTTTTAAATCTAATCTTAGAAATAGCCTGTTTCCATAGCAGCATGGATGTGACCTACCTACCTATAGTTCTTAGAGTACAGGGTGGATTTAGGGACCAGCATAAGACAAGTCTAAGGTACCATAGACTTAGAAAATAGGAGTTTGGGGCAGATTTATATGAGTAAATGCTGAATTGCATGAGTATAAATAAAAGTGTAAACTTTATATTTCATAAAGATATAGTTGATGGGAATGATCTTTAAGAGAAAATTGGTGTTGTGTGGCGCTGCACAGCTGGGTTCAGGCATCAGCTATGGCAGCCTTTCAGTGGAGGTGTACGTCATTAGGGAGTGGTGTCCAACAAGTGCCTAGTCACCCACACAGGAGTTAAAGTCATTGGAGGTTCTGGCAAAAAGTGGGAACAAACCCTCAAACACTCAAGCCAGATGAAAAAGCTGTGTTGTTTTTTACCGGCTTGTTATGGGATGTCTATATTCACAAATAGGTATAACATTGATTTTTGTCTATAAAACATGCACTGGTTCCTGTTAAATACACTTGTCCTGACTAGGTAAGCAGGGAAGAGCAACCTCAATTGGGAAAATACCTCAGCATATGGCCTGTAGGCAATTCTGTCAGGCACCTTTTTCTTTCTTCTTCTTTTTTTTTTTTTTAAAGATTTTATTTTTTGTATATGAGTGCTCTGTTTGCATGACAGAAGAGGGCATCAGATACCATTATAGATGGTTGTGAGCCACCATGTAGTTGCTGGGAATTGAACTCTGGATCTCTGGAAGAACAACTAGTGCTCTTAATTGCTGAGCCATCTCTCCAGCTCCTGGGCAGATTTTCTTAATGCTGGATGTGAAAGGATCACTCCTGAGGCCATGGTGCTAGGTCGTAAGGAAGCAGACAGAGCAAGCCATGGAGAACTGGCCAGTTAGTAGCACTCCCCCATGGCCTTTTCTGTCTCAGTTCCTGCCCTGACTTTGCTCAGTGATAGACTGTGATTTGGAAGTGTAAGTGAAATAAACTGTTGCCTCCCCAGGTTACTTTTGGAAATGGTGTTTTATCACATCCATAGGAACCCTAGTTAGGAAAATACCTGCCCATTGACTGGCCCCCAAGTGTACTCAGGGTATCAGCGGCTTCCATTCACCGATCCTGCAATAAGTACACATCAGATGCCACAGCAAGACTGCACCTTCGTTTATTATGCAGTTGGGTTTCTATTAACAGTCTTGGTCAAACTGACAGATGTCAGGGGTCACTGTAGGAAAACTTCCAAAGGAGGTCGTCAGCCGGCCGCCATGCTGATGCCTGAGAAAGCAGAACAAGCTCTCATGTTTAGTTATGGATGTCAGCTCTCCCTCATTGTCAGCCTCAGCAAGTTAGTTGCTAATGATGCCTTCAGCACGTAGACCTGTCAGTGACCTTCATCCCGACCTTGTCTCTTGCCTGACTGATGAAGTTATTCTGTTCTGTTTCAGGGCACCCAGAGTGTGCTGTACACATTGACGCAGCATACCAGGTCTGAGTTACTTCACAGTTCTAACCTAACTAAAATACTAGCCAGACATAAACACATAACGGCTGTGTTTATTATCTAGGTATGTCACGACTTGTGCCTTTGCACCCAACACCCTGTTACTTGCTACTGGCTCCATGGACAAGACTCTGAACATTTGGGAGTTTGACCTGGAAACACCTTGCCAAGGTTAGTGAGATGACCCCATCCCTGTCCTGTGCTGCCCGCAAACCCAGGGCCTCGGGACCTGCTGGGCAAGTGCTCTCTGCAAGGCAGAGCTACAGCCCAAGCGCTGCGCACCCTTAACCATCTCAACACTGATCAGAAAATTTAGGTACTTTTTTTTTTGTGGTCCTGGGGATTGAACCTGAGACCTTGTGCATGCTAGGCAAGTGCTTTACCTCAGAGCTACAACCCCCAAGTCTAAACTTTAGTAAATCCTTGACATGCTATTCATATTATACTGTACAGACTCAAATTTAATACACCTTAAGACTAATTTTAGAG
Source organism: Peromyscus californicus insignis (assembly GCF_007827085.1). Lineage (NCBI taxonomy): Eukaryota > Metazoa > Chordata > Mammalia > Rodentia > Cricetidae > Peromyscus > Peromyscus californicus. The sequence goes on along the minus strand of NW_026294595.1, from coordinate 37,149,183 downwards.
ACTCTGGCATTAGAGGTGTTTACAGTGAAGTTTTGGCAAAGGCTTGTGTGCACATTCATGTATATCAGGGCCCCTGGGGTTTTCCATTGTTTGTGTTAGGTGCTAGGTTTCCCTGTGAATGTAGCCTGAGGACAGGATCGGAATCCCAGCTTTATCTTGTGGCCTCTCCTTTTGGCCTCTCCAGGCAACACAGGTGTACAACGTAGGAGTTACACCTTTATCACTGTCAGAAGTAACTACACAGCAGTGCTGGTATGTGGGTGACAGAGCAAGCAGAGTGTCCCTTCATGGCTGGAGTGAAGAAAAAGTGGCCAGAAGTGTAGGTTAGTGCTAGAGTGTGTGGCTAGCATGCACAAGGCGCAAGGTTTGATCCCGAGCGCCACAAAAGCAGAAACATCTCTCTGCAGTGAGAAGGAAATTGTTAAAGGCTAGCATTTCCTGTAGCATTAGGTCGCCACTGTTAGTACTGTCCATGACAGTTCTTAAAAGGAAGCTGAACAGTCAACCAGACTCAAGGCGGGAATGTGGAGAGGAGAAGCATTGGCTTTGCCGTTCACTCGGCCTGTGCGTTTAAAGCAGGAAGCACGAGCGATCAGCAGAAGCCACTGATTGAGGACTGGTCAGAGGAGGACGTCTCAACATGGCTCCGTGCTCAAGGCTTGGAAGAGCTCGTCGGCGTTTTCCAGATGAACAACATTGACGGAAAAGAACTGTTGCATCTCACAAAGGAAAGTCTGGCTGGCGATTTGAAAATTGGTAAGAGCAGTGAGGAACGGGCGGTCTTCAGATTCATAGTGACTTCCCCAGCTGTCGGGCTACCTGCTCTCATGGTTGCCGCCTCCCTTCTTGCACAGCAGTAGTCCAGGGTAGTCTTTGTAGAGAGTCATCTGCCTCCTTAGGAAGAAGAAAGTATTTCTTCAAGTAACTAAACCTAGCTTGTAGTTATAATTTAGGAAGTTCCATATTTTAAAAATTGATTGTAGTTCAGACACCTCAAAATTTTCAAAACAATTTTTGTGTTCGTGTGTCTAAGTCCACGTATGTAGGTGTGTGTGGATACGGGGTGTGCATAAGAGGGCGGGCACTTGCTCAAGAGCCAGCCACCCCGTGTCTTGTGACATTCGCTTGGAACTCATCGGTCACTAACACGGGCTACCATGCCTGGCTTTTACACTCCGGTTCTGGATATTGAACTCAGGTCCTCCTGCTTGTGTGAGCTCTGACTGAGCTATCTCACAGTCCAAATGACTCTTTTAAGAGTGATGTTTACACACGGCAGAGGTGTGTGTTCAGCTCACCTTCACAGATAGTACCACCATCACCACTTCTTAATCAGTGCTGAAAGAAATCCCATACCTCACTCAACATATGTGGCCTTCTGTGTCTAACCTGTCTCCTTTTGCCTGTCTTCAACTGATGGAATTTGGGAGAGTTCCATGTTTTAGATCTAATAAATAGTACCTCTATGAACAATCATATACAAGTGGTTTTTTTTTTTTTTGTGGTTTTTGGAGACAGAGTTTCTCAGTGTAGTTTTGGTGCCTGTCCTGGATCTCGCTCTGTAGACCAGGCTGGCCTCGAACTCACAGAGATCCACCTGCCTCTGCCTCACGAGTGCTGGGATTGAAGGCGTGAGCCACCACTGTCCGGCTAATATACAAGTTTTTGTGTGAGCATCTTTTCAGTTTTCTTGTGCATCTATTCAAAGTAGAATTGGTGGGTCACAGGGGAATCCTCTGTTTGACACTGGAGGGGTTGTCAGGCTATTTTCCATAGCAGCCCTGCTATTACACACTCCTACCAGCATGGGGCGAGGTGGGGTGGGGTCAGGGGTGTTTCTCTGTACCACCCCCCCAGCATGGTGGGGGGGGGGGCTCCAGCTTCTCCTAGTGTCTCCAACACTTGTTTGATTTTGTTGTTAGCACCGCCCAGTAGTTATGGTTTCTCCTTAGGCTTTGATTTGCATTTCCTTGATAACTTAGGTATTTGCCTTAATGCATTCAGGTTGCTATGGCAACATCCTGTTAACTAGGTAAGCTAATAAATATCAAATTGATTTCTTCATTCTGCCAAGTCCAAGACCCAGGGACTGGCAGGTGTGGTGTCTAGTCAGGAGTAACGTGTGGTTTACAGACAGCGTCTCTCTTCCTGTTAGTGGGATGGATGAGTTCGCTCTCTGGGGTCTCTTTTGTAAGGGTTCTGGTCCTGTTTGTCTAAAGGCCAGCCTCCAACACCACTGCGTCATTTGTAACTATGTGTCATACTTGTTCTTGGCCTAAGGCAGGGAAGCAGTGGTGATAGGTTTCAACATAGGAATATTCTGCTTTACAGTTTGGAAAATTGGCAAATTCAACAATTTAGAAGCAGAATTAGGAAATATGTTCTCTGGAGCATCTGGTTCTTCACATCATTCTGAAATATCTGATATTTTGGTATTATGTCATGATCTACTGTGTGGCTATGCCCCATGATCCTCCTGCTTCCGCCTCTCAAAGGCTAAGATTATAGGCATGCATGGCTACATACCAGGCCATTCGGAAGTATGTTGAAATGTTTTATTTGTCTTCATTATAGAAGTTAACTTTTAATCTTCAAATACTGTTTTAAGCTACAAAGAATTTCCTTTAGTCTTGGATTTTAAGAAAAACACCCTTTCTGTAAAACAATACATTGGCTGACACAGAGTTAAAGTCAAGATTGAAAATAGAAAAGGCGAACTGAGGACATACATGCTGATGCCTGCTAGTTACATGCAGAAATGTTTTGCCTGCACTTGTCATTGTAGCTTGATTTCAGTTCCTAAGGCCAGTGTGAAATCTGAATTTGCTTTCAGCATACAGAAGTAGCCATGCACTATAAAGTGAGCCACTGTGGGTGTGTTCTCAAACTCTGCACCTTATCTGCCGTCTCCCAGCTTTCCAGGAGTTCAGAGTCACAGTTTCCCTTAAGAAATAACTCCCTACATCATCTATTTGCATAAGGAGTATCCATCCTTGATGTTGAGATGTATTAAGGCATTTGTGAATCTGCTGCCAAAATTTTAAGTATAACGAATGCCTGGTAAAGAGCAGGAAAGCCAATTTTGGACAGTATTAGAAAAGCCATGAGTCCAGTCTCTTAGAGTTGTGCGTGCACACTGGCCTCAGGATATTGCACAGTGCTGTGGATCTTAGAGCTTGGAAGAGATAAACTGGTAGAAATTTAGAATAGCAAGTGCAAAGAAACTACTGTAGGTCAGCATTCATATATTGAAGTAATTAATCATACATTTATAAATAGGAATGAAAAGTTTTTTTTTTTTTTTTTTTGGTTTTTCGAGACAGGGTTTCTCGGTATAGCTTTGTGCCTTTCCTGGAACTCACTTGGTAGCCCAGGCTGGCCTCGAACTCACAGAGATCCACCTGCCTCTGCCTCCCAAGTGCTGGGATTAAAGGCGTGCGCCACCACTGCCCGGCCTGTTTTTTTTTTTTTTGTTCCCCACTGGAGGTTTTACTTTTTGATCTTTCCTTTCTGGGGACTAATAAAAACCCACAAGGCATTTCTTTTTAAAATTCATTTTCCAGGTTGCTAGGGTTTGGATGTGTGTGCCTCGACTTCCATGTGTTAAGCTTGAGTGCCAGCCTGTGCTACTGCAGGGAGATGACAGGAGAGCTTTAGGAGCTGAGACTTAGTGGGATCAAGTTAGGTCACTGTGGTAGCCCCTAAAGAGCACACTGGGGGCCCCTCCCTTCCTAGACACCAGAGGCAGGCGGCTTCGTCACCCAGTGTTCCCACTCCGCTGCCTCTCAACAGGCCAGAATGCAGTGGAGCCAACTCACCCATGGACTAAAGCCAGAGTCTACCCTTCCACCTGCGGGTTGGCTTGAGTATTGTGTCCAGTAACAGAAAGCCGATTATTTAAACATCGTTGAAAAATAATACAAATTTCTTTCCTGGCTTTGTGTGTCATCTGTCTTTACACCCTGAAAGTTTATTTCACTTCCTGGTAATACTTCATTTTACAGATTTTCACCCGCTGCCTAAAGTAACAAATACTCTTTCAGAATCTCTAGGGCTACGCAGCAAAGTGCTGAGGAGTATCGGAGAGCTCAGGACCAGGATGGACTCCCTTTCTTCTGGAGTCCCTGACGAGTTTGTCTGTCCCATCACTAGAGAGCTTATGAAGGACCCCGTCATAGCGTCAGGTATGAGTGGTGGCTGCCAGACTCGGGGTGACGTCCACATAGAGGATAATGCGCACTTCACACAAGTTCCTTTAAATTTGGGCTATGTTCAAAATTCCCATTTTGTTTCTCATAAGTAGGTTTTTTTTCCTTTAAGAAAATTAAAGTAAAAAATTTTACACGTATATTTTGTAATACATTGGACACAGTAAATTGGAATTGAGACAAAGTATTAAGTTTTGAAATTTCACTTAAATTTATATGAATACCAGATGTCAAGACTGTGTGTGTGTGCAGGTGTGCATGCACGTGCAGAGGAGGACATTGGGTGTCTTTCTCTATCACTGTCTGCCTTACTTCCTTAAGACACATGCTTGAACCTTGCAGATTAGGCTAAGCTGGCCGGCCAGTGAGCTCCCAGGATCCACCGGTCTGTCGCTCAGTGCTGGAGTTACAGGCATGCGTTAGCCATGCCAGGCTTTTATGTGGGTGCTGGTGGTGTGGACATGAGTCTTCATGCTCATGCCTGCACAGAAGACTTTTAGCCGCTGCGCCATCTTCCCAACCCTCAAGATGTAAAATGACTGCCTAGATCTCTCTGACCTTTGGTTGTGTCTATCATGAATTTCAAGATTATGAAGTTGGAACATTTGATATCAATTTCTGCATCAGTATACAGACATGCTCAGCAGAATGTTTTTGATTGATTTATCTGTTGCACACATCAGTAATTAATTCTTTTTATATAAAATTTACTTAGCTCTATTTTATGTGCATTGATGTGAAGGTGTCAGATATCAAAAGCTGTCGGGGTCCAGCCCCACGATAGCCTTCACCCAGAGTTCCAGAAGAGACGCTCCCAGTGGCAGATTAACCTGAGGGATTCTCTAATAATCTACGTACACGAAATTCTTTAGTCCATTCACGGTTTTCCTGAGTCAGTTCTCTCTCCACACAGCTTCTCTTCTGCTCTCACACTTAGCTCCTTTCGTGCCTGATTCCACCTCTCTCTGCTGGTCCCTCTAAGTGCCAACCTAATTCCTTCATCTGGTTCTGCCCACTGTGGTCTTCCTCATCTTCCATCTCATCCTTCTAGTTCTTTCTCTAGTTCTTCCCACCTCAGTTCATTCCCCTCCAGTTCTTACCCATCTAGTTCTTCCATTCTCTTTTTTCTTCTCCATCCTTGCTCTGAAAATAAAACTATCTTTTATCCCTTTGGCCTTTATCTCTCCAAGCTATCTCTGCTCTTGCCATTTTCTGGCAGGGTGGGAGAAGTGTGTTTGATGGCTAGGCAACTTCCCTCACAGCTAGATGTACTGTAGGAAGGAACCCTTTAGTTCGGAGTTAATTGTTAAGGGTGGGTCTAAAACTAGAGATAAGACTTTGGAAAGGAGAAAGTTAAGCTTAATAAGCACATCCACCAGGCCTTCTCCAACAGATAGTCTGGATGCTTAAGTCTGTTCTTAGAGAATCTGGGAGGTATCTCAGATAAGATACTTTTGTCTTCTTAGATATTAGATCTTTCATAGTATATACCCTCTAGTCCTTTTTGTCTGTCTGGGAATGGTCCTGGCCGGATGCTGCTAATGATAATTACAGAAAAGCCTGAAATTAGGGATTTTTGTCTGTCTGTTGTAGCACAGTTGGAGAAATTGTGCCCAATGAATAATGGAAAAGTCACACTAGCACACGACAAGTTCATAGCAGGAAACAGCTAATAATCAAAAGCCAATATCACCAAGACTCCTTGAGCCTTGGCCTCATCCTCTGGAAGAGTTCTTAACTCTTCCAGGTCTAGCTTTGTCATAATCAGCTGAATTCCTACTTCATATATTTTTTGGCCTGCAGCAGTTAGATCCCCTGGAACTGGAGTTACAGACAGTTGTGAGCTGCCATGTGGGTGCTGGGAATGGAACCCAGGTCCTCTGGAAGAGCAGCCAGTGCTCATAACCTTTGAGCCATCAGTCCAACCCCAATTCATTCCTTTTTATTGCTGAATAGTGTTGCATTGCACTAGATATACCACATACATTATCCATTAACTGGCAATGGGCTAGCATGTCTGAAAGCTGTCCTAACGTTTCATCCACAGATCTTTGTCTGGACAGCACTCATGTCTCATGATGAAATACTTAGTAAACAATCCAGAAATTCCACTCCTAAGTGCATTTAAAACTGCTGAAATGTTTTTCAAGGTGGATGCACCATTTTAAGCTCATAACTGAGAATTCCAGTTTCTGCCCATATTTGCAAACACATGGTATTTGTTAGTTGTTCTAATCCCGAATAACAGGTATGAAGTAGTATCTCATTGTACTTTTAATCCTCACTGCAATGAAGCATCTTTCAGTATGCTTCTTAGATATTAGATCTTTCATAGTATATACCCTCTAGTCCTTCATTTTGTATTGAATTATCAGTTTGTTTTCTAAGTGTGTCTTTTATCAGGCAATGCATTGTATGCATTTTCTCTATGGTGTCTTTGAAAAACATGTTTAATTTTGATGGGGTCCGCTGGACCACTTTCATGTCGATTCATCATTTTTTAATCCTAAGAAGGCTGCCTGGCCAAGGCTCCGGCATTCACATTGGTTTTTAGGCCTATGGCTTGTTTCAAGCTAATGTTTGCATACGGTTGTCTCAGCTTCACGTACTAATGAGTCCCTCCTCACTGAAGCGAGACACTGGCCACGGAAGGCTCACTCCCAGGCTCAATGTCATCTTTCTGTCCCATCCTGTGTCACTCAGCCCGTGACCGCTGCTGCTTTACAGCGGGTCTCAAGTCAGGCCAGTGAGTCTGCAGGTTTGGTTCCTACTCTCGGACATCACCTGGCTTTCTTCACGGCAGCAGCTTGCTGGGGTTTTCACGAGGACGGTGTTTAATCCGGAGAGGGACTGGGAACATCACTTGCCAGTTAACACGGGTCTTTTCTCTCTCAGCACTGCTGTTTTGCTGCATAGATTTTTGCATATTTTTTCTTTTGTTAAAATTACTTTGTATTTTCTAATACTGTGGTTTTACACTTTGTATTGCATATGTATGTGGGAATAGGATTGGGCTTGGTTTATTGGCTTTGTGTCCTGTGACGGTCCAGCTTTGTAACAAGTGCGTAGATGAGTGGGTTTTCAGTGTGTGTGACTTGGATGGGCAGATAAGCTGGGGATGGTTGTGCACACCTGTAATTCCAGTGGGGAGGCAGGAGCATTGCTGCAAGTCTGAGGTCAGCGTGGGCTACACAGTGAAATCCTGACTGGAAAAGAAAAAGACAGTTTGATAAACTGCTTTACAGCTGGGCAGTATGCATGGTAGCATTATAGTCATCAGTGATCTATACAACTCAAAGCCACACAGCAGTCATGTTAACTGGTGGCTTAGTCTCAGAAAGTTGGGGAAAATAAAAAATTATTAAAAAGTTGGAAAATAAATGTTGGCAAGATAGAAATTGGAATCTTATGTCGGTGAGAATTTAAAATGCTCTGGTGGCTGTTGAAACAAACTTGGCAGTTTCCCAGAAACTTACAACATAGTTCTAACCCCTAGGGGTGTGTGTGTGTGTGTGTGTGTCCAGTTCATGAGAGAGGCTGGGCACTGGGAGTAAGTAGCGTTGAGAACTCCCGCATGGAAACTGTCCACGTTGCTTCTGTCTGCGGAAGGGATACATACAGCGCAGGGCTACACAGTAGAATGTTACCAGCCAGGCAGAGCTGAAGGGCCAACAAAGACGCCATCGCAGCTGAAGCCAGGCAGGGTGGTGCGAGACTGGTACTATTCCCCTGGGGAAGGCAGGAGGACGGCAAGTTCAGGGCCCTGTTGTCAACGGTGTAGTTCGAAGATTTAGCGTGGAGAGAAGCAAGCATTTCAGGCTGGGTGAAAACGATCCAAGTTCAGTAAAGATCACACTGGCCTCCTCCTGAGTGCCGGCCTCACAGGTTTGCGGCCCTTCGCCCACCTCGGTTGTCACATGTGTGACAAAGCAGTTTAGCACAAGCATGGCATGAGACGGTAGCGATTTTCCTCCGGCCATCTCTCTCTGGCCATATTCTGTGGTCTTAACTCCAGTGCTGTTCGACACCTTGAAGGGTTTCCCTGAGCTCTTCCTAAGACCTTTTCCTCCCTCATCTTTACCAGAATGTCTTCACTCCACTCTACCCTCTTTTCAACCGTAGTTTCTGAATTTCAACACAGCTCTGGTCTCAGCTGTTGTGTTTCAGCAGAGCACAATCCAAGCTTAGTACACCTTCAGGGGTTCGAGCCAGCTGCTGTGGCTGGGGTATCTGGACATGGTACAGGCAAAGCAAGAAGACCATTAACTGCCAATAGGTACCCTGGTTTGTACACTGCAGTTCATGTACTAATCCTAATTCCCCTTCCTTCCCTGAAGCAATGTGCTTTTTTTTCTAGATGGCTATTCCTATGAGAGAGAAGCCATGGAAAGCTGGATCCACAAAAAGAAACGCACGAGCCCCATGACAAACCTGGTTCTTCCTTCGCTGGTACTGACACCAAACAGGACTCTGAAAATGGCCATCAATCGATGGCTAGAGACACATGAGAAATGAATCGTTCATAGGGTATCGGATACATTTCCAGTGACGTCGTTCAGCGCTAACCAGGCATTACAAAAGCAAATAGAAGGAAAAGACATGTGAAATTCAGTTACTTTTAAAATGTAAATCACCCTTAAAGCACAGAATTATATGTCTAATGTCATTGCTGTTTCTATAAAAGTGAAAATATTTTTGCACTAATGGGAAAATGGGTAGAAATAAAACTTTGCAATGTCTAACTGTGTTATTAGGTGTAGGCCACATCCTGGAGTAGTTTAGATTCTATGGTTGTTTCCATCTTGGATAACAGCCATTCCATAGTTTTCAGAGAGCATTAGAATAGAATTTTCACAATATAATTGTAAATTGTTTAATAAATTGGGAAAAAATTACTCCAGGCATGTTGAATAGAAATTTTGTTGGGTTCTAACTTTGTATAATATAGGGATTTTCCCCCCCCATTATTCAACCTCAGATGTAAGCTAGCTCAGCTAGTCACTTTAACTTTGCTGAACTATATCGAGTGGCAAACTTCCTCCCAGTGTGAGAACGTGTGTCCAGGCAGCTAGCCTGGGACCTGTTACACCAGCAGCACCGTGTCTGCCTCCGTCACCCAGGACCTGAAGTTGAGGAAGGAGTCTGCACTGACCTCTCAGATGCCTGCCTAAGCTGTTCCCCAGAGCGGAGCCTGACCACCAGGGCAGGGGGCAGAACACTGTGTCTTTAGCCTTTGTCCTGTTCACTCGGCCCCCAGACACTCACAGAGTATCCAAGAACATTAGAATGAAGAAATAGGCCATACTCTGGGAATCCCGGGTATGGACCTGGCCCGTGTCCATGGCCTAGTCAGTATTTCATAAAGCCTCTTATTTACTAAAATGTATTCTTGGCCAATCTCTGAACAACCCCAGACCATAACAATACTGGCACCAGATACACAGGGTACCAGGGCTGCATCAGAGAGCTCTTTCAAGATGCAGCACCCAATTACATTAATCAGGGGTTTATAAAGACAAAATGCACAAGGCACGGGCTTCCTGCATTCATGCAACCAGGGGCAAGCACATATCCTGATGTATTTCCTGCCTACATGGAGTCAGGGGCAAGCAAGCTTGTTTACAGACGGGAAAACACAAGGTTTGTATGAGACCAGGCAATGACAGGAACAGCCCCCAGCATTCTGGGAAGTGATCTGTCCTCGGGCAGGTGGGGCTTACAGGTTAGAGGCATTTTTGTTTTATAGTTTGTTCTCCTAAGCCCAGTGATTTTCAACTTTTAAACATAATATTCACCATCAGAGTCTCGTTTCTTCTCTACTGTAGCTTTGCCTTCATCTCAAACGTTTTTTGTCTGTTAATTTATGGTTTCATTTTTTTGAGACTGGTTTTTGCTGTTGTCTAGATTGGTCCTGCACTGGCCATGTGGCGGAGGTTGGTTAAAACTTGCAATCCTCCTGCTTCTGCCTCCCGAAAGCTGAAATGACAAGACTATGTCATCAAACCCTGCCCCAGCCTCCTAATTCCTGATATCTCTGGCTGGCCTAATCAATCTTCTGTTATTTTTTCTTTCCGTGGTTTGTTCACTTCAGACTGGTATTTCTGGCTTTTTAAGATAATTTTTAAGGTTTTATTTAACCTGGGTGTGGTGGCAAGGCCTTGTCCCCTGCAGAGGCAGGTGAATCTGTGAGCTGGAGACCGGCTGGGTCTACATAGTGAGTTCTAGGCCAGGCAGGGTTACAGAGGGACCACCTTTTTCAAAAACAAAAATGATTTGATTTGATTTCATGTGTTTAGTTTTTTTCTGCACTTGTATATTTGCGCCATATGAGTGCCTGGTACCTTAGAAGTCAGAAGAAGAAATGGGACCCCAGGAGCTAGAAACTGTTAAATTTCAAACCTGGGACCAAATGTGCCTATTTAATATATCAGAGCAGACCTGACCACCAGGTTCTCCCAGCATCCCTCAGTTACAGGGTATGGCTGGCAAACCCTAACCTCTACCCTGAACTCTCCAGCCCAGGGCCTGGGCTGCCCTTCCCCCAGAGGCTCTTCTCCATATAATCCAGACATTTTGGATACCTGCCTTTTGGACTCCTGGCTGCTGCACCTGGTTCCTCCCTCCTCTTCCCCAGTCTTATCCTGTCCACTCAGGACCCTCCCAGAGGTCCCTGCCTCTGACTATGCTCTCCCACATCTCTATAATAAACTTTCCCTCTGCCATACCTACAAGTGGTAATGCCCTTTATTTATTTGTTTGTTTATTTATTTTCATTCAGAGCTAAGGTTGGCTTGGGATACTGTGTGGATGTTACAGGCAGGGATTCAGGAATCTGATCAAGACTGGAAGCCAGTTTTAGAAAAGAGTGTGTTTGATGCCAAAGGTTTTCAGACTTTCTGGCACAGGTGAGTCATGGTGGCACTTACCTCCAATTCAGGAGGACCCTGAAGTTCAAGGTCACCTTCAGCTATATGGCCTGTTAAAGGCTAGCCTGGGACACTTGATAGCTTCTCTCATAATAAAACTAAACACAAAATCAACCAAGCAAACAAAAATAAATGTCAAAGAAGGCAATGGAGAATCTTATCATTCTAGAGGCTATAGGCTCTGCCTGGCCTCCTAGAGGTTGGTCACCCCCTGCAGACACCACTGGGACTACTCACATGCGACCTGCAGGGATGATATGCAGCTTAAGATGACAGACATATATCCATGCTTGTCTTATCCAGTGCATCTGTTTCAGACATTGGCTGTCAGGCTGGTCATACACTAAGATGTTAAGGATACAGTATCACTAGGTGGAAGTCAGCAGGGGTCAGGCTTGGTCATACACTAGGATGTTAAGGATACAGTATCACTAGGTGGAAGTCAGCAGGGTTCATACTGAGTTGTAGTCTATCGCTGGATGCATGTCCATTCCCTACTCATAAAAGCAGAAACAATTTGTTAGAGGCTCAAGCCATCAGCACTCAGTAGGCTAAGGCAGGTAGGTAAGTTCCCATGTATTTGCAACCAGCCTGTCTACCCCAAGAATGCCAGAGCAGCCTGCACCACAGAGTGAGACCTTGTCTCAAACAACATGAAAACATGATGAATATACAAACTTATTAATGAATTTTTAAAAGCCTGGTGGCTCATTCATGGAGCATCACAGAAAATATGAAATTAAAAACTTTTGTAAATGAGGGGCTGGAGAGGTGGCCCAGCAGTTAAGCGTACTTAGGCTGCTCTTCCAGGTGACTGGGGTTCAATTCCCAGAGCCCACATAGTGGCTCACAACCCTGTCACCCCAGGTCCTGGGAATCAAGCGCCCTCTTCTGGCCTTCACAAGCACCAGAAACACACACAGCAAACAATGAATTCAGAAACAACGCTCATATAAATAACTATTTTGTGAATGAAAAGCGCTGTGGACATTTAATCACAAGATTGCCCCAGTCTGCTGTGCATAAATAAAACACCACTTAGAAATTTAAAAAAATGCCTGCCAGTGGTGGCACACGCCCTTAAATCCCAGCACTTGGTTGGCAGAGGCAGGTGGATCTCTGAGTTCCAGGCCAGCCAGGGCTACACACAGAGACCCTGCCTCAAAAAAAAAAAAAAAAAGGGAGGGGGAGAAACAATGTAAATACACCTTTTACTTTCTCCTGTTTCATAAACGTATAATGAGTAAGTTCCTTTACAGAAAACTGCCACATCTAGCTGTCCTTTTTTTTGTAACCACTGCTTTGGGACTTTTTAAACAGATACCAAACTGTATTTCTTTTGTTTCATAGGTAAACCCCTCCATCTTTTACTGTAGAAAGAAATATATTTTATTCTACACAGTTTAGTTTCATTGTGGGCAAAAAAGTGAAAATGAGTTCCACAAAGTAGTGCTTTAAATTGAAAGCTGTACAGAAATTATGCTATTATTTCTAATTGTTCTTTAACTTAGAAGAGAACCATCATTAAACCAAGTATCTCTGTATTGTTTGTTTTTATAAAGTAGGAGACTTGCTGGCTAGCTTTTCACTTAAAAGTTAACAATCACTGAAAGTCACTGGCTAGAAAAGGCAGTTTAAGTTACTTTTAGATGTGTGGGGATAGAGAAATGGCTTGGTTAGGAGCACTAGCTGTTCCTCTAGAGGACCCGGGTTCAATTCCCAGCACCCATGTGGTAGCTCACAACTGTAACTTCCAGGGGATCCAGGGCACAAGGCATGCAGGCAAAATACCGAGACACACAAAGTAAAATAGATGTGTTAAGATTTCTTATAAAGCAAAATACCTGGAAACTACTCATTTTCCAAGTGTTGACTTTTTATCTAAACTGACATTGACAAACAACCCCCTCTTCCACAAGACATCCTCCCCCCACTGTCCCCCCCCCCCCCCCCCCCCTCCCCGGGGACGCTGTGGCCCAGGGGTTGGTTCAGGAGGAGGTGGGGGCAGTGCCCAGTGCCCTCTGACCTGCAGCTTCCCGGGATTTCACTTCTTGCCTGGATAATGAGCAGGTCCTGTCTTTATCAAGACTGAAATCAGAACAGCAACTCCAGCAGTCCTCACACACTGGCTGCTGTCCAGGGTGGTCAAGGCAGGAGCTATACACTCCTCAGCACTACTCTGGCCTTCCTGTCCCATTCTTCTGTTTTATCCTTGAAACAGTGCTGAGGACTAGAAACAGTCAGCCTCCAGCAACGTCAGGAAGGAGGCAGTAACCTAAAGCAGTCACTAGGCTTCAGATCCAAAGTCAGTCTTCCCTGGCAGGTGATGGTGGCCAAGGGAGAGAGTCCATCTCTTGGGAGGCGTCCCCACAGGGAGACCCCCTTGCTCAAGTAAGGCCCACACCCACGCACATAATACACAGCACGAAGTGGGTTTAATGGGCCAGTAAAAACAAAACCATGGAGCTGGGACAGTACATATTGACAGGGATATGGGGAGACTGGAGAAAGGAAATTGGGGCTATGGTCATATTTCCTTGTATGCATATATGAAATTCTCAAGAAAATTATTTTTAAAAAGTATTTGTGTATAGCAGAATATCATTAGGGATCATTTCATTCACACACACACACCCGTCGTGTTTGGCTCTGTCCTAGGTCTCCGGGCCCTCCAGCCTTTGGGTCCTGGCCCTCCAGGCAGTGTCAGGGGTGGGTAGGCTCCTCGTGGCATGGGTCTAAAACTGGACCAACCAGTCACTGGTCATGCCACCTTTACCCCAACACCTACTGCAGGCAGGACAAATTGTAGGTCGAAGCTTTTGTGGCTGGGCTGGTATCCCAGTCCCTCCACTGGAAGTCTTGCCTGGTCACAGGAGATGGCCAGTTCAGGCTCTGTATCCCCCACTGCTAGGAGTCTTAGCTAGTGTACTCAGGTTGGTGCCTGGCCCGAGTGTCAGCAGAGAAGCTTCATCCAGCAACTGATGGACACAGATGCAGACCCACAGCCAAACATTAGGCAGAGCTCAGAATCCTGCTGAAGAGGGGGAAGAAAGATTGGAGGAGCCAGAGGGGTCAAGGACATCACAAAAAAAACTCACAGAATCAACTAACCTGGGCTCATGGGGGGTGGAGAGGAGGTTGGGGGACTGGGAGGAGAGGAAGGAGGGGAAACTGCGGTTGGGATGTAAAGAATAATAATCTTATATAGATATAAAAAGAAGTACTTGGAAAAAAATAGACATATGCCAACAAGGATGAGGGAAGTCTCACAGAGTCCCCACCACTAGATGAAGAACTACAGACAATTAGTGGCTGCTGAATTAATCTTCTCAAGGGGCAAGCCCCCAATAGGCTATCCAGTCCTAAATGCATGTCCATACAAGCAACAATAACTGGACTCAGGAGATTAGGGGTAGGTGTGTGTGTGTGTGTGTGTGTAAAACAGTTGAAGGGTCATGAATGTGAGCGGGCATGGGGGTGATAGGGGAGAAGTTGGATGGGCACAGGAAGCTGTGGAAATATGAATACAGTATGCATATGGAAAAGTCTCAAAAATTTTAAGTTAAAAAATACATAAACAAATATTTCAAGTAAGAATCGTGTATCATGATACAACGAAAACAATCTCACTCTTGACTGCTCTATCTGTGGGCGTAAAGACAAAAAGACCCTTTTAACTGAAGAATAATGTAAATGTGCTAAAAGAACCAGCCATTCTTTTTTATTTATTTATTTTTATGTGCACTGGTGTTTTGTCTGCATGTATGGCTGTGTGAGGGTGTCAGATCTTGGAGTTACAGACAGTTGTGAGCTGCCATGTGGGTGCTGGGAGTTGAAGCCGGGTCTTCTGGCCGAGCCATCTCTCCAGCCCCCGAGCTGTTCAGAGTTCTGCCCTCTAATGGAGCACAGGGCACTGCCAGTCTGTGTTACAGATCACCTGCTGCCAGTCAGCGAGCCCATTACTACACATTCCTGTTCCTCATGCTTCTTCCCTATTGAAGGAAAAACCAACAATTTTGATGCTAGAGGACTCTGGAATTTCTAGAAGCTTCCACTTTATTCTGGAATGAAGATGAAACATGTGTTTGTTGCTATATTGAAAGTGCTTTTCAGGCCAGGCGGTGGTGGTGCACGCCTTTAATCCCAGCACTCGGGAGGCAGAGCTAGGCGGATCTCTGAGTTCAAGGCCAGCCTGGTCTACAGAGTGAGTTCCAGGACAGGCACCAAAACTACACAGAGAAACCCTGTCTCAAAAAACAAACAAACAAACAAAAAAACAAAGTGTTTTTCACCCTTTAGGGTACCATTAAAACGAGGCAGGTAGCTGTTGAGAAGGTATTACTGTCTACTTACCCCTATCAATGAATGCCAACCCACTTGTAGTAATGGTTTTTATTCCATATGGAGAAGTACAGTAGATGTGCAGAAACAAAACTACATAACCAAAGAGAGACTTTCACAAATATTAAAGGAAACAATAAATAGCCATAGGAATGAGAGCAGAGCTCAGAGAACGCTCATACAAATGGCCTAGCTTTTTGTACAAAGCACGCTACACACACAGGAACATACGCCGAAAAACACTGCAAGGTTCCTATTCGTACAAAACCTTAGTGATGTTCACACGAACATCATGGCTACTCCTTTTTAAAACATTCTGCAAATATAGAACTTCCTTCTCCCCAGGTCTGGAAAATACATCATTTCACATCTCAACATATAAAATACTCCCCCCCCCATCTCTCTCAAACCAGCATTTGAACATCCTCCACTTTCATATAAAAATACCATAAGCCAAGGTTCATCCCTGTACCTTATCTTTACAGATGAATAGCACCTCAGAGGTGTTCAGACGAGATAAAGTGCCGTTAGGGGTATCCTGTTAACATGCCATGGGAGCGCATCGTTCAGTGCAGTAACCAGCATGGATGGAGCTTACAGAGAACATGCAGACGGATGGCAGGGTTCTGTGGTTTGTCTTTAGGTTAACTTCTTCTGAGTTATATGTACAAGCCTGAATAAAACTGGGCTAGCTGTTTCTATATACAACATGTGACTGCAAAATAATGACTGCATAATGAAAACAACCAACCCCCCAGACCTCCAGGGTCCTGTGTACACACTGTCCCTAGAGGACATCGGAGGCTTGTTTCAGGGACTTCCGTCGCTGTCCAGAGCGCCTTTGGAACCAGTTAGAGCTAAGCTGTGGGCATCACCAAGGATGCTTGTCTTGGTACTTTTGCACAAAAGTATCTGACCTGGTTACCAACCGAAAGTCTAGATGGCCTTCCCCTTCTATCAGCAACACCATGAAGCATGAATATATTTCCAAAAAAAAAGGCTATAAAAATACTCTGCGAAAAAGACCATTAACATGGAAGTAAATGTGTGATCCCCTTTGAGTAACTGTCACGATGGAAATGATACTTGGGTGTGCTCGTATTTCAGTAACAGGAAAAAAACCTGCTGTTTACAGTCACATTTATTATATCTGGTCAAAAAGTACTCAGGTTGCAATGTTTATACACATGTAAGAACTGGGGTGTGACTAAGGGATCTGTAACTTTTTGAACATTCCCCCATCTTTCCCAGAATACACTTCCAGACATTATGTCAGGAATTAAAATCTTTTACCAGTGGATGTTTCTTTCTTCTCTAAGTAAATGTGCTTTTGTACACAGCAAACCAAACATCTCCTAAGAGAACAGCTTCAGTTGATATCTTCTTGGCAGCCTTTAAATTGACAGGTAGAAGCCGAGTGTAGTTTTTAATTGTTTAGCATTCCTGTTTGGGGGCGATTTCTAGCTATGTATTATAGTTTTATGCTACATTTTTAATATGTCAATGGCATTAGATCCACCCAAGAGGTGGAAAATATAGCTAAAATGTAATTCTTATTATGGAAAAAAAAAAAAAAGACATGATTCGCTACCCAAGCCAACAGACTGCACTCCAGATATTACAACATAGGGGCTGCTTAAGGCTCACACATTCGACTCTATGAAGGATCGCTTTGGTTTCGCTGAAGTGAGGTGGCTCCTGTGGGCTTCTGTACTGACATGAGGCGGCTGCTTAGAGATGTTTTCCTGGTACAGGTGAGGCACACCCTTCGTTATCCTGCTGTCTTGACAGAGGGCTGGGATTTGGCACTTACTCTCCTCCAGCTCCTTCACCTGTGCCCCGTTGGGGACACCCGTGCCCAGGGGGGAGACTGAGCAAGGTTTGGCTTGGCTACAGTAGCCTCCTGGCTTGAGAGGGGGCTTGTCGGAGTTAGGCTGCAGGCCAGCTGCAGTGGCTGTGTTTGTGAGTAGCCCCTCTGCCCCCTGGCAGTGCCACGAGCGACTCGGAGGATTGCTCTGCTGCTGAAACCTGGCAGTCTTGTCCATGATGCCCATGAAGGGAGTACTGCGGGGCCTGTGTTCACTGGTGCCGCCCTGCACCGGGTTGGTGCCCTTGTCTTTGATTCGAGAGTCTGGGCCTTGGACCTTGAATCCATCTGAAAAACTACTGCTTGAAGTCAAACTACTGGTGGAACTTGACATCTTTATGCTGCTAGACGGAGAGCCAGAAGAACCCGAGCTGGCGAGGGACGCCGCCGGGTGTCGCACATCGGGTCCACCCTGGCTCGGAGGAGGAGCTACATCCACAGTCATAGAGGCATGAGCCAAGAGCCGCTCGGCAGCTTTGATCTTGCTTGGTAGAGGATATGCAGTTCCGCTCTCACTGCGCTGCAGCTGGAGGTTCTGGCTGGGGCCCAGCCGATCCCCAAAGTGGCCACAACCAGTTCCTGCAGCGAAGGGACCCGTTCCCTCTAAATGCTGGTTTCTGCTGCCCGCAGGGGCTACCGATATTCTACCAGGCATGGGGCTTGGGGGAGGGTTATGGGAAGAGACTTGTATTTTTGTGCTACTGTTCCTCATGCTCGATTGCCCAGAACCCAGGTGTTGGTTGGTCTTCACGATCTGTGCCTGTTTGGTCGGCTGCATAACCAAGCCTGGCTGAGCTACAGTCTCTCTCAGGGACTTGCTGATTCCTGTCCTGCTCTGTGGTGACACTGGCCTGCCTTTGGACTGTAAGCCCTCTTGAAGGTTTCGGATATACGGGGAAGGGGCAGATGGCGGGGGCTGGGATCTGGGAGTTGGGGAAATGGATTCTTCCTGTGAAGACGTTTCTTCCTCTTCTGCCTCCTCGATGGGGAAGTGGTCCTTTAAACTGGAGGCTGGCGCATCCTCTTCATTGTCCGAGTCATTGGACGGAGCTGGCGGGGGACCCTGCTGCTTTTGCTGCTGGCTCCTCTGGAGCTGTTTGCACTCTTCCTCCACACGGGCCAGAAGCCTCTTGATTTCCTGATTGGTGGGACAGAGTTTCACGGCCTCCTGCAGGTCCGCCAGAGCTGCCAGGAACTGCCTTCATATGGAAGCAGAAGATGTGATTAGACGCCACATGTGAGCATGCTCGGAATGGAACTGTCCTTACGCTAGCTGTCCCCAGAGGGGAAAGAGCGAGGTTCAAGCACTGGCTGAGGTGGTGGAGTCCTGGTTGGCCCAGAGATGCAGGGCCAAGTCCAGTGCTTCGGGGCCAAGTCCAGTGCTGCACTCTGACCCAGGGCTTTGTGACTCCGCATCCCTGATCTATCTGTACAGACTCGCAGACAGAGGGTGCCAGAATCCTGCTCGCCCCATCATGTCCCCTTCTAACTCAGAGGTCAGACATAACCCTCTTCTGCTCCCGTGCCACCCCTATTTGTCAGTCTCCCTGAAACCAGACCTCAGCCGGTGTTCTGTGCTGGGGTATGGTGGGAAGACTCCGGAATGCCAGGAAAATGAAAGGGTAGCCACCAGAGTAACACCCACTACCACGCTCTTGGAAGCTACTGGTCTCTATTAAAAGGGATGGGGATTGTCTGAGTAACAACCCTGATGAAGGAATACCCTCAAACTCATCTAGGCTCCCATAGTCACGTGGGTGACCCCAGACAGTACCTGCTATTCCTCTTTGCTCTTGCCCGGGCATAAAAGGCTTCATAGGACTTGGGTTTCAATTCCAGAGCCTTCGAAGCAAATTCCTCTGCCAAGCCAAAGTCCTGGAGTCAACAGTTAAACACACGAGTCAGAAGTAGTGCCGAGAAAAGGGGCTGTCTCCTAGGAGCTCTGCTCTAAGGGCAACAGAGCCCTGGTACCTGGGGGAGGCAGGGTTCTGGGGAGGCAGGGCAGGACGCATTTCCCCGTCTGCTTGTTTAAAGTTGGATAATCGGAGCTTATGACTATTCTTAAGAATCCAGCACAGAAGCAGCAATTATGACTCAGGAGAGGGCAGGGGTAACAGGGCACAGAAGACAGGGGGGGGGCAGGAGAGGGTCCAGGCCAGGAGCAGTCTGTAGGTGTCTGGGTGCAGGGCTGCATCCTTCTGCTCTCTCAGCAGGGCAGGTGGTGTGAACCCGGAGCAGGTGAGTTACACAGGGTGGGAGTGGGGGGAGGGTAGGGGAGGATGACGTTCAAATCATTGGTAGGAAGAACTACAAAACATCTACTAGTAACAAACTACAAGTTAACCACTACTGGTTATCAATTGAGTGTTTACTAAGCAGGCCCTCTGAGAAAACGGCCACAGGGCAGGTTGACTGTGAGAGGTTGACTGGGTTGGACTTTTTCTTGATGGTTCACAGCACTGGCAGCATCCCAGCTGGGGGAGAGGGGGCGCAGCTTGCATTTGCTGCTTTCACTGAAGCAAAGGAAGTTCAACGTCAGCGCATTCATCAGCATTTTGGGAGGTGGGCAGTGGCTGTGACCCGGACCTGTAAGAGGTCCCTGAGAGCCCCGGGTCCCCACAGCACCCCAGTCAGGTTGGTAGTCCCAAGACTGAGCCTAGGGGATGGCTGTCCCCTGCTGCTAAGGAACGAAGGGCTGGGGATAACAACTCCGGCTTACGTTGGTTTTCCTCCGGCATCGAGACAGATTGAGATAGAGGGAGACTCTTAGTTCATTGAACGGCCTCATGTCTTCTCCGAATCCTTCCCGAGGGAACTTCCTTAAGGCATACTGGTACCTCTGGGCCGCCTCCTTCATCTTCCCTTTCTAGGATTCAAAACCCACATGAAGTTAACCTTTCCCAGGGGCTCTAAGATGAACCACCATGCTGAAGACCATCACGTAAAATCATCATGGCCCAGAAGAAGGATCCAGATGGGTAGGTGTCTTATAGGAACCAGGAGACTAGTCTGAGCATGATCAGGCTGCACCGACTTCACATGTAATCACCCAGCAAGGAAAAAGACGGCTGAACAAGAAAAGTGTTTGTAAACTGCAAAATCACGAACTCCCCATCTTCACCCATCAAATTATCTTCTCGCATGTAATTTCAGTGTTATTTCAAGAACCATGTTTCGCTGAAATATATTTTAATTTCAAGTATAATATGAAAAAAAACGCTGTAGTTTCTAAGTCAGCTAGTGCCTCAAGGATAAACCTGCAGCTTGCTGGAGAATAATAATAATGCTTCTTTTAGAGGCGCTGAAGAACTGACTTCAAAAATCAGAGCCAGAGCCCATCCCTCTCCAAGCTGAGGAAATCCATTTGCTCAGGCAGCCCACTGCACAGCAGGAGCTGCAGCCTGTTGGAAATGGCTTGATATTTCTGACATAATTACCTAGCAGAACCCCCATTAAAACTACTTCAAAGCCACAACAGTATCCACCCTGAACTCAATTTCCAACCGACTCCAAGCTGGAACCCTGCTGGGTCATGCTGTAGGCCTAGTTATTTGTTACTATGAAAAAAAAAAAAAAAACCAACAGAAAGGAAATAAATGAACAACATAGCAGATAAAGCTGCCTAGTAGTGAAAAGGAGTAAGTAGTCACGATCTCCCCCCCCCACCCCCCCCCACCCCGGGAATCTTAATTCTACCTAATTACAGGTCTGGAAGGAGTAGTAACCTATGTAAAGGGCCTCCACACCTACCCAAGCCAGGCGGTGGCCACAGACATAGATTTACGGTTTTCCTGGGGCAGAGCCACACTGCCTTGCCTGTGCCTACAGAACCTGAGCCTACAGAACCTGAGCCCACAGAACCTGTGCCTACAGAACCTGAGTCTACAGAACCTGAGCCTACAGAACCTGAGCCCACAGAACCTGAGTCTATCTCTGTGCCAGCAGTGGCTGACTGGTCTGGAGAGACTGCAAAGCTGCATGCATTTACCAGAGCTACCCACCATGGATCTAAACTGGTAGCTCCTTTGGGAAAATTGAAAGTCAAATTTATGAATCTGTAGGTTTTATTTCCACTTCTGAGGGAAACTGAGAAAAAAACCAACAACAACCTATCTCTTGAGAAACTGAGAGCATGTTACTTGGTCACATTCAATAAAAATATCACTAAAAACACTTAAAATCCCCAAATTTAGAGAATTAAGAACTGGGAAGTGAAAGGCCGGGGGTGAGAGGGGAACACTGGCTGGTTCTTTTAATTTCCTTTCCAAATACACTGATGTACTTGGCATGTATTGTGTAGGCACACACACACCCCACAGATGCACGTGGGGGTCAGAGGACAACCTGTAGGATTCCTTTCTCTGCTTCTCCCAGGTGGGCGGGCCTAGGATTCCGAGGGGCTGCCAACCTAGGCAGCCAACAGCCAACCACTGCATCCTCCTCCTCCTGTCCCCTGAAACGTTCTCTTCTTCTACAAATGCTCCTTGGTGTCTTTTGCCATGTACCTCGTGACGAGGTCCAGTGCCATGCTTGGAAATTTGACAGGCGGGGAAACCAAGGGACCTTCCTGTGGGACGTGCCAGCTGACCTAGCAGTGGCTCTCCTTCATGCAGGAGCTTAGACAGGAAGTCACAGCCAGCACCAGGAGTATCACCAACAATTGTTCTCAAACACAAAGAGAAGTGCTTTCCCATTAAGATTCTGCTGTTTGGAGATTAACAGGCTCCTGGGCAAGAGGTCAGGTTAGAAAGTTTGGGAACTTCTGTTCTTGCGAAGTTACACTCTCTGACAGAAGCATGGCTGCAACATCCAACACCAAACTCAGGGGTGGTCCCAAGTCAACAACGGCGGCCCAGAAAGGGACGAAGCCTCTTACCTTGTACATCACATTTCCTTCCTCCATCAATTTCTGCAAAAGTATAATCAAAATATCAGGTTTGGATGTGGCCATTGCCCAAGCGGCATTTCCTGCAAAATAAACATGCCGTCAGAGGTGCTTCCTCGGCCCAGGAGGCAGTTCCCTTCTGCGGCCCCAACACTCGACAGGACCAGCCGCAGGAACTCAGGGCAAGGCAGTGCTGGGCTGTGCCCGGCGTTTCCGGCAGCAGGACTCTAGCAGGCTGGTTTAAACTATTTTATGCCACGGCAAGCCCTGTGGAGGAATCATCAGTGCCCACAAAAGCTATCTTATCGCTCCACTAACACTGGAAACGAAGATGCTGGCCTTCACCTGAGGAGGAGTCCAGAAAAGCAAGGAGGCCCTTAAGGGCATCCTCCTGGCTCCCTGAAACACCCAGCACAGCAGGGGTGGGAAGCTGCTGTCCCCAAGGCCCCAGCACTCTGACCACAGGCCACTCTGAGGTCCTAGCTTGGATCCCCTGCCCGGTCCCTGTCCAGCTTCTCTTTGGTCTGGCTCTAGCCTCATCTCTAGCCCTCAACCTGGCCTTGGGACACTGCTAATCACACACATACAGCTCTGCCACGTACTATGACCTTGGGAGGCCACGGAGCACCTTGTGTTTTGTGTTTGATTTCAGGTACAAAGACGGCATCACCACTGCCCACATACAGGATCAAGGTAAAAAGGGAAACTGGTCCCACACTGGGAAAAACCGTTTTACCCCCCGTACCCAGACCTGCTCATGGTCAAAGGGCCTTGGCAGCAAATCCAAATGGGCCCTGCGGTTCTTCCCTGCGTACATGCCAAATTTACGTGAGGCTCCACTAGCCACATACGTGGGCCTCCACACAACCCTTGGCCAAGGCCACTCTCTCCTCAGTGTCGTCTTCATAGCAATTGTGTGCACCGGGGTCAGAACTTTCTGTCAAGCTGTCATGATAACGCTAGAACAGCAGCTTGTTCTACAGAACCATCCAGGGCGTTCTAGCCGCGGATGCTCAGCCCATGTGCAAGTGCAGCAGAGCCCAACCGCAGTGGTCTGAATGAGAACGGCCCCCATAGGCTCATATATTCATTTATTTGAATGGTTGGGTCCCAGTTGGGTGGAACTGTTTGGGTAGGATTAGGAGGTGTGGTCTTGTGGGAGGAGGTGTGTCTCGGGGGTGAGCTTTGAGGCTTCAAAAGCCCACACCATTCCCAGTTGTCTCTCTGTCTCATGCTACTGGATCAGATGCAAGCTCTCAGCTACTGCTCTAGCGCCATGCCCGCCTGCTGCCATGGTCCCCACCATGATGGTCGTGGACTCCCCCTCTGGACTCTAACTCTTCCTTCTTGGCCATGTTCTCATCACAGCACTAAAAAAGGAAGACACTAACACTTCCTGGTGTGAGTGTCCCTCCCACTTAGCCTCTGCTCTCTGCCTACCAGGAGAGGATGTTATATGCTAAAAGGCAGCAAGATGGCTCAGGGGTTGAAGGCACTTGCCTCTAAGGCTGGGGACCCGAGTTTAATCCCTGGGACCCACGAACCGCCCTCTGCCCTCTGTGTATAGCCTGTGTTCACACACAGAATAAAATGTAATTTTTTTTTTTTAAACAAGAAAATCGAAAGCAACTTCAGTTTACGGGATGACTGGGATTAAATGAGACATGAGACAGAGCAGAGCAGGAGGCAGAGAGAGAGGGAGAGAGAGGGAGAGAGAGGGAGAGAGAGAGAGAGAGAGAGAGAGAGAGAGAGAGAGAGAGAGAGAGAGAGCGCACACACACACACACACACACACACACACACACACACACACACACGCTGCCAGCCCCCAGCAGGTAATCTTCAGTCCTTTCAGGAAAGGTGCTTGCTGGAAGCCAACCCTCTGGCCCCGCTGCCCCCGCTGCCCCCGCTGCCCCCCGCTGCCCCCGCTGCCCCGCTGCCCCGGAGTGGGGTTCACTGACCTAGTTTGGCTCCCTTTCTAAGCAGTGTAACCACCACAGCGGTGTTTCGACAGCCAATGGCTCTGTCCAGGGGGCGCATCCCACTGTGGTCCACGTGCTCAATCACGGCTCCCTTCTCCACCAGATACAGCACCTGGAGCAGCAGGGACAGCACAAGCCTGAGGAACAGTCCCTGGCAGGAGCGGTCATTGCGGGTGTGTGTGTGTGGGGGGGGGAGGCGTGTGTGTGTGTGTGTGTCAACGGACACCAAGGAAAGGGGCTACAGCCATGACTGGACTCTCTCTGCTGAAGCGACTCTGCTGTCAGTGATGAGGAAGGCAAGCCGACAGGTACAGACAGGTGTGAGCCCAAGGACAGGATCTGTGTCTGACCCCACTTCCACGGCCACAGACAAGACTCATGGTCACCTTTTCACCTGCGACTAGCAGGGAGGCTGCTGCCATGGCCTTTGGCATGCTCCAGACACAGACTCACACAGCGTGAGAGGACAAGCTGCAGACGTGAGCAGCCTGGAACCAGATGGGCCAGAGTCAGTCACTTCAGGGCTTAAGAAAGAGGTGACACTGTCAGGACTGTGAAGATGGGGCGTCTGAGGTCACCGTATCAAGGCTGGGGATGAGGAAACAGCTGCGTGTGCACGACACGGGAAATGCCAAGAAAAAAAACTACCTTGGCCACTCCAAATTTTCCACTTACTAGAAAAGAAACTTCTGTCCAGCTTAGATGGTTGTGTGTCTGCAACAGGACGTGTTTCCTACCAATAAATCCGCTGGGTGTTCAAAATGACACTAGCGAAGCTACTGTCTAGAATATGAAAGAGCTACACCAACCATAAAACCAAACCAACACGTGGGTAAGGGACGTCAACAGACATTTCT
Source organism: Peromyscus californicus insignis (assembly GCF_007827085.1). Classification (NCBI taxonomy): domain Eukaryota; kingdom Metazoa; phylum Chordata; class Mammalia; order Rodentia; family Cricetidae; genus Peromyscus; species Peromyscus californicus. The sequence continues at coordinate 37,124,117 of NW_026294595.1, read as the reverse complement.
CCGAAGAGGAGACCCAGCAAGCATGTGAAAGAGATGGTGAGTCCCTAGTTGTTAGAGAAATGAAAATCAAAGCCATGGTGTGGGATCAACCCACACTCACAGGACTGTATTTTCTAAAAGAGTGGGGTGGGTGTTAACGATGACGTCAAGACACTGGAGCCCTGTGATGGAAATGCAAGCTCCCACTCGTGGACGGTGGAGTGGAGAGGGGCTGTGTGGTGGTGGGCCGTCCTTAGAGAGCTTTAAAAACAGAATTACTGCCAGGGATAGTGGTGCGCACATCTGCCATCAGAGTATTTGAGAGGTAGAGTGGGGAGGGTCAGAAGTGCAAGGCCAACCTTGGCTACAGTGGGAGCTGGAGGCCAGGCTGGGCTGTGTGAGACGTTATCTTTAAAAAACAGCATTACCCTATGACCTTGCAAGGGCATTTCTGAGCATGGAGCCATAAAGATTGAGAGTGGGGCCTTTTAAGAGTTATTTGTCCAGTCATATTTCTACTGATGCCTGAATGCATGAATAAAATCCTGGCCCCAGGTCACCGCCTTTCCACAGCACGACATGTGTCTCTCTGGCCCATCCTCTCATCGGATGCATGGGACTAAGGAAGCAGGCTCCCAGGTAGCTCAGAAATGCCCTGGTGCCTGCAGAGGTCTGGAATGCACATCTGCCCTGGAAGACATCTCCCAGTTCTCAGTTTCTAAATGAAAATTATAACTAGAAATAATTTAAAACAATTAGGATATTATAAATTAACTATTCTCTTAATAATTTTTCTTAAGGGAAAGTAGTTTCTGAATGAGCTATATAGGAATTTTATTTATATGCATCACATGATTAAAAATAAAGCTATGAATCGGGCATACATGTTAAACTCTATGTCTGCAGTACATGCAGTTGGTAGGGGTAGGACTTTCAAGCTTTAAAAAGCACATTAAGACCTCGACTAACAGTCTTGGGTTGGACTGCATGTAACAGAGTTATAGACAATTGAAAAAATCCCACACACCATGTGTACGTGTGTGTACACACACAGAGGCCACAGTCAGACAGCTTCACAGAGCCTGTGCCTCAGAGCAGGCACCTCGTTCCATCTGACCCATCCTGCACACGGGAAGGCACCCACACCGGAAGTGACCATCCACTAGTACCCACCGTCTCTGCGTCACCATAGAAGGCGGCCAGGTCCAAGGGAGTACGGCCATTTTTGTCCGTCTGATCTATCTCTGCTCCTTCTTCAACCAGGTACTGGACCACGGCCCTGTGACCCTTCAGACATGCCCAACTCAATGCTGACAGGCCCTCTTTGTCCAGGGAAGAAAGAGCAGCGCCTGAGAGAAGAGTCCATTTACAACTGGTTGGCAGAAATGAAGGTGTCCTAAAAGACACTTGTGTTTCCCAATCTCACTACCAGACTGTTGAAAAATGTACCCCAAAGAATGAGATTTCCCCCCAAGAATCTCATGCTGAGAGAAGGAAACTACACCAGCCAGGGGGAGAACTTGTCTCCCAAGAAGAGATCTCCCAGTTCTAATAACTTGTTAGACCACCTAACAGGACAAGATGGAAGCCCAGACAATGATGGGTCAGTGGCATGTGGGACCAGACCTCAACTGGAACTACTTAGATGTTCATATCCTTGGCCCTTACATTAAACATTGATTTCACTTCAGGACCCCAAGATAGACTTGAGGAGGCTGCTGGACCTTTGTCCCTTTCCCAATGTGGCCACACTGAGTAGATTTCCTTTTTCTGCCTTCTACTTCTAATTTGGTTCTTTTAATTGGCATATTGAAGAGGGGCCGCTGGATCTGACTTGGGCCACAGGTTGTAATCCTCAAGTCCAGTAATACGATCTCAGAACGTGAATAAACCTGGGCTGCCGAGGGTCCCACCATCTGGATGCCCGCCTGGGAGTGTGTCAGCCTGAGCAGGTTTCATGGCCAGAGGGGCTCACCGAGGCCGAATGGTAAGGCCCCAGGCTGCATCATGCCTTAGAAAAGCCACAGGACGAAAAGACCCGTGGGGAAGCCAAAAGTACTAGTGGGTCTCTGCAAAAGCAGCCAGCGTCCTGCAACACACCATACCTTTTGAAAGGAGGAACTCCACGGTGCTCAGGTGTCCTTCACAGGCAGCCACCATGAGAGGTGTCCGGCCCTGCTTGTCACCCAGGTTCACATCACAGCCATGTTCCAAAAGCAATCTGACAATCTGAAAGGAGCACTGAGAATCAGCCCCCTGCTGCGCTTACAGCCTCAGTCTCTATACCCAGCCTGTTTCTCCATCCTTCCCACCCGATGTGTGATACGTGGGGCCCAAACAATCTTTCTATTGTATTCCTTTCAGCAAAATCTTTTTCTATGTATTCTTTTAGCGTGCCCAGTTGTTATGTGTACAAAATCACATATACCAGGTAGAATTAGTAGTGAGGCATGCCAGTCACAATTAGGTGACTGGTAGGACAGTCACATTGGGAGGAGGCGGGGCTAACTCAGGATAGGAAGGGGCCAGCCCTTGCCATTAAGGTTCCAAATTGGTCCTGTGTATCTAGGGTTCTGAAGCAATAGATTTAACCAACTAATGGCATTCAATCTATAGACTAAATGCAAGTACTGTGCCATTATAAAGGACTTGAGCATTCTTAGATTTGACATCTGTGGACAAACTGAGAGGGGGCAAACTATAGTCACGCAGGAGAGCGACTCTGCACCCTCAGTTACATGCTTTGCCAAGATGTAGCACCAAGGGGTGGCTTGTCCTTCTCAGAGGACAACTCTGAGCAAAGCTCCTCAAAGTGAATTCTCAGCATCAGCCATGTGCTTCACACCGTGCACAGTAAGGTTGGGGAGAAAAATCAGAAACACAGGCAGGAGTCGAATGTAGTCCTTGTGCTGGAGGAAGCCACTTTATCCACTGGGTCGGCCCAGGTTACCCAGGCACGTCACCTGCTTCAATGCCAGTGACGGAGTGGCATATTCCCTCTGCTTTCACTTTACGCACCAGCAAATCCCCTCCCCCTTCCTCGTCAGTTAGGAGACGCTGAGGCAGGCAGAGGGTTAGTCATAGGCACTGTATGAGCGGTCCTGAAGCTGTGTGTGTGTGTGCACAACGCAGGCGCAACCATGGCACCAAGTAGGAGCAGAGATGTGATCGCTGTTTCAAAACGAAGGAAGCAGCTGAGGGCCAGCGATGCCCTGCTGCTCCCTTGCATTAAAGATGGTATAAGAATGGTTCTTCCAAGAAGCAGCCTGGTAGCTATTATTCAAATATGCTGTACGGACAGGCTACAAAGAAATAACAGCAGCAGATATGCCATGGTGGATCTTGTAGCACTGTAATCCAATCCTCTTGGAGTTAAGGGAACTACTGTGTGTCTGTGGCGTGGCCAGTCTTCTGGCCAGCCCGTCCGCCTCACTGACTGTAACTGTCCGTCATGTTGGCCTCTGAGAAGCAGTCATGATGGCGGAGGGAGAAGCCGCCAGGGATGGGACAGAGCCTCAAGGGTTACAAGTGCTCTCAGCAGTGAGTCCCATCCCCACCCACTGTTCCTGAAGCAGCTAGGGGCCCCCAGGTACCTGCCAATGCCCCTGGCGGGCTGCACAAAACAGAGGGGGGACCCCTCTCCTGTTGGCCCGAGACACAGCAGCTCCACGCTCCAGCAGCAGCTCGCAGACCTCCAGTTTTCCTCGCCCGGCAGCAGCAGTCAGGGCTGGGGAAGGGGGAGAGGGGAGGGGGTTGTCAGCGGGGACGGGAGGTGCAGAGCGAGGGCCTTGAGGGGCTCTGTGCAAGTGTGTGCTCTTTCCCTCCGAGTCTGGGTGGGCCTATGACATCTGCGATCCACAGAGCACGGCGGCACTAGGCTAACGTCTGGGCCTGGGTCTCTGGAAATGGGCGACTTGTGCTGCCCCTGAATGCTTGTTCCGGGAAGCCGGCTGCCAAGCTGTGAGGAAGACTGAGCAGCTCTGAGGTGAGCTCAACAGGGACAAAATTGAGGCTGCATGCCCTTGACAGTCTCAGGGAAGCTCTCGGCGGACGGCATCGGGGCCAGCCATGTGTGAACTGTCCTACGTATGTCTCCAGCTCAAGTCAAACTATACTCCTAGAGCTATGAGGGCAAAGACACACCAGCTGGCCCCAGCATGCTTTGCTTGAACCCCGGACTCATTAATTTGGGGCTTGTTTTCTTCAACAAGAGATAGTCAGAACACAGTATATCACAAACAGACTGGTGTTATGCTCAAAAAAACTGAAGCCTCTTAGCCTTCAGTTAGAGTCCCCTCAATGAAACATAATTACAGAGGGGCTGGAGAGACGGCTCCGGGGTGAAGAGCACTCTCTGCTCTTCCAGGAGACCCCAGTTCAGGCCCCCAGCACCTTCATTAAGCTGCTCGCAAACACCTGTAACCCCAGCTCCAGAGGCCTCCATGGGCCCCCACATTCCTGTGGTACACACACACACACACACACACACACACACACACACACACACACATTAACAAAAATTAAAACCTTTTTTTTTTTCAATAAAAAGAATTACTGAGATAATCAAGAGTGCCCACCCTATCATTCCCACCTTGCTGGAATGTAAAAACCTCTTTAACAAGTCAGATTCGATGTTATAAAACAAAAAGTAAGGTGCTGGGCTGGATGCCAGCTTATCACAGACCAGTGTTATGCAGTGGGGGGCGGGGCACAATGCCAACGGGAAAGAACACTCCCGTGACTGACTGTGCCTCCACTCACCTACATCCTGGCTTCCGCTTTGTCACAGGAACTATGTCCAAGAGAGGACAGCAGCAGCAGGGGTCAGGGACAACCCAGGCCAAAATACCGCCTTTTCAGTGGGACAAAGGGACAGCATGGCTCTGAGCCACACAGGGCAGACGCTCCTCAGAAGGGAGCATCCTGCGGCCAGGAGGAGCCATTCCCAAGCCTTCCTGGAAAACTCTGTTTTTAAATATATCCTCAATTTCCAGCTTCCAGAAGATAGACATATTCCTGTTAACTAGGGAAGAGGCAGACTTCTTAGGCTACAAGAGCGAAAACAGAAGAAACCCTTCACAAAGGGGCAAGTCAATGCCGGCAACCATATGAAAAGTGCCCATCCTCCTCAGCAGCTGATGTACCTGAGAAACGGATGTAGAATGAGGGGACATCTGTTCCTCACTGGTGGGAATGATGGCCGGAGACCGTGGTTGGAAAACAGGCCAGGTGTATGTACACTTGTATGGCAGCATTCTTCACACGGCCTCAAGCCAGATACTACCCACATTGCCATCAACAGTGGGAAACACCAGTGACGACGTCACACAGCGGGAACTTTACACATCCACGAAAATGCATGCCCCCACATCTAAACACAACTCAACAGGCCAGCCTTACACAGTCGACTCAATGAAAAGCAAAGAACACAGTAAAAATCCACACCGTAAGAGCTGTCTTGAAGAGGGGACCTCTGCCACCTCAGCAGAGCTGGGCATGTGGTAATGAGAACCTCAGAAGCCTCTGCTCAGGAAGGCTGCTTTCCATACACGTGCCTGCCCACACCTATCTCTTCAGACCCCTTGCATATGGTTAGCTGACACTTGCTCCTCCTAGGGCCCTCCATAAATCGACGCCATCAGGGTTGGCTCCTAAACCTCTGCCCTCTGCTCACAACTCCTCTAGCTTCTCCTAAACATGGCTCTGGGCCTGACATCTGCTGGTATCACTGGAGTTCCACCCCTAGTCTGTTCAGAAAGTATGGATGGAGTAAGGCAGAAACCACGGAGGGAGCAGATCACCAGGGAGACCTCATATGGGGTGGGGGGTTGCATCTGAAGCACAGAAAGACATCAGGAACACGCAGTCCCCCATCCTTCCAGAAAGGGAAGCCAGTTCTCATTGCGTTTCTGGTCCTGAGCCCTGAGGCATGAATGTGGACCTCACAGTCGGGGCACTGACCCTCCTCCAGCAGCTCCCTCATGGATGGCCCGTGTCTCCAGCAGCTGGGGAGGGAGGTGAGGAGCACTCTGCAGGCCTGGTCCAATCAGGCCATTCCTGCTCACCGTTAAGTCCCTCCTCACTCAGTGACACACATCTGCTACCTACCCGGGAAGTAGGTCAGCACATTTCTCCAAGAAAATGTGTTCAAGGGGCACTGTTCGGACTGACCCCAAGTCTCTTGGTTGTTTCTGCAGCAGACGGCACAGAAGGATCGAGTCAGGGGACCAGAGGAGGCAGCAGATTAGCAGCTGACACTAGCCTTTCCGGGCCTGACCGGGAGCACTCCCGGGCTAGCATCTGCTGGCTGTCAGGATGTTCTAAAATCCGAAGCAACTGTGCTTTTCTACAAAGCCCAGCAGCACATCCTAACGGCTTGTCTTGGCCTCTGGGGTAGCACGCTGCTCCAGGAAGTAGGACTGACCCCTCTCCGCTCTCCGCGGAAGTGGAACAGCCTCAGTCCCTGGGAAAAGTCAGCTGACACCAGGGCAGAAGGTACAGGGCAGCACACAGAGCCTCTTGGACTCTTGGGGTCCAGAATGGAGCGGAGGCACTCCCAGAAATGCAGGGGTTTCAGGATGAGCTGGAAAATACTGCTAGAACGTGTATTTTCTATGTGTGACCAAGATGGTTTCCTCATCCATGCAGTGAAAGTGGTCAAACCAGATGAGGCCTATGTGAAGAGCCCTAAGGGTCATCAGATGTTTAATTCGAATCTCATTGTTTAAATACATCTTAAGTATTGAAAAACGGAGCCATAAACACAATGCCCTCCACCCTATCTGTTATTACTAGATTTTAACACCCTGAGGCCACCAAAGCACACTGATATGGGTGACAAGAATAATCAACCTGTGGTTGTTTGAAAGTGAAGAGGCCCCCACAGACTCATGGATGTGAATGCTGCATCACCAGAGGGGAGCAGTATTTGAAGGGATTACATGTGGCCTTGTTGGAGGAAGTGTGTCACTGGCAGTGGGCTTTGAAATCTTCAAAAGCCCAAGTCAGGCCCAGTGGCTCTCTCTTCTCTTCCTGCTGCCTGTGCATCTGAACGGAAAACTCTAGGATACTTCTCCAGCACCTTGTCTGCCCACGTGCTGCCATCCATCTTTCCTACCGTGACGATAATGGGCTAACCTCTGAACTGTAAACCAGCCCAAATTAAATGTTTTCCTTTATAAGAGTTGCCTTGGTCATGGTGTCTCTTCACAGCAACAGAACACTGACAATGCCAAAGGGCATCTACAGAATATTTCTTTAGTTTATCCAAGAAGTTCTTACTTCAGAGTGTGTGTGTGTGTGTGTGTGTGTGTGTGTGTGTGTGTGTGTGTGTGTACAAGCGCGTATGATACAAACAGGCCCGAGGAGGAGACATTCAAACTTACACATAAACATGGACCAAAAGATAAGCACCAAGTCACTTTTATGCAGCAATGCACGGTGATAAAGGTAAAGAAAGCATCTCACACTCACACAGCCAACTGCCAAGGTGGTCCAAACTAGAAGATGAGATTCTAAGCCAGTGCCCACCTTGCTGTAGGGAACCCCAATACAGTCAGTTCCTGCCACAAGGATGGTGGTGGTGATGTTCATGACGGCTGAGGGATGGGGGGGCTTGGGGTACTCTGCACTGCAGAAGACCAGAACATGCCACACCCAGATATGCCTCTGGCAGAAAAGTTATATTGATTATTTTGAGAACCTCAGATACCTGAAGGAGCTCTGGGCACAGAGCTTTTGTGTGGGAACTGACAGCTCTATGGGAATTCTCCCTTGACAGGTATCTTCCCTGCCCAGGGAGGGCCAGACAGAATCTGGAGAAGCAGCCACGCAAACCTCACACTTGCTGGCCTTGTCCATGTAGCCTGTGCACCCCATAGCATGTGCAGAAGGCTGAGTCAGAAGCCAGCGTCTCAACTGCCTCTGAGCTGTGAGCACTTCTCGGTCCTGTACCCCTGGGCTTCACAGGGTATGGCACTCTGGTGTGCTCTGCTCCTGTTACCACATCTGTTGTTATAGGGGTCTGGCCCCACCCTAAGGGTTATGAAGGGTGTAAAAATTCTACCTTTTTTTTCCCCTATAATATACATTATCTGAACTGATCTGAACAGAATTTCTGCAAGTGGACCGTGAAGGATCCTGGTGCCAGCTGCTGCTCTGGAATTTTCCTTCACTCAGGGACCCTCCTCCTGTTTCCCTGGCTGTACCAACTAGGAGAAGAAAGGGATCAAAAGGCACATGGGGACGCACACATGTGTTTGCACACAGAGACATAGAACTCTGTGGAAAGGAGTGAGCCAGCCTTGCATTGGATGAGACCCGAGTGGTCCACCTACAAAAAGCTGCCTTCTTTCATTATGTGAAGAAGCTTCATCCCTGTGAGAAACAGGACCTTTAAATCACGATTTATGTTGCAGCTGCTACTGATGTCTTTCAACAGTAACACATCAGACAGCCCTGAGCTAAAAATAGGATCTGTGTGTTTCACCAGCTGGCAGAGAAGCCGGAAGTCAGAGCAGCTGACAGGCTGACATGCGTGCCCTGCCAGGCCTGGCGACAGGGTTGGACTCCACCTTCTTTCCCCACAGCCCGATCTGCTGTGTGCTTATGATTTCAGTTCTTCAAGTGTGTGTGTGGGGGGGCGGGGGGGCGCGCGGGGGCAGGGTGGATTAGGAACCTGTCAGCACAGGTCCACTTTGCTCAGGCTCAAACCAGATCAGGTTCTCTACAGGAATCCTAAGGAGACACTACCGATGACAGACAACAGGACACGGCTTTCCTCTTCTACCCAGAGTGAGTATTTTTAGCTTCCTCACACAAACTCCCCAGGCGAGGATGCATCTCAAGTTTCAGCAGCCTCAAGGACTTCGGGATACCATATTCCCATATTCGGAAGCATGGAGGGTACTCCAAACAAACTCCAAACAAGCTCTGCTCAGGAATTCCAACCATCCTGCTGAGACAGCCAACCTCGGCCCCAGCTCTAATGAGGGTCAGTGAACTCAGCTGGACCAGACAAGAAAGGAGTGGAGGCTGGGGCATGAAAGACACGAAACCAGGGTGGGAGAGGAGGGCACTGATGTTTTCTCTTCCACCAACAAAATACAAAAACACATGACAGGGAAGCCCCCGGTCTGGGTGAGCACACAGCACTGAAGCGCATCAGACACAAGCGCTTTTTTTACTTGGCAAACCCTTAACAAGACATCATCTGTGTGATTCAATCGTGAAAAAAAAGCACATTCCCTACCCTGACAATCTTGAATAATTTCACCTCAGCAGCGCTGTCTTCTGAGCATGAGTAGACTCGTCATGGCAGATGTTCATTTTAAGAAAAACCTGACTGACACTCAACCATCTGAGCTTACTGAAAACATCCCTGAGAAACACTTCCTTGCACCATAAAATGGATCATTTGGCAGAATCTTTTATATACTGAAGTTCTCTGGGCAAAGATTTAATTAAAAAAAAAAAGAAAAAGAAAAAGAAACCACCCTTAACTGCCAACTTGCTGGGAACAGAGTCATTGCATCAACAGGGCTGTTTCTAAAATGTTACAACAGACCTGTCACTCAAACACACAAGGGTGTGTCACTGACGCGGCCCAAGGTGGCTCAGCTTGAGGATCCAGTCAGGGATGCTCATTCCCCTCCTCTGCTTCTTAGACCTGACCCGGGGACTTGGAGAGAAGGTGACAGAGACCACACCTCCGTACCAGACTACCATCTTCCACACACTGCATGTGGAGAATCCAAACTGACCTTCATAGCCAGCCATGGCTCTTAAGCAAGAGTCTGCCTCTGCTCTACACACTTCCTCCCACTCCCAGGTCACCATGAGCAAAACAGCTTGGTTTTGTTTATATGTGTGTGTTCATGTGTGCAATTTATTTCCATGTGATACTGGCCTTTCCCGTTTTTATAAAAATTAAAAAAAAACCAGAAGTACTAATGTTAAAAGTAAGCAGCACGGTTCTCAGAGAAGTCACCTCATTGTGGCTGAGGGAGAAACCAGGAGATGACAGGGATGGTGATGCCTGGCCCTTGGTCAGGGCACAGTGGCCACACAGCACGACAGTAAAGCACAGGACCAAAGCAAAGGCTGTAAGGAAGGGTTGGATTTCTTTGCTATTTTATCAACAGTAGCACTTCTCAACCTTCCTAATGCTGCGACCCTTCAATACATTTCCGCATGCTGTGGTGCCCCCAACCATAAAATTATTCTGTTGCTACTTCATAACTACAATTTTACTACTGTTATGGATCGTAATGTAAATATCTGTGTTTTCCGATGGACTGAGGAGACCCCTGTGAAAGCATGGCTTGATACCAAGGGTTGTGACCCACAGATTGAGAACTACCAATCTAAAAGGTAAAATGAAACTAGAAATTACCCGTGTGTGTGTGTGTGTGTGTGTGTGTGTGTGTGTGTGTGTGTAGGGGAGAGGATGCCCTCCTACTCAGACGGGGCTATCACACGGGTATTTCAGAAAGGTGCCTGAAAGTGGTGCCTTCACCCAAAGGCAAGGCAACATGTCTTTGCAATTGTCCGAGAACAGGGCTACGACTTTCCTAGTTTATTTCTTAGGCATTTTTGTCCATCCTTGAGGGAGGCCAGGGTTCTCACACAAAACAGAAAAAGACACAAAACAGACTCTCCAAGATCTATAAATTCATCTCTACAAAGCTGGGGCTCATATCTCAGCTCCTCTTCACCAACTTAAAGGGTGAGATGAAAACAAAGATAAAAATAAAAAATCCTGCGCTTGCATCATAAGCCAGCGCTCTAGGCCCTGGGGAAGGAAGCGCGTCCCCAGCACAGCCCCAGGAGGTCCCTCCAGGGAGCGCTCTGCCCTTGCCCTCATGAATGAAGCCAGCGCTGCCCCAAGCTTCCTCACTGAACAGGCTGATGCTGCTCACAACACACACAAATGAAAGTGAACAAATTCTGAAGAAAGCAGCTCAGTGTCTCTTCTGCATTTTGATTTTTTCGAGTCTTCCATAATCCACAGCCATTTGTAGGGGCAAGAATTACGGTGAGGGCCCCTCATTTGGTAGGTTAAGGGAAATGAGACTGTGTACCAGTGAAGGCTGTGTCTCAAAACTAACTGCTGAGTACACGGAAGTTTTAGTTTTATTAGCCACTGGCCCCCATGTGTGCATGTGTGTACATACACACACGTGTGTCTGTGTATTTGCCTGCGTGAATATACGTGGAGGCCAAGAGGTCAACATCAAATGTATTGACCTCTATTGTTCTCACTTTTTGAGACAGAGCCTCTCAGTGAAGCAGGAGCTTACCATTCTAGTGAGAATGGCCTCCCAGGAAGCCTCCAGAACCCACCGCACCCCCAGATCTGCAAGCAGTAGGTGGGGTTACAGGTGCATGCCACCGTGCCCAGCTTCTCCAGCAGTTCTGAGGATCCAAACTTGGGTCCTGTACTTAAACAGCAAGCTCTTTACTCACTGAACCACCTCCCGAGCCAAGGGCTTTCTGTTTTGTTTGAGAGCATGATCCAGGTTAATCTATCGGCCAGGTAAAATTCCTGGCTTCCACAGGGATTCATTTTGTGACTTAGTGTAAGAGGTACAACTTTCTGTTAGCTTAGTTCCTTCAGCCTCATGAAAGTGCACTTAAAAGTGATCTCAGCCGGGCGGTGGTGGCGCACGCCTTTAATCCCAGCACTGGAGAGGCAGAGCCAGGTGGATCTCTGTGAGTTCGAGGCCAGTCTGGTCTACAGAGCAAGATCCAGGGCAGGTACCAAAGCTACACTGAGAAACTCTACCTCGAAAAACAAAAACAAAAACAAACAAAAAGAAAAAAAACAATCAATCATACAAACAAAAAAGTGATCTCCTCTAAGTGTGCTTATAGAGATTAAATAGAACCTGACTGAGGTGTTCTGCTGGACTCAGAAGCTAAGAGATATTCGACAGCTAGTATATGCAGCTAGAGTTACAATAAATTAGTATTACTAAGGCATAGATTTTTATATATATATATACATATATATACATACACACACATATATGCACACATATATACATATACTGAATTTCTTCCCTCCAGCCCCACTAACCATTTTAATGACACACTATGCCATGTGTGAAGAGCTCTGTATGCAACGCTTCATGGCTTTGCATATCCATGAATCCATTTCATACACAAGCAACGCCTGGGTGGCAAGTGCTAGTCTTGTCTATTGCCAATGAGGAAAGAAAGGCCCAGAAAAGTTCACTGGCTTGCCCAAGGCCATGCAGAAGTGGAAGCCTGGTTGCCATCTGAATTCCTGACTCCTCTGTTGCCTCTGGGAAGTCAGCTCTAAAGACACTGAATTCACCAACTTCTTGTGGGCGTCTTTTGAAGAAGACCGCAACAACTATGCTCCTTCAGGGCTGCCTGCTTTCTCCCATGGACGAGAAGAACAGTCTGCCATGGCTGTGCTCCCTTTTCACTCTGGCCACGGGGCTCCTGAGGCCAGAAGGGCAGTACATCTTAGGGCACACTGGTACCACTGCGTAGCATGCCCATCCGAGCTGTTACCTGGATCTGAGTCCTGCCTCCCTTTGGCCCCTATTCTGATATTATTCCAAATAGGCCTTGGGAATAATGTGTGCTATAAAAAACATAAATTTAACCTAAACACAATTTCCTAAAGTACAGATGACACTAATCCTATTTCACATGCGCTTTGCTCCTTTAAAAACCTGTCTGAGGACCAGAGCTTTGAACAGCTGTCACTCCTAAAGCATGCTGAGAATGTTCACACTTTGGATAGATCCAGCTACCTGCCAAGACACCAAAGGCATGCTTCGTTCCATTAAAGGCATGGAGACATGTCTCACGGTCTGCCCTTCTTTCCCTTACAGCTGAGCACAAGCTGAGCTGGACAGAGTCATGTGCGGGACATCACACTGGGTGTCAGTGAAAAGAAGGGAGGGCGTGTCACATCTCTTGGTTAGCGTCACACACATTCTCCATAGACCCCCAGAAAGAACTGGGCAAGCGCTTTTCTCCCCGTCTCTCACCTGGCCTGTGCGCTAAGGGGAATGCATAAAGGGTGAGTATTCCAAATCCTTAAATCTAAAACATGAAACTTTTCAAAAACAGCAGCATAATGCTCCAAGTTTTAGATCTTTGAACATCACCAATTATGCAAATATCCCATCCTCTGGAAAATCCACAAATCCAAATTTTTGGCACCAAGCATTTTAAATAAGGGATATGTGTGTGCATGTGTGTATACACACATATGTATATATGTATGTACATATATATGTATATACACATTTCTGCAGGCATATATACATGTATATATGTAAAAATATATACACACATATTTATATCTATACATGCAATGTATAAATACACATACAATATATAAACACACACACACACACACAACTTGCATGTTTAAGGACCAAACTGAACCCAGCAAGCTTAAGATATAAATTCTTACTAAAAGCCCCACCCCCAACCCACCTAAAAACCAAAGATAAAATTCAAATGAACAAGTAGTCACAGCTAGGCAGTGGTGGCGCACGCCTTTAATCCCAGCACTCGGGAGGCAAAGGCAGGTGAATCTCTGTGAGTTCGAGGCCAGTCTGGGCTACAGAGTGAGTTCCAGGAAAGGCGCAAAGCTACACAGAGAAAATCTGTCTCGAAAAACAAAAAAAACAAAACAAAACAAAACAAAAAGTAGTCATTTTTAAAGTAATATAATAAGGCACTCGGTTGTTTATGTTCTGAGGCAGCTATGGATAAACCCAGGTTTCCAAGGCCACAGAACGGAAAGGAAAGTAGGTTCCCACAGACAAGGGAACACTTAAGTCACAAAGGAGGAAACACCCTTTCCCAGCTCTGTGGTCCAGTGTGGAGACAGGTATATGCAAACATCCTGCCCTACGACTGGAGGCCTGTGGACACAGCAGCCATCTGACAGGGCACTCGGGACAAAGGTGGCCAGGTCCCACCCAGAAACAGCCAACAGTGAAGTGGGACTAGCACTTCAACCCAAGTAGGAAACGTGGTGTGCGTGCACACACACCACAGCCCAAAGCTCCCACTCGCTTACAGAGGAGAAAACCTGGCTCACCTTAGGAACAGCAGCAAATCAAGCATCTTTATTTAGCAGCTTTGGCAATGGGAGCCAATTAACAACGATGACCAAACTCCTTTGCAAGAGTTCACCAACACAAACATCACAGACTCAAAACAAAAGACTTGGCACTTTACACAAAGTATCTCAGTCAGTCATAACTAACTCTGATGGGACATGCTGGGACACCCCTTTCAAAATCAGGAAAAGGACAGCCCTCAGAGACAGCTAACATCCTGTATTCTCAAAGCCCAGGCAAAGGGCCTCTGAGGAAGCAACCAAGTCAGTACACAGAAGCTTGCTGGAGAACAGGTAAGGGCCCAGGAGAAGGAGATGTTATAGATACCAGGAGGAGGAGAAGGGGGAGCAGGAGCCACACCCACACTGCACCAGGAAGTAACACACCTATTAGCTGGCAGGCCAAACCCATTTGTGCTCTCTGTCTCTCTCTGTCTCTGTCTCACACACACACACACACACACACACACACACACACACACACACACACACACACACACACACACACACAAGCGCTCATCTGTGAATCCAACGAGGCAGACAGGACAGGACTACCACCAAACAAACCCACACCACTGGCTCCTTGTCTTGCCCCTATCCACCAAATATTTCCCCCACAGAATTCTATAAAATGAATATCCCATGCCTTAAGGCTGTGAGAGTTTTTTCTTTCACTCTTCCCACTTGGTCAATACCCACATGGCGAGCCCTTGACTGGACCAACACCGTCCGTTCCTCTGCTCAGCAGCCACAGGCAGGTGTGCCTCTGATAGCACAAGTGGGAACACCTCTACCCCTACGGAAACTCCTCAGGACAGCACTAGGCCAGGTATCACTTGGGAGCAAGAACCACAGGCAGTCCAGCCCTGGGGAAGCTCACAGTGTGTGGACCACAGCATCTCCTCCTAGAACAACAGCTCAACTGTCCTGAGGAGGGAGCTGCACACTGAGGTTAATAAGACCTGTGGGGAGGAAGCCTTTGCTCTCAGGAACAGGCTGGAAAAACAGGACCCAAGAGGGAGGCTAACAGCCAGACGCAGAGTGCAGACTCCCACCGGACAGAGTCTGGAAACATGGTATGTCAATTCCCACAGCACAGCATGAGGTCATCGATTAAGTGTCCCTCGTCATTTCGGCTTAGGCTGATTCACATCAAACACTGACATGGAAATAGTAACTCATTTCAGTCGGGACTCTGTGGGAGCCAGGACTGACTGACTGGTCATGGCTGTGGAATGCTGAGACAGATAACCCAGGCATCTGATGGGCTCGTGCCATGTTTCGGGCTGCCCAGAAACTGTGGGACCATCGCTGCCTGACAGTCTGTGGGTATATCACAGAGCGGCAGCCTCAAGGGTGGTGCAGTTTCTGTTCACAGGCCACACTCCTTATTCTCCATGGAGGAGGAGGAGGAGGAGGAGGAGGAGGAGGAGGAGGAGGAGGAGGAGGAGGAGGAGGAGGAGGAGGAGGAGGAAGGGAAGCGGGGGAGGCAGTATCGCCGAGCTATCTCAAATACAGAACTCACTTTGAAGGGTTTGTCTCTAAACACTGGACAGACAAGAAGCACAGCCTCATGAAAGGGAAGATTTTTCTAAGCAAAGCCCTCTGCTCCCCCAAATCAGCAGGCACTTAGAGTTTTGTAAAACCTGTGGGTTCCCTGCAGTGCCCAGACTAAACACGGTTGTCGATGAATGTCTTTAGAATCTGTAATGAAGTTCTCGCCCTGCTAAGCCAGCTCCTTCATGATGACGTGTGTGGACTTTCAGCAGTGAGGTGCGATGCTCCAGTGAGAAAGAAGGGCACAGGACCATGCCTCCTCCCGACTACCTCACGCCATGAGGTCTTCTCTCACTGGCTGAGAGCAGTTATCACTTCAGACAACCAGGAGGGGCCGTGATGGCCACACTGGGACCCTGTGAACAAGAAGGTACACAGAGCCGGCAAGTCTGTCCTGACAGGACAGTAGGGAAGGACTTTGTACAGGAGCCGGCGCCCACCTCTGAGCACCTCACGACTCTGAGAGCAGACACTGAACACCAAACAGTGCACCCTTCTATGACGGGCGGGTGAGCCTGAAACAGACGTGCAAACCACCCTTACAAGCCCGCCAACATCTTGAAGCCAAGTTGTTTATGACTACATCTACATTGAGCAGACTTGTAAATAGATACAAGGGTTCCAGGAGAAATAATGAGCGTATTCTCCACACAAAGAACCCAGCTGTTCCTCCACCTTCCCACACCCTACACAGGAGCCACTCTCGGGATCCTGGCCTGTGCTGTGGCCAAGACACTCTGGGATGTTTTGGACACAAAGCACTATTGAGAACACTCAGGAATGGAGACCAAGCAAACCACTGACCAAGTAACCACCTTCACCGCTGAGAACGCCTACAGTGGTGAGGACCAACTGAACGGCATGTGGAGTCCACCCCACCCACACTGAAGACCGGCCAGGCTGGAGTGCACGGCACACAGGCTGAGGCGCCTGCAATCACCGTCACTGCAGGGTGCACGAAGTCACAATGACGCCTACTCCCTCACGCATCTCTCATTCCCACATTTGGAGTCAGGCAGTAGACCCCACGGCCAAATAAAAACACGGACCTCAGCTTCCAGACAGCACAGGGAGCTGCTGATGTTCCCATCTAAACCATGCCTTACAAGGTTTCAGGCTGCTC
Organism: Peromyscus californicus insignis; assembly: GCF_007827085.1. Classification (NCBI taxonomy): domain Eukaryota; kingdom Metazoa; phylum Chordata; class Mammalia; order Rodentia; family Cricetidae; genus Peromyscus; species Peromyscus californicus. The sequence continues at coordinate 37,107,342 of NW_026294595.1, read as the reverse complement.
CCTTGACATGTACAGCTGTGGAAGGCAGGAAGGTTTGGGGCGGACAGTGGTTATCAGGGATGAAGGAAATGTCAGCAATGGCGCCGTGGTTTTATCGGCACACGATCCCTAGAGAGGTGCAGTGGTCCCCTAAGCCCGACAGACAGCCGACCTTGCCTTTTCTTACTTTGAACGTTAAAATGTAAAACTATCTCAATAAAACTCTTGGTGCTGGGCACGGTGGTGCACCCCTATAATCCTAACTCTAAGAAAGGTGTGGCAGTAAGATGGCCACTAGCTAGAGGCTAATTTGGTTGTCATAGTGAATTCCAGGCCAGCCAGGCCTGTCTCCATCCACAAGAACAGGTCACTCCCCTTCCCCAACTTCTTGCCTACCATCCACCCCTCCAACTTCAAAGATCTGGGACTGCTTGGAGTCTGAGCCCAGAGTTCCAATCAGAACTTCAGCTAACCCACCAACTACTGGGTCCTGGGACAAGAACCATGCTGAGCTTGACCCCAAGTCCCACTTAAGAGACTCCCCCAGTCAGAGTGTTGGGCACAAATGCCTACCCCTAGCCAAGAAGCTATTTGCAACTGATAGTTGCTGGAAGAGGGAAAATCAGTTTCTTCAATGGAATGACACTGGGTATACCAACCCACGCTCCAGGGCAGGGCGCATGCTCAGGAGCAGTTGGCCAAAGCAAAAGGGACTCCATGGTTTTGTGTGTGTGTGTGTGTGTGTGTGTGTGTGTGTGTGTGTGTGTGAGAGAGAGAGAGAGAGAGAGAGAGAGAGAGAGAGAGAGAGAGAGAGAGAGAGAGACTGACTGCACTCGTGAGCACACTTTTGTTTGCTTTTGTTTTTTGAGAGAAAGAGTGAGCATAAAGTTGGGTGAGGAAGGGTTCTGGAAAAGAACTGGGAAGGAGAATATGATCAAGATGTTGTACGAACTTCTCAAAAAAAAAAGGAAAACGCCCAAATCAAAAACCTCTCGGCTGACTAAATTCATCCAAATCCTTACTAATGACTAGAACTGCTTTCTAGGTCACAAAGTCTGAAGATCGCCCATAAGGCCTTATAAGAGAAGGGCTGACCCAATCTGTGGCTTTCCACCAGACTCATGTACAGTTGCAAGGAGATAAATCCTATCAACAGCCGCTTAGAAACTGGATGAGTCCCTGACGGGAGCACAGCTCAAGCCAATGCCAACATTATGGGCAGGTAAGAGCCTGAAGCAGAAAACCCAGCCCTGCTGAGCCTAGACTTCCGACTCTCAGAAACTGTGAGTTAATAAATGTGACTGACTGGTTTGTTGTTGTTGTTTTTAAGTGAGAACTCTTTAATTTCTCAAGTGTCTCTTTAGACATCAACCGACTGGCAGACTCTGAATTGGGAGGGAACAGAAATTCGGGACCGATCCACACCATCTGGAGCCCTACACTTTCTCTGCAACTCACGCCATGCCTCACTCCTCCTTCAGTCCACAGCAAGAGATACGAAGCCAGCTGATGGTGGCTTCCCAGAGCGAGCCATGTGGCTCTGAAGGGCAGGCCTGCACTCCCACCAGGAAAATCTCTGAGGCTTCTCCCATGTGTGAGCTAGCTAATAAACTCTCCACACCACCATCTGCTTTGTTAGGAAAGAACTTAGAAGCATTAGAAACAGATCTGTGTAAGAGAAAAGGCAATCACATGCATCACGTACCAAGTCGGGAAGCATTCTAAGCATCTTGGTTACATCTGTCGAATGGAAATTTTCAAAGCAGCAGTAACTTCATTAATCTGAATAGTGATCTCTCTTCCCACCTTCAGCCCTCCTCCCCAGACCAACGGAGAGGGACTATGGACTGCATTCAGTAGTTTATATGGGGCTGTGAGACCTGAGTTCTACCCTCATTCTACAAGGCAGAGCAAGTACTACTTCCCTACTGAGCCACCCAGGCTTCCCTTGACAATGGGACCGCTGCCTGGCTCCTCTGGCAGGCATCAAAGGAGGATCAGGTAAGTCTGGACACGTGCAAACCCAATGCCCTACTAAGGCATTTCCACCTGATGTTTCTCAAGTACGTGGTAATTGCTGCTCTAACTCAAAATGAGTTGCTTTTATTGCTTCCAGGGAAGTTTTACTACTCATTTGGCAATCTGAAAAGGCTTTAAGCTCCAAATGTCTCGTGACAAAATAAAAACAGGACTACACGCATCACCAGTCATTCTTGAGACAATCGGGCCCCAGCAGGGCCGAGACACCACGCAAGCTGCCCCAGAATACAAACAGTGGAAGCATAATTACCTGTTTCTCCCCACAATGTGTCGGTGCCATTGACTTCGATTCCGTGTTCCTCTGCCATTCCCAGCAAGCACTGGACTACCTGTCAGACGTGGCAAGGTGATTTAATGAGGTCTCGGAGCAATGGGTGCTTATTATAGCCCATATATCAAAGGGGAGAGTGTTGTTTTTTAACCATTATAATCGTGTGCTGCACAAGTAGAGAAAATAGAATGAAAACCATTTGCAAGCATAATTCGTAGGCTATTCACACTTTCACTTGGAGAATTAAAAAAAATAAAACCACCTCAGTGCATTTCAGCAACTCTGCTCGGGATTACCAGGTACTCAGAATTCTAATGAATTCCGACATGACCCAAATATGCCAACGTAATCAACAAAGGGCCCAGCAGATCACAGAAAGTGCAGCTTCTGCATAAATCACCATTAGTATATTCCTCACAAGGAAGGAAAACAAGGTGATAGATACTTGTTACAGTAAAAAATTCCTTTTAGTATTATCCAAATGATTTTTCTTCTGACAGCACCGTCCCTCTCCCTTCTGGGCATCTTCCCGTCCAGGAGCAGAGCAGGTCACAAGCTAGAGGCAGGAAAGCTTGCTCTTGGAGAGAGATGAAGTAGCTGTGCTCTGGACCAGAGCCAGCATCATCCTGAATGACGGGAGAGTACGACAAAGCCATTTTCCAAGCTCCCAATCTGTATTGTTTGCGGTCTGCTGACTGGGTCTCCTCCTAATCCCCAGAAGCTCTGGGTGCTCCTTGAATGGCGGGAGGAAATCACAGACCTTGAAATGGAGTGATTATGTGGAACTGTCTGGGTATACAGTCTGTCACAAACCTCGTACAACCACAACATCCGTAAGGATGGGACAGGAGGAATCTGGGTCAGAGCAGGAAGGCATAGGGACACCCAGCAGGGTCGTGTACCCCGAAGATGGAAGAAGCAGGTCTGAGCTAAGGAAGGCAGTGGCTTCTAGAAGCTATGAAAGCCAGGAAAGGCTCTCTCCTGCAGCCTTCAGTGAGAAGCCTGGTTCTTGTCACCTTGAATTTAGATTTCTGACCTCCAGAGGTTTAAGATTCAGTGTGTGCTGTGTTTTAGTCGCTGAAGAGTGTGGCTGCTTGCTGTGATGACATGAGGAACTTAATATCCTCTTTGGGATTTTTGGCTAAGAAATCATGCTTTCCTGCTTGAAGTGGCTATTGGTTGTGCGGAGGGAGTTTCTGTTCCGTGTTCTCCAGGCCAGCTCCTAAGTGGTGGGCATGAGTTAAGAGAAGGACTGCTTCCAAACACGGGGGGCATGTGTGTCATGCGTGGGTGTGCATGTGCTCACAGACCTCCTCGTGATGACCTGTAGGAGCTACTCATTCAGACGGTTGAAGGAGGAGGCAGAGCACAGTGTCCCACGTCCGTGATTCCAGCACTTGGGAGGGAGGGGCAGGAAGACAGTGTTACAGTAACTAGACTATGTGAGGCCTTGTTTTAAAAAACCAAGACAAATAAAATAGGAAACCATCTACATTTTCAGATGTGTGTATTTAACACTGTAATTTAGGCATGCCAAATGTTTGCCAGCCAGCAATGCATGCTTATATGTATATCCGCCATCGTGTAGAAGTGCCAGATATCAGTCAGCCAGCTTGGCATTCAAATTCCAGTCATTTTGGGGGGAAAGAATATTACCAAACACTGGCACCTCCAATTGCTTAAAGATAACCAAGAGAGGGAACACACACAGCAAAGTGGGAGCAAATGCCACTATATCCACAGCCAAAGCAGGGACACAGGCCAGCTGATGTCAATCAAATCTTCAAACCTAAAGCTAGTGACATCCATCAGAAAGAAGCACTGTGTTGAATCTCCCCTTTGGTGCAGGAAATTCGAACAATGGGCATACTTCCAGGCTCTCGACGCACCCAAGCCCCCCTTTTAAAAACTCTTCACCCACTCAAGAATGATTTTAATTAGGGTTCCATGAGATTATTTTCTAAAAGTTATAAGGACAAAAGAAGGCGCCAAAGGGGCTGGGCGGAAAAAGCAGGGTAGAGGAGAGGAAGGAAGAACCAGAGAAACAGTGAACACCCACCAGAGCTCCTGAGTGGGAAGAAAGCGCTCTGCTCGTCCCACGCACATGAGTCCACGGGCCTCACTCACAGCAGGCTAGAGTATCACTAGAAGCCCTTCATTAAGCAAGGTCAGCAGCTACTTCCTGAAACCGCCGCTTCCTCTTGTTGCCATAGCTCCCCACTTAGAAGGCTGTGGTGACCGGACAACTGATGTTGGGCTACAGCATCTCCTACCTCAGGAAGCAAGCCCAGAGCCCCACTCACCGAGCTGTGGCCCATGCTGGCGGCTGCTGTCAGTGCCTGCTGCAGGGCTTGGCTCTTCCTCAGCGTGCCAGGCTGGGGAGGACCTGCTGACCACTCACAGTTCAGCAGGTACTGGAGAATGTCACTGTGGCCCCGCAGCGCGCTGTGGACGAGTGCACACTGACCCTTCTTATCCAAGTGGTCTACCTGGGGAGCAGAAGCAGGGCACCAGGTGAGCATCCCCTCTGCTCCGAGAACATGACTGTCCCGTGAAGGCTATCAGCAGACTCACACTGCTTCAAAAGGACAAGGGTTCACATTCCGACTTGTCTTTCTGGACAGCACTGGACTTTTGACCCCCTTCATTGTGATAAGGACGCACATCCAGGCCCCAGGTTCCCTTTGCGGGACTGGCAACCACAAGAGAGTCTCCTCACGCACACATCTCTCAGCAAACTACACAGAGCTCAGAGACTGAACCCTCAGACAAAGTCCTATGCTTCCCAGTGGGGTACTTAGATGAAGTAATTTCAGGCTGCTCTGAGACTTGTGGTCATGGAACCAGGGAGCCAAAGAAAGGGAAGGCTCTAGAGATCACAGATCTAAAGGATGCAGGACAGAAAGGGGAATGTGCAGGTAGATGACCAGGGACACGCCGGCTTATAAATCAAAGTCACAAAGCCGGAAGATGCCAGCTAATCAGAAGAAATGCGTGAGTGCTGCACACCTCCTAAGGGCCTGATGGTGGCAGACACCCTCAGCATTCCTTATCTCAAGGTGGGAGGCCTAGAACTGAAGAAGAGCCCAGGGCCCAGCTCTGCTGCCTCGTCACAGGGAAACTCTGCGAGCTTTTAAAATCTTTCCAACAGGGCTGGCAAGACGGCTCACCAGGGAAAGGAACTTCCTGCCAAGTTTAATTCCCAGGACCCACGCAGTAGGAGGAGAGAACCAACTCCCTCCAGTGCTGTTTTCTGAACTCATGTACAGCATGGCACCAGCGCACATGTGCACAGACAGACAGACAGACAGACAGACCACACACACACACATTTCTGAATAATCTTCCAAACAATTGTGGCGCCCCGTTAGAGTCTAGAATAAATTCAGTAGCCAGAGATCTGCCTGGTCCAAGCGCAAGCAGACCAATAGCTCAGGCACACACGGCTGCCTCTCGCCTGGGGCTCCCACCAAGATGGTTCCCACCCCCTCAGCCACCCTGCTGTCACCCTCCACAGCCAGAAGGCTGCTGCTTACCCTTGACCCTTTCTTGGTCAGCAGACACACCAGCTTCATGTGGCCTGCAGCAGCTGCGTAGCAGAGGGCGCTCATACCATTCTCCGACACCCCATCCAGGGAGGCGCCAAATTCCAGAAGCAGAGTAACAACTTCCTCGTGGCCAAGGTGAGACTGGACGCACAGGATGGGGGCGTTATTTAACACTTCCGTCCTGTAGTTCACGTTGGCCCCTCCCAAAATCAGGAGCCGGCTCACCTGTTGGACAACGCAACAGGATGAACATCTCATACATGTGTTAGTCTTAACAACATCTGGGAAGAAGGGCAGTCTCTGCAATGCTTGTATTCTAACAGATCTCAAGTTTGAAATGCAGCAGCAACAAATATGTGCACGCACACTACTGCATGTGCATGAGTGTGTTGAGTGTCCGTGCACACATGAGCATGTGTGTGTGTGTGTACAATGCGCGTCTTTACTGGTGAGAACTGCCCAAGTTCATCTAAATAATGGAAAACAGAACTGCATGCAGTGTGATGAAGCACTGCTACTTCTGGGGATATATCCAAAATGACTGAAAGCAGAATCCTGAAGAAATGTGCACATCTACGTTCACGTCAACATTATTCACGAAGGCATGGAAGTAGCCCCAGGGTCCACCAGCTGAAGGATGGAGAGAGATGCGCATGTCAACAGTAGAGAGATTCAGGCTTAGAAAGGAGTTATGGGGATGCTCCAGCAGAGACAAATATAAAATATGCTAAATAAGCAAAAAGATAGGCTACATTATGATGCTATAAAGGATGTACCCAAAGTACTCAAACACAGACACAAGCTGAGCATGGCTTCCAGGCCATGGACAGAGGGGAAATCAGAGTGCTTAGTGGCTAAAGAGACCTACTAGGTGAAAAGTTCTAGAGATTTACAACATTAAATGTGAAAGCTGACTTAAAAATGGTTAAGATGTTAAATCTTCTTCCTTTTTTCTTTCCTTTCCTTTTTTTTTGCTTTACACAGGGTTTCTCTGTGTAGCCCTGGCTGTCCTGGAACTCGCTCTGTAGACCAGGCTGTCCTCGAACTCACAGAGATCAGCCTGCCTCTGCCTCCCAGAGTGCTGGGATTAAAGGCGTGAGCCACCACTGCCCGGCAGATGTTATATTTTCTATTATGGATTTTTAGTTCATCTCAAGTGAAAATAACATTTTCTTTGATGTGCACAGTACCCTCTCCTCCCTCATCCCCTGCACAACACATTTTTTATAAAAGATTTATTTATTTTGACTTCATGTGTATTAATATTTTGCCTGCATGTGTATCTGTGCCATCGTGTGCATGCCTAGTGTCCACAGAGTACAGAAGAGGGCATCAGATCCCCTATAACCAGAGTTAGGGATGGTTATGAGCCACCATATAGGTGCTAGGAATCAAACCTAGGTACTTGCCAGAGGAACAAGTGCTCTTAACCTGGGGGCCATCTCTTTTTTCATGCTTTTCTGCTAACAGTGATTATTAGTGTAGGAGCTACACTTTGACAAGCCACTAAACAGTGAAAATTTGTCATTTTAACAAGGAAATAATGATCAAGGGCAGAATCATTAACAATGAGATAAAGCCTGAAGAAAACATGAATAGCCCCTTTTCTTGACAAGAACATGATCCTACAAGAAAAGGGAAAGCCCAGAAATGCCCCTGTGTCCTCAGGATCATCCCCAACACCATGTCCTCTGCTGCTCCCACAGACTACTGCACACAACACCTGTCAGATGTCAGGGCAAGTTTTGATCTACACTTATTAAAAATCACTGAACAGATGCAAATCTCTAACTGTACTAATCTCCTTCAAATCTCCAGATTATGATGCACTTTCACACCTAGTCAGATGGCTCACGCATCTCTTCAATCAGTCCCTTTCAACAGCTCCAACCTGCACCCATCACTCCCCATGCCAAGCCCTGGCAGGTCCTCAGGGCTGACCATCAGACTGAAAACCCAGAGACCATGTCATCTATCTGACTAGAGACATGTGTGAATCATTAAAAGTTACAGAAGGAGACGGGCATATCAAAATTCTGGGTAATTAGTAATGTGTCCATGGAGTAGCTGATAGAATATTTACAAACTGTAGGTACAGGAGAGTAATACTTCCAGAGGGGAAACCGCAGCCTAAGGTGGCATCTCGACATGTTAGAACCTGAAGTGTGAAATGTTAAGGCTTCTCCATGCTGCTGAAGGTTGAACTCCACAGGGCGGTGGTCCCCACTTTCTCTCTTACATTCTCTCCAGGGCCATGGCCTCACCGCAGGTCCTCTGGCTCCAGCAACACTAAACAGACCCTCCCGTTACAGCCTTTGCCTTTTCAGTTCCACGGACAGCAAAGAGTGCTTCCCGTGAGTCTCTACTCCAGCAACAGAACCCCAAAGTGAAGTCCCCATCCTGCTCCGGGCCCTCTCTACCCCTCCACATGCTCTTGCATTCTTAGCTCACTGCACTGGACACTGGTTCTAAACCGGAAGTGCACAGAGAAGAGATGCAGGAAAAGGATCCTCCATAGTCGGAGATCGTACACGCACAGGGTCTTTCTCATCACTGGGACCAATACTTATCCACAAGGAAAGTTAAGTCACCAGGTCATCTGGCCACCTGACCATCTGTCCAGCTGTTTATCCCATCAGAAGGACTATCATCATTGTGTAGTCAGACCCAGGTCAACACCAACCCAGCCTCCCAGTCAGTGAGCCCTTAGAGGGGTGTGTGTGTGTGCGCGCGCACGCACACACATAATACACAGAGGAAAAGACACTCAGAAATGTGAGAATCTAGCAAATAAGTTGACTGATTCCTACAACAGTTAAACAGGTTCAGTATCCCTAAAACACCACCTGACTCATACAATTCAAAGGTATTTTAAAACTGTTAAGTTTAAATAAAAGCAAGAATGAAAAAAACTCCTTCAGAATAACCATGATCAGTATGGAAAAAAACAGCATTATACTGAAGAACTACTTGGGGTTTTATAGAGGCCTCAGAAATCAGAAATCTGGAACAAGACGTAGGGACATAAATACAGACTGCTGAGCCCACCACAGGACAGGCAGGAGTGATGACTTTGCTGGCCAACTACCACGTTCCCATCAGCCCCACCCTTTCCTGAGACACACGAGCCTCAGAGAGAAAGATGACTGGGTAAGTGGTCTGAATTAAGTGACTCAAAACATTCTTCAGGTTTGCAGGGTTCCAGGTTCCTCTAGGGAATGAACAGTGTCACCCCATTCTGCTCAGCATGGTCCCTTTGCCGACCTTGGTGCAGGAGTGCATGCAGCCCTGTGATGCAGACCTGATGAGACACCCCCCCCCCGCCCCCCGAGACAGGGTTTCTCTGTGTAGCTTTGGTACCTATCCTGGATCTCGCTCTGTAGACCAGGCTGGCCTCGAACTCACAGAGATCCGCTTGGCTCTGCCTCCCGAGTGTTGGGATTAAAGGCGTGCGCCACTGCCGCCTGGCCTGACAAGATTCTTGGAGGGTATGCGTTCAGGGGCAGAGGCCTTCTCACCCATTCACACTTCATCAGCTTTGCTGAAACACAATTCTTTTTTGCTGCATTGTGTGCATTTTTACCACCTAAAACTCCTCCAGTCTGTAGCTCTTTACCCATCGTTCTTAACCACGTGGCAAACTGGAAGTCACCCAGAGCTTCAAAATTTCCAGTGCCTGGACCCTAGGCTGGAGATTCTGACTTTACCGGGCCTGGGGCTGGACTTGGCAAGCAGGGCTGTAAACACACCAGGTGACAGACCTGCAGACACACTATGGTAGACTGATAATCAGGTGTCCTTCCATCCTTCTGCACCCCAAACCTCCGCTCCCAGCTGAAAAACGGGAACCAAAGCACCCTTTCCCTAGGTGGCTGCAAAGATTAAAAGTGAATGCCAAAAATAACAACACCTTCCCCCAGGAAGAGAGGGAGACGGAGGGAGGGAATCAGAGGAAGAAGGGTGAGCAGAGGGGAGAAAGAGAGAGGGAGAGGGAGAGAGGGAGGGAGAGGGGGGAGGAAGGGAGGGAGGGAGGAAGGGAGGGAGGGAGGGAGACTTAGCACTACACTCAGTATTTCAAAAGTACTAAATATTAGCAGCTACTGTTACCATCACCTTGTGCTGTCTTCAGAGTGAGGTCCCTGGAGGCCCATCTCCTACCCACCTAGACGAACCACAGCACAAAACAGCAGGATGGAAGGCCTTACATGATTCACAGCCACCATCTCAAAGTTCCCAGGTGCCCGAAGCCCTGGTGTTGTCACAGTTTCCAGAGCCACAGGGAGCAGCAATAAAAACAACTCACCTGGGCACACAGAACACGCCAGGCACTTTCCCAAGAGTGTTCCTGCCAGCTTGCTGATCACTGGGAGGTGGTGTTTTGCGGTCTCCATTTCGGAGGTGAGGACTCAGGGGCTGGGAGTGGGTAGGGCAAAGGTAGCTCAGGGCACAAAGCTAATTGCTGCCACAGAGCAGGGTTGCAGCAGATACTGGGTGGCCCACAGGAAGGGACGAGATGACTCATCCTAGGCGTTCTTGCCCATCTGCAGGAGCTCTCTTTAGCTAACACTTGAAAGTGGCAATACCACCTAGCAACTTAGAGAAAGACAGAAGGGTCGTGCAGCGCCACTGACTACGGGGGCCTGGAGAAGTGCCAACCAGCTCAAGCTGCAAAGCAGTATACTAGAGGCTTCCAGAAGCGGGGGGTCATTCTGTGTCCTGCTAGATTGTCATGCAGAGTACAACTGACTCCCCGCGCCCAGCCAAGTCCCTGCCTCTTTCCCGGGCTTCTCTCCTTTCAGCAAAGCATCAGCAGCCAAATGCTCGACATGCGGGGGGCTGGCACCAGCCAAAAGACAACATTCGAGCACACAAGCAGCTGGGCAGGATCCCAGTGGGCCATGCGGGGACAGGCTGGCATGACCCTGGCCCAGTAACGGAGGCTACAGGGCTAGCAATCACCAGCACACTTCTAAAATTACCAAGCACTCTTTTCAGAGCAAGTCATTTTAATTTGCCAAAGTGGCAAACTGCAATTATTTTCAAAATGACATTCATTCCTGTATGACAACAGTTAATACTCTCTAAAAACAGTTCCTTAATTGCATGCATAATTTTAAATTACTGTAATTTGTTCAATATTCTGTGAAAACCCTGTTCTCCCTCATCAAAGACAAAGCAGGAGGATAATGGAAGGACTTAAGATTCCAGAGCCAAGTCACATGAATTTGGGGACGGTACAGAGGTAGGTACCATGGGAATTTTAGAAAACCAAGTCAAAACGAACAACGCAAACTCGCCAGTACCTTAAGAGGAAAGCCGATAGCCTGGAGAGCGAAGCCTCGTAATCCGCTGTCTTTAAAACCCACCTTCAGGGGAGGTTAACATTTACCATTCATTCCTCGCCACACTTAGAGCCTACAGAAGTGAACGTCTATGCCCATACAGTCGTTAAAGTAGTGTGAACAGATACTGCCAGCAGACTCCTCCTTTTCTTCTTTCATAATTATTAATTCTGTGCAGAAGTCAAAAGCTGTGATGCTACAGTCAGAAAGATGACCGATGTGATAGTAACCCAAACTCGAATTTTTATAAAATCTAAGTGGAAAAAAATTCACAACACAGCGATCTTTCTGTTTTGGAAAAACTCCATCTGGAAAGCCAGCGTTACCTGGGACAAGGGACAGCGGTGTGAACTGCTTCCCCTGCATTACAGAAATGGCTTCCTGCCCACCCACTTGTGAAAACCTGCATGCAAGGCTCAGTCAGGACAGAAGTACTGAGAGCTAGGAGCCTGGGGGGAAGGAACACGCAGGTGGTCCCCAGCAGCACAATTCTACTTCAGTGTGAAGGTCCCCAGAAAGGGGTGAGTCAAGCTGAAGACCTACAGCGGGGAGCGGGGATGTCACTGGGACACAGGTAGCATTTTTCATCATTGCGAACACCATCTCTATCCACACTCTGCTCTACACCAAGGTCCTCCACTGGCCAGCACAGCAGGGCTCTGGTCATCCACACAGGCTCACCCACAGCTAGATCCGCCCTGACACCTACGGTCCTTGGCATGGGATAACTTCACTCTTCAGCAGGGACAGGAAGAAGGCAGAGCACCTCAAATCAATGGGGAAGGCTCCACAGTGCAGACCCCAGAGCCACGGCCAAGGGGAGTACTCTGAGGGCACAGTGAGTGAGGCAGGGAGAAGAGGCACTAAAGGGCCCGGGAGTGCTCCCCATGTCTCCATTTCTGGTGCGTGTAGCCCCTTTCTTGAGGTGAAGTGGATGCCAGGTGCCTGAAAACTGAGTCAGGCCTTGCTTCCTCTTTCACTGAGGACCATGTTGGGTTTCCTTTGGCTTTACTAAGATGGAGCAGGTGCAATTACCACGTCGTAGTGACTTACAGTGAAGACTCAGTCCACTTGGAAGGAACCTCAGAGTCTGAGCAGCCAGACATGTCAGGACCTGGGGCTGGACTCTTCTGTGTGGCCTTAACCAGAGACCCGGCCTAAGGCGTGATTTTGATTCTAAGACTGTGTTATACAATCTGAAAATGGGGGAGGAAAATCTATCTGCAAAAGTACAGCAAGAACAGCATGATAGGAAAGCCACTGACCACAGAGCAAAGACGTTCTCAGCTCAGTGTATGCCCAACCTACTACTCTTTCCATTGCCAGAAGGGTGTGTGTCCCTGGAACCTGCAGGTAGCTTCCTGTGACCCACTGTTTTGTGTCATCAATGCTTGGTTTCATACCACCCATGAAGAGCTGGGTTGCTATGGTAGTCCGGGCCACTAAAGATTCAGTTTCCCTGCAAAGCTCTCTGACCTTTGGTTCCCTTTGTGAACCACCTCCTGACCACATCCTCTCTGAAATGGTCACTGTGTGGCAACATAGTGGCTCCATCTACCCTGTCTCCCTCTAGGGAGAAGGCTGTGATGAGCATGTCGGGGAGACATCACCAGGAGCTCCCCTGCCCTCCCTGGAGCCTCAGCTGGCAGACAGGGAGAGGAGGACACGGCCAGGTTCCCCTACAGAAGGCGGCTCACCTTCACGTTGGGAGTATAGAGATTCCTGAGAGAGGCCAGGGCAGCAGACAGCCCCTCTGTGCTGTAACCGATCCACAGAGCCTGCAGGTGGCTTGAGGAGACTCCAGTCTTCTTACTGAGGCCCTGGAAAGAACCAAAGAGACGCCTGTGAGTGCCTCCTCCCAGCTGCCCATCAGTTGGAAAGAGAGTCTGCCCAACAGAGGTGTGCTGTACAGTGTCTGATACAGAAGGACCCCCTTGGCCGGGGAGCGCAGCTCAGGGTCCTGTGAACTACATGCACAGCAGGGAGAGAGACTCGGAGAAAGCTTCCTTCTGCAGAAGGAGATCAGAAGATAATAACTGATAAGGGATCCGTAACTCCTAAAGAATAAAGGGGTCTAGGCAGTAAAGGCTGGTGGCATTATTTTTTTTTTATTTTGTTTTGGTTTGGTTTTTCGAGACAGGTTTTCGCTGTGTAGCTTTGCACCTTTCTTGGAACTCACTCTGTAGCCCAGGCAGGCCTCGAATGCACAGAGATCCGCCTGCCTCTGCCTCCCGAGTGCTGGGATTAAAGGCGTGTGTCACCACTGCTTGGCGCTGGTGGCATTATAAGAAGAGGCAAGCTCAGTGCTGTGTCTGCTGAAAGAGAATATTCTCACCACTGTATCTTGGTACTTTGCAAGGAAACAAAACTTCAAACCTGATAATGGCTCTAGACAGACCTGCCTAGACAGGAAATCCAGGGGGAGGAGGTACACAGCAAACTTCCCTTTGAGAAGCAAGCAGGGTCAGAGAACCAGGCGGTATGAAATGATACAGGCCACGCAACTCAAGTCCTTCAATTAGTAATGACACACCAGGGAATGAATGAAGGGCCCACAGGCCTGCCTAAAATCTTCAGGCCACAGAATTCACTCACACCTCACCTTGAAAATGTGTGCCTTCAGGATGTGGTGGCCAAGCTCCATGGTCTGCTGGCGGTTCAGCTTGTTTTCCTGTCGAGAGAACATGAACGCCAGCAGAGCGTGTCCATTCCTAGGACAAGAAACCCAAAGGCTCATGACAAAATCCCACCACACCAAGGCCCTCAGATAAGGACACCACACTGTCTCTGAACTGTCATCTGTGGGCATCAGCATGCGTACACAGAACACTCAGGCTGCACGCTATTTACAAAGACGGCAATCGGTGTTTATTCTGCAGTCCTTTGTGAGGTTTTTCCTGGGGTTCCCTATCTCTGTAGAGTGAGCACCTCAGTGCCTGGATCTCCAGAACCACTGCTGCCTGCTCATCACCACCACTCCCTCATCACCTGGAGTTTTGGTCAAGCTTGTCACAAAAAAACACAAACTTCATGACACCAAGGGTCTTGACTAAGTCACAGCTATAGTCACGATGCCTAACACGGTGCCGAATAATAAATACACAAGGAAGTGCTTACTGGATGGATGAACATGAGGACTGGTGGTACATAATCCTCACTGCCCTCAGCCCCGACCCCATCCCCATCATCATTCTGGGGCACAACTGGCAAAAGACAGGCCTGGCCTTACAAGGGGAAGGGGAGAAAAGCCAGGCCCTGCACAGCAATAGCTCTCAAGGAGCAGAGCCTAGAAGACTAGGTGGAACCCACGCGCTTCAGACTCACACAGACCTGCCTGCCTTTGCCTCCTGAGTACAGGGGTTAAAGGCGTGTGTCCACACCCGGTTTGTACCAGGCTGCAAAATCAGCAGGTTTCTAAACACTGGTAACAAGCTTTCTGAGAAAGAAATCCATTCATGGTAAGGAGGTGAGAGACCTCTGTAGTGACAATTAAAAACCACTGAAGAAAGAAACTGAAGCTACTAGAAAATGGGATCTCCTAGGTCCTCAGCTGGGCAATATGCCACTGTTTAAATGGCCAGATTACGGAAAGAGATCTATAGAGTTAATGCAATCCCTACCAACACCAACGACATCCCCGCCCGACACTACTAGAGAAAGTTCCTGTGGAAGCGCAGAGAGCTGGGAGATCCCAATGCAATCCTGAGTAAAAATATCAACACTGCAGGCACGATATGGATTGGAAAATACACTAGAGAACCATAGTAACAAAAACCAGGATGACAGTGGAATAAAAGTACCAACTACTAGAACAGACCAGAGGCCCTAGAAATAAACACTTGTGACTACAGCCACCTGATTTTCCACAAGGTGCCCAAAATACATGCTAAAGAGGAGGCAAATTCTTTAGTAAACGATGGTGGGAAAACACCCACATGTCAAAAAATGAGAACATATGTGCATCTCTGACCCTGCATGAAAGTTAATGAAAATGGACCAGAGACCAATGTAAGATCTGAAATGTGAAACTACTAAGAAAAACACTTCAAGAGACAGACACAGGCAATGGCTCTCTGAATCAGAGCCCAATGTCTCAGGAAACAGCAACAGGCAGTCACAAACAGGACTGGGCGGAAAAGAGTCGGTGTTGTGAAGGAGATAGTCCACAGTGTGAACTGACAGCCCACAGCACGGGATCTCGGCCACCTACTCATCCGAGAGAAAATTAACATCCAGAACAAATCAAGATCTCAAAAACGCTCACAGCAAAAGAACAAGGAATCCAATCAGCAAATGCTGATTGGGTTGAGAAGTGTGAACGCACACTTCTCAAAAGAAGTATAAGCAGCCAACAGTTTCAAAAAAAGGTTCATTTTTTTAGCCACCAGAGAAATTCAAATAAAAAATATACTGAGACTCTATCTCATGTCAGTCAAAACAGCTAACATCAAGGAAACACAGCTGATAATAAGTTTGGTATAATGCTTGCCTAGGATGCATGAAAATCCTGGGTTCAATCCCCAGCAATGCAGAAGGGGTGGAGCGTTGCACATCTGTAGTCCTGGTACTTAGATGGTTAAGGGGGATCTGAAATCAAGGTCATTCTTGGTATATAATGCATTCAAGGCCTGCTGCTGACCTAGGATACAGAAGACCCTGTCTCAAACCAAAGAGCAATAACAAAATAAAGGCTGGCCAAGAGGAGAACCCTTATACACTTTTGAGGAGAATGTAAGCAGTATGTTCCTCTAAAAAACACAATCACTCCTCTGTGTGTACCTTTGGGAATCAAAGTCAGCATACAATAGATATACATGCGTTCACCACCACGCCTTTCATAATAGCTAAGTTATGGCATCAGCCTATATAAGCTGCTAGTTAACTTAAGAGCGAAGATGCATGGTGCGTGATATATACAGTGCAGCACTGTCCAGCCACAGAGGAGAATGAAATCATGTAATTTATAGGGAAGCGGAGGGAACTGGAGCTCATTGTGCTAAGTGAAATCAGCCCGACTCAGAAGGACAAGTGCGTTATATTTTCTGTCACATGTGGAGTCTAGAAGAAAACAGAGGCAGAAGGGGGAAAGGGAGGGAGGGTAAGATTGGGTAGTGGGAGGGGCTGCCGATGATCAAAATATGTTAAATGCACATATGAAAGCATACAATGAAACCATTACTCTGTATAATTAAAGTATGCTGAAACTTGTAAATCAAACGGTTACAGATGGCCCCGGTGTGGCAACAAGGGCAGACTTCAGTGGCCAGCCCAAGGGTTTTCGGGGCTCTCAGCAAGGCACATGGCTTCCCACCTGTCTGCAGTCCTGTCACTCATTCTGTTTCTGTGCACCCCCATACTACCCTCCTATGGCTGGCCTTCCCCAGTCCATTCATGGTCCATGGGCTCCACTTTAGATCCGGAAACCGAACTGAGCTATTTCCTTCACCCACGCGACCTTGTTATATATACGACTTGCATTATAATGCCCTATCTGTTTATAGGGAAGCGAGGAAGTGGCCTGATTTGCCCAAGACTAACGGCTAGTAACTGAGTGGGCCTTCTACCAGACTCGAGAGCTTCAACTTGGGGAGAACAGTACTGGGTACCTCCCTTTAGGAGCTCTCAGCAACTGGAGGACACACATATAACCATAATGAAATTCAGCCAGAAAAGCAGAGAAGAGATACCGTGGGAGGAGGCAGGAAGCGGCCCTAAAGAAACAATCTGACTTTCTTTCCTTTGCATTCCCGGTTCCCCTTCCCCGTGGATGACACTGTCTCAGTGACGTTCCCAACAAGACCCCAGTTTCCTGCATTACCAAACCCAAACTGCTCAACTTGCCCTTTCTTCTCTGTGCCTCCTCGCAACCCAGGGGAAGGCATCTCCAAGGACGCAGGAATTCTGTTCTAACAGGCTCCTCCAAATCCTCACTTCCCTTAACCTCTGTTGGGATCTCTAACCTCCTTCCCTGTCACTCTCCTCCACCTCCAGAAGCCCAGAAAGCACCTTCACCAAGTCACACCACAGCTCACCATTAGTGATGTTCCATCTTCAACTACTAACTTCTCCAACGGCCACACAAGATCTGCGCCCTGGAGAGAGGTTCCCCACAGGCTCAAACTGTTCGGAACCAAAGCCAGCTCGGATCTGAAAAGACCTGACCCATCGCTCCCACCTGTCTATCCCTTTCTCCTTCTGCTGGCACAGTAGCCACCACACTCTCTGCTCTCCCCACTCCCGCCCACAGGCACTCTATCCTCCAGAGAGGGCACAAAGAGGCCATCTCTAGCATACTCCTCTGCTGGCTCCTCCCAGTCCTCCACACCACCACAAGAGCTTCAGGCAAACTAGACTGATTTCCGCCAGCACGCGTGTGTGTGTGTGTGTGTGTGTGTGTGTGTGTGTGTGTGTGTGTGTGTGTGTGTGTTTGTGTGTGTGTGTGTGTGTGTCCGTCCGCTGTGCCATTTCTGAGGCTCCCCTGTCTACAGGAGTGTCTTCTTCCGATACTCTCCTGTATCCCTTTGTTCTCAGCTAATCACATGGAGACAATAGCAGAGATGGTTCTAGATCGTGAGTCCTTGTGAAAGGTTAAGGAGCTAATAAATCCATGCGATGGCTGGGGGAGTCTAGCATCACAGAGAGATTTCAAGTTGTATCTCTTCTTTGAGAAGTGTTCACCACAATCTTTGAGGTACCCTTGCAAAATGAAAATAAAAACAGAAAACACAGGAACAAAAAGAACAAAGCAAAAGGCAGGACAGTCCTTGACTTCAAAATTTCCTACCAAATTGTACGCTAGGTATCAGAACAGCGTGGTAATGGCGTACAACCACACCCCTCTGGAACACAACAGAGACTCTGGAAGTGAATTCACCTTCTTACACCCAAGGAAAACAGGAAATACTTCAAGCCGTTAGCATGGACAAGGACTGTCCTGAAGAAGACCTCGGACGCACCAGAAACAAAAGCAAGGCAAGTAAGGTGGATTTACCCACAAAGCTTCTGTACTCGAGAGGAAATGGTGCAGGGACTGTCTACAAAATGGGGAAAGGATTTGCAAACACCTCTGACAAGGGGTTGGTTGCTAGCCTCAGGTCCCAGTGACCGCTGTCTGCCTGTGGTTTCTGTTCCTGCAGGAGCTGCCTTACTCAGCTCTGCCCTGTGCTGGACTGCCACGGTTCAAGATGCAGCAAGGGTCAACGATGACCACAGCCCAGCTACTCCCTCCTCTAACACCAGCAGTCTACATCCTGTGAGTCTCCTGATGCGTTTCTGTCTCTACAAAGTCAACTGCAGCTGATCTTCCTCAAAAAATGTGCTTTCCCTGAAAACCTGTAACTTGCTGAGCCATGTCACAGCACACACTTTGCTGCCTCTGGCAATTTGGTTTTAGTAGCCAACCTGGGGTCCTAAACCAGATTTGAAAGATAGTAAAACCCGAGTCCAGCATCACCTAAGAAAACAGCCATATAACACTGAGCAGCACTAGACCTATCAGCATACATCGGGAGGGTTGTGGTTATGTGACTCCCAGGTACTCACTGGCCTCTTCATTTCTAGGCCCAAGCATCTACCCCAGTGCCCTACAGTTCTGAGGAGACAATCCAGCAGCTTGCCAGCCTGTCACTAGAGTAGGAGGCGATCCTGACTCAGAGAACAGCTGCCCAAGAATGCAAAGACGCAGGCTGGACAGAAAGAGTGCTTGAGAGTGGCCGTGTCCACAGGCACTTGGAGTCTTCCATTCCTGACCTCTCAGCCCATTTTGCACTAGGTGATGGCTGGTAAGCAGGCAGGCAGGCAGGCAAGCTTGTCTCTCCAGCCTCCTGTGGTTCGAGTTCTGCAAGAACTGCATCCTGCGCCGGCCTTGTCTGTAGGAGACAGCTAAGTTGGATTCTAGGGTTCCCCTCTGTCCCCGACACTCGTGCTCCCTGGGATGAGGTGCTATGTAGCCAAGGATGGTCAGACAATGGCAAAGGATCCAGGACAGACCCCGGCCACGGGCAAACATTCTACATGAGCTCGCTATTCCCTAAAGCAGAGATACACTTCCCATGTATGACCTGCCATGCCGGTGGGTGGAGTCACACCAGTGAAATCATTAGCAGCTAGGAAATGCCACCCTGGCACCGCTCAGCTTCCCCTGCACCCAGATACACTAGAAATCCAGCAACCAAAGGAGGGCAGCTTTTGTAAAAAGGTATGGAAATTTTTTTCACTCTCTCCTGACCAAAACGGGGACACAAACAGCAAAACTGCACGGTACTCGGTACTTAAATTGCTCTGGGCGCCAACGGAAGCGCCTCCCGTACCTGGGCTCACACAGGAAGGCTGTGCTCTCCCCATCCGCTCTCCACACCAGCCACTCTCGGAAGGATGGGTGGCAGAACATCCGCGTTTTGTCTCTCCTCTTAATGAGGAAGCAGGAGAGGGCCTCCATCCTCTGCTGGAAGTCCTCCCAGCCCTGCTCGCCTTGGATGTGGCCAGCATTGATCGCCTGGAATATCTGCTCATCCGTCATGGGGTGGAGGGACGCCAGGGCCACGTTTAAAATGGGGAGGGCTCTGTCAAAGGCGGACTGGGTCATGAACTTCATGTTGCATTGCAGCAGGTAGAGCTCAGACAGAGACACGGGCACCACCTTGTAGCTGGCGCTCTTGATGACCAGGTGTCCCCGCTGGAAGAGGTCCAGCGTGAGCTTGAGGTACAAGTAGGAACCGAGGCTGCGCAGCACCAGATGGCTGCTGACTTTGCCGATGAGGGCGGCGTCGGCCTTGCCATTCAGGGAGATGTTGCTGAGGATGTCCTGGCTGCTGTGGACCCTGTGCTGGACGTACGCGTGCAGGTCGCTGTGAATGTCTTTGTTGTCCGGAAAGTCATCTAAGGAAAGCCTGACAAAGGGCAGCGCGCTGATGATTTCCTAGGAGAAAACAAAAGCCCACAGTTTCGCTTCACAGTTTCCTTTTTTTCACTTTAAACCAGGTTCGCTCGTTCTCTTTCAAGGAGGATTTTCATGGATTACAGGGACTCGTTGTTTTGTATTAAAACATGTAATAGGATAAGGTACAGATAAAAAGCTTATGTGAAAGAAATCCTGATGCGAGATAGGATCGGTAAAGGCTTTCCCAAAGCCCTCATCGAGGACCCTGAGCCAAAGGAGCAGAGGGAGGGGCCCAAGCAGACAGCAGCAACCAGGCCACACCAACAGGGGGGCAGCAGGGCGGCGAGACCCCACAGGTGACCCAATACCCATAATCCCTGAGCGGCTGGTTCTAAAACAAGGGTAAACACAAACCACACCGCACATCTGAGAACACAGCCAGACTCTGAGATAAGAGGTACCCTCTCGGCATCAGATACCAGGGCCCTGTAACCCCACCAGGAAATATGACACTTCCGGCCCTGCCTGTGTCCCTGGACAATGCACAACAAAAACCATTGCCTCTTCCAGTATAGCATGTTCTCATTTTTTAAAGGATCTTAAGTAAATGTTCTTTCAAAAAATTATTTTATAAACATGAGTGTTTTGTCTGCATGTCTGTACCTACGGCAAGGGTGCTGGATGCCTGGAACTAATCATGATAGCTGTGAGCCACCATGTGGGTGCCGGGAGTCAAACCTGCATCTTCTGAAAAGAGTAGCCCGTGCTCTTAATCACCAAGCCATCTCTCCAGCCCCCGAGTGAACTGTTGGATGAATCCTAACTGCATGGTGTCATTAATTTTCCTGCTCTCTCATTTCAAAGATAAGCACAGCCCTAACCCCAGGAGCAGAGAGAAGAAAAACTGTAACTTCTCACTACTACTTCTGAAGCACACGCCGTTTTAAATGTAGTAACTACAAGAAGAAGGTAGAGGACAGTTATTTCCACTTTGCATGGAAGTTAGCCAAACCTCCATACTCAGCCAGCAAAGGAACACAGGACCCAGGTCAAGTTTTAGCCTAGCTGCCAAATTATGCCTACTCAGGGAAACATGACTGAAAATGTACGGCTCAAAGGTACATACAATTAAGCATGCCATTTAAATATAGGTTTAATTTCAGCTTTAATGAGAAAAAAAATTAGCATGATAACCCAGATCTACAAAATAAAACAGAGCACACCCACAATGAGCCACCAGAAACGCCAGGAAACACTTTTAAAGTCCAGTACATCACGTGGCCGGGGACCTCAGCCAGTGCACACCCTGCTATGGTGAGCAAGGCTTAGACACTGCCGTTTCAGGACAGGGACAACTCACTGCTGATAGGATTCTTAGCTGACCCCTAAGAATCCTTGTTCCTACGGACTCTCTGAAGTCCTGACACGGTTTTCAATTCAGTAGGTAAATGGGCTATAACACTAGGCCGGGATCACTCGTCACTGGACACTTGGGATGTAGGAACTTGGAAAGAGAGGGGAGAAATCTTTTGTCACCTGAAAATTTGCTCTCACAGTCACGATCAACTTCAGCCAGGTGGGGAATTTAGGAATAATTTTCGTAATAAATGAAGACAGCGTATCTCCGTAATCAGGCTTATGAAACTCAGCTTCATTCAAGCCGTCTATCAAAATGATGTACTCCTCTTCTGGAATTTTCTGCTCTAAAAGACGAAATTAATTTTTCCAAATTAAGAAATTATACATTTCTATAACATGGCACCACCCAGTGCATTTTAACACACAGCCTAAAGTGTTAGCAAAACCTACAAAGGTTTACATATGGCAGAAGACATGTTTTCAAAGAAGCATATTTTCTATTAAATTTATAATGAAAAAACAGAGCACTGAGCCAAAAGAAAACCAAAGTCTTACAAAACAGTTTTCAGAAACATATTGCATTACAGACATTCACAGAATCTCAATCATACACATGTAACAGCTAGTTCTGCATAAGTCACCATCACCTGAGTAGCCTGCAGCCAAGAGAACGGACGCACCTAGAGCCTAAACCCGGAGCAGACACCAGGCCCTCGACTGGACTTCCTCAGGAACGAGGACCCAGCCCTCCCCACACTGCCACCAGGGGCTGTCTGGCCCGAATCACTCAGTGGTGACAGCCCAGCTTCACAGATGCCCAGAGTGGGTCTTGCACACAGCAGTGACAGCCTTCTGCTTGGAGCACAGAGTAAGCATGACACCACCATCTCAGGCCCTCTTTCTAGCATCTTCTAGCAGAAAACGCTTTGTAGACGGGTGACTTGGAAAGGAGGGGGCAGAGGATGGAAATCTTAAAGACCAATGTCATTGGTACGCCCACCTGGAGACTATTCAGGGGCAAGGAGAGGGGGAGGAAGAAACAAATGGAAACGCCTAGAAACAGTATTAGATTTAGATTTCAATTCATCTAAGCAGGGGCTGGGGGGAAGAAAGGAGACCATGCTAGAGGATTCTCAACCATCCGCTGGTTCCCCTGATGCCTGGGAGTGTATCACCTAGTCTTTAGTATGTGCATCACCTACACAGATTACAATTATTACCAGAATGTGCCTCCTGGAAACGTGAAGGACTGTGAGGGTAAACGATGAAGAAGTAAGTTCAGGTAGCCCCCTGGCCGGCCTTTTAGCTTACAGACAGGAAACAACTTCCTACCAGGAAAAGGGAAGAGTGCAGTATCCCCGCGGCTGGAGAACTGGACAAGTCTAGGTTTCAAAGCTTACTAACTAGTTGTAACTAGCATTAATCGTCCCATATATTTATCTTCTCAGTTTCCGGCCTCTGAAAGCCCAAGCTGTTTCCTGTTCTGTTTTGACTTCTTACCACTCCTAAAAGTGACTGCTCTTTGTGGAAGGTCCTTCGGGAGGTGGAGTTTTAAAGCCCCGCTCTGAGTTACCATCCAGGTCCACACACTGCAGGCATTAACAAGCTCTCTTTGGCTTTGTTATCTGTCTACTCTTGGCTCATTTCATGGACCAAGTATCACACCTCTGAAGGACAGAAAGTCTCCTCTTTCCTCCATTACACGGCTTCCTTAGAACTGCTCAGGTGTCGATTTCATCCACATCAGAGACATTCCGTTGGGAGCGATACCGCGGAGGAGATATGTGGTGGCCCTAGACATGTACTGACTCATCGATATCCTCTCCCCGCCACCCCAGGACTAAGCCGACCTCCCTTCTGAGGACCACTTGGGCAGCAGTCTGTACTGGGAAGCAGCCCCGAGGCTTCTGGTAGGTACCGTTTCTTAGGCTGGTGAGTGGCTCCAGCACGCCCCTCTTGAAGGCAGCCACGGGGTCCTGTACACACGAGCGGAGGCTCAGCATGCTCTGCAGCTGGGGCTCCTTGATCAGAAGGTCTCTGTAGGCAGCCAGCTGGTGGGACCGGCACAGCAGGGCTGCAATGCTGTGCACAAACTCGGGCACCAGGCACGTGTACGTGTTGTCAGCCTGGCAGTAATGATAGGCCACCACCTACGGAGAAGCCAGAGACATCAGCATCATCCCACCCCCCGCCACAGCTCCTCCCAGGACTTCTAACAAGAACAGAACTCTGACGTTTCCCTGAGATAAGACACTGTGCGTCTGTTCCCCGAGACAGGGTTCACCAACTGGCTTAATATTTATTCTGTTCTTCACTGGCGTGATTTGCTAAGTTCTCAGCAGACTATTAATTGCAGCCACAAATCCACCTTGATTAACACAAAAATCAGCACAACTGTTCTCTGTATTGAATGTGGATTAGCAAAAGGCATTTATAAAACCTAACGCCTCGACTGGCTTAGAGCACCTCCAAGCAAGCCCTGTCCCCGACACCGCCATCTGCACCGCATTTCTGTTCTCTAGATCAGTAGCACCTCGGGGGGACCCTCTGCTCATCCTAAAAGCACAGGATCAAGTTGGCGGCTGTGAACCCAAGCTGCAAAGTCACAGCTGCTTCTCCCTCCTGGCAGGGATGGCTCTCGCCCCCTCCCCACATCCTCACTTCTTCAATGGATGCTGCGGAGACATTCAAAACGGACAGCCAAGAAGTTACCAGCGATCTGCTTATCATGTGAAGGAGAACATGGGGAGAAAGGGAAGAGCTGCTTACAGCCTGCCAGGCTGAGGGGTTCCCTTCTCTGCCACTCTGATGGCTTTCCGGCTTCATCGCATCCCTCCACCGCTGCCCGTGAAGACGGAAGCGGCCCATCAAGGCAGGAAATGAGAGACTGCCTGCATGCAGGAAGGTGGCCTAGGAGCCAGTGTTAGACTCAGGGCAGAAGGAAGAGTTCAGAAAGCCCTTGACGATGAAGTGTTTAGAGAGAAAAAAAGGCAGCCAAAGTTCTTTTACAATCTCCTCAGAAGCCTCTGACTGAAGGATGCAGAGACCCACAGGCCCCAGGCAACAGGGCCCAGGCAGAAGCAGTCTGGGCCGAGTTAAGAGCTTCTTTCTCATCTCCGCTCACACAGCGAATGAAAGGGTGTGTGCTTGTCAGGATGGATGTGTGTTGAGTACACATGACTTCTCCCGCTGCCTCGAGGAACTCTTTGAACTTGGTTCAGATGGATATAAATCTGCTGTTGTTGTCTTTGGGATTTATTTGCATTAAAACCTCTTATTTGGAGTACTCATCATACTTTATCAAAAGCTACACTCCTCCACGCCAGCTCCCAGTCGACAAACAGTTGTTTCTGTTTTAAATTCCCCTCTCGAACTCATTTTTCAACGCCAAACTCTCTATCTGGAAGACTCTCTGAAACAAGAGCAGGTTACCTTAGAAGCGAGGGATTTCACTGCATCCTCTCTTGGTCTCTGGCTTTCGGCAGTACCAGGCCCGGCAGGTGTTTTGGCCACACTGAGAGTGCTTGTGGAAGAACTTGGCGAAAGTAATGGAGTGAAAGGGAGGTCCTGGGTGGGATCTGATGCTGCAGAGAGAGCCACCCAGATGCAACATAAGCATGTGGTATCACGAGTGTGGAGTACACTTCTGAATCAGTCCCAGACAAACTTGAATAGTAATGAGCAAACATGACTGGAAATGAGAGGTCTCAAATGAGCACACCAGCTCCCATGCTATCTCCTGCCCTGGAGGGCTGTGTTCCTAATCATATTTCCTCTGGTACAAAAAAAAAAAAAAAAAAAAAAAGCTGCAGGGCAGTGGTGGTGCACGCTTTTAACCCCAGCATCTGGGAGGCAGAAACAGGCAAATCTCTGAGTTTGAGGCCAGCCTGATCTACAGAGTGAGTTCCAGGATGGCCAGGGCTACCCAGAGAAACTCTGTCTTGAAAAACAAAACAAAAATGGTTCCTATTTCAAGACATTTTCTTTGTTAACAGGTTCACTGCCCATGAAATAGTCAGGGAAGCCAGGCATGGTGGTGTGTGCCTGTATCTCAGCACTTGGGGTAGAGGCCGAGGCAGGAGGACCACAAGCTCAAAGGTCGCCTGGGATGCAGAGAGCCCTGTCCACACGCTCGCGTATGCACAAAGTAAGAAATCAAGTGTTTAGCTATTCTGCCTCCTATTTAAATTAGTCTTTTTAGTTTTGGAAAAGCCAGCACAGAAGAAAAGGCTGTGGTGAACAGGATACAAAAGAATTCTGCATAGGATAAAAGGAGGTAAAATAGGTGTACTCACACTCACAGACACACACATACACAGCAAAAAAGGAAAAAAAAAAACCAAAATCAAAACACATTAGACTTTGTTCTTCCAAGCACTTTAAGACCAAAACTGCACCAGGTCTCTCGATGAAAACCCTCTGTAGTAGTGCATGCATGCAAACCCCCTTTGTGGAGAGAAGACGACAAGGGTCCAGGTTGTCTTGTTCCACACAAGAAGGCTGGCATCAGTCCAGACTGTAACTAACATACCTTATAATGACAGGAGACCCTCTCTCTCCTTCCCCACTCAAAAAAAAAGTACCCAAAGAAAACAAGCAAAAAGCTAACATACCCCCACCACCACCACACTACAATGGCTGGAAGTATTCAGACAGTTCACTTAACCTATGACCTTACATCCGATGCAGTAGCTAGAAAACCTTAAGGAAAACTGGTACTTCCCGTCTATTCAAACAGCGGCTCCCTCCATCTCTCTATCTTGCATTAATATAATAAGCTGGACAAGTAGCAACCATGGCCATACTTTTGGGTGATGAACTGGGGCTGCTAGACGCAATCTGTCTCATGCGGCTTCCATGACAGCTTAGTGCCACCAGCTTGGAAATAATGGCTGTCTTCCCGAACCCCACATTGCCCACGACCACCGCTCCTCTGTTTTCTGCCAGTTCTGCATTCCTCAAGCTTTCTTCTATCCGGTGAAAGAGCCAGTCCCTTCCCACAAACACAGAGTCGGTGGTGATGCTTGGTACTTCAAACAACAGAGGCTTCAACAAGATGTCCTGTGGCTTGTAGGGAGCAAACCGGGCTTTAAAACAAGCAGACAACATGGTTATGGAGAACATAGTTATTTAATACAAAAGGAAACAATATGTCCAACTTGGTTCTGTAAATTTGTCTGTAATACTTTACTCATTATATCATTCTGCCCCCCAAGTATCCTGTTACAATGACTTACTGGCCCTTCCACACTTCCAAGTTCTTTTCAAGCACACAGAGGAAGCGAAGTGAACGCTCCCATCACGCCTGGCTGGTTTACCTGAAGGCATATGGAAGACGGGCTTCTTCCACCCCCACTCAGATAAAATGCAAACACAGTTTCCCAGATTTGAGGGCACGGCCCTCATCTGGGTGCCATGGTGCTTTGCCCCCAGGACAGCTACGTCCCTGACCACACAGCTGTGCATTACGGACAGCCACAGAATATGGCTGATACGGCCTAAGGGACTGAAACAAAACTGATGGGTTGTGATGGCAACTATCTTATCACAGAATTATTTGTCCATTCTAGAAGTAATTTAATCACGTGCTTTAAGGAAGAAGCCGCATGTTCTTAAAGCTGGCTCCCAGCAGACCTCTAAGATACTACTTAAAAGAAGGGTACAAACACACTTCACATCACACTTCCAACACAGTCTGAACGCTGGTTATCAGACATTCAGCGTTCAGTAGGCAAGCTTGTCGTTGCGACCCGGGAGGCAAGGATAAATACCTTTAACTTCCTGTGTCCTACCTCCAGCCGTATTGTGCCAGGGCAACCTAATTGACGTCCGGAGAGGAGCATTTCTCTGCCCATCTAAATAACTCAGGTCTTCCAATTTGGTAGAACTTGTTGCTACAGGAGGAAAGTAAAACTGAGTTTAAGGCCACACCTAGACTACTGTACACTATAAATTACTAAGCAGTTCAGCTCCAACTTTCAAGAAAATTTACCTCAGGATAATTATTTCCTCCAGCTTATGTTTCTAGCATTACTGTTATCTTGAAAAATTGAAACAATTAAACACTACTCACTTTTAATGTTACGTTGACCTGGCTGCCAGAATTAGCCATTATTCCTTGAAAGAAACCAACTTCACTATACATTTTTTAATGAAAAACAAACAAGCAAACAAACTTGAGAGCCAGTATCACATGGCAGGCTTGAGTACTCACTGCTAACACATGGCATGAACTATTCTCTGCAGCTCTGGGAAGCCCTGCGCTGTTTGGAACCCTAACCCTCCTAATCAATAAGCAGGTTCTGCATGTATAATTCCACAGCACTTGAACAGGAAAAGCTAGCTCTTGGCAGTAAAAGTACAAACAGTTTCTTAATCTTCAACTATGCATGTGTGCATGTATATAAAATACATATATGTATATGAAGCCAGGCATAATGGTATATAGTTTATATACCATTAATATATATCTATAATTTCAGTACTTGGGAGACAGAGGCAGGTGGATCACTATGAGTTCCAGGCCAGCCTGGTCAACATAGAGAGCTTCAGGCTAGGCAAGGCTACATATAGAAACCTTGTCTCAAAAAACAAAAACGAAACCCCAAATATATGTATATGTGTATGTCATTTATTTCTGACCAAGACAGAAAGGTTCACAACACATAGATACCTGTTAAAAGCATTAAGGGTCATTCGCATGTATGCATAAGTAGTAACTACAGGAGGAGTTACATTCCAAGGGGTAAGTCTTTGGAAGTGCTTAGCAGGACCAGGATGAAGGGTACAGAAGTCAAACTGGGCACTCAGTACTCTGAGAAACTCTCTCTCGGGCTGTTACCAGCATCTAGCTACTCGGGGCATCATCTATCCTGTGCCTTCATAGCTCCCTTCACCTTCCTATTCTCTTTTGTAGTGCACATCTGTCTTTTAGTGTTTCTACTGCCGAAATGAAACACCATGACCAAATGGCAAGTTGAGGAGGAAAGGGTTTATCTGGCTTACACTTCAGCATTGCTGTTCATCTCTGAAGGATGTCAGGACAGGAACTCAAACAGGGCAGGATCCCGGAGGTAGAAGCTGATGCAGAGGTCATGGAGGGGACCTGCTTGTGGCTTGCTTCTTATGGACTTGCTCAACCTTCTTACAGAACCCAGGACCACCAGCCCAGGGATGACACCACCCACCATGGGCTGGGCCCTCCCCCATTGATCACTAATTGAGAAAATGTCTTACAGCCGGATCTCAAGGAGACATTTCCTCAGCTGAGGCTCCATCCTCTGATGACTCTAGCTTGTGTCAAGCTGACACACAAACCACCCACTCCAACATCACTCTCCACTCTTTCATTCCACAAGCACCAAAGGTTGAAAGCCTGGATTGGAGATGTCCAGTCCCCTTTCACACAGCCTCCAAGAACAGTCAAGCAAATGCTCTACCATGGTCCCTCCCAGGCAGCAAACCCTGTTTCTGCATCTTACTGATGTGCATCCACTGCACACATTCAAGTAACTGTTCTGCTCGTGGTCAGAAGCTATGGACATCTTCCACATTTGAAAGATTCAGCTAAGCTGGTATTGTAGTGTATGCCAGGAACCCTAGCTCTTAGGTGACAGAGACCAGAGGTTCAAGAGTTTGAGCAAGGATCAGCTACACAGACAATTTGGGGCTAGCCTGGGCTACAAGAGGCCCTCAAAAAATTAAAGAGAAGAAAAGGAGTAATTTCCTCAGGCAGGATTTCCAGTGGCCTTCAGCAGGTTAATCCACTAAGAGCCTCAAGCTTCTCTAGAGATCTTACACAGAGGGAAACTTCGTACTGTGGCTACAAGACCACCCAATCCCTCCAGGCTCCCTGTAGAAACACAACTTGAAACCCAATCCTTGGTTCATGCCTGAGCCCTGGGATCCTAGCTCTGCTGCTCAACATGCCTCACGGTGAAAGCAACCACCATGGTTCAAGCAGAAGGGCCCATCACAGTCACAGGCTGTAACTCTCTTCAGGGCCAGGGCTTTGGTCCCAACGAATACAAAGACACACTGAGTTTCAAAAGGCTTCTGTTTCCCCTTTCCCTGGTCCCTCAGAGCATGACATTCACTTTGTAATTTTGTGACAACTGAAAAGACTAAAAAAATATATGACTGTAAAAGATGTTCACATCAAAGAACCGGGGGTTGGAGGGGAGAGACAGCCCCAGCGTCATGTGGATACAGGAGATGGAGAGATTTCAAGTGGCTCTGTTTTCAGCTTTTCCAGCCACCAGCATTGGCTCAGAAGTCTGCGGCACGGCAGCCTGAGCAACGCCACTGCACATGGCTGATTCTCCACTTCAACCATAGCTAAGAGCTGGCATGGGGCACATGCAAGAATCCCAGACCTCACGTGGCAGAGGCAAGGGACCGTAAAATACTGTCAGACTGGGGCTACAAGGCAACACTGTTTCAAACGATAAACGCCCATGACTAGGCTGAGCTAAAAGCTGCATCGCGGCAGCAAGCGCCAGCTGCAACCATCTCTGCTTCTTAGGGCATTTTTGAAGCCGCCAAGACACCTGAGATAAGGAACAGCGGGGCCTCAGCTGCTCAGCTATGAGCTCAGGCACTCCCTTCCAAGTGATGATGAAATTCTGTCCTCTTCCACAGGTTCCCAGACATTAGCATCTAGAGCCAGGCTCACATCGTCTACACAGCTACCACCTACAATGCTAAAAACCATCCTGGGCCGAGAAAAATCAGAGGTCAGTGTCACACTGCAGCAAACCCACGGCTAACACCTCTGTGACTAAGCCGTGCATGAGGCGTGTGGGAACCCATGCATGCATGCACACACACACTGCGCTTGATATCTGATCCCAGCACACACATGGCAGCTCACAACTGTCTGTAACTCCTGTTTCAGGGGATCCCCAAGCCCTTTTATGGCTTCCATGGACACTAGGCACACACACGGTGCACATACCTACATGCAGGCAAAACACCCATACACACACACACACACACACACACACACACACACACACACACACACACTTTTTTAAAAAATAGTAAAATCAATTGGCCAAATTCTAGACTACCCAAGATGCAGTTTTTAAGTCTTTGAGCCCTGCCTTTAAAGAAGAAAAAAAAAAAAAGTCCATGTCATTCCTTTTGAAGTGATAGGCAACACTTCAAATTAATCCAACTCTAAAGAATCCTTTACAATCTCTAATAACTGACTTATTTTTAAGTCTTTGATTAAATTTTTTTTTTTTTAAAGAACCCCTTCTTTACACTTCTCTTCAGGAGGCTAAATTACAGGAATGGCTGGTGAGCTCAGGGACTACCTCTGCCCCTTCACCTCAGGTCCAGATCCCACGTGGACAGCTATCACCAGAGGCCTGGAACCAGCTGCCTCTCTTTAACCCACAGGCCAGCTTCCTACCAAGTGGCACTTGGTGTTTGCATGGATGATAACACGCAAATACTTCCACAAGATTTTACCTCATGGCCCCTCACATTTGGTTTCAATCTGAACACTAAGTGCTCCCTGTCTGCAGCTTGCCTTCAATCTACTGTATAAACAAAGCTGAATACAGTCCACACAACTGAACATTATTCTTTTCCACAAACCCTGACACATGGTGCCATTCTCTTGGCCGAGGTGCGCTTTTGGTGGCAGGAAGGCGGCCAGGGAGAAGCTACCAGACTCCTCACTAGTTAACCGGAGCTCAAGGGAAGACAGCTGCCTGCCTCCCCTGTGACTGTGCACGGGGCTCACAGCACAATTCAAGAGGGAAATGAGCAAACCCATCAAGCCACGGAGTCAGCTCAAACCCAGAGGTGAAAGCCAACCGTTCGTAAGGAGCTCTAGCTCAAGGGCACACACAGGACACACCGGGTAGGTACAGCAGAAACCAGACAGCTTTGCTCTGTAAGCCAGGCAGTCTCTGGACGAATCCAGCTCACACTCACTGTTGCTTCACACAGCCGGAGACATCCAAAGAGCTTCTAGCAGGACAGGTCATCCCCAACTGAGTACGGTTAACATCGCTAAAACTATTGCATTAATGAGTTTCCTAATTTTCAAAGAAGATGGGTTACCCTGAATGTAAGTGTGCTGTTTTGTTGAGGACACGAAAGCGGTCAAATTCTTGGAGACTACAAGTGACCCATTCACTGTAACCAAGTAACCACAGCCTAAGGCATCTTGAGTGCCTGTACTATGTTGCAGGGGCAGGCCAGTAGTGGGGACAGGGGAGCTTTTGGAAGAACCACCAATCAATACACATAATGCTCTCTAGTATTCCGCCCTAGCAGACGGGCCAAATCCCTCTTCTGGAACAAGGCCACTTTGCTTCCTTTGAAAGTGAATTAGGGTGTACCTCACAACTTTTCCATTAAGGCTATTTATTTACCAGCTGCTTCAGAGTTCCATCATAAAAAAATAAAATGAAACCACCCATCAGCAGCCAGAATGACCTAGCACATACTGAAAGGACAACATAAATTACAGGAAGAGCCTTTGATGTACAAGGAGTCAGTACAGTGGTAGGGGACACTTCTAAGCACTATGCTGGTAACAAAGAACTACCTGAACAAGCACCTCTTCTGAATGCAGCCAAGAGCACAAACGTAGACAGGAAAGACCTTCAAAAGGCGCAGAGTGGAGCTCCACCCCCCACCTTCCATATTCCTTGTTGGAGGATGGGCCACTGACCCGCCCAACTATCCACCCGTGCCGCTGTGCGTGTGTACGTGGCCCTATCTCTAGCTGCGACACACTGCTCTCGCTCCCACTGCACACGCTTTCGGCTGTGAGCTACCACGACGGCTGAATGTGACAGAAGCATTTGACCTCCCAGCTATGATGGGCCTCAACCACACAAAACCAAGTTTTAGAGTTGAATTAGCAATCCTCTGAGCTGGCGTCAGCTTCACTCTCAGTAAAAGACACCCCAAGGGCAGAGTTTCTAAGCTTTCCCACCTCACCTACAAAGAGATTCAGAGTAAAGGGACCGCTAAAAGACCCTCTGTGTGTGCAAACGGGTAAACTGGGGCCTAAGGAAAAGATCACACCACTGGCTTGTGTCTGGATTAATTTGGGGGTGTAAATAAAGGGAACCCAGAAGCCTGAGGCTTGGAGAGAGAAGCCCCCGGGGAAGAGCTGTGGCCTTACCTGCAACTGAGTTGGGCCGTGGCATTATTAGCGAGCTGGAGCTCTGAGAATAAGGGACCGGACCATCTCCAGCAGAGGGTTCCGCCTTGGGCTGCTCGTTCTCCACTGACCCAGTGGTCTCCTCTTCTGCCACTGGGGAGCAGTTATCCGCCGCCCTCCGGTCATGAAGCGGTCCCTTCTGAAACCCTAACCTTAGGCTCCCATCCTTACTCCATTCCAAACTGGAACCGCTCCGGTCGTCATTTTCCGATGAACTTGTAATTGTGGCTGAAACGAGAAATCAACATACTTTGAAAATACTCTGAAGGAGGCTAGGCACTGCTGGGGCTGCCGCCCGCCCGCCGCTGGGAGTTAAGACGCGCTCGGACCCCTCCCCCAGGACCAATGGAAAGTTTTCTGGTCGACACAGATTTTTATCAAAGTATGTTTCATACAATGTATTTTGGTAAATTAAAAGAGCGTTGCTTATCAGGGGAAATAAACTGCTAAATCACTCTACAGGAAAAGGAAATAAAAAAGATAGGAAGATAATGAAAAAGCTGCCTGAAAGTATCTGCGACTTAACAGCGAATCTATATAATTTGGAGATAATGAATCTTCCCTTTAACCAAGATGAATTGCTCATATCTCATTAAATTCCTCTGAATCTTTAAATACCCTATCCAAACAAACATTTGCTGGGGGAGAGACAACAACAGTTACTGCAGAAAAGAGGCAGGCTATGGAAACAAAGATGCAATTTAAAGTCAAGAGACGTTGATCCTTTACACGAAGCACTCTAACGTCTATTCAGCATAGTCTAGAGAGATCAACTTGCCTTTTTCCTTCTGCAACACAGGATGGAAAAATCTGTGTGACTGCAGCAGGGAAAGGCCCAGTATGGGAAGGTCTGCTCCGGTTTTAGAATTAAAATTTAACTTCTACAAAAGCAAGCCAGCACGAGGGTGGGGATGGGGGGTGTGTTGGGGGAGAGTGGAGGGGGGAAAAACATCTTGGCAAAAGCACAGAGGAACATGGGAAAGCGAAGCCCAGTACTCAGTACTCACCCTACATAGCTGCTACAGGCAGACGCTCCTAGTTTTCGGATGGCCTGAACAGTACCCAATCTGCTGTAACTACAGGTCACCCGGCCACTTGTGCTGCCCCAGCTGTTGACCTAATGCTGGCTTGTGTCCTTGAGGACAGGAGCCATGCTGACTAATGCGCGCACGGCTGGGATCCCAGCAGCCCAGGCCTCTGAGCAGGATCCTGGCAAATGGGGGCAAGCTGGCCAAGGTGCACTCAGACACAGCAGCTGGAGGGAGCAGCTTTATCCACACACTCTGAAGAGCACACTCTATCAGCAACTGGTCAATGCGCTCAGACAGAGTCACTTATCCAGGACCGAAAGGATTGAATGGTTTGATTTTTGAAATGTTCCTGAAGGTTTAGAAGACAAATGATTTCCTTGCTGTGGCCGCAGGACACCTTTCCACGGTTCTATAACTGCCTTTGCTGTGCTGCAGCCTGGACAGACGGCTCTCTGGTTTCTTCCTATTTATAAGCCCTTCCTTAGAAACAGGTTCTGTGTGGGAATCTTTGTAGTATACCTACCTCAAGTTGACCTTCTCCATTTCTGGACAGTGCAGCATCTTAGGCATGATAAGTGCTCAATAAATATTTGCTTATTGAATAAATGAATGAATGAGCAAATAATATTTCAGTTCCACTTGCAGTCAGACATTATATCTCACTGGCCTTACTTACTGTTTCCTGCTCAGGACCATTGGCCTTACACCTAACCAAAGTGAAAACTAGTGAGGTATGGGGCAGTTTCCAACTTTTGAGAAACCAAGATTATTATTCCAACATTCCTGCACGTTCTAGCAATAATAACCATGCCTCCATCTCTCTGGAATCAAGCCAGCCTTCACTGTGTTGTGAAATGGACAATTTACATGTACGCAGAACAAGCACTGTGACTCTCTCTTCCCATTGGAAATGCTGCTGCCGTATTAACAACAGCAGTAGCCGTTCACTGGAGGTCTGCTCTATGCCAGGGACTACTAATGCCTTACAGGAATAGTTTAACTTATTAATGAGTTTATTATTTATTTATGGGAATTCATTATTAATAGCAACTCTGTTAATAAGTTAAAAGCATAAAAATATAGTCTGTCTCATAAAACAAATTGTTTTAAGTTCACTACTTGGAATTCTGAGTGCTTTTCCTAAGACATCTTGTAATAAGTTAAGTTCTCAGGGCTGTCCCAACATCTAAATGATGGAAAGATGAAGGGGTGTAGGCGTGCCCAGAACGAGGATGGGGTGGTGTGTCTGGCGTTCCTGTTTTGGCTATTTTATTGGTGGCACCTGTTCTTAAAAAGCCTCTCAGGGCAGTTGATGCTTTTCTACACTTGCTGTCCCTTAGTACCCTGTGCTCTTATGATAAATACCTCAATCCCAATTAAGATCCTAACCAGTAGGAACAGGGACCTAGACCACCCCACTTCCTGTTACAGCAGACTTGCAGCCTCAGGGTCCCAGGAAGCAGCTGGAAACATCTGGAAGAGCCTAGCCAAGGCTTCAGCGTTCTACATGGCATCCAGGATGTGATGGGAGGAAACCCTCAAGTACCGGCAGTGAGAGAAAGAAACGTAGATGAGAGAAGGTAGCCCCGAGCCACAGGCGCAATGGTTGGAAAAAGAATTCTCCTTTGGAGTAGCCATTTTGATTGCTGTTTATTTTGTGGTACTGGGCATCATATCCAGGGCCTTGCACATCTTAAGAAGTGCTCTACTGCTGAGCTACAGCCCTAACCCTGAACTAGCTGCTTCTAGTGGAGGCTAGAAAAGGGCAGCGTTCATTAGCAGGGACTCTGGTGAGAAGAGAGTAGCCCCATTGCCACTAGGGAGCTTGTGACTGAGAGGCAGTCCACTGGCCACACTCACCAGGGCACTGAGAGCAGAGGCCAGAGGCTCCTGAAGCCTGGTGGGATTGTCCTACTG
Source organism: Peromyscus californicus insignis (assembly GCF_007827085.1). Lineage (NCBI taxonomy): Eukaryota > Metazoa > Chordata > Mammalia > Rodentia > Cricetidae > Peromyscus > Peromyscus californicus. The sequence continues at coordinate 37,071,786 of NW_026294595.1, read as the reverse complement.
CACAAAGCCCAGGTGGTGGACTCTGGGCTCAGCTCAGGTACAACAAAAGCCCCGGAAGCAAGCCAGTGGGACAGAGAAAGGCCAGTGACTCCATCTCCCCTCACACAAGAAGTACACCTCCTCAAAGGGCAGCTCCAGGCTCCTAGAGAGAGGGAGCTGGCTCTCATAAGTAACATGTTACTGCAAGAGACTCCAGGCTAACAGCAACACAAATTCCTACTTAGGTTATTATTAGCACAGCCACTCTGGAGAATGTATGTGCATACACAGCCAGGTATACACACACAACAACAACAACAACAACAACAACAACAACAAAACTAGGGCAACATTTAAATCTGAAGACTTCTTTAAACAGGAGGGGCTGGAGATGGCTCAGCAGCTAAGAGCATTGGCTGCTCTTCCAGAGGACCCGAGTTTGGTTGCCAGCAACCACGTCAGGCAGCTTACAACTGCCTGTAACTCCACTTTCAAAGGATGCTTTCTGGCCTCTATGTCACATGTATGCATACGCACACAGAGACACACAGATACATATAAATTTAAAATAAAAATAAATTTTTAGACGGGCAGTGACGGTGCACGTCTTTAATCCTAGCACTCAGGAGGCAGAGGCAAGTGGATCTCTTAGAGTTCAAGGCCAGTCTGGTTTACAGAGGGAGTTTCAGGACAGCCAGGGCTATACAGAGAAACCCTGTCTCAAAAAAACCAACAATAATAATGATATGAAAATAAAAATTTAAAAACATCTCTACATGACATCTCCCAAGGAATGGATACTCTAAAATCTGCTAAGCACCCACAATACTTCCATTTCAGTCCTGCAGCTGGTAGAGACGCCAGCTTTTGTTGACCAAAGCTTGTCGCCCACCTTGTCTTAACCACTCTTCCACGTGTAGGATGCTGTACACAGGCATACAGTTCTGTGCACACTCCATCAGGTTGTCAGGCTAGACTGTGCCACGTGACTGTGGGATAAATGGGGCCTGGTGCTGCTCGCTACAGTTTCGATGTGCATCGTTCTCGCAATGTGTCCTTTGAAAACTCCCGTACCGCCAAGGACGGTGTCTATCTTCCTCTGCAGTGACTGCACACTTAACCATCTGCTCCTTCACACACAAAAGACCTTCCTGAGCTAGGAAGGCACACACACCAAGAGGATCCTCATGACCAGCGGTGGCCAGGCAGAAGCCCACCCTACTGTACAGAGGCAGACTAGGGAGAGGGCCAGTGGCACATCCAACGCAAGCTCCTCTCTCTGTGCGATCAACGCATCTGCAAGGCCTCCTTGGCTTGCCCGGGCTCAGTACCGAGGAGGGGCTGCATAAGAGGCAGTGGCTGCAGGAGGGTTTGCTGTCAGGAGGTCATCTTGTTAAGAATTGCCATCCACTCCGCCACCAAATAATTTGCTAAGTAAAGGGAGACAGTGACTGCTTCCTCCTCAGCTTCTCTTCAACCATCTCTGCCTTATTTCAGCTTCTATGTTGGAGGTTCCCTTAAAATTGAATCAGAAAAACCAGTGCAGGTCCAGAGCCAAGGAGCTCACTAGGACCTAAGTCACACCATGGATTTAAAAGAGCATTAAGAAAGCTAGACAGAGCCGGGCAGTGGTGGCGCACGCCTTTAATCCCAGCACCCAGGAGGCAGAGGCAGGCGGATCTCTGTGAGTTCGAGGCCAGCCTGGTCTGTAGAGCTAGTTCCAGGACAGCCAAGGCTACACAAAGAAAGCCTGTCTCAAAAAAAAGGAGAGCTAGACAGATTACAATGTGAATCCATGTTTAGCCTGATGACCAGGCCTAGCTGCACACAGCAGCATATGGACACAACACCTAGAAAAGTATCTTAAATGCAAACGCTTTGGGGTTCCACCTGCGCTCTCCCCTTTTTAAGAAATGGCACTGTGATTTGACTCCCCAGGCACATGGCAATGGGATACACGTCCATCTTACAGATATAACTTCAGGCAACTGTGTTTCTCTTTTTCCACTGGCTACCTGGGAACTCAACACCACTCCCTGATCACCATTGGGAAAGCAAGGACAACTGTATGACCTGACTTCTAAGTTCATCTTGTCTCTGCTCTCATCTCCTTTGTCTGACTTGCATCCCCACAGAACACTCCTGGCTCGCTACATGTCTACGAGTGAGCACTGTTTACCCCTAAGGAGCAATCAAGTAATGAGCATCCTTCAGAAACAACATGCTCACTACAGTGGCTGACATGGCCAGCGGAAGTGTTTAAGGTGTGCCAGGCTCCGTTCTAAGCCCTTGTCATATCCTAACTCACTTCCTGTAACATCCTCAGACAGGAACGCTCACGACTCCTGAAGTGTCACCGAGCTTCAGAACACTACTCTGATCCCGCCACACTAGTTCCAGAAAATCTGGGACATGTACTCCTGAATCTACTGATAAGTTATGTACACACATCGCTCTAGTTTATTTACTACAAAACACATAACCAAAAATATACATTTTTAAATGAGAGGAAAACAAACTAGAATTTATTTCAAGTACTCCACAGGTTGTCACTCATTCTCCACATTCAAAGTAAGAGCTCCAAGAGAACCCCACCCTTCCCTGGGTTTGGAAACATTTAAATAGGAGGTCATAGTTCAAGTGCCTCTTAAATTATTAGTACAATAGTTCTTTCCCCTTCCTGTATAACCAAAAATAAATAAAGTAGCATTGAAACATCTGTTAACTTCCAAATTCAGTCGAATGGGTGACAGGAAGAGCTTAAATGTTAAAACATTAGACCCATGAATTAAAAGGCAAACAAGAAAGGAATATTATGGTTACTTATGGACATGGGAGATGGAAAGACACAAGCTAAAAAGGGACACCAGCCACTACAGAGTGCCTTCTTTAGGCTGACCAAATGGAAGGCTGTGACAACTTCAGAAGTTCTATTTCAATGCAGCAAAGGAACTCTGAAGTTGTGAGAAAAAAATCAGCACTGAGTCAAGGCAGCTTTGCAGCAGTTCTCTAGGTCCTTGGCGGGACCAAAGGTCTCAGTCCCCTCCCTTGGACTCACACCTCACACCAGCAGTGGCTCAGGATACCTGGACATGCTTTGGATTCCTGGACCGACAGAGGTAAAGACTGCAAGGCCGAATTCCTTGTGGCTTCATCTTCCCGACAAGGAATGCGGGAATGCACATCTCTCACATCTCCCACCCAGGCCCACCACACTGCAAACCGGCAAAAGCCACACACAACCCTGGCTCACCTGCTCCCAGCTCCTAATATCTATTAGCTCAGCAAGGAGAAGGTTCCCTGGGAAGAATGGAAGCTACCTCTCCTGCCAGAGGGAATTCCCGGATGGTGCCCTGGGAACCTTCAGGGACTGCCTGGCTTCTCCTCCTGCACAGCCCCAGAATGGCAGCTTGGCACTTCCGGCTAGTCCTGCCCCTTTGGGTGTTGTTCTGGGAACCCTGTGCACTGGATTGTGACAGCCAGATCTCTGTACCGAATCTCCAGCTCAGCGCTCACCCGCATTGCGCAAGGTATGCTTTGCCACAACACGCAGCAAGGCCAGGGACCCAGCTGCAGTTCCCAGGTACATTCATCAGGCCCTTCAACTGTGGAAATACCTGAAGGAACCAATGGCTTCAGGCAGGGCAGTGTGGGAGGGGGAGGACTGGACCGGCCTGGCCTCTCTCAGTAAGAACACAGCCACAGCTGGATCTGGCATGGCAATCAAAGTCTCCAGAAAACGTCTGAAGACCTGACTGTGTGACTTTTCCTCACAGAAGTTACACAGTGCTTTGGTGAAGCTCTGCAAATCTGTACATGGACTGCATCCACACTGGAGCCTTTGGCACACTCAAAGGAGGCCCCAGAGCTCCCGACTCCTTGCAGGAGGGCTCACAGAACACAGCAGCTGGCATTATTATGCACCTGGAGCAAGGATCTTCCATGAGAGGCACCCACTCTTCCCAGCCACTGGCTGGACTGATAATTTCATAGTCCCACAGGAAGACAATTTTGAAAACATGTCTCTCTCTTTTTTTTTAATCATCCCAGTGCTGAACAAATGTGCTCCTCGAACACAGCGGGTGTCTGTCCACACATGCTGGCCACCATGAACAGAACAGCCAGAAGAACCCAAACACACAGAGGGACTGCCATCAGGGCAGATGCTGTGACTGGAACCTGCCAGCGATTTCTTCTTCACGCTGATTGTGTTACCAAATCATAAATGTAAAGAGAAACTTTGCTCCTTTACCCAAGAGATTTTAAAAGGCTTCTATAATTAACAATGATTTTTAAATTGCAGGTAATGCAGCAAAATGAATATTAACCCAGATTTGAAACATCTTAAATAGTTATCACCAAATCAATTTCACAGCATTCTATTATGGGGGGGAGGGGGAGATACAGGTGGCACCAGAGCAGCCTAAGTATAAAAATCAAAAGGGTGGGCTTTACAAGTTTAAAATGAAAAGAAAGTACAATTAGATTACCCTCCTAGACCTCTGCATCTGATCACCTCCCTGGAGACACAAAGTCACAGAAGTGAACAGACGAGGGCTACCTCCAGAATCCCTTTCATTTCCCAAGCCTGGAAGGAGGCAGAGAGAGTCAACGGAAGATAAAAGTCAGTCCATGACGACATTTTATGTTCTGAGGAACTGTGCAGGAAAGCAAATGTTAGCACTTCCCATCAGGTGGCGGCAGGGTATGGCCCAAGGGCCCCACAGCTTAACACGAGCTACTCTTGCAAGAGAAATGTTTCCATATTCTTGCAAGAGAGATGTTTCCATGTAGATGTTTCCCTCAAAGCTTACACTTGCTCCCCACTTCTAAATGAACAGAGGGGACTAAAGATCAGCACCCCAGGGAAGCAGAGGGAGGGAGGCACCCAAGGAGCTGAAATCGGCATTCGCTGCCCACAGCCACATTGCCTGGGATGCGGACTCCTGTGGTCCAGCTGGGGAAAGAGGGGTGCGGAGGGGGGTCAGGCAGGTGACACACATGACCTGGGAGAGACACAAAGAGTAAGGGAACAGAGCCACTGTGCAGAGCCCTCCAGCCTTCCTGGGGCTTTCCCAACACCACCTTTCAGGAGGAGGAGGAGGTGCCGGATGCTGCAGAATACTCAAGTAAAAACCTGGACAGGCCCAAGTGGACAGGGAAGAAGGAGCGTAAGGGATGAGGCTCTGAACGGACCCTCCTCAGCCGGAGTGTCTCTAATTGCTACCTTGAAATCCTTCTTGGTACATCTACTATTAATAGAGAGGAAGAATCTTTAAAATGTAGTGGGTTGTTTTTGTTTTTTTTTTTTAAATCTTGGGGCAAGTGAGACAACTCACGTGCTACACACACCTGGCAGCCTGAGTTCAATCCCGGGAGCCCCCCTAAAGACAGAAGGAGGAGGGCGAGTCCATCAGGCTGTCTTCTGACACCCACACCAATGGTGTAGTATGTACACACACACACACACACCTGGCAGCCTGAGTTCAATCCTGGGAGCCCCCTAAAGACAGAAGGAGGAGGGTGAGGAGTCCATCAGGCTGTCTTCTGACACCCGCACCAATGGTGTAGTATGTACACACACACACACACACACACACACACACACACACCTGGCAGCCTGAGTTCAATCCTGGGAGCCCCCTAAAGACAGAAGGAGGAGGGTGAGGAGTCCATCAGGCTGTCTTCTGACACCCGCACCAATGGTGTAGTATGTACACACACACACACACACACACACACACACACACACACACACACACCCGGCATGCACGCACATATATATGTATATAAAGGAAATCTCAGTAGAAGAGCTAGGGTTAGTTTGTGTGTCTCCTCAACGAGTCTACCCTCTGTCTTCCTAAGTGGAAAAGGTCTAGTTTCTTGAAATACATATACAAAAATATTTATCATCACCTGGACAGAAAAATTAAACACATTCAATTCAGAACATGCCTTAAAACACAGTACTTCTAGCAATTTTTGAAGGTCAGATTAGTTTCCACATATATTCCAATGAATACATATAGGCCATTTCCCCCTAAGCTGGGATTAATACAGATTACAATTCCATTTTAACAGCTCGAAGCAACTTAAAGGAGTGCCCCTGAGAAAACAGTTTTCTCAGGCACAGAGGGAACACCTTTGAAGGCTGTTTCCTTATAAATGCTTTTCTTTCCAAAGCAAGTGACTACAAGCTGTTTTACTGTGACTAGGGAGGTACAGCTAGGGTTCACGTTTGGCAGGTTTTCACACTGCAAATTTGGAAACCAGACACTAACATCCAGGTACTGCCAATGCTTCCAAAATAAGTAAGAAAAAAAATTAAAGACACTCATAGAAAATGCAGCTAATCCCATCTGCTCAGCCAGTATTTCTACATGACTGAACCACTGCCTTCTAAAGACTTTCATGATGGGAGAATCTGAACCTCTCAACATAGGATAAAGTGGGGCTCCCTTCTGAAGGACATGACGGAGTTGGAAAGGGGGCGGCAGAGTCCATTAAGCCTTGGTCTCCCAGAGCAAGACTGGAAGGGTGCCCCATAAGTTCTAATGGGTCACTGGCCCTTTGCAAAACAGTGGAAACCCCCTGTAAATGGGGGTACCTGTGGCAGCCCTGAGGAAGCTGCCCAGGCATGTGGCAGCAGAGGCTTCCTCTCCCTGCTTCGGCTGGGCAGAGAGTGATTTAGGTTAAATGCAACCAGCATGCTGGAAATCAGCCTGATAGTGGGAGGAGGCTCAGGAATTTTCAAGGATAGCTTGGCACTGTTTGGAACATACCCTAATGCCCTGAGTCAACTGTGCTTGGAACCTTCTGCTGCCCGAAGCACGCAATACCGAGGTAGCCCTACCCAGCCCACCTCATCGCATGGCCCCGCCGTCCAACGCTGGCTGTCCTGGTTCCTAAGGCTTACCTTACTTAAAATGGAAAGTTAAAGACAGCTGGTTCCTCTTTCCTCCAGGACTGGCGTAATTTGGAACACAGCTCCTTACCAACTCATTCGAGAAAGCTGCGGCCAGGCCTTCCGACGGGGAACCAGTTTTTTACCTTCATTTCTGCCCACTAACATCGGGGTATTCTTGAGTATTTTACTCTCTTAAACATCGATGATGCCCAAAAGCTGTGATCACGGGCTGCAGTTCATAACGTCGGCAAGCTCTTCAGTTGGCAAAAAAGCACACCCCACCCCAGCCATGGCAGAACCCTAAGTACAACACCGTTACCTGTCAGCTCAGAGGCCTTGGCACCTGCACCCCTGCGCACTGATCGTGGAGGAAGCTCTTCCCCTCTGGCCCCACCGCTCCTGCCTCTTCAAACACCTGCAGCTCAAGTCAGCCCGGGGAGGAAATTCTTGCTTCTTTTCCTTCTCCTCCCTACCACACCTTGGCAACAGACTTTGGTTGCACAGGTCACAGACGGGAGAGAACAGAGGCATGTTGTCACCAGCATGTGCTTCCCTTAAGGTCTTGTGCTGTGTGGTGCAAGCCTGGCCCCAGGAGCTAGGGTCTCCCATCTCCCGTGAAAGCCTGCGAACCCCTTTCTCTCGCTTTTCCCACCTTCCCATCAATATTTTCAGCTCTTCGTGTTTAGCCAAGGTTAAGGGAACATGTTGGTTTGAGCCAAGGAGCCAAGGAGCACAAGGCAGTATCGATGACATAAAAGGTTCTACTTTTTTTTTTTTCAATCAAAGCAGAGCTTAAGACACTGTGGTAGTAGATGTTTTAACGAACCAACTCGAAATAGGAATCCTGAACAGTTGTTTGTAGACCAACTAGATGTTCCCTGCTTGTGTGCAACAGCAATTCTTTCCTTAATTTCTTATTCCCAGCACTCAGCTAAGAACCCAGAACAGAGTTGGAAAAACAAGACCCCGATCCGTATGGAGTCATAACTAACTAACAAGCACACTGAGGGAAATCACTGTGGTGCCGTGGGAGCATATAATATGGAGTCTGATTGGGGAAGATTATATTAAATTGAGTGTTAGTTAAAAGCCTCCTGGCAGCTTAATCTTTGGCTGGCAATACAAACTGCTAGGCCAGGGCTTTTGCTTTTTTGTTTAAATGCATGTAGGGGCTGGGGGTGTAGCTTGGTTCTATTTCACTTGGTCCACAGGTACAAAGCCTTGGTCTGATCCCTAGAATTGCAAAACAGATTCAAAATTTCAGCAATGCACCCGAGTGAGAGAGAACAAATAATGGATGGGTGGTTCTGTGACTGAAAATACTTGGGAATGTTTGACCCCCACCCCCCAATGGCATATTTAAAATCAAGAGGCATGTAATGCCAATTCTAGAACTAACAATAAAAATAAGAAGCCTGTTCAAAAAAAAAGGTAGCAAAACCTTGAAGGAAGATTAAACTCTCAGAAGGACGTGACATTTCAAGAGCTAGGAAAGTCATGTGGCTACCACCGAATTCACATCAAAGGTACAGCTATGTATGGTGGAGAACGCAGAAACGGAGCCCAAGAAAAGCAGGAATGCACGAACAGTTCGTTGAAGTGAATTCATAAGCAGCAGAAGTCGACGAGAATGCCAGCTGGCTGGGTCAGCTCAGTGGAAGGCCTTGAAGTTAAATGAAAAGGATTTGTGACAAATCCTCCATTCATCCGAAATGTCCAAAGTCGGCTAAACCACAGACAGCAAGTAGGCTACTAGCTGACTAGGCCTGGAGATCCTGGGGAAACGGTGATTTCAAACTGGTACATTGTCTCTGGAGGGAATGGTGACCATGTTCTAAGATCAGCTTATAATGACAGGTACATAATTTTGAAGTTAGCTTGAGTGACATTACGGTATGTACACGACATTTTGATACTGCAAGGAGTACAACATAAAACAAATCCATAAGAGTCAGATCCCATCAACATTAGTAAAAGATGCTTCATTGCTGAAGCTGAGTCCTACCCAAGATGAGGAGAGCTCTATAGTGAGCCCACATCCTACCCTGCCCCAGTACTCTCTCAGGGCATCTTCAAAGTCTAAACTGGATGAACTCAAGATTTGTTTTTTTTAATTATACTTGGATGAAACTGTAAGTGATTGGAGACTGGAGAATATGGAGCTCAGAGGTCTATTTGACTACATACGAATGTGCATGTCCTTCAAAGACTGGGCATAGACCAGCAAAGAGGAGGCTGCTAACTTCTCAGGAGAGACCCACTATGAAATCAACACAATCATAGAATAGAGTGCCTGAGTCATGCCTTTGGGTCCCACCCATCTGCACGGTCACTGTCAGAAAGCCAGCAAGCTGGGGACCTCTGTCAGTCACTCCTGAGCCTACCTGCAGAATCACACAGCCATCTGTCTGAGCTGGGATATGGAAACAGGGGCTCTTAGGGCCACTGGATTCTAATATCCCACAGGTCTACAGACTAATGAATTAACCAAAATCCTTGATTTTCTAGACCGTGATGTGTGCGATTCAATGTTACTCAAGCCACCTAGAACTTAAGTCTCCTCACACCCACCTCAGCAGGACCATGTGTACCAGATGAGGCTCAGGGAAGGCTTCCTTAGAAAACCCTGGCCTCAAAACAGTGGCCAGATCCTAGGATAAGCAAGCCTTAGAGAACACAGACTCCACAGGCCAGCAGAGGGAAAAAGCAAGGAGATTGGGCTACGAAAACTCCTTCACACACAGAGATTTCATTACCCTGCTGCGGTGTCCTGAGGGGACCTGATGCCCAAGGAATAAACTGACCAGTGAGGTGGGAGGGTTTTCACAGGCCAGTCCTGATAAGGTGTTTTTCTTCGCTTTTTTTTTTTTTTCCTTTTTTTTTTAAACCACGTGAGCCCAGCAATAAAAAAATAAACGTCAAGGAATATAAAAGCGGATCTTCATTCTCTTGGCTGCACACAACCCTGCCCAGAGCTGTCTGCAAGAACAGGGCGGGGTCTGCAGATGACCTTCACAGACCCCACTGAATCCCTCTCCTGAGGTGCCTGTGAGCGCTTGGGCCCACGTGCATCCAGCCATTACATTACCAAGCGGTGAGCTTCTTACCTATAATTCCACTGTCCTTGCTTTCCAGGGTGGAGCTGGGGCTGCTAATGGTCTCACAGGGACTTTTGTTGGCTGCCGTCTTGCTGACACAGCTATTCAAGGTTGAGCAGGGGCTCTCGGTGCTGGGAGAGGCGGTGCTGCTTGTCAGCGTGGAGCAAGGGCTGATGCCTTGGCTCAGGGCTGTGCACTGCAAGGCAAACGGAAGGAGAGTTAATGTGGCTCCCACAGCATGCTTCGACACATGTTTTTATTCTGGATGCTAAAACGATGAAACTAAGCACAAGACAAATGGAGACACGGTTTAACCTCTAGAAAGCTAAACAGGGACAGACACGGTTTTCCAAATGCTCAAAGAGACGTGTTTTTGTTCTGCTTGCCTCCTTTGAGGGCAGTCTTAGTAATACTTCAGTGGGAACACAAATTCATAAAACAGAGATGGCCAACAAGCAGACTTCCTTTCATTTAAAGCCTGCAGAAGACGGATGGGTTATGTGACCTCTGTACGGAAAACCTGGGGACCGGCATGGCTTCTATTCCTGAAGATTTATGGGCTCTGTGTTCAGGAAAGGAGACTGGTAACCACTGTAGTCTCAACACCTCCCCAATGCGTGCCTCCTCACAGAGACCCCAGAAGGAGGCAGAAGTTCCAGCCCTCATTGCGATTTGCACACTCAGAGGTGGCAGGAGGCTGTGCTCCCTCGGACAGAGAGTACCTCCCGGGAGGATGAACCATTTGACTTCCCCTCATTTTGTCTCTATCTCATCTCCTATAAATCTTTTCTCCCCCCCCCCCGACTCATCCCAACCCCCAATCCCAACAGCTAAGAGAGCACAGGCAAGCACAGACCAAAGCAGTCAACTGAGGAATGGTGCTCTCAAGACTGAAGGAGCATCACTACCAAACAACTCGTTCAGCCACCTTAAACCATGTAGCCAATACTCTCCGGGTAGTGGCTAGCAGGTTAATATGAACATTTTCTTAAGTTCTGATCCCTTCTGTTTGTCCTTAACTACTTCCACCACCACCCCTGCGAAGACCCAGAAACAAACTGTTGTAATAAATTTCAAAACACAAGAGCCCAGAACTCATCTGACCAAACGATAACATGCCCTGCCACCTCCCCCGTCCACCCCCACTCCCCCACACACTGGTAGGGTGTGTACTATGGCCTCATTCAGCCTCTGAGCAGGTAGGAAATGCAGTGTCTTCTTCCAGCATTACCATGGTTTCATTTTTGTCTTCAATAGTTATGTGTGTGGCACTTGGGATCCCTTCTCCCAGTAAAAATCCAAGCCTTGTCAACAGTTCTTGAGCTGCTGGCGAACAGCTCGGTTCATTATCGGCCTTTGCTTCTGGAACAAAGAGAGAAAACAATGAAGGCGCCCCTCTGGGGAGTTTCGGCATCGCATCTGGACGAGTTTGCACTCCAGCTGCTTGTCTGGCGCGTTTGTGCATCCTTATAAAATGTACCACGTTTGGCGACAGTGCCTGTCCTCTAGCAGTACATTCTAATTAAGAGGCCATGACAGGTTGAGAAAACAGGACAGAGAAACACCAAGTGCAAAGGGTGACAGACCGGACCTGAAAAGTAAGATTCCCCACGTCACTATCTGACAGCAACTCCAGTATCACGTGAAGAATGGGTACCTCAGACACCTCTCTGGGTAAGAAAGGACTTCTACTTCACCATACCCTCAAAGAGCACTACATCCAATGTCACAGCAGGTCAGCGTTCAAGCCCGAATGGCATGCTGCAAAGACCCGTTATTTAGACATTGGGATAAACTAAAACCCAAGCTCTCATTCAACAAGACGAGGGCAGGAGGACTTGGGTGGGAAACTTGCTGTACATATCCCATAGCAATGAGAGTCAAAGCCCGGTTCCCACTCAAGTGCTAACCACAAGAATCCACATTGAATCCAAGACCAGGGGCAAAGCCAGGAGACAGGATCCAAAGCACCGCTGCCCATGCCACACGAAAAACGTTCTCAGCAGTAATGCTGGGAAGCATGGTGGTTCCAAGGTCGGTCATCTGGCTTTCTGTCCTGAAGGGACTGCTTATGTTGGAATTTACTTAAATGCCAAGCTGGAGACTAATCTCGAACCCCAAAGCCCAAGGATACTTAGCTTTTGTCAATTATGGCTGACCAGTAAAATATGGACATTATTCTAACACCTCTCCCACACTTTAGAGCATCCACGCGATGAGATCATATACAAAAGCTAACTGTGCTTACTGAAGCTGGAACTTAAGAACAATGTGACTTTCAAGACAATTACTCCACGTTTTGTCTGCTCTTCAACTTGTCAAGACATCTGGATCTACACATGTGTGCACCTATTTTCCCCACAGATAGATTCTACAGACGGCAGGTGGAGGAAAATGTAATAAATGAGCGATGTTATGAGCTAACATCATCACCACCATGCTCAGTTCTAACTTGGTAAGCAACTGCAAAATGCAATGAGCAAAACTTTGGTGAAAATCATATGGATTACCCTCAGTTCCAGAGCAGTCTTTCTACATCATGCACCCAGAATGGCAGTTGTGAGAGAAAGCAGCCTGGCGGCATCTTCATGAAGAGAAAAGGCCCCCGCCACTTGCTCTCAAAAAGCTCACTGTGCAGGGCATCACTCTAGAACCACGGTGACAAGACTGTTCTGTGTTTAGAGCCCTGCTGCTTCCAGATAAATTGGGCTAAACTCATAATATCCATGGCCCCATGCCAACAGAGGGGAAGGGAACCAGCCCAGGGCAGGAGAACCACACCCCTAACTCAGCCCTAGAAAAAGTCCCTCCCACTAGAGACCTCACGCCACGGGAGATGGCACTTGGGAAGGAAGGTGGAAACCTTCAAATCAACACGACCCAGGCACACCCAAAAACTCAATCCGGAGGACAGGTCCTACAGACCCTCCTTCATCCGCCAGACCTCACCCTTCTGCAGTGTACCTCAGGCCTCAGGCAGCTCTAGGTCGAAAGATGACTAGGGGTCAGGGGAGTAAGTGGGTGAGGGGGCGATCTCAGGACTTTTCTACTCCACCCCACTTTCTCTTTGAAACAATCTCCATACTGCTGCACCACTGTGACTCCATCCCAGCCCCAGAGAGTCTAGCTTCTGGTTCAACCAGAAACACTCTGGGGAAAGGGCCAGAAACTCCACCCAGCTGGCAGCTGGTATAGAGGCCAAGAGCAGCTGTATACGCAGGCTCGGCTGCTACAACATTTACCCTGTGGACAAACACAGCCCGTGGCTCCCTTGGGCTTCACTTGAAAGTTCTGGACCCTGGGCAGGACCTGTATACAGAAGAGGGCCATGGCACAGTCACGGTGACCTCTACACTGAGCCTGCAGATAGATACCCCATGTTCTCACAGAAAGGGGAGAGGGAGGGGGAGACGGAGGAGGTGGGGGAGGGGGAGAGAGAGAGGGAGGGAGAGGGAGAGAGGGAGAGAGAGAGAGAGAGAGAGAGAGAGAGAGAGAGCGAGCGCCAATCATGGCAATGAAAGTCTATAATACATAATATAATATAGTAATCCTAGCACTCAAGCTGAGGGAGGACTCTTGTAGTGGGTTTGAGACCAGCCTGGGCTACATGTCAAGTGCAACATGTACAGCCAACGAACACAGCAAGATATTTATCTCAAAAAAATGAAAAGCAAACCCCCAGCCCCCCAGCAAAACTAGCCATTCAAATCTCCATGCTCACATGAGCTGAGGGACTGTGGCAATTCCAAGCTTCCTGGCTGGGTTGAAGAGAGACACTACAATGCACAATGAGCTGTTCCCTGAACTGTTCAACCTGGGCGTGGCTATCGCCCAAGTTCTAAAACTTTGATTGAGGATGAAGAGACACGCATTCTTTATTTCATTTTGCATTCATAAAGTCACCAAAACTGTCTTCCTTCCAGAGGCTTCCCAATTGTTTGTTTGCTTGTTGGGGGGGGGGGTATATTTTTTCTAAATGTCACCTTAGTGACCGTCTCCTCAGAAGGTCCACTTCCGACTGAACTCCTCATGTTCACTAAGCCATTTATTGTTTTCCTCACCTCTAACTGAACCTTCCCTCTGGCAGAAGGACTCCTGAATGAAGACTGACAGTGCCATTCTGGGAGGGGAGAGGTGTCTGCAAAGCCACACACCACTGCTCCACTATGAACACACGTGAACATATCTGCAAATGAGGGAACCGGCCTCATGTAAACCCACTGGGCAAAGGGACACTGACGCTCTAATCAATAATGCCCCCTATGGAATCCTCACTGTGAAAAGTCAGCCCAAGCGGAAAGCTGAAAGGGAGTTCTCAGATTTCCTCCCTTCGGCCTCTTTCAGCTCTCTGCACACGGAGTACTGCATTTGAGGCGCGAACATCAAAGAGCGGTCCATACACCGTGATGACCACCATCACTTCCATCATCGGCGCCCTCCCCCGGCCTCTTTCTTCTTCCCCCCTTCCCCGGCGTCATTTCAGAAGCTGTGCTAACGCTATTAGAGAGCTCTTCTGGCAATGAACCTCTCTCAGAACTTCAATTTCCTGATCACTGAAGCGGCCATACCCACTTCCTAAACCTCCAAACCAGCACCATGCGAGAAAAGCCTCAGATGCCACCAGATGGTTGGCACCTCCTCTAGCTTCGCCACCGAGGCGGCGCCCCTCCTCTAGCATCGCACGTTTTGGGTTCACACATTCACGTGTGTTTCCCAGTGTGCTTGCGGATCTCTTCCCCCCAAAATGTAATTGGTTATCTATCATTTTCCGGCCCAGACAGCTTCTTCTAAACTCACTATTCCAAAAGAAAAGCTCTCTCCCTTTACTGTTCATAGCAAAGGTTCTCTCTCAGGCCCATGCTCACTGTTTCCCAGTTCATCTCCCTCACTCCACAGACACTGTGGGATGCCTGTTGTGCGATTTGCCAGTTTCATCTCTAAATGGGATTTTCTCCCTCCATCCTTTGGGTAATCAGGCTAAGGGTTTGTCAGTCTTGTCTGTCTTTAAAAGAACCCACTCTCCGTCTCAGTGAGTCTTGTCTTTCAGGCTTCTGTTGCACTGATTTCTGCCCTGATTTCTATGATTCCTTCCTGTCTACTGGTTTGGGGTTTTTGCTTTGTTCCTGTGTTTCAAACTTTTGAGGTCCATTATTAAGTTACATATTTAAATCCTTTCTGATTTGGGGATCCTTCAAGGTCCTTGGTGGTCATTCCATAGAGAGGAGACCGCCCACCTCATCCCCCCAATCTTCCTTGAACTCTGCAGTACACTGGTTACTTGGACAACTCTTGGACATCCACTATCTATATGACCTTGAACAGCTGAAGTTCCCAAGATGTTTGTTAATCGACTGTGTTAAGGGAGAGGAGTCCTGGACCAGACATTATACCCCTTTTCCTAAACTTAGCCACTTCTTACCCATGGCCTGCATTTTAGCTTCTTGTCTTCTCTGACTACTATTATAAGCATTTTTAAATTTGTTTGTTGGTTTGGTTTGGTTTTGAGACAGGGTTTCTCTGTGTAGCCCTGGCTGTTCTGGAACTCACTGGCCTCAAACTCAAGAGATCGGCCTGCTTCTGCCTCCCAAGTGCTAGGACTAAAAGTGTGTGCCACAATGCCTGATTACTTTTTCAATTTCTTTCTGGTTAATTTTCCTGAGCTACCACAATTCCCTCCTTATTTCCAAACACCAGTATATTGTGAACAGAGCATCTATCTGCAAGCTGGTGTTTCTAGGCCATAACATTTAAAATATACCTGCATCCAAGCTAGCTTCAAGCGAGTCAACTCATTTACCTCTGCAGTTTACTCATGTACCCCACGTTCAATCTGCTGAGGCATGTTTCTGGTTTGTCAGGGCTGGGTCAGAACTCACTGTGCCTCTGAGCTACAGTCCCAGTCCCAGCCCCGGCCCCGGGATGCAGTCTTGCAGAACCACAGAACTATAAACCTAAGAAACAGAGGACCCTTTTCAGCTAACTGTGGCAATTCTCTTACACCTCACCAACGCCTGACAAATAGCAATTTCTTAAAGGTAAATTCCAGCGCTGACTTTAATGTGTACCAATTAACTTTCTGTACTCTGGTCCTGTAAAATCCAATGATCTGTTTTATGGGTTTTGTTCTGTTTTGTGCTGGAGAATTAACCCAAGGCACTACGCATATTAAATGGGCTGGCACTCTACCAGTGAGCTACCCCCCAGCCTGCTCATGCTTTAAAGGGATCATTTACCCGTGTAAGATTTTGTAATATCATGGATTGGGTCAACTGGGAAAATGCTGGTTTTGCAAATCTTAAAAATGTTGGCACATTTTATTACACAATATCAAACTATCATAATCATTAATATTACATGAGCTATTAACCGAAAAATCCTGAGAAGCTACTGAGCTCAATGTGACAGGTGCAAGTTTCCCCAAAAATGTAACTTCCATTTAAAAGGTCAAGTTTTAGCATCGATGACTAACCCTATGAGGTGTCTTTTTGTTGTCTTGTCTGTTTAATTGAAGTGACAGGCTCATCTCATCCCTTTACAAGAAAACCTGTGATAAATGCTCAACTGTGAACAATCACAGTTTGCCCGTCATTATTTCAAATGAATGCTATGTTTCATTTGAAAAGCTGCTTGTCTAGCTTGCAATTCAAGTAAGAGCAAACTGCTTTACCTGGAGCCAGCCATCAGAAAGCAGCCTGCAGGAGAAATGCTTTGGGCACACTTCCGACTTTACCACCCAGAATACTAAAGACAGGTATTCGAGGGTCAGGATTTAATAACACTAATTGTTTTCAGTGTCTTATCAGGGGAATGCTTGAGTGGGTTTTCAGTCCTGGTGCAAGTGTGCAGCAGTGTGAGGGTCCCAGGATGCTGGCAGAGCAGGATGCTGGCAGAGCAGGCATCTGAAGTTCTTCGGGGGTGGCAAGGGTTTGTGCCATCTTTCTTTCAGGTTACAACCCATCACTGAGGGGAGCCAGAACAGGAACATGAAGCAGAAATGACAGGGGAACATTGCTCATTCGCTTGCTCAGGCTCAGGCTTACACAGAGCCCAGGACTACCTGCCTGGGGATGGACGCCACCCATAGTGGGCTAGGCTCTCCTCCATCAAGGAACAATCAGGACAGTCCTCCACAGAGAAGCCCACAGGCCAGTCTGATCTGGGCAGCTCCTCAATTGAGACTTACTTCTTAAGTGACTCTTAGCTGTGTCAAGCCGACAATAAAAGCTAACTGGTAAGATACAGACAGCCAGACACACACACACACACACACACACACACACACACACACACACACACACACACGAGACAGGAAAGTAGGAGGTAGTCTTAGGAAGAAAGGTTTTATAGAAAGAGATGGGCTTAAAAAAAAGATAATTAAAGGCGTGCGCCACCACCGCCAGCACTCGGGAGGCAGAGGCAGGCGGATCTCTGTGAGTTCGAGGCCAGCCTGGTCTCCAAAGCGAGTACCAGGAAAGGCGCAAAGCTACACAGAGAAACCCTGTCTCGAAAAACCAAAAAAAAAAAAAAAAAAGAAAAAAAAGATAATTAAATGACTAAAATTTATTATACACATGTGTAAAACTGTCAAGGCGTAAGTATATACTTGAAAAAAAGGAGGGGGCTGACCTAATAAATACAGACAGAGGCACCTTAGACCCGCATTTTGAGACTCTGAATGAAGTCTACAGTTATGCTCAGGGAAAGCCTTTTGCTTAGAAAAAAATATTATATATATATATATATATATATATATATATATATATATATATATATATATATATATCCACACATCTCCCTTCATTTGCTCAAATTCCTGGGGGTAATAGAATCGTCCTCCATTCCTTCTTCATGACCTCTAACTTCATTCACTCACTTTCAGGAATCCCCAAATGGCCCTACTCACTGCACTGATGCTTCACTTTTTGATGGCACACCTCTACTTTTAGACCTCGCAAACTCTGTCCTACATGGCAGAAAGTCCCAACTGCCAGCTGCCGAGACATGGAAAGGTTCTCCTGCCCCTTCCCTGCTACATCTTCTGCCTGCTACAGTGTCTCAATGAGATCTCAGAACGCCGCAATCCTTCCCCCGGTCTCCCGTGCTTCATTTTGCTTCTAGGACAAAGGGTATCTGGTTTACACACTGAGTTCTTTCTTGGGGCCCAGTGTGAGTTCCAACTCTCAGCTCAGTACTTTTGATTATTAGCTTTTCCACCATCTCCCAGAGACAACCTCCCTGAAACAAGTCACATCAAAGGGCTGGGTCTCCTCTGGTCCACAGCAG
Organism: Peromyscus californicus insignis; assembly: GCF_007827085.1. Lineage (NCBI taxonomy): Eukaryota > Metazoa > Chordata > Mammalia > Rodentia > Cricetidae > Peromyscus > Peromyscus californicus. Next base: position 37,053,519 of record NW_026294595.1, on the reverse strand, counting down.
TCACCTCACAGGTTAGGGGTCATCATCTCTTTCTCTTGGGCCCTGGGGCCCTCAGAATCCTCTCACCCATCCCCGCTTTCCCAACCCTGCTCTAGAGACCGTATTCACACACCTCAACCCTGCTCTAGAGACCGTATTCACACACCTCACTGTGGAAAGCGTTTTCCATCGTTCCTCCTCACTCTTGCTGGCCTCCACCGGCTCCCTCCATCTGCTCTGCTGCCAGCTGCCTTGTCTTGAACGTTAAGTCTCCCTTCTGATTTCAATGTTCGAACCTAACCCTCGGGGTGATGGTGTTAGAATATAGGGCCTTTGGAAGGTGATCAGGGAAGGGGGAATGCACAGCCCTCACGATGAGATTCTTGTCACTTATAAACGAAGGACCCTGTGACCTCTTTCTACAGCAAGAAGTCATAGCAAAAAGACGGCTACTTATGAGCCAGGAAGCAACCCTCATCACATAAGAAATCTGCAAGTCCCCTGATTTTTAACTTCCTGGCCTCAAAAACTGTGGGGGAAAAAATCTATTTCTGTTGTTTATAAACTACCTGGTTTGTAGTATTTTTGACACAGTAGCCTAGGTAGACTATCAGGTAAATCATAAAGCATAGTGCGTCAGTTAAGCCTTTCCCAGCTCAGCATCTCTGCCTTCAGCACGGTTTGTATTCATCCCCCTTCCCACTCTGGATTAACCAGTCACACTGCACACGGGTCTTTAATCCCCTACTAGACTCCAAAGCTCAGTGAAGAGAGGACCCCACACATACTTGATAACTCATCTCAAACAGCGCCCAGCACAGGGATTTCACGGCTTATAAATATTTATTTACTGAAAAAAAAGCTAACGAAGAGCTCCTCTACTCCTCTACACCCATTCTCTCTTCTAATAAGTGGACGTATTAGGCATGTCCACTTCAACACCCCCTCAAAATCTCAATCAACCATTAGAAGAAAGTGCACTGCCATCAGAGAAGCTGAAAACTAAAGACAGAGCAGACTTGGGCTTACCTCTCGGGACAGGGAGGAGATTACAATTAGGGGAAACACAGTGGTGTTTTATTTCTAAAACTAGGTAGGGAACAGACAGATGTCATCATTTTTTAGACTCCTTTCTTCTCCACACCACTTTGAAAGTGTGTAAAAGTAATTAAAAATATTACCCCACATGTTCATCTAAGAAGGTACCCTCTGCCCAGAGGACAGTTTTGTGCTTAATGTTGTTGCTGCCTCAGGCATGATGTTTCACTCTTGTTTTGTCTTAGTTTTCAAAACAAGGTCTTCCTATTTAGCTCAGGCTGGCCTACAACTCACTAAGTAAGCCAAACTGGCCTTCAACTTGTGCCCTTCCCCTCCTCCCTCTGTACAGAGTGCTGAGATCACAGCCAAGGCCTCACCACTCCATCTAGTATGTGGGTTACCTTTCCTTGCAAACCAACCTGCTGGGGAAACAAGTTTCGTCATATTTTGAGATTGATCTTGAGCAATGACTCAGTAGATTAAGAAGTTTCTCACCCCTCCCTATCCCAGCATGCTCTTTGCTAATGATACAGTAAGGCAAACCTACATGAAATATGGTTGTTCCTAATCCAAAGAAATGAGGTTATTTATTGCCCTTTAAGCATCCTCTGTCAGGTAGAGGTATTGTTCAAGGGGAAACACACCGAGTTAACGGCAGGATGCTTATTTATATAAAGGGCTTGTTCTACGCGGTGCCTCGGTTGAGAAGAGCGCTTGACAGAGGGAAAAGCGGCAAGAGAAGGTGCTTAGTTTTCTCTATCCATTAAGTCTGGTTTTGCCAAAGTAGAAAAATTCGTGTATCAAATTTCAAAATACTAAAAAAAAATATATATTATGTCTTTCTTACAAATGTTTCCAGGTTTGTGTAACTTCAAGTTATTAAAAAAAAGTGTTCACCTGGTTGAACCTACCTCCCAGATGGCTAACTGTATGTGCTCACTGGTCTTATTTTATTTTGATTTAAATTCCAAACAGTGAGCAAAGAACCAAGAATTTATGGAGTTTGTGGTCACTAAAACAAAACGAGGCAGCCTAGGAGAGGGTAGCTCAAACCTTTGGATTCAATTGATACTGCATAAGTCTACATGAAATTTCAAAGGCATCTCAGGAGGAGATGCAGTATTAGTTCACTGAATACTGTCATGTTACCACTGACAACAGTGGCGGGAGTGGTCACAGAGACATAAATAAGAGTGTCCAAAGGAAGCACGGAGGGCACGAAGGTCAAACTTTCTAGTGGACTTGAGCGGCAATGCTGGTATTAAACTCTGGAAATGAGAGTTTGCCCAGCATACTTGGCTTATCACTCAAAGCGAGTTGGCTCTACTTAGCAGAAGCCTCTACTTTAGGTTCAGTGATCTAGACATAACATTTATACTTTGATATGGCAACCTTAATTAATTCCATTGAAACTTAAAAGATTCCACAAAGATTACAAGGCATACCACCCTTTGCTAATTGTCAAGTTCAATTCTGTAATACAACTGCCTCGTCATCAGCCAGCAGAGTAACTGCCGGAGCTTGTTTATCTCTACACATGACCGTGTACCCAGACACGTGAGCCATCCCTCCCATCCCACACCTACAAAAGGGGAACACCTGTCCTTTCTTAAAACTGGCCAAATGCAATGTTGTGATTTGGGTCCTAATGGGGTCTGATGAAGCTGAATCAGAGAGCAATGAGCACACCTGCAGATTTTGGCCACTCTAGCAAGACCAATGGCTACTCCTGAGTTTAGCTTGGTCCATGGCCAAGTATACACATCTCTTGCCAGGAAAGGTGTCCAAATCTGCCTCAAGCCAGAGGAGAAAAGTTGACAGTAAGAATTATTTGTAACCACTTTTCTTAGTCCAATAAAAATTCTAAATCTGTCCCCTCACCTCACATGAGAAGAACCCATCACAGAACCCCATGAATCCCCCTGATGGCATCTATGTCTCATACAGTCAGAGCTCCAGCATTTTAACCAGCCAGGACTACAAAGACTTTGGCCAATGGAGATCAGGTGTGGGGCGGCAGAATGAATCTGAATGGAGCAGAGAGCTGGTAAATTTGATGACTAATGCTTACCTTCAAAAGAATGTTCTTGTTTTCCTTTCAACACACAGAAGAAAAATGAGGAAGAAAGAAAGGATCTCTGCAGATGTCACAGCCAAGAAAGGCCCCCTGTTAGGTCCAAGGCAGCCCCTGCCTCCCAAATGGTAGTGCTGGTGAGAAGTCCTAAACAGAAGGACTTCGGCCAGGTAAACAGAAGGGCTTTTATTGGGTAAACAGAGGCCTAGAAGAAGGGTTTCTGCTTACCAGGATCTTCCCTTAATTAGCCCCAAAAGGGCAAGGGCATCTAACTCCTAATCAACTGAACAGCCAGTATCAGTTCCAAGACCCCCACCCCGCTACTGTCATATGAATCTGCTTGCTTTTCTGCTATTTTCCTCTTCTCTCTGTGTCCCTCCCCCCAAGATACAGCCGTGGCAGTTTGATCCCCAATAAACCTTTCGTTCTACCCAGGAAGTGCTCAGTCAGTTCAGTGGTTTCACTGCACCCTCACTTACAGCCTCCTGTAGCAGTTGACAGCTTTCTAACCTAACTGGTCACTACCATGAGTTCTCTACCTTCAACTACCTTCAACACACCCACGCGCGCGCACACACCCACACCCACACCCACACACACACACACACACACACACACACGCACGCACGCACGCACGCACGCACGCACGCACGCACGCACAGCCTTGTTCCCAATGCCACAAATCTTCAATGTGAGCCCCTTCTACTACACAAATGGTATTCCACAGTGGAAATCTGACTGAAAAATCCTTCCCATGGGTGGGCATCCTTCGGTGTTCGAAGCTATGGGAAGCAAGCTGTGTTCACGGAGGACAAAGCTAGCTTCTACCGGCCGAGTCTGACTGACTCTCCGGATTTTGCAGGGAAGGGGCTTACATGTTCAGAATATTCTGTGGACAAACGACATCCCAGAAAAAGAACAAACAAGTAAATTCTTGAATTGATTAAAAATAAGCAAACTATTAGTGCATCTATTAAATGCTACAAGCATATAACATATGTTATACTTACATTTTGATTTAGAAGTAGTTGTGGGGGTGTGATACAAATGACTTATGGCAAAAAAACAAAACAAAAACAAAAAACCCTGGCTTCAATCAGTTTGGATTTTTTTCTTTTTTGTCTCTAATCTAATCCTCCACTAAAGAAAATCACAGATGTTTAACTTTTTAAGCTTCCCAAAGTCGCCACATGCTCTTAAGCTGTCTAGTGGAAGTCTCAGATTCTCAGCCAAAGCCCGCTCTTGAATATTCTGAAGGGGTAATGTGTTTATATAAAAACCAAAGTCAACTGGCTGGCTTTTCATGTCTCCCAAACCCAGGAAGGTCAGAATTCAGAGGATATAAGACCCAACCCTTAAGCAACGCAAATACACCCAACTCAACTATTTCTGCCTCCTGTAAACAATTTCAAGAATTCACACTAGCTCTGTCAACTGCCTAAGGGGGAAAAAAATCTCCCAAATACATTTAGTTCGGTGAAACATTCTTGCAAGGGACTCACAGCCTTCCTTCAGAAATGGAGAATGCCACTACGCAGTCTATAGGGAAGGGGGAAGATCATGGAAAACATAGTCTTACCGTTCTCACTGGGCTCTGAGGGCTTGGACCCTTCTCTAAACGGGACCATAACTGTATCTCCAGGCACCCTGGGGCTCTCCACATACTTTGGCTTCCTGATGGGACCTGCAGTAGGAAAGAGTTGAATGTAGCTCACTTTTTCCAGACGCAAACAGAGCTTCAGAACATACAGTTTGTGTCCTTACCGGGACCCAAACACGCCTAAGGAAGGCTGGCCCTTCCCTTCAACACACATACACACAGTCAGTTCAGAGCAGACACAAGAATGTCCAGGCTTGTCTGCCAAAGAAGAACAGGGTGAGCTCCATTTGGAGAATGTAAATGCTGACCGAAACCAAAGCTGCTCCCCTCGGCTGTAGTTTCTACAGCTGTCTTTACTGTGTGTCAAATAGGGGATTCTGACGTGTTCAGACCTAGACAGCCCATGGTCCTCTCATTGGGATACAGATGGCTTGCTTGCTTGCTTGCTCGGCATCTCCAAGTCAAGAGCTGGGAATTACAAACAGCTGGCCTCTGATATCAACATGCTGAGCAGCCACCCAAGGTAAGTCTCTTATCAGGCTGATGACCAGGCTAACTGCATGGAGCCCAAGCATGGTTGCTTTCTTGGCAGCCGAAGCAGTTGCCCTCCAGCAGGTGTGCCAACAGTCCCGCCCAGATGTGGGAACACAAGATAACAAGAGTTGTATTCCCCTCCCCCCCACAACAATTTATCAGAAAAATCTGGAATTTTCAGTTTAATTTTTGAGTCAAGGTTTGGCTATGTCACTCAGGCTGGCCTAGAACTAACATCCATCCTTCTGCCTCAGCCTCTGGAGTGATTACAAGCTTGTACCACCACACCCTTGGGAATCTTTATAATTTTACCATTTTTTTGTCTTTTTTTTTTTTTTCTCCTGAGAAAGCTCTTGGAATGGGACCCTCATTCCCTGCTGCTGGGACAAAGGTGCAGTCAGTCACTCTGGAAAACAGTCTAGCCGTTGTTCAAAAAGTTCAACAGAAAAGCTGTCCTGTGGTCCAGCAGCTCTATGCAGACACAGACCTATGTCCACACAGAAACCAGGGCGCTGTGCTCACAACAGCATTACTGCTGTTACCGAAGGGCCATCACCTGACGACGCAGACTACTGGGAAAAGAGAAGGGACGAAGCAGCCGTCCATGCAGCATGAATGGACTTTAAAGGTGTTATGCCACATAAAAGGAGCCAGTCACAAAAAGCCACATCCTGCATGATTCCTTTCAACATGTAACTTCCAGCACAGGGAGCCTATAGAAACCAAAGATTTGAATGGCTGCCAGGGTTGAAGATAGGCAGGCGTGTAGGGTAATAAATAAGGGAATTCTTTGGAGAGTAACAAACTTTTCTAAAATTAGACTTGAGCAATCCATCAGTCCTAACACCACCTTGGGAGCATGCTAAAAACTATAATACCGTACATGCTTGGAGAGGTGAACTGCTTGGCTTATGAAATGGATCTAAAGTGACTTGAGAAGCAACAACAATGCCTATGTGCACCTTCTAAGTATCACATTCCATTTTGTTCCTGAATCACCTGTTTGACCTGCGACAGTTTGCACAAGGTCATAGAGAAAGACGGGGGTAGGGTGGGAGTGGGGGGAGGGTTGGCGAGGGTGGTGGTGGACAGTGCTCCGGGCAGGCTACAACACTCGAATAAGCCTAGACCACTCCCGTGACCAGGCCAGTGCCCTTGGCTTCATCCCCACAGTAAGCAGGGTAATCCAGGCAGAATGTGAACATCCTCTTGTCTCTACATCTTCTACGTCTGAAAGAGCTTGTTCAAAACATGGCTTATGGTGAGGGATGCTGCCATCTAAAGGTTTACTGTGAAAGTCTCTACAAGCCTGGAAAAATAATCCAATCCCCAGCCAGCGGTCATGCACTGCATCGTAAACAGGCTGGGTTATCAAAGAAGCTTCTTTTAAGAAAAGGATGCTATTTCAAGCTTTAGAAAACATGATTACAAATAACTAATCAAGTATTTACATGTACGGCTGTTTTAATAATTTATTTAACTGTCAGAGTATTCTTTTTTTTTTTTTTTTAGCGTAATGGTTACTGGAATGGACAGATATTTCCACCGTCTAAGTGGGGGCTGTGGCCTAGATACAACAGCATTCAGATTTTATCTGATGCATGTATTCATCCACATTTAAGGTATCCAAGAGGGAAAACAGAAAGGCTAAAGCATTTGTCAGGAAGAACAGAAAGGTGGCCAGAACAGGACAAAGAAACAGAACATGGGAGTGGACAACTACACAGGCTTTCAGTTGTCCCCAACTCCCCACAGCCAAGTGGAGCCCTGCCATCTTGTCTCTTAAACAGTTAAAGGGCAAAGAGGCGGGCGGCCAGGCCCTTTGTTACACTGTCTGATGATGCTGAGCTGTTACAGCCTCAACCTCATCCAAACCTTACCCACTGCTCCGGACATACCTGCCCCGCATACCAGAACTCGGGGGTGCAAGAGCAGCAAGTCCAGGGATCTAGTTCCAGGCTCCAAAGTACTTACTCAACATCCCCTCAAAAATACCCTCTTAACAGTTTGGTGCTCTTTTTTTTTTTGTTGTTGTTGTTTTTTCGAGACAGGGTTTTTTCTGTGTAGCTTTGGTGCCTGTCCTGGATCTCTCTCTATAGACCAGGCTGGCCTCAAACTCAGAGATCCACCTGCCTCTGCCCTCCTGAGTGCTGGGATTAAAGGTGTGCGCCACCACCGCCAGGCCGGGTGCTTTCTTAAAATGTGGATTACTTCACAGGGATAGCAAGAGGCACTGTGGATGGTGTGAACAAGAAGTCTTAAATCCCTTCAAGGGACACCCACACCCACCTGCAATGGATCTGTGCCTGGAGCAGCAGCCTGTCATTTACAACAGGTTTGAGGCCAATCCAGGCTACAGAGGAACTTTCCTCACAGCATGGTTAACTTGGTGAGACTATCTGAACACACGGTAACAAGAGCTCCACGGACACAGTTTACCAGGAGAGCCCTTACCTATCCCGAGATCCAATCCCTCCTTAAAAGACATTCTACAAATTCACACTTGGCAACCCGGAGGGGTTGGGATGTTAAGTGCAGACTCTTTGAACAAATTTAGACAAATCTGGGTTCTATCACTGTACCCCTCCTTCCTCATCGTCCCCTTATTCTGATCCCAGCATGTCCCAGAGTTAAGAGACAAATATTCAAGGCTCTTCCAATGGGGGCAAGAGCCCTGAGGGCACAAACCAGCACTCTATGGTTCCCAGGCATAAACAATACAGTGAAATAAAGCAAGCCTGTAGCCCCCAGTGGTCGGTCAAGCTAAGCACACTTGCAAGCATTCACTAATTCAGTCCTAGAAACCTGGGGGGAAAAAAGCACCATGTTCACCATTTTTAGGTCAGGAAACTGAGGCTCAAGTAAGTAAATCCAACAATTAGCTCCAAACGCAAAGGAATTCACACAGCTGTCTGCACAGTTCTGAAGCCCATGGATTGAGCCGCCGCTCGGAATTCTAGACTAGGCCTTCAGCTCTCAGCAGGGCCACAGCACTGGAACCCGCGCAGGTAGCAAAGCTTTTATTCATCCCACGTGTCTCCGATCGCCCCTTTTACGAGCAGCAGAAATATTAAAGTGAATATAAACAACTGTTCTCCAGCATGACCCTTTTATTTAAATTGCTTTTCACGAACAGCTGAACCGCGGATGCTGTAAAACAATATACATTTATAGGCATCGAGGTTTTATACATGCCCCGATTGGCCGTTAGAGGATTCGAGCATGCTCTCTACCAAGCAACACAGATGAAGCCACGTTCACCGCCCCCCCCCCCCCCCCAAGTGCCATTAAAGTTGCGGTAAAGACATTCAACAGAGAGAGCTGGGCAAAGGAGACATCCACAGGTGAGACCCAAACTTCTCTACCAGGGAAGAGGACTCCCACGGAGCACAGGGCCGAGCAGAGCAGAAAAGCTAAGGGCCATGGGGCCTCAGAATCACAGTCCAGTCAGAGAGCAGGGGCCAACCATGCAGGGTGGAGAGTCAGGCCTCCTCCCGAGCCAAGAATAGTCCCTCCTTGATCCTGGCAGCTGAGTTTACTTCCCTAGGAAGGATGAATTCAAAGCCCCTGAGAACGGTAGTGCTAAAACGAAAAACCAGGATTAAAATATTATGTGTACACTGATGGGCTCGAGAGACATCCCCTACCCTCTACCCAGCCGTGGGAATACTGACAGCCACACTTGTACACCAGGGCAGGGTAAGATGCGCAGGGTACCTCTCTGGGGAAGCTCGGACCTACCTACCAAGTACCATAGCTGGCAAACCCCTGGCCATCACGTTGTGGCACAGCCAGATCTCCCCAAACCCCTTTTACCGGCACCTCAGTACATTATAGCCATGTACAAACAGTCAGGGATCCCCAATGGATCCTATCAATCAAAGGCCCTGCCTTACAACTCACTTGACTGTAACAGTGTCATAAAAGAACTAAAGAACCCGGAAGGAACACCCCCGAGACTACATCCAACAGCACTGCATCCAACGACAAGGGTGTACTGTGACAAGGAGCATTCAGTCTGCGGTGTGCCAGCCCAGCAGGCTGCAGCTGCCAAAGAGGACAACCGAGACCACACCGGTGAAATCACCCACCCGCACTGGTCTTCCTCCGGAATGGCCACCTAACAGCCACAATGATCCAGAAACCATCCACACTAAAAGTCACTCCAAATACAGCAGCCATACAAGTTACGGACCCAGAGCAAGACTGAAAAGCCCATTTCCCCCTCAAGCCCCCTCACACTCAGGGGAAATTACTGCCCAGCACATGTCCACACATGATGTTTAAAACAAAACCCGATGCGTTCCCCCAAGCACTGACTATTTAAAGCAAAACAACGTCCGTCCTGACACAAACCAACAATGGAAGGTTAGAAAGTAACTGTCCAAAGCGAACGGCATTTCTGCTACTATCTGTGTTAAAGCAAGCGAAAATCGAGGCTGCCGGTTCTGAGTGTGAGCCAGAAGCCTCTTCCTGTCACTCCTGAGTGGTTGTCCCTGATGGCCATGTCAAGCAGCCACCCCACCTTTAGTGCCCCCAGGTGGTCTTGCTACACTGTGGTCTGAGGTGTCGGCCAGGATCTCAGACCATGCTTCACTAGCAAAAGGGAGGCCTATGAAGACCACCAGTGACCTGACCCTCCGGTACGTTAATGAGGGTCCAATGTCCTAGCCTGGTCCAGACGAAGAAGCTGAAGGTACTGGTGTTTTCTTTGCCGTTGTTTGAATTTTTGCTTGTTCAAAACAAAACAAAAAAATGAGGTCACAGTTGGCCCAGGCTAGCCTAGAATACACAATTTAGCCAGGCTGCCCTCAAGCACACAGTCCTCCTGCCTCTACCTATCAAGAGCTGGGATTAGTGCATCTGCATGGCATCTGGCACGTGAGCTTTTCTTGAGCATACATTAAACTCACGCTCTATATGACTTTTATTTATCTATCTATCTATCTATCTATCTATTTATTTATTTATTTATTTATTTATTTATTTATTTATTTATTTTATTTATTTTGAGACAGGGCTTCTCTGTGTGGGGCTGTCCTGGAACTCACTTTGTAGACCAGGCTGGCCTAGAACTCAGAGATGGGTCTGCCTCTGCCTCCTGAGTGCTGGGATTCAAGGTGGCAAGACATGGCACCTGCCTTTTTCCTTTCTTCTCTTTTTCCCTGTTCCAATCCACTTTTCCCTCTGTGTACCATGTGATAAAGAAAAGGGCTCTCAGTCATAAAGGACCCTTAAAATCCAAGGAGACAAACGAACATCAATGTGCCACACAGAGGTCACGGTCAGAAAGCTGCAGACACCAAAGAGTCGGAGCGTAAGGGCTGCCGTCAGCTTCTGTAACCACATGGAAGGGTCTGGAAGGTACTGGTGAAGCCACCCCAGCTGCTCTGTTCTGCGACTGGAAGGCACAGCCTTCTCCCCTGTCAGTATTCCGTCTTTGCCTAAGTCTCCAAACGCACTTTTCCCAGCGGCCAGCTTTCCTGTTCTTTTTGACATTTTCAGCACACAGCTATTCTGCTGCTTAGAAACTGCCATATAAGGAATGTTTTTTAAAGAGGATGATAGAAATAAACCAAGCTGGGCTTTATCTCCAGGCAGTGAAAGAGGGGAGGGGGACGTCACTTCTCATTTTGGAGTGTTTCCATTAAAAATAACTCTGTGTGTGTGTGTGTGTGTGTGTGTGTGTGGTGTGTGTGTGTGTGTGTGTACACAATATTTGGGAGGGAGAACACCTGAGGCTGCCCACTGCATTTAAAGTAGATCATACATTTTTTGCAGCATCTAGAGACTGTGAGAAGTGATATTTGGAGTTATTCCTCATGTAGGGGTGTTCCTCTAGAATCCTGAACTTTAACAGTGAAACACTAAAGGCCCTGCCAATTTTATCTGGTCCAGGTTTCACCCTATGCTTGAAAATGTGCGCAGGGTAAAAAAAGGAAATTTCTTGATGGGAGAGGGCTCCTGGTTTCTAGAGTTCGTTATTCAGTATAGATTCAAATGGCAAACCACAGTGGACTACCAGATCGTACTCTTGAGGGGGTTTTATTTTCAATTAAATTTAAAAAAAAGGTCAGGGACGGGGGTAGAAATGGTCCAATGGACAAGACACTTGCTGCATGTAGACATTAAGAACCTGAGTTCTAGTCCCAACACTCACATTAATAAAAACAGGCATGACTGTGGGTATGCATCTGTGACCCCAGAACCACGGAAGACAGACAAGCCCAGCTCCAGGTCCAGTGAGAGATCTCATCCCAAAGGAGTTAGAAGAGTGTGACAAGAGCCGGACCCACAGAAGCGTACACATGCATACACCATACAACACACACACACACACACACACACATACACACACACACACACACACACACACACACACACACACACACACACACACACACAGAGTGGGGGGGGATCTTTAAAACATTTTTTTTTTAAGCGCAGTGGTAAATTTTCCACCTGATTCGTATAACAAGCCACAGTTAAAACACAAGTGCACTGAAAATACTATATAAAGTTATCTTCAAAAGCTGGGTGGTGGTGGCGCATGCCTTTAATCCCAGAACTCGGGAGGCAGAGACAGGTGGGTCTCTGAGTTCAAGAGACTAACCTGGTCTACAGAGCAAAATCCAGGACAGCCAGGGCTACAGAGAGAAACCCTGTTTGATGGTTGGGGGAGAAGAGCAGGATTACTGTCAAGTCATGTATGTGTAGTTTATATAAATTTTTATATAATTTAGATAAATATTAATTAATTTTATGATTAGACTTGGGTCCCACCCCTATGAAATCTTATTGTATGTATAAATAAATATTCCAAACACTAAATACTTCAAGGGATTTCAGATTCAGTGTAGTCAACAGGTGCGAACCATTTATAACTAAAACTGATAGGTACTGACATTAATTTTGTGATGGTCCTGGAAGAAAGAGCTGCTTCCTTCCTGGAAAGGTCATTTCCCAGTTTCTGGAAGAGACAGAGGAGAAACAGTCAGCGTGCAGGGGATGGCTCTGCCCTTCTTCCCACAGCAGGAAATGACCCTGCATTGCCTGAAGCAGCTGAATAGAGAAGAGAGAAAAGCAGGACCCTAGGGAAGCCGCTTTCCCTGTGGGTTCTGGGCATCCAATTCCCAATTCTCCTAGACTTGTCAGGATGCACGTTCTCAGCCCCGCCCCACCCACTCCAACTTTCAAACCCACTCACTTAGCCCAGCTGGAATGCCTATCCCAGACCTTGCCCACTTCCTAAGGAAGCTTACAATCAAGTTGAAGGACGAGATAGACAGCTGCCTGCCCTGGCACAGCGCTGTCACTAGGGAATGCAGAGGCATCAGAAGAGGGAGAGGGACCTCCTGAGCTGCACCTGAAGGTGAGGTGGGGGGTAGCACTGTAGGGAATCCTTGGAGGGGGTAGAAGGTCTTGTCTTTCCACAGATATTGACTCTAATGAGAGGAGGTTTTCAAATGAATTTTACTTAATTGCTAAAAAGCACTATCATCTCATAAAAGATTAAATATGCAAACATTTCCTCAAACTTTCATTTAGTTCAATGGCTACAGCACATCTCTGCTAATCTTCCGCCCTTCTGTCAGGCAGGAGACTTGAAGTGAAGGAAGAGGCAGAGGAAGGGCAGGTGTCCCACTCCACTCAAAGGATCCAGGAATGGGACAGAGCAATCCTGCATCTTATTCTCAGTCCTCAGTGACCAGGTAGATCTAGCCCATCCTCCTTGGCTTTATTTGTGACGGGCATGTATGCACACATACTCCACCACCTCTCACCATATACAGGAACCTTCATATCCTACACTGCAAAGAGATGGCCACATCAAAGAAATGCATATGTTACTCTTCAGCCTCATCCTCAGAATTATCTGCATCTCATCGGTCAGACCTACCTCAGCTCCTCTACCTAACCTCTGGGTACTGACATCCAGGGTAGGATGCACAGTTTAACCACGTTTACAGAGAGATGATTATGAAGAACCGTTAAGTGGAAAAATGTACAGGTATAATTAGATTAGAAAGAAGATTAATTATAAGTCTTAGTTACAATCTGAGAGCTGGGGATGTATCGTAATTGGCAAAGTGCCTGGCTAGCATGCATAAAGCCTTGGGTTCAATCCCCAGCACCATATAAAATGAGATGCAGTCGCCCTAGCCTGAACTCCTAAAACTTGGTAGAGGCAGCAGGCTAGAGAGTTCAAGGTCACCGTTGTCTGGGCTATATAAAATCCTGCCTCAAAACTGTAAGATGATGGGACTTGTTAAGAAAGTCCCTTCTAAGCCTAACTGGATTACACTGAGACCACCACAGACGTGTAAGTCCTTCCCGGAGGATGTGTACACCCCACAGAACAGCTAACACTTCCAACCACACAGAACAAGCAGCAGCTGAGGATGCAGCACAACCAAGTGCCCATTTCACTGGTGAGACTACCACATGTTTAAGCCCTCTGGAAAATAGTTGACACTGTCATACAAAATTATACATACTGTCTGATCCTGCCAAATCCACTCCTAAGTACTGATCCAAGAGAAAGAAACAGATTTATACAAAAGCCGGTGCGCATACGGTTATAACAACTTTATTTATAATCATCCCAAACTGGAAACTAGCCAAGTGTCTTCCAACAGGCAAATGGGCAAACAGTGCCATACGCATGCAGTGGACAATTCTGAAACATGTAAGTTTATTGATATCCACTATAACATGTGTATGAATCTCAAGTGCACCCAGCCAAGGAGCTGGACTCAAAAGAACTGGGTAATAGATGATTCTGCACATCACACTCTGAAGAGTTCTGGGTTTGGAGGAAGACTACATGCTGCCAGAGCTTCGGAGTTACGGCTGACTGAACGGAGCAGTATGAATACATTGGGATGGATATACCGAGATGAAGGAACTGGTCTCCATCTTGATGGTGATGGCATTTATTCAATTTCTATGCATTTGTTGCAGCTGAGGACCTGTGCTGAGAGATGCCCCCATTTTTCTTGTCTCTGTTTCCTTTGGCGAGAGATGTGGACATGTATGCAAATTAATTAAGCAAAGTTTTCATGAGGCCATCAGGTAATGCTGTGCTAAAGTATAAGATAAAATGATAATTGTTCCCAGGGACATGTCCATGATCTACTCCCTGGAATGTGTAGCCACTTGATTTCTAGAGGTCTGTAGAGATTCATGATTAGGATAAGGATCTTAAGATGATGGGACCATCTCAGATTATCCAGACAGGACCCAAATACATGTATCCTTGTAGGAGAGAGGGGGCAACAAGACAGTAACACAAAGAAGAGGTTAGAAAGTGGAGAAGTGTGGGGACAAGGCGGAAACATCTAGAACCACCAGAAGGTGCAGAAGGTAGGAGTTCTCCCAGACTAGGACTCTATAGACTTCTGCCTGTGACTCACAGAGATGGCATCCACAGCTGAAACCACCAAACGGTGATAACAGGCCACTACAGCCCCAGGAAACAAACACTTTTCAGAACCAAGATGGGAGCTCTGCTTTACCCAACGCCCCTAACTCCCATGAGAGACAACTTCAAGTGGCCAAGGTACCTCTGGGCAGTCTGGACTGTTAACAAGAAAGGGAATAAATATCTTGCTTCAACTATTATGTGTTTGCTCCAAACTCGAAGCCAAATTTAATCCTAAGAACGCACATTTTCGGCCCTATGCTCACCTTTCCTGAGTTGGGCTTATCCTACAACCTAAGCAAAGTTTAGAACCAAATGAGGAGCTGAAAGAAACTCAAAGAATCAACACGACTGTGTTACATTTAGGAATAAGCTTGTCACCGCTGTCAGAACCGGAGAATATATTTCGTAGAGAATTACCAGTCTTTAAAAAAAACACATAGTAAACACAATAGCTAAGTAGCCTTTGGGTCCTACCTGAATTGTGTGATTCTCAGCCTCAAAGGGAATTCATGTTAAATATGATTGCAAATTAATTAATAAATGCAATACTTAAAACTAAATTTAAAGGCTATGAAAACTACGCTTTAAATTGTTAGCTAGAATATACTGAAAAGTAATTTAAGATTCATTTTATGTGTTCTACGCAAATAACATGTTGCGCTCAGAAATTAAAGGCTCTTCTCAAAGTGGTCTCTCCACCCAGTAAGGTCAAGCTTCCTTTCAAAATGTTAGCGGAAGAAAAGGGACTCTTAACTCCAAGTCCCCCCTTCTCCTCCAGTTCCTACCCAGGTGGCAAGCCTTACCCATCACGCATCACTGCCCGCGTCCTTGAAAGCACCTCCAGGCAGCTCCCTGCTCTGCTGCTGCTGTTTAAAGAAAGGAGGCCCCCTGGCCTAAACCATCTCCGCAGTCAGGACTTCACTGTACATACTCGATAAGTTGAGCGCAGACTGGGCTTGTGTCACACAAACACACTTGACGGTGAGGTCACTGAAAGGCACTCGCTTTCTTGCCTGCCGAAACATCTCCTGCAGACATCCTGCAGAGATGTGCTGGGCTGGGCCATAAGTCACTCTGGAGTCCAAACAGCATGCCTATCCCCGGCAGTGACCCAGACCACTGCGACGCCCTCAGCAATGGGGCTGACTCTGTCCAAGTCCTGAGTTCAAGACACAACAGAAAGAAGGATTCGCACCTTGAACACACCACAGCCCAGGTGCCTGTGGGATTTTTATTGGGTGAAAACTGCTACAATGTATCTGACCTTCCTATGAAAGCTGACTGAGATTAACATCGGGGTTGAGAACGCCTGACCTAACATCCATGCTTTTTAAAAAGTGTGTGTGTGTGTGTGTGTGTGTGTGTGTGTGTGTGTGTGTGTGTGTGTACGTACATACATACAGGTACCCATGTGTACATGTGTGCACATGCAGAGGCCAGAAGAGGCCGCTGGGTCCCTCAGAGTTGGAGCTGGAGTTAACAGGCATTTGCCAGACATGGGTGCTGGGATCCCAACCCAGGGCCTGGAGACTGAATAGAAAGCACTGTTCACCACTGAGCCATCTCACCCGTCCAAGTTGCTTTCTTTTTCTTTTTAGAACAACTATAATTCGTTACTTTAAAGTATCTATCTTTTCATCTAAACTTGGTAATGTATAAAACGAAAGTAGCAGTTCTTTGAATTCTTTGAAGAACAAAAACTATTTTTTCTTTTAAAAACTTGCTGCCTGGCTAGTTAAGTCACAGAACTTAACAGAAATTGTCCCTGAAACACTCAGTATTTACCACAAGGTGGCGCTGCGTCGATGTTTCAGACAAAGGCCCTGAGGCACAGGCTTGCCAGAGGCGTTTCTTCCCCATCAAGGCAAGAAACGACTGTCAACCAAAGGAGTAACAAGTCCAGGATGCTTTTTCTTTAAGGTTCGAGGTGACACATATATGCTTAGCAGTTTACACTAAGGAATTAATAAACCTCAGCGGCAACAGCTTCCTGGCCATTTTACACTTAACCTAACAGAACAGATTCTGAACGACACATGCCCACAGACAGGTCCCAGGCTCACAGAGCGCCAACCAGGCACCAAAGCAGCCACAAAGGCCAGAGCACTCGTAGTTATACGGCTGACTCTCTGAAAGTCCCTGCACACTTAAGTCCATACTGGAATAGATGAATAAGAAGACACAACTCTCAAGATACAGGATAATCCGCAAAGATTTACATAGATACTCCACTGTCGGAAGCATACGCTTGGCACCCAACGTTACCTGTGGGCTGTGTACAGTGACCATGTGGAGAACAGTGTGTTCCTTATGTGGCTGACGGAGACAGGCAGGGAAGGAGACAAGGTAACTTCCACGGAGAAAGTGGACATCAAAACCTTGGCCAGACAATCAAGACCAATGGGCAGAGGTGAGTTACACTGCTGGTATGTACCTTCCACTTCGTGGGCTGAAAAAAGCCACTGTGGCTCTGAGTTCTGCCTGAAATCCCTAAGTTCTGGCCAATGCTGAGAAAAACATCAGACACATTCCAATAGACAGGCAACCTACAAAATACCATACCCAAATCACCGGGGTCATCAAAACAAGGGAAGTCTGAGAAACTGTCACGGTCTAGAATCCATGGAGAAGTCAAACAGTGGTAGAACAGGGCAGTGGTGGCGCACGCCTTTCATCCCAGCACTCAGGAGCCACCAGGCAAACAGATATCCGAGTTCAAGGCCACCCTGGTCTACAGAGCGAGTCCCAGGGCAGCCAGGGCTACACAGAAAGACCCTGTCTCAAAAACACACACACACACACAAAAAAAAACAAACAAGAAAGAAATCTACGGAGACGTGGTATCTGAATGTGATATGGTGATGTGGAACAGAAAAAAAAACAATTAGGGATGGGGGAAAACCCACAAGTAGAGACTTTAGCAGGTGCCAATACTGGCTCAATAATTACATAGGATGTACCACACAACGCTGTGTTGATAACAGAGGAAACTGACATAGGATATATGGAACTTCTTTATACTGCTCTCTGCAACCTCTCTAAAAATCTAAAAATACTCCAAAATGTTTATGAAAATAAAATCAAAGCTCACCCCAGGCCACAGCCTGTAACGTGAATCTTAAAAGTCTTATTAATAAAATCAAACCTGAAGCCAGGTATTGGGGTGAATGCTGGAAGATCAGAGAAGCAGAACAAGCCACAGCTTCCTCACCTTGCTAATTCCTCAGCTGATCCTGTTTCCTGAGACTGGAAGCCTCTGAGTCCTCATCCAAATGGATCTCAGCTAAACTGCTGCTCAAAAGCCTAAAAGCTTAACCAGGCTCTGGTTCCTGGTCCTCATGCCTTATATACCTTTTTGCTTCCTGCCATCACTTCCTGGGATTAAAGGTGTGAGTCACCATGCCTGGCTGTTTCCAGTGTGGCTTTGAACTCACAGAGATCCATCCAGATCTCCAGAATGCTAGCATTAAAGGTGTGAGTGCCACCATTTTCTGGCCTCTATGTCTATCTAGTGGCTGTTCTGTTCTCTGACCCCAGATTAGTTTATTAGGGTGCACAATATATTGACTACAACTGCCCTGGGTGGCAGGCCAGTGAGAAAGAATGAGCCAGGCTTTAAAATCAGAGAATTCAGGTCCCAGCCATTTATCGGCTGGGTCTGTAACCACCAGGAAAGCTATCACCTAAAATCCTAGGACTCTCCACCAACTGGAGATGGGACTGATACTTATATCTAGGATTAAAATTGCCTATACTGTGTCCAGCACTGAATAATAAATAATAATATAAAATAAAAATGAATAAATAATAAATAAATTCTAACTCTATTCCTAAGAGGCAAAGGTCAGGGAAAACCATGAGAATGAGACCATCAAGTGCTTTCTTAAGTGCATGCCAGATTACAGCTGTGACCATCTATCTACATATTATCTGTGGCTGCTCTGTGCCATGATGGCCGAATCCAATGGTTGCAACAGAGACCACAGAAACCTAATATAATTCCTGTCTGACCCGTGGCAGAAGGTGGCCAACTCTGGTCAATAGCTGTATTTCCAAAAGCTAACAGACACTTTCATTCTTCATTATTCTTGACCTTCAACATCCTGAACTACCTTCCTCCTCAAGGCCAGAGATATGAACTTGGGTTCTGCATTCTGAGCCCCTCACGCTCTGCACAAACAGGACTCTGTGGAAGATCCAAAGTCCCTGACCTGCTAAGTCAAATCAGTGCATATGGTAGTGAATTACACCAGCACTACACCTGGGTTCCAACAGAAGTAGTATTACTTAGAACTTCAGGACCAATCAGAGCCTTGGAGTTCTTTTTTTAAAAAATGTAGGAGTACTGCTTACCTTGGAAATATTATAAAAACTATATTTTTTTAGGGAGCGGGGAGAATTGTAACGGTACAAGGCACAACAACAACAACAAAATCTCTTTTTCAAATCCAAATTCATCTAGAAAACCAAACTGGAGCCCTAGCATCTTTCCCAGATCCCTAAGCTCTGGACCGCTGGGCAGAGGCCAGGGAAGTGCCTCAGTGATGGTTCGTTGATATCCCAACCGCAATGTCACATCATGTGCAACGATAAAATGCCCCTGCCCCGAGCCACCATCCACAGTCTACCCCCTCCAATCCTCGTGTGCAAATATGTCGCTGTAACTCAGGGTTTCTTTTTCCTGACATTTCTCAGACCAACCTCCACATCACTGCATCCTCTTGGCCCTGCAGAGACTGAAGCTGCTGTACTTCAAAGGGATCACTGCGAGAGTCCCAACCGGTCTCAACTCCCGGTGGCAAGCAGAAAACAGGCCTTGCCCTAACCCACAAACTTCCTTCACCCTTCAGTATAAAAACAGTCAAAGGACGTTACTCACAAAAGCAAAATAACAACAACAACAAAAACTAAATCCTTCCTGACTGCATGACCCAGCTATTCTCCTAAGTCAAATCCACCATGGCCCTGACTCACATTTTCACATGCCTCCTGACTAGGGGGTGGGGGGTGGGGGAGGGGGTGGGGGGGTGCTGTTCCATGGCCGACTAGATGCCCCTTAGGAGCTCCAGATTGCTGTGGACCTCATCTACAAAGAACCCCTTCCAACATCACCCCTGCTTCCAACCGAGTTCTCCCTCTTTCCCACGAGGTCACAACACTCTACAGACACTCCCGTGTCTTCACCATCTCCAGTCTCCCTCACTAAACTGGGTGTTCCCAAGAGCTTAGAGCCAAGTGTTTATTTCCCTCTGTCTCCCTCATCCCTCGCCCAGAGCCCACACAGCTAACATTCAGAAAACCCACATGAAACAAATGTTTACAAAAAGCTCACAAAGTCACTGAGTGAAAGACTGACTCAAATAACTCAGAGTGCCTCTGAGGCCATGCGGAAAAATAAACCCCACTGCCCGAGAGAGAGCCACCTCCATCCCACAGTGTCCTCTCGTGATGCAAAGGATCCTGGGGCTGGAGCTGAAAGAGACCTTTGGGGCACTCCATATAAAGAAAGACAGACACAGTGACTAAGAATCTCCTTGGGTGAAAGAAACAAAATGGGATGTCAACCACACAGATAATGAAGAGAGGCAAAACACAAGTAAAAGTGTGATTCTCCTAAGCAATCTGCTCCAAGCTTCTTCCTCACTTCAGAGCAAAGTCCCGGGACTCTGTTTTTCACCTTCTGTCTATCACAGAAAATCGAAGGGCCAACATGATTCACTCACCAAGGTGGCTCGCAGCTTTTAGGAGACAAGAATTCGTTTTCCCTTCTTCAAAAGTAAATTGCTTAGTAAAACACCACAAAGTGTAAGAAAAGGAAATGGGGCTGGAGAGATGGCTCAGCAGTTAAGAGCGCTTGCTGTGGTCCGAACACAGGAGTTCAGGTCCCCTTCAGGTTTCCACTGCAGGCAGCTCAGGGAAGTCTGTAACTCCAGCTCCAGGGTAGCCAATGCCCTCTGCTGGTCTCTTCAGGTACGTGCGGTGCGTGCGTGTGTGTGCACGCTCACACACACACACACGCACATTTTTTAAAAAGTCATACAAAACAGTGTGCACTGTAAAACCCCAAACCAGTAAGTATCTATCGGTCGTCAGGAACTGGGTTGGTTTCACTGATGTGGCCCTCGTGTACCATGAGTGGACAGACTCTCCTAGGGCTCAGGTGGCCTTCCGGGCACCCTGGCAGCTGCTTGTTGCTCATAAGATGCCTGCTTCCCTGTGCTGCCAATGCTTCATCTTCAAGGCTTTCAATAAAAGCGGCCACAGGAAGAAGAACAAACAAGCGTGAGGCGCTGGGCTGGGAACAAGACATGCTGCAGGAAATGGAAACCACTCAGTATCTGGCCAGATCCTGTCTACAGAAGCGGAGGATGGGTCAACTCACTCCCAAAGCCGTGGCCACAGTGTTTAAGCACAAATCCACACTGAACAGGCCCAGCAACATTTACAGACAGCAGCTCAGCTTTAGAAGTCCCTGCATCTCAACCGTATTGCCTTCTCTATCCTCCGGGTCAGAGATATAAAATTCAGAAAATAAAAAGAACGGCCTATGAAAAGCCAGAGACCAGAGGGAGCAAATGATGTGGGCTCGGAAGTCGGAGTCAGTTTGATGTGACATCAGCAGCTTTTCTCCAGCGTGTTCTAGGAGACAGTTCCTCATCAACAGCCTCTATAATTCTCCCAAAGATATAGATAGCAGATGATTGATTATCATGTCTCTACAAGAGACCAAGTATCAAGAGAGGTCAGTCTAGTAAGTTGCAGAGACACAGCACTACCAACAACAAGGACTTGGGACCCGAGCCCCAGGTCTGTCCTCCTGGACAGGACGAAGCCTGGGTAGAATTTTTCTATTGAGACAGTAAGAGAAAAGTGGGGACAGTTTACAAAAATTCACGTTCACTTACTACAGACTATACCTACTCACATTTCACCGCTACCTTCACAAAAATCCATTTATCCCAAGGATCTCTTGCATGCACACATGCAAATGTTAATGTATACATCAATGTATATTCGTTCATGTCCTCGAATGGATACATTTGGCTCTAATAAAAACTGTGTCACTGAAAAAATATAAACTGTACCAAAATGTCTTTAATAAAAGAAATCCCTTACTGAATTTTTACTAAAGAGCTTAGGGTCCACAGTTTTTTTCTGATTGACACAAAGGGAGCTTCCCAGCATACAAGTGTTATTATATCCAGAGTCCCCAAGAAACATTGTGCTGCCCTAAATAGCAGTATCCCTAGTACTTGCTGTCTTGTCAATCAAACCCCTCCAATATTATGGCGGAGTCGTAACTAGGACACAATGACCTCATCTGCAGCCTACTGCACCTTCTCCATAAAGAAAAAGAGGGCACGTGGTCAACTATGGCAGTCTCATCTGCTGGCCCCACAGTCAGGCTCTGCCTCCACAAGCCCCGTATATGGCAGGATTCTCATGGACAAGCTACATGTTTCTGGTATGATGCACAAGCTCTCTACTCCATCTGTCAATGACAGAAGAAATCACAGCTGCATCGTATGTCTGTGAGTGCCTTCTCTGAGCAGTGTAAGCCAAGTTCAAACGAACATGAAGGCTTCCACTCAAAGACTGACCTGATCGCTCACCTGCATTACAGAACAACATCATGACTTTCTCCTGCGCACAGCTCCGAACCCCAGGCTACCGACTTCTTGACTGCACTCCATTGCTTAGTGAGCAAATAGAGATCACTGTGGAGTATGCAGTCCCCTCGATCTTCTTGAACACCCACCTCTCTTCCACTGAGAACATATGGGGAGTGTCATCATTTGCCAAGGCAGGACATCGCTGGCCCCTTTCTGCTTTACCTACATTTCCCTTTCCGGCCGAGACCCTTGCTTTTGAAGGACTTGTCACCCCAACCACCAGTTCTGAAAGCTAGCTTCCTTCACTGGGTGACTGCCCACACACAGCATTTTACTCATGTCACGTGAGTCATGTGCAAAGGGACAGGAGATGGGTGACCCCAGCGGCTGGCGGGAGAGCTGGGACTGGAACCCACTGGGCTATGCTGCTTTCATGCCCTATTCACAGGGAACAAAGCCTTGCAGGAGGCCGAGCCGCACATCAAGATGACACACGCTTGCCAGAAAACACAGATCTGAGGGTGGAATCCCCCTGGAGGGCATCTGGCTGAGGATGAAGGCTCAGGCAGACCAATCCTGTGGGAGCGCAGTGGTGGCCACTGGGTCAAACGAAGGAGGATGGAGATGGGTTCCATAGAACACGGTTCCCAGGAAATGGCAATCACCATACCCTACCCATCATCTCCAGCTAGGTTAAATGTGGCTTGTCCTGTGGTACAGTCGGCTCAGGCTGCTATAATAAAAACACCACACACTGAGCAGACTCAACTATTTGTTTTATGTAGCTTGGAGAGCGGAAAGTCCAAGATCAAGGAACTAACTGGAAACTGTCTCCCCATGGTCTCCTCACACGGCTGTGGCAAAGCCAGCTTTCCTTTCTTTCCCTAGTCACATGAGGACACATAATACTGCCATGGGGTCTCTGCTCTGGCAAGCCCATCTAGACCCTTAATCACTCTCCCTCCCCCTAGAGCCTATCTCCTAAAGGCAGGTCAGCAGGTGTTGGGGTCCACAGAGGTTTCCTAGTGAGATCTGAGCTTGCTTTACACAGCAGGGCTGCATAAGGGGATGGACTGACCACGTGCGTGGTTACCAGGTGATTGGAAAGGGTCTGCACTTGGCTGTGGTAGGGGGAGGTATTTTGCTCCGCCCCTTGGCATTTCTATAAATAGCCCTTTAGCAGCGACAGAAGGGGCTGGTGGGTTTTAATCTAGGCCCTCCTGAGGCTATCCTGTGTTTCTATCTGTCTCCCTCTATATTTCTATCTAAATATTTTCCACTTCTCCCTGCTCAAGAGTACCCTGGGGGGGGGGGAAAAGTGGGAGCGGAGCCCCTACATGCAGGGCTTAATATTTCAACATGGAAATGTAAGAAAACACATTCAATATCACACCTGTAAGAAAGGCACCAGATCCCCATCTCCCTAATGAGGAAACACCTACACCCTGCCCTAGCACACTGTGCTGGGAGGACCCACGTCTGGCCTGCCTGTGACTAGAGCAATTGGTGAGCGATTGCCCCAGTGAGGTCCTTCCCATCTCAGTTAGGGAGACTACCCAGACCAGGGCTTTCAGTGGGGGAATTAATCCTCCCAGGCCTTTTCAAAGGTGACATGTTTACCAATGCTTGGCACCTGTGATCAGCAAGGCAGGCTTTTTGATGAAGGAAATCAAATTTTCATGGAGAAGCCTTTCCTAAATTCTGTATCCTGGCATCTTCACACAAAGAAAGGATGCCAGGAGCCATGGTGCCAACGACTCTAAATAAGCAGCGACTCTCGGTGAGGCTTCCTGGGCTCAGCGCTCACTGTCCTGAACAATGAAGGTTATGGGACTGGGTATGGAGCTCGGAGGGAGGTACAGCACCTGCCTAGCACGTTTGACGTCCTGGCTCACATGTTCAGCGCAAAAAGAAAAGGAAAGAAGGAAACCTTGAGTGGGACTAGAGGATAGAGTTTAGTGGCAGAGTGTTTGCCCAGTGTGCATAAAGCACTGGGTTCAACTGGGGTCGGGGGTCAGGGGTCAGAGGGGGCGGGGCACGAACACATGCTGTGTCTCTAGTAAGCCCTGATGACCCTGCCTTTAGGAAACCGGCTTTGGGAAGATAAATATAGGTGGGCCTAGCCAGGCAGTGGTGGCCTGTGCCTTTGATCCCAGCACTCAGGAGTCAGAGGCAGGCAGATCTGTATGAGTTCAAGACCAGCCGGGTCTACAAAGTGAGTTCCAGGACAGCCAGGGCTACACAGAGAAACCCTGTCTCAAAACAACAACAACAACAAAACCAAAACACCAATAACAACAAAAAATAGGTGGGCTTGTGAGGCTTGTTAATATCCCATGACAGTATTGTGTGTCCTTATATGACAAGGGGAAGAAACTAGAGCTGGCTTTGCTACAGCCGTGTGAGGAAACCATGGGAAGACATGTTCTTCTCCACAGTCTATTTCCTTTAAAAAAAAAAAAAAAAAAAAAAGAAACATCGTTCTGTGTTACCTTCATTTCCCAATTCCTGGCCTTGCACATCTTTGGCTACTCTACCTTCAACACAGCCAGCCATCCCTACCCCCTACCAACATCCACATTTCACAACGGATCTGAGGATTCCAGCCAGAGCGCAGCCCCTCTGTCTGTTCCCACCTCACACTAACACGCATTAATGATAGAGATGGACGGAAGAGCTTCGGCCGGCCTCTGTGAGTTCTGGGTTTTGCTGTGAATCAGCAATAATCAAAAAGATTCCCTCTGTCCCCACCCCCACCTGTTTTCTTTGAGGCAAAACATTCATTTCTGAGCATGGCTCTGGGCGGGTTCCAGCCGCCATCTGACAGAGCCACAGGGTGCAGCTGACACTGCTCTAAGTGTGACTGGCTAAAACCTCCAGCTGTCATTAACTGCAGGCAGGCGGCAGGAAACAGGCAGCAAAACCTTGAAAAGCCCAAGAAAATAAGAGTGTGACCAGGGCTCGGGAACACGACAGCCTGCCAACAGACATGCTTGCGCACATTCCCCTCTGCTCACAGCTTAGAGCAGCCCGGCCTGAAGCAGGGGCTGGACCTTCACTATAAAGTGTGTGGTCTACCGTAGACATGGCAAAAAGCTATGTCCAAAGCCTTATGGATGCAAGGTACCACTACTTCTAAATTGCTTATGGGTCCCTTAGTATTTTTGACCAATCACATTTAGCTGGTCAATGCAGACTACCAAAATTCTCACACCTGGGTCTCATCACCAGCATTAAGAAAGTGACTGGATCCTGCTTTCGGGCTTCCTTGGAGTGGGGCGGACAAACAAGAACCAAAGACAAGACTCCTGCCCCCAAGGAGTCATGCATTCACTGTCGAGGCAGAGATGCAATACAAGGCTCGGCGCAGGGAAATATGGTGTGTGGTGTCTGCTGCCTACAGAGGCCACTCCTCCCACAGTGACAAGGGAAGATGGAGAGGAAGCTTCATGGAGTGAGATCAAAGCCTTACCACAAGTCAGCTCTGAGAAATTCTGACCTCAGGCAGAAAAAAAGAGAGTGAGCCAAGCGAGGCGAGGAGCACGGGCTGGTTTGATGAAGCAATGATGGTCAACAAAGGCCAACCAAGGAGGAAAGAACGGTCTTTTCAATAAACAGTTCAGGGACAAGTGGTGCCCATGTCACTTCACACTACACACAGGCCAACCCCAAATGGACCACAGATCTAAATACCAGGACGTGAAAACGATGGAACTCCTGGGAGAAAAACAGCATGATGCTAAACTAGGTGATGGTCGTCAAGACATGACATCAAAAGGTCAGAGGCAGATAAAAAGCTGGACAACAGAGGGCCTTTTCTGTTTGAAACAAACTACCGTGATAGTGAAAAAGAAAGCACAGAATGGAAGAATGTTTGCGCATAAAGTAGCTGATAAATAATTTACATTCAGACTATTAAAAATGCAGTAAAATACAAGACACTCGTTTCTATGCGCTAGGACAATGAATTAGGAAGAGGAACAGGGTTAGAGAGGCTGTAGGTATACCAGAAGTCTACTTAGACTCAACTGGTGGGAACATCAAGTGGAGCAGATACTGGAGAAATTAAGTTAGCAAGACAGTAACGCATTCAACACAGAGCTCCAGTCTAGACCCCCTGGCGCTCAAACTACATATATAGGCAAGAACAAATAAAAATATGTATGTACGTCAAAGTTAAACTATGAAATTGTAGCAGTGTGTATTTATAATAGCCCAAAGTGGATACAACCAATTGTCCACAATGGATAAGCAAAGGTAAGTAGGCACTGTAAGATTTTATATGGCAACAAAACTGAATGATGTCAATCATACTACAAGCATGTTCCAAAAACAGCAACAAAATCACTCGCCGAAGATCACACCTTGTTATGATGCTAATTGTATAGAGTGCCCACGATAGGTAATCTATAGAGACAGAAAAATGGAGTCATAGTTGCTTAGGGCTGGGAGTGGGGAGCGAAGGATGGGGAGGAATGTAGGATGATTAACAATGAATATAAGTTTGTTTGAGTTTTCTTTTTTAGGTGAGATTAAAAAAGGTTCTAAAATTAGACTGCAGCAATGGCTGCAATCATGTGAAAACGTCTAAAAAAACTGCACTGGAAACTTTAAATAGCTGAATTATGTAGTACGCAATTGTATTTCAATTGAAATTGTATTTCAATAAATCTGTTTTTAAAAAACACAACTGGGTAAATTACAACGGAAAACGTACCAATTTAACTTTAGAAAATTAGAAACTTCTGTGAGTCATAAAACACTATAACCTAATTAAGTGGAAAATGGACCACAAAGGTTTTTTTTTTTATAACATTCATGACTGACAGCTTAAAACAAACAGTAGAACTGTGACCATTCCTAAGAAACACGCTGACAAGACAGTTGGGAAGGACCGGCCACACCCTCCATGCTAACCTCGCGCCGGCCACTCCCCTCTCACATGCCTTTAGCTGTTAGACAGGAACGTTCTCTAGCTAACCCGTTACTTGTCCAACGGTAGGGAATGTGTGAGTGACTGTTCTTTTGTGTACCACAGGAGAGGAGGACAAAACTGTGTGGTGGTGCATGGCAGCCATCCCCTGGGAGGAGCTGAGGCAAGACTGGAGTCGGAGGCCATCCTGGGCTCCACAGGAGAGCCCGACAAAGACAAGCAATAGACAAAAGTCATTGTCTGTTAGGAAGGACAGAAGGACTAGACATCTAGTACATCCTCCTCTGTCTCTGTCTCTGTCTCTCTCACACATACACACATACACACACACACACACACACACACACACACACACACACACTTTTTAAGGTCTCAGTATTGCCTGGACTGGCCTTAAGCAATCCTCCTGTCTCAACCTCCTAAGCAGCTGAGACCACAGATGTGTGTCACCATGCCTGGCAACTTCATATACTTTTGTGCATGGGTAATTCTTTGTCAGCTATTATCTCTAATAGTAGAAATTAATGATAATATAGAAATGCTGACTCTCGTTAAAGAGGACTTATATGCAGTAATCACATATTCTTCATCAGTGGCTAGCAACTTGTTATATATATATTAGCATTAGTCTGGGGCCTAAAGAAACAAAACTCAAGCCATTCCTCATATGCCTTAAAGCCCAAGCTCCAGCAGAAGGCTGGAGAGCTGGTATTTCCTTGGATACTCCTGGAGCAATTTCTGGGTGTAGCCAAATGACACGTGGGTGAGCTAGGACTCATGAACAGAGAAGTAAGTAGACTCAAGGCCCTCGAATTCAAAGTGGAATAAACCCTGGCTCTGTGTGTTTAGAGGAGAATGACCAAGAGCACGTGTGTTCCAGTTGGTAAGGGACAATTGTCTGCCTACTTCCTTGGAGAAGGTTATCATACAACTTCCAGGGAAACAGACTGTTCCAGTCACCAGTGTCCTTGCTCAAGGCCGGTCTTAAGCACTCAAAGGAAAGCAGCGGGTATCAGTAACTATCGATACAGGGGAGGGCATGTGTGTTCCCTGCCTTATTCTCCAGCCACAAATGCAGCCTCACGGACGCAATGCACCACCCCCGGCCTATGCTCTCCTCCATACGTGAAACCAGAACATACAATCTCTCATTTATAGCTCTTGTGTCCACAGTATCCAGGCAGAACAGTACTAGTGACAGATCAGTAACTTGTACAAATTCCAGGCATGTTCCATGATGACTGTGGGATCTTTGCTTCCTTTTCTTCAAAGAATTCTGAGCCAGAAGCTGCTCTAAGAGCCCTCCCAACTCTAACAGTCTCAGAAGCCTCCACAATCTCTACGAGCCTCTCCAAGCATCAAAGACAGCAAGCAGTTATAGATGCAACTGGACACCAGCTGAATGTTTTTCTAAACATGAACTTGATCTGATTCAGCCGTGATACTGCCCCCGACACTGTACAGAAAGGAAATGGAAATGTCTAAGAAGCCCAGACAGATGGGGAGTTCAAAAGAGGAGGGTCACAGAGAGACCCTCCACCTCTCTAAAGGTCTCAGCAGGCACAACTAGCCCCGACAGAATGCCTACAAGCAGCAACCAGTCAGATGTTTTCCTGAAGATGCTAACTTCAAAGACAGCGCTCGGTGAACTCTGAAGAGTAGCAACTCAATACTACTTTCTGGAAAGCAACTAGCCAGTGTGCAGCAAGATTCTTCACCAATGCAGGCCATTTCATTGACTAATTCCACTAGGGGAAGCTACTGTCCTTGAGGAGATAGCAGGCGTGCATACAATTTACCAGAAAAAAAAAAAAAAGATATCAGGAGTTCTGGAAATGGGTTATACATCAATATGAAAGACTTACTGTTAAACAAATATGCTTACAGGCAGGGTCTGATGCAGCCCAGGCTGGCCTTGAACATCTGACTCTTCCTCATATGCACTGGGCTTACAGGCATGCACAGCTATTCTTGGCAAGATGGGAAATGATACATACTACAATACATATTACACCACAGCCAAAGATTCACACCAGGAATTACCAGCAAAAGCAGGAAACATTTTAGGTCATGCTACACAGCTTGTTTTGAATGCAATGCTTCTGCCTTACCTTTGCATGCCCTGGAATTACAGGCATGGCCCACCACACATGGTGACCAGTTCTTTGAATGAAAAACAATACAAATATCTGAGTGGAAACGAGTTTTGGAATCGATTATAGACTACTGCAACAGCTGACAATAAATATCACATGCATAAAGAAAACTAGAAGTACCTTACAATAAGATACAAAGCAGGAACAAAAGAACAGGGAAGAATTACATCCTGTGAGTCTCAGGTTTGCATGGGGCAGATCTGGGGGGGAGATGGATCCATCAGTGATGGTTCTGCCATGCACGCAAGAGGACAGGAGTTTGAGTCCCAGCACCCATACAGAAAAGCTAGGCGTGGCAGTGTGTGCCTGTGATCCTAACGCTGGGGAGGAGAGGAAGGAGAACCTTTGAGGCTTGCTGATGGCCAAGCCTGTCTTAGACCGATGGGGAAGCTCTGGGTGAGAGGATCTGTCTCCAAACGTAACGTGGGAAAGTCAGGTGTGGTGGAGCGCGTCTTTAATCCCGGCAGTCAGGGGGCGGAGGCAGGTAGATGTCCAAAATTTAAGACCAATATGATGTACATAGAAAGTTCCAGGCCAAGCTGGGCGGTGGTGGTGCACGCCTTTAATCCCAGCACTTGGGAGGCAGAGCCAGGCGGATCTCTGTGAGTTCGAGGCCAGCCTGGGCTACCAAGTGAGTTCCAGGAAAGGCGCAAAGCTACACAGAGAAACCCTGTCTCGAAAAACAACAAAACAAAACAAAACAGAAAGTTCCAGGCCAGCCAGAAATACATAGTGAGATCCCCTCTCAAAAATAAAATAGGTGGAAACGCAATCAGGGAAGATTCCCAATATCAACCTCTGACTTCTACATGTGCGCACACACACACATACACATATACAAATACATAAACAGTATACACACACACACACACACACACACACACACACACACACACACAGACTAGCAAAAAAATTATAATGACTAGCAAATATTAAAATGCCAGCAATAGTTCTCTCTCAAGGATGAGATTTCCAAATTAAGAAACACTCTTGCAGGATAGGCTAGGGAAGCCTTGGCAGACATGAACTCACGGTCCAAGAATCAAACAAGGAAGATGAGTTCCACTTCACAGCTTGCCAGGGTTCTCCCTGACATACACCAAGTGGAGTTTGCACAGCCACCGTAACAATTATGTCAAATGTTAAGCCAGAACTGGAAATAGCCGGTGCTCTCTGGTCTCCCCACTCTATCCAAAAGTACAAGGAGGGCAATACAGGGCAGGATCCCTAATCTAAGGTTTGCAGAACTCAAAGTATTTCAGGTTTTAGAATATGTGAATACAGATGCTGAGACTTGGGGGGCCTCAGACCCATAGAAAGCAGAACCCAGAGTGTTTCAGGTTTTAGACTATGTGAATACAAGTGCTGAGATACGGGGGGGCCTGGGACACACATGAAATTGATTTACACTCAAGTCCATCCTCTAGGCATACCTAGAAGGAAAGGAATGTAACCCTTCACTTCCAGTGTGCCTGACTTTTGCCCATGACCAATGACATGAGGTTGGGTGTGATGTCATGGACATGCTCAAAATTGCAGTTATTGGGGCATTTCAGACTTTAGAGTTTCAGATTAAGGCTGTTCAACCTGTACTGCCACATGTCACCATTTCTGCTGTTTCCATTACAGTGTTTAAAAGGCCACTTCTCATCCATGCCCTCATCACAAGGGAACCAAAGTGATCTGGGCAAGAGCCTGCAGATAAGGAAATAGCTAATAACATTACTATGAAGAAGCCACAGGAAATGGCGTTTTCTCATCTCTGAAAGATTGGTGGGGGGGGGGGGGGATACAGTACAGATATTAGTGAATTCCTAGTCCCATAAGGCTCACAACAACCACAGAAGTATCTTACTGGGCGTCGATCCTTGTTTGTGGTTATCATAAAATGGATCTTCCAGTTAGAAGAGCATCAAAAAGTGAAACCAAACCCAGAAAATGGAATGTTCTAGCAGGCAGTGGAATAAAGTACAAATAAACAGGATGGTGGCAGAAGGGTAAATGTGAATAACTGAACACAAAGTGGGGGCTGCACAGATAGCTCAGCGGCAGAACGCTTGCCCAGCATGGAAGAGTCCATGAGTTCAATCCTCAGTACTTCCAAAAATAAGTGATAAAAATGAATAACTCAGCTATACAAAGTTTACATCAACACAAGGTGAAAGACATCTCTGTTTGTTTGTTTGTTTGGGACAGAGTATTGCACTGTAGCCTTGGCTGGCCTGGAACTTAATGGAGACCAAGCTGGCTTTGAATTTCTGTGTCAGTCCTCCTGTCTCTGCCTTCCACGTGTGGCATGAGCCACCCAACCTGGCTGCAATGATATTAGCTCTGGCCCACGGTTCCCAGGATCTAGGTAGTCACCTGCAGTATCAATCCACATTTTCACTAATGTAAGCTGTGTTGTTCAAGGCGTCTAACTACAGGGGAGTTGACTGAGGATGAAGTAAGAGTTCTTTCTAGTCTCTGACGGTTTCTTCTCTGTTTTTTAAAGTATGTATTCCAGCAGGACAAAGCATGGCCCTTTCCACAGAGGAAGTGGTCCAACGGAGTTCATCCACGACCGTTCCCCAGGGACTGGTGCCAAACCTGGGCCTCAGCGCTGGTCTCTGTGCTGGCCGAGCTGGCACTCAGCAGCAGCTGGAGCCAGGTCAGCCTTAGTGAGTGGAAGCACATGTTGAGTCCATGTGTGACTTTCATCTCCACCACCATGACCACTCTGTTCGTGGGCCCAATTGGGCAAGGAGAGATGGCCAGGGGGAGGCCGACTGTCCATAGAACAGCCATCTTATCTCCATGATTACTGAACATACCTCATCTTCGTCTTACTTTTCAACTGCTATGACAAAACACTGTGACTACGTCAACTAACAAAAGAAAATGTTTAAAATTTGGGACTCACAGGTGCAGAGGGTTATAACCGTAATGTCGGAAGCCTGGCAGCAGATGGGCACCGGAGAAGTAGCTGAAAGCTCACGTGCTTATCAACAAATAGGAAGTAGAGAGAGCAAATGGGGAATGGTGTGGCCTTTTGAAACCTCAAAGCTCATCCTCAGTGACACACCTCCTCCAACAAGGCCACACCTCCTAAACCTTTCCAAACAGTTACAACAACTGGCGACCAACCATTCAAATATATGAACCTATGGGGGCCATTCTCATTCAAACCACCATATTCCTTGAATGCCTTTCTTACCAATGTTACAATCATGCTCTTTCCAAGTTCTTGACCATCCAGCCAATACATGAACCACAGCCCACAAATCAGTAAAGAATTGTGTTATCTGGCCATTCCTCCTTCCAAGCAAAATGTATAACCATGTGTACTGACTGCCTGAAGTTTGATGAGCATCAAGTAGTGAAGTGTTTCTACACAAGCAAGTAAAACAGTGTGGTGATTTAGGGGAGCTCCTGGGGTTTTTTGTTTGTGGAGACAAGATCTTGCTATGTGTAGCCAGGCTGGCCACGAACTCTTGATTCTAAGGCTTGGTACCTTTTAAAAGCAACTTGATAAACATCACAAATCATAACAAAAGTCAGCAAGGTGATTTGAAAGCTGGGCCTGAACGAGTCAGGGGAGCACAGGCCACAGGGGAGAAAAGATGGGTACCTGAGGATGGACTGGCTCATTATCTTCCGAGAACTGCGGATACACTGTACTTACTGTATCCTTAGCAGCAACGGTGCTAGTTTTAAAATAGATGGATATTTTTAAAGCCAGTGTATGTTCACTGCCATATGTCAACCTTTTTTAAAAATTTAAAAAAGAAAAAGCAGGTAAGACATTAGCACTCAGGATATTTTTCCAATAGTACACTCTGTAGAAATGTGTGTGAGGATCTATGAAAATATGATTTCATGTCTGGTGAGTTGCAGCCATTCTTAAGCAGTCATCTCTGCCTTCAATTTTTTCAGGTAAAATCACTAAGATAATGATGCCACATCAGCACTGGGAGACACTAATTTGCTACGTGGACTTAGGCAGTACACAGGAGCAGGTCTGCTGGCATGGATCTGCTCAGCTGAACAAAAGCATCTAAAATGGAAGGCATTTTCTCGAATTCATTAAAAGACTAAATATTCAGGAGTCCGGCTACATCCTTCCATCCATAAGACCAACCAAAGAACTTAAAAATAAATTTCATTTTTATAACAGAAAAAAACTTCAGGATGTTTTTCTCAAAGCTAAAACTATCTGATACTGGCCCACAAACATGGGACAAAGTGGTCAGGGTTTCTCTGTCCATATGAAGAGAATCCTCTTGGCACTCTTCAGGACAATCACGCTGCCCAGGCTTGCCTGCCAATGCTACAGAAAGTCCCACCAAACAGACACTGACGTTGCCATCAGTAATGTCTGCATTAAGTCTGAAATGTCATATTCGGAGTCTCAGGCGATCCTCAGCCCTGGGGCAAAAGCAATAGCAATTCATTGCCTGAGCAACTGTTTGTTAAAGATGAACACGGTTCAGCATATCCAGTCTCTGTACTTGGCATTCCCTTCCACCGAGGTTCCTCAGGAAGAAACAGGCCCCGAATTATCCCTGTTTTACATAGGTATGGCATACGCAGCTAAGACACTGTGTTCGCCCTAACGCATCAGTTACATGAAGTGCACAATGTTTAAGAAAAAGCACTATAAGCCGGGCGGTGGTGGTGCACGCCTTTAATCCCAGCACTCGGGAGGCAGAGCCAGGCGGATCTCTGTGAGTTCGAGGCCAGCCTGGACTACCAAGTGAGTTCCAGGAGAGGCTTAAAGCTAC
This sequence comes from Peromyscus californicus insignis, assembly GCF_007827085.1. NCBI lineage: Eukaryota > Metazoa > Chordata > Mammalia > Rodentia > Cricetidae > Peromyscus > Peromyscus californicus. The sequence goes on along the minus strand of NW_026294595.1, from coordinate 37,019,402 downwards.
ACAGAGAAACTGTCTCGAAAGACCAAAAAAAGAAAAAAGGAAAAAAGAAAAAGAAAAAGCACTATTCGGTGATACTTGTGGAAGAGTCGGAAGGCACACTTAATCCAGGAGTGGGTGCTGGACCACTGCAGTAGAACTTTTCAGCCAAGGAAAGACGAGGCTCAACTCTGAAAGTCGCACAGCCAAGTGGGGGTGCACAGCCGAGGTACAGAGCGAAGGTCGGAGGACACCAAACTGCAGAGGACCATCAGGAAGAGGAGGGGACTCTGGCTGAATTGAGCTAACAGGATTCTTGCTGAAGTCGGGCCAGGATGATCAGTTGTCACCTGGGGGTTGGTGGCAGAGGAGGAACAGGAGCAGAGCTGGGGGCAGGGCGGGGCTTCCTTGTTAAACTGACAGAACAGGTTTCTTGGCTGAATCTGGATTTTACAAGGTGGCCAGCCCACACAGCCCTGGGAGAAGGAAGGTTCATGAGTCTGAAATCTGGCAAAGCAAATAGTTTCTGTTGATAAACTCACTAACCCAGGGTGAAAAGACAAGTTAACACAGCTGAGTTAAAGAAGATGTTCACGATTTGTCAGGACAGTCATTCCAACAGGGGTGACCTAGCAAGAGAGGCCCTGTGGGAACCACGATTTGAAGGAAGAAAAGACATCTGACACACAGATACAGCAGAGGGGCAAGCAAAGGACATTCCAGGAATTTCCCTAAATACTGATAAACAGGTCAAATTCCTTGGCACAGGAAATCACTTCATACCAAAAAAAAAGTTCCCAAGTTCCAGCTAATGACTGAACTGTAAACAATGCTGTCCAAAATAAGAAAGCTCTGGAACAATGGAAGATTCTGGACACTCACCAAATTCACACCACCACTCCTAACATATAATGCCTCAGGGTTTCCCCTCTTAAATTTTACCATACATAAATCTCAAACACCGACTAGATGACTCAGAAATAATGCATATGCCATTTCAAGTAACACAAATATTTAGGAAACCAGAAACTAATTAATTTCATAGCCCCGGGGCACAATCTAGATGAACTCTGAATATGTTCCCATGTAATTGAGAAGAATTGTCATTGGCACATGATCAATGGGAACCCAAATTATCCTGCCTTTTCTAAGCAAATATTCAGCCAATTGAAAAGACTATCAAAGAACCGTGAGGACCCCAGGGATGCGCTCGGGAAGGGCTTTCCTCACATCTGAATCCCAGTCTCTCGTGGCCAACTACCACTTGTTTTCCTTCTCAGTGTCAGCTGAGAAGGGTATGACGTCGGTGAGGATGAAAGGAGTCACGAGGCCTTAGACAAGCAGCCCCCGAGCCTATGGCCCCCGCTCAGTCACAGTCCGACTCTTCACCAGAAATTCAACTTCATGGTTGCTCCAACGCTGGATGATGTCAGCAGGCAAACAGATTCAATACACAGGGCTCGGTAGTAGTGAACAGACTGTTGTCCGGGACACCTGCCTGCATCCATAACTTTAGGGGCATCTTGTAAGAGACAGTGTTCCTCCACTCACCAGGAAGAAATTGACAAAGCCAATGGTGAACGTGAGTTCTTATATCAAGATCTCGAATCTGTATGAAAGTCTATCCTGGGTAGTTTATCATTATATATGGAGGTGGAACTGTACAGAAAGGTGGACAGAAATACCTAACGATTTCTGGTCTGAGGGCACCTGAACGCACACGTGCATCTATCCACACATACACAGAAATCTGGCTCTCCCAGACTTCTTACAGGCACTCACTCATCATACTTTTAATGTATATATTAAAGAGCCAATCTGGCTTATGTAGATACTGGGAATGTTTTTCTTTACCTGGGGATTTTTTGTTCGACCTTGACTGTGTCAAGTGAGACTGTCGAGGCAGCAAGGGTGACGAAGGAAGAGACATTGAAACCCCTTTGGCCAAGCTCACACGATAGGTGTCTTCTGCTGTAGGAAGACCACTCACAGGAGAGTCACCGCTGTGACCAGAGGACAAGGCAGGCGTCTCGGAACCAAAGTCACCACCTGGAGTAAAGAGATGATATCTAGGTTACACCATCCACAACAAGTTGATGAAAGTTTGATTCCCAAGAGCTACGTCCTTAGAATACAATTCCCATATACCAGAACATGGAATTCCTTTTAAGTGATTTCCCTTATCACTCTTGAAATCCATTGTCTACAGGGGAAACTCCAGCTTTACCACTGAAGCATCAATGAACTCGGCCAGGAGGCTCATTCTGTTCCACTCAACTACTACAGAAAGTCATGGGCCACAAGACACTCTGATTTCAGCTGCAGTTACAATCGGAGGTCACTGCGCTTTTGTGGGTGTCAGTGGAACAGATTCCTCCAAAAACATAGAGGACGCAATTACAAGTGTACAAAGTGTGTGAGGAATACAGATCTTGGCAAGAGCGAGCCTCTTAGAGAAAGAAGAAGCGTAGCCAGTCTACACGTCCTCAGATGATACACTTTGCTCCTACCCTCCCCAACTCTGCCGCTCCACCCCTCGTCACATTCCCTCAGTATAGACCAAGAAGCAAGTGGGGACTGCAAAGAAACTTGAGTCATCACCCCAGAGATCACAAACCATCTTCCAAGTTCTAAATTATAGACAGTAGAATTAGGAGGAGACATGCAAGTTTTCCATAAGCAAAACCAGTCTGTCTGACAAACGCTCTCCAACGAGTCCTTGTCATGACCTCCTGGCTAAAAAAGAAAAAGCAAGTACTACATTTGAAGGAGGGAGGGGTGAGAAAGAAAAACATGAAAACCATGAGTTGTATAGCCAGACAGACACTCATTTTTTCCAGATCTTTGTGCATAAGGCCAAAGAGGGATGCGACCCCAACCCATCATGGTCCATGTCGCATTGCTGTGATTGTTTTCCACATGAGGAGCTGTGGGGTAGGAGTGTTAACCCCGCCACAGAATGCAGGGATGCGCTGAAGGCTCACTTCCACAACCTACTCAATAGCAACAGAGCTGTCAACAGGAAAGCCGTGGGCACTGGCGGAGTCGGGAAGGTCTCTTCAGTCTCACCTGCGCCAACTACACTTGAAACGTTTCACTAAACTTTGGAAACTATGATGACTTATCACTCTCTGCCCAAATGATTCACACCTGAAGAAGAGGAAAGGCACAATGACCAGACAGCCCTCACTGGAATTACAAAACCACTCACGGCATTCTACCCCTAAGGGAGGAGGGTAAACACAGGTTAGTAGAGGCCCTTTATACTGTCCGCATGAACAGGGGAGGTCCCTGCCCGCTTAGCATGATTTCATAAACATCCATGCTACATACCTCCCAGAGTTACAATGTTACATACATACCAGAGAAGCAGCCTGGGTTCTTGAAGATGCCACCTCTTGAGATCGTTAGTCAGTGCACGAGGGACCCAGACTTCCATCTCTGTGGCTGCCAACAAGGGGCAAAGCCAAGGCTACAACCAGAACACTACCTCCCAACAGGGCTCTGTATGCTGAGAGAGGGACGCGGGACAGCAGAAGGACAATTACTTTCTCAGTCTGCTAACTAGTTCCATGACCAGTCTCCACTACCATTTACCCCACTACCATTCTGTAAGCAGGTACAGTGCCTACAAGAACACTCGGTAGACCTGATCTGCAGGTACCCAGGCAAGTAACAACAGGAGCCAGACAAGAACATACAAGAAGCTGAGGTTACACCCCCGCAGTGACAGAGGACATGGGACACCAGGCAATGTTGATTTTCCATGTGCTTGAAGAGAGCTATATGGCACCATGGGTACCCGTGTATTACCCAAGTCCCAGACTTGGGCTGTAAACAGCAGTGAGCTGGCCTGACAAGCCATAAGCTTGTCTCCCTACCCACTCTGAAAGATTTCTAACCACTGCATGAAAACCCAAACTTCCAGACCCCTTAATTTCGATGGGAACACAAAGAAATGGAGAAAGACATACACCATCACCAGAAACTTTATAAGTTAAGCTTGTTCCTGAGAAAAGGTTTATCTCGGACACTTGGAATTCTCTAACACAGAACGAGAGAAATTAGGGACTGGAGGGCAGAAGATTTAAAGCATTTCCTAATCACAAATTCTGCCCATAAACTTTATTTGTATCAAGCAAAGCAAATATTTTCATTAACTGCAAGCCTGTGAGAAACAGCTTCCAAAGCATGCCGCAGCCATGAGGACCCTCAGCCTTGGGAACAGCTGGGCTCCAGCCCTTTGATTTTATGTAGGCTGCAATAAAAATGGGACTTAGGGATGGGGCTTGGAGGAGGGGGACTTCTATTTCAACTTGTCTTTGCCATCTCCTGACAGTATCTGTCCCAAACATGCTATTCTGTTTGGTTTTTCAGAAACAATTAAACTTCCAGCTTCTTTTTACTAGGAAGGCACAAGGCAGGGAGAGAGCAGCTTTATGGGTAAGCAGGCGGCACGAGGCACCAAGTGGGAGATCCTGCAGCTCAGAAGCTGGGCAGCATCCCTACAGATTTACTTTAACAGCGCAGGGCAGTGGGTTAAGGTCAAAGAAAGCTTAGAGCCGCCTATGAAGCAGAACTCTGGTAGGGGCACACACATAAATGATGGAGCATGCTCCAAGCAACCAGACATCAGAAATCCCGTGTTGTGGGATATCTGTACAATGTGTGAAGATATATTACTGTGATTGGTTTAATAAAGAGCTCAACGGCCAATAGCTAGGAAGGAGGTATAGATAGGACTTCCGGACACAGAGAGGAAGGAGGAGGAGATAATGGAGGTGCAGAGGAGATGCCATCGAGACATGGAGGGGGTCGGACATACAAAATGATAGAAAGGTAAAAACCCACATGGTAAAACGTAGATTAATAAAAGCAGGTTAATTTATGAGAGCTAGTGGGACAAGCCTAAGCTAAGGCTAATTAATAATTAATAAGAAGTCTCCATGTCATTATTTGCAGGCTGGTGGTCCCAACAAAAAAGCTTGCTATAGCTGGGCAGTGGCACACACCTTTAATCCCAGCACTCAGGAGGTAGAGCCAGGCAGATCTCTGTGAGTTTGAGGCTAGCCTGGTCTACAGAGCGAGATCCAGGACAGGCACCAAAACTACACAGAGAAACCCTGTTTCAAACCTCCCCCACACCCCAAAAAAAAGCTTGCTATACCCCTGGTTCATTCAACATTTCTCAGCAGATGCTTAAAGAGGTTTAAGAAGAATTAAAGATGTTCACTATAACAACCAGCATGTCTGGGGCATTTCATCAGTCCTTGAGTAGATGTTGTTTTAACTACAACCTACTTTATTCCTCACTTCAAGTAAGTCATAGGAAGCATACTTCAATCACCCTTCCTGTTGCTACAGCAGAAAGACCCAGGCTGAGCAGGACAAATGCATCCTCTCCAGGGTGTGCAAGCCATGTTATCAATGACCAGGATTTGCCAGGCTCCCCTCTCAACACTGGCAGATGCTTCCCATGGAATATTTCAACACCACAGAGAATCACATCACCTCAGCTCGAGGTCACCTCAGAGAACCCCAGATCCAATCACACCTCTCACAGACAGGAAACCGAAACAGCATTAACTGGGAGGAACAGAGGGAGTAGGTGGAGCCTTCTCCTAACTAGCCAGCTCAGAGTCTAACACACTACTCCATTTGTTTAAGAATGCTAGGGGAAATGAGAACCCCCAAAAAAACACATTCTAAATGAGTTAAATACGTAAGGGGCAATCATACTTTTTCTGTAAGGACCTAATAGTATCTTAGGCTCTGTAGGTTATATACAGTCTCTGATATTCTCTCTCTCTCTCTCTCTCACTCACATACACACACACACACACACACACACACACACACACACACACACACACCCCTCTCTTCCTATATCAAAATCACTGATTTCCTGAATTCTAAAAATAAAACATCAGGAAGTGCATAGGGATGAATGGTCATTTATAAGGTCTTCTGTGTTTATAATAAATCAAAATTAAAATATGCACATAGGAGAAGTATCAGAGTGAAAGCTGTATATGCAAAGATAATGAACTCACCAAAGAGAATAAAGACATCTAATAAAGCATTGTAAATTAGCAGAAATGGCTTTTGATAATTGTCCTTTATTTTAACTTGTTCGCCCTACTTGTAAAGACTTTGAATGAGGATTTCAATTCACAATGGAAGGAAAACTGAACCTAGGAGATGAGTGTTAAAAGTGGGCATGCAGAAAGCTGGAGTCAACACTGTCGACTGGAGAACATGGAGGGTAGGATTAGAGACGGCTTTAAAAAACCAGGGCAGGGAAGGCAGGCATTTGAGAGGAAAGCCAAGCTGAGAAAGAGTAGCCCTGAGAAAGACAAGGTGAGCTCAGACATTCAGGGAAATAGGTCTACCGAGGCAGGAAATAAGATTTCCATTTATCGTGCTCTAAAGTGGCTGGCTGGGGATGGTGGGGGCTGGAAGCTTCAAATAGAAAGAGAAAGATGTTCTGTCTATCCAGCTCCCAAAAACGGGACTGCGGTGATACATTTAACTAGGGCATTAAATGTATTACAGCATCTTCTGCAGTTCCCGCCTCTGGGTGCACTGTTTTCTAAAGGTATTTTCCATCATAAAGTTTTATAATCATATATTTACAGAAACCCAGCAAGTTGGAAAAAAATTTCCTCTGCAGTGTCATTTTTGAACCTTGCAGAAGGCTCTCTCTGCAATGGGAAGCACTTTAAAGCATCATGTGTCTTATGTGACCTCCTGGCATCTAGTCAGAGCTACTGATCACTCAGTGCACATTTTCCAAAGGAAAGGAGAAAGGAATCCATGTCAACTGTTTTCCAAAACATATTCACAATCATGAGTAACTCGTGAACAGTACCACAGTACCACCAAAGAAACAAGAATCCAGCTAATCCCCGGGGTCCAAAAAGTACCAGCTAATGACACAAATGGATCCTTTTGTCTTCAGACATTGTACAGATGCCTTCTAAACAGAGGTCAGCAAATGTCCTCACACCGCATGCTCAGAGCCGCACACAGAGACACCTTATCCTGAAACACACAAGCAAACAGACTGGCATTTCCCCCCTAACTGTCCAGGATTTTTCTTTGAAGTACGTCACCATGCAAGAACTACTATGCTTTAAAAATATATGACCTCAGAAAAACTTCCATTCTCGCACCCTACAGAAGCGTAATTTAAAGCGAATACTTTCAAGAGTGTGAGCAGGTGCCCAGGCAGAGCACCAAGTACACGCTATCCCCCCACTTCATTTTCACAACCTCCCTTCCAAGCAGTCACTATTCCTACTTCCCTTCCCAGATGAGGAAACTGAGGAACAGAAAGGACTAAGTAACACGCCCGAGGGCACCAGCCAATGTCACGAGTGAGTTTGAACTCAGGCAGTCAAACGTGGAATCCGGGCTGGAGAGATGGCTCAGAGGTTAAGAGCACTGACTGCTCTTCCAGAGGTCCCGAGTTCAATTCCCAGCAACCACATGGTGGCTCACAACCATCTGTAATGAGATCTAGTGCCCTCTTCTGGCCTACAGTCATACATGCTGTATATGTAATAAATAAATAAATCTAAAAAAAAAAAAAAAAAAAAGTGGAATCCATCTTCCCAGAGCCTTTCCTCTTCCAGAAGGCTGCCAAGATACACTTTCAATATTACATCATTCCGTGAACTTAACAGGGACAACCAAGAATAGTGTATGTAGGTCTACACGCAGTCCCAGGCCACCATGAAGAAGCCTGTTCCATCATCCAGTCTTCAGTTTCGTGCCGGCTGCTTAATTAGTCCCAAGCACTCCTGAACATTCTGCTGGGGAGGTGCCCGAGCCTCCTGATCATCCCTTTTCTTTCAGTCACACCTTACGCTGTCGTCACCCAAACCAAGTGCACCTGAAGCATAGGTGTTTAGTCATCAAGCACCCGAAATAGTTTCCTCTCCTTTCACCCAGTACTATAAGTTCATTCACTCTTGCAGCATATGGGCCTGCAGCTTCTGCAGCATTTGAATGGCAGGGCTAGTCCCACCCCCACCCCCGCCTGGCCCAGAGGAAGAATAAAGATGTGGGTCAGCTGCACGCTACAGCACCCTGGAAAGGTCTGTGGGATGCATGCAAAATTCCTTAAGTCTACATGTCCTCAGCAGCACACAGATGTTTACTGACCTGGTGGACCTCACCACCTCTTGGGTTTGGAAGCTTTCAAGGCCTTGTGTTCCTACATCTGATCAGGGCACGGCCCCAACTCCTCTGTTCCAGGAGCAGGCCTAGCACTGTCTGGGAAGCTGCTTCAACTACTGCGGCTCAAGCCATGGGCTTTAAAACTCTCCCAGAGAGGGTAATGCAATGCAATGTGTAGCAGAGATCTCTACTGCTGCTGGAACAAGAAGTGGGTCAGGTTCTAAATGCTTGTGTTAGGAAGTCAGAAGTCAAGGCCAACATGGGCTCAAAAAAAAAAAAAGACAAATGGGAGAGAAAGGGAAGGAAGAAACGATCACGCACAAAGTTTCCTGTATTTAGAAATGTACGTTTCATGGGAGTGTATGTGTATGTATTTGTATATGTTACGTAATATGTATATATAACTATGTGTGTGATATCCATGATACACCTACTGTTTGTGACTGGAGGATCTCTAGAAGGGCATATGGATTCTGTAGTCATGCCTGCATCTGGAAATGGGAAGTAAGCAACTGGAAGCATGGGCAGAGGTTAATCCTTGTATATGGCTGACACTCTCTGTGTGCATGCCTGATGTAAATATTTACATTTGCACTCCCAAGGAGGGAGCCGTGTGTATATCTGAAGGTCTTTGGGTTAAGCTGGCCACCTGCTATAATCTAACTTTGCAAGTGAATGAAATGAAGGTCCAGTCCACACGGTATGTGCTCAAGGACACGTGCACCGTGGTTATCACCCAGAGGTGACCTTGACGGCCATTGGCAGGTGGACAGGAGACAAGGGAGGAAGAACAGCAGAATGCCACCAACAATAACATGGATTTCTTCTCTGAACCTGCACTGGCTCTGTGCCAGCTCCAGGTCATCTCTGCTGTCATTGGCAGGGGGACAGCCAGTTGATGGAGTGGGCTGAGGTGGGATGCAGGTGGATAAAGCACGAAACCTTGTTTGTGTGTAAAACTGCACCAGGCAGGAAGTTACACAAAGCCTCCGGAGAACCCCAGTAAAATATCTGTAAACTAAGAGGCAAAAACTTACATGTGCAGCCCCAAATAAGAGACGGCTAGAAAGACAAGAGAGCCCAGCAATTTAAGAAGACAACGGAGCATACTTTGTTGTTGCAACAACAACAGCTTAACCACACTCTAGTCACTGAGACTGTTCCACCCCAAGCCTCCCAGCACAAACACTTCATGATTAAAAAGGTTCCCCCTACACAACAGGCCTCCCCTAAAATCATCGGTGGTGAGGAGCTGATAAAGTACACAGTTTACCAATGAAAGGAAAGTGGACATCTTGAAGACCGGGAAAAGAAACCTGAGGAGACCACCCAAGGACAGCGGGGCACCCTGGTGGACTACGGAATGGCTGGCCTACACTTTTCACACAGGGTTTGCTTTCTGGCCACTTAACCTGCAGCCCAGACTAAGGTCCACCAACACTTCACAGAGGGGAGTGACAGAAAAGGTTTAATGATGTGAGAAAAGATTACAGATACAGAAAACAAAAGCCGTTTCTCAGAAGAAACCTGGACATGACCAAGTCATGAGAACAAACCCTGTTCTGTCAGGAGGAAGGCGGACAAAAGGGACCATCAGGCCCTATGCCGCTCCCCTGGGGGAGGACCCAGGCCTGGAGTCATCTGGTAAAAACTTTGTATTGAAAACTTAAGAACAGACTGTCATAGACCAAGGTATGTGTTTTTGAATGTGCATAAAACAGAGGATGCTGCAAAGAACCAGAGCCCGACCACGCCTGGTCACTGAGCTGACCTAGAGCACTCCACAGCAAGGTATCACAAAAGGGGCGGATCCAACAAGCGGAAGTTAACTTCTTCCATTCCACACCTAACGGCCACCAATCAGAGTTTGGGGCAGGGTCATGTTCCCTCCAGAGACAAGCTAGTCCATGCCGACTGCTGTGTTTCTAGTTAGCCATCTCTGATGCTTCTTGGCTTGAAGACTCACCAGTCCAACCTCTGCCATCATCAATCCAGTGTTCTCTCTCCATATTAGTCTGCTTGAGATAGGGTCTGATTCCACAGTTCAGGCTGGCCTAGAACTCACTATAGAGCTCAGGCTTGCCTCAACCTCCCAAGTCCTGAGATTACAGGCATGAACATCACATTCAACATTGTTGCAATCTCTCTTAGGAACTCCAGGCATCTGAAATTAGGACCTATCAAGACCTTTAAATTGATCACATCTGTAAACACTGTCTTTCCAAACTAGGTCGTTTCCACGGGCACCATATTAAAGGTTGGGGCTTCAACATATCCTTGCAGGAAATACAATTCAATCCACAACACTTTGCTCTCTCCAACATCAAAAGCCAGAAGTCAAAACAATAGCTATATAGAGAGGGAGGGGCTAGGATGATCAAGTCTCATAAAGCGGAAACAACTTTTCAATTGTATGTCATATCAATCAAAAGCACTCTGAGATGCTCACAGACTCAAAACACACAATACATTTATTATTTTGGAAACAAAACGAAAACATTACTTAAGAGAACCGTCTAAATTAACTACAGTGGAGACACTATGGTTTTAAAAAGTATGTACTCTATAACGCCTTCCAGCACTTCAGTCAACTGTCCCTTCCCACCCCCTTCTCTTTCAGGAAGTGTGATTTTGAACCATATACTTCACCCCACAAGGAAAAGAGAAGCCCTTACCTTTTCTGGGTGGCCTCTTACACTAACAACGGTAACTGTCCTGCCAGAACTTGCTAGCATTTTATATGATCAGGACAACGGTAAAGAATGCCTCCTTTGCCCCACCAACAGCTCTAAACAAGCCGAGCGGCACAAAGACTGGTTTTGGTGCCAATGGACAAGTTACAAGAAAGAAAAAGAAACAGTTTGCCATATGATGGGCATTTTTTAAGCCACGTGGAATAAACACCCAGGCCAGTGTATGTAACATTTTCTATGCTGTATGACAATAAAAGGGGACACACAGCCAAAGCCTCCAAAGGAACCACAGTGACGATGATTGCTCTTCAGGCGTAGAAGCATGGATGGGCTTCCTCTGCCTTGGCTGTTTTCAGTGTGGCATGTATTCTTTTGTGGGACACGAATATTTTATAAAGTATACTTGACTATCTGGCACACAGAAACAGAAATCTGTACCCATCTCTTTTTACTTCCTGGGGTTGCCCAGTAAAGCCATCCCACTGGGATACTTACCAAGAAGCCCACTTTCCCTCGATCTAGAAGCTTCTAATCATAACCACTATGGGCTTCAACCCACAGGTTCAGACTTGAGCTGACACACCCAACCCATACATCGCGGTCTTAACTATCATAAGATGGTCTACTTTCTACTGATTGTTCTACAGTGATGTTCTAAACTGGCTTCTGTATAGCTGTCATTCTTTCCCACGTGGACACAGGGTCTCCCCATGAAGTCCAGGCTGCCCCCACAACTAGGATTAACATGTATTAACTATATAGCCCAGCTGTCTTATTCCAATTTCTTTGCCTCCAACTTCCAAGCTCAACCAATTAATGCTTTCTTTTCCTAATGCGAAATGTCCTTAAACACAACCCAAATTCACCCTCTTCATTCATAATAATATGAAGAACCTCACTTTCCCCATCAAACCTTCCTGTGGTTGACATGAGGAACAAGAGGAACACAGTGCCACAGACCTCTCAAATATGTCAGTAGTGTTCTGAAGCCAAGCGACAAGATAGCCAGGAACTGCCAGTGCCTAGAGAGTATCCATCCTTAAGCCATTCGCCCATCTCACTTACAGGCCTTAGCCCAGTGATTACAGCCCAAGCCCCCCGATTCCTGAAACTCCCGTCACGTGGGCATCACGGTAACACATCAGGATTTGTAGCTATGTCTTAATTATAAATGTTCTGTCTACTGAGTGTATCTGGACTAAGAAAGATGACTGCACGGGTGTGGGCGTGGGCGTGGGCGTGGCAGTCAGAGGACAACTTGCAGGTATTGGTTCTTTCCTCCTGTTATGTGTATTCTGGGAATGGAACTCAGGTCGTCAGGCTTGGCAGCAAGCACCTTTAACTGCTAAGCCACCTTGCCAGCCTCCTAATAAGGATGATTAAGCTAGTAGTCATTACTACTTACTCAGTGTGCCAGACACCTCATTAAACTTTATATACATTCATTTATTCACCACAGTCCATCCAAGAAGATGCTTTAACATCTCACGTGTTCCAGGTGAGGGCACACAAAGTCGCCCACAGATCAGTCTCGACTCTATACCACAGTAACACACTGGCTTGCTGGCCCAAACAGCAGATGCCCTAACCGAAGTGCATACTGGGAATGGAGAACTAACTGCTCAGTGCTGAAGAAATTCTATCACCCACAGATCATTTAGCAAGTCTGAATGATAATCATCAGGAACATTCTGTCACATTGGACATGATGACATTTTGGGGGTGGAAAAATAAGTGGAGGGAAAAAGGAGGCTTTGGAACAATACCATAACCTGTACACCACCCCCACACTCACTACTCAGGCCCAAACTCTGCCAGTCCCTTCAGCAAAGCTGTGTGCCAGCAGGCCTCACTACAAGAGAAAGGACACGCATGAAGGGAGCTGCTATTTCTATGTCAGTTGAAAGGAAATTTCCTTACAAGGAAAATGGCATCTATAAACATTTGGGGGGGAGGGGGCAGCTCAAAGTTTCTAGGCAGCATGTGAAGTTCTCAAAAACAAGCAAAAAAAAAAAAATTCAAGTGTGAAGATCTGAGTTTCCTCCACAAAACCCACATTAAAAAAAAATGTTGCTCGGGAGGCAGAGGCAGGCGGATCTCTGTGAGTTCGAGGCCAGCCTGGGCTACCAAGTGAGTCCCAGGAAAGGCGCAAAGCTACACAGAGAAACCCTGTCTCGAAAAAACCAAAAAAAAAAAAAAAAAAAAAAAATGTTGCGTGGGCATGGTGGTACACTTGCAATCCCAGCCAGCACTGGAGACGCAGGGACGGGGGATCCCTGAGCTCACTGCCTGGCTGGCCTGGCCTACCTAGTGAGCACCAAGTCAGTGAGAGAATCCAAGGTGCATGGTACCCACAAAGTAACGCCTGAGGTTGGCCTCTGGCATCCACATGAACACACACACACACACACACAACACTGCACAACACAGCCAACTCCGTTCATATTCCAGAAAGACGTATCAATTGACTATGTACACACAGCTATTTAACCAGGTCCTTTTCAGGCCTATCTATATTGAGGTGTGGGACTAGAGGAGAGAACAAGATGACTTTGCATTTACTGGCTTTTGGATTTTTGTTGTTTTGTTTTTTGAGACAAGGTTTCTTTCTGTAACCCTGGCTATCCTGGAACTCACTCTGTAGACCAGGCTGGCTTTGAACTCATAGAGATCCACCTGCCTCTGCCTACCAAGTGCTGAGATTAAAGGCATGCACCGCCACCACCTGGCTTCATTTGCCATTTTGTGTCTTTTGTATCTACACACCACGTCTGCTCTACCATCACACACACACACACACACACACACACACACACACACACACAATTATTGCTCAGTTTCAAAACAGCAGCTTCAACGACATGTCTGGTAAAATATCTTAGCAACAATGTCAATATTGTCTCACTGCAGCTAACCATATTAACTTTCCACTCTAACCATGAGTTCTAAAACATAAAATGGATTGCAAGTTATTTGCTCCATTCATTCTTCGAGTATGTCTCTGGGAAAAGAGCTCTCGAACGTCATGCAAATTGAACAGCAAAAATACATTCACTAGCTATTCCTTTTTGTGTATCTAACTTGTGAGTGTAAGTATGTGAGAGCGCAAAAATGTTGACAGAGAATCAGCATAAACACAAGAATCAAATGAAATACACTGACAAATTGCTTTGATCAAATCGTGTGCCTTGTTATTTTGTAATAGAATCCTTTAACTTCTGTACTTTCGCATCTGTATTTAAAGTTCATCTTTATAGGATTGCCAAGAACACAGTTTGCAATGATGGGGAACTGTACTTCTCCTAAGAGTAACATGCACAAGTATTGATTGCATAACTAGCTGGGATATCCCTGCAGTGTCGCAGAAAGAAACAGCAGCATGTCAGCAGCTCTAACCACTCAACAGCTCCCACAAAGCTGCAAATGTGTGGTCCCCACCCAGTGGTCAGGTGGAGGAGAAATGGCCAGGTTTAGGACTCAGCTGCCCATCAGTTACACTAGAGCCCATTCCTGTACAGATGAAGTGAGCAGTGAATCTCGTGCACAGCACTTCAAATGCACATCTTTGCAGACAGAGAAGCTTCTTGTTTCGAATCCTGGCATCTAGGCCCCAGTACCCCTTCCCTCTTCCATCTCTTAGCGAACACATCTTTCCAGACTGTTTACAGCAATTGTCCCTGCAGCATTCTGCTAAGGGCATGCCTATTAAGCAGCTCTTTCCTCCATCTGCACCAGATGGAGTGGCCAGGGTCGGGCTGGCCACGTAGACAAGTGAGCTAATGAATCAATATGTCCAAGATGCCACCAGTTACCAAAGTCTAAAGGAGAGTGCAAAGAGACCAGAATGGTATAGGGATTATCATCAGTTACAAGAGCAAACATTTCTACCATGCTTACTGTGGTCCTGACATTGTTCTAAAGATTTTAACTTAGTCACTCTTCAAGGAATCAACACTCTAGAGAGAAGACTTGCCCCTTGGTATGGGGAGGGGATTGGTTCCAATATCCCCACAGATAGTAAAATCTTAGTATGAGCAAATCCCTTATGGAAAATGACATAGTACTTGCATAAAACCTACATACATCCTCTTGTATACTTTAAATCACTGCCAGATGTTGGACAATACTTAATACAATGGAAATGCTATGTAAACTGGGGTCATACTATATTATTTAGGGAGTACAAGGCAGAAATCTGTTTGTGGTCAACGTTCATACAGTTTTTTTTCCCCTGATAATTTTTTTAATTCTGATTTTAAATATTCAACAGGTCAGCTCTGTAATGTTATTCTCCATTTCACAAAAGCAAAACCAGAAAGACAGTGAGGTTCAGCAGCTTAAGCTGGGAACTGAACTCAAGCACCCTGATCACCAACTTCAGGAACCGAGAAACTGGGCAATTTTGTCTCTACAACTCAAGAACCGTGTCGTCTTTACAGAGTTCTGAGTGGCTTTCCTTTGTTTTCCTTCTGTGGATCTAGGAATCGAACCCCGGACCTCGAGCATGCTAAGCAAGCACTCTACCACAGTTATACCCCAGCCCCTACTCTCCATCTATAAACTACCCACTACATTAGGTAAACAGAAGCATTCAGCACACTGTATAACTGTGCAGTGAAGAATAACTTTTTCATAAGGATCATCTCGTCTTCTCTAGAGAATCTGAGTCAACTGGTGGTTCACTTCCTGTTTGTTTTTTAAACCCAGCATCTGCATACCAAAACCCATGACATAAATTTAAACATTTGCAGGAGTATACTCATGATATACCTTTTAATCTCACCTGATACTGAAACTTTAAAACAAAATTCATTATATTTGACTCTTATAATTGCTATCTGACACAAATTATCTTCATTTTATAGGCAAGAAAGCTAAAGGTTCAAAGAAATATAGTAACCTGTTCTAAGAAAACTATTAGGTGCCTTCAAACTTGAAACTGAGAGGCCACCTCAGGGGACTTTTGTTTTGTTTGTTTGTTTGCTTATCTGGTTTTGTGTTCCAAGACAGTTTAACTCTTGTCTTATACAGCCCAGACGGCCTCCAGCTTCAAACCTCCCTACTTCAGCCTCCTGAGTGTCTGGCTGAAGGCATTACAAAAGCGCTCTTAACTCACTCCAACACAACACTTTCCTACATCAAAAGGTACCTGGTCTCATGTTTGGAGAGCCAATTGAATACATTAAAAAGAAACAAGCCCTACAGAGGATGGCATCTTCAGAACCGTGGCCCTGCGGGTGCACGTCTGAGAGTTTTAATCACATGAGCATCACACCCGAGCAGGAAGCAGGGAAACAGAGTCAATCGCCTCAAAAACTGATTTGTAACCCGAGCCAGTTTTTAACACTGAACTTACAGAATTAGTATAGAATCCTTCACTCAATCCTCCCAAATATAAAGGATGACTTAGATAAATCTTTTTAGGCTTTGTAATTCGAAATTAAACATGACATGTTTGCCTTGCTTAAAACTTTAGCTGGTGAGCTCTCACTGATTAAACACTCATTAAAATATTAAAACAGCTACTAAACCCAATGGAAAAAAAGAAGTAAACAGGCAGGACAAAGAAAGAAAGAAATTTTATTATTGACAAAAAGTCATACAACAGATACAGTGTCAAACATCAGCTTAAATGCTTCTAAAATATTAATTTAATCCCCATGAGCAAGCACTGAGCACAGAGCACCTAAGTCATGCGTCTAGGTTCGTGGAGCTGGTAAGCTATACAGCCACAATACATACAGCCCCGGAGAGGACTGCTTCAATGGCCACTGAACATACAAGAAAGTGCTGAGCTCATACCTTTTATTAAAAAGTCGTAACTGAAACATTAAAATGCAACTGTCTGGATACCCGCAGAGATAAAATCGCTTCGTTACAATGCTGGTAATATTTCCTAATACATTGTTGGTAGAACTATAAATTTAATGTCATCTTTTAGAAGGGTATTTTTGCAAAATCAAGAAAAATATAAATAAAAACACTACTTTTTAAAAAACAAAAACAAAAACTCTCCCCACTGAAACACAGACAGGTGCATTCAGGGAGATTCATTTCAGCATTGATTTGGAATCATGACCAGAAAGACAACAAAACTTCCATTCTAAGACAGGGTCTCATTACGCCATCCAGAATCACCAGGAATCATCACGCAGGCTAGTCCAGGCTCTAAACTCACGTTGCTTTTGAGAGCCGGGGATTACGGGCATGTGCCACCCAGGCCAGGCTTCGGCTTCACTATCAACAGTCAAAAATGAATCATGGTGGTATCTGCCAGATGTGGTAGCACATGCCTTTAAAATCCCAGCACTATGAGGCTGGAGGATCTGTTAAGTCCACAAGTTCTGGGTCATTCTGGGCAACAAAGCAAATATCCTATCTCTTAAAACAAAAACAAACAAAATGTAAGCAGAAGAGAAGGAAATGTCACACATACAAACCAGGGCCACACTAGGAAAGAAGAGAGAGAGCTGATCAGTTCCTCACCAAGGCCAGCAGAACACAGTGAGCCGGGAAACAAAAAGTCACTGAAAAGGTAGTGTACTTGAGCAGAACAACACGGAGGTCTCAAATGCAAAGGAATACTAGCTTAAATTAGATACGCACTTTACCTACAAAATTGACCCTTTATTAAAATTCGCAACATACTTAATACTAAGTAAAGGACTGAGAAGAAAAGAACCATGGTATGATGGCACAGTAGACTACTGGGCAGCTTTTGAAGACGTGTGTGTGTGTGTGTGTGTGTGTGTGTGTGTGTGTGTGTGTGTGTGTGTGTGTGTGTTTAAAGCAAAAATATCTTGCCTTTTTTTCTCCATCCTTAACTGATTTTCCCAATTGGACATTGCTCCAAAGACCCATATTTATTCTCAATTTTACTATTAGGGAGTAGTTTTTTTAAATGGTGTCTGCTAAGACAAAGCCTGACTATGTAGCCCAAGCTGGCCTTGAACTCATAGCCATCCTTCCACCCCAGCCTCTAGAGTGCTGGGATTACGAGACAGGCCATGGCACACATTGTACATAGAAATAAGCAAATGCAAAGAACTCCTTTTTTTTTTTTTTTTTTTTTTTTGGTTTTTCGAGACAGGGTTTCTCTGTGTAGCTTTGCGCCTTTCCTGGAACTCACTTGGTAGTCCAGGCTGGCCTCGAACTCACAGAGATCCGCCTGGCTCTGCCTCCCGAGTGCTGGGATTAAAGGCGTGCGCCACCACCGCCCGGCGCAAAGAACTCTTTAATATAATATTGTGCTAAAAAACCATCTCCAAAATAGATTGTTTTTTTAAAAAAAAAAAAACCTTAATCGAAGTATGTTAAATGATACAGTACTGTCGAAATTTAATCGAGAACAGATTTTTCTTTAATAGTACACAAAATAATGGTGTGTTGCTATCATCAGTGAATTATGACATTATACTTTAAGAACAATAAAATGCTATGGACACACTGTGTCCTCTTCAGAACTCCGATGCTGAGGCTGTAACACCCCATTGCGTGGCAGCGTTGGGAGAGGAGACACTGAGCACCAGGTAGACAATTCAGGAGACATGAGAGCACAGTCCTTGTTAGTGTAGGAAGGGGCTCCCGAGCGTGTGCTGTCTCTATCCCATCAGGCCCCGCTAGAAGGCTTCCTTCCACCAACCAGGAATAACCCTCACCATAATCTGGCACGCTGGCTCCCTGATCTGACTTTCAGCCTCCAGAACTGAAAACACCTAAGTCCCTGTTGTTTTAGGCACCCCACCAAAGATGTTCCATGGTGGCAGCTCAAGCAGATAAGAAAATCCACTATCAAAAATCAAAATTTTTTCACAGCTGGTACTTGACCCCCCCCCCCCCCCCCTTCTATCCTTAACCCGGAGTCCACAGCCAGGCTCCTAGCCTTGCTCATCGGCCAGTTCCATGACCTAGGAAAACTCCAGAAAATCCCAACACCTATGTCAGGCTGCTCACACCTGCCTATAACTCCAGCTCCAAGGGACGAGACGCTTCTCCTGGCATCCACAGGCACACAGACAGGAAGAGGCAGACACACACCCACAAATACCAATAAATACTTAAAAACTTTCCAACCAAGAGCACTGCAGCTACCCAGTGCAGGTTCCCCTCAGAAGTCAAATCATTCCTGTGTCCTCTGTGAGTGGGGTCAGGCATCGGGGGTCAGATCTAACAGCCTGGATGCTCCCACACCACCTTAAATATGGGCAACTCCTGGCTGAAAACTTAACAGTGAAGAATTAAAATCAGCTGTGGAGATACTTGTTTGGTTTTTATTCCTAAGACTTTAACCCAAAATGGTAAGTTCAGATCATCGTCTATTAAAAGTCGAGAATCCAGTTCTCCATACTTCTGTAGACTAGAAATAATCACCTTTGAAATTCTCTCCCCAAAGTGCAAACAGCTCACATGGAAACTAAAATATACTGATGAGGCTCTTTGCAATTCTTTTTTTTTTTAAAAAAAAAAAAAAAAGAAAAGAAAAGAAAAAAAGAAAAAAAACAGAAAATCACCTTTCATGAGGAAAAAAAATCTGAAATGAAATCCAATTTGGTAAACACAAATAAACATTTTTAACTGAGTTTCTAATTTATCATTTCCCTATTGAAGTTAAGCTTCCTTTTGCACATGTACACATCCAGCAGTGACTCGAGGAAAGTGTAGAGAGCTTTGCATCGTCCTTTATGATGATTCTTCCTGGAGGTCTCATCGGCGGAGGTTCTGGGCGATTGCCTTGGCCTTCCCTTTCCCTCTGAGCACAGGGCTTGCTCCAAATATGCACCACACAGCAAACAGGAAGTCCATCATGAAGCCATCACGGCCCATGTGTGCAGGTGTCCAACACATGACAAACACTCCAGACTTGTCCGCTTCCTCTAACACATCCATTCTTTATGTTTTCGGAAAGCAACCAGAGGATGAAAGACAAAGGCCTTCCAAAAATGAAGACCTCCCTGAATGAGGATGTGTTAGAATGAAGTCTTATAAATGTGTTTAGAAACCTATCCTCAGATCTGCTTGCCATCTCCTGAAATCACTTTTGCAAGGAAAGGTGCCTTTCAGTTTAATTGCACAAAGAAGGATACAAAGTATTTGATTAAGGCTAAAGGTGAAAAATACAGGAAAAGAATTTACAAAGTATAAACTACCATCTAATAAACAACTCAGAGCTTACCAGTTACATTATGGAGAATAGATTAAGACAGGAGAAGTACCTTTATGGCCCCAAATAGATAGTAGACTGCATATTTAGGAATAGGAAGTCATCAAAAGAAGCTTCTAGAAAAATCACTTTTGCCTGGGATCAGTTGTTAGGGGGAAATTTTGGTTATGTCATGGTCCGTTGTCCAGTTCAGTAGAGCATTTGGTTTCATTTTTGTTAAGGTCATTACTTTTCCTTTCTGTTTGGACAATACCTGATAATTATTCTCATTGCATATAGTTTTACTATGCTAGAACCTTTCCTTTTTAATTAGACAAAAGGGGGGAAACGTTACAGGAATTTTATGTTGTGGTCCATTGTCCAGTTGAATAAAGCATTTGGTTGGAGAGGTGGGGTTCACATTCAGCTGGCCGGAATGGATCAGAGTCCTCGGCGGACTCAGGATGAGAGAAAGATCGGCCCTGGGAAGAAGAGGAAGGGCGGGGCGGGGTGGAAGGTTGAGAGGCCCTTTTGAAACCAGGAGGCGAACGGCGGTGGCAGATGTGTCTCGGCCGTGGTGACTGTCTTGGGTTCTCTTAACTTGTACTAAGTTTTATATTATAATAAGCGGTGAAAGAAATCCCTCCAATCAGTCCTGACTTCTCTTTAACTTTCAGGGGAAGAACAAGAATTCTGTTTGAAGCCCAGCATAATTAATGGTTGTCTTACAAAGTAACATGACCAAAAGCAACCTGGGGAGGAAAGGGTTTATTTTCATCTTATACTTCTAGGTAACAGTCCCTCACTGAGGGAAGTCCGGGCAGGAACCAAAGCCGAAGCCAAAGAGGAATGCTTCTTACTGGCTTGCTCTCCATGGGTTGCTCAGCCTACTTTTTTATACACTATAGGACCACCAGGCCAGGAGTGGTTTACCACACAGGACCTCGGCTCTCCCACACCGATCAATCAAGAAAAATCACCACAGGCGTGCCCACAAGCCAATCTGGTGGAGGCATTCTCTCAATTGGGGTTCCCTCTTTCCAAATGACTCCAGACCATGTCAAGTTGACATAAACTAGCGCCAGCACACGGGTGCACACCTATAACCCCTTTGTTTGGGAGGCAGAGACAGAATGGCTGCAAACTGAGCTCTCTAGCAAGTTTAAGGACAGTCTGGGTCTGCATCTCCTCTGCTCTTGAAGCTGCCACAGTTTTCTCAAGAAAAGACAGAATGAATATTGAGCAGAAACTGAGTATCAACCTAGGTAAAAAGGATTTCTTTTTTTTTTTTTTGGTTTTTGGTTTTGTGGTTTTGTTTATTTGTTTGTTTGTTTTTCGAGACAGGGTTTCTCTGTGTAGCCCTGGCTGCCCTGGAACTCACTCTGTAGACAAGGCTGGTCTCAAACTAACAGAGATCTGCCTGTCTCTGCCTCCCAGGGCTGAGGTTAAAGGTATGTGCCACCACCACCCAGCTGAAAGAATTTCTAATTAAACTTGGACAATATCTCTGTAAGAAAGTTTTGCCCAAGTTCCAGCTATCCAGAGATGATCAAGCTGAGATTTGAATTTGTGACCTCCAATTCCCAAATCTGGTGTTTTGGTTTGTTCGTAGACTTTGCGCTCTGAAGAGAACAAAGAAAACACATGATGCAGGAACCCAGCAAACCCTGAGAACAAAGCTGTATCCCAGCTCCACTCTGCATAAACCAGAGACTGACACTTGATACAATTATTCAAATGCTCTGGTAAAGAGAAATGCATTACCTTTAGAAGGAACTGTTTCTGGTTACTGTGTTGCTGGAGAAACATTTTGTAGTCTCTTAACAGAAGATACCAAACGGCCACATCAACAATACAGTCGCTGCACTGAATTCCTAAATAATGGTCCACAGCCGCAGCAAGCGGGCAATGGAGCACAGACTAATCAAAAGCAGCTTCATAGTTTCTGGATGAAACAAAGCATCGTTTATATTGAGGCATTTTTAGACGGTACCACCGAAAGCCACAAGGCAGCCTGGAATGGCTTAAAATACCAAGTTTAACAATCACATCAATGGCTTTTAGACTTTGGAGAGGACAACAGCTTCCTTTTGCCTCGAATTCAAAGTGAAGAAACAAATGCAAAACAAACCAATTAATTGGGTACACATAGGCTGAGAAACTATCCATTGCCTTCATTAACACATTACAAGTGTGTTTAGCCAACCACCTGGGTTTTAGTGATGGATAAGGTGAAGGCCAAGGCTCCTTAATAAACTGCTCCAAACTAAGACCATTTCCTTCACACACACACACACACACACACACACACACACAGAGAGAGAGAGAGAGAGAGAGAGAGAGAGAGAGAGAGAGAGAGAGAGAGAGAGAGAGAGAGGGGGAGAGAGAGAGAGAGAGAGAGAGAGGAAGTAAAAGCTGGCTAGAGAAGGGATACATACAGGGAATGTTCCCAGTCCCCTCCTATGGAAGGCAAGAGATCTTCCATAAGAAGAGCAAAAATCAAGCCGGGCGGTGGTGGCGCACGCCTTTAATCCCAGCACTCGGGAGGCAGAGGCAGGCGGATCTCTGTGAGTTCGAGGCCAGCCTGGTCTCCAAAGAGAGTTCCAGGAAAGGCGCAAAGCTACACAGAGAAACCCTGTCTCGAAAAACCAAAAAAAAAAAAAAAAAAAAAAAAAAAAAAAAAAAAAAAGAAGAGCAAAAATCTATGTTTAAAAAAAAATATCCACTGTGAACTTTAATTATATTAGATATCAAATAAAATTATGTTTCATTTCTTGATGCTACTGTCAAGAACAAAAACCTCGCCAAACCAGCTGCTTGCTAGGAAATGCTAGCTGTTCTCCTGACTAAGGACCACACTTGTCAGTTTAGAGGGAAAGAGACCTTCCCAGTGTCTGACTCACCCACCCTCCATGGTACACGGGCTGATGGGAAGCAGAATTCACCCTGCCCCACAGACGTGAGGACATTTACACACACCTTCCAGCCTCTTTGCAGATCGAACCCAGGCATGTAAACCAGGCTTGGCCAGTTTACAAATACTTGAACAGTTTTCAATTCTCCTGGCCTAGTCCTGAGCCTCCTCTCTTCCAGATGAACTTTTTTTTTTTTTTTTATCAATTTTGTGCCGTGTTAGAAAAAAGAAACATACAGAATGTTTAAGGAGGTCAAAAATGTCCTGTATGACACTACAATATATTTCTCTACACCACAGGATGTCGATAACTACAAATGGGTCCTGATGTAAACCGTCTGTGCATCACTGGGATTACCAGCGGGACAAATACGGCAAATGAAACACTCCGGTGTGGCTCTTTTTTAACAGGAGAAGCCGTGCACATTGGGGGAAGCTGCTATACCTTCTAGTTGACTTTTCTGTGAACCTAAAACTACCCCTTTTGAAAACTTATAAAAAAAAAAAAAAAGTCCCCCAAACCAAAAAGTTGGGATGCGTGCAGGGTTAGATCAGATGAAGCGTATTTGGAGGCCCAGGGTTTGATCCCCAGGACTACAAGAATCAACAACAAAAGTGGAATTTCATCATGGAGTAAAAGAACTACACAGATAATTTTAGGAGAAGTAGTTGGCTTAATTAATAAATATGTATGTGTATGCATATATACTCAGGAATTTAATAATTCTTTTTATTCAGTCAAGTCTTGAGTCACCAATACAGCTTTATCATTTATTTCAATATATAGCTTATACATTTATCATTTATGATTTATGATTTACAACATGGAACATATTCCTTTTCTCTAGAGACCAGAGGCTGGCTTCCTCTGCTGGTTTAATATGCACTCAACACTGTTGTTAGGTTCTGATCTTGCATCAGATACCCCTGACTGGAGAATACCGCAGTTAGCTCATTTTAATAACAGTTTAATAAGAGTCGCATGAAAATCATCTGGTAAGATAGGTCAGGTGAAATCAAGAAATTTGGTGGTAGGTGGCAAACCTCTCTGAAGAGCTTTGCGATAAAGACGGTGCCTTGCTTCCTTGTTTTAAATCAAGACTCTGCCATGAAAACAGGGAGGAGAAAATAGATGTCTTGGTCTAACATGCCCTTCTACTGTGGCTAAATACTGATTTTTTTAAAATTACATTGATACATGTATAGTGTGTGTGTGTGTGTGTGTGTGTGTGTGTGTGTGTGTGTGTGTGTCCATCCGTGGGGTCCACACATGGGGATAAAAGGACAACCTTTAATTTATTTATTATTTAAGTCTCTCTGCAGAATGTGGGGGGGGGGGGGATGAAATACAAGTCGTCATCCTTCAGGCTTGGTAGCAAGCACTTGGCCAGCTGAGCCATCCTGCCAGCCCTTAATATTTATTTTTGCTCCCATAGACCTAGTTCAAGGCCAAGAGACAGATGTGGCTCATTTTTTACTGAGGAAACTTCAACAAGGACAAAGAGAACATTCATCCCAAAAACACCTCGAGGTTTTTGGTATTGCATTCCCCAACATGCCTCTCCAGCTTCCAGAAACTAACATTTTATTCATCTACAAGCACAGATGAAAATGCATGATCATTTTTAAACAGAATTTTGCTACTTTTAGAGTTCAACCAATGGGATTCAATCTCACTTTCTGTGATATATATATTTATAATCTGAGTGTCAACACTTGCTAATTTTTTTTTCCCACACAGCTTAAGGTAGTTACATAGGATATATTCTTTTAGGGACAGAAGCTGGAGGAAAAGCTTTTCAATACTTCTGGGGATACAGCTCAGCTGCAGAATGCCCACTACTAGGTTCAAAGGCAAACTATGCCTGCTGCCTGGCCTGCCTGAAAAGCACAGGTGCTGAATATCATTTAAACTTATTTCCTAGGCTGAATCCTTAGTTGTGGGTGTGAGGAGGGACTATTATTAATATTTAGCCTGGTGTGGCGGCACAGAACTGCAATCCCAGCAACTGGGAGGCAGAGGCAGGAAGAGCATACATTCAAGGCCAGGCTGGGCTGCTCAAAGAAACCTTGCCTCGAAAACACCACCAAAAATGAAACCAACAGGTGGTGGTTGCGCACAACTTTAATCCCAGCACTCAGGAGGCAGAGGCAGAGTTCGAGGCCAGCCTGGTCACAGATGGAGTTCTAGGACAGCCAGGGCTACAAAGAGAAACCCTGCCTTGAAAAAACAAACAAGACTGCTTTTAACTGGAAACAGTACTGCAAAGCCTGGCCATGCTGCAGGAGAAGTTCCCTGAGTCTCACAGTTGTCTCAGACCTGCTTAGGCTGAATGTAGAGAGAAATTCAGCTAGGACTCGCTGAGATGGTGAGCGCTGTCACAGAACTCAAAGAAGTTGTCGAATTCCAAGTATTTACCCAAATCTTTTCGCATAACCTCAGCTGGATGTAAAATCCCAGTTGCTCTGTTCCCAGCACAACAGAAACCAGGTTCTAGGAAGAGCAAAGCACAAGGACCATACCGACGCTCTATACCAAAAGCTCCCATTACGTTTTCAAGTCGGTGTACCCTAGTGAGAAACCCAGAGTGTGGGAACTACTATAAAGACAGGACTCACAGAAAAAGCAGTAGTTTCTCTTAAAAGGCCAAAGGGAGACCTAAACCCCAAGTCCCATGTTTTGAAACTGGAAACCTTTCAAAGGCAAACTATGCCTGCTGCCTGGCCTGCCTGTAAGGCACAGGTGCTGAACATCATTTAAACTTATTTCCCATGATCCTGGCACCATGGAAGAGGAGGGTCTTTGTTGAGAGATCCTGTTACTCTACAGGGGGTTTGGCTTGCAGACCCTGGTTCTGAGAGGGAGTGGGGGTGGGTACCTGGTTGCTTAGCAGCTCCATCCCAAGACAGCTTAGGAACTATGTTTATGCTAAAAATTACAAAAGTTTCGAAGGCAACAAATAAAGTCTCTAGAATTAGTATTAGATGAGCCAAAACTTCGGGGGGAAAAAAATTAACTACTTTCAGAAAAATAATGAGAAAGACATTTTGGCCCTGACCCAGCAAAGGATGAATGTGCCCCTGGAAAGAAATTATGTGAACTAAAATTTCTCCATAGTAACAATTCTAATTAATTATTCAAAGCTAGGGGTTGATTTTCTAAGGTTATGAGCTAACTCTGCAGCCTTCTGTTTATATCATTAAAATCTGCTTCCTTCTAGTCTTTGTATCTGTTTACCCAGGCATTAATGAGAAGTCTGTAACAGAATCCGAACAGCAACCTTGTAACAAAGGCTTCTCTTTGGAGGTGAGTTGGCCACTTTGCAGGCTCGGTTTAAGGGATAATTAGTAATAAGTAGAAACTTTATCTAGGTTCCACATAGCCAAAACATTTAGTTACTGAGTCCCTTATAAAAAGCATGGAGACAAATTAACAACACATAAGGTGTTTTGAATTAAAAGTTAATTATAATTGATGACGCCGAGTATATTTATCTATGATATTTTAACAGAAATGAAAACTGAAATATTACTTGACATTAAGTAATTTTAAAAGGAGCCATTTGGCAACAAGAGTAGATCTCACATTGAGTTTTCAGGGTGGCTTACAGGGTCGCTCCTGCAGCTCATTTTAACTGGGAATACAAATACACGATGCACAGACTTTCTATCGAGAGAAACTGGAACCTAAGACTGACGGGTGAGCAGAACAACCTTAGGGGAGGTCACCACATGGAATGCAATGCTATTTGGGTCACAGTGGCCAAATATGCCCCAAAACACTAGACGAGAGGAGGTAAGGCAGAGCCAAGTTAAGGCGCTCCCCTCACACGGAGTGAACCGTCTGGCATTAAGCAGGCCCACACCTGTTAGGAATAAAATTCGATACTCAAAAACACAAGAACCAGTCAGGCAACAGTTGGTCAGACATAAAATTCAACTCCATGTGGGACAAGGAAAAGGGCTTTCTAGAAATCAAATTTCTAAACACAACTGCCATCCTTCAGCCTCTTTAACTAGGCTTCCGGATCGGAATGACTTGTTAAAAGTATGAACCTTCAACATCTTTGGGGGAAGGATTTGGTTCAAAATTGAAACTTATTTCCAACATCGTTTCTCACAATAGTAATAATAAAAAAAACCCTTAAATACAGAGCTCCTCGAAGCCTCCAGGAGACTGCTGGTTCTGAGTCTCTCCGGGGTGGTCCCAAAGCCATGCTCCTACCTAGCCTGAAGTGGTGGGATCTGGCCGCCCGGTGCCGCCCACCAGAATAGCCCAACTTGTATCTGTGCACTTACCCTGCTTCCTTCTTGCTCCCCTTCCCTCCCTCTCGGCTCTTCTTCAGCACAGCCTTCAACATGGTCAACAGTCTCCTCCTCTAAAGAGAGAAGGGAAGAAGTCAAATGCAGGAAAAGTGGGGACTATCATTTGCATACTGACCTCAAATGTGTAGTAATCATGTTCAGAAAGGATGCCTTCGAATAACCCAGAAGTACCCTGAGATTTCTGTGAACGTCCTATGAATGAGCATGTGGTGGAAACTAAGCGGTGGAGACACAAGGAATGCTTTCTAGCTTTCGATGAAGCCATCAGAAGTTCACTGTCACGTTAGAAAAGTTACAACAGCCACATGCGCTGCATTCTCCGCATTCCACATCTAATTAGGGTTACAAGGCTAAACCTGGGTCCATCACTAGTGGTAAGATATTTGACAAGGTGATAATACAGTTTGCCTGCCCTAGTGAACAAAAACAAAAAGAAGAAAACATAAAATCACAAAGATTATGGTTAAGAAGAAAGAAGCTACATGGTTAAAAGAAATGTTTTACAGGTGCCACTAATTATAAACCACAAAAACCATTTTGGAAGGTTGCTGGATTGGAACATACCTCACAAGCATTTGCAAACTAAATACAGATGGAACCCATTTTAACCCTGATGCCAGGTGGCCCAATTAAACAGTGCACACTCCCGTGCATTTTTACTATATATAGTTATGACTTTGGGAAGGAGATGAGGAGAGCAGGCCTTGTGGATGGCTGCTGAGTCTTTTAAAAGAATGAATTGCATTTTGCATGGGCGGGGCGGGCGGGGACTGAGTTTGTAAAAACAACACAATGGCCCAGGATTAAGATGAAACTGGAAACCATCTCTACAACAAGCAACAATGGGACTATTATTTCCTCATGAAGCTGATGCACCAAGGAGGCAGAAGGCATGCAGCAGAGCCAAGCCCACAAGGATGCGGGGAGGGGAGGACACCTTCCACTGGAGAAGGAATCCCAAACCTGCCTGACTTGAGAGCCTCAGGTGGCCTCAGTCTGACAAGCCACATCGCAATGCTCAGAGAGTAAGTAAAGCAGTTCTGTGCAGCCCACTGAGAAGGATAAGGAGCCTCAATGTGCTGCCATCCACAGAGCCACAACACAAGCAAGCAGAGTGACCTTCCTTATCATGTGGTCCAAGCTTGTATTTATTTTTTCAAGCCTTTGTTTTACCAATGAAGAAACAGACCCTGGGAGACTGAGTCCACCCAGGGGTCACTCAGCTAATTAGCAGCAAGGCCTGGTTCCAAATGTGCAGAGTTCCAGCTGGGCCCTGCCTCCCTCAGCACGCTGTCTCCCTCAGCAGGCTGCCCATGGCTGGCTAGCCTCTCCTCTCAGATCAGTGAAAGCTTTGGGGAAACAAACAAAACCCAAAGATTTTAGGAGGATAATATCTAGAAAGCCACAGTGGTTATTAGGGTTAAACCTTCCTACAAAGCAGACTACACACAAAAGGAGCATGGCTCAGGCCCAATTCTGCCTTTGAAATGCTTCTTGAACCTGCGTAGCATCTTTCCATATGGAGCCCCTGGAAACACAAGTTTCTCCTGACAGTCATGCTCAAAACAATGCAAAGTGACATGGTATTTTTAAGAGGCCATAAAAGCCAGATATGGTGGCACACACCTGTCATCCCAGTAGTCAGGAAGCCCAGGCAGGAGGATCACCAGTTTAAGGTCAGCCCAGGCTACTTAGCAAGCCTTTCTCTAAAGAGCTTTTGATTTGTTTGTTTCTTTTTAATTTAAAGGAGGCAAAGGCAAAATTAAAAAAAAAATAGATGCATAATAAGCACACACATTTTCTTCTTCAAATCAACTGTCCGGGTTTGTAACTCAATGAAAACTACACACCTAAACAAGGAAAACACCAGCAGAACCATGCCATAAGCTTGTCCTAGGCCCCTCACACATGCTGTGGTGGCTCTCAGAGAGAGGCCTGTGCTTGACCCTCCAGCCATCTCAGGCCACATTATGTCCACAAAGCTGCCCTTAATTGGCCAGCAGGTCACTCCTAATTTGCAGCAGAACTACCATGCTACCCACCATGCTACAGAGTAAGGTCTAGATGACATTGGTTTTTGGCACTTCAGCCCAGACGTCCTGCTGGCCTGTGTCGGGAGCTCAGCTGTTTTTAGGATAGTTATATCGATGTCAGCGGTCTTAGATGTAACAGCCTATCAAATATCTACTGTAAGTTTTTCTCCTGGGCTCCCACTCATCCATGAACAGCTGACTTGGGGCAAAGTTTAAATTTTATTCTAAAAGCTGTTCAAACAATGACATGGAAAAATGGGTTATATGTGAGCACAAAATAAGTACCCTACTACTACCATAGTATGTGTGCATATGTGTACAACACACACACACACACACACACACACACACACACACACACACACACACACACACACACGAAAAGGGGGAAAATAAAGACTTCCCAGAAAGTCAAATTTTGAAATCAACAGAAGTCCATCTGAGCCATGCAAAATCATCCCAAATCCATGAGGGATGGCCAAAAAAGAAGCCATAATAACAAACCAGGCTAACACTGCCTCCTTCCGAAGGTCATCTAGCATACCGGATTCTACCTGTGCCTGTGAACTTTCATACCCACACCTATGTACAGGTCTGGAAACAGAGCGAGCCATCTCAAGAGCCATGTTACGCGGTGGAATGACAGAACCACCTCCCCTGTTCTCATCCCCACTGTGAAGCACCTCCTGACTCGGTCCTTTCTTAGCCCACCATCACCCGACTATGGTGTGCTGGTCCAGTCACACCACGGTCTGATCTGCTGGCAGACATGATTCTGGGAAAAAATGAATAAGTCGGTGTTCTGGATTTAAACAAAAGCTCTTGTGAGATTTGTTTTAATGGACATCACTTTGCCAAGTCCCATCCGTTTTCCAGAATAGTGAGTTTCTTGACCCCAGCTGGAGGACCAAGACAGACAGTAGAAATCCTTGTATGTCAATGGTACCAAGAGCTCTCAGAACGCACAATTTGTTCATCAAATACTTCCCAGTGGGCAACCACTGTCATCCCCTCTGACAGGTGAACACCGACTTGTGATGAACAAAAACCAAACAGAGAGGACATAGATCCCCTCACCCGATTCCAGACACGTAAATTCAGACCCAAGTGATGAAAGCCCAGCACACTGAAAAGAAACTGCCAGAAGTTCTCAGGTTGTTCAGGCAGAGCCATGCATACTGCCAGGAAGTTCTTAAGAACGAGTGTTACAACGGAAGGCACAAGCCATGTCCTTTATCTTAACTGCAAATACTATGCTTGACACAAAGGCACAGATGCAAGCGGCCGACTAAGAACCCTCAATTTCTGCCCTGGAAAACTGGAGCTTCCATGGCAGAATGTAGAACAAATGTAGGGTTGGACTCTTTTAATCCCAGCACTCGGGAGGCAGAGTCAGGCCAGCCTGGTCTACAGAGTGAGTTCCAGGACAGCCAGGGCTACACAGAGAAACCCTGTCTCAAAAAAAGCTGCTTTGAGCTGCACACCTGTAATCTCAGCACTTGGGAGGCCGAGGCAGGAGGATCACCATGAGGGAGACCATCCCAAGCTACAGAGTGAGACACTGTCTCACATGAAGAGAAGAAGAGAGCGACGCACTTCAAAGCTGGGCTGGGCAGTTCACAATCATAAGGCTATCCATCTGAAGCCCGAAGCAAGAGAACTGTAAGATCGAGGCCCACCCAGACTACACAGTGAGACCCTGGAGGCAGCGACACAGAGAGATTTCAGAATACATAGACAGTATTTACAACTTTAAGTTAAGACACTTTTGATCCGGGGGTGTAGCATGGTGGCAGAGTACTGGCCCAATCTGCTCAAGGCTCTGGATTCCATCGAGAGAGAGACAGAGACAGAGAGAGACAGAAACAGAGACAGACAGACAAAGACAGAGAGAGATTGATAGATGGACTGATAAATTTATTTTGAGGAAGAGAATGCAGGGCAGAAGTTGATCTTTCCTTTGCCCACTACAAGATTCATGGTTGACACCTCAGTAACAGACAGATAACAGAAGAAAGCCAAGGTCTTAGGTGATATGGAAGCATTTGAAAATGAAGACCCAAAGGGTCGGGAAAAATTGAGTTTTTAAAGCTTCGGTATGGCATTAACCAATAGTAGTGAACTTTGAGGAACACAGTAAGGCCCATTTGTCCAGTCTTCCTGGCCCCCTAAGGGGCAAGATCTCTGGACTGGGGGTCTTAGTGACCTATTTAAGGTGAAATAAATAGAAAATTCCTTTACAGCCACTCAAGAGGCACTGACCTTCTTACTACTGCTGTTATCATCTGGTAAAGGGTTAGATTTTAAATTGCCATGTTACAAAGCCCAACTAAAGAATACAACCTTTAGGCTACTAGCGATAAAATTAACAGGCATGTTTCCCATGACGTTCATTTAAAGGAAAATCAAAGGTGAATTGTTACCCCTAGATAGCTAATCTCCTAGGGTCACCTAGATTTCCTTATTTGTTACAATCACTTGACATCTGAGTTTCCCAGGCTCCACAAATTCACAAATCCATCCTTTAAAACATTTTGGGGGGTGGGAGGTTGGATGGCTCAGTGGATAATGCACTTGCATGAAGACTTGAGTTCAAGTCCCCAGAACCCACAGAAAGCCGGAAAAGTCCTACAAGACAGCATCCATTTACAATCCCAGTGTCCTATAACATGATGGGAGACAGAAGAGGAGAATCTCTGGAAGGTCATGGCCAGCTCATCTGTTGTCTATAGTAATAAATAGGGGGCCTATCTCAAACAAGGTGAGTGACAACTGACACCACACACACACACACACACACACACACACACGCACGCACGCACGCACGCACGCATGCACGCGCGCACATAAACATATGTGTACACACAAAAAGAAAACAATGCACCAAAATTCTCTAGAAGTTAAGCTAACCATCAAAAGTTTCACTTTTGGTATTTCTCCTTTAGCTCATCAAGTCTTTGGGGACTGACACAACACGCTTGTGTCATACAGCAGAAATTTTACAGTGCGTGGA
Source organism: Peromyscus californicus insignis (assembly GCF_007827085.1). Lineage (NCBI taxonomy): Eukaryota > Metazoa > Chordata > Mammalia > Rodentia > Cricetidae > Peromyscus > Peromyscus californicus. The sequence goes on along the minus strand of NW_026294595.1, from coordinate 36,987,124 downwards.
ATACTCTGTCTGACACAGAACAGAACACCCTAGGAAATCCACAAGAAAAATTCAAGAGAAGGTAGAAATCCATCACAGTTGTCAATCACTACAAGTCATGGTAATACTAGCTCTAAAGGGCTTGCTTCTGCAGGGCATGCACGCTGCCTGTCTATAGAGCGTTGAGACCACCTCCTAGCAGAGAGCAGGGACTATGTTTATTCCTTAACAGACACAAACAGAAGCCAGAACACAGGCTCTGCACCCACTCTGTTCTCAATATTTGTTGACAGATTTAACCAGCCTCAGATGACATAGATAAGCGATTTCCTCCCTAATCAAGCAATTAGCCAACGTTTATAGCAGTTTAGAATGGACAGAGAACATGCCTATATATTCTCGCTTGCAAGGAATGCGTCAAATCCAGTAGGACATCAGGGTATGAGATACTTGCAAAGAATATGCTACATTTCCTAATATCCCTCACACCCACACTTGAATTAACCTGAAAATGTCAGTCCAGTTATCCCAAACACCTAAACTCTCATGCTGTACACATTTCAAAGCAAGGAACATCTCCTCTCCACCCACTTATCTGCTCAAAGCAAAACTCTCTGAAGATGTTTCCTTTCTTTGGTCAAAATCAAGTGGCGCTGGAGAGACGGCTGAGTGCTTGAGCGCTGTCGCTGCTCCTGCAGAACACCTGGGTCTGGCTCTGAGCACCGACTCGGCAGCTCCTATAACTAGCTGTAAGTCTAGTTTTAGCGGATCCAACACCCTCTTCTGAACTCTGCAAACAACAGGTATGCACGTGGTGCACATAAACACAGGCAGACCAAACATTCATTCACATAACAGGTAAAAATGTACAACACTAAATAAAATTAAAAAAAGATTAATATTTACAAAGGAAATACAGCAAATTATGGTACATGTCAGTATTAGGAGCCATTTTATTTCAGAGAAGGGAGACATCAAAAACATCCTTCATGTTAGCAACTCAAGTTTTTAAAGCCCATTTAGTTTTGCCTTGTGTAGGGAAGGCCTTGTGGGCTTCCCTACGTATTAGCCACATTTAGTGTTTATCCAAAGAAAGGAAATGTATGGTAGCAGTAGGTCGGTGCAACCTATAAGATAATAAACAATACAGAATAATGCAAACAAAAGACAACAAAACAGAAGAGTCCGCAGACAGAGGTCCGGGGCACCCTGGGAATTCATGAGGAACCTGCCTGACAGAGGTGTCCTGAAAGCAAACACACCATCTACATCACCCGAAAAATCCCAGGAGGCTGGGGAAGCCCAACTCTTGATGAATGAATACTTACAATTCCTCCTCCACCAATACAAAGGAACCAGCAATCTTGCAAAGCAGCTATGAACAAGTGAGGGACAGTCTCCAGGATTCTGAGACTTCACATAAAAAGCATTAAGACAACCAGAAAGCAATTGGGACAGAGAATCGGCTTTGGTTTTCCTCAACATGCACAGTAGGAAAATATGGTGCCGGTAGGCTGTATTCACTACAACACAAAGGCCTCATCTTTCAGTGTGCCTTATTCAAACTGAGTCTACAAAGTCAATCTCCAATTATAATATTACTTACTTGATTATAAGTTACATTCACCTTAAAAAAAAAAAAAAAAAAAAAAAAGATTTGAGAGCTGGAGAGGTGGCTCAAAGGTTAAGAGCACTGGCAGCAATTCCAGAGGTCCTGAGTTCAATTTCCGGCCACCACATGGTGGCTCACAACCATCTGTAATGAAATCTGGTGCCCTCTTCTGGCCTGCAGGGACACATGCAGGCAGAACATTGTATACATAATAAATATTTTTTAAGCTTTTTTTAAAAAAAGATTTGAAATTTATGACATTAAAAGCTATGCAAATTTATAGTCATAATGTGAATTTTTTAAATTCAAGTCATGAATTTAAACTCAAATGTTAAACGAATTAGGGCTGGAGAGATGGCACAGTGACACTGAGAGCACCTGACACATAAGCATGAGGACTTGCGTTCAAATCCTCCACACCGACATTAAAAAGCTGGTGTGGTCCTACACGTCTTTAACCCCAGCACTTCAAGAGGCAGAGACAGAAGGATTGCTGGAGCTTGCTGACTGCCAGCCTAGCTCCAAGTTCAGTGAGAGAGCATACCCATGAGTGCTTGCACCTGCACACACACACACCCCCATTCAATGTTTAACAAGGTAAGTGGAAACTCCTTATTATAATGACATCACTTTCAACCTCACTAGAATACTCCAATCCTCCTCCTAAACATTAAGTATATCTCAAGCTGCTAAAAATGACAATGTTCAGTTTGTATAGAGACGCCCTCATTTTGATATGACTTGGCCAAAAGGAAACTTCACTTTTGGAGGGAAGAGTGACTTTTCTACTTCCTTCTATGTACAATAATAGCCTCTTGCTATTAATTGAGAAGAGATCTGTTCGGGCCAGCTTCTAACAATGCCTTCTCCACAAGGTCTCCAGGCAACAATAGTCCATCCCACATTCCATTTGATACATCTTTGTTGGTGAAAAATACTCAGGTCTACAAATTCCCCACAGCACCTCGAGGTTATTTACACAAAGCAAATGTTCTCAAGAGAGTAACTAGGAGGGTTATCAGAGAAAGTAAAGTACAGTGAATGTAAGTCTCCCCCGCAAAGTTTTGACTAGTTATTTTAAAAGTCTTCTGGTACCAGCTACTAATTCCCAAATTTATGGTCAGAGTTCTCTGGTTCACACATGAAAAACAGATCTGTTCTCCATCAGGCCTTAAAAGCACTGGCTACAAGAAGATTTGTTTTGGTATTTCAAATATGTGCACAAAACAGATCAGGGCAATGACAGAGAAGCCCAAGTCTGAAATCAATGCATTCTTCCTCAAACCAGGACAAGTTCGGCTCTAGAAATAACCCAGGGCTGCATTCCTGCGAGGTCAGTGCAAAGGTGGAACTCCTGTCCCACAGAAAACTCGGCTCGCTCGCAAGGTGTCCTCCTTAACCAAACCTGGCCTTCACCCAGGCAGCAGGACACTCCTAACTAGAGTAGCAGCATGGCCAGTCTTCCTACCACACAGACAGTGAGGCCCATCTGAGAAAGCAAGCCAATGCAAACTCCATCCCAGAATCTCTGTCTCTTAGATACTTTCCTTAACTTTATGCTATTGACACCCCTGCTTTGCCCAGCAGCCTGGGGTAGCCTGAAACATGTTTCCTCAGTTCAGTATCAATGGACATTTCTGAAGGAGCATGATGTTACCATCTGTAATTTTTGTACCTCAAAAAAAAAAAAAAACTATCATTTTGAGGGGCTGGAGAGAGAGCTCAGCAATTAAAAGCACTTGCCGCTCTTGCAGAGGACCTGGGTTTGATCCCTCACACACACATCAGGCATCTCACAACTGTCTATAAATCCAGTTTCAGGGGACCCAGCACCCTCTTTTGGTCTCAGTAAGTAGTCACGTGCGCGCGCGCGCACGCGCGCACACACACACACACACACACACACACACACTCTAAAATAAAATAAAGACTATCATCATTTTTTATGAAGTTAGTAAACTGAATATGCTCAATAAAAATACAAAGCCCTGAGCAACGGGGGAGCTGGCCCTGGGTCTCTGGGGTCAGCAAGTTGCAGAAATGGGGTTACAACCAGATTTTTCCAACAGAAGAAGGAACACTGGGCTAGTGTTGGGACTCAACAGCCTGGGTGTGGCATGCTGAGGACTCTTAACTGAAGGCAAACGAAAGGCCACACAGTAAACCTCTGACCTCCTGTCTGCCTTCCTCCTGCTCTCCATTCTTCCCCAGTCACTGATACCAGAACTCCTCCTTCCCAGTCACAGAAACTAGAAGCCTTCCTCCCTAAAGTAAGCCATAAAGTCTGACATAGTCCCCTAACTTTCCCTACCTTCCGATGAAGGAGTTGGCCATAAAGTCTATGACCTACTTTGTCTCAAAGTCTGTAAAATACATGTTTCAGGGGGCCCGACCTGTCTGGAGCTGGGAAGGAGGAATGCCACACAGAGAGCCCAAGAAGGATGTGAACATAAAGGCCTCCTGGGGCTGCTCCTTAGTCTGTTTCCAGTAGATCAGACCCTACTGTCCAATCAGAGTTCTGCAGTTCATCTTCAAATTTAAGCATAAAAGGGACAGTTCTCACTGGGCTTGGGGGTTTGCAAATCTGAAGGACCTTATGTTACAGAACTTTGTTTTTCTCTTGTACTAGCAAATGTGATGATTTTACTCTACACACAGATCCCTAAGTACCTGCTCTGTGCCAACCACAAGGGACAAAGTCGAGCATACTACCATGGAAAGAAAAGGCAGCAATTTGGACGGCCTTCTCGGGAAGCTAACCAACTTTACACTTCCACTTTCTCCAGTAGGAGATGGAGTGAGAAAGGTACATGAAGGCTCAGATTAGCCCTGTGGAGGAAGGGAAGACAAGCATTGAGACCAAAGGACCGCAGAAGAGCTCCAATCACCCAGCATAGGCAGAAGACCAGGCCAGGGACCAAATGATGGAACCCCAGCTCCTGCCTCTGATGCTCAGCACCACAAACATCCGCAGCACAGGGGCTCAGTGTCATCTGGGAACTCCCAGGACAGCAGGGCTAGGCAGTGTCACATGCAGGCAATAAAAGCTGCCTAAGGAGGGAACGGAGAACAAGACAAGAGAGCCGCAGAGAAACGCAACATCCCATCTCAGAGATCAAAACACAAATGCCGGAAGAACAAGCTAATGAGGAAGTTGAAGAGAACCTGGTTATTTTAAAGGGGATTTTAAATTTTGGATCTGTAACCATTTCAAATGATGGTTAAAACCCACAGGACTAGGGAGGGTGGCACTGGAACTGGAGCTCAGAACTGACCTGAAAGCTTGGGCACTGAGCAGCTCCCTTCAAAGTCTTCAGTGAATGAGAAGAGAGGGAGACAGGAAGGTAAAGAGAGCACAGTAGGAGCCCCAAGGAAAAGGAAAAGAGGATGAAGCTACAGCAGAGAGATCCAGCCGAGGTGGTCTTGGGGAATGCCAACATTGGCCATGAGACCAAAAGATCTAACAGATGTCCGGGGCCTTGAATGAGGACCAGTCTTGAATGAGATCTCAGGACCTCTCACAGAGCTTCGCGGAGGATGGCACCCAGGCCACAGAAGTCTTCCCTGGAGGTCTGACTCCCAAAGTTCCTCAGGTTAGTTCCATATAAACCATCTCTGAAAGTCACACTTGCTCTCCCTTTCCCGTTACATTTTGTTTCAAAAAGGCTACAATCTCCATCTAACCCAAGCTGCCTCCTTGACACATGGCCATCAACTCCCTGAATAGAGAAGAGGTCCCGTATACAATGTGAGAGAAAGCCATTCCCCCTTTCACTGGGCCAAAGGGAACGCTGGTTCCTGACCCCCTGGACAGGCTAAGGTCAGGTCACTTCCACCAGTGGGTGCTGCAATTTTTAAGAAGAAATCATTTCTTATTCACATTCCCACTGTAAATCACAGTAGCTGGCAAACGATCACCATAAAAAAGAACAGCCTCGGAGGGAGGCTGAGGTGTGGGTGATCAGCTCTTAGTATGAAAAGGGAAGAGGCCTTGAAGACAGTCTTCAAAAGTGTTAAAAGGCACTCAATCAATCAACGCCAGCCGGATGAAGTCTGGTATTAGAAATCTAAAGAAATTAAATTTTATAAATTGCCCTGCATCTGGCTGCAAAGTGAAAAGGGCCAGACAACTTCAAAGATGCCCCGTGAAAGGCAGCTATTCATTACAGAAAAAGCTCCTGCTTATGTAGCTGACAGATGAATCTTTCACTTAATGCCCCGGAATAAAAGACCTCAAAAATCCCTTTTCCCCTTCGTTAGAAACTGGCAACGACTGCTAACAAGGTTATAACCTCCACATGCTCTGATTTCATTAGGATGAGAGGTTCGGGGGTTTTGTTTATTTGCTCTTCATTTTATTTTACTTTATGTTTATGTTTGTGGGTGTTTTGCCTGCATGTGTCTGCCTAGTGCCGGTGGAGACTAGAGGAAGGTGTCAAATCTCCTAGATGGCCGTGAGCTGCCACGTCTGTGCGGAGAACTGAACATGGTCCTCTGGAAGAGTGGCCATTCCTCTTAACCAGTGAACCATCTCTCCAGTCCTGGGGACTGGAATTCTTAATGCCTACTTAGTGTTTTGGGTTTCTGTTTATTTCTTCCTTTTTCAGTTTTTAGAGACAGGGTCTGTCTACGTAGTCCTGGCTATCCTGGAGCTTGCTATGTAGACCAGGATGGATGAGAATTCATCAAAGGTGTGCACCACCACACCCAGACCGATCTTTTTTCAACCTCCTCCGAGGTGATTCTAATATGCAGACAGCAACACTAACCACACATGCCTAACTCTGCTCTGAGCGCTTTGGATGTGTGGAGTCATCTCATCTTCAAACTGTCCTTTGGGGAAAGTACTACCAATCTCCATTCTGCAGGGGCACAGACAGGCCTGTCACAGAGCGGACATGTGACACAGCCTTGTTTGTTGCCCATCCAGGCACCAGACTGATTCGAATAGCTCCAGACCTTGGCCGTGCGGTCTCTATGCCTTATCTCTCCCAGGCCTTGATGAACAAATTAAATACAGGCAAAGTTAAAAGAAAACTTTTATTTTTCAAGGAGGTTATGAGGGAAGAAGAGGAAGCAGCATCCTAGGTCTCAAATCTATCCTGAAAAAGAAGCTGCCTCCACTGGGGGACCTACTGTCCCGTCCCTCAGAATTTCTAGACATCCAACTCAGTTATTTCCAAGTAGTGCTGTCGCGAACAGGCACTATACAACAGAATACATACTAAAGGTGCAAGCCCGAGAGTTCACCTGCACACACAGGGAAAACACTCAGAGGCAGGCTAGAAGGCCAGTGGAGAAGAACATGTGGGACAGAGACATTTGTGCCACACGGGCATCAATCGATTCAGAGTCCTAAGATTTATCTCTCACGTTAAAGAGGAATTCCACTTTCATTGTTTAACCACTTGTTAAACATAGGACCTGTGGCAAGGAATGGCCTGACGCCCTCTTATGTTCTCTAGGCAGTTTTACACACTCTAATAATGCCGTGGGGTTTTACCATTGACGTCGGCTCTAAAGTAAGTTTGGATATGCCGGCACTGAAAATGCAATGGGGAAATCAGGCTGTGGTGATGCACAACTTTAATCCCAGCACTCGGGAGGCAGAGGCAGATCTCTGAGTTCGAGGCCAGCCTGGTCTACAAACCGAGTTCCAGGACAGCCAGGGCTACACAGAAAAACCCTGTCTTGAAAGACCAAAAAAGAAAGGAAGGAGGGAGGGAGGGAAGGAGGGAGGGAGGGAGGGAGGGAGGGAGGGAGGGAGGAAGGAAGGAAGGAAGGAAGGAAGGAAGGAAGGAAGGAAGGAAGGAAGGAAGGAAGGAAGGAGACACAGTGGAGCTGAATCAAATTCTGCCCCAGGGCACATCACCTCTTCTCAGATCTAGAGCAAGTGCCAAGTATAAGGGGGCTAGAGAGAGGCCCAACAATTAAGAGCACTTCCCAGTTCCCAGCACCCACATGGCAGCTCACAGCTCTCTGTAACTCCAGTTCCAGGGGATCCAACACCCTCACACAGACACACACGCTGTCGAACACCAATGCAGGTCAAATAAACATAAGTAAGTAAAAATGCCAGCGTCAGCCCCTGCACCGCCCCCTCTCACCACAGTTACAGGAGAAACTATCCTTGGCCACCGTAACCAAAAGTCCTTCTCTGGATGTTGTTCACATCTCCCGATTCTCCCGCATCCTCCTGAGGTTCCAACCACAAACCCAAGCACAAATCCAACCAATGAGTGTCCTGGGCTGACTTACAGAGTGTGAGTGACCTGAAAGTAGACACACTAGAATGTCTCCACCCTGCATGGATGATGGCTTCCTCTGAGCCCCACAGAAGGAACCCCACTTCTAAGTCTTCCCCAACCCATGTATTCTAGCCCCTCCTCCAGGCACTAGAAGAGCCCTGAGCGATTACAGAATTGCAGACAAACGGCTGGACGAGTGGCTGAGTACTCAGGTGACTTCCCAATGACCCTCCTCTCTCAGTCCTTCCAGGAGGAAATGTCAACAATCCTCAACTGGATCGGGATAGACTTTAAGTGGGCACAGCTGCTCTCCTTCAGGAAGGTGATGGCAGTTTGGCTTGAGGACAGGACAGTCTTTTAGAATGTCCATAAACATTTGGTTATAGAAAGCAGTCTTGTGCTAGACAGATGGCTTAGTGGTTAAGAGCACTGACTGTTCCTCCAGAGGATCCAGGTTCAGTTCCCAACACCACAACTATCTCTGACTCCAGTCCCTCGGGGTCCCACACCCTCTTCTGGCCTCCCAGGACATCAGGCATGCTTGTGATTCACAGACACATATGCAGGCAAAACACCCATCCACATAATGTTTTTTTTAATCAGTTTCAAGGCGGACCACCACCAGAGCTAGAGAGATCACACGGACAGACATACCCGATGACTATTTCCACTGACCCCAACAGCCCCCAAATGGGGAACACCAGAGCTCCCGAAGATGAAGTCAAAGCCAAGTCATGCCAGGAAACAAAGGTCAAACATATGAAGGTGTCTTGTTTTTTGTTTGACTTGGGGCTGGTTTTGTCTGTTTGTTTTTGTTTGACTTTTTGTTTTTTGTTTTTTTGTTTTTTTCAAGACAGGGTGAAAGGATAAATAAAAAGAAAATCGATGGTGGGTACCTTCTGGTGGCCCTGCCAAGGTGAGCCACCAAGCAAACACCCCGCGCACAACCGAGTTAGTACAAGAGGCCGTGTCCGAGTGGGGACCTGAGAGAGGCAGACAGACAAGAGGAAGAAGAGGCGAGAGAGGAAAGAAGAGGCAAGAGACAAGAGAGGGAAAGAGACAGAGAGCGAGCTGTGCCTGGCGGGCACTTTTAAAGGACGTACATGTCACATAGCTGACCCTGGAAAGGCACCTGGCGACAGGTGATGACGTAACTGCTTTGGCGGCTGAGGTGGAAAATAACAGGGTTTCTTTGTAGCCTTGGCTGTCCCAGAACTCACTCTGTAGACCGGGCTGGCCTCGAACTCACAGAGATCCGCCTGCCTCTGCCTCCTGAGTGCTGGGATTAAAGGCGTGCGCCACCACTGCCCAGCTGATTTGTTTTCTAATGTCAGGAAATCTAGCTATTAACAAATTATTGAACAAATCCAGTCCCAAAGTCAGATGAGAAAGACACAAAGGTGTCACCCACGATGGGAATTTCTACTTTGGGTGCCATGTGCTGTTTCAGCTACCTGGACCCTCTACTCGAATAATGATTTTGAATGTTTAAGTCGAAAATACAATTACAAAGGAAACTAATTATATTGAAACACAATTGCCAAAAATATTTAAAAAGCAACAGAAGCAATAATATGTCCTTAACATCTAAATAAAAGCAGAGAATCTGCTAAGAGTGGCAGTTTTTAAGGCAATGATGATTAAAAATAATAGTCTACGTCTGGCGGTGTAGTTCAAAAATCTATCTTCTCTGTGATGGAATCTTAGAATTCTGCTGCTGGCTTTCGTGACTGAAGCCAAAGGCAAAAGACTGGTGAGACAATGTCCACTGATCCATCCGCTCAAATTAATTTTCCCTCATTCATCCAACGACTCCGAAGCCTACGGACCCAAAAGGCTTTGCAAGTAGCTCAGGTCCTTAAAAACAAACAGTAACTCAGCTTTATTCCACCTGTGGAACCAGTGAAATCCAGAAAATTAAACAGTAGTCTGCCATGGGCACACACAAATGGCTGAATGCGTCTCATCTGCACCACGGCTCGCAAGTCAATGTCACATCCCATGACTAGTTTTCCAGCAGTTCTGTAAAACTTCTATGTACCAAAATGCCCATCACTGGCAACTCACTCACTCATCTGCACACATCCAGCATGGAATGCAGGAGGAAGACCACCCTTCACACAGCAAGACAACATACAAACTGGAGACACCAGAGTGCCTACGTGGGTCACATGTACTTCAAGTGTTATTTTACATGCACTGTTGGCGTTACTGGTTTCTATGTGTTTACTGTGTGTTGGGGGAAAGCTCTCTCTACAGACCTCTGGCTAGTCTGAACTCTGTGTAGACCAGACTGGTCTTGAATCTGCAGCAATTCACCTGCCTCTGCCTACTGAGCAGAGACTACTGGAGTGCACTGTCACCCTGGCTTTGTCTCACTGATTCTACAAAGCACTTATGGCCTGGCAACCACCGTCTTTCAGCTAACTACACTGGGCTTCCCAGGAAGGGTCTAACCCCTAGGCTTGCCTCCCCACCACTGCCCAGTATACAGTCAGGCCATTCCCCAGCTGCACACCCTAAATCAGGGAATCCCCGTAGAAAGACAACTATGACTCAGAGTCTAAAATTCAGGGACTCCCACGGGGCAGCACCCGCTTCTCATGTTCTCCAGTAACCAAGGAGGCTTTTGTTTCTGTGACTTGAACTACAGCAGCAGCTGCTGGAGCACCATGCTTCTCCTAAATTAATAAAATTACCTAAGTCTGAGTCCCAATGTCGGCTGTGGCAGCGGCCAAAAACTTTCTAGAAAAGATACGAGCCTTCAGCTATGCTAAAAATGCTGGGTGGTGATTCTGACCGAACTAGCCAACAGTAAAATCCAAGCCAACAGTAAAAACCACCCCAACTAAATCTGCATCATAGAATAATTTCTATGTGTGTGGAGACATCAAACATGATTTGTAGGAGTCCCGTAAAATCTGAATCAAGCCTATGAATTTGCGGGCGGAGGTTAGGCCTGTAGCTCAGTTGGTAAAGTGTTTGCCAAGCATGCACAAAGTCCTGGGTTCTGTCCTCTACACGGGGCAAACAGTATGGAGTGGGGTTCAAGGGACCCCAGCACTAGGGACAGGAGGGTGAATCAGAAGTTTGAGGTTATCCTTGGCTATATAGGAAGTCTGATACCAGTCTGGGCTACATAAGACTCTATCTCAAAATAAAAAACAAATCTATTTAGTTCAAGCTTTAAATCTAAAGGCATGTCCCATCCCACGTACATATGTTTTAGGGTTTGGGGTTTTGTTTTTCATTTTTTTTCCTTGAAACTCAGTGCATGGTTCAATCAAGCCCTTAGTAAGTCTGCATTGAAAACTTTGGATCACTGAATCTGTCACCACCCTCTCTGAACATGTATAAGGCGCATCCTATCCCTCAGGAACAAGATGGGCATTGTGACTGAGCACTGTGTGAACCACCCCAACAGAAAGAGAGAGAGAGAGAGAGAGAGAGAGAGAAGAGAGAGAGAGAGAGAGAGAGAGAGAGAAGAAGAAGAAGGAGGAGGAGGAGGAGGAGGAGGAGGAGGAGGAGGAGGAGGAGGAGGAGGAAGAGGAGGAGGAGGGGGGAGGGGAGAGAGACAGAGAGAGACAGAGAGAGGAGAGAGAGAGAGATCACTTTGGGTGTGGAGGTCCTGATATCCAGGAGCCAATTTCCAAAATTAGAATGTTCACAGACATTTCCCACATACACAAGACAGTTACTTCCTAACATCAGTGTGTGGTCCACATGCCTTCCTCTAAAGAAGCCCAATCAGAGTCCAACGGAAACCAGGACACATGTTTCTGGAATGACTTTGAATGAGGGACCGCCAATGGAGGTGGTTCAACTTAGAAGGAAGATGCTGCACAGATGTACTTGGTTTTCGGTCTCAGTGAAACATCTCTCTGGTACAGCAAAATATGTCTTCGACGAAACCCAGATAGAGAATGATTTGTTAAATAGCCAAACCTTGGTGCACTAAAACTTTCCAAACCAAATCCTTTCTGCCTGCTCACAAACATCACGAAGCTCGTGCTTCACAGTTTTGATAACTCTCCGGAAAGCATAGAATCACATTCATCTCCCGTTTAGACCCCTAACAGAGCTTCTTGTAACCATCTCCCCACTGTGCTGTAAAGCTGTACGGCGCGGCGATGGGCTCAGAGACAGCAGCTGTGGAAACATGCACAGCCAGAGCTCTAGTTCCTCTCCAGACAAACAGGGGACGGGAGACAACCTCAGCAGCCTGCTGCAGGTCACACCTCTGCTCTTCCTCCATGCTCTTCTCTTCTGGGGATAGGTCACCTACGAGAACTCTGCCTTGCACCACAAGGCCTTAGATGGAAAGATAAATGGCATGTGCATGAAGTCTCTAGTACTTTGAAAGGAGGCTAAAGACAGTATCCTTGAGAGACCCTGGTGCTGTTCCTATCACCAGTGTTGGTGTAAACCTACGTCACGTGTACTCTGAAACACATTTACCTGTGTAAGTGAACGCCATAATCCCACAACAGCTTCCACCAGTCTAGCCCTGGATGCTCTCTCTAGCCCCGGGTGCTCTCTCTAGCCCCGGGTGCTCTCTCCTCTGTGTCCCTTTACTGAAGCCACCTTGACTGCTGCCTCTGTATAGACAGCTCACAAATCGACTGCTCCATTGTTCCGACAGCACCACGACCACAGTCCACGACGGCACTAACCCTGGCAATGCCAACATTGCTTGCCCTAACCTAGACCCTTCCTCTCCCATACCTCCAGATGCACTCCCTGGGAACCAGGTTCCTGCTCTGAGCTCCACGCTGTTTTGTCCACCAGACTCAAAAGCCTCCCTGTCTTCATGGCTTCCTCAAGTATCTACTAAGCAAATCAGGACAACCACTCCTCGGCTCTAGCTCCTCCTCACTCATCCCACCTCTCTCTAGAGGTCCTCCCTTTGCCCCCAGAGCCTCCAGGCGGATTCTGCTAGCTCTAAGCTCCAGAGTGTGTCAGAATCACCTGGAGGTATTGCTGAGGCAGACTGCTGGGACCCAGCCGCGAGTGTCTGTTTCCTGTGTCTGAGGAGCAGCTGGGTTTTCCGACTCTAATGATCCCAAGCCGAACATGATGCTGAGATTTCCTGGGTCCTCTGCGGACCACTGTCACTTGAATTTTTCCCCGGTCACTTCATCACAGGGCAGGGTAGCCCTTATGAAATCTGAAATTTAACTTTCTAATAACTAAGTTGTCTCTTACTGGGGCCCACCGAGAACATCAGGTGCATATTCTGTCAAAACTACCAGACAAATATACAGCATCACACCAAAATTTATAGGACAATTTTTGTAGGTCACGAACATTAAAAGTTAATGTCAAAATCCCACAGTAACAAGCTGGGGCCCTTTTCTTAGCCAACCATTTTTACCAAAATGTAATGGGAAAATATGAGGAAAAAAAAAGATTATGTCCTCAGAAAAATCGAGAAGTGGAAGATAATATACAAAGTAGGGTTCACTTTGGTATATCACAAACATGTCCAAATCTATTCTCCTAAGATCAAGAGAACAGAAAAAAACTTGAGAAGATTTTACACAAATGTGCCTGCCTATACCTACCTAGCCTGAGTTTGTGGATCAGACCTTACTTTATTTAGAGCATATTTATGTTCGAAAAAAACAGTTTTTCTAAGTACTAATGGCAGAAACTACCTCTATGTATACTGTCTTTATTAATAAGGTCTTTACATGAGTCTTTCTGGCCTTTATGCCTACATGTGACTGATCCAATCATCACATGACTGATCCAATCGTCACTGGGAACACCAGAAATCTGGGAGGCAGACAAGAGCTTACCTGTTGGTCAACTATCAACTCCCACAAACTGTCCCTGGGCTTTAATTACTTTCCCTCAAGCCATTCAGTTCTCATGAAAACCCTGTTAGGAAAGAAAGCCTCATCCCTCTTTTCTTGTCTCAAGCCACCTGGTTAATAACAGCTATGAGAAGCCCACGGCTGGAATCTAGAAAAGGCCATAGGCAAGACAGACCACAGTTTTCCTAAAGCCACCTCTTTATCGATTTTGAGTTGCTATAACAAAATACTCCAGAAAATCATATTTATAAAGGAAAGAAGTGTATTGAGTTCAGAGTTCAGAAAGCTGGAAGGCCACAGTTGTGTGGCAGCATCCAGGGAGACCGCAGAAGGGCAAGCTGACAAGTGTTCAATTTAGAATACAATACATTCTTGTGGAGCAGAACCCAGTTCTGAGCCCTGCACTGACCACTTCTTACAATCCAGTCATTATACTTCCTCTCACCTGTCAACACTGTTACATGGGGACCAAGTTTCAACACCCATTTGGGAGAGGACAGACTACACCCAAGCCATACCAACTTTGGAAGAAAAGATGTCTCTTGGCAGATGAGCACATGAGTAAGACCTAATTGCCAACTCAAATTCAATTTACCCAACAGAAGTCTAAAACAACACTGGCATTATGGGAACAATGTGAGCCAGCGTGGGTAGAGTCAAAGGCTTGGGGTTTGGGAGAGGGGTGACCCATAGGTTTGAACCCCAACTCCAACACACTTTCCATGCCCTGTAATGCTGTGTCTATATTGAGTCTCTCTGAACGCTGAATTCCACAACATGTCATGAAAATCAGAATACTGTTTAATAAGTGCCTAGGTTAACTGTGTCCAGTACGAAATATGACTAGAAACGTTCTCAACTGGCTCTTACAATACTTCAGACTAGGTATATGTTCTAAAGCCTGGAACAGCTATGTGGTGTCGAAAGACTTTAAAATCTTTTTCAGTGGGGTGTGGTGGTACATACTTGTCATCTCAGTACATGGGGAGCTAAAGCAGAAGGAGTGCTGTGAGTTTGAGGCCAGCCTGAGCTACATAATGACCACCAGGCCAGCCTGAGCTACAGATCAAGATGCTGCCCTCCCCAGATAAAACCACCCTTTACTTATTTACAATATTGAAAATGACAGTAATTAATTACTAACTAAACCAAGGGGTTGTTAAGGGAAGAAGAGGAGTCACAATATCTGGTTTTAATGGCAGTCACTGGTTTTAATGACGACAGCCAACCACCAAAATGGAAAACCTGATAGAAGCACTGGGGTGAGCTTTGGAGCGGGACAGGAAGTCAGAGATCATTAGTGAGGAAATGAGTTAAGTTTAGATATCCCGAGTTCAAAGTATCCGTGAGTCATCCAAGGAGAAAGGTCCAAAAGACTGAGATGAGGATGGATTCAGAGAGACTCGGGGGTGACTCGTGGGCGGGTGGCAGACCAGGCAGGATTGAGACGCCCTGAAAGGGCTGAGCGGAATCAAGGAAAACCACCACGGATGAGCCTGACCTAGGAGACATGAGCACAGGAGGGCTGACGGGCAGGAGGAAGAACAGTCGTGAACGTGCAAAGGAAGCCGGCGAAGGTTCCAAGGAGAGGTGGTCAGGAGTCTGGGCGCTAGGGAGAAGTCCTGTCAAGGGCTACAAAATGACCACAGAGGTCTCCCATCCTCAACGAGAGCAGCTTCTGTTGAGGCAACGAGAACCAGATGACAGGCCATCGTGAGGACCCTCGTAAGCCGTGAAGTTCTCTAACTTCAAAACTGGAGCTCACTATTCCCCAAAGCCAAAACATTAATAAGATCTCAAATATCAATGGACTGCAAAGTCGTCTTTCAGATAAAGGGAATTTGCAAAAGAGAGACATAGTTAAAAACAGAAACTAGAACCAAGGAGATGTGAGCAGAAAAGGCACCAGCCACCAATCCTAGCAACCTGGTTTGATCCCCAGGACCCACACAGTAGGGGAGAACCAACTCTCACAAGCTGTCCTCTGATCTCCACAGCAACTACGGCATGAGAGCGCGCGCGCATGCGCGCGCACACACACACACACATACAATATAATTAAAAACAAACAAAATCGTGTCACAGGATCTGTTAGTAAGCTCCTACCTATGTCCTGAAGCTCATCCCAGAGAAGAAAAAAATCAGCTAATTCTCTGGCACACAAAACCTGAGGAGGAAAAACTGATAATTCACTAAATACATTTCCAGCCCAGTAAATCTCTAAGGGCAGCACACCTCAATCACTATTTCACTGTGACCCTGAGGAGTGTGTGGCTGCTGTGTGAATCTCCACTTCAATATGCAAATCTGTTAGACTTCCACCCAAGCACATTCCCACCTGGATTGCTAAATAAGCCAAACTTTTGCTGAATTTAGCAAATTACTCTTTGGTGCTATTTTTCTCATTCTGCGTGCAGTTAAAATTGTAGAAAACACTGTTCCCATGCAATTTTAGGTTAAGGTTGTGAAATGGATATATGGCAGAAGGGAATGTTGGCTTGGCAGTACAAAGTGGTTAAACTAGTTAGTGAGGTTCAAAATAATACCCTCAAACATCTGCTCAGGGTGAGAAGGCGTTTTTCTGTTTTCAAGTGAACACCCGTACAAGTGTTTTTCAAAAAATTAAGTATCTCAAATATTAATGTAGCAAAGAGAGGGTTTGACTATTTGAAAATTTTGAGCTGTTGCTTGTGGTAGTACACGCTTTTAATCCCAGCACTCGGGAGGCAGAGGCAGGCCGATCTTTGTGTGTTCGAAGCCAGCCTGGTCTGCAGAGCAAGTTCTAAGACAGCCCGGGCTATTACACAGAGAAATCCTGTCTCAATAAACCAAAAAAGGAAAAAAAAAAAAAAAAAAGGAGTAAGGAAAGAAGGGAGGGAGGGAGGGAGGGAAGGAGGAAGGGAGGGAGGGACAGAGGAAAGAAGGAAGGGAGAAGGGAGGGAAGGAGGGAAGGAGGGAAATTCTGAGATGTGTCACCTCAAACACATCACATTCTCTTTGTAGTGACCACTGAATCTAAGCGGGTGCTGAGATGTTCTGGTCCCTGATCTGACATGTCACTATCAGTCTCATCTAGGACAAGCACACACCAATCACCTGGTGTTAGGGTTTAAAAACAAAAACATAGCAGGGTCTCATCCTTGCCCAGACCCTACCTCAGCACACCTGGGCTGAATCCCAGAATTCTCATCTTCCACCTTCACAGGAGACTCTAATACACACTTCCTGACACACTCCTTTTGGCAAGACTCCCCAGATGGGGGGGGGGGGGGCAGTGCAGCCACTGTGCTTGATGGATAAACAGGGTGTGACCAAAAGGTAAGTGCAGAAAAAGAAATCCCACTGGCAAGCCACACCGGGAGGGTGGCAGAGACATACCCCAGGGACATCTGAAGAACAGGTGTCGGAGCAGCCTTCACCTGACCCTCCATCCCTCCGGAGAATTATTACCGGGATCCAGAGAGATCTAGGTCAGAGTCTTTGGTGGACACCCTGTGGGTGCCTGCCCATGCCTGTGTGGGCATTTGAGCCTAACCGGAATACTCCAAGCTGTACTCACCCCTCAGGACCCATTCCCAATCAGATCACCCTCCTGAAGGGGAAGGAAGGGATGCTCCGATCCTACTGTGCGCTTTGCAGTAGGGATAAGGAACACAGCAGAAAGGTAAGTGGAGGACCGACCGCTGAGATGACTCTAGACCTAAGACCTGAGTCCCATCCCAGAATCCACAGGATGGGAGAAAACCAAACCCCTGCAACACGCGCACAGACAGAGAAACAGACGTGCACACGCATGCATGCACGCACACACTCACACATGCACGCACAATAAATGAAAAGAATGAAGAATGTTTTGAAAAATGAGTGAGGGGCTGGAGAGATGGCTCAGCGGATAAGAGCACTGGCTGCTCTTCCAGAGGACCTGAGTTCAATTCCCAGCAACCACATGGTGGCTCACAACCATCTGTAATGAGATCTGGCACACAGACAGAATACTGTATACATAATAAATAAATCTTAAAAAAAAAAAAAAGAAAAAAGAAAGAAAGAATGAATGAATGAAAAGAAAAATGAGTAAGTGAAAGGGACTTCCTTTCCCTTTCTCCCTTCTTCTTTCTTCCTTTTTCTCATGTGGCCCAGGCTTGCCTACTACAAGACGATGACTGTGAAAGTCTGGTGGTGGTGGTGGGGGTGGTGGTGGGGGGGGGGGGGTGGAGGTGGAGATGGAGGTGGTGGAGGTGGAGGTGGAGGTGGAGGTGGTGGAGGTGGAGGTGGAGGTGGTGGAGGAGGAGGAGGAGGAGGAGGAGGAGGAGGAGGAGGAGGAGGAGGAGGAGGAGGAGGTGGTGGTGGTGGTGGTGGTGGTGGTGGTGGTGGTGGTGGTGGTGGTGGTGTGGTGGTTTTCAATAGGGTCTTACTATGTACAGTCCTGGCTGTCCTGGAACTCTCTCTGGAGACCAGGCTGGCCTTGGACTCAGTGATCCACTTGCCTCTGCCTCCTGAGTGCTGGGATTAAAGGCGTGTGCTAGCATGTCTGTGTATTTCAGGATTTGGGGACCACACCGAGGGCTTCCAACATGCTGGGCAAGCATTCTACTTGAAACTGAGCTACATCCCAGCCAGGAAGTAGGTATTTGGACAGAAAAATAACAAGGCAGGTTTAAAATTTTCCCCTGAAATTCCTAAAACCCCACACACCTAGCAAATCCTCCTTGAACCCCAGTGTGGGCAGAGACACCGGAAGTGAACGAGCAGTCTGCAGAATGGGCAGGAGACATGCCAGCTCCAACTGATGACCCCAAAAAGCCAACCTGTGAAGGGTGTTTTATGTAAGGAAGGCTATAAACATTCCCTTATTTGTCTCCTGGGAGGCAGAAGGCAGCTTGTAATTAAACCCAACCAAGTTTTCTCGGGGAGCTAGGGGCAGGCAAATGACAGAAGAAAAGAGACCGTCAATCTAACTTTATTAAAGCATCCGAAGCCAGACACAGCAGTGTGTGCCTGCTGTCCTTGCTACTCTAACTCTGGAAGCAGGGGGTGAGGGTGTGTGTGAAACGACATCACTTGAGCCCAGGAGACACTTCAAAATATGTAAGTAGGGCCTAGGACTGTAACTCAGTAGAGCGCTTGCCTAGCATGCACAAAGCCCTAGGTTTGATCCTCAGCACCACACAAACCAGGGGAAGTGACACAAGCCTAGAATCCCAACATTCCAGTAGAGACAGAAGGATCAGGAGTTCAAGGTCAACCTGGGATATAAGAGGCCTAGTCTATAAATAAACAGACAATTTAATCAGTTGTATTCTGTGTGCAAACTGTAAGCCCATACATTATAGTAATCAACATATATTAAATATTTTCAGTAAAGTACTGTACTAGATACATACAAAAAAAGCCCAAAGAACTCTGAAATAAGCATAAATCAATTAAATTAGAAAATGTTCAAAGGATCTACTGAAGTTTCTACACTATTAATCAGAGTGTTTTAATAGTAAGACACTTATTGTTTTAAAAAATTATAAGTTTGTTTTCATTAAAATATGCTATATTTCCTAAGTCATCACAATTTTCAGGACCTGTGTGCATCAGTGTGTTGCTGGCTCTCACCTCACCTCACCCCACCCCAGGCTCCACCTGCCTGCAACAGAGAGTGCCTGTCTCACTCCTCAGGGCACCTGGAAAGTTCCTCCACAGAGACTAACCAAGAAGACTGGCAGACAGAACCAGAAAGTGCAAGCCTGTCAGTACACTTACCCTATGGGACAAGCAACCCACACTCCCTAAAAACAGCCCTGGGCTCCCTGAGAACCCGGAGCAGTGGAGAGGGAGAGGGAGAGGGAGAGGCAGCCTGAGGACAGCAGGGGGACTCAGGTCCTTCCCTGCCCCACTCTCTACAAGCTGGCCTTGACGGTTCCTGAAAGCCCCCAGTCTTCAGCAAAGTCCTGGAAGTGTCCAGTTCATCGCTGCTAACTCGAGGTCTCTTCAGAGAGGTCTACAGCACCCAGTCCACAGTGAAATGTTTTCAGGATTTAAGGTAATCTTGGGGACCTGAGTCCCCCTGACCTCTCCTTCCCACATTTCTTACCTCCATCATAAACCCCAGCCTTCTCCGAGACTCACCGTTTCTGAGCACAGGGCTCAGCTCAGCACCTTAGCGCTCCTGTTTTTCCTCCCTCTGAACAGCCTTTCCCCCACTAGGTGTATTAGTCACACAGCAGGCCTGCTCCACCCCCGCAATGCTTCCTCTGCACCAAAGACAATCTGCCCGCAACAGCCCCGGGTCAGCCTCAGTGCCATTCTGCCTGGACTGTTGGTTTCTGGGGGGCTGGTGTGACCTGCCGCCTCTCTCCTGATCCTCTGAAAAGGAGAATCAGACACAGAGACTCAAGGCAGGCTTCCTCACTGGATTCTAGAGGCCCCCCACCTCACCCCGTGACTGACTCAGAGCCTATTTCCTTGTTTCTACACCTGTCCAGGAAAAGTGTTATTCCCAAGGGTGCTTTCCACACTCACAAACACTGACAGCCAGGCTCTGGCCCAAGTCAGTGCTCTCACAGCCATGATGCCAGGCTTCACGGCCAACAGGACGGGACCGTGTGTAGTCACCGCTGGGCCAACAAAAATCACCTTGGCAGGTGTAATGGGCAGAGTACTAATGGGTTTGTGCATGCAGAGGCTGAGTGGAGGCCTTTCCCTCCTTTAAATTGGTTTAATGAGGAGCTGGAAGTCATGCCCCGCCCTCATACCCACCAGGACTTCAAAGATGAGAACAGAGCACCAGAGCTGTTCTCTGGGAGGAAACCAGGCACTGATCTGGGGAAGGTCCAGTCTCCTCCACCCACCTCAGAATCAACTAGGACCTCACTGGTGCATACACAAGGGAGAGGACACTCCAGGGGACGGGGGTCACTCTCATACCAAATATTTAATGTTGCCTCAAAATGGCACGCCTCTGCCGTTAATGCTCTGGTTAAGCAAATGCTGGGGCACCCCAGCTGCTCCCACACCAGGCAGGGTCTCATCCACTGCAGGACAGCACCACCTGGTGAACAACAGCCTGCATGTCTAGGTGTCCTAGTGTGTGCCCCTCCCCCACCACCTGTCTCCTTCAGGGGATCAGACAGGCCTGAGAGTCTCCCAGCCACGGCAGGCCCTTCCCTCGGTCCTTCTGCACAGCACACCTCCATAGAAAAGGCACACTTCTCGTGTGCCCTCCACTACTGGCAGACAAGCATCAAAGGAATCCACTCAAGTCCACACCAGGCCCTCTGCCAGAGGGACCCTGGCTGGCCCTGAGGCCCTCAGACATGCACACCCGTCCAATCAGACCTGCAGCAGGTTACGTTACACAGCACCCTTGTGCTCTGGCCTCTGCCCCACCAAGAGCAACCCGCCTGTACCATCGCTTCCGGCCAGGCCAGGGAAAACATCCTTTCTGAATTTGAGACTACAACAAAGACAGCAGTAGAAATTACAGAGGCCAGAGGGGCAGGAGCTTCCTTCAAGGAGAAGGGCCGCCCCTACAGCCTGTTTTTGTGGTGGTGCGATCACAGAGAGCAGGTTCTCTATCTGGTCCTACATGGGTCTTAAGGATCTCCGCTGTAATTACGGTAAGGAAAAAGAGAGGCCCGGGAGACCAGAGGAGCTCTGAGTGGTACTTGCGAAGTTACTTATTACTACAGTCAAACTGCCTGCTGTACTGGAACAAAAACTACACCCTGAGATTTTTGTCCCTCAAAACCAACTTAGATTAGCAAGAAAAAAAAAAAAAAAAAAAAAAGCATGGGATGTTTTCCGAATCTCTTTCAAACCCCTTCCATTCAAAAATGCTTTCAGTACATAGAACAATATTTATACCCAATAAAGCTTTTAAAAATAAGCACTATATCACATAATATTCCTACATAAAATATACAGTTTGATAAAACGCATCAGTGTTAATGGGATTTTTATGAAAGCTGAAACCCAAGTCTATAGAGCAGTGGTTCTCAGTCTGTGAGTAACAATGCCTTTGGGGATTTAAATATCAGATATTTATATTATGATTCATAACAATAGCAAAATTACAGCTATAAAGTAGCAATGAAAATAACTGTATTAAAGGGCCGCAGTGTTAGGAAGGTTGAGAACCACTGCTATGGAGACTGAGGACTCCAGCCACCTTTTAACTAACATTTAATTTTCAGATCTCATTTCAAACTGACTTCCATTTTTGCTTGTTTTGTTTTACTTTGGTTTTTCAAGCCAGTGTCCCCATATATCCCTGGCTGGCCTGAAATGCACCATGTAGACCATCACACTAGCCTCAAACAGTGACCCTCCGGCCTCTGACTCTCAAGTGTTTGGATTATAACCACAATCCACCACACCCAGATTTCCAACTAATTTAAGACAGAACGATGGCCTGGGGGTATGAGCTCAGAACCTCAGGAGGCTGAAGAAAGGAAGAGGACATGTTCAAGGCCTGCCTGGACCATGCACAGTAAGTGCAAGGCTAGCCTGGGAAACATGTCAAGACCCTATCTTCTACCTTAAAATTTGTGAGCCTGAATGTAGCCATTTTGAGACCATTAGTTCTGTTCCTTGTGAACTGTCTGTTTTTCCTTTATGGTTCTTAGATGTTCTTTCACAGAGCTGCCAGCTTAAGTCGTGCTGGGATCAAGAAAAATGGGCCTTGGCGGTTCGTGTTCCTGGAGTTGTGTCCATGCCAGTGGATGCCCACATGCTCCAGAAAAGAATTTGACATTGCTGCTGCCATTGTTGCTGTTATAGCAGTGGCAGCCACCGCTGCTACTGTTTCTGGGATTACCATTTCATAATTGCTCACTACAGCTAGCACAGTGGAGACCCTGGCAGCAAAAGTAGCTACCACAGTTAGTTAATCTTTCATTCTATTGGGCATGATAAATTTAATTCAATAGTTATATACATTTCGATTGGCTTTGAAAGTTATAAATTTATAAACTCAAGTTCCATTTGCTTTTGGGATACCATCTTACAAGGACTCCAATTTGCAGTAAGGCTCGTTAAGGAAGGGAATGGCTCAGTTGCCTTTAGCCTACTTTGAAATCTTTGGCAGCAGTTAACTGCAGCTCACACATGATTGAGCCTGTATGATAATGAGTATTCAGAGATGGGTAATTCCTGGGGGGGCGCTCACCAACCTAAGACAGAGAGCCTGTGTGGCCTGGGCAGGTGTCTCCATGACGGATAAGGTGACCTGCTGACGTCCCACGCAACCTAAGTCAGAAGCTCATTTTCTAGTAAAAGGGGGACCTGTAGGGCCCTGGCCCCCGTTTTGGGTAACTGTTGCCTTGCTTGCTGACCTTGACCTTGATATCCTCCCTATGCTAATTCTCTCCCAGGTTCCACTCTCCTGAATGCTTAAGGGAAGTTCCTTGTCTGTGTATCCTGCATATTGGGCATTAACAGCTTAGATGAAAGATTGTAAACCATCGGTAGCGAACTTCTGCCCTCTGGGGTTCTCCCATTGTGCTGTAAGCCTGTATTTAAGACCTCCTCCCTCCTTCAATAAACGGTACTCGGCATTTAAAAAAAAAAAAAAAAAAGACCCTATCTCCCAATAGAAAGTAAAAACTGGGCTGGTGAGATAGCTCTGTGGTTAAAGGCGCCTGCTGTACCATCGGGAAACCTGAGTTTGATCCCTGGAAGCTACACATGGAAAGAATAGACTCCAATAAGTTTTCTCTGACCTCCATGCACATACTGTGGCATACCCCCAACCCTCCACATAATAATGTATTTACTTATTGTTGTTTTAAATGACATTCTTTATTTTTTTTATTTTATGTGCATATATGTTGTGCCTGCATGTATATCTGTGTGAGGGTGTCAGATCTTGGAATCACAAATAGGTGGGAACTGCCATGCAGGTGCTGGGAACTGAACCTGGGTCCTCTAGAAGAGCAGTCAGTGCTCGTAACCGCTGAGCCATCTCTCCAGCCCCTACTTATTTTTTTTAAGTATAAAATGGGCTGGGGATAGAGTTCCATGGTAGAGTGCCCGCTTAGCATGTGTGAGACTTCGGGTTCAAGCCCCAGGATACAAGATGTAATGCTTCTGAGAAGAACTACTAGGGCTTATCTATTGCTCGCCACTTCCATTCAAAACTGAAGAGACTTCAAAGTTGTGTATCCAACAGAAGTAGTCATCCAAAAGAACCCACTTTCCCCCCAACCCTCTCAAGTATTACCCTACGACTGCCCTCCTCAGGCCACCAAACAAAAGGTACTGGATATGTTCACGAACCAAAGCCTGACATCACTGGGCCCATGGGATAGTCCTCGGGCTCTGTGGGGGCTCCACAGCTCCGACTAACACGGACTAGAAGCCAGAGGGGCAGAGTTCATGATGAGGTTCAAGTCACACTCAACTGCAACGGGGGGGGGGGGGGGGGGGGGGGGGGGGGGGGGGGGGGGGCCAGTACCCCAGAGCTCCTAAAAACAAACCAAGCAAGCTCTGGTTTCTGCTGTGCTGTGAGTGAGGGCGCCTAATGGAAAGCAGGTTCAGTCAACAGCAAACGTTTGGTGGGAATTCCTCTGGCATCTGGAGCTTAAGTGGCAAAGGACTTTTTTTTTTTTTAAAAAAAAAAAAATGGGGCTTATTGTTCTGCCCATACTGGTCTCCAACTCCAACTCCTCCTGCCTCAGCCTATCCTGTATCCATCCAGGACTACAGGCAGGTGTCACCAAGCCCAGCTGCAAAGGGCATCATTTTCCATTTCAAATCTTGCAAAACTTTCTTTTTCTTGGAGACAGGCATCCCTGCTAGCCCCACAGGGAGATAGATGGCTTTCTCCCAAACACCTATTCAAATTTCCTGGGGAGTTTTCACGATTCTGACATTCTCAGGAGTTCTAAGAGAATCTTTAGTTGCAGGTTTAACGTTAGTGTACTTCGTCAGCTTGACCTACTGATGCTTCTCATTGGTAGCCAGGAGTGCGAGCCACTACCCTCGACCAGTTGTCAGAATGTTTACTTTGTCCTTCTGAGCATGGGCTGGGAAAACCTCACACCTTGAGAAAACAAATAGACCTGAGAAGGAAGTGGAGAAAGACAGAGTGGGTAACTTCAGGGGGGACATCACTGGGGTAGCTGCAAGGTGTGGCCTGAGGGGAAGACGAGAATAGAGACAGAAGGGGCCACTGCTTAAGTCTTGCATGAACTGTCACTAAGTTTGGTTGCTCTGGCAGGCCGGAGATAAGGGTGAGTGGTAACAATCCAAAGCTGTCTGTAAAGAACACTCCCACCTTAAGCCCTTTCAGAGGCGAGAAGTGACTATACTGATGGTCTCCTGCGGGAAGGGACGGCCAGCCCCAGCCACTGCTAACCCTGCTCTCACAGGCAGGATTCCTTTAGCCTCCCGCCCTCCACCTGTGCCTGTTCTGCTTGGATGCCTCTTTTCCCATTTCTGTTTCTCCCGGGGGAAACCTTTGCCTCCCCCATCTTGTATTAGTGCTTCTCACTTGGGCCCGGAGTGACCGGCCATTCTCGGCCACCACCACGGCCACTCCTCCGAGCTAGAATCCAAGTGTCTGCATTCCAATCACAAATCCTTCTCATTCCTCCTCTGAAATGAGCTGTGCAATCTCCCTCCGCACCTACAACTTCCCCTGTGAGGGTTTTGAGAACTCCCTCTCCTCCGCCTAGGGCTTCTGGAAGCCCTACTGGGTCTCCAATGTAGACTGTACAGCCCTTCAAACTCAGTGCCACTTGGATCCCTGCCCTCTCGATTCCAAATTCCTGACTCAATCACACAACAGGCACCCTGGACACAACGCTACTATTTCTAACTGCAGGTCGGAGGTCTGCTCATTCTCCCTACTACAAACTATGGTTTTTGATGACCGGGTCCATGTCATCATGAAGGAAGTCCCATGGATTTCCAGAACACTGGTTCAGAAAAGGCCTTTGCCTCGGGTCCAAGTTGCTCTCTATCCACTGTCACGCCATCTGATAAAATGTTCGTTCTCTTCTTTTCATGATGAAATTGCACTGGGCACAGGTGAGAAGATGCTGTTGATGAGACGCTAAGAAAGCCTGGCAGCAGAAAACCCTCTTACCCAGAAGACACCAGGAGCCTAGCAGCACAGGAGTTTTCAGAGGTGCCACAGTCCGGGACTACACTCAGAGTCCAGCAGAGGGGTTCCCAACCTCCACCACCCTCCACCTCTTTCCAGACCCACCCTTCCAGCTAATTCATCTCCTTTGGGATACAACTCCCACAGGAGGGAGTATTTGGTTTCCCAAGCCACTGGCAATTAAGAGGGCGGAGGGACTGCCAGATCAAGGCACAAAGACAGCACTGGAGTTGAGAGTGACAGGGAAGAAAATGTGCAGTTTAGCCTTTCAGTTCCCCAAAGCACCAGGGGCATTACAAGATGCACAACGAGCTGCTCAGAAAGATGACCCTGGGCACCAAAAAGGAAAGATGCGGCCAAACTCTGTCCCTTAAAACCCAAGTAGTCTAAAAAAACAAAATGGAGTCTGCAGCCAACTGCCATGTTCTGTGTCCTGGAGCCTCCAGGACCACCTAAGGCCCTGACAGCCCTTCTCAAAGTCAGGACGCATCACTCATCACTGCCGTGTGGACGTGGAATTTCCTCTGGCTACACCGACATCCATCACTCCCTTACCTACCATTTTTATGGCATCTGTACGGATAAAGCTCCTTGCCAGCTTACAGGCTTCTCTGAGCCCAGGGTTACAGTGGGGTGGAAGCCATATCCTTCCTCCTTCTGGATTACACTAAAGCCTTGTGGCTCAGTCAGCTCCATCTGTATTGGTCCTGGAGCATTAGGACCCTGGGGAAGCAGTATTTAAATGAGTGGGTTTTAAGATAGTCGTATTTCTCCTGCTTTGAGGTTAACAGAATGGGTTGACATATTAGGGTTCTGTGATCACTGAGGCCAGTGGCAACTACCTGTACAGAACCTGTATGGAATAGACAGCCAAGCAACAGACTCAGCTTTGTTGCCTAAGGGCAAGGGTGGGCTTACCCTTGCTCTAAAAGGATAGCTCTGGCCATTACTTACTCAGAGTGGGCCTACTGTGTGACCTGATAGACAACAGCATTCAAAAGCACCGAACTGTCTCAGATTGAATGAAGAAATTGCCGCAATACGCTTAACCTGGTAGTTCTGTAAGATGAGGCTATATACTTATAAGCCAGGCATTACAGTGCACACTACATACAGTCCTGGGTCATGGAAAGCTGAGGCAGGGGGATTGTGAGCCCTGGGCCAGCCTGGGCTACTAAGATCCTATCTCAAAATGAGAAATAAAATCCACATCTGCTTCTACATTTGAAAAAATAATTCTCAGTATTGTTTCTTATTAATTTAAAATGATCCTTACATTCTAAACCCCAGTCATTTATTTACAGAATAGGCCAAAACGACTGCCCAGGACACTGAGAACACTCAGCTGAGATCCAGGCAGCTGGGACTTCCAGGCTTGGTCTGCTGTTTCCAGTGTCTACAGAGCCCTTCCTTCCCACAACCAAGCCTCTAACCTTCAATCCCACCCATCCCGTCCTGGCTCAATCCAGTGGGGATTTCTACACTAGAGATTTAAATAGCCCCTGGCCAGTCCTGACCCTGTCAGCTTCTTTTCCTGCAACTGCACAGGCCTAACCCACCCTTTACCTCAGTTCTGATAAGCAGACTCTCCCCAGATAACCTGTTAAGTCCCCTGGGGCTGAGGAACATCCTTGCTCTTGGCTTTTGTCTAGGTAGGATACTGGCAGTCACTCTGAATCCACAAGGCCAGAGCCCGGGGACACGGGGTGTGTCAACCCACTCCCATGACAAGGCCCATAGGACCCCCATCCAGGCCATTCATCCCTTCTCTTCTGGAACAAGGACTTCCTTCCAGCTGCAGACAGGCCAGCTGTCCCCACCCCTGGGCAGGGCACTCCAGGCCCAATGCTTGGCACTGATTAGGAAATGACTCATCACAAAGCACCGAGGGGCCTCTGGCTATGGTACAAGTCAGTCATAAGATCTGGATCTATCTACCCAAAAAAAAAAAAAAAGAAAGAAAGGAAAAGCCAGAAAATAAAATCCCAGCAACAAAATGAGGACAGCTTTCAAAGGCTGGAGCTGTGGTGTGATGGAGACCAACCCCATGCATGCTTCCAAATCATCAGCTAAACACAAAGCAAAACCACTGAGGCAAACAAATCACTGGAACTGGTCAGCATGTAGGAGGGCTGAGGGGTGGGGAGAGGAATGCAGGCAGGTGTACACACACACACACACACACACACACACACACACAGTACTACGTGATAAATAAGCAATATGGGCGGCTATGGAATCACCTTCCACAGGAACCATTCTGGTGGTAAACTATGTGAATAATACCAGATAAACTATAAAACACTCGTAAAGGGAATGCAAACACAGACAAATGTGCTAGTAAAATAAGAGTCATATTCTTGAAAAGTTTAGGTTTAGAAAATAAATGAACCCTTTAGATGATGCGCTGCAGTTTGGATCTGAAATGTCCCAGTGGCCTGTGGATAAAGTCGTGGTCCTCAAGACGGCGCTGTGAGAAGTGGGTGGAACCTTTCCAAGGTGAGGCCATGCTGGGGGTGGGGGTGGGGACCCACAGGCAAAGTGTCTTTAGGACACTGGGGGCAGGATCCCAAGGAGGACTGTGGGAGTCCAGCCTCTTTTCAACTTCCTGGCCAGGAGGTGAGGGTTTCTGCTCCACTTCACATGCCTGCCATGATGGGTTAACTCATGACAAGCCTATAACTCATCTTGTCCTGGAACCTCCAAAATTGTGAGCCAAATAAGCCACTTTTTGCTTTTAGGTTGATTATCCCAGGTATTTCATTATAGTGATGGAAATCTGGACTGGGTAGCAGATGAGCATCAGGGAATCAGTCTCATTTCATTGTGTGCCCATGGCATGGGGACAGGAAGCTTTATCAATTGGAAATGAATACTATTTATAAATAAAATCACATATGTATAGGATTTGTTTTCAACGCCGGTGTGTAGAAGGGAAAAAGACAGAGGTCAGAGATTATAACATTGCAGTAATACAGGATGAGTAAGTCTAGAGATTGAAACAGTAGGAGGTCGACTGCTTATAATACACACTGGTAGCTTCCAAGGACTACCTCTCAGGTACTCTTACCACAAGATCATAGCCTGAGAAAGCACTGCTAGGCAATTTCATCACTGTGCAAACACCAGAGTGGACTAAGAGAAACCTAGTCATCCTGTTCAGCCATGAGATGTAAATGCAAGGTATAGGAGGCTGCTGCGGGCGTAACAGCACACTGCACTACAGGAAACTTTTTATAAGTAGAACACTTTTTTTTAATATTAAAAAGTTCCCTATAAAACTGCATGCTGTACATACACCGAGTCCCCGTGAACTTTTCTATGTCTCCATGGCATCACCACAAACCTGAGTTGTGTTATTCTACTTATCAGCTACGATGCATCGCTAAGCAAAGGGACTATTTTTTAGTACCATTATAGTCTTACAGGACCACCGTGGTATACGCAATAACCAAACATGTGACGGCAGATCAAACTTCATGCTGCTCACATTAGACAGACAAGGAAAAATAAATGACTCAAAACATCCATACACAAACTGCGTATAAACTCAGCAAAATGTTGACGTCTGAAACTGGCCAGTGAGTATTTACATGGACTTAATTACATGCCTCATGACTTACAGGTCTGTGATAATTCCTGTGATGACTTTTTAATCCTCTGGGTGGTCCCCCCATCTGGCATAAGTTTGCTCCCCAAATCCTCGCCACTTCACTAGACTACACAGATCCATGGAGTGTCCCTGGAATATACTCATTCCTCCTGAAAGCTCCTGTTCACCGTTTCTGTTCAATGCTTGCTGTGGGATGGTCTATATGTCAAATGTGTTGCTGATTGGTCAATAAATAAATCACTGATTGGCCAGTGGCTAGGCAGGAAGTGTAGGTGGGACAAGGAGGAGAATAAAGCTGGGAAGTGGAAGGCTGAGTCAGAGAGACACTGCCAGCCGCCACGATGACAAACAGCATGTGAAGATGCCGGTAAGCCACGAGCCATGTGGCAAGGTATAGATTAATGGAAATGGATTAATTTAAGCTGTAAGAACAGTTAGCAAGAAGCCTGCCACGGCCATACAGTTTGTAACCA
Source organism: Peromyscus californicus insignis (assembly GCF_007827085.1). Lineage (NCBI taxonomy): Eukaryota > Metazoa > Chordata > Mammalia > Rodentia > Cricetidae > Peromyscus > Peromyscus californicus. The sequence continues at coordinate 36,957,283 of NW_026294595.1, read as the reverse complement.
ATATAAGTCTCTGTGTTTACTTGGTTGGGTCTGAGTGGCTGTGGGACTGGCAGGTGATAGAGATTTGTCCTGACTGTGGGTCAGGCAGGAAAACTCTAGCTACAAATGCTACTCTGCAAAGACTGCTACAAAGATGAGGTTTGCTTCAATTTTCCCACGTGTTCTCACTAAATCCCATTCCCCTCACTCTGAATCTCCCGTGACATTATCTTGTATTTGCATGGAAAGCCATCTATCCTCCTAGACTGTGAACAAGTGGGGAGCTTCATTTGTTTTATTATCACATGCCCAGGATGTGGTATATAGTATGTCACCTGATAAATATTTGAAACACAAACAAGGCCTAGCTAGCCTGGAGTTATTACAAACCACAAGTGCTGTCCTGCCAGTGGGTAAGGCCTTGCAGGCTGTACAAAATCATCCTGAGGTGGAGCTTCCATTTCTTCATATACAGGGCCACTGACTTCTGATGATATGACTTGGGAATTTTCCCACTTCACGATGGTGTGAAATTGATACAAATTCAGTAGAAACCATACTTGGAGTTAAATTTGGACTTTCTCCCGGGCTCACAGCATGTGTTCTCTCCATGCTGGACAGTGCAGCGATCTACAGCTCCCAGTCACATGTTCATGAGGTCAGCAGGCACTCTACAGCACACTGTGTGGCCAGTGTTTGGGGGTATCGTGTGTCATATTTTTGCATCACGTTGTGTCTACTAAACACTCACCTGCGTGTATACAAGAGACACTCAACACTCATTACAAAGCGGACTTGTGTTAGATGATGTTGCCCACCAACACACAGTGCTGAGTATGTTAGAGGCAGAAGGGAGTCAGCGAGATGGAGCAGTAATCCCAGTACAACTAGCTCTTGGAAGGTTATAGCAGGCTAGTGAAGGTGCTATCTCAAAAACAACACAGTCAAGACAGACGAGACCTACCAAGATGCTTGGTAGGTCACGTGTACTAATGAATACAATTACAATATTTCACTACTTCCTGGGTTTATCAGGTTATGATCCCATAAGAAGTTGAGAAGCATCTGAAATCTTCTCAACCTTCACAGCAATCTGTGAAAGTCAAAAAATATCCTTCTCAAGTTCAGCCATTCCTTCCACTTTAAATTCAGTTGTATTCTGTTAAGTTTAAATTAAATAAAATTTACTATCTTGGGCAATCGGGAGGGCTCAGTGGGTAGAGGCGCTCACCAGGCAAGCCTGAGAATCCCATGTAAAAATGGAAGGAAGGAACCAATCCCTACTAAGTTGTCACCTCCACATGCATACCACAGTATGCACATCCGCACATGCATTATTCATGTGCACACACACATGCCCTCAATAATAATAATTTTGATTTACAATGATCTTGTTTTAAATGCCTACATTAAATTTGTGAATTAAATTACCTTTCTATGATTTTAAAATTCTCTACAAAAGGTAGGTTGCTCTTGTCATCAAGAAAATAACTTTTTAAACTTTTGTTTATTGAGAGAAAATGTGTGTGTGTGTGTGTGTGTGTGTGTGTGTGTGTGTATGTGTGTGTGTGTGTGTGTCCCTGTCACACCACATATGGAGGCCAGAGGACAACATGCAGGGATCAGTTCTCTCTTTCCACCACGTGCGTCCCAGGGATTCAACTTAGGTTACTGGGCTTGGTGGCAAGCACTTTGACACACTGAGCTACTCTTCCCGAGCTCACCCTACCTACTTTTTGTTCTCTGAGACAGGACCTCGCAGCCCAGGCTGCCCCTGAACTCAACATGTAGGTGCTGCTGGCCTTACACTCCTGATTCTCCAGCTTCTAGCTCCCAAGGCCTGGGATTAAAGGCAGGCGCTACCACAACCAGCTTTAGGAAGATAACTTCTTAAAAAATGAAGTGTGGGTGATTTCTGTTGAATGGAAAGGGGGCAAAGCCTTGCCTCCACCCTCCCCACTGCCAAGCTTTGAACACCACTCACATCTACCAAAATGTAAGCCAAAAGCCCAGTTTCAGATGAATGAAGTGACTACTATTCCATTCCTGTGAAAACTGCTTCTTTTAGGTTAGAAATTATCCTTGTATTTTCTTCTTAAATATTCTCTGCAAAATGATCAGATCATTAAGAGTCCTGTGTTAATGCGGTAAGTGCTTGGACCTCTTCTTAAGCACAGTAAACCCCAGATCCCAAGCACCTTGGCAAGGGAACCACGTATAATTGAACTCCACATTAGTACTCCACCTGACCTTAGCCAAAAGACAGAGCAGCAAATCACACTAGAACCAGCAGAGTACTGTGGTTTGAGTGTCTCAAATTCATGTGGTGGTTCAGGAGGAATACACCACATGATAGTGCAAGCATCCCTTCTAGTCCACAGTTTCATTTATCCTTTGTCAGCTATGATCCAAAAGGGTTAAATGGAAAACCCTAATTCATAAGCTTTTATATTAAAAAAAAAACACAATTTTTTTGAGATAGGGTCCCTTATAGCCCAGGCTGGCCTCAAGTTCATTATGTAAGGAAGGATGATCTTGAACTTCTGATCCTCCTGCCTCTGCCTTCCAAATGCTAGGATTACAGGTAATGAGCCACCATGGCCAGTTAAAACAGGGTTGGAGATTGAACCTTGGGTGTTGTACATGCTAGGCAAGCATTCTACCAGCTGAGCTACATCGCCACATGCGGGTACTGAGTGGTGTGATAAAAACAATTTACTGCCCTTGCAGAATGTGAATAATCTCTATCCGACACATGCAGATTACATACACGATCTACCTATTAGTCTTCTGGTAGCTGTCTGCATAATCAGAGCAACTGTTACACTACTAGTATATGATTAACTTGTTCTATATTATTAGTCACTGTGCTTAATGTGTCAATTAAACTTTGTTATTACAGGTATGTATGCACAGGGGGAAAGCATAATATATACACAGGGTTCAGCATTCTCCAGGGCTTCCGATATCCACTGCCAGTCTCAGAGTGTGCTGGGAATAAGCTTTCTGGGGAGCCCTGAAGATAAGGGGGGGCTACTACATTAAAAGGTGCCTGTGAGGAGGTGATCAAGCCACGAGGGCTCTGACTTAGGGCCTTATTAAAGAGTTGAAGGGGGTACCCTAAGACCCCTTGCCTTTCCATTTTCTAACACCCGAAAACACAGCCACAAGCTGTCGTCTTACCAGACTGCAGGCACTGGAGCGTGGATTAACTAAGCCTCTGAACTATAAGCAGTAAATTCTTAAAATTTATCCTTAAAAATTACAGTCTTCATTATTTTGTATAGTAACATGAGTGTACTAAGATATACCCATTTAAAATATCTAGACATGACCTGTGGCTTCAGAAGCTGTTGAGTGATAACACATTGGTACACCTATTTGGTGTACCAAACAAACCCTATGTGGCTATATATGCAATTGATGTATGTGTTCACGGCGCTCTGACTGCCAGACAACATCTGAATGACCTTCGACTGGTTGCTTAAATCAGTTGACCCTGAACAGTTTCCTGTGCAAAAAATCAATAAGTTGAATTACAACTGCTCAAATCCTCCCCATTCTAGAATTCAATATAAATTCCCAAACTCTTAACTGATCGACTCCACAGCGAAAGAAGAAAGAAGGCATGTGGAACCCTTAGCACAGCGGCTGGCATGCAGTAACCACGTCCTGAAAGCTAGCGGCTGGTATACAATCAGGACAGCAAGGCTTGGATGTGTTACACACTGCACACGTTTGAGTTGTCTTTGGGGAGGCTTTTTCTAAAGGGGGGGGCCGGAGAGCACTTGAAAGTCCTATTCTAATCAGCACTGTTAAATCAAAGCAGCCCCAAAATGAAACAGTAAATTACGAAGCCCTACATGAAAGGCTAAGAGGCTCTCCAAGCCGACCAGCTTTGTTTTGTTTTAAATTAGACTTTCAGTGAACTCTTGGCAGCACTGGAGAAGAAATCAAAATTGCTGTGAAGAATCATCGTTCAACACATTTCCTGAAAATTGCCATATCTAAGTTGCAGCTGAGGAAGTGAGGAGCAGCCGGGCTCTCCTTCCGGGGAAAGGCAGTGAGCGAGCGAGCATCCTGGGGGTGCAAACTGTCCTGGGTTCTGGATAAGGAGGAAAAGGTTATCTGAAACCTCCAGAGCAAAAGCCTCAAACTAGTGGGTCCCAGAGCCGCTGTCTGGCGGCACGCTTTGTTTTGTCTTGGCCTGAATTAGGCTGTCTGTGCTTAGCAATTAGGAGGCCAGAGCGGGAGAGGCCTTCTAGCTTCTGGTGAAAATGTCCAAGGGCCAGCAGTACTGTGCCTGCACCTCCTCTCAGCAACACCGAGGGTGTTTATTTGCACAGCTCCCTGAACTCCTGTAGCAGGACAGAAGATCAGAAGCCCCCAGGACTGGCTGGCCTAGCTTCCCAAGGCCCAGTCCACTGCACCCAAGCCTAGCCAGGCTTTGGAGCTGGAAGCCCCACCTTTCACACACAAGCCAGGTCATTATCTTAAGGACACGGTTCATCTTTCCAACTTCAGTTTCCTGCATGCAAAACTGGGATATTTGTGACTGTCTCTGCCTCACTGGGCTGGTGGGAGGGTAAACGTGTTATTACCTTCAAAGTGCTTGGAGATGAGTCTGGCACACAGTTACTGCTCCATCAATATTAGATGCTACTACCTTCTTCTGGCCCCTGGAGGCATGAGAGTTTCAAATTTCTGTCTCAGAACTTTAATATTCCACAGTGATCTGCCAAATTATTTTATGATTTAAAAAGAAATTGCCTACGGTGAAAGTTGTACAGATATAACTTAAGGATAACTAGAGGCGCCAGACACAAAGGGACCAGTGCAGGTCTCCACCGTGTGAGGCACCTAGACTCAGCAAATTCACACGGCTGGAAAGCAGAGAGGTTACAGACACTGGGGGCGGGGCAGTGAGGAGCTACTGTTGAAAGGACACAGCATTTGTCTTTGAGCTAATGAGAAAATTCTAGAGGTGGAGGATGATGGTGCTTATAAGAACACAAATTCATTTAAGGGCATCAAATAACAAACTTAGGAAGGATTAAAGAAGAAACTTTATGTCATATATTTTACCGTTAATTCTTTTTGTTGTTGTCTTTTCTGAGATAAGGTATAGGCGTGCTTTACCACACCACGCCTATAATTCCTTTTGGTTGTTGTTGTTTTGTTTTGGTTTTTGGTTTTTTTTTTTTTTTTTTTTTTTGGTTTTTCGAGATAGGGTTTCACTGGGAAGCTCTGGCTATCTTGGAACTCGCTCTGTAGCCCAGGCTGGCCTCGGACTCAGAGATCCACCTGTCTCTGCCTCCAGAGTGCTGGGATTAAAGGAGTTCACCACCACCACCCGGCTTGGTTTGCTTTTTCTTCTTGTTGTTTTTCTTTTCTTTTTTTCCTGAGGCAAGGTCTTACTAGGCAGCCTTGGCTGGCCTGGGAATTGCGATATACATTAGGATGGCTTCCAACTCCGAGATCTTTCTGCCTCTGCCTCTTGAGTGCTAGGATTAAAGATGTGCGCCGCCATATCTCATAATTAAAAAAAAAAATTACTCTAGCCTACATAATTTGATCTGCAGCAATTTGCTGAAATTAAGGTATTACCATTGTCTAAGACACTCGAGTGCACTATAAATCTATGTTCTCAAAAACCACATGCCACATAGCCCATAATATGTTTGGGGGGAAAGAGTGTTAAGTACTTTAACAGCTGTGTTTCACAACAAAAGCCTTTCCTTGGATTGGGGCTGTCATGGGAAGGAGTCTGTAGCAAACACAGTACGAGGTAAGACCAACTTTTAGTGCCCTCTCAGTGGCAGGACTGGCTGCTCCTTCACTATCGGGTGTTAGGGATTCCCCACTCTCTATTTTCCCTCCAGAAATACACAAAATGGAAGGCTTCCAGCCAGGCACCACATACCTGGCGGCTCTGAACCGTGGGATACTGAGCAAACCAGACATACAGTTTTGGTCCATGCCTGTTCTATGATAATATTCAAAGGCACATAGACACTAAGGGGCAGCTATAAACAAATACAAGGACAGTCCCAAATCACCTAAACTGGTGTTCTGGGATTACAAGATGTCTTAGTTAGGGTTTCTGCTGCTGCAACGAAACACCATGACCAAAAAGCAAGTTGGGGAGGAAAGGGTTTATTTGGCTTACACTTCAGCATTGCTGTTCATCACTGAAGGAGATCAGGGCAGGATCCTGGAAGCTGATGAAGAAAGAGGCTTGCTTCCCCTGGCTTGCTCAGTCAGTCCACCTTATAGAATCCAGGACCAACAGCCCAGGGATGGCACCACCCCTCATGGGCTGGGCCCTCCCCCATTGATCACTAATTGAGAAAATGTCTTACAGCTGGATCTCATGGAGGCATTTCCTCAGCTGAGACTCCTTCCTCTGATGACTCTAGCTTGTGTCAAGTTGACACACAAAACCAGCCAGTACACAAGGGTATACTACCACGCCCAGATTGCCAAAGGTTTTTGCATTTCTACATGTTATCATTTCCTAAGTTGTCTATCTATCTTTAAAAAAAAAACAAAAACCCCAACTAAGAATACTCTGAAAACTGAAGTTTATTAGTACACATAAACCAGTTATATCCTGTATACATGGTATATACCCACAATTTTCCTGGATCCACCACATATGTTTTCTTTTTCTTTTTTTGGTTGGACAGGATCTCACTACATAGCCATGGCTGGCCTGAAACTGGCTCTGTAGAGTAGACTAGTCTTGAACTAACAGAGACCACAAGCCTCGGCCTCTCAAATGCTAGGATTAACGTATGTGCCACCATACTGGGCTCAAAACATTCTTTTTGTTGTTGTTGTTTTTAGTTTTTCCAGTTACTGTTTCTCTGGTTATCCTGGAACTCACTCTGTAGACCAGGCTGGCCTTGAACTCAGAGATCTGCCTGCCTCTGCCTCCCGAGTGCTGGCATTAAAGGTGTACGCCACCATGCCCAGTGTGCAACATTTATTTCTTAACACTGACAGAATCATTGCCCATAATGTTATAATCTTGAATAGGGCTGACTCCAAGGAAAAACTTCTCTGCCCACAGGAATTTCTTAAATAAATCAGTGTCTTGGGGGCATAAACGATTCTTTTAAATACTAGTAAAAGTCAAATGATATGGCACATCGTTTATCTCCTAACTATAGCACAGTGAATGCCTATCCATCTTGGAAATAACCTCTGGCACCTTCATTCCATGGCTGTCTGTTTTGCAGACACTGAGATCCCAAGTGGCTGTATATGCTATAGAAAAAAAATCCTCAAACAGTGATCACTTTCCCCTGTGAAGGCACAAACATGAATAAAAAAATACAATTTAAAAGTTACAAACAGACTAAAAGGAAAATGATCACAGACAAAATACCCAATTTATTCTCTACAATCAATGTGTGCATAAAACAAGTATTTTTAAACTCTACAGAGGGAACAGGGAAAAGACAAGTGTTTTAAAATTGATTGAAATACATCCTCCAGCAAAATTACTGCCATTTAAGACTTGACATCCATCTACAAGAAGAAAATAAAGTGTGTGTGTGTGTGTGTGTGTGTGTGTGTGTGTGTGTGTGTGTGAGAGAGAGAGAGAGAGACAGAGACAGAGAGACAGAGAGAGATCTGACCTTCTTGCCCAGGCTGCAAATATTGTCAAATGTTTACTAAACAATGATGAGAAGCAGTGAGCCCATAGGAGAGAGCGAGTCCAGATCCCTGCCGTTAGGGTCAATAGGTCCTTCCCACTATGAAGGTTGAAGTTCAGGACAGGACCTTATTTAGAGAGAGAAAACTGATACAGAGGTGATCAAGGAGGTCATTAGAGTGGGCCCTAATCTCATGTGACTGATACTTCATAAAAGTGGGAATGTGCATATAGGTACTGACACAGGGAAGAAGCAAGGCGGTCACCCAGAAACCAGAAACCAGAGGCTTGGAACAGATCCTTTCTGCCGGCCTCAGAGGGAAACAGCCCTGCCTATACCTTGATTTTGGAGCTCTGTCTCCGACAACTAAGTAACTTTCTGTTGTGAAAGCACACAGTTTGTGTGTATATATGTTGTTGTATGTATGTAGGCACAAACATATATACAACTGTACAATACAGTTGTAGTTGTATGCTTGCAGGCCCTGGGTTTTAGCTCCAGCTGGCAAGTCACTGTGTTTGACTGTACTAATACAGAGTCCATGCAGCCCAGTCCACAGGTGCCTCCCCTATCAGAGGGTTAAGACAGTGTCCACAAGGCATCCCAGATCCATAAACTTCAGTGCGGTTGTGAGCACAGTTTCAGTCTGAAACTCTCCGCCCTTTCCTGCAAAGATCTTACCACCTCAGTGGCATGGGCAACAAACAGGGCTTTGCAATTTACCACACTGCTATAAACCATGACAAATTATGGGTTCAAACAGAAGTACGAAATACTTTGCTAACCAGTCAACAACAACAAAAACTAAGTCAATTCTTAGGACAGGATGTTCCCCAAGATCAGTGGCAAGTTTGTGAAGTTTAGACCCATTAGGACGGGTTATCTGTCTCTCCCTCTCAGGGGACCCTTTTACTGCAGAAAGATGACGTAATGCCCTGATGTGTCCACCAAACAATATAGCATGCCTTCAATGTGTCAGCCTGTTTCATCTCCCTAAATACATAATTGATTTTCAACATTTTATGCTCCAGTTACCACCCCAAAGCAGACTGGGACAAGTTCATATTTCAACTGCTTCTCCCTTTAAAGTACAAAAGGAGTGATCAGAACAAGTAATAAATTGTTTCCAGTTTTTCTTGGGGGAGTGATTTGCTCATGACCTTCTCTGTTACTCACTTACATATCCCTCATGCATGGACCATGGCTACAACATGCATACAACCTGGCTACAGAGAAATCACCAACAGCAGAAGAATTGGTTTTTTATTTAAACACCGAGAGTAAAATAGTCACTGACATTCCTCAAGAAACAGAATTAGGACCAATGTCAAACAAAAATTAAAAGTTTAAACTTGCCTTCAGAAAAAAAAAAAAAAACTAGAGCTATATATTTGGGTCATTTTATTTTTAACCACAGTCTCCTAAATGACCTGAATATCCCTAACATCCATTCTAAATGACAAGTTTTGTAATTCTTATGAATAATTTAGTTGGGCAAACTTGCTTTACTTGCTGTTGAATAAAAATGTTCCTTCAGAAATTGACAAACCAGTTGTCCACAATATATTTTCATCTGAATATTTTCCATTCATACTAGAAAAAAAATGAAGGAAGAAGGTACCTTAAAACTGGGTCTCTGACATGGTGAAGACTTCAACAACCACCACATCAGGAAATACCAAGGTAACTTAATGTCCTCAAAGCATGCATCTGCATGCAGGTACAGAGAGACATTGCTAGCAGTATAACCACATAAAGGACTTTTTCCCAGTGTCTGAGATCAAATCCAGGGCCTCACACATGCTAGACAAGCATGACCTCATAGCTGCATCCTCAGGGCCGGGACTTTCCGAAAATACTAAATAAGATACACCAGAATATTTACTTTGCCTTCTACTAAACAGAAACCATAGCAGCAGCATCCTTGACAGTGGCTATGGGGTGAAGGCTTTAGGTCATTATTTTAATCCACCTTCCCTTTTACAAAAGCTTCTATCTCTGGTCCAAGATATCATTTACCCAGAATGATGTTGGCTTTGGGAAACAGAAGAGGATTTGTTACTGGGAACTGGAGTCAGTGTGGTTCCTGTTTCTTTCATAGAGAGAGCTCCGACTAGCTCACCATCTGGGTCTCTTTCTGGGGCCCCACTTCTAGAAGCCACAGTAACTTACTAATTCATGAAGCATGGGAACAAACACTGAGAAGTGGGCGGAAGCCTGTCCCTCCCTGGCTGCCAAGCTCTCTCCTAAAGCACACACTGGAAGTTCTGGTACAGTGTGTGGTGATGTGAGAACGGCCTCCATGGGGAGGCACAATGATGGTCCCGCATGGGCAGCAAGCAGTCAGGCATGTCTGCCTATAGCGGAATTCACCTGGCTGGCAAAGCCCGCTGCTGGGACCCACAGAATTTACACGTGTCCTCCAAAGGTTGTGTTGGAAACCTAATCCCCAAATCCTTATGCTAATGCTGTTTGGAGGAGGGGCTTCTGGAAACTAAATTAGGATTAGATGAGGTCATCAGGGTGGAGCCTTTAATGATAGCATTTGAGAGACTGTCATAAAGAGAAGAGAGACCCAAACTGGCTGGCTTGCGTGAGAAACTCTTTGCTATGTTTTCTTTTTTCTGTAAAGATGTTTTAAATGTTTTTATTCTGATTTACATGTATGTATGTATGTACATGAGCCTGCTTGTCTCTGTGTGTACCATATGTGTGCACTGCCTGCAGAGACTAGAAGAGGTCATGAGAACTCTTGGAAGTGAGGTTACAAGCAGTTAGGAGCTGCCTGAGGTGGGTGCTCGGCATTGAACCCGGGTCCTCTGGAAGAGCAGCAAGTGCTCCCAACCACTGTGCCATCCATCCCCCAGCCCCAGTCTTTGCTGGGTTATGCTGCCTCCAAGGAGCCCTCACCAGACACCAGGCGGATGCTTAAAGCCATGCCCTGGACTGACTAGCCTCGGGAACCATGAGCCAAATGAACTTACTTATATGTTGTCCAGTCTTGAGCATTTTGTTATTGTAACAGAAAACCAACCAAGACAAGATAATTAAAATAATAGTAATTACACTAAATTAAGGCACATTCTTCATCTGTATCTCTATCCATTAAAAATTTCAAAAAGCGCCGGGCGGTGGTGGCGCACGCCTTTAATCCCAGCACTCGGGAGGCAGAGCCAGGCGGATCTCTGTGAGTTCGAGGCCAGCCTGGACTACCAAATGAGTTCCAGGAAAGGCGCAAAGCTACACAGAGAAACCCTGTCTCGAAAAACCAAAAAAAAAAAAAAAAAAAATTTCAAAAAGCATAATGTGAATTCAGTATGCCTTTTCCCCACTTTTATCTCAGAACTGGTTCAGAACTTCAAAAGGGAAACTAGACTAGCACTTATTGTTCCTATATCATTACCTGCACCCCCCCCCCCAAAAAAAGAGTATAAGGTAGTATTCAAGATCTTGAAATCTTTAGAAATTTGACTTTAGTCTGGGAGTGTATCTCAGCAGTAAGATGCTTGCCCAGCATGAACAGGACTCAAGTTTCACCCCCAACACTGCAAACATAAATAAAAATAAATGGCTTTACATTTATTTTATTTCTAAGCCATCTGTGAGAAAACAGAAAAAAATTAAACAGACTAACTTAGTCCCTAAAACACTGACTCTTAAATCGATACTGACAAGGAGTCACTGGTACCTTCATTATGACCATTATGACCATGTCTCAATGTGTCCCACTCAGCCACTTACTAGTGAACTTGTCTGTGCTTGTAAAATAGGAACAGGGTTATCCCTACCTCACTGGTATCACAGAGAGCAAGGGACACACAGATCTGCAGAACTGCCACACATAAAGCGGCTGGAACACACAGAGAGGGCCACTCCATAAAGCAGGCAGTGCTCAGTCCTCTTCTAGCCTCATCTACTCAGAATGGATACATCCATTCAGAACCAGCAGGGGGTCCGGAGATTATCCCAGTAAGCCTTTCTTCCATTTGGGGGTGAAAGAATTGGGATCTAGTATGAACAAATGATCTGCCAGACATCACTCACAGATCTTTGTTTAAGCCCTTCATTACTACAAGCACACAATTCTTAAATGTCATCCCCTTCCTTGAAATAGGATTTGGGAGATTATAATCTGTAAATTGAAGTCCTTCTTTACTGGAGGCCGAGCCCCTGCTGGGCTCTCAGGGCGCCTCCTTCAAAGGATGAGGCTTGTGCGTGCTTGCACTGTCCCACTGAGAAATCAACATAAATTGGTCCTGACTCAATCTTTCAGTGAGGCCTCCTCGCTCAAGGACACCCAGCAATCTCAAATCCTAATTTTATCAGTTTGTACCGCTGTCACCTCTAAGATTTCTCAACTACGTGGTCTCCCCATCTAAACCACAAACACACCAACTTGTTATAAAGTTGGCTAACTCTTTCTTATTCAGAAGTCAGGGTAGGAATGGTAAGTGCCTCTAGATGCTACAAGGCATCATTCAGGAAGAGTTCTCCAGAATTTAACATAGCTCTGCACAGCCCGTCTTTGTCGTAGTTCCCGACGGAATGGAAGGTGTCTGTGTTTGCAATTACTTCTGGTAATTGACTATCTGTACCCCCTGTTTCCTGAAGATGCTCTTTTCTCATTTGCTGTGAAAAACTTCCGCTGGAATTACTCAAACCACGCTTAACTATTTTATTTGTGAATAGTCTATATAAAACCCCACGGCTACCGAAATGCTGTCCGATTCCACCTTCTTTTCAGATCTGAGCACTCTGTTCTACATACTTTCAAATGAAGACAGAGCTTCGGGCAATCTGTCATTTAGCACCCTGCCTGCTTTTATTCCTTTAAGTAACAACAGTCTGAATTCCTAATCTGCCTGATATCATCACCTTTATTTCAAGTTACACCCAGTCCCTAACAGGTAATCAACCAGGCGGACGTGCATCACACCACACGCTGACCACACATTGGTCTGAGGTGGGGGCTGCTAACTTCCTACAAGGTCTGCTATAGCGTTTTCCCCACGTCACAGGGGCCGCTCTCCCCTCACGGTTCTAACCCTGCCATCTTTTGAACTCCAGAAACCAGCAATGCTTTTAGGATGGCGGTTTGAATGAGAATGTCTCCAGAAGTGTTTGAATACTTGGTCCCCAGGCGGTGGCACCGGTTGGGTAAATTTAGAAGATGTGGCCTTACTGGAGAAAATGGATCCCTGGGGGGCAGGCTTTGAGGGGTTTTTGGTTTTGGTTTGGTTTGGGTGGGGTGGGGTTTCTCTGGGTAACAGTCCTGGAGTTAAGCTCCATTCCCAGTGTGTGCTTTCTGCTTCGGGCTTGAAGTTCAGGATGTGAGCCTCCAGCTTCCTGCTCCCGCCACCATGCATTTGCTCTGTCATGGCGGACTCTAAACTTCTGGAACTATCAGCCCAAATAAACCCTCCCTTCTGCAAGTTGTCTTGGTCATGGTGCTTTATCACAGTACTAGAAAAGTAACTAATAAACACAATCTCACAATGTTTGCTGTGGAAGACTCGGACTAGCTGACCAGCAAACATTCCACAAGAATTAAGTAAGCACCCCTGCAGCCTCCCCAGTTTGCAGCCTCCATCCACTCAAAATCCACTAAGCCCGAGTCCAGTACTTCCACCTCATTTCCAATTCCGATGGTTGGCTTGGCTTCCTTCCCACTCCATTCAAACCTATTCTCAAAGAATTGAAAGATCTCCCATCAATTCTGCATGCCTTCTGTAGGAACTACACTCTATGGTCCAGTCTCCTGCATTATCAGCTATGAGAAAGTGATCTGACCATTCTAATGGGATAGACAGCTTTAATCCTCAGGAGTCTGGTTCGTGATACCTCAGCAACGTTCTTAGACAGATGGTGAGGGAGTTATAGCCCCCAGCTTTCTGGTTGACTCTCCACCCAGCCTACTCTCAATCTGCTTGACAGTGTACCTCTCTGTCGACTTCTCATCCACACACCACTCCAGAAACTAGCAAACCCTCCCTCAAAAAGGGCTGTGTGCTTCCTCTTGTGGATCACTGTCATTCTCAACCAGATGTCTCCACAGCAGAGGGTAGGAGGTGCTCTCCAAGGGTACCTAAAGGAATTAGTGAATTCCTAACTGTGTTTACTTCCCTCATCTTTCGTTTCTATTTATTATTCCATTTACATATTATCTTAAATACAAACCACTTGTCACTAAGCAAATATGTGACTATAATTTATACCTATACAAATGTTGCAGGTGTGAGAAAGGATTTTATTGATGTTGAGAATGTTTCAAGACTACTGGCCTAGCCAGTCACAGTGGCATGCACCAACAGACCCAGGTATTTGGAAAGCTGATGCAGGAGAAATTACTTGAATCCAGGAGTTGGAGATTACCATGGGCAAACAAATTAGCAAAATCTTGCCTCTTTAAAAGTAAAATAAAGCCGGGCGGTGGTGGCACATACCTTTAACCCAGCACTCGGGAGGCAGAGGCAAGAGGATCTCTGAGTTTAAGGCCAGCCTGGTCTACAAAGCAAGTTCCAAGACAACCAGGGCTACACAGAGAAACACTGTATCGGAAAAAAAAAAATAATAATAATGATAATAATAATAATAATATAAATACTCAGGACAAATAGTAACACTTTTGTCCCTAAATTTACTTGGTGCTTTTATTAGTTCCTTTTCTGTTGCTCTGATAAAACACCATGACCAACAGCAACTTACAGAAGAAAGTTTACTCTAGCTTAAGGTTTCAGAGGACTAAGAGCCTCTCGCAGCAGAGGAGAGGCGTGCAGCAAGCCGCAGGCATGGTGACCAGAGCAGGAAGTGAAAAGATCGCATCTCTGACCACAGACATGAAGTAGAAAGAAGGGGAAATGGAGTGAGCTATAATATAAGCTCCCAAAGCCCACCCCAGGGACATACTTCTCCAGGAGCACTGCACCACCTCCACCACAGGGCCACCAACTGGGAACCAAGTTTTTAGATTCCTGAACCTGCGAGAGACGCTTCTTATTTAAATTACCATAGTGCTCTATTGACAATGCCAAGTAAACCACTGTATGATAGGTGGGGTCATAAAATGTTGTGTGTTCACACAATTTAGATCGTAACACAACACTCTTACTGCTAAAATCATACTTCACTCCTGGTGTTCCTATTATAGAGTTAAAATTACTTTTATTCAGGCCTACTCTTGGAGAAATCTACACATACACACACACACACACACACACACACACACACACACACACGGTGGGGGTTGGCTAGACAAATAGCTCAGCAGTGAAGAGCAATCATTGCTCTTACACAGGACCCAGGTTCAGTTCTCAGCACCCACACAGTGGCTAACAATCATCTGTAACTCTAGCTCTAGGGGATCCAATGCCCCTCTGACCTCCAAGGGTTGCTGCATGTATATGGTGCACATACATACACTCAAGACACACACTCAGACATACATAAATATTTTAAATATGTTTTATATATATATATATATATATATATAAAATTTCAAAATTAAAATAATCAGAGAAACAGCTCTTAAAAATCAATGACATTTAGGACACAGTTTCAAACTCCTGAATGTAGAACTTATAAAATATGTGAATTTTCCTAAGTTCTTTCTCATTTAATGCTTTTGACACTTCAAATACATAAAATTGTACTTATTTGTTCTAGAAAAGATTAGGATTTCTTAATAGCTGGGGAAAACTATTTTTTAAAGATTTACTTATCTCATAGGTACGTGTGGTAAACTTGGGAGGCTGCAAGAAGGCATTGCCCTCTGGAACTGGAGTTACGGGCAGTTATGAGCTGCCTGACATGAACCAAAAGAGTATCCTCTCTGCAAGAGCAGCAAGTGTTCTTAACCACTGAGCCATCTCTCCAACCCCAGAAAAACACTTTTATAAAACCTTTAAACTGTTATAAACCTCAGGACTCTTCTATACTCAATATTGATTATTTTAGAGTCTTTCCCTTTCTTAAAATTTATTCTTATTATTTTTTAATTATGTGTCTATGTGGTGTGGGGAGGATATTTGCACATGAGTGCAGACTCCCTCGAAATCCAGAAAACAGTGTCAGATCCCTGGTAGCTGGAACTACAAGCAGGTGTATAAGCCGCATGTAGGTGCTGGGAACCTAACACGGGTCTCTAACATCAGTAGGTGCTCTTAACCTCAGAACCATTTCTCCAGCCCCCTCAATAGTGTTGTTAGTGAAGAGGTTCGGAAGGCAAACCATTCTCTCCTGATACTCTGCCTACCATTTCTCAAGGCATCCAGTTATTAACTGTGCGGTTTTGAACAGATCAGGCAATGTGTCCACCCTGTGCGAGGAATTCATCTATATTAAATTCATTCTATACACCAGGAAGGTTCTCGGATGAGAGAACATACAGGCATGAAAACAACAACAAAATCCTCTTGCAAAAGCACAGAAGGTTAAGTTATTATAATATTAGTCCCCGCCCACCCCCAGGAGGGGCTGGAATCAAACCCGGAGCCTCACCCATGCAAGGTAAGTATTTTACCACTGAGGTATAACCCTAGCCCCAAAATTAGCATATAATTATTTTACAAAGTGAAAGACTACTTTAGTAACTGTTACTCCAGTCCCATTTGAAAGGCAAGTTTCATCTGGCCTCTAAATGTGTCTTAGCTGATGAAAAGAAGACAAACTACTGAAGAAAACAGGACCCGAGTGAGGAGGCCAGATACCCTCTATCTCTCCTTGCAGCAAAGCTCCACAGATCCTGCCAGCCGCTGGGGGTAAACATCACAGCCAGAAACAAGGCCTGGCCAATGACTCTTTGATGGACGGCATCCCACCGAGTTCTGTCTGGATCCTCAGAAGGCTATTCGGTGATGCTGATGAAGCTCTGTTTACACCTGGAGGTTACAGCCGACAGACCTTACTGCAGGAAAACCTGACAGCTGCAAAATTCAACTGCAGTGCAACTTAATCCCTCCCGATACCGCTCATTTCCAGGCTGCCCTTGCAGGACCTGCCATGAACCATCTTTTTATTTATTCTAAATGATTACATAATCACAGACCATTGTGTCGCTGCTCAGCCAGCCCACCTCCCAGCACAGAATTTAAAAGCCACCAACCAGGAGGATGAATGACTCCTGCTGGGGCCAAAGAAAACACATGAAGGAAAATGATAACAGCGACTCTCAAGGGGGTACTTCCCTCATAAACAGCTGAGGCCCCCTTCATAAACACCTCACTCAGTCCAAGGACCTGAGACATCCTAGCACCTGTACCCTGGGGGATCCCAAATAGCACAGGCCACCACTGAAGACATGCCTCAGGCATTTCAGGTTACAGTCTCAAAAATGTTCTTGAGGAGCCGGTCCCATCCAATCCCTAATAGATTCATTTCACACTATTCTGCCAAAAAGAAAGAACACCCGTGACAAAAGGTCCCGTCTGTCTACAAAGTGGGAAGGTTGGCCATGATCTGACCTCACACTCGGGCTTTGCTACTGGCAACAGAGCAATACTCAGGCCTCCTCGGCCTCCTCCGCCTCCGCCTCCTCCTCCTCCTCTTCCTCCTCCTCCTCCTCCTCCTCCTCCTCCTCCTCCTCCTCCTCCTCTCCATCCATGCCTCTCCATCCAGTATCACATTCCTGACTGTAGACTCAGTGGGTCCTCAGCTGCCCCCTCCCCCAGAAGTTGACAGGAAGGAGGTACACTTGGGAGGAGCATGAGAAAGGGGAACAGGCTAAGCTGCTCTTTGGATCCACCCCGCCCAGCCACAGGTCCCAGTCTGGGAAGAATCTGCTGGTAAGTGGGAATCTGTAGGTAGCACAGCCTCCCACACACACTCATGATGACCTGGAGTCCCCTCCTGTACCCTCCGACAGCTCTGTAGCGCCACCCAGTCCAGACACTGGAGGCCAGGCTCTTCCACCACACTTTCAACCATGTGGTCTCATTACTAGGCCCCTTCTACCTCTCTCTTCTCATCATGCATTCTTCTTACTTCTATTAACAGCTCCCACCCCTCACAGAGTTTCCAGAATCTTCTTTCTGCTTTTTCAGTTCCCTGAGTAGAGGCAGGGGGATCCAACAGCACCAGCTTCCCCGCTTTCTAAATGTGCGACCCTGGGCAAGTTGTCTAATCCCTTTAAACTCAGGACCCTCATCGGTGCAGCAGAGCTGACCTCATCCCTCAAAATAGGGATTAAATGAAAACAATGCATAAAGCACTTAGCAAAATCCCTAGCACTCATTCACATATTTGCTAAGTGCCCACTTGGCAAAGGAAAAGGTTTTGTAACTGGTGATGGCTATATTCCCTCCCTCCGCTACCTTACTTTTTAGGATGGTAAAAAACAAACGTTTTACCATTTGTAAGGCTACAGTGAGTTCAGTGGTACAGATGCACACGCACATGGTTCTTACCCATCGCTGCCAGCAATGTCTGAACAGAACTCTTCCCTCGCCCTGCCGTGAGAACTCGGCTCTCCGGGCATGAACTCGCCTGCTCAGCTAAGGAAGCACCGGCTCAAACACGGTTCTGGACAAATGGAACCTCTCCAGTCCATTTCCCCTCTCGCCGCTTGTCCTTTGATGCTCCCCTATGCATGGTCACACCACCCTCCACCCCAACTCTCAGCGGACACCTACCTACTTCTGGTAACTTCTCATTCACGGAGGAAAGGCGGTACGGTGGTCCTTAGGTCACAGTTCTCCCTTCTGTCTTTTTCCTGTACGTTTGTGCCCGGCAGTCGGCCCCTGAGGGAAAAGAACACAGGGGACAGTCTGGATTAGAATCCCAACTCCATTTTCTGACTCACCATGTGACCTGGAGCAATGTCTTCTTCCCCTCTCCGGGCCTCAATGCCTCATCTGTAGATGGGGATAAGCCTTTCATGGCGCTGTTGTCCTAGCGGACACTTGAAAGCACTTAGCTGTGTCCAGCACACGAAGTGACAGCAGCGGTCATTCATCACACCCACCTCCGGCTCCCGAATCTAGGCTTTAGCAGGACCACGTCATGGTCACCAGTATCACGCCATGCTTGTGTTCCGGTTCTTCCAGCCGGCACAGAGCCCCCCTCCCAAGGTCCTGGCACTTTGGTGGCCCTTCAGTGTGTCCTGTTCTTCACACCGGGGCCTCTCAGAATCCATCACTCGTCATCCACCTCTGCCCCTTAGCCACTCTCCTTACTCTGCGGTCGTCTTCATTGGGCACAAGGTGGGACTCAGACTAGGCCTCAGCTTCTCAACCACATTCCAAGCCAAAATGACTTCCGAGAGAGGCCCTCTTGTAGCCCAGAATGCCAGAGCCCTGGAATCCTCAGACCCAGAAACGTCCTCAAAAGACAGAAAAAAGGCCCCTCCAATTGCCTTCGACAAGCGCTCCACACTTTCATCACTCCCTCCACTCCACCCAGAAAACCAAAGCCAGCAAACTTGATAGGCTAACCTCCACCTCCCTGCCGCTCTGTCCCTCACCAGGACTCAGCCACAGGACTCCCCCAGCTTTCCACTTTGATTCCAAAACAACCTTTCCTGAGTCCCCTTTCTGGGTCTCAACCATTGTACACTCCGTTCTATCCCCATGTAGACAAGTACGCCAGCCATTTACAACCCATGCCTGTCTGGGCTCCCTCTGGGCTGGCTCATATCTCACTGTGGGTGTCTCCCTCTGCCAAACCCCCGTCCCTCACCTAGACATTCCCTTGAGATACAATACAAAAACCGTCTCCTCCAAGAAGTCTGTCCCCCTGCCTCTACCGGGCTGCACTCCTCCAAGAACACTATTTTCTACGTGAAGGCGTCTCTCTACCAGGACACAGAGCTACGCCTGGCATGGGGTGCCAGTGACTACTGAATAAATAAACCAAGAAGTACTACAGATCCTGCTTTCTGCTCCGATATACTTTATTGAGACATTTCATTAAAAACTTCAATTAGCCGGGTGGTGGTGGCGGCGGCGGTGGTGGCGGCGGCGGTGGGGGCGGCGGTGGGGGCGCACGCCTTTAATCCCAGCACTCAGGAGGCAGAGGCAGGCGGATCTCTGTGAGTTCGAGGCCAGCCTGGGCTACCAAGTGAGTTCCAGGAAAGGCGCAAAGCTACACAGAGAAACCCTGTCTCGAAAAAACAAACAAACAAAAAAAAAAACAACTTCAATTATGACTCACAGCCCACCACTTACATACCATGCTGTACTTAAAATACGATATTATCGTCTTTCTCTGAACTCGATTAGGAAACATCCCCTACCCTTGCCTTCCCAGAACAAATATATTCCTTTGATTGGGGAGAGGGGAGAGACCAGAAACAAAAACACTACTTCCTCCTCAACAAAAACCAGAAATAGCAAAACAGCTTATAAAAAGTGCCCAGCTGGCACTGGCTTAGGGGTAAGAGGCAGTTGTGCGAGCCTGAGAGGGGAAAGGGAGGTTTACTTTGGAGGACGACGGAGGGGAGGGCGGGGAGTGGACACCAACAATATTCACAGGCGACACAAGAAAGCTGAACAAAATCATAAATCTCAGGGCGGTTTCTAAGGCAAAGGGAGGAAAGGAAGCAGCCAACGGCACTGGAAATCTCCTTCCTTTGTCTAGTTACTTCTGGTATGGCTACCACGCCAATCTCTCCATGGTACCTTATGACAATTTCATTTATAGGAAATGATTTCCAAGGGCCCAGGGAGCTGCAGATGGTACCCCGGGGGCCCATCTGTTTGAGGATGAAAGCTCAGCACACGCCATTACATCACTCTGACCTTCCTCAGTAACTTCCTATCGGACAAAATCGAGATGTTTGCTCAGTCAACAAGATATTTGTGCTCGTCCCCAGCCTCAGGCTTTGGTTCCTGATTAGTTTGGAAGTCATTATGCATCCACACTGAATAGGGCCACTGTTAGCAGCTGGAAGGCCATCCTCCGGGCACAGCCCCAGCTCTGTGGGCTTTGGGGGTGACTGCTGTCCTTTCTGCATAACTGCACTCTCTGATGGATCACCCTCCTGGCCCCTTCCAGAGCTAAAGCTGCTCTCCTTGGCATCCTCTTTCCTCGGGTGACCCCTGGAAAGGGAAGAAGGATGTCGGGAGGCTTCAGGCTCTCCTCAGGTAAATGCTCTACCACAACACATCCCAACTCGGGCACATCACTGCCCCAGCCCGGTCTCTCACCGCACACAATGCCCTCCAGCTGCCCTGACACCAGGTTAGCTACTATTTCCTGGACACTCACAGGCCCCAGAGCGTCCCAGGGCCCACAGATACAGCTGCACGGCAGTCGAACATGCTCAGGTGACCACACACACAGCTTTCATCACTCTAGGACACGAAAAACAAAACCTAGGTCCTTTGTAACTCTTCATCTTCCTCCGCACTCTATAGGACACAACCACAGATATAGTGTCAACTGTGAAGTGCCTGGAACCTGCTGGACAGCCACCTTAGGAGGCTAGGGAAGAGTCAGAGGATTGGTGGGATTGGGAGGGGGAACAAAATGGGGGCTGAATGAGATCGAATGCATTACATATATGGAAATGTCCTAATGGAACCCATGATCCTGTATAATTAATGTGCTAATAAAAACGTTCTGAAGAACTTATTCTTTAAACAGGCTGGGTTGTACGGGGGGAAGGCTTATGCACTGATGTTTGCCACTTTGAAGTGCTTTCTAAAATAAGATGGATTAACGGGCAGGTATAGAGTAAGCCAAGAGAGTAAAACCACAGATGTGGAATGGAGATAATGGGGAAATCACTGTCTGTTCATTTCAGGTTTCCCCTCATTTGAATGTCTCATAACAAACATCATCCGGGTTACTCTCGATTCCCACTAACATCCCTCCGTTCTAGGCTCCTGGTCCAGGGTCCCACATTGTAGCTACCTGGCCTCTGTCTCCTTGGTCACATTGACCTCCTCTGGAATCTTAACAGTTTTATTTCATTGTTGTTGTTGTTTTCCAATCCTTAACGGTGATGAGGAGTCCTGGTCAAGTATTTTACAAAATGTTCCTCAGTGGGTTTTGTCTGGCTTTTTTCCCCCCAGTATCACAAAAGTTACTTAGCAAAAAAAAAAAAAAAAAGTCTCATATGAAAATGTACACAACCCAATCCTACACCATAGTCAGAGCTGCCCTTTGGGGAGGTATGTGGACTCCTCTGCGGAACGGCCACTGTGAGGACTCTTCCCGAGGCTTCTAACATGATGCTCTTGCCTTGTATGACTACCGTTCCAATGTTAGTCTGTGGCCCGCTGGCTGCCATCTCCACAGGCTCAATCACAAGATTCACAAAGGGACCAGAGCCCCACAGTATTCCCTGTACACGTCTGCCACCACTTAACTTCAGTGATAACTTCTTGTCCATAAATTTCTTCAGCTCGGGAGGGTGGGCTAGCTCACGGCAACTCCTCGGCAGGCTCGGATGGCGGCAAAGAGGTAGGCCTGTCTGACTTTTTTTTTAAATAGCTGTATCGGGCTGCAGGTATAGGGAGACATCAGGTTAGGGTCCTACCATCACTGTACGCCCACACTGTCACAGAATGGCTACACACCAGGTTAGCTTTGACCGCTCAGCTAAGTGACAGCTGCTGTAAACTCACTTCTCCCTTCCCATACTCTACCCTGGAGAAGAGTCACAAAACTCAACCTCAGTTTCCCCTCGGCGAGCTGGAGGGCGTGCAAACCTCATCTTTAGGCTCCTGGAGGAAAAGGTAGCTACAAAAACTATTTGAAATTCTTCTGCACAAAAGAGGTTTCCTGTCTGAGCACAAATTTCATGTCATGTGAATACACATATTACGCTTTGGATTATTATGCAGGACCACACTATTTATTCTGTTGCTAAAGTTAGCTCTAGCTATTAAGAGCTCCTTGAGGTTGGCTCCTTCCTCCCTTCGACATGCCCACATCCTTTGTTTTTTGAGCACTTCCTTATTTTTCTGGCCACACAAGATGCTCCAGGTCTATAATTACGCCTTTCTCCAAGGAGTCCGGGTCACTGGACAGTGGCACCCCTAGAGTGAAGATATGGGTGTGCTTGTTGCTATGGTGTGTCATGGCTGCTAGGCCCTCATCACTCCTGTGTGTGTACCAGCCCATTTACACACATTTACTTACCAACTCTATCTGGATCAGTATTTAGCGAAACTCAAGTCCACACCTAGGTCTCCAACTCTAATCCCTCCCAACAAGGAACATCCCAGCCTTCTCTCTTGCTTACTTCACCATCTCTTAACCCAGGCACAGGTAACAGAACTCCAGAACTTCTAACCCATACCCCGTGAGAAACTTCTCCAACTAGTACAACGTGTTTTCCATTTTTTCTTTTTTTGCCTTTAGATTGATACTCAAAACACCATTCTTCAAAGTGAACTAGGTCCCTATGGCTTGTGTCCCAAATCTTCACTGTCATACAGCTAGACTCGTCCATCACAGTCTGTACCTCAACACACACACACACATCCCACATTCACAGACAGCTACTGTCTGATCTGAATATACTGGAATTCTCCTGTGCCTATTCAACTAAAGTGCTTATGTCCAACACTCCTGGAGGCACACATGCCATGCTTTACCCTTAATGCTAGGATTCTTAGACCTGAGCAGCTCACCCAGCACCTAGCTCAGTTCCGAAACGCAGAGACTGCTCAGCTACTAAAAAGATGAACAAGCTATAAAGATTTAGTCATTTTATGTTAATTCAATGCAGTTTAATGGTTGGAGACATTCCACAAAACATGAAGGACAATTTTCTTCACAAGGTTACCTAAAATTCAGTAGTAATAGTTATAAATTTAATGTTATTCCTAACAGACTACAAAGCAAATTACATACAACTGCTGGGAATCATTTGAATACATATTGGCATGTGATAAAAATATACCACACTTGTGTATTAAAAAAAAATACATAGCTAAATAACAAAAAAAGAATGGCATGCCATTTAGCATATGTCTGTGAAAAGAAAAGCATTGAAGGACACACAAAGTTATTTTTAAATTCCTTTTTTTTTCCTCCTTAAAGTTAAGGAGTCTGCTTGCTATGTGGAAAACCATACAGGAGAATCTTCTAAGACATGGAGTAGTGATCTCAACAAAGAGTAAAACTAGCTCAGCGTTGCACGCCTTTAATCCCAGCACCCGGGAGGCAGAGGCAGGAGGATCTCTGTGAGGCCAGCCTGGTCTACACAGCAAGTTCCAGGCCAGTCTGGGCTACATAGAGAGACTTTGACTAAAAACAAAACACAAGACAACTGGAATCAGCAGCCGTGTCCTAACTCGGAACAGTTTCCAGGGCAAGGCTATGGGCATGGAACAAAGAGCAAAGGTCCAAGGGACATCCCTCAGGTCTGCTGTCACCCAGGAGGAACACCTCAAAGGCAGGGCATGTGGGCAACACTGTTTCCTACAGAGAGCAAGGGGAGAACTGGGGGCTGTCTGGAGAGTGTGTGAAGACATGTGGGGTTTAAAGGGTAGGGAAGATTTCGATGAAGGCAGGGAAGGGAAGTATCCCTCTGCCTAGAAGATATCTCATTATCCACTCCATGAAGAAGATCCTGGGTCCTAACATCAACAGGGAGTCCTCCTTCCGGCCACGCCCTGGGAGGAGAGAAAAGATCTCCTGAGGACCTAATAAAGTTCAAGTGGCTGGTACACTGGAATTTACACGCCACTTTTACAGAAAGTGCTTTGGAACAGAAACTGCTCCAGGACACAGGAATCTTCCATTCTGCTGAAGGTTTAATGGGAGTAAAGCCTGTCGCTCACTTTCAAGTCATTTTCAGTGTGCAACACTGAGCCGGGTAGACAACCACCTCTAGTCCCAGATCACATAAGGCTAGAGAGAAATACAGGCCGACCTTCTCCAGACATTGTGTGGAGACTCTCGCAGTTGTGAGGGCTTGGGAAGAATTAGTATGTTCTAAACACTTAGCTAGACCAGGCAGCGTGTGTTACACATGCCATCTCCTTCCCCTTACAACCAGCAAGGAAAGGACTAGTCAGCGAACACCCACTCACCGCTCAATGGTACTGTCTTTACCTAGAATGCACAAAGCCTCCAGTTCAGTGCCCCACAGCACCCAGATGGCAGCTGACAATTGCCAGTAACTCTAGTTCCAGGGAATAAGACATCCTCTTCTGGCCCCCAAGGACTCCCAAATGCTCTTGGTACACATATAATCATGCAGGCACATATGTAGTAGAATATTATTTTAAGGTGTGTTGCTTTTGTTTATGTTGCATTTGTTTAACTCTGTGAAGCTGTGTTACTGTGCCTGTCTAAAACACCTGATGGTCTAATGAAGAACTGGCCAATAGCAAGGCAGGAGAAAGGACAGGTGGGGCTGACAGGCAGAGAGGATATATAGAAGGAGAAATCTGGAAAGGAAGACCTAGCAGTCAGAGAAGGAGGAGGACTCCAGGGGTCAGCAACCCAGCTACACAGCAAGCCATGGATTAAGAGTAAGATTTACAGAAGTTAGAGAACGGGAAAAGCCCAGAGGCAAAAGGTAGTCAGAATAAGTTAAGGAAAGCTGGTAAGAAACAAGCCAAGCTAAGGCCAGGCATTCACAAGTAAGAATGAGACTCCATGTGTGATTTATTTGGGATCTGGGTGGTGGGCCCCCCCAAAAAGAGCAAAAAACCAACAACACACATACACAAGTAGAAATAAATAAAGCTTAAAAAAAAATCAGATCAATTCTTTCCTCAAGTAGTACTCTTTCCTTTTTTCCAAAAATAACTTGGATATAATACCAAGAACTCAAGGTAAAAATCTGAAGCATAGCCAAGCATGGTGGTACATACCAGTCCCAGTACTCAAGCGGCAGAAACAGGAGGATCGGGAGTTCAAGGCCAACTTCAACTACACAGAGGAGCTCAAGAACGAACACATCCTATGTGCAAACATATCCTATGTCAAAAATCCAGAAACAAACAGCCAAAAATAATATTCGCCATTCACAAAGCACTAAAGAAAACATCTGAGAGACTGAGGCAGGAAGATCCAGGCCAGACTAAACCATCCAAGACTCTGTACCAAAGACAAGATCTCAACTGGAAGCAGACATTGAGCTCGTGCTTCCTCTGGGGGGGGAAGACTAACCCAGTCTGTACTCTAAACAACATCACCCCCTTCCCTTTCTGTCCTGTCTACCTCTCCCACACCCTAATAAAGACTCTGCTCCTCACCTAACTGCAGAAATAACTAAAATAATTTTTTGATCTACAAACCATTAAATAAAAAAAGAGACAAGTTTTTGGCATTAAAGTGATTTCATCGTTTACACATTCACAAAATGACAGGGAGTGATACTGCTGTGGGGCTCAGGATGTGCCACCCCAAAACACGGCTTCAGAAGACCCCAATAAGCCCCCTCTTCACATGTCCTGAGAAGCTGTCCTTCTGAAAGAGAATGGGCATCTACACAGGAAAGATTGATCCTTTAGTAAGAAAGCTGCTCCGGACAGCTGTCAGTACACAGGGGCTTTACCTACGTAGAAGGCAGTCTCCATCTGCCCTGAGGCGGCTTCCGCCACCCACCACAAGTCCCCATGCCTATTATGCTACCTAAGCGTCAATGACCTCACTCCTCTCTTGCTTTGAGACAGACTCCTATGCCCCCGAACACAGAGCATGGATTTCCCCTACTAATCCCTCTGTGTCAACTTGACTTGTAGCCCAAGAATCTAGGAGGGTGAAGAGAAGCCGAGTTCCCTTCCCTACACTTTCAGGCACCTATCCACGCTCGCGTGCACACACACACACACATACACACACACACACACACACATATCGGTTCACCCACACATGCTTAAATAGGCATTATCTTGGCATGGTGTAAATGTGTAACAGATGTATAATGCAAGACCTAGGGAGGTGACGCAACAGGTCAGGGCGCCTGCTGCTAAGTCTGACACCCTGAGTCTGATCCCCAAGACCCACATGGTGGAAGGAGAGGACTGACCCAGGAAGGTCATCCTCTGGCCTCCACACACCTGCTGTGGCGCCCACACACACACACACACACACACACACACACACACACACACACGCACGCACACGCACACGCACTCACCCACACACACTGCACTCATCCACACAAAAAGTAAATATAATTTTAAAGGTATGTAATGCATACTTTAAAAAAATAAATGTGACAGTACCATTTAATTAATCCCCCTTCCCCAAAGGATACATCCCAAGACCGCCCCCCAACAGATACCAAAAACCTGAGCACCAAAGCCTACCCGTACTGTTTCCCCTAACACACACACACACACACACACACACACACACACACACCATTAGTCACAGGAAATGATTAACAATAACACTAAAACAAGTACAACACTACAGCAGAAGTTTGTAAGTGTGTGTGTGTCCCTCTTGAACAAATCAAGGTAAATACTCGGAATTTCAGGTGCCGTCGACGGTGCGCTTCTGAACCACAGGAAGGAGAATGGCGGCGGATAGGAGGGATGCTACACAGGGCAAGCTGTGAGCTGCTGCTTTTCACCTCAACAGAAGACACTTGTCCCCGTCACTCCAGGGAGCTTCCTCTCTGTCAGGTCCAGAAGCAACTCAGGACGAATGGCTCACTGCGGTGCCTATTTAGCAAACCAAAGCACGCGCTGACCACCAGGCTCACTCCATACCTGTGGCTCCTCTCAGCACTCTCCCCCTCCCCCACCCCCACCCGCCCCTACCCTAGACCTCTCCAGCCCAAAGGCTTGGCTTCCCTTCCCCCAGCCTCTGAGTCCTGTAAAAACCTGCCATTTTGGCCTCGCACTCTCTTGGTTCCCTTCCCTCCCTCTCCCTTGGCCTTCTTGGTCTTTTGTCTTCCTCTCTTCTCCTCTCTCACTTCCCCCCACCCCACCCCCTCTCATGGCCCGGTCGGTCTTGTCTGGACTCTTCCATATGCCTCCGGCTGAACTCTTCCCCCTCATATCTACATTTAAAAACCTTCTCCTCAAGCGTCCCTAGGAGCGGTCATGTGCCTCTGTGCAGAGCCGCCTACTTGTTCTAGCTTGGTGTCTGTCGCTGTGACAGATAAAAGACTTACCAAAAGCCACTCGAGCCGGGGGAAAGGGTTCATTCCACTTCCACCACACAGTCCAGCGTGGAGGGAAGCCGCGGCAGGGTTCTCGAGGCAGGAACGGAAGCAGAGACCACCACGGAGAAATGGAGGAACGATGCTTACTCACAAGCCTCCAGGATCATACTCAACTACCTTTCTTATAAAGGCCAGCCCACCTGCCCAGGGATGGCTGGGCCCTTCTGTATCAATTAGCAATCAAGAAAATGCCCCACAGACCAATCTGATACAGACAACTCAGTTGAGGGCCCTTCTCCCCAGGTATGTCAAGTTAATAACCAAGATTACCCATCACACTACTGGTGAAATATTTTAGTTACTATGATGGTAGAGCATTCTATTGTATGGGTGACATGTTTCTTTCTCCTCAAGTTCTCCTTTCAAAGTGAACATTTCCCCCGATATTTTGCTAGTAAATAATGTGGTAACCATCTACATGATATAACTGTGTGCACTTGTACAATTATTTCATTAGCATAAACTTCTAGAACGAGAATTTCCGTTCCAGTGGTTCACATCGACAGATTGCCTGCATAACTGTCCCTACTGGTCTTCCCAACACTGGAAGGCAGCTCTCACGTCCCCATCACCCTTACTAACATGAGGATTCTTTTTAATCAACATATCTTTTCATTAGTATTCAGTGAGCACTATCCATATGCCAGGTCCCACTTGAAAAGCTCTCCAGTTACTGTGGTGATTTGAATGAGGATGCTCCCTATAGGGCCGTGTATTTGAACACTCGGTCCCTAGTGGATGAAGTTGTTTGAGGAGGCTTAGGAGGTGTGGCCTGATTGGAGGAAGGGTGTCACTGGAGGTGGGCTTTGAGAGTCTAAAGCCCTTTCCAACTGTTCTCTCTGCCTTGAGCTAGCAGTTCCCGGATGCAAGCTCTCAGCATCCTGCTCCAGCCATCATCAACCCTTAATCCCTCTGAAATCATAAGCTAAAATACACTTTCTTCCTTACATTGCATTGGTCATGGCATCTTACTCAGCAACAGAAAAATGACTGCCACAGTTCTTAGCACCCGAACTTACAATAGTTCTGTGAAAACAGGTGCCCCAAATACATTACACCTGTGTAACCTGTCACACCTCTCTGGGACAGTGAGGCCCAGATCCATGTGACCTGATCAAGGTCGCAAGGCTAGTCAACCATGCTGATGGTGCATGACCCCGGCTCAGCAGCAGCAGAACACAGGACAGCTCTTAAGCTTCTCAAAAACACCCAAATCCTACTTCACTCATTCTACATGCTGAATCATCTTCCCACAGAAAAACCTTTGGAAGATTCTGATTTCGAGGGCAATGGAAGGCTGCTGAGCTAGAGGTCAGGAGAATGCTTGAGTCCAACATCTTGTAGGGAACTGTTTTTCCAAATCTCCTCTTGGCTGAAAATGGCCCAAAATATCTACCATCTCTACCTTACAGTGTCTACAAAGGCTAAAATGATGATTCTTTCAAGCGTGCCTGCTGAGATCTTTCTCTGTGCCCTGATTCTGAAGACAAAGAGGTCAAGCCGGCCCCAAGCATCCCGAGAGAGGAGCAACAGGACCCAAACCAACCCAGCTACAATAGAAGTGGGGAGTGAGGATTTGGGGGGTCAGGCGAAGACCCAGACACCGGAAGCACCTGGGGAATCTGTGAAACAGAAAGCCCCTAAGTCACCCAAGCTGGCCGCAACTATGTTTCTGAAGACACACAGGGGCTAGAAGGAAGTCATGGCCGCTGCCTTAAACCCATAATGGCATTCTTTTCTCCCCCTTCCCAAACTTTACAGAGCATCATTTAACATTTATAATTCTTAAAATATTTTAATTGCTGCGAGCACAGATGGAGGCGTGATTAATTCTGACGGAAATAATGTATGTGAAAGGTGGGAACTCAAAACCCCCCATGAATGGTATTATTGTCAGAGCATGAAGTAACCTAGAATTATGCATAATAGCATTACAGACTGCAGCGCGGGTTATTTTTATGTTCTGCGCTTGGTTTCCGGCTCACCTGATAATGTACAACATTAATCATTTCTTTGCAGTATTTCCTCTAAATCTTAAAAAAACACAAATGTAGAAAAACAGCTGTACAGTACAAAGGGGCCCGTAAAGGCAAGGCTTTCTCCCGTCCCAGATTCTTGGCTTTTGGGTTGTCTTATTAAATAGTGAACTCTAGATTTATGTTTTAACCAGTGGTTTACATGTAAGTATTATTAACATTTCATTCCTGGTACTGCATCTTAATCCCTAAGCTGCGTCTTATCTCCAGCCCTGACTTCTTTTTTCCATTGTGCGTCTAAGGCCTGTGGCCAACATCCAACTTCTCGTGAACTCCACCTAGATCCCCACAGGTATCTTTGTGTTAATTGCCCCAAACCCCTCATGCTCCCAGAGAGGAGAGTCTATCCCACCCCTGCATCCTTCTCTCCCAACTCTGGTGTCCCCCTACCCCAGTATTTCCACTGAAATCTCGAACAGTACTCTAAACAGCTCCTGCTTCCTCCCCCTATCACCTATCAATCAACCAGTGATTTTGCCTTTCCATACTCTCCGTGCTTCCCACTCCTACCCAAGTTCAAGTTACTACCTTAACCATACAAGAGTCTCACTGGCTTCCTGGCCTCCCTTCTGCCCTTCCTACCAATCTACATGGAAGCAAATTTAAGCAACTCCCCTCCCATAAGCCATTCAGAGATCTCATCACCGAGAGAGTCAAGTTCAGTTCTTCAGCAAGGTCCATGAGGCCCGCCAATAATATCACACACAGGCTCTCAGGGCTCCTGGCTCAGGACTGCCTTCCTCCTCCAACCTACCACCGCTCTCAAACTGATTATAGCTCTGAATATTCCCACCCATTGCTCATACTGTTTGCTGCTTTGGCTACAACCCACCTGTGATGCCTAATCTTAGTTGTCGATTGGATACACCTGGGAAGAAGGCTCCTTAAATGAGGAATTGTTCTTTTATCAGATTGGCCTGTGTGCATGTCTTTGGGGTATTTTTCTTGATTGTGGATTGATGTAGAAGGGCTCAGCTATCACTAGGTATCACTACTAGGCAAGTGGGTTCAGTTTATAGGTCACCAGAAAGAAATGAACAAGAGTTTGCCATTGAGTTGATAGTAGAGCAGCCCATTAGCGAGGTGGACAACTGGGTGGTCATAGACTGTAATGGTGGGAGTAGGGCCCTGGGCCACCCAAAGGTGTACATAAACCTGGACAAAGAAAACAAAATGGGGATGTCTGGCTACTATGACCTGCAGTTCACGCAGCACCGTCAACCGTTTGGCTACATCCTTGTCCTCTGACACCCATGGAGCATCTCCACATTAGGTGTATTAATGTGAGGGCAAGTCAGGGGAGATGGCAGTAAGTGCCCTTCCTCTGGGATCTCAGTCAGAGTTCCTGCCTCCTGCTCCTGCTCTCCTTCGCTCGGTGATGGCTGTAACCTGTAAAATGAAAGAAGCCCTTTCTTCCTCAAGCTGCTTTTGGTCATGGTGTTTATCACAGCAACAAAGAGGCAACCTCAGTTCTTAATCCTTCCAAATATGACGTCAACACAAACTTGTCTTGAAAAGTGTCAAAGAATCTGCCAAGCCCTTGGCTCTTAACCCCTGAGGGACTCACATGTGTCGGCCTTGCCCACCGATGTCAGGTTCTTCCAAAACAGAGACCACATACATCTTCAGCCTTGGGGCTCCTATACTTTTACACTTCCCAAAACCTACTATGTGCCAACACCTATTCCAGGTGTCCTGTATGAACAGTTCTCATGAGGACAATGACCCCCTTCTACAGATGAAGAAACTGAGGCTGTAACATCAAGAAACATCTGCCAGGGCATTAAGCAGATGCTGAAACTTGAATCCAAGTCTATGTAACGCCACAATCATTGCTCCTTACATTTTACTGTTCCCTTGTGTATTTTGGAGCTTGGACTATAAAGTCCTGAAGATAAGAAAAGTTCACAATTATGGACAATCTAAGGACAGTGTATTCCCCCCAAATATCAGTCCAAAGCAATCTAGAATTGACAGTAAAACAGAAAGAATATTATGAACAGCTTTTGTAACTAGCCCCCACTCCACAAACCTGCTTTTAGCATACCCGGGCAAGGGCTTCTGGGAGGGCGGTTCAAAGTCCAAAGGGCCCACCACCTTAAGCAGCTGCTTAAGTACTCTACCTCAGTCCCACCAGTTAGCTCTCCCCATGAACAGTCCATCGTGTCCCAAATCTTTCTCTCCACACCCCAACTCCACAGCATCCATAGGCTCACACCACTGCAACAGACCTCAGAACCAGAACCCGTAAAGATTTAAAAGTGGATCCCTTCTGGACAGACGCAGCAATCCCTGTGAATACCTACTGGAGAACCCATGGCAGAAATGGGCAGAGCAAGAGCAAAGTAAGTGCCACAAGTGGTGGGTGGGGCAGGGTCTGGGTTCATGGTCACCTACAAAATAGGAACAGTGGGTGAGCGTGCTAAGGCCCCGTGTGGACCAAACTAAATGCATTAAAAATAAATAAGCTCTTGGCCCCAAGCCTGGCACGCAGTGGATGCTCAACTTGCATCTTCTAAATGACTGAATGAGCAACCAAGGAAAGCTTCCACCTGCCCTTCGCCAGGCAGAATGGGAACTAAGGAGCTGGGAGCTGAGAAGCCCTGTCACTGAGACAGGAAGTTAGAGAAGGCTCCTCTCCCTCCCCAACACAAAATGAACAAGAAACTAGTCTGATCTGCAAGAGTTAACAGAAAACTTGCCTGCTAGGATAAGCAGCAAATACTACTGTGGGCAGCCAGGTACCAACAAAAGACAAAAACCAAAACATATGGACCCACTACCAACTCCAAGCAGCCAGAGCCACACACATCAGACATTTCCTCCCAACTCTGGAGGAGTCACGGAAGGCAGCAAGGAACAGCAGCACACAGTCAGCCTACGCTGGCTGCTTGGCAGAATAAGCAGGCCCTCGGCACGCCCAGAGAGGGAGACAGGCACTCAGGCTCGCCCGCCTCCCGCCACCAAGCTGAAGTCTAGGACCTCACCACACTCCATTCCCCAAAGAACCTTCAGAAGCAGCCACACCCCAGATCCCCAGAGAGCAAGCTCCAGGAAGCCGAGCAATCTGCTCAGGTCACTGGGACCTAGGCACTGGGCTGGAACCTTACCACAGTCGCCTGGCTTCAAAGCCTCAACTTTGGCAGAGTTGCACATGACAAAGAGGGCAGGGATTGGATGTCACTCGTTATAAACCAATGTATGATGGGAGGTGGCTTGACTTGAAAACTCAGATTTCAGAGAGTTGGGTGCTTTTTTGTTACTTGGGGGAAGAAGAGGACACTGAAATCAGCGACTTTTGTCATTGTGATGGGGAACCAAATTCAGGGCCTTTCCTCCCCACCCTATAAGCACTCTCTAGTCTAACCCTGAGCTGCACACCTAGACTCTATAAATGTTTAGTCAGGAATAACCCAGGCCATTCCTGGGCAAATACATAACCCCAGAATATACAGCATTCCTCAGTCTCACTCTCTATTTTCCAGGGTTCCAAAAGTCCAACTTTTTTTTTTTTTTCCAAAGACATGGACTCACTATGTAGTCCTGGCAGGCCTGGAATGTACTATGTAGACCAAGCTGGTCTCCACCTGAGAGATCCACCTACCTCTCTGCCTCCCAAGTGCTGGAATTCAAGGCCTGTGCCACCAACACCCAGCCTTCAACCTCTTATGTGTAAGCAAGAAAAATAGGAATCTAATTTCCTAGAAATCTCTTTCTGAAAGTCCACTGAAAAAGCAAGGCAAATTCTAATTTTGAGGGCTTGCTGCTCCCTAATGTTAATCCAAATAACTTTTTAAAAAGAGCAACCTTGGCAAAATTCCATATAAATGCACATAAGATCATAAAAATAAATCATTTTCCTAGGTGATTATTTTTTTTAAACCAAAAATCAACACCATATGGTTTAAGGGGCTACGAAAAGTTCCTGAAATAGAGGCTGGGGAGATGGCTGAGTCAGTCAGGGATTGGGGGAGACCAAGGTGGTTCAAGGGCGCTTACCGGCCCCCAGCCTAGCCAAACCCAATTTCAGTGAAAGACCCTGTGTCCAAAAACAGGGTGGAAGGCTGGCAAAGTTCCTTACCGGGTAAGGGTGCTTAAAGGAAACTAGAAAAGAAGCATAAACTGTGTTTCCCCCCTGGAGTCTAAGCTTTCTAGAAATCAGAAGAGAAAGGGTATTTCTTCAAATTCCCAAAATGCACAGTTTTCCAAAAAACAAGACTCACGGCAGCCAATCGAAGCCAGCCATATCATCCGGAGCAAACACGGGCATACAAGAGAAAGGTTCAGCCTGGCCCTGCCCAGTCCTCTTGTGGCCCTGGGGTGTCTCCCTGTTGATGTCCCAGCTCACGCTTCTGCCTGGCTCCGCCTTTCCCTGAGTCCCTGTCTGTCTTGGACTCCATGCTGCCCAGTTCATGCGCTGCTGAAAAAGTACACTGCACCTTGAAAACTCAGTCTGTTGAAATGGTGTTCTTAGACACCTGTTCTAAGGGGACAGTGCCATGGGGTAGCAACCAGGGTTCAAATCCTGGCTGACCCACCTGACCCTGGGCCTGTTTCCCTTTATGAAAACCCCACAAGCTAATATGTCTTAAATGCACACTAAAAGGCACTTAGCTGCCTTCAGTCCTCGCCGGACCAACAACTCCAGCCTTAAATGTCATCTCTCACCTGACCTACTTCAAAAGCCTAACGGAGTGCCCTGCCACCCATCTGTGCCCACGCCAATCTCCTTTGCTCCATACCACCGCTGCCAAGGCTTTGCTCCAAAGCACAGATCTGATTACATCACCTCCCAGCTGAAAGGCCTTTGACAGCTATCATTGCTCAAGGGAGCAAGTCCACACTTCTTAGCCTGGCATGCAAGGCCTCTGCAATCTGGCTCTCTCCTCCCAGCCACTCTACCCAAATGCCAGGCACCGTCTGTTCTAGAACAAACCCCCAAGCATGACTTGTTTTCATGCCTCCCAGCCTCTGTTCATTGTGATCCCTTCATCCAGAAAGCACTCCCTCCCACCTGGCAAAATCCGACACATGCTTCACCTCCTCCCTCTGCTCCCTGAAGCCGGTCCAGAACCAACAACTCCTCTACCTCCTCCACCACCACTTCCTCCTCCCCCACGACCTCCTCCTCCTCTCTCCCGCAGGACTAGCTCCTCGCTGGTCACCTTCCCCTAGGGTCCTGTGTGCTACTCTCTCAGACAAAGACACGGGCCTGGTCCTTCAAAGACGTGACAGCCCTCAAAAACTGCAAGAGCCAAAGACAGAAAACCCCAACACCAGGCATAAGAAGCCCTCTTTTGAGTTGTTGGTCAGGGTTATGCAAGAGGCTACCAAAATAGTCTAAGCTATTGCTATTATTTCTATTGTTATTGTCACTGGTCACCCTCCCCCTCAGAGGTGGAAAATTAAGTCCTGATTGCTGAAGACATTATGCACTTCAGACGCAGGGCCCAGAGGCCCCAAAGCCTGGAGTGACCAGAATGCCCCCTCTCCAAGCACTAGCTTTCATGGTACCAGAAGGCATCATGCAAGCTTCCAAAGGAGGGAAGCAACAGACAGTCCTACCCACCTCTGATGCAAAGGAACCACGTACCGGCTAATTTTATGTCAATTTGACCCAAGCTATAGTCACTAGAAAGAAGGGACCTCGATTGATCAAACGTCCCTGGCTGTAAGCAGACAAGCCTGTACAACATTTTCTCAATTAGTGATCAGTGGGAGTGGGCTCAGCCCATTGCAGGCAAGGCCACCCCTGGGCTGCTGGTCCCGGGTACTATAAGAAAACAAGCTATGCAAGCCATGTGGAACAAGCCGGTAAGCAGCACTCTTCCATGGCCTCTGCATCAGCTCCTGCCTCCGGGTTCCTGCTCTGACTTCCTTTAGTAATAAACTATGATGTGGAAGTGTAAGCCAAATAAACCGTTTTCCCCACAACTTGCTTTAGGCCCTATCTCTCATTATAGCAGTAGTAACCCTAACCAGGACAAACCACATCAATGACCAGCAGGGCATGATGACACACACCTTCAGGCATCCTCGGATCTTTGCAAAGGCATGAGCATGGTATTTGTGAGACTGGCTGAAGCTGTTGTTAGTGAAGGAAGCAATGGGGGCCAAGGAAGGTGAAATCTCTATCAGTTCCACTGGCTCAGAACCCAGTCTCCATCCTTAGAGAAAGGGCATCTCTTCCATGGTGGAGAGAGCAGGTATGTTGCCTCATTCCTCCTGGCCTGACTTCAGGACTGTGAAGCTGGTCAGTGGAAGAGGTCCCTCAGGCTTAAACAAAATATTCAAAATGGGAAAGACCAACACACCTGGAAATGGGAGAAAAGAGTAAAGCCCTCAAGTGTAGCTGGACTTAGGTGTCACTGGAGTACTGAGTTCATTCTCAGAAGGAATACCACCTGGGTAGTAAGCAACACAAACCCCTTGTCTTACTGAGCATTCTCCTTACACAAGCTAGGTCCAAAGTCGGTGACTTAAGAAAGACCTGGAGACAAACTGCAGAGGAGCTGATCCCGCCTGGCAAGAGCTAATCCCAGCAGACATGGTCTTTAACAAGACACCCTGTCTGTAAAGAGGATTGCTCCCCCACCACCATCACCCACTTTGGGAGCTCTCTGGGGAAGCCTGCCCTCCTGGCTGGCAACCGCCCCATAGATAAACACATCTGCAGGACCGGAGTGTGGTATGCGGAAATGCTTCATCTAAATAAAATACTATTTACTGTTCTGAACCACAGAGCAAAACACCACCAAAGTCCCAGAAGCCAGTGATACTCTCACAGTCTCAGTAGGTAAATGGATTTTCGTAAAAACCAGACGGCTACTTAGCAGTATTCCTATGCCAATAGTAAAAATACCCCTTTTGGTCGGCCAGTTCCTTCTCTTCCATAAATTACCACCTAAAATTACCCTGCATGTCTGTTCAAAAGTTTTTGTATGGACATCTAATTGTTTAAATAGAAGCCAACCACCTTAGAGAGGAGCATGAAACCAAGTTCTTATTTAGACTTCTATTTAAAAAAATAAAATAAAATAAATAAATTATCAACTCCTCCCCCAGCCCTGAGCTGAGGACTGAAGCCCACAGAGAGAATCCTCTACTGCTGAGCTTAGATCCCTTTAAACTAAGAATTCTTAGAACGCTCAGAACAAGTGGCTCCGTCAGTAGAGGTGCCGCCAAGCCTGATGACCCGAGTTCAATCCCTGGGATCCACCTGGTGGGACGAGAGCAGCAATAACTGCAACCTGCCCTTTGACCTCCACTCTCACCCTGACGTGGGTGTTCTTCCCACACACATAAACATGCTCACACGAAAGACGACGCAAAATAAATAAATTTCAGTTTTTCATCCAACAATGATAAGAAGAGAGAAGAGTCATGCCTGGGTACCTACGAGCCAAGTCTGGCAGTAAGCAGTTTAGAGCGTCTACCTTTGGTCCTGGCACCAACTCCAAGAAAGAGGCATTACTATCCTCATTTTACAAAGAGGGAAATAGGTCAAGTCTCCTATCACAGCTACACACAAAATCTAGGTTCACATGACTCCAAAGGTCATGAGCACAGCTCCACAGTAGAGAGAGAGCACTGGCTTAGTATGTACAGTCTGGTTTGCTATCCCACACCTGAAAAAAAAAAAAAAAGGAGTTGGGCACAGTGGCACACACCTGCTGCACTCAAGATGCTAATCTTGAAAGGAGGAAGAAAGACAGGAAGGAAGGAAGGAAGGAAGGGAGGGAGGGAGGGAGGGAGGGAGGGAGGGAGGGAGGGAAGAAGGAAAGAAAAAAAGGAAGGAAGAGAGAAAGAAAGAAGAGAGCATATATTTGTAGTACAGTGCTATAGTTACAAAATACCTATTATGACCAAGGCACCTTACTTCACACAAGGCAAATTTGAATGTATAAAACAGTGTCCCTGCCAGCTGAGGGATTAAATATAAGAATGTGCTGGCAAAAGCTCAGGAAGGTTGCTATTCATCATATAAAGCCACTTTAATATGTGGTTAAGTTATTCTTCATTAACACACAAATTCCTTTTATTTTTTCCCAGACATAAAAGCACTCAAAAGGCTACAGAGGGAGGGGAAAAAATTTAATGGCAAATTAAATTAGCGAAGTCAGCAATGCTGAGGACTTTGATTTATACATCTGAGTTCACAAGATAATGTGTAGATAAATTTACCGCTCTGAGGACTTCCTTGCGGTTTTGTTCTGAGATTGGCCCAAGCATTCGTCAGAAAAGTATCTTTATTAAAAACTGTACCTAGGAAAAAAAAATGTATCTAGGAAAAATAAAATGGATGCATATTTCTAAACTATCGTGCAAACAAAAATGAGTCACCATACAACAGAAGTTTATCATTAAAACTCGGGTACCTTGCCATTTTGAATTAAACCAAAAATGTTCAACGCCCAAAACACTTTACTCAAAAGACACACGCCATCTAAGGTACAGTATACTATTCCTTCCGGTTACCCAGGCTTTTCCACAACATCTGGACCAATTCAACTGGCACCTCCTTGACATGCTAATAATAAAATCAACAGATAAATAATAAAAGTAATAAAATCCAAACAGATTCTACATCATTATTTCTTTATTTTTTAAAAAAGATACTGCTTATGAGTTACTAAACCTAAATGTTCCCAAACCACAGGGCTGAAAAAATAGACAGTCTAGGACTTATTTCTTTTTTCTTTTTGGCCCCAAAACTTTTACCTGACTCTAGTTATGGCTCTATTAGATTCTTATTTATTTTGTGGGCATGTGTACATGCTCCTGCCATGGCTTGAGAGTAGAGGTCAGAGGACAACTTGCAGGAGTCAGCGCTCTCTCCACCCAGATGGGTCCTAGGAATCGAACTCTGGTCATAGGACTTGACAGCAGGTCTGTTTACCTGCTAAGTCACCTCACCAGGCCCCGATTATACCTTTAAAACTAGCTTCCAGTTTATAGAAAACAGGGACAAAGTAGCACCATAAAGACCACCACATGAAAATGATGTCAGAGCCGGGCGGTGGTGGCGCACGCCTTTAATCCCAGCACTCGGGAGGCAGAGCCAGGCGGATCTCTGTGAGTTCGAGGCCAGCCTGGGCTACCAAGTGAGTTCCAGGAAAGGCGCAAAGCTACACAGAGAAACCCTGTCTCGAAAAACCAAAAAAAAAAAAAAAAGAAAAAGAAAAAGAAAATGATGTCAGAATATAGGGTAATCTACAAGCTCCTTGTCGAAGCTCAAGAAGCGGAGGGAAGCAGTAAACAGTATTTTTCTGTTCTGAAAAAGATTGAGGGCTGGAGAGATGGCTCAGAGGTTAAGAGCACTGGCTGTTCTTCCAGAGGTCCTGAGTTCAATTCCCAGTAACCACATGGTGGCTCACAACCATCCATAATGAGATATGGTGCTCTCTTCTGGCCTGCAGGCTGAACATTCACTGTATACATAATAAATAAAATCTTTAAAAAAAAAAAATTGAAGGAAGAATCAACACAGTATAGAATGAGAATATTTGATTCACTCTTGGTACAAAAAAAATGTTAATAAATGACATCTAGGGGACAATAATATGGAGAGATTATTGTTAATTTTATGTGATAATGAAGTAGTGATGTTTTTTAGTCCTTAGTTAGAAATGTACCAAAGTTGGTGAAGCAAAATTATATAACTGGATTTGCTTTAAAATATCTGACAAACTACTCAACCAGCATTGTTCTGTAGCCAAAGCATGCTTTGCAAAAAAAATACCTATTGCTCCATGCATTTGCAAAACAATGAATTCTCGATTTACCTCCTAAGAGATCTAGAATAAGACCTGAGTGTTTAAAAGTTGTGGCATTTTAAAAAACTTACCTAGTTTCGGGCTGAGAAGATTGTTCAATATTTGTCACATAAGCTTGAGTACTGGAGTTCAGAAAAAACAGGTAGGCTTGGTGGCCTCCTGTAATGCCATCACTTGGGACACAGAGACAGGGGACTCAGGGGCAAGCTTGCTCACTGGACTACTCTGAACTGGCAAGCTCTAGGTTCAGCGAAAGACCCTAAGTAAACCAAATAGAGTGATGGAAGAAGACTGTGGTGGTTAGAATGTGAACAGCCTGCATAGGTTCATATGCTTGACTACTTGGGCCCCAGTTGGTGGAACTGTTTGTGAAGGACTAGGAGGTGTGGCCTTGGTGGAGGAAGAATGTCATAAGGGCAGACTTTAACTCAGTTATCTTCAGTGCATTCTTCTGCTTCCTGCTTACAGTTAGAGACATGAGCTCTCTCAGCTGTTCCTGCCACCAAGCCTTTGCTCCACCCTCATGGTCTTTAACTCTGCAACTGTAAGCCCAATTCAACCCTTTCTTTTACAAGTCTCCTTGGACATGTTTTATCACAGCAATAGAAAAGAACTAATTCCACACTCAACATCACTTTCAGGCCTCTATACATATTTGCACACACAGGTACAGCCACACACATGTGAACACACGCATCTGGTACTACTGTGGATATCACTCTGTATAAATAAAATGCTGATTGGCCAGTAGCCAGGCAGGAAGTATAGGCGGGACTAGCAGAGAAGAGAATTCTGGGAAGTGGAAGGCTGAGGCAGAGAGACACTGCCAACTGCCGCCATGAGAAGATGTTAAGATACCGGTAAACCATGAGCCACGTGGCAACTTATAGATTAATAGAAATGGGTTGATTTAAGATGGAAGAACTGTTAGCAAGAAGCCTGCCACAGCCATACTGTTTGTAAGTAATATAAGTCTCTGTGTGTTTACTTGGTTGGGTCTGAGCTGTTGCGGGACTGGCGGGTGAGAGAGATTTGTCCTGACCGTGGGCCAGGCAGGACCGGAGAAAACTCTAGCTACATGGTACACTTTGCTTAACCCAGATTTTTGCATTTATTTAACTACAGAACCCTTTTCCTCTGCGGTGCCCTTGCGGTTCCATGAAAATTAATTTTTCATGGAAGCCACTTTGGGAACTGCTGTTTGTTTAGACAAATCACCTTGTGGGAAGGTTGTCTTAAGTCACATTCAAGTTAAGAACCTCAGACAAGGCAGCTAGAATGCAGTGGTGGCCAGCTGCAATCCCAGCACTGAGGAAGCTGAATGAAGCAAGTGGGCAGTGAGTTTTGGACTAGCCTGGGCCGCAAAGCTGGTCTCTGTGACACAAACAGATAAATAAAATCACATCTGCATGTCGACAATCTAAGAGCTACTTAGTGCTCCTGTGGCCCGTGCGTCTCTAACTACGCTGTGTCTCTGATATGTTTTGGTTTCTAAATCTCTACAGACACTAAACTCCACTGCAAACCTGCCCTCCACGAAGTTAAATTCTACTTATTCTCATCCATTTCCTCTCAATCCACAGAGGAACAATTTCAAACTCATCCAGATTGTCAAACTACACTTAACTTTTCATTCCCAAACTCCGTTGAGATATTTCCAAGGAACACCAAACACCTCTCTCAGGAGGAGATGAAAATACTCCTAAAATCAAACGTCTCCTGGGTACCACTTCAGGTTTGCCATCACTTACCTCAGAAGCCTCGATTCCCATCTTTATGCAGACATATCCCACGTGTAAGCAGGTCCTTCCAATACTCAGCCAACTAAACTGCCAAAGCATCACCTGATCACACACCATCCCCACTCCACAGTTAAATGCTTTACAGCCACTTTCAATTACTACCTACAATTCTTTGAGAAAAACTACATCCCATTCTACTTAGGATATGCTATACTTTAAAATGTATGGAAATGTACTCAAAAGGAAACAGAAATGGCTAACGAAGAAATATGAGATAGAAGTCAACACCACAAGAATCAGATTTTATGCCTCCCCTGCCTATAGAAGGCCATTTATAACGTTCCAAACACTTTCGTATATACTCTGTCATTTGACCCTCAAAACTCTGGAGGAATCTGTTTTTCATCATAGCAGCACACAGTATCTAGCAGAGCTCAACTTGAAAGCGGACAGCTTGTCAACCCTCAATTAGCCTCTCTATGTGAGGAATGTCAGCTGAGTGGTGGAAGAGTCCATCATTCCCAACAGGAATGCTCTGGCCAGGATCACAGTAGCATACAGGACAGTCTCCCAGGATTTTGCTTGGTGGTAATTACAGATGGCTAACCATTCACAGGCCTTTAGGTCTTCCTACATATCAGCTGGACATGGTGGCGCATGGCTGCAAGCCCGTCACTTAAAAGTGTGAGAGAACAGGATCCGGAGTTCAAGGCTAGCTTCAGCTATTTACTGAGTTTGAGGCCAGCTTGGGCTGCATGGGACCTTGTTTTAAGAAAAAGAAAAACCGGGCTAATGCGATGGCTCAGCACATGAAGGCAAAAAGGGGCTTGCCGCAGGTCTGACAACCTGAACCTGACTCCTGGTGTCCCCTGTGGGAAGGAAAGAACCAACTCCCATAGCTGGTCCCCTGATCTCCATACACACACAGCGGCATGTGCAACACACACACACACACACACACACACACACACACACACACACACACACACACACACATGTATTTTTTTAATTTTAAAACTACCAAAAGACCTTCATCTATCTAATCCACTAGGTACCCGCCTAGGACTGTCCAATGATGTTTCTGTACCACCATCCAATGGAGCCTCCCACTGTTGCTCATGTTAATATTCCCACAGAAAAGCAGCACACTATGTAACCAAGTATTTTTAAGAGCAGACTAAAGACCTTTGAGCAATCAAACCATAATAAGACAAACACTTCATATGTATTAGAATGGAAAATTCTAACATATATGTTGGAAAAAAATAGCAATCACTAGTGTTGTATGCATCTCAAAAAGCAAACAAAGAATGTCAGATTCACAGAGGCAAGGTAGTGCGGGTATTGGGTGCGGTCATTTTACTGTGGTAATATTACACGCTGTATACTTATGACAACTAATAGTGTGCACCAAGAAGAAGATACTCGGTCTTTATTTTCAATACACACACACACACACACACACACACACACACACACACACACACTACACACACACACACACAGTCCCCTGTCTCTGGGTCCCAAGTG
The DNA here is from genome assembly GCF_007827085.1 of Peromyscus californicus insignis. Taxonomy (NCBI): domain Eukaryota; kingdom Metazoa; phylum Chordata; class Mammalia; order Rodentia; family Cricetidae; genus Peromyscus; species Peromyscus californicus. The sequence continues at coordinate 36,914,476 of NW_026294595.1, read as the reverse complement.
ATGGATTACAGGAGGCCACCATGCCTACCTGGTTTTTCTGAACTCCAGTACCCAAGGTATGAAGGATGAGGACTTATCACAAAGCCGGGTGGTGATGTGCGTCAGGAAAAGCCTAAAGATTAGACTGTAAGAAAAACCAAAGGCATGTTTTGAATACCTGTGTTGCAGGTGTTTCATCAGCTTGTAAGACAAGCATCTGAGGTAGCCAGCAGTTTGGTTCTTGAACAATCTCTGAATCACATTCGGTTCCCTGGGCGAGCAGGTCAGGACCCTGTCACAAGACAGGTGGAAGGAAACAAAACAAAACCCAGTCACAATATTTTCTCTGGCAACAAATGAGATGTGGTGATCAGGGGACAGTGAAGTACTCCAAACAGGTGATGTCAGTCAAAAGACAACATGGCACAGAATATCAGTGTTTCAACCAGGCCTCGGAGAGGAGGCCTATCAGTACATGGAACCTTTTCCACGCTCACATATTTCTGGAAGGGAAAGTGGACTATGGTGAACACATGGATAAAAATCATGTGAGGCAGCAAACAACAACAATCATAGCTGATGGCATTATATTTCTGAGTGACCAGACAAAAGAAAAGGCAGAGAACGGATGATTCTTCTTTGATCATTGTTTGAAACAGTCTCCTTTCCAAATCGTGTATAGCCTATAGTTTAAAGATATAGATTAAAAACTTTTATATAAAAATATTTAAAAATGGATCTTCGGCCTGTCTCTTTATTCCAAAGAAGGAGCCAATAATTTTTTTAAGCGACTAAGGTAAGGCAAGACCCCTACTATCAAAAAGCTTATACCCCATCAGGGCAGGGCAAACAGGTGAGCAACTTAATTATACAAGGTAAAAGGAGAAAAACATCTTAAGAAATGCACAGGCATGGATGGGTGGTGGCGGCGGCACATACCTTCAATCCCAGCACTCGGGAGGCAGAGCCAGGCGGATCTCTGTGAGTTTGAGGCCTGTTTGGTCTAAAAGCAAGATCCAGAACAGGCACCAAAACTACAGAGAAACCCTGTCTTGAAAAACCAAAAAAAAAAAAAAAAGAGAGAGAAAGAAAGAAAGAAATGCACAGCCACGTGCCAGGAAGATGAAGGGGGCGGGGTCACTGAAATGTGGGAATAGAGAGGGAAATCTTCATGAGAAATCAGTTTCTGAGTTCCTTTGAGCTATGTCTTAGGGTGATGCAATTTTCAGTTTGGAGAAGAAAGAGGAAGAGCCTTATCAAAGACCAAAGGCTGAGGCAGATGGATGTCTCTGAGTTCAAGGCTAGCCTGGTCTACAGATCCAGAACAGCCAGGGCTGTACAGAAAAACTTTGTCTTGAAAAAGCAAAACAAAAGTTGCAAATAAAAAAAAAAAAAATCACACACCAGAATTAACCAGACCCAAAGTCTATTCATCTCAATGAACTTTTCTTTTGTGGGGGAGGGAGGCAGGTCTTTGAGACAAGGTCTCTCTACACAGCCCTGGCTGTCCTAGAACTCACTATGTAGACCAGGTTGGCCTCAAACTCATAGAAATCTGTCTGTCTCTGCCTCCTGAGTGCTGGGATAAAAAGTGTGCCGCACCACACACAGCACAATGAACTTCTGTACAGTTAGAGCGGCCATTCAGAATGGAAGCTGTGGAGCTCATATTGGATTTTAGACTTTCACTATTCAATATATTTTTGTGCACTTAAGCCACCAAAAACAATCTATGACAGAGTTAGAACTAGAAAACCAATTAACTTCATACCCTCTTTCCTAACCTGTGCCTATTACCTGCAATCAGTCCTTCCTCATCCAATACTTAGCCTTTCTTGTTCCTGTCTCTACATGTTATACTGTATCCATATGTACATTTGTTTATATATGTGCATAGAATAGTGACTAGATTCCACATATGAAGAATATAACATATGGCTTTTCCCAAGAATCTAATGAGACGATTCAATCAATATTTTAGTTTATTTTTATTAATAAGTTGATATGCAAATCCTGTGCCAACCTATCAAAACTCCTAATCACTTTGTAGTAAGTTGTTTTGTTTTGTTTTTTTTCCTTTCTTTCTTTTAGGCAGGGTTTCTCTGTGTAGCTCTGGCTGTCCTGGAACTCACTCTGTAGACCAGGCTGGCCTTGAACTCACAGAGATCTGTGGTGATATATTGTGTACCCTAATAAAATTTGTCTGAAGATCAGGGGACAGAACAAGCCACTAGATTAAACATAGAGGTCAGGCAGTGGTGGCACACACCTTTAATCTTAGCACTCAGGAGGCAGAGCTCCATCTACATCTCTGTGAGTTCAAAGCCACCCTGGACTACATGAGATTGACTCAGTCTAGAAGAGAAACAGAGCCAGACAATGGTGGCACACACCTTTAATTCCAACACTTGAGATCTCATGCCTTTGCTTGGGAAGCACACACACCTTTAATTCCAGGAAGTGACGGCTGGGCAGAGAAAAGTGTATAAGGGGTGAGAAGACGGGAACTAAGGGCTTTTCAGCAGAAGCATCCCTTTTGACTAGAGGCCTTTCGGCTACAAAGCCTTTTAGGCTGAGGAATTGGTGAGGTAAGAGGTGGTGATTGTGGCTTGTTCCTTTGTTTTTCTGATCTTTTTACTTCAATATCTGGTTCCAGATTTTTTTTTTATTAAAAGACAATTTAGATTTCGTACAACAGAGATCCACTTGCCCATGCCTCCCGAGTGCTGGGATTGAAGGCGTGCGCCACCACCACCCAGCTTTGTGATAAGTTCTCATCCTTCATACCTTCTCACTCTCTTTACTCCAACTGTGTGCCGTTAGCATTTTCCCACATTCTTTGCAAGAACCTTTTAAAGTTGCTTCCCATTTTGTGGGAGCCAGTTTAATTAAAAATAGATAATATAAACCATAAATCTATGTAAATGGATAGGGTTCATCTAAGGCAGAGGTTCTCAGCCTGTGAGTTATAATCCTTTTGGCAGGAGTTGCATATCAGATATCCTGCATATCAAATATTTACACTATGATTCATAACAGGGGCAAAATTACAGTTATGAAGTAGCAATGAAAATAATGTTATGGTTGGGGGTCACCACAGCATGAGGTACTACTGTATAAAGGGTCGCAGCGTTAGGAAGGTTAAGAACCACGGCTCTAAGGCAAGAACAGCAGTGAGGTGACCACAGTCAACTCCACTAGGTTGTAAAACGCTCCTCACACAACCCAAGTGACAGGTACTGAGCAGCTCTACATTCAGTGTGTACCCATATATAAACGTTAGGAAAACTCTTTTGTTTTCCCCTTGGAAAAGCTCTGGTATTTCCTTCTCTCCCTTACTGGATAGTCTGGCACATTCTGCTTTGGTAATCACTGTCTCAGGCAATAATAAGAATTATTTTCCTCAGAGAGGTTCTAAGTCATGGTAGCGCTAGGGCTGGTTAACTCAGCAGCTGAGAAGAAGCCACTGTGGTTTTAGGTACCGTCAACCTTTGCATGGTGTTAGACCACTCCGAGCTTCAGGTGATGCTGAAGCTAGGCAAGTCGTAATTGGTGTCACAAACCTGCTCATTAATCGGCCACTGACAGCAGGTGCAGTTATACTACAATTATCCTGATGCAAGATTCTCTCCCTGGGGCAGGAGACACACCCAGCTTACCCATGAATATGTGGACGATTAAAAAGTCATCACAGGCAGAATTGTGGCCCTGCAGTGGGTGGGGCGGTGGTGGCGCATGCCTTTAATCCCAGCACTGGGGAGGCAGAGGCAGGCGGATCTCTGACAGGCCAGCCCTGTCTATGGAGTGAGTTCGAGAATGTCCAGGGCTACACCGAGAAACAAAATAAACAAGGCAGAATCATGGTAGGAAGTCATGTTGTGAGTTTTTAACAGCAATGCCCCACCACCAACCCATGCCCTGCACTCAAGCCAGTGAATCCTGGATGAGCCTCAGCCTAGGCAGAACAACCATCCAACTAAGGCTAGTTCTCATTCTAAATAAATGAACAGTGGTGGTTGGTCTATTTCACAAGAAGCAAGGGAGGCCAGGATACAGAAAGCTGTTGTATGCAGAACTGTTGCTGGAGGTGGGGGGGGGGGGGGGGTAATGAGAGAACTACTCTTTCATCTCCGTGGATTTTTTTAAATTCACACATCTAGGTCCACATCAGCAAGTACTCAACAAACATTAATAATTGATGTTACAAATCTCAAAGAATTTAGAGCAAAGCCTGGCAGTGAGAGGGGATCATAATACACTATATGGGCATCATGACCCGTCCTAAGTTTTTAGAAGTTAATTCAATACCCCTCTACACACAGAGACTATATCCCTGCAGAATGTGGACAAGCCTATGCTTTCCAGACTACAGGGGCGTACGTCATAAAGACATTAAGAATGTTCAGCCTTTTGCCTTTTGGGCCAGCCAATACCACCTCTAGACATCCATGCTGTGCTGGCCAGATGTTTTTGTTTTCTTATTCTCCGTCTCTTCCCCACAAGAACCTCCTCTGTGGGACACTGTCCCATCTTGTGGGTTTAATGGGGTCTGCCAACTGGAACTCTTCTCTGGCCAATCCGGGTCCTTTCACATTGTTCTCAGGTTGGCACTGACAGAAAGAGGCAGCTTTCTGATGATAGGAGGTTTTGGAGCTACCGGGAGCCACAGGCTGAGCTAGGCCTCGGTGACTTACATACATGCATCCCGTCTGAGGCAAAGAGCTCCAATAGCCTCAAGGGAGATTTCGGTCCAAAGATATCAAAGGTCAAAGTGGATTATCTGGTGATGGTAACATATGCAATAGACTTAGTAACCAGTCATTAAAACAGGGCCAAAGAATGTTTAACACAGAGGATGCATGTATGACAAGAGAAAGTGTATCACATGATCACATACTGAGTCTAAACTGCAGAGGTGCAATATATGCGTTTTTACTTGTATATCTTTCACATCTTCAAAACTGTATGTCACGTAATATACCATTTTGCTTCAGTACATTCTTGGTGCGAAAAGGCCACGCACAGCTACCTGATTCTTCCACGCTCTCCACCCTTCCGGGGTGCGTGACCCTAGGCATGCCGGGTGAGGCAAGGAACGTGCTGAGTCACGGTGGTTCTGTTAACTGGCTGAGCATTGTGAGTTCACGTCTATTTACAATGAATAGTGGCTGGGAGACTTTGGGACTAATACATTCTCTCATGCTGATGGCAAAATCCATGCCGAAACCCATGGTCTATGCCCTGTCTCTGCAACATTTTTCTTGCCTTGGACATTTCTTTCTAGAACATTCTCCTCCATCACCCACACTCACAGAAGCCCCTTAAAGACAATAGTCACTCTACAGAGACAACTGACTAGCAAGACAGCAAACAAAACCAGAATGCCTTTCACTCACCTCCAGATAATGCTTCTAAGAGCCTTCTTCACGGAAACCCTCTTTCTGTTGCTGTCCCCTTTAGGTACACTGACCGCCTTCCGACTTTACTAGGAAATACTACATCACAACGTTCTCTTCCGCTTTCACTTCCCTGAGGAGAGAGCAACCGTCTCAGATTTACCAGTCAGTGAACAGACACTGACACATCTGTTTAAATGGGGTTAAACCCCGTTTCTTAATATTTTGCAAAGATATTCCTCCAAAAGTTAAGTTTCAAAAGCTGACTATGAAGATACAAGCTGTGTCACATACCCGTAATCTCAGCACACAGAAGCTGGGGCAGGGAGAGCACAAGTCTGAAGCCGGACTGGGCTACTCAGTCAGGACCTTCTGTCACAACCAACCAATAAATAAATGCCTTATACGGACAAGTTGCTCGATCATAAAAGGGCTTATATGGAGTCACTGAGATGTCTCAATGGGCCAAAGGGCTTGATGTACAAGATCAACAACCTGAGTTCAATCCCCAGAACCACAGTGGAAGAAAGAACTAATGCCAAAAGTTGCCCTCTGAACTCCACACACACACAACATGGCATGTGCACCCAGGCTTGCACACGCACAGATCAAATAATAAATAAAAGCTGTAAAGTAAAAAAGCTGGCATCTGCTCGGTGGTGGTGGTAGCACACACCTTTGATCCCAGCACTTGGGAGGCAGAGGCAGGTGGATCTCTCATTAGTTTGAGACCAGCCTGGTCTACATAGTGAATTCTAGGACATTCAGGGCAACACAGAGAAACCCTGTCTCGAAAAACCAAAACCAAAACAAACAAAAAAAGCTGGTATCCTAGCATATGATTTCATTTTGAACCTGTTAAAGTTCATTGACAAACGGTGTAGTTCAGTGGTATATGTATTTAGCATGTCATAAAATCTAGATTTGATTCTCAGTATTACCGAAAATCCTGACCAGCTTCCAGACTGAGGGTCCAGCCACACGTAGTACTCCTAAACAGGCAGGCAGGAACACAGTAGACCAAGAGTGAAAATGGGTCACTGCACCCTCCTCCTACTTCACCATTTAACCACAAAGAAAGACTTGCATGGCATGAAAAGTGCTACAAAATCGATCTATGTACTCCATAGGAAGGGCACGTGAATCCAAGAAGGGGATATTCAGCCAGGCTTTATACTTAGTCTGAGAGAAGCCAAGATGAAAGGCAAAGAGTGTGTTCATCTTTGTTTTTAAAAAGACGTAGATCTGAGGAGGGATCTCCTCAAGAATGCTATCAGCAATACACATCTGGAATATAAATCACTGAAGCGTACTTGATTAAAAAAGAAAGAAAGAAAAGAAATTGAAAGTAAACAAATGATTAGTCAGAGAGAGGTATGTGACTTTCTGAAACTCTCCTAGGGAGAAATATTCAGTTATCATTATTAGAGAACTGTTTTTAATCCTTCATATCAGAGCAGAGATAAAGCCCTGGGGTTCTCGAACCAAAATAACCATAAATGAAACACTGTGAGAAACTGCCACACGTTCTGTCTGTCAGGCCTTAGTGAATTCACAGGTGACTTCCGTGAGTAAAGGTAGATAGAGGGAGAGAAAGGACAACAAGGACCTGCTGGGCTCAAGTTCAGCTCCATCACAGGTGACATCAGGCAAACCAATCTGACTTCCTGGGATCCTGGTTGACTCAACTGAGAGGTTTGGGGATAAAATAGGTATTGTAGCTCTTTACGATTGCTGTTACACTGTTCTGCTATTACACACGGGCTCCAAAATTCCTAGATTTCCCCAACTCTTGTAGTCACAAAGTTGCAATGTGATTCCATTCTGGGGATAATCCATAAGAAAACAAAAACCCAGGAAGGCTGAAGAGCCCTAGAGAGCAAATGCTTCTGTAAGCTGGGGGAGAGGCAGTTTTACAACTACAATAGGCATTTAAAAGACAGTTCAGAGTCAAGCTTGGTGATGCACACCTTTAATCACAGCACTCGGGAGGCAGAGGCAGAGAGAACTCTGTTGAGTTAGAGGGAAGCCTGGTCTACATAGTGAGTTCCAGGGCAGCAAGGACTATAGTGAGACCCCGTCTCAAAATAGCAAACAAACAAACAAAAAATAGTTAAGAAAAAGACCGTTCGAGAGACTTAACACAATTCCCCAGTGTGTGTGACATGTGTGTATAAACTAAAAGTTCCACAATAAAAATAAAATAAAGTTTGTTCTCCACACACACACCCCCACCAACAAGGCCTCATGTATACTGGACAAGAACATAAACCCATTTTTCTAACTAGAAAATTCTCAGTCTAACAGAAACAAAATCTTTACTATTGAGTTTTAAGTGCCTAGTCGAAACAGACCCAACTACCTCCCAGCTATTCTGGCAAGCCTCATTATAATATGGATTATAGCTTTACTAGCCCAGGGACAGGGCTTTTAATGTTCTCTGGGAGATAAAGAATTAATCAGCAACCCAGAAAAGAAGTTGTCTAAAAATGGATGATTTAGTCAAAGTAATTCCATTGTCTCTAAAATTATGCCCTCAATCACCCAGCATCAAAACCCCACTATGGCATCAAATACATTTTATGTGGTTAAAGAGACAAAATGTTCTTCTGGCTGTTATGGGAAGCAGAAAAGGGCTGACTGACTATGAATCAGTTATGTTTTAGCTCCACAACAAACATGAAATATGATAATTTAGACATTCTGGTGGTTGAACCAAAAAAGCAGGAAAATCAATACTTGCGAGTTCCAGCAAAAGTTTGTGGCACCAGGAACATGGAAGTGACCTTACATTTATTTCTGGACTTCCCTGCCTCCACCAAAAATCAATGACACTATTTTCCATCCCTTGCTGACAGAATCACAGTAGTTGAGAAGCCAGGACACGTCCAACTTGGCAGGTAGGAAGAAATCTCTAGGAAGGGGACTCGAGTAATGTCAGACACCAAACTTTCTTTACTAGGCATACTCATTGTAAAAGCACCAAGATCTATTTATGATGCTTTTTGACTGACACCCACAAGCATTCTGGCTGACACAAACTTTGCAGATTGTAGGGAAGTCCCTGTGAGCTCTTTAAGTAGCCCAGATGAGAAAAACACTCAGAACGCCACCATAATGAGCACCTCACAGGCGCTCATAAATTCTTTCATTCCCAGCAATCAAGAAGCAGCTGTTAAAATCCAGGAATCTTCCTAGTAGCAGATCTGAAATACCTCCGGGCTGCCCGGAGAAACTTCACAACTGCTTTCTTCTCTTCCTCCCTCCCCCACCCCAGGAGTGCCAGCCTGGCAGGATAAGGACGACCCAGGAAGGGGGGAGTGGGGTGAAGGGGAGTAGCGGATCTAGTGAAAGCAGAGACGCAGGCTCCCTTCTTTTTCACCACAAAGAAAAATCAACTCCCCGGGCCAGCCAACCAGGTTTCTCCTTCCGTCCCCCAGCACACTAACTTCGGCCGTCTGATGAGTCTGGCATTTCCAGAGTTCGCGACCTCGGCCGCCCCGAGCCCTTTCCTAAAAGATTTTGAACCAAGGAGCCAACAGCGTCTGAACTCCTTTCCAGGTTAAGACTCAGCTTGCCTTTACCTTTTAACCCGCCAGGACGCTACTTCTGGGGTCAAGTTCAAGATGAAGGTGCCCTCCTCACCTCCCTGAGTTCACTCCGCAGGAAAATGTAATACTGAGACGAGTCCCACTACTCCAGGCACAAGGATCCGGGGCTCCCAAGCAGGAGCCTAGGCAGCCTGCAGAAGACTGTCACAGCCCGGCGTCCCCCGCCCTCGGCCGCGGCGCCGCGTTTCTACCTGGCCACGGCCGCATTTCCTCCCGGAGCCTTTACACAATAAGTAAGTTTTGGGAACGCCAGTCCAGAGATCTTGCTGTCTGCAAACACGCTACACAATGCCCAGGGCTTCCTTCCCCGCCAGCCGTTCCGGAAAGAACCGCGCCGAGCCCGGGGAGCCCCCCTACACACCCAAAAGTCCTCCAGGAAGAACCTGAATCCTCATAATGCTTCCAAAAGTAATCACTCATCGCCCAAGGGCAAGGGGACTCGCAAACTTGACACGACCCTCCACTTAGCTGGCACGAAAAGAAAAATCTTCAAGGTCTAATCCCAAGCCATCACCCCACCGCCGCCACCACCACCAAGGAAAGAAATTCGCGTGCATATGCGAGTCGCAGCCTGCAGGAGCGAAGCACACCCTCTCAAGCCCACAGCGGGCGAGACGATTTTCCCAGCTGAAGTTCGCTCGGCAACTTCGCGACCCGCGCAGCGCGACACTCGAGACCCCCGCGGTGCCATGCGCCCCTCCCGCATGTCTCCCCCACCCCCACCCCAGGTGCCCTGCGCAGCCCAGGCCCTGTCTAGCCAAGGGACGGAGGAGGCGGACGAGGGGCGGCTGGGAAAGTCTTGCGAGCCGCGTGATCCCGGTGTCCCCCCCCGCCGGCCCGGCTCTGCTGCAACCCGTTCCTCCCGGCGCGCAGGAAACGGCCTGCACCGACTCCCCGGCAGCGCCTAGCCCGAGGCCGGGAGCACCGGGCATGTCCGCCCGCGCCTCTTCCCGGAAAGCTCCCGCTGTGCCCGGCCGAGGAGGAGGGGGGACGTCCCGAAACTTTCCCACCAGCCTGGCTCTCGTTTCCCGGGCTGCAACCCGGGACCCTTCCTCCCCGGCCATCCCGGGCAACTGAGCCGGCTGCGGACGCCCGGAGGCCCGCAGCGGGCGCCCGGACAGCTGGAGTTACCTGCTAGGAAAGTTTCCAGCGCTCGACGCCGTTCCCACCCCGGGGGCCGGGCCTCAGGGCGCGGCGGGCTGGGCGCTCGGCGGCTGCGGCGGCTCCTGCGGCTCCCGAGCCGGGCTCCCGCAGCTGCCACCGCGGAGGCAGCGCTCGGGCCCGTCCCCCCGCCTCGCTCGGCCCACACCGGGACCTCATTGGCAGCGCGAGTCCCCGCCCTTGCGCGTGTTCCGGAAGGCACCTTCGCTGTGCGCGCCCGCTGGGGCTACGCCTCCCGCGCCCCTCCCGACTGGAAGCTGCCGGGGCCCGGGGACCCGCTGGGGCGCGGCACGCGAACTTTCCGCCCGGCGCCTCCGCTCCTCCTCTCCCGGCCCGTTCCCTGCGGGAGGCCAAGCTTCCTTTGAGAAGGCTGCTCCCCTGGGGCTCCCTCCTCCTGGACGCCTGTGGGACAGGATCAGAAGTGTGATTAGTCGCCCCCCACCCCGCTTTTTTTTTCCCCAGCCGCTTTAAAATCAGTAAAGTGGCCCGGCCTTTGGTCTACACTGCTCTCTAAAAGCATTGGAGGAGGACATATGAGAGCAATTAGCCAAGCTGGAGTTTCCGCGGATGCCTTAGGGTGGCTTTGTTGGTTTTTCTTCCCCTCGCTTAACTATACACAAACAAACACATTTTTTTCTGGTTCCAAAATGAGCTAAGAGAGATGGACAGTGCATCTCGCTCACTGCACCTTTTTCTTTCGCAAAAATGAATTGGGGGGTGCTCGGGGATCAGTGACTGTCCAGGGTCGGGGGCCCACCGCCTCCTGGAAGTCTGTGGCTGGGGATGCGGTCTGGGCTGAGTCCACTGGCCAGCCGCGTATAGCTTTCTTGTCAGGAGGAGGAGTCGTGGAGGGGAACAGACAAAGATGCTATTATTAAGTAGGCTGGTGGCAGTAAATTAAACTCCCTAGTTCCCAAAATGTTTTGTTATTCCCAACAGACAGAAGTCCAAGAATGGCCTGGGGATCTGGGAGACCTGGGTCCTCCAGAACTTCCCAGCCATCCAGACAGCCCATTTACGTGTAGAAGGCTCAGCCCCACTCTATTCCCAAAACCCTTTGGACCCCCTTTCTTTGCAGAAGGATCAAGTATAAATTCCAAAAGGAACTGTGCACAGGCCGTTCGTGTGCATAGAGGGAAGAATACAGAAGTTGCTATAAATGGGTTTATTGGCAACCCCTAACCTTTGCTGTGGCAAACCCGCCTTTAAAGACAACTGTGTTTTAAACAAGTTTCCCTGTAAAAACTTCAGCCTCACATAGAGCTTCCCAGTATAAAGATAGCAGCCGGAATGGTGTTCGTATTTAAAGTTCCTGTGAAAAGCGACAGGAAGCAAAGGCCACTCAATAAAATAAAAGATGACTGAAATGTGCTGGGTATTTCTCACTCATACATTCAAAGGCCTGATTATCACTGTATTTATATTAAGCAGCAAAAGTATCTCAGGCTTCCCTCAAGCAAAGCAGGACATGAATATTCAAAGCAAGTAAGAGCAGAACAGGGGAAGTCCAGGAACAGCCCCTCCCCGCTCTCAAGTGCCTGCCTGGTTGTCGAAAACCAGGGTGATATTTGATTAACTTCTCTTGAAATACAGGGTGTGAAAGTTACCAATCTTTCAACCACAGATAACAAAGACAGCAACAATAAGACATTGAACCAAACAAAAGACAAAAACTCAAAGATCAGTCCAGTCTGGAACCCTAAGAATAAATAGGACAGATTCCTGCTCAGGCTTGTCTGCAGTGGGCAAAATGAGTAGGTGATGGAGGAAATACATAATTTTTTTGCACATTCTTCTTGGACTATCCTTAGCTATCTTTCCAACTTGAATGAAATTGCTTAAAGAACTATGAAGACCATCAAATTTCTTCCTCTCTACCCTCAAACTTAAGTAGCAAAATCACAGAAAGTAAATATGCTAATTTCCTGCATCATCTTTATTTCGGGTTGAAAAGGGTTTGGTTTTATAGTTTCAGAAGTCAAGGACGCTGACCAAGTAATCTCATCATGGCCTAGCTCGGGGTTCTTAGCATTCTGCCCAGGCAGAGAGCTAGCAATCTGAAATTGGTACACAGAAGGGCCCTGTTTCTCCTTCTTGTAGTGTTTATGTAATCCGAACTACAAGTTATTAAGCACAACCGGATCTCCTGCTTTAAACGATTACCATTATATACAGAATGTTGTACTAAGAGCCTCAAAGCTGTCTTAACCTGTGAGTGAAAATGATACATGTTGCAAAAGCCAAGCTCAAACATACAACAGAGTAAAGAAAAAAATCATGGGTGAGAATAGAAAAGGGAGCTGGGGGCACATAAAGATCTGTTGTGTAAGGACAGCCACAGTCTCTTCTAGATTTCCTAAGAAGTGTCTTCTTGAGCTGGCCCCTGCACTCGGGAGAGATGGCCCGTCTACCCCTCACCACAGGCGAGGGTGGACAAGACCCTGAGGGCATGCATGTAGGGGAGGACTGTGGCCCCAGTGGCCGAGACTGACCAGCTTGGCTATCACCCAGGCCCACAGTCGGGCCTTGGGTTGACCCTTCCTAGCATTTACTCCCTTTAGGACCTGCTGGAGCTTGTGAAAGGACTTCTGGAAAGATACCCACAAGTTCTCCCAGATTATAGAAGGCCATAGGATACCCCAGAGGAGTTCGGGTGAGGATCCAGGGATGATGGTGTACCAGAAACCAGAGGCCAGACTCATTGCAATGAGCATTTGCCAGTAAAGCTGATGGGACAAAGGTCTATTATATGGCACACCGAAGCCTCCAAAGCCACCAGGATGAATGAAGAGGTGCTGGAGAGGCCGGAAAGATGGAGACACGAGATTTTTCTGATGGTGGTGGTGGTGGTTTGGGGGGGGGGTTGTTTTCTTGCTTGCTTACTTTGTTTTGTTTCCTTATGTGGGGGGCACAGCAAGGATGAAGGGATGATATGGGGAGACCGGGAGGTGAGCAGAATTGGGGTGCATGATGTGAAACTCCCAGTCAATAAAGAAGTTAAATTTAAAAAAAAAGTCTCTTCTTAATATGTAAAGAATTAGCTGAACACAAGTTCAAACAGTGAATTTTCATGCTTTAAAAACAATCTGCAGCTGGGTGGTGGTGGTGGTGGTGGTGGTGGCGGCGGTGGCGGCGGCGGCGGCGGCGGCGGCGGCGGCGGCAGCAGCAGCGCACGCCTTTAATCCCAGCGCTAGGGAGGCAGAGGCAGACAGATCTCTGTGAGTTCGAGACCAGCCTGGGCTACCAAGTGAGTTCCAGGAAAGGCGCAAAGCTACACAGAGAAACCCTGTCTCGAAAAACCAAAAAAAAAAAAAAACCACAATCTGCTTTTCCCTTAAAAAAAAAATAGAAGGTGCTTTGAGTTGGTTATTAGACAACTTTGTATTTTCCGGGGCAACAGAGGCTCAAGAATCACCACTTGCTTTTCTTGGGGCTCTCCACTCAGCCAGTTTTAAACGTTCCCTAATTCCTTGTCTGTTTATCACAAGTGGAAAGAAATAAGAGGGAACCGTAGATGGCACAGATATTATGTACCACACACATTCCTCACATATATATGTGATATGCTGGGTTCCATTTGTAAATTTTCTGTCACTTTGCCAACATTATAGCTTTTCTCAGCAGACCGAAAGAAAACAGCAACTATTAAACTGGTTATTTTACGGTACAGTTTACTGCCCAGGGCAAAAGACTGAGGCAGCCTGAGAAAAGAATGTGCCTTGTGAGTGTTGGTGCATTTCTCTGCCTTGGTCAGATTCCTAAGTAGTTCTATTTTAAATCAAACCTAAATTAGGGTCATAGCCAGTGTTTATTATGGGATGTGTAGTATAGCGCACATAGTAAGAAGTAAAGAGTTTACGTTAAAATTTAAACGCCAGATGAAATTTTAAAAATTAACAAGACAAGGTAAGAAATCCAAACTGAAGCACACACTTCTTCTTTGAAGGGTCATTTAATAGTTACAGAGTTCATTCTTCTCCTTTGGTTCGTTCATTCCTCCTCTGCTTTCGAACATTTGGAGTTGGAAATCATTTGGGAGAAGCAATGAAATCAAACACCCTTATACAGTCCCTGCATGTGCAATGATCCGTAGTCACACATGTTTGCTAACACCATGGTCCGATGGGCTAATGGCAGACATTCGTCCAGGGACTCAGAAATCCATTGCTGCGCTCGGTTAGCCAGGCTGTCGAAGCAGTCACAGGACGTACAAACCACTCGCAGGTCTAGGGCACGGCCTGCCAGTACTGTAGGAACTCATCCCACATAGGGCAGGCAGTGAACTATTTAAACGGAAAGGAAATCCGGTTAGGGAAGAAAGTAGGAGAAACAGATTCAGATAGACTCAGGGTTCACATTGCGTTAGGAGATATGGGAACAGAGCTGGAAGGATGGCTCAGCAGGTAGAGACATCTGCCACCAAGCCTAATGACCTGAGCCGGATCCCTGGAACCAACAGAGTAGAAGGAGAGAACCACCTCCCAAAAGCTGGTCTCTGGAAATGAATAAACCAATACATGTAATAAAACCTTTATTTATTTATTATTTATTTTGGTTTTTTGAGACAGAGTTTCTCTGTGTAGCTTTGGTGCCTTTCCTGGAACTCACTTGGTAGCCCAGGCTGGCCTCGAACTCACAGAGATCCGCCTGGCTCTGCCTCCCAAGTGCTGAGGTTAAGGCATGCGCCACCACCGCCTGGCGTAATAAAACTTTTTAAAGACCATGGGACTAGCTGAAGTCCTGGGAAGGTCTGGCTGAGGGTGACAGGCAGTGTGACCAGTTGTGTTGTTATTGTTGCTTCAGCTGCTGTTGCAATCTAAACTGGCCCGGTACTTCAGATCCTCCTGCCTCAGCCTCCCCAGGGCGGGGATTACAGGAGCACACACTAGCTGGCTAATATTTTAAAAATAGATTTATTCAAAGTCAGGCGCTGGTGACGCATGCCTTAATCCCAGCACTCGGGAGGCAGAGCCAGGTGGATCTCTGTGAGTTCCAGGCCAGCCTGGTCTACAGAGCAAGATCCAGGACAGGCTCCAAAACTACACAGAGAAACTCTGTCTCAAAAAAACAAACAAACAAAAAAAAAAAAAACAAACAAAAAAAAGATTTATTCAAATCTTCTGATTGTGAAATGACCTGAAGATGGAAACAAAATTTTCCTTTTTCAGAAAAGGTGAGGTAATGCAATTGGGTACTAATCCAACTACCATCTGCTGAATCTACTTATGATAATACAAAAGTAGCCTGTTGATTTGGAGAATATACAAGGTATATTTTACAGTCTCCTCCTTAGAAGTATGGCTTCCCTTTTTTCACCAAGCTTTGTAAGAAAAGGCACTGAAATCAGAGTTGTGACATCTAGGCTGCTGCTCCGACTTTTGCACAGTTTGTGATTTCGGGCAATCCATCTAGTCTTTTCGGCCTGGGGTCCTAGGCTTCAAAATAAGAAGAATATAGAATGCCTCACAGATCTGTTAGAAGAATAAACAAGATAAGATTTGTAAAAATTTAATACGTTGGAAAGTAGTCTGTAAAGGTTCATGTTTAGTTAATAGACAAGATGTTTTTCCTCTCTTGTTCCTGGGACCAGTGTGCTTGGAATAATCAGAACAATCCAGAATGCCCACATCTCCACTCTGAGGAAGAGTGACTTAATGATGATTCAGTAGTAGATAATGACACCAATTAAGTTCTCAGGGTCTCATCTGGGGGTAAATTGGCAGTTCTTGTCTCAAACAGAAGCACACAGGAACCGTTTACAGAGATATGAGTTCCTCCCATGTTAGTATTACAGAGGAGAGATTATAGTACACATCCTATATTGATATACCTCACTTTATGCACATCAGTGTCCAGATTGCTTCTTTGTTTTGAGACAGGGTCTCATCATGTAGTCCTGACTGGCCTTGAACCCCCTATGCAGAACAGACTGGCCTCCAGTTCACAAAGAGCCACCTGTCTGACCGCCCAAGTGCTGGGGTGAAAGGCATTATCACACCCAGCCTGGAAATTAATTTTTTGTTTGTTTATTTGTTTTCATTTGGAGACAGGCTCCCACTGTGTAGTTCTGGCTGTCCTAGAACTCACTATGTAGACCAGGGTGGTCTTGAACTCACAGAGACCTGCCTTTACTGGGATTAAAGGCATGTGCCAACATACCTGGCCTTTGGCTTGGAAATTCTTAACAAAATAATATATCAGTGTAAAGGAAATGTTTCCTTTAAGAAATCCTAGCTGAAAATTTTTGCAAGAGCCATTACTATCTTATTTATACTACTAATCAATGATTGTCCCTTTGGTCCTATAAAATAGTGAGCCTAAATACTAGTGAGATTATGAACCTGAACCTCTGCGAAGAGTTTTGTAAGAGCAATTGTTAAGCAAAGCTGCTTTGCATCTGAACAAGGTGCTATGCACTCATCATACCAGCTCTTGGAAGGCTAAGTCAGGAGAACAGCCATGTTTGAGGCCAGCCTGGGACTTTAACTGCCTTGCAAAATTGGGCACAGTAGCACATAATGTCACACCAGCACTGGAGGTTAACCCAAGAGAACTGAGATTTGAAGTCAAACCTGGACTACATAGGAAGCACTTGCTCCAAAAGGAAGAAAGGAAAGCAAAGGGCAGGAAGGGGGCGGGGCATAAATACAGCATGTTCTGACAAACTGGAAACTCTCGTGATCACCTTGACAGTCACACAACCCAACCTTGAAATGGATGAAGGCTGCTGGTGTTATTGGGGAAGATAATCAATTTGATGGAACTGAAGAGTTTTGACTACAAGAAGACAATGTAGTATAAAGGCATTAGCAACTCATGCTAAAAGGAAAGTATATAAAACAGGATTCCTACTCTAAGAAAGCCATTTTGAGCTAGTATCCACATTTTAGTAATTATTATTAACATGAAACAGTAGAAGAAATGAAATCACTTTAGCACTTAAAATTTAACTCTTAGAAGGTCTTTCTGTCTATGCAGCAGTCTAGTAAAGATCTAAACATCTTAGAATTGAGACATACTGTTAAAACATCAACTCTTGTCTTCCTTGTGTGTGTCATGTCTGTGTCAATGGCTGTAGCAGGAGTCATGTGTGCCTAAGAGAAAATAGACACTCTGTAAATATCAGGAGATATTAAACTACGAGGCTTCATTAAAGGGGTCACCCTTACCTAGGGCATCTGCTCTGAAAACCAGCTGCTTGGTAAAAATAGATTTGGCTACTTACCTCTATCTCAAACCCTGTTACCTTTCAATGATTTCCAAGGTCTTCCTAAACCAGCTTCTGTGCTCACAACTAATCTATTGCTTCTTACTCTTCTAGCTTTTCAGTGAGCTTTGAAAGGATTACCTGAAGGGAAAGAGATTACTAATACAATTACCATAGAAACCAGTTAAAACAAGGTGTCAGTGACCCAAAATAAGACAGCAATCGCTGAGCGTTAAAATTAGATGGTATGCCCTCTGCCTCTTCATCTCCTTCTCAATTTTCCATGCTCCATCCTACCCCTGGGAATCTACCCAGGTTTAGAGGCCTAAATCTCATTGACCAAAGAATCCATGGAGGGAAACCTAATGTGGAAAGCTGTGTTTAAAGTATTGTTCAAAATCAGGTAACATGCAGAGAATTAGATCACTCATGTATCACTCCTGGGGATATGAAATGATATCACTTCTCTGAAAACACAGCTTGAGAGTTCCTTAAAAATAAATAAACTAACGAAACATGCAACTATCATAGAACCCAGAGATTATACTTGTGGGCATTTATCCCAGAAAAATGAGGACTGGAGTTCATAGGAAAACCTAAACACAAAATGCCCATAACAGCTTTATTCATAATATAGACAACAGCTGGAACAATCCATGCCTATTAAAGGATGAATGGCCAAATAAACTAATGCATGAGTACTACTACTGAGCAGTAAAAAGGAATGAAATATTGTTGCATACAACTTGTATTTATCTCTAGGGAATTATATTGAATAGAAAAAACAAAACAAAACAAAAACAAAACACCAAGCTGGGTGTGGTGGGTCATTCTCAGGACTAGGAAGTCTGAGCAGGAAGATCAAGTGTATGATACCAGCATGGGCTACATGGTGAGTTGTAGTTGATTGTTTTCTCCAGTCCTGCCCAGGCCCATAGCCACTCAGACCCTAATAAACACACAGAGGCTCATATTATTTTTAAACTATATGGCCTAATGGCTCAGGATTCTCACTAGCTAGCTCTTACATCTTAAATTAACTCATTTCTATAAATCTATACTTTGCCACGTGGCTTGTGGCTTACTGGTACTTTACATCTTGCTTCTTCTGGCAGCGGCTAATAGCGTCTCTCAGCTCTGCTTTTCTCCTTCCTCTCTCTCTAGTCGGAATGTCCCACCTAACCTTATTCTGCCTCACCATTGGCCAAACAGCTTTATTTATCAACCAATCAGAGCAACATATATTCACAGCATACAGAACGATACTCCACAGCAGTGAGTTGAGTTGGAGATCAGCTTGAATTACTTAGTGAGACCTTGTCTCAAAAAAGCAACAGCCAAGCAGTAGTGGCATACACCTTTAATCCTAGCACTTAGGAGGCAGAGGCAGATGGATCTCTGTGAGTTCAAGGCCAGCCTGGTCTACAAATCAAGTTCCAGGACAACCAGGACTGTTATACAGAGAAACCCTGGCTTGAAAAACAAAAACAAAAAACAAAACAAAACACACACCAAAAAAAAAAAGAGGGAAGGAGAGGCAGAGGGAGGGAGAATGGCAGGTGAATTCAAAATACTACAGGATCCATTTAAATAACCTCCTGGAGCTGACAGACTTCTAGAAAGGAAAAACAGCTCAGTGGTTGAGGACTATATAAGAACAGCTAAAGGGAGGGTGTTTCTAATACAGTGGTTCTCAGCCTCCCTACCACTGCGACCCTTTAATAAAGTTCCTCGTGTTGTGGTGACCCCCCAACCATAAAATTACTTTCATTGCTACTTCATAATTTTCCTACTGTTGTTGAATCGTAATGTAAATATCTGTGGTTTCCCATGTGTAGCTGGAGTGGCTCCAGTCCTGCCTGGCCCACCGTCAGGACAAATCTCTTTCACCCGCCAGTCCCGCAGTCGTTCAGACCCAACCAAGTAAACACACAGAGACTTATATTTCTTATAAACTGTGTGGCCGTGGCAGGCTTCTTGTTAACTGTTCTTATATCTTAAATTAACCCATTTCTATTAATCTATAAGTTGCCACATGGCTCGTGGCTTACCGGTATCTTACATCTCATTTTTCATGGCAGCAGCTGGCAGCGTCTCTCTGCCTCAGCCTTCCACTTCCCAGGATTCTCTTCTCTGCTTGTCCTGCCTATACTTCCTGCCTGTCTACTGGCCAATCAGCATTTTATTTATACAGAGCGATATCCACAGCACTTACCCTTTTCTTTTTTTTTTCCAAAAGGAAGGTTTTAGCTTTAACATGGTAAAATTACATATAACAAAACAATTATCAAGCAAGAATTACAGTTACAGCATCTAGTCTATTTATAATATCTAGTCTATTTGTATTTGGCAAAATTAAAGAAGATATCCTGTCTATCCTATATTTGTGAGTCTAAGGTTTCATATCTAACTTATCTTTTATCATAACTAAGGAAATTACAACTATCTAGTCTTCAACTACATCAAAAACCCCAGAAGGATATACTATTACCTGAGAAATGGGAGAAGGACACAAGCAACTTTCGGGAGTCTTGCGAGAGTAGACAGAGACATCTGGCAGCCTGGACAGTCACCTAATGTTCCTCTGTAAAGTTGGGGCATCCGTCTTCAGCCCACAGTCTAGAGTCTCTCAGTCACTTCTCTCTGCTTTTTTCTTCTTTTTTATTTGTTTTGGAGCTTCCCAGTTAGTTTCAGACACTGTGGAGAAACCTCGGGCGACTGTCCAGGCAGCTGGCTGTTTCTGTCAACTCACATTTTATTTTAAAGCTGCTTGCGTGCACTTCTGTTTTTATTTTTGTTAGGTGATATTATTTCCTTCTTGGGTCTCTGAGGGAGTTGAAGATTAGATAGTTATAGATGAAGATTAGATAATTATAGTTGAAGACTAAATAGTTATAATTTCCTTAGTTATGATAAAAGATAAGTTAGATATGAAACCTTAGACTCACAAATATAGGATAGACAGGATATCTTCTTTAATTTTGCCAAACACAAATAGACTAGATATTATAAATAGACTAGATATTATAACTGTAATTCTTGCTTGATAACTGTTTTGTTATATGTAATTTTACTATGTGAAAGTTAAAACCATCCTTTTTGAAAAAAAAGAAAAGGGGAAGTGCTATGGGATGTTCTCTGTGCTGTGACTGTGTTGTTCTGATTGGTTAATAAATAAAATGCTGATTGGCCAGTAGCCAGGCAGGAAGTATAGGTGGGACAAGCAGAGAAGAGAATTCTGGGAACAGGAAGGCTGAGTCAGGAGATGCTGCCAGCCGCTGCCACCATGACAAGCAACATGTAAAAATACCAGTAAGCCACAAGCCATGTGGCAAAGTATAGATTTATAGAAATGGGTTAATTTAAGATGTAAGAACTAGATAGGTAGAAGACTGAGCCATTAAGCCAAACAGTTTAAATAATATAAGAGTCTGTGTGTTTATTTTGTAAGTGGGCTATGGTACTGCCAGGGCTTGGTGGGAGCTGGAGAAAAACTGTTTAGCTACACCCATGGTCTTAGGTGATCCTTGTGAAAGGGTCATTTTACCCCCAAAGGGGTCACGACTCACAGGTTGAGAACCGCTAATCTAATATGTGACAAGAAGAGTCCTCACAGTGACAGAAATGTATCTGAATTGTAAAACTGTCGATATCCTGATAATAGTTTCCTATATATTTGTATGATTATTTGGCATAGGTAAGTAAATAGTGCAGGAGATGACTATATTATATAACTATATGTATATTGCTAATCTTTTCAAAGTTCATTGTGTTTATTATTATTAGCGTGTGCGACATGTGTGTGGGGTAGAGGGTTGCACAAATACCATGGTGCTGGTGTAGAGGTCAGAAGACAACTTTGTGGAGTCAGTTCTCTCCTTCCACCTATACAGGGTTTCAGGGATTGAACTCAGGTCCTCAGACTTGCAATGCAAGTGCCTCTACCCAATGAGCCATCTCACCAGCCTAATAACAATCTTAAAATAAAAAAGTTTAATTTTTCCAAAAAGGCTGAACTAAGAATGTAGCTAGACACACACACACACACACACACACACACACACACACACACACACACACACGCACACAGGTAGTTTTTTTAAGTCCTATGTATCACCATTTAGAATGACAAATTTATCAATAAGAAGCCAAGACTGGCTGATCCAAATATTAATTAAAACACATCTAAACCTGCCGTGGTAGTACATGTCTATAATACCAGCCCTTATGAGGCAGAGGCAGGAGACTGCTACAAGTTTGGGACTAGCCTGGTCCGCATAGCAAATTTCAGGTCATCCAGGACTACATAGTGAAACACCGTCTCCAAATACCATTAATAAACTAATTAATGAATTAACTAATTAAAATATAACATCTCAATGTCCCAAGAGAAGAGCAGTTTATTCACAATATAGTGCTAATGACCAAATGGCAGATTTTAAGAGCCAGCAGGAGGTCTCGCAACTTTCCCCAGTAGACTATAAGTTCCACAAGGACAGAGAACACGTTGCTTGATGGAATATCCATAAATCGTGTGTCAATGGCAGTTATCATCAGCTAGTGAACCACTCCAAACTCAGTGTCGTCATATGATATCGGATGTTTTACTCACAAAGCTGAGTTGGGCTGGGTCAGTCAAGCAGTATTCACTGAGGGCTCTTCCTGCCGTTGTATTCAGAACACAGCTAGGGGTGGGGGCTGGGAAGAGCCAAGCAACTAGGAGCAAGAGAGCTGGGGCTTCGGGACATCTCTAGCTGTCTCATATTTTCTCCACAGGGTTGTCCCAGCATAACAAAACTCTCACATGGCAGCAGGAGGCTCCTGGAATGAGTTCCCAGGGCAACAGCAAGAGCAGCATCCCTTTCAAATCTAACTCAGATGGCACACAGCATCTTTCAACGCTCTTGTTGAGAGTTGGTGTCATCAAAAGGCCTGGGACTTTGCAGACATGTTTGATCCACAGTATAGCTCTCCCTTTCCTATCAGGAATCTTTGGAAAGGTGACTTATGTTTTTCTGCATCCTGAGGTGAATTGTGCTGTCTTGGAGGTAAGTGTCTTTAATGGGAAAACATTTATCAGGGTAGAGTGTGAGTATGAGTTAAGAGGCAAGGTATTAGAGACAAACACCAGACTGCTCTGAGTATTTGGAGAGGGGTGTAGCAGACTTTCTTTTGGGTCACCAACCAGCTCCCAAATCATGACACAGAGACTTTTTATTAGTTATGAATGCTTGACCTTAGCTTACACTTGTCCCGCTAGCTCTAATAACTTAACCTGTTTCTCTTCATCTATGTTTTGCCTCAGGGCTTTTTACCTTTCTTTCATTCTGTATGTCCTACTCTGTGGCTGTCCCCAGGCACCTCCCTTTCTTTCTCCCTCCTTCTCTCTCTTTCCAGCCTAGAGATTCCTCCTCCTACTTATTCTTTCTGCCCGCCAGCCCCACCTATCCCTCTTCTACCTAGCTATTGGCCATTCAGATTTTTATTAGACCGATTAGGTGCCTTAGGCAGGCAAAGCAACACATCTTTACATGTTAAACAAATGCAGCATAAACAAATGTAACACACCTTTACATAGTTAAAGTAATATTCTGCAACATAAACAAATGTAACACATCTTTACATAATTAAAGTAATATTCCACAACAGAGGGGTTTGTGTTTGCTTCTGAGGAAAGGCTCTATATGGTAGGAGGCTCTGACTAAAAACTTTTCACTCCAAGGCTTTCTCTGCAGGGGTGGAGCTAAAGGACACTCTACAAATGAAAGCACCAGCCATTTAGAGCAAGCTTGCTTCTAGCAACATGTCACTTCTGTGCAGCCCAGTGCCTTCTTCCAATCTCTGAAACATTTTGAATGACAATGATTTTAATTACTTTGCAATGTAGTAGATAATAAACGGTAACAAGTATTACAGTTATTGAACAAACATTTAACTTTATGCATCTTAATAAAAAATGACTACTTATCCCTTGATATACCAGTCTCCCAGGACAACCTAAGAAAACTCAGCTCTAGTGAGCTTAGCTAGGAACAGAGTGTTGCTAGTTCACGTAAGTGGCAAGGCCATAGGTAGGGCAAGCTTAAAAAGAGGATGGATGATTCATGGACAGAGAGATGGCTCAATGGTTAAGAGCACCAACTACTCTTCCAGAGAATCAGTGTTCAATTCCCAGCACCAACATGGCAGCCCACAACTGTTGTAATTTCAGTTCCAAGGAATGCAACATCCTTACACAGACATACATGCATGCAAAAAAGAAAACACTAACGTACATAAAATAAAAATAAATAAATTTAAAAAACAAGCAAGCAGGATGATCCTGCAGTTTAGCAAGGTCATCTAGATCCATCTGATAAAAATGTCATCTTTTATCCTCTGTGGCTATGTATTACATTGACTTCATCCTTCATCCTGACTCTGGTTCACCCCGGGAATTCGATGACGCTGCCACTGTAACCAGGACACATAGGGAAACATCACATCTGTCCCCAAATCTGAGCCCTGAAATCACTTCACCTGGACAATCTGTCATCTGCTATCTAATTCTAAGACAGTAACTGTGTGGGACAAAGTGGGACTATATGTGGAGCATGCTGGTTGGACTGATTCAGTCCTAGCCTGTTCCTGGTATGTAGGGATTGGTTGATTGGTACTACGGCAAGTGGCTACAACAGGAAAAGTAAAATTCTCCAAGAAATATCTGATAAGGTAGAGGAAACCAACAAATATCTACAACTGGGAAAGGTGGATTACAGGTGGATTTTTTTTTTCACATTGTAGAGGGAAAATAAGAAATCTTAGAGGCTGGAGAGATGGCTCAGAGCTTAAGAGCAATGGCTGCTCTTCCAAAAGTCCTGAGTTCAATTCCCAGCAATGGCTAACAACCATCCATAATGAGATCTGGTGCCCTCTTTTGTCGTGCAGGCAGAACACTGTATACATAATAAATAAATCTTAAAAACAATTAAAAAGAAAAAAGAAATCTTAGACAAGTGGGGAGTGGTAGCGTATGCCTTTAATCCCAGCACTCAGGAGGCAGAGACAGGAGGATCTCTGTGGGTCTGAGGCCAGCCCGGTTTACATAGTGAGTTCCAGGACAACCAGGACTGTATAAAGAGACCCTGTCTCAAAACAAACAAACAAACAAACAAACAATCTTCGACAGTCTTTTTTTTTAGGTTTTTATTTATATTCACTTTATATGTATGAGTGTTTTGACTGCATGTATGTCTGTGCACCATGTACATGCTGTGGCGGCAGAAGAATAGGGTAGAACTGGAGGTACACAGGATTTGTGTGCCACCACTTGAGTGCTGGGAATTGAACCCCAGTCTTCGGGAAGAGCATCCACTGTTCTTAACCACTGAACCATCTCTCCAGCCCCAACAGTTATTTATTTATTTTTTTAACAACAATTCTAGAAAAACAGGTCCACAGTCATTGATGTAACAGGAAACAACAGAAAGGAAAAAAGGAAAGATAACAGGGAGATGTAAAATGAAAATGACCAAAGGGAGCAACAGAGCTGACTTTCAGGCTCTTTGGCTTTGTAAGAGGTTACTGGAATTCTGTTGTCTGTTTCTCTCTGAACATGAGTGGCGCAGACGTCTAACTAAAATATTTATTAGAGCCGTCAGCGAGAAGAACAGAGCAACTGATAATGAACTCCTTTCTCAAAAGGTGGACAGGGAGCCAGGCATGGTGGTACATGCCTACATTCCCAGCACTCTAGAAGCAGAAGCCTGAGGACTGCTGCAAGTTTGAGACAGCCTTGGCTACATAGTGAGTTCCGGGCCAGCCAGAGCTACCTGGTGAGAATCTTTCTTAAAATAAATGAACAAAAACAGGAGAGGAGGAATAAAGGAAAAGAAAGAAAGAAAGAAAAAGAAAGAAAGAAAGAAAGAAAGAAAGAAAGAAAGAAAGAAAGAAAGAAAGAAAGAAAGAAAGAAAGAGAAAGAAAGAAAGAAGGAAGGAAAGAAGGAAGGAACGAAGGAAGGAACAAAGGAAGGAAGGAAGGAACAAAGGAAGGAAGGAAGGAAGGAAGATCTGCCTAGGATTTTCAAAGAGAAAGCATTTGATATGGAAAACCATATTGTTGGACCAACTGAAAATCAGACAGGGAGAGGTAGCTGCCCCTGAGACTAGTAAGGAGAGGGAGCCAGGAAGCAGGTGGCCAGGAAGCAGGTGGTAGGACGGAAAGGCGGGGGAAATACTGCAGTAGCACAGAACTGCACTTCCTTCTTGTCTCTGGGAGTACCTGAAAGGATGCTGGGAATTCCAGAGAGATGGTATTCAGAAATGATGTCACTTCTGGAGAAGTGACGTTGTCAAAAGGAAGGGAAGTGCCGCATCCCCTCCTTCGCTATCCCCTCCTTCCCTTTCTCATTTTCTGTTGACACCTTTTACTGACAGTGCTTGATGTGAAGCCTGCCGGGAGTGAATCCTGGGAGATGTAGTTTGCAGGCCCCGAGCCCCAGTGTTATGAAGGAGAATATAGTAGGGTAGGTATGGAGCTAAGAGTCACAGATAAACCATCGGTACATCCGGCAATACTGAAAAGCATGTGTATTTTCACACTGCTGTTGACACTAAGTCCAAACAAGCAAATGGTAAGAAGTGACTTTTTATAATGTTGACACAGGCATAGCCCTTTGGAGAACATAATCCTTAAGAATAACCCAAAGGCAGAAAAGAAAGCATTTAAATAAAAAACTGCTGGAAGTAGCATCATTCATAACAACGAAACCATGAAAACAGCCCACATGCCCCACAAACAAGAGATGATGACGCAGACCACGGCAGATCAATGTAACAGAATACAGCTGAAAGAAAACCCCTCAAACACATGTTTCCAATAAGTCCGAACATGTCCACATGAAATAAGGTTAAGGGGGAAAAGTTGAACCCAGAACTGTTTGTCTGCTCCGCTAATTACACCTGTGTGAAATGTACCAATGTATATCAAGAAAGATCTGGGGCGACAGAATAATGTCACCAGGTCGGGGTGTCATGTTACTTAGGCTTTTCTTCTGGAAAGCTGCTTAAGTTCTTAATTAGAAGAGAAAAGTAAATGAGTTTTCAATTTTATTTTAGATGCCAAAACAACTGAAAATTGTGTGTTTCATATTAAGCTGCTTTGAAGAGAAAAGAAAAACAAAACGCACTCACATGGACACACTGTGCAACCTGGCTGACCGCTCCTGCCTAGCACTTTTTACAGCTCTGGCATTAATCACTGCCGTGGCCTCAGGCCAGTGTCCAATTGGTCTAGAGATTTTATTTTACAACCTGAGAACCGTGGCTGGCTCCCAGTGCCTCTGCTTCCCTGCCTCGAGCCAAGCCTTTCTTCTTGTTCCTGTACTTCATGTATTTTACTACAGGCCCAGGAGCTGTTAAAGTCAACTAAAACAGTGAATGAAGATAACAGGGTGATTACAGACCCCCCCCCCCCCACCCCCACCCCCCACCCCCCCCCCCCCCGCATTGTGATGATTGGATCTTTGTACATATTTACTTACTCCTTCAGCACCAGCTGATTCTCCTCAAGAATCGATAGTGCCTCCTGTCCTGTCTGAAACACACCCTGAGCCCAGAGGCCAGGAGGGACATACTGTCTGCCCACCCCTCCCCCATCTAAGTCTCTAAGTCCATTCGCAGATCTTTGATGTGCCCAGCTTCCTGGACTCATGAACTCTGCCTCACGAGCAAGTTAATCCAGATGCATGTCACAGCTGCCTAAGAACGACTGGAGTGTGTGGTTACAGCAGGGAAGGAGTGACCGCATAACGGCCTCCCACGGGGGCCAGCTGGCAGATTGCCCAAGAGACCTTGGCCATGCCCTGGGCTGGCTCTCCGTGCTTTGGATTAGGCAGTCGTCAGAAGCTTAAAGGAGCAAGGCCTCCAGACCTGACCCAGTTTCTGTCTTTGACTTTTGTGATTACAGGAGAACCATTGTCCAAAGGAGGTCCACCTACAGCCTCGCACGTATGTGGCCCTGTCCTAGGTAAGCCTTGGCACCTCAGTTTTTAATGCACACAATGGGAAGATAGCTGTAAATGCTTCCCAGTTTTATAGCAAAAAATAAATAAATAAATAAAAAATCTGAGACTAGGGTGCTTACAATCCCCTGGAAGATACTGCTAACTGTCCACCTGTTCTACCCTTCCATGTCAGTAACAGAAGGAGCATTTTGCTTTCGTTTGCAGTGGTCAAGTGACCAGCTCAAAACTACTGCCCCCTTGTGCAAAACAGCAGCAAAAAGCTTTGATCCCGGCACTCAGGAGGCCGGGGCTGGGGGAGCTCTGTGATTGAGTTCAGGGCCACCAGGGCTACAAAATGAAACCTTATCTCAAAAGAAAAAAAAAGAAGAAGAAGAAAGAAAGAAAATGAAAACAAAACAAACAAAAACCCAGCAGCAGCAGCAACAACTACAAAATGCCGCCCTTCGCCTGCGCACCTGCTAGGCTTCCTCTCAGCTGTCGTGTCCAGTGGCTCCACAGCGAGAGGCGTCCTGGAAAGCAGTAGACACTCAGATGGGGACACTCAGGCAGCATGTCTCCCGTCCATTGTTCTCCTTCACAGTGAACCGCCCACCTCCAGACATCTGCTGGTTTTTAAGGCCGAGTCTCTTACTGTAGCCCAAGGCCGGCCTAGAACTCTCCACCCTGCCTCACCCTCCAGGTCCTGAGATGACAGGCACGCTCTACCACGTGGGCTCCTAGACTTCTTACCTAAGGAAAAGGAACTCTACCTAACTCAGCCTTTGTGCTCCGGCTCTGCCACCCACAACTGAGTGCAGTCCTAATCTGAACACTTAGCATGTCCCTGCAATAAGAACACCTAGAAAAGATTGCCTTCTATTTTTCCAGAAAGTCTCTTTAATGATATCATGACCTCAGGATGTAACGATGCCATCAGTCACTACAGTGAGCCAAGAAGAGGTTCCTAGTTTTACTGTTCTGAAATTTAGTTATGGTAAGGTCTGCAAAAAGTTACTGATAATTAACTAGGACTGGCAAACATTCTTGTTATTCTCAGACATTAGCTGTAAACATTCACTGAAAAGGAACTGGGCAAGAGCCATGAGTGGTGGCACATACCTGTAAGCCCATCACTTGGGAGCTGGAGAAGGTTGGGTGAAGAGTTCAAGGCTAACCTCAGCTACATAGGGAATTCAAGACCAGCCTGAGCTACATGAGACTCTGTTTCAAATCCCCTGCTTCTACCTGCCCACGCCCCAACAAGGAAAAAAAATAGAACTGGTATTACAAGGGGGGGAGGGAATGAGGCACTTAAATATTTTAGCTAACGTGACCTTTATTTCCCAAATTAAACTTTATTTTCAGGAAAGCAAATGATCATTTCCAAGAGATGCTTTCTTATTTTTATCTACAAACATACTGAGTTATTTTCTCTGGTATTCAGGAACATTTTAATACATTAAAAAGTAAGACTGGCAGTGGAAGGGGGAGGGGGAGGATATGTCCTTCTCCCAAGAGAAAAACCAAATTAAAAAAAAAAAAAAAAAAAAAAAAGACATTGGGAGGTCTCTCGATGCTTTCCCAAGGGTTGTCTATGACACCCAAAGCAGTTTACTCTTGTACACTTGGCTTTCCAGAAGGAGAAAAACGTGGCGTTAGTCATGCGGAAGGCGGAACAGCACCCAACTCTCGGTGGCTGGAGATGGAATTGTTTCTTGTTCATTCCACCGGTGCCTTGGCGGGCAGGTGGTGTGCACTCCTCATGGTAACTACCGAACCCAAGTCCAGGGAGCCGTCTCCATCTTGAATGAGGCCTGTCATCAGGGCCAAGGGGAAACGGGGTCTTAAAGGTTCTGGCAGTAAGCATCTGTTGCTTTTGATGTCTTCCTGTTTAGCAGGACCCAGCTGCATGGTGCCAGCAACCATAACTGGGCCATAAAGTGAAATCCTCCCCTGTGGCGGAAAGGGGGCGCCAGAGAGAGTGGGTGAGTGACCCTAATATCCTGAGTCATGGTACTTCCTAGCCTGTGTTCCCTCATTCTCACAACAAATTCTAGCACCATTTAGCGTCACTTCCCAGATGAGCAGACCAAACAATTTGAAAGGATTTCTCTCTAATATGAATATTGGTTTCACTTTCTTCAGATTTCCTAAATACTTACGTTTCCCATGATCCCCCATCTCTGAGTGTAATTTGTTCAGTTGCCCACAGCCTCAAACCCTTGGGAGTAGGGTAGAGCAGAGGAACAGAAGGTGGAGAGAGGGGATTATTAAATGAGAAATCCAAGCTGGGAGTGGGGGTGCCTGTTCGTTACCCCTACACTTGGGAGATAGAGGCAGGAGGATCATGAGTTCAGGGCAAGCCTCAAGCTACAGAGTTCCAGGCTAACCTGGGCTATCTGAGAACCTGTATCAAAATAAAAACAAATAAGAAGAGAAATACCTAAATAGATAAATTCTTCTCTCCCTAGGGCCAAAGGGGCCCCTCTCCCTTGTATAGTATAATGAAGTGACCAAGTAAACTAACCTGGCCGAGGCTGCAAAGCTAATCACCAGAGGAGAAGGAAAAAGCGGACTAAGGCAGGATTTTGGAGAACGGGGTACTGGAGGTGCCAAGTGGGTCAGGCAGACAGCGCCATGAAATTGAGAGGCGACACTGTTCTATTTCTGGCCCTCGAAAGCCTTCGAGGGATCCACTTCCGAAGCCTCCCTTATCTAGGATGGTGGCCAGTTGTGTGAAAGAGCGCTCTTGGCTGCGCCTCGATTTCCACCGCCCACCCCTAAGCAGTGTTTGCAGTTTTGAGGAGTCCATTTAACGTCGAGTGTGTGTGTGTGTGTGTGTGTGTGTGTGTGTGTGTGTGTGTGTGTGTGTGTGCGCGCGCGCGCGCGCACGCGCGCAATCACTGGCTCTGGGTATGGACATTCTGGAGGGAACCAGCGTTTGGGAGTGAAACATGCACCAAAGCACCACAGAGCCTGACTGGCTCTAGAAGTCTCTGGCGGAGCATGGTTGAGGACCATTGACCTGCTTTGGCCAGGGATGTAGTTTAAGAATGACCCCTTAAGCTTATGAAATGGGTTTTCCACCATGACTTACTACAATTATTAGAGTCAAACAGCGAGACTACATATTCAGCTAACGTTGGAAATGTTGATGTAACTGGATTTAGTTTTCTCTAAGTATATTCTAAGACAAATTAGAAATCTGAAGAGATATAATGCTATTTTTAAAGAAAATTGTACCTAAAGATTCTTACAATGTAATGTTCCATGCAAAGGGCGCCTTACAGACTTCTACTAACTATTGGTGCCGCGTACACACACGGCAGCATCTACATGAGAGCAACATTGCATGTGGCCGGATTAATGCATTGCCTCACCTCGATTAAGTCTAATAGAGCAATATTTGTGTGAGTCATAAGTTATTATTTTTCTACTGCTTCTCAATTTTTTCTTTTGTAATACTTTGTGTGTGTGTGTGCATGTGCACAGATTGAACTGAAAGCCTCAAGCATGCTAGACATGCATTCTACTGCTGAGCATGCATACTGTCCCCAGATTCACTGATGAAATACATTTTAGAACTGAGAAGAGCACTGTAAACGAGTTCAGGTATTTGTTTATATAATTTTGTATTCCTATAGACCTTTAAAGATGAAAATCACTGTTGAAGATGATTATCAAAGACTCCAATAATGCTCTTAAAAGAATCAGTTGGGCACAGAAGTCAAAACTCAACTCTAAGGGGAATGTCCTAGAGTTGAGGGTCAACCCCTTCTTTTAATAGCTAAAATTGAAGTCACCTGGATAAATAGAGCCAGAAGAAGGCAGGGAAAATCTGAACTCTGCAACCTCGAGTATTGAAAGGAAGAAACCGAAGAAGTTATTCCAGCTGATCCTTTGTGTTTTCCTGCTTTTGCATCTCAGGGAAGGTTAAGGTGGCAGTCCGTTCTAAACACACATCCATTTACATTAGCAGCTTTTTCTGTGGGGGACTTAAGTGCATATTTGAAGCATTCCAGCAGAGAAACAAGAAAGACATCACAGGGCCAAATCAATCCACGCAAGCATGGCGCTGTCCGAACCAGTTTATTCCAGGTTTATCTCATCCCATTTGCCCCCCATAACCCAAAGGGACCATAAAACAGACCATAGCTGAAAGCCTGGTTTTCACAGTCAAAACAGAGTAGGCCTTGGCTGGTTTCTGGGAAAGTTCTAGTGCCTTTTTTATGTTAGCAAAGGGGAGTGAGGGAAGGATATGGAGAGAACTGTTTGACTAACAGGTTGTATAAGTAAGTGTGTCAAATAGGTGTCGGGTTCCTGTCTGAACGCCATTAAGTCTGAATCCCAAGAATGAATTCACTACTTGGGTGGTTAGCCAGAAATGACCGTGACTGGAACGGCTCCCAGCACCCCAACTTGGGCTGCTGATGTAACTCAAGGAGAACAATTACTTCAACTTTTCAGACAGCTGGTCTCTGTCTAGATTCCTTTGTCTTAGCCTAATATTCCGTCTTTAATGATTTCTCCCTGTCCCCCCCTCATGCCCCTTCCTCCCCTGATGGTATCATTATATACAGAAAATTGCAGATGTTTCCTTTATATACCAGGCAAGATTAATATTTACTTTAAACAAAATCTGGCTGGTGCATAAAATCCATCTAACAGCGCATACAATACTCAGAGAAGTCTGGGGCTTTTAGCTTTAGTAAGAGCTAAAGAATGTTTTTAAGTGGGGGCAGGGAAAAATGATGGGAATTTTTGTTTCAGGATGCAGACATCAGTCCCCTGGTACCATTAGCTCAACAGGAATTAAATGTAACTATGAGCAGGGGAAGTCATTAAGCTAATGGTATTTTTCTAGGAAGTCCTTACTCTACAGCCTATTTGTTGGGTTTGCCCAAGGAGGACAGAGGAGAGAAAACAATTGGTTAAACAGCAGAAATGACGGGAGGGGAGGGTAAACACTGGAGTTCTGGTGGGTAACACCCCAAAGGAAGGCTACGGAGGCCGTGAGAAAGCAGTTTCGGCTAGCATCATGGCTGGTGCCATTACCACTGAGCAGAACCACAAGCTGAATGACCGATTCTCTAAGGGGGAAAAAAGAAGTCAAAAGGGGTTCTTCGTCCTTTGTGAACATAAACATAAATGTTTGTGGAACAGAGAGAAATGCCCTTCTGTGACTTCCTCCTCTGTAGTCAGGGATGACTGAGTAATAACCAGCCAGAAAAATATAATAGTGATTGATGACTGGCAATATATCACATTTTATTTCACTAGAAACAGACGTATTTTTGGCCTAGTTCTCTACATACGCAGTCTCCATAACTAGTGTTTTTTTTCCTCCTCCCTCACTCCCTCCCTCTCCCTCCCTCTCCCTCTCCCTCTCTCTATTTTACTTTTTTGAGACCAAGTTTCACTGTGCAATCAAGGCTGGACTTGTGACCTCTGGTCTCTACCTCTGAGTACTGGGGTTACAGGCAGGCCCTCCCACACCTGGCTGGAGAGTGTCTCACAAATTTTTAAGAACTATGTATTATTCTTCTGCAAATGATCAACTAATACTTTTTCTTAAAGCTTGCCTTCCTATCTTTTAAAGATTATCAACATGTGTATGTGGTGTGTGTACACACGTTTGAATGTGTGTGCACGTGCATGTAGAGGCCAGAAGTTGATGTCCAGTGTCTTCCTCCTTTTTCTCTTCCTGAACTTGAAGTGTGCAGATTTGGCTAGCATAGATAGTCTAGATCATTGGCTTGGGCCTGGAATTCCCTTCTCGATGCCTCCTGAAGGCAGCGATTACAGGCTGTCTAATATGTCCAGGATTGTGTGGATGAAAATGATGTGAACTCTGTGTCCTTACACTTTCACTGGAAGCACTTTATCCAACCCATCTCCCAGGCCCCTGTCTTTTAACCTAATTGCTTGCTTGTTTGAGTTTTTCAAGACAGGGTATCTCAGTGTAGCCCTGGCTGTT
Source organism: Peromyscus californicus insignis (assembly GCF_007827085.1). Taxonomy (NCBI): domain Eukaryota; kingdom Metazoa; phylum Chordata; class Mammalia; order Rodentia; family Cricetidae; genus Peromyscus; species Peromyscus californicus. The sequence goes on along the minus strand of NW_026294595.1, from coordinate 36,881,162 downwards.
CTGGAACTAGCTCTGTAGACCAGGCTGGCCTCCAACACACAGATATCTGCCTGCCTCTGCCTCCCAAGTGCTGGAATTAAAGGCATATGCCATCTTTTTTTTTTTTCTTTTTTAAATTACAAATGCTGGCCTGGGATCATAACTCAGTGGTAGAGTATTTATTCAGCATATGTTAGACCTTGGGTTTGATCCCTAGCATACACATGTTTCTGTATACACACATATACCTACAAAATTTAAAAATAAAAATTCTTCCACTATCTTTTCTCCCATTCATACTGATTTTAGGTATCTATTATTGTATTTAAAAATTAGCCCCAAAATTTAGTGGTTGAAACCAACAATGTTTCCCATGGTTTCTGTGGATGAGGAATCAGAGTGGCTTTATCTTGGTGGTTCTTGTACAGGGGCTCCCAGAGGTGGCAGTCACCTACAGGCTTGACAGGTGTGGTAGTTTGGAGAGGCCCACAAAGGTTTCCTAGAGAGATCTGAGCTTGCTTTACCCAGCAGAGCTGCATTAGAAGATTGTCTATGTGTTTGGTTTCTAGGTGATTGGCTGAGCTAGGGGGAGGTCTTTTGCTCCACCCCCTGGCATTCCTATAAATAACCTTTTAGAAGAGACAGAAGGGGCTGGTGGATAATGATTCAGGCCCTCCTGAGGCTGTCCTCTGATTCTGTTTCTCTCCCCTCTTTCCTTCTATCTAAATCTCTTATCCCTTTCTCCTCAAGAGTACCCTGGGGTAAAATGTGGGAGCTGGTCTCCCAGCTGGTCCCCTACAGTAGTTTGAATGTCATTGACTCCTATAATCTCATAGGGAGTGGCACTATTAGGAGGGGCAGCTTGGTTGGAGTGGGCATGGTCTTGTTGGAGGAAGTGTGTCACTGTAGGGGTGGGCTTTGAGGTTTCCTATGCTCAGAATACTATCCAGTATCTCAGTCAACTTCCTGTTGCCTGTAAGATGTAAGACTCTCGGCTATTACTCCAGCAGCGCATCTACCCGCATGCCACCATGTTCTTCGTCATGATAATAGACTGAACCTCTGAAACTGTAAGTGAGCCATCCCAGTGAAGTGTTTCCTTTATATGAGTTGCCGTGGTCATGGTGTCTCTTTACAGCAATAAAAACCATAACTAAGACAACAGGATGGGAGACTCACTGCTGAAATGACTTAGACTCCTGGCAAGTGATTGCTGGTTATTGACAGGAGGACATGGAAGCTGGCTCCCCTAGAGGAAGTGATCCAAAGACAAAACCAGGAGGAAGCCAACAACAATCTTTAATGACCTAACCCTGAGAGTCATGCTCATACTCTCTGTACAGACTCTCACTTCCAGTGAGAGGAAAATTAGGCCATACCCAAAGGAGTCCTGAAGTCCTTATGGGTGTATTTTTAAGTTGTCACAGGCTGAGGCTCAGTGGGAGAGTAAGCCTTTAACTTTGTTGGGGGCCTTGAGTTTCAACCCAGTGCCCGAAACTCCAAGTGACTGGCTAGAGTTCTATGGCAGAGCCCTTGTCCACCACACACAAGGACCTGTGGCAGTTTTCACAAGCAGAGGCTGTTTCCTTAACTCCTCCTCCTCACCCTGCAAGAGGAATGAAGGCAGACCTCTTTGTGAGACATCCGGAGGGAAGCTCCAGGCCTGTGTGCATCACTCTTGTTCTACGGAGTTGGCGCCACGTGACAGGCTCCAGTGTGAAGGTTACCAGTGATGGAAGAAGCAGGGACCCCGCTGACAGTCTGGCATTCTGTATGAAGAAAGGGGTGGGAGAGCGATGATGAAGCTGAGAAAGAACAGATGGGCCTTAAAAAAAAAATTAAAGCCGGGCGGTGGTGGCGCACGCCTTTAATCCCAGCACTCGGGAGGCAGAGCCAGGCGGATCTCTGTGAGTTCGAGGCCAGCCTGGACTACCAAGTGAGTTCCAGGAAAGGCGCAAAGCTACACAGAGAAACCCTGTCTCGAAAAACCAAAAAAAAAAAAAAAAAAAAAAAAAAAAAAAAATTAAGTGTTCTCTACAGTTAACATTTTTTATTCCGAAGATGATATTTTTTCCTTTTTAAAAAGTACACTTTATTGTAAAATATTAGCACACAGACGTTTAAAAATGTGTAACTCAATGAGTTAGTTATAAATCCCATAGCTATGTAGCCACTGCTACAGTCAATAAGGAAAGCATTGCTGACTCCCTTCTGGATCAGAAAGACCATTCATTCCAATGGTAACCATAGCTTGACATTTTAATAATCATGTCCTTGCTCTTTTAGCATTTTCCATCTAAAATATGCATCCTAAACTACTATACTCTTACTTGTTTCAAGACCCCCTCCAAATGGGAAGACCCAATGCAAATGTACACCAGCTTATCTGGGAGGCTGCTACTGCTGCTGGACATCTAGTTGGTTCTCTTTACAAGGCCATCCTGAACATGCTGTTAGGAACATTCTTACACATGACTCTTACACCTGGGGTTTGTGTGTGTGTGTGTGTTCACATTTTTAGGGTACAGTACTGGAGATGTTGGGTAGCAGAATCTTAAGTTGCCTGTAGAGTGTTTCCCAAGTGGATTCCACACATACATTGCCGTGGGAAGTTGAGGGGATTTCTCCTGGCTTCATATCTAAGAGAAGACATTTTGGCTGGGTATGGTAGCATGAATGTATAGTCCCAGCTACTGGAAAGGCTAAGGCAGGAGAATTCCTTGGGTCAGGAATTTGAGGTCAGCCTGAGGAAAATAGTGTGATTCCAGCACTTAAAAAAAAAAAAAAAGATGGGCAGTGGTGACACATACCTTTAATCCCAGCACTCAGAAGGTAGAAGTAGGTGGATCTCTGAGTTCAAGACCAGCCTGGCCTAAAGAGTGAGTTCCAGGAGAGCCAGGGTTACACAGAGAAACCCTGTCTCAATAAATAAATAAAAATATAAACAAACAAACAAGTGGATTCTTCATTCTAAGACTAAGATGCTTTTATATGAAAAAAGGCCCTTTAAAAACAAAATGAAAAAATCTGGGCATGATGGCACACACCTGTAATCCCATCTTGAGACAGAAGTAGCAGGATTTGCCTTAAGTTTGAGGCCAGTCTGAGCTACGTAGCAAGACTGTCTTAAATGACACAAAGTAAGATGGAAAGGAGAGAGGGGAGGAAGGACAAATTGTTCTTTTTGTATATTGTCATATGGCAAAATAAATATCTGGTGGTTCCATTTAGAAACTTCTGATTTTCCCCTGAAATCTATCCGACCACAACATTTCAAATGCTGAAAATCATCATCCCACAGAATGTGCTGTGGATTATCCTTTCTCTGTTACTCGAATGCACTGAGTCTGTTAAAAGATCTCAGGAATTTATTCAGATATAAAATGGGGATAATGCATGCACAGATACAGAAGGAAATAAACATCTGCGTGTATCCAGCTGTCATTATCCTCCGTTCTGCCCAAAGGTGATGGGAACCCACCATCCAGTCTCCAACCACCCAAGTGAGAGCAGGAGCACCCCCTCCTTAATTTTAACCCATCATGTACCTAGAAAAGGCCATGCCCATTGGGCCAGATAGCCCAAAGGTCACTGATTGAAAGGAAATTCTCCCAACATTTCTCTTCTGTTTTGCTGGTTTTTTTGTTTGTTTTTTTTTTTTTGTTTGTTTGTTTTTTTTTTTTTTTGGTTTTTTTGAGACAGAATTTCTCTGTGTAGCTTTTAAGCCTGTCCTGGAACTTGCTATGTAGACCAGGATGGCCTTGAACTCAAAGAGATCCGACTGCCTCTGCCTCCCAAGTGCTGGGATTAAAGGTGTGCATCACCACTGCCTGCTTCTTTTCTGTTTTGATGTGGAAAAAAACATATAGTATATAGAAGAGCTAGCCTCTAGTTCAGGCTAGCCCCTAATGAATCAGTCTCCCTCCTTCTCTCCCTCCCTCCCTTTCTCTTTTCTCTCCCTTCACCAGGGTCGGTTAGCCCAGGCTGGCCTCAAACTTGCTATATAGACAAAACTGGATTCCCAATCTCTCTCTCTCTCTCTCTCTCTCTCTCTCTCTCTCTCACACACACACACACACACACACACACACACACTTCTACCTCCCAATGTTAGAATTATAGGAATGTACTTAGCAGAGTCAGCAGTGGAATCGTGCTAGGCCCATAGCATTATAGGATTGTGCTACCACATCCAGCTCTGAACCCCCTCCTGGTATTTATGTATTTGTATAGAGTTTTCCTATATTAGATAAGAGCTGGTATTGTGACTTACAGTAGTGTCAATATATGAATTCTAACAATAGGTCATAATGATAGTCCTGTAACAGTACTGCTCTTTTGTCCCAGTCACTCTGAGGAAAGTCAGCTAGCATGCTCATGAAGCCCAATGAACAGCTTACACAGAAAAGAAAGCAGTAATCAGGCCACATTGGGTGCAGAATCTTTGTCTCAGTCAAATATTCAGATGACTTCAGTTGCCCAGTCTTTGAGATCTCCAGCTAAGAACCCTGGAAATCATAGAGACAAGCTACCCTCTCCGGCCCAATTCCTGACTCAAAGAAACTATGGTGCATGGTTATATTGTTTTACGCCACCATATTGGGGAGGGACGGACTTGTTATACAAGGGTTGACAGTCGATACAACACAATGCTCACCTAGAATGCATTCATACCTGAATATGTGAATTGCTGAACAGCATTGCATAGTAAAGCTCTAGTAGACCCACCCATTCTGGGTTTTCTGAACTGGAGTAGGCCTCTAGATTTAACTACAGGCTTGGAAGAAGTGGAAGTCATAGAGGAACACAGTTAAGTGGATACCATAGAAACGCAATCATCAAAACCTAGACTAGAGGAGACTCTATAGTCCAAATGGCCCAATTTCTCCAACTGATTAACTGAAGGGGAAGAGCTAAGAGGGAGACCTATTAAGAGACACTTATGAGGTCCAGTAGGTTTGCCTTAAGTATCATCCGCCCTCTCCTGTGGGACAATCACTCTTTTCCGCCTATGCTGACCTCCACTTCTGCCATGAGATCTGCTTTGAGCAGTAAGCTGTGAGCAGGTGTAAGGGTAGCCACTTCTGAGCAGAAGCTTTCCGAGTCATTGTGTGTTCCAACCACTCCTCATCACCATCTGCCAGGAAGTGGGTCGTCCCAAAGAGGGACTGTTTCTTTAGCCAAGAGTGAAGAGGATGTGGAGGTGACTCACAATGGAAATTCACGTGAGCAGGAAGTCAACCCAGGCTGTTGGAGGCCTGATTTCAGAGTTTTCTGCCACCACAGCATAACATAATGTACTCTGAGTCACACAAGTCATATTGCAAACTCAACATAGGAACCTTACTAGAATCCCGACGTAGGAGACAATTGGAGGAACTGGATACTGGATCGTGTCCTAGTGTCCTTCTCTGTGCTAAAACACCGACTAAAAGTAACTTGGAGCTCACATCATCTAGGGAAGCCAGGGCAGAAGCTTGAGGCAGGAACTGAAGCAGAGACCACCGAAGGACGGCTACTTAGTGGTTTGCTTCCCTTGGCTTGCTCAACTACCTTTCTTATATAGCCCAGGCCCACCTGCCTACAATTGGTACCACCCACAGGGGACTAGGCCCTCCTCCATCAATTAGTAATATTAAGAAAATATCCCACAGACGTGGGAACAGGTCAATCTGATTGAGGTAATTCCTCAGTTGAGGTTCCCGTTTCTCAGGTGTGTCAAGTTGACAGCTAAAGCTAATTCTAACAGATGGTGATTGAGAAATTGCTATTTATTTTCAGGTGTGTTTTGTACATTTGACTTGATTTTGTGTGTGTGTGTGTGCATGTGGTACTAGGAACTGAACCTAAGGCCTTGGTGCATGCTAGGCAAGTACTCTACTATTAACTCAAATTTTTAGTTGCTGTTTTTTTTTAAATATGTTGATAATGTGCAGGAAGAAAGTTTTTATAGTGTGAATACATACTGCAGGGGGAAGGGGACTAGGTGGGAACATAGATGAAAGAAGACTAACTGTGAAGTGTTGGCTTCAGAGCCGGGTGGTGGGTACATGCCAGTTTATCAGTCTTCTGCTTTAGTTGATAGGCGGGTGCTTTCACAATGAGTTTCAAATCGCTGGTTGATTTGGACTTGGACTTGCTCCTACTGTGGTTTCCTACTCATGCTTGTTGGCTGAAGCCCCTGCCGTGCTGTGTAGAAGGCATTGCACCAATGTTTAAAATCGGGGCCCTGCTCTAGCCCAGTGTCGCACATCAGCTGTCCCGAATATTTACCTGTATTATGATTCATAACAGTTGCAAAATGACAGTTATGAAGTAGCCACAGAATCATTTTATGGTTGGGGGTCACCACAACACGAGGAGCTGTGTCAAAGGGTCGCAGCCTTGGGAAGGTTGCGAACCACCACTCTGGCTCCTCCAGGCCTGAGCCCGAGTTTGCGGTGAGGCCGGGAATGGGAATGGTGCGTCCTCTCGAAATGATGATAGATTTGTTTTCCGCTGTTCCCCTCTGCTGCTGCAAAGTGCTCTGGTCCATTCCTAATGAAGCTCCTGTGCGTGCTAAGAATAGAGTTTCCCATTAGGGCAGTCGGCAGAGTGGCTGGGCCCGAGTTTTCTCGTGAGGACCGTGTGGAAGACAGTGACAGACCCAGGACAGAGTGAGTACATCCTAACCTGGGCTAACAGGAAGAGGCAGCAGAGCTTGAGCAGAGATGCTGCATCCAGGGATTGTGCACCAGGGGGTGGGATGCTGGGAAACACCTTAGGCAGATACTGCAGGGGAGAAAGGTTTGCTGGAGTTATTTGGTTATCAGCTCAGGTAGAAGCCCTGCTCACCTTGTCTAGAGGACTCAAGGAAAGAAACCATTTCTCTTATTCCATCCTCCAAACCTAGGGTGGTCCTCTGGGAAAAGGAAGAAAGATGGCGTTTGAGAATCAGCGTGTGCCCCCAACACAGTGTATGGGGACGGAGGTGGCAGAGAATATCGAGAATCTTCTAACATCGATTATTTTTTTTGTCTTTAGGACTGAAGTTTAAAGCTGGCTGTAGTAACCCAGGTTAACAGCACACACCTTTCCCCCGCAGGAATAGGGAGGCAGAAGCAGGAGGATCTTCAGTTTCGGACCATCCTGAGCTACGTAGCAAGATGCTCCCTCAACATTAAATAAATAACTAGCTAAAATAAAAATCAGGAGGACTCAGCAAGGTAGGAATTTCACAGGAAGAAGCAGACAGAAATGTTCATGGTTGTACCCTCCCAGTACTTGCTGTTCCTTAATAATCCCAAGAGGTCTTTAGTTTTCTCAACAGCAGCAGAAAAAGTTAAGGTGAAATTCTTTGGCCTGCACTTTCAATGCCACATGGTAGAGTTCAAACTAGACCCAGCTCCCTTTAACAAATGCCCTTCTCTCTGTCTCCTCCCTCCTGCCCCCCTCCTCCCGCTGACTTAACCAGAGCCAAACCAATGCACCATCAAGGACACTAAAAATAAATATCCACATTTTCTTCTGATATTGTGCCTGCTGTGACCTACTTTTAGTTGATTTCAAAAGCAAAGGACTGAGGTGTGTCCTCAATAAACAGGCCTGTGATCTCTGTTTCAGTGTTGGCCACACAGGTTTTTGTCCCCCAAGCCAGAGATTTGTGTCCCAGAGCCAGCCAAGAGGACACAGTTGCTCCTGTCATGGCATTGATATTTCAATTCTGAAATTCCATTTATTTCATCAAAAATCTGCTCCTGGGAGGATGACTTCCTGCAGCTACTCCTGATATTGATGGGCTCTAGCTATGCCGATTCTGATATGCCTGAGTCACATGCAGAGTTACTTCCAGCACACCCACACGTCTGGAAGCACATTTTCTTTCAGTGATTATAAAACCAAGAGCTGTGAAGGTTCCTTGCAAACAGCATTTATCAGCTGATGTTTTAATTATTCATGTTTAATGAAGTCCCTATAAATCTCTTTAAAAATTAGTGTCAAGGACTGGAGATGCAGCTCAGTTGGTGAGGTGATGGCTCAGCATGCATGCAGCAAGTCCGCGGTTCATCTCCAGCACCGTATGGACTAGGCATGGTGGTGCCCGTATTCCCAGCACTCAATAGATCAAGGCTGTCCTCTGTTACTGTATTAGTTACTTTTAGTGTGTCGTTTAGCTTAGAGCTCTGGGGGGTTAGAATCCATGATGGTGGGGCTAAGGCATGGGGGCGGGAAGATTGAAAGCTCACATCTGAATCCACAAGCCAGGAGGCAGAGAACCCACAGGGAATGGCAGGGGTTTTCTGAAACCTCAAGCCTCCCCCCAAATGACACACCTCCTTTAACAAGACCCCTAATCCTTCCCAAACATTTTCACCAACCAGAGACCAAGTGTTCAAACATAGGAGCCCATGGGGGTCATTCTCATTCAAACCACCACAGTTCACACAGAGTTTGAGGCTAGCATAGGCTACTGAGGTCCCTGTCTCAACAAACAAAGTCAATTGAAAAGCTGTCCGCTAAAAAAAAAAAAAATAAATAAATAAATAAATAAATAAATAAATAAATAAATAAATAAAAATATGAGGTTGTGATAGTTTCACCAACATCAAGAAATTATTATAATTTAAATACTTCAGCTTGAGCAGTAAAATATACATATCTGCTTGAAAAGTTAGTTTTGATATTCACCCCAGGAATTCTTAATTAACATTTGAAGTGTTCTAACGGGAATACACACACCAGGGAGTGGGTTGCTAGCATTTCATCTCTCTAATGGGGACCTTGGACCCGGAATCTGCGGCTGTTCCAGCTCCTTCCACTATTCCTGTCTGAATGTAATTGGGGAATTTACAGTTTAGAGGAAGTTGGCTGTCGCTGTTTACTGAAGTGCTTGGTGCTGAGGTCTGTTTCCTGCATGGACACCTTACTCTTCCAAGGACTGGAGTCACTTTGGGGAGAGCCCAGGACCACACTCTGGGTCTCAATGTTTGCTTGGTCCTGTGCCTGCCACTCTGTGCAGGAGGCAGTCCCCTGATCCATGGGATCCTATTTTAGGACACTGTGGTGTCTAGTTTGAGTGACTATTTCTTTAGAGGTTCTAATCAGAGCCTACAAGCTTACAAGATCTTACAAGGATGATTGGCTTGATTCTTGCCCTTGTTCATTAATCAGTACAGTTGGTGGCAGGATTAGCTTTCATGGTCTCATCACAAAGCAGCCTTGGAGGGAGTGAACCTAGGTTTAGGTCTTGAATTGTCAGAGGTCCTAAGACATTGTCAACTGGACACCACTCAGGTGGCTGTGTACCACTTAACATTTTGTTTACAAATAGTTACCATGAAGTATATTTAATGAACAATAAATAAATAGGAAAAAAGAACCAATTTTTTTTTTTTTTTTTAAAAAACAACCCTACATATAATGGTGAGGCTCAGGAAGAACTTATAGGAAGAAATATGTATTAGAACATTGTTACAATAGTAGTAGAATGTAATAATTACATATGGTCTGACACCTGGGGCCATGGTGACAGCTGAGCCCAGACTGCTGCCAAAGACCATGTCTGGATCCATGGTCCTACCACAGCCAGGGTCTGTGTTTGATGTTCATGGCCCAAGTTGCCACCAAAGGCCACACAGATGCCCAGGGTCTAGAGCACAACCTGTGACCATGCTGGTGTCTCTGCCACCAACTGGGCCATGTGGATCTGAGTGGCCTGTGCTGCCACCTGAGGCCATAATGATGTCCAGACCCCATGTCTGGGTCCTTGGCCCTACAGCAGCCAGGGTCTGAGTTGATGTCCATGGCTCCTGTTACCAACGAGGGATGCGCAGATGCCCAGGGTCTGAGCAGCCATCCCACACCATGTTGTTGCCGAGGGCCATACTGATCTGGGTGGCCTGTGCTGCCATAGAGGCCATGGTGATGTCTGGGCCTGACCTACTGCCAAGGGCCATATCTGGGTCCATGGTTCTGCTGCAGCTGGGGTCTGTGTTGATGTTTATGGCCTGTGTTATAGGAACCACGTGTGTTGAAATTTGGGGCCTATGCTGAGCTGGATTGCCCTTCACTGGACTGGACACTGCAGAAGGGAAGCTACATCCCCTATGCTTGTACTCAGGAGAGATGGTCCCACCCTTCACCATGGGTATGAGAGAGCTGGCCCTGATGGTGTGGGCCTAGGACAACTGGCTCCATACCTCACCTGAGGAGGGTGGTCCCAGATGCCCAGACTGACAAGCTCAGCTACTACCCAGACTCACATCCTGGGCCTTGGGTTGGCCCACCCTGACATCTACCCCGTTTATGACCTGCTGGAGTGCATGAAGGGATTGGTCCTGTGGAAAGATAGTAGCAGGATCTCCATGACTCAGGGCAATGGCAGGATATCCGAGAGGAGTTTTGGTGAGGGTCCAGTGATGATGGTGTGCCAGAGGCCTTGAACCACACCAATGACTCATTGCAACGGTCATTTGTGGGTGGGGCTGATTGGACCAAAGGATACAGTGAGTGACACACCACAGCTCCCTGGCCCACCAGGACCAATGAAAATGTGCTGGAGCGGCTGGAAAGTCTGAGGAGCAAAGGGTTGGTTGTTTGTTTGCTTTGTTTTGTTTTTAATTTTTTGGGGGGGTCCTTTTGGGGAAGGGACACTGCAGTGGTGGGGGGCAGATATGGAGGGGTGGGGAGGTGAGTGGGATTAGGGTGCATGATGTGAAATTCCCAAAGAATCAATAAAGAATTAGTTATAAAAAATTACATATGCCTTACTGTAGAAGTAACCATCTTATTAAATAAGAAACACAGAGCCAATGTACAGATAAAAGCCCAAGAGGTCAGAGCTAAGAGCCTTACCCTTCCTGCTTCAGCCAAGAGAGAGACCTACTTCCTGTGTGTTTGTCTTTATCTAGACTTTCTGTTCTGCCTTCTCATTGGTTGTAAACCCAACCACATGACCGCCTCATCACTGCCTGTCTCTACAGACCTCCAGGTCTTCTATGGTTGGTGTTGAGATTAAAGGCGTGTGTCTCCAATGCTGGCTGTATCCTTGACCACACAGAGATCTACCTATCTCTGCCTACCAAGTACTGGGATTAAAGGTGTGCGCCACTAATGCCCAGCTCTGCTATGGCTTGCTATTAGCTCTGACCCCCAGGCAACTTTATTTATTAACATACAAATAAAATCACATTTCAGTACAAATAAAATATCACCATACCTTACTGTTTAAGATCACAACTCTATGAAGACATAACATCTTCTCCATCTCACTGAGGAGGAAACAGAGGCACAAAATATAACCTGTCCCAGTTCATACAGATCTGGCAACTGGAGAAACAATCTTTTTTTTTTGTTTGTTTTTTGTTTTTTGAGACAGGGCTTCTTTGTGTAGACTTGGTTGTCCTATAACTAGCTCTTCAGACCAGGCTGGTCTCGAACTCACAAAGATCTGCCTGCCTCTGCCTCCCAAGTGCTGGGATTAAAGGCGTGCGCTATCACCGCCCAGCAGAAGCAATTGTTTCAATCTGGACTGTCTGGTTGGGACCCAGGCTTTACCTGTTTTAGATTATCAGTTTCCTTTTTGGAAAATATCAAAGCCTAGGAGCCATTCATGAGTACACAGAGTTAAAGAAGACTGAATTTGCTTTGAGTGCTGTGATGGCTATTCTTGGTTGTCAACTTGACTACATCTGGAATTAACTAAAATCCAAGTGACAGGGCATGCCTTTGAGGGATTTTTTTCTTAATTAAATCATTTGAAATGGGAAGACTTACTTCTAATCCAGATCTTTGAGGTAGGAAGGTAAAGATTTAATCCAGACCCTTTGAGGTGGGAAGATCCACCTTTAATTTGGGCCATACCTTCTGCTGGCAGCCTATATGCAGGCCATGGATGAAGGAAGCTCAGAAGCTCTTGCTCTTTGCCTGCTTACTCTCACTCTTACCAGTAAGTCCATACCCCCACTGTCATTAGAGCCTGCTTCTTTGGAATTCTATCATATACTGCAGACCAACTGAGACATCCAGCCTTGTGGACTAAACAATGATTGGATTCTTGGACCATCCATTCATAGGCAGCCATTTTTGGATTAGCTGGACCACAACTTGTAAGTCATTTTAACAAATTCCCTTTCTATATATATATATATATGTATTCCTTCTATAAGTTCTGTTATTCTAGAGAACCCTGACTAATACAAGGACCCAGAGGAAAACCAAGGAGTTCTGAAGTTTTTCTTGGCATCCAAAAAGACCCTTACCAACAAGAAATTTTTCTGTCAGGCATCATTTGGGCAGCAAGCTTCCGTGATGAATTAAAAATAAAGACCTGCCACTTGCTTGATGGTGTGTATAACAGTTTTTCGAGAGGCAGCAGAGCTACTAAGTTTTAGGAAGCTTTAGAGAGAAAGGCGGGCAGCTTGTCTTTCTTTCCATGCTAATTGTCCCTAATTTCTCCCTGTGATGCTCACCATGAAGTTACCGACCAAAGCTGCAGCTAAACGTTTGTTTTTCTGTGGTCCTTTCAGCCTTCAGCCAGGGCCAGAGCTGCAAGGATCCCACCGTTAGCACCACAGAACTACTTGGGAGGAGGTGACTAACACAGTCGATCCAGCACAGTGGCTTCCAAGCAGTTTGTCATCCAGCCTGAAAACATGGACACTTGCATGTCTAGCTCTACTTTGTGATCAGGGTGGGAAGGCACAGGGTGGGGGAGAAGGCTCTGTGAAGGTAGAGGGGACCACCTTTGAGCTGTCCTCTAAGCATGGACATGAGAAGTGACCATCTAGGCCAAGAGAAAGGCCCAGGCAAAGGTGGGCTGAGAGAGAGCTGTGCGTTCCCGGAAGCGCAGGTGGAAGAACGGTGAGGCCAAGGGGAGAGGCCATCCGAAGTCCCTAAAGGGTGTTTAGACGACAGACACTCAGAGGATACTGCCACTCAATCTGATGACTAGTGTGCACTAGTTAGCGCTCTAGTTTTGTTGGTTGGTTGGTTGATTGATTAGCTGGTTAGTATGGGGTGTGTGTGTGTGTGTGTGTGTGTGTGTGTGTGTGTGTGTGTGTGTGTCTACTGTATAATTTTTTAATGGGATCTCTGGACTATATGTTATGTAAAGCAGGAACTATAAAGTCTTGGGGGTCGAAAGAAACTAATGAAATGTCGGGTGTGTTGGCACACACCTTTAATCTCAGCACTCAGGAGACAGAGGCAAGCAGATCTCTGTGGGTTTGAAGCCAGCCTGGCTTACATAGTGAGTTCCAACATAACCAAGGCTACGTAGTGAGACCCTGCCTCTAAACAAAAACAAGACATAAAAAGAAAGAGTAATGAAGTAGGATCTTTTTGAAGGCATAGACTGTGCCCCGGGCATTTACATGTTAACAAAGACTTCAGACAATTTTTCTCCACAGTAGTGTGGCAGTCATGTCCTATTAACCAGGGAGACATGGGGTCGATCCTGTTTTCAACTTTGTGGGTCAGGTGAATTTTGGAAAAATCAAGAAGCAATTATCTTGCAGAAATAAGGAGAGTTTTACACCAGGCGGTAGTGTGAATGCCTTTAATCCCAGTCCTCAGGAGGCAGAGCCAGGTGGATCTCTGTGAGTTCGAGGCCAGCCTGAGCTACAGAGTGAGATCCAGGACAGACTCCAAAGCTACACAGAGAAACCCTGTCTCGGAAAAACAAAAAACAAAAAACAAAAAACAAAACAAAAACAAAAAAAGAAAGGAGAGTTTCAAGACAGAGGTACCAAATCCAAAATTGTATGTATGTATACATTCATACGTAATGATGTAAAAATACACCTAAGTAAAAAGGAGAGTGAGGGGCCTGGGGAGATAACTCAGTCCTTAAAGTGCTTGACGTACAAGCCCCTGACTTCAGTGCCCGGAAGCCATGAAACAAAGCTGGACACAGTGTCATGCACTGTAACCTTGGTGCTGCGGAGGCAGAGACAGCAGGATCCCTGGAGCTTACTGACCAGACTGTTCAGCTTCGCTGATGAGCTTCTGATTCCATGAGAGGCCCAGTATCAAAAATGAAGTGGGTGAGCAATCGAGGAAGACAGTTAATGTTGACCTCTGGCCTCTCCATTCACATGCAGGCACATGCAGGCACATTTTTCCACATGCATGTGTGAACATCCACATGAACACAGAGAGAGAGAGAGAGAGAGAGAAAAACGCTGACAGCCTTGATTATGCCGGGTGACAGTGATACCAGCACTAGGGAGGCAGAGGCAGGCGGATCTCTGTGAGTTCAAGGCCAGCCTTGTCTACAGAGTGAGTTCTAGAACAGCCAGGACTATACAGAGAAACCCTGTCTCAAAAAACAAAACAAAACAACAACAACAAAAAAAACCTTGATTGAGCCGGGTGGTGGTGGCACATGCCTTTAATCCCAGCACTCGGGAGGCAGAGGCAGGCGGATCTCTGTGCGTTCGAGGCCAGCCTGGGCTACAGAGTGAGTTCCAGGAAAAGGCACAAAGCTACCCAGAGAAACCCTGTCTCAAAAAACAAACAAACAACAACAACAACAACAACAAAAAACCAACCTTGATTGTGTTGTCATGTGGCATTGTGGGTAATGGGTGGTTTAAGGAACTACTTTGTAGTATAGCTATCTTACTCTATAATTTAAAAGTAATTTTCTGAAGTTCTAAATAACTAGGTTAATGTTGCAAAGAAGTCAAGTTGCATAAGAACCAGGAAGAGATCATTGACTTTGGCAAGTGGGAGGCTGTTGGAGAGATTTGGACAGGATGAGGAACGGAGTGGAAGCCAAATTACAGTGGTTGGATTCAGTGGATTGGAAGGAAGTAGCAAGAACTAGTACTGTAGTCTGGCAGTTAAGGCAAAATTTAAAACAATTATTATTGTTGTTATTACTGATTATGAAGTAATAGCCACTCATAAAAGCCGGGTAATACAGAATACTAGGAGCAGTAGAACAGGGGTTGGAGGAACAGCTCAGTGGTTAAGAGTACTTGCTGCTCTTGCAGAGTACCCGAGTTAAGTTCCTAGCACCCACATAGTAGTTCACAGCCATCTGTAATTCCATTTCTAGGGTATCCAACACCCTCTTCTGACCTCCATGGGTCCAGGCATACTCATGGGGCGCATACATACATGCAAGCAAAACACTCATACGCATAAAATAAAACAACTAAATCTAAAAATTTTGGAAACAAAAATAGTAGAATAATACTCATAATCTTATCAAAGCCAAACTATGCTGTTTGGCGCATTTGTTGAGTGACCATTTCCCCTGAATGCTTTGAGGTAAAGTGTTCTGTTGCTCGAATCCTAATTGGTCTTATAATAAAACCCCGGAGCCAGATATTGGGGTAAACGCTGAAAGATCATAGGAAACAGGCCACAGCCACTTCTCACCTCGCCAGCTCCTCAGCCTGAAAGACGTGATCCTGTCTCCATGAATCCTCAGACGGAATGCTTCTGAGTCCTCAGTCAAAAAGACTGAGTTCCTGTCTCCTCTGGCCTTATATGCCTTTCTCTGCCCAACCATATCACTTCCTGTCTCAACCTTCCTCAAGCTGGGATTAAAGGCGTGTGACTCCCAAATACTAGTAGCAAAGGCATAAGATCTCAAGTGCTGGGATTAAAGGTGTGTGCCTTTACAGATTCGAGCAACAGAACACTTTACCTCAAAGCATTCAGGGGAAATGGTCACTCAACAAATGCGCCAAACAGCATAGTTTGGCTTTGATAAGATTATGAGTATTATTCTACTATTTTTGTTTCTCTTTTAGACTGGATTAATCGTGTGTACTCTAGGGTGGCTTTGAACTCACAGAGATCCAGATAGATCTCTGCCTCCCGAGTGCTATATTTGTTAAGTGTACAAGCAAAACATCACCACAGTGTTCAGGTCAGAATCAGTCACATTCTGCTCAGTTATGGAAACTGAGGCTCAAAAGACAAAGTGAGTCTCCTAGGCACCGAAACAGACCAAAACAAAGTGTTTGTTTCCACAGCACCTTGCAGCTTCCTAGAGCTTTGCCCAGCATGTCCTAACGATTCCTTTTACCTCATAGCAGAAGTGACCAGCCAAAAGCTTAATCTTGTGCCCTGTTCTGAACAGGTTTCAGCCACAGTGTCTAAATTTCACTCTACCTACCTACTTACATATTTCTTAGGTGTGAAAGCACTATCTACTTACATATTTCTTAGGCGTGAAAGCACTACCTACTTACATATTTCTTAGGCCTGGACTTCGTGAAAGCAGACCTGAGCCTCATTCATCTTGTCAGTCTCAGATCCAAGCATAGAATTTGCCAGGTGCTTGGAATGAAGAATGTTCTTGAAGAAGAAAAGGTAACAGGTAACTGATGCAGTTTTCATCCCCATTCCCTGCCTCTTTGTGTTTCTAGAAATGAGTAGAATATTCTAGGCCCCGACTGTCACCATGTAAGAACCACACAGGAATACAGATGTCCCGTTTAGGGCTAAGCATTCTGCAGCCTCTTATTCTCAGCACCTTGACCAGTTGTGGGTCTGTGCTAATCAACCTCTACTGCATAAAGAGGTTTCCAATGAGGGCTGAGGGATGTGCTAATCTAATGTGCTAATCTATGGGTATAACACTAAGGCATGAGGAGTCAGTTTAATATGATGTCCATTTAGGAGAATAAGAGTAGTGGGTTCTCCCCTAGTATGTATAACCTGTCTAGCCACAGTTTCTATATCACCCCCATCCCCAATCAAAGCTCAGAGATCATGATGGAAGAGGTGGCAGGAAGACTGTAAGAGCCCCAGGCTGCAGGTGACTATAAAGAAACTGTTTTCTGGACACAACAAGGCAGTTGTGCATATGAATTTACAGCAGCTGCAACAGCATGCACAAGACCTATGCATGCTAAAGCCAGCCAAAATCCTGCATGGAGAGGGAGATGGGTATGGCTATGGGAGACCAGCTCCCACATTTATTTACCCCAGGGGACTCTTGAGGAGTGAGGAATAAGAGACTTAGATAGAAATAGAGGGTAGGGGCTGGAGACGTGGCTCAATGGTTAAGAGCACTGGCTGCTCTTCCAGAGGACCCGAGTTCAATTTCCAGCACCCACATGGCAGCTCACAACTGTCTGCAACTCCAGTTCCAGGAGATCTGACACCTTCACACCAATTCATATAAGTAAATAAGTTAAATTAAAAAAAAAAAGAAATAGAGGGGAGAGAAACAGATAGAAACACAAGATAGCATCTGGTGGGCCTGGATCCTTATCCACTGGCCCAGAACTTTATTCCAAAGGGCTTTTTATAACAGTGCCAAGGGGAGGGGCAAAAGACCTCCCTCTGCTAGATACAGTCAAGTGTAGACCCTTACAAACACCTGGTGCTCAGGCCTGTGGTCCAATCAACCTCTTATGCAGTCCTGCTGGGTACAGCCACTAGGAAAACTAGTTGGGCTCCCACATATGACGTTCTGAGTCCTAGCTGAGGACTTATTGGCAATTGATAGATGCTGGAAGACAGAGAAACAGTTTTAAGCGTGTGGCTCCTGGTAGGTCAACCATACTCCAGTGGATGACCACAGAGCCAAGAGCACTACAAACTTGTACTTGCCGGGCGGTGGTGACTCACGCCTTTAATCCCAGCACTCGGGAGGCAGAGGCAGGCGGATCTCTGTGAGTTCGAGGCCAGCCCGGTCTCCAAAGCGAGTTCCAGGAAAGGCGCAAAACTACACAGAGAAACCCTGTCTCGAAAAACTAAAAAAAAAAAAAAAACAACAACAAACTTGTACTTAATGGGTTAAAAAAAGGGGGTGGGGAGATGACGACATAAAGTTGGGTGGTAGGAAAGCGTAGTGGATTTAGAAGGAATTGGGGAAGGGGTGAACATGATCAAAAGTTATTATACAAAAGTCTCAAAGAACTTTAAAAAAATCCACAATAGAACAAAAATCAAATGCCTGGTCTTTGACTTTGAGACATTTGGTGAAAGATGGTTCTAGGACCGGCTGAAGGCGGCATCACCTGCTCATCACTGACTCCCTGTGGAGGGCAGAGTGAGGAAGGGAAACGAGCCAGGCAAGTGGATGAGGCTGGCCCCCGATCCTGCTCAACCATTCAGAGCTTATTGAATTGAAATTACCAGTTCTGCACCAGCCTCAGAAGGGTAAAGCAGAGCAGGGACAAAACGGCTGCACAGAAGGACTAGACATCGTTGTTAGAAATTCACATACACACACACACACACACACACCATACACCACACACACACACACACACACACACACACACATACACACACACACACACACATACACGCTGGCCTGGGGTGGCGCACGCCTTTAATCCCAGCACTTGGGAGGCAGAGGCAGGTGGATTTCTGTGAGTTCGAGGCCAGCCTGGTCTACAGAATGAGTTCCAGGATTGCCAGGGCTACAAACAGAAAGACCCTGTCCTGAAAACAAAACAAAAAATAAATTTATCTCCAATCATGCACACAACTTTCAGTGTTGTAGTGGCCACATTAAAGAAAGTAAAAGAAGTGAAAATAATTTGAATTACACATTTACTCTGTGTGTGTGTGTGTGTGTGTGTGTGTGTGTGTGTGTGTGTAAACTCACGTGTGGATGGGCGTGGGTACACATATGCAGGGCACATGTGTGTATGGGTCAAAAGACAACTTCAGGCATTAGTCTTCAGGTCTCTCTCACCTTTTCTTTGAGACCCGGTCTCTCATTGACATGGAACTTTGTCGTATAGGCCAGGCTCCTGGGTTGAGAGCGTCCAGGGATCTGCCTGTCTGTCTCATCATCACGGACTTACAGGCACATGCCACCCACCATACCCAGCTTTTTGTTTTGTTTTTTGAGACAGGGTTTCTCTGTGTAGCCCTGGCTGTCCCGAAACTCACTCTGTAGACCACACTGGCCTTGAACCCAGAGATCCACCCGCCTTTGCCTCCCTAGTACTGGGATTAAAGGCATGCGCCACCACTATCCAACTTTTTATGTGGGTTCTGGTGACCCGACTCCGGTCCTCATGTTTTTCAGGCAAGTGCTTTACTTCGTGAGCTCTCTCCCTTCCTCACAATACATTTGATGTAATCAATATAACCCACATATCATTTCAGCATGTAATCAACAAAAATTACAATTAGCATACTTAGTTTTCTTTCATCTCATTATTATTTTATTATTTGTTTATTTCATGTGTTTCACCGGCATACATGTCTGTGTGAGGGTGTCAGATCCCCTGGAACTGGAGTTACAGACAGCTAAGAGCTGCCATGTAGGTGCTGGGAATTGAACCTGGATCCTCTGGAAGAGCAGCCAGTACTCTTAACCACTGAGCCATCTCTCCAACCCCTAATTTTTCAGTTTTTGAGGCAGGGTCTTGATAGGTAAACCAGACTGGCCTCTAATTTAAGGTCTTCCTGCTCCTGCATGCCAAAGTGCTGGGATTTGCAGGCAAGTGCCACTATGCCTAGCTAAACTTTTCAGTCTTTGTATCAAGTCTCAAAATCTGGAATTCATTTCATCGTCATGAAATATCTCAATTTAGGCCAAGTCATAGCTCTGTTATTTTGTATGCGTGTATCAGAAGGTTGTATTAGACAGTGCAGGTCTTGATAGAATAGTCTTATAGAATTCTTAGCCCATAGCCAAGATCTATCTATCTATCTATCTATCTATCTATCTATCTATCTATCTATGATTTGTGTGTGCGTGTATGTGTGTGTACAGTACATTCCAGAGTATTACAGGCAGAGCTCCAGGAGGCAGAGGACCTAAGGAGGCCCTGTTTTATGATAAGGGGAAAGAGCATTGACCTGCATGGGTTGAGAGGGGAGCGGGCCATTTGTATGTCCAGTGGTCACCACAGAGAGGTGGCGAACTGGAGAATCATGACTTATCTGACCACACACACACAGCCACACTCTGGCTGTCCTTGAACTTGTGATCCTCCTGTCTCCACCTCTCCGGCATATCCTAGCAGCGTGTGCCACCACAACTGGCACACTTGCACACACTGTAAACCCCTAGGAATGTGGCCATCACCCTAGGGAAGGGTGAACTTCAAACTCAATCTGGTTACAATTAAGTCTCCACATTCAGCGGGAAGACACTAGGGCTCAAAATAGAAACTAATTTCTCTGTAGGAAGATGGAGGTGTGCGGATTTTGTATCTTGTGTGCTGAGATTCAGGCACACTGCAAAAATAACTAAGGGCTATGGATGAATTTGCTATTATGAGCCCTGGAGCCTGGATTGCTTGGGGGTTTGTTTGCCCCCTGCTCTTCCCCGCCTCCCGCTCCCTGCCCCCCACTCATCCCTGTCGGCGATCAGAAAGTGACTTAAACAATTGTGGGTTTTCAAAAGATCAGTGTCAGGTTAGGGGTGTAGCTCAGTGGCAGATGTATGCTGAGCACGCAAGGGCCTAGGTTCAAGTTACACCCCAAAAGAAAACTGTATCAATCAATACTTTTTAGTGAAAAGAGGAGTAAACGGTGACTTTCTTCTGCCCAAAGGCACTCGATGGGCGAGCAGCCAAGTACAGAACATTGACACACTGTATTGCTGGATCTTAAATCTGTATTCTGATTGGTTCTTAGATGGCTGTTCGTTTGTATGGTATTGTGGACAAATAATCTCACCTCTTAGCAATGAAAATAAAAAATGTAAGGAGTAAAATAACATGCTATTCATAGGTGAGTGTTCTTAGTATCATTTTTTATATAGCAGCCAATTACCAATCGACAGGTGAACGGGTAAATAAAATATGGTCTACCCAAAGAATAAGTTACAGTCCGTGCAGGACAGGGAATGGTGTAGTGATTTATGGCACAGCATGGCTAAGCCAAGAAAAAGTTATGCCGAGTGAATGAAGCTACTCAGAAGGTCCTCTCTAAGAACAATGGGAGATTCTGTTTATACCTGATGTCCAGAATAGTAAATCTAAGACACAGTCGGCAAGATTAGTAGTTCTCTGGGGAAGAGGTGGGATGTGGGGACTAAGAGCCGGAGAGTTTAAGTTTTCTTTTAAAGGTGAAAACATTATAAGATTCATGGTGCTGATGCTTGCACATATCTGTGACAGGGAAACGTGGAAGTGTATACTTTAAAAGGCCTGTGAATTTACACTTCAACTGCACTATTTTTAAAAAGTTAAAAAGAGTAAAGAGTTATAATTTCGTGTAGAAAATCTAAGTAAACAAAGAAACCCAAAACAAAAACAAACAAACAACAAACCACCCAGGAATAAATATAGGAAACTTAACAATGGTTAAGCCTGAATGCTAGCTATGTGAGCATATGCTATACTAATTTCTTTACTTCTTTGTAGACTTAATTTTTTCGAAAAACCAAAAAAAAAAAATTTTTTTAATTAAAAAAGCAAGACTATTTCTAGGACCTGGGAAGACATTTAAGGAGCTTAGAAGTTGCCACTATATTATAAAAGTAATCCAGGCATGATGGCACACACCTTTAATCCCAGCACTTGGAAGGCAGAGACAGGAGGGTTTTTGTGAGTTCAAGGCTAGCCTGTCAACAGGGTGAGTTCCAGGACACTTAGAACTACGTAGTGAGATACTGTCAAAAAATACGTGTGTGGCATGGGTGTGGGGTGCAAGTTAAAAGCTCAACTGAAAAAGAAAAGGAAAATAAACAGACAAAAACCACTTTATACGCATTTGGTAGCTCATGCTTGCAATGCCATCATTTGGGAGATGGGAGATAGAGGCAGGGGAGCAGGCCATGGCCAGCCTGGGCTACATAAAACTGTCAAGAAGGAAAGAAGGAAGGGAGGGAGGGAGGGAGGGAGGGAGGGAGGGAGGGAGGGAGGGAGGAAGGAAGGAAGGAAGGAAGGAAGGAAGGAGAAAGAAATGGAAAGAAAGGGAGAAAATGAAACAATAAAACAACAAGCCAACTCTCCTTAGATCCACGAGAGAAGTGAAGTGGCAGGGTAAACTGTAACCCCCAAATTGGAGCAACAGATAGGTAAGTACTGAGAACTAATTCTGAAAGGAAAGGTATTGGCTCAGGAACCCCAAGACCAAGTTCTCAGCACAAAGGAGATTGTGCTGTCCCCAGAGGGACAGAGGGCAGGGATAAGAGACAAAGACAGGAGGTAGAGGATGAGGGAGAAGGGGAAGGGACAAGGAAAGGGGGCAGGGATACTTGTCTGGGTGGGGGCACAAAGGACTATCTCTGGATAGAGAGGAGACAGACTCGGCCCATAGGGAAATGACCCCGTGTTAAGATGAGGTGTGGCCGGGCGGTGGTGGCGCACGCCTTTAATCCCAGCACTCGGGAGGCAGAGCCAGGCGGATCGCTGTGAGTTCGAGGGCAGCCTGGGCTACCAAGTGAGTTCCAGGAAAGGCGCAAAGCTACACAGAGAAACCCTGTCTCGAAAAACCAAAAAAAAAAAAAAAAAAAAAAAAAAAAAAAAAAAGATGAGGTGTTTAATTTTAATTGGGCATGTTAATTAGGTGAGCCAAACAGGGCTTTTGATTGCTAGACTTCAAGACTTTGATAGCTGGATCATGGTAGTCAGCATCAGGAGGAGAGATTGGCCAAATAAGGGAACAGACCTTGGTGGCTAACTTCAGGAATGTCATCTAACAGTTTTTAGCAAGGCAGAGGGAGTGGAGAGAAGGGCAAGGCCTGCCAGAGCCACGTTTGCCAGGCCCGGCCTGACCAGAGTCCTTTCCAATTTACCTGGGTAGGAACCAATGAGCAGAGGCCTCTGGGGAGCCAGTGCTGGGCTGAAGCGTTTACTTGTATTGTTCTATTATTAAATGAAACTCGGGAGTCAGATATCGGAGTAAAAACCTGATTGATCAGAGAAGCAGTGGAGAATCGACCAGTGACCTCCTTTCTCTCTCCTTCCCTGATCCAAAGGGGGCCCATGAGTCTTTCTAAACCCTCCATACTACTTCCTGTGTCTCTCTAGATCTATCCTGGGTCCTCCAAAAATTCTATGACTAATTTGGTCAGCCAATCGCTCCGCCCTCTGATTCAAGGTAAACTTTATTGTCTCGGAGTATCAGTGCAAACAAATACCCTGCAACATTTCCTCTTTCTGTCTAAATAAAAAGGGAAGGTTTTACCTCTAACAGAGTAAAACTATGTACAATTAGAACAATTATCAGGTATTGTCTAAATAAAAAGGAAAGGTGTTAACTTTAACACTGAGTGACTTGAGCATGACCTGAAGTCTAAGTGATGATTTTACTAAGCTCAGTAACAGCGAATCTGAGAGCTAAAGTCCCAGGCTTAGTCCCAGGGGGGCCACACACAGTTGTAAACCTTCTTGCAGGAGCACAGAAGGTTCTCATGGTGAGGATGGGAGAAAACTCTCTTCAGAGTCCAACAGGAGGAAGAGAAAGGACATACTGAGAGGTACCAGAGCATTCTGTGCTTCCTAACAAGGCCTGTCCAGAGGAGAAACCCCTTTACTAGAGCCTCTCCTGCTGGGTTTATCAGTACCTTACCTACCTGTGGGAAAAGGAAAACCTCATGCCAGCTCCCTTCAGTTTCCCACGGAGGAGAAGGGGGCACATGACTCCAGTCCTCTCCAAGCATGGTATCTTCCCAAGGGAGCGATGGGGAATGTGGAACTGAAGAGATGCCCACAGCTCATGGATGCAGGCCACCAAAAGGATGAAAAAGACTCCCTGCTCCCTCCACCTTCACACTAACTTCCTTATATCACGGCTGCCTTCTTACTAGAAGACATACTAAACACTAGAAGGCACACAGCTTAAAGAGACCGGGTGGCATCGGAACCAGAGTCAGACGTGCCAGGAGTACTGGGATTGTTAGGTGACAATTTTGTAAGGGCATGTGATATCTGATAAAGGACTAGTGATAAAGTTGACCACGTGCAAGAACAGACGGGCAGTTGAAGTCAAGAGCTGGGAATTCTAAGAGAGAATAAAAAAGAAGTTTGGAGATCACAACCAGCAGTGAAAATAGAGAATGCCTCTGGTGGGGGCATTAGTAGACTGACAGAGCAAATGGAGGACTTGAGGACGTGGAAGCAGAAACTTCCGAATGGACAAGTGAGGACTCCAGGGCAGAAGGAAGCTAGAACCACGGGATAACTACACAGGGTATAATTGCCTGTAAGGGGATTGCTCAAAGAGGAGAGGGGACAACAGAGAAATAGTTAAAGCAATAATGACCAACCATTTATCAAAATTAATGTCAGACACCAAACCTCAGAGCCAGGAAGCTTAACACCAAACAGGATTAATACTTCAAAACAAGACAAAACAAAATCTTGGGGTTAGCAAGCTGGTTCAGTGGGTAAGGACATCTGCTGCCAAGCCTGGTGAGCCAAGTTCGATCCCCAGGACCCATATGGTAGGAGAGAACTAACTCCTGCATGTTGACTTCTGACTTCCACGTGCATGGTGTGGCGCACATGCATTGGCCCCTCCCATGTGCACACACAAAAATAAACAATGTCATAAAAAATAAAATAACTACATATAATTTTGGGAAATCAAAGATTTTAAAAAAATAGATAAGGAAGCCGGAAGCATCCCCCTGTAGAGACAAATGGTAATAAACATATCTGGGCGCTCACTTCAGCAGCACACGCACATGTACTAAAATTGGAACAGTACGGAGAAGATGATCATGTTTTTTCTGTAAAGATGGCACAAACAGTTTTTTGGGGGGAAGAAGAAGAGGAATTAGGTGAGAGGAGGAAGAGAGTAAGCAGTCGTGAGAGGGAGACTAGATGGAGTAAGGGCAAGGTGAATGTGGTCAAATACATGACAGACGTGAATGAAAATGTCACAACGAAACTCATTATCATGTATATCTAGCATATACTAATGCGGTGGTTTGGATATAATTGGCCCCCATAATCTCATAGGGAGTGGCACTATGAGGAGGTGTGGCTTGGTTGGAGTGGGTATGGCCTTGTCAGAGGACGTGTGTCACTGTGGGAGCAGGCTTTGAGGTTTCCTATGCTAAGGATACCGCCCAGTGTCTCAGTTGACTTCCTGTTGCTTGCAAGATGTAGGACTCTCAGCTAATTCTCCAGCATGTCTTCCTGCACGCCGACATGCTTCCTGTCATGATAAACTTTTCAGTCTCTGCATCAAGTCTCAAAATCTGGAATTCATTTCATAGTCATGAAACATCTCAATTTGGGCCAAGTCAAAGTTCTGTTATTTTGTGTGTGTGTGTGTGTGTGTGTGTGTGTGTGTGTGTGTGTGTGTGTGTGTGTTGGGGGTTCTGTGGAGACACTTGCTGCTTGATTTTTCTGTAGCCTAAAGTTGTTCTGAAAATAGAGAGTATTAATTATTTTAAGGAGGGTGGTGGCTCCAATGTAACACTTTAAGTATTAATTTCAGAAAGCATATATCTTTGCTCTTACTACTGATAAATTAAATAGAGGAATAAAAACCAATTAATTTCCTTTCTTTTGGGGGGACTAGTAGATAGTTCATTTCTATAGTTATTGATAGACTTTCTGGATAACATTCTTATAATAAATGGAGAATGGACCTCTGGAAGCATTTGATAGCAATGATTGTGCATCTTTCCAGGCTACCACATAGGCTCAGGGACCCCTGCCTGGAACTGGCAGAATCATCAAGAAATGCAGAGAGAGAGAGTTGGAGAAATGGCTCAGCAATTAAGGGCACTTGTTTTTGCTGAGGACCAGGTTCAGTTCCCAGCACCCACATGGTGGCTCACAACCATCTGTAACTTCAGTCCCCTGACCTGTGACCCTCTTTTGACCTCCATAGCCATGAGGCATATAAGTGGTGTGCATATATACATGCAGGCAGAACATACATACACATTTAAAAAAAATCTTTTTATAGAGAATAGAGATGATTATCCCAGATACATTTCTTTACTTTTCTGTTGCTGAGAGAAAACACCAAGCCCAAGGCAATTTATAGAAGAGGGAGTTAACATGGGCTTACAGTTTCAGAGAGCTGGTGTCCAAAATGGCAGAGACGTCATGGCAGCACGTAGCAGGCATGGCCTCTGGAGCTGGAAGCTGAGAGAGCTCACCCTTTGAACAGCAAGCGGGAAGGAGAAGAGAGAACTAGAAATGATGTGTGGCTTGCAATCTCAAAGCCAGCCCCCCAAGTGGCATAATTCCTCTAGTAAGGCCATGCCTCCTAAACCTACCCAAACAGTGCCGCCAATTGGGGACCAAGTATTCGTACATCTGATCCTATGTGGGACATTCCCAGTTATACCACCTCACCAGAAAACAAGTTTTTGTTTTGTTTTTTTTTTTTTACAAATATTTACCTTGTAGAAGTATTGTCAACCCTTCAACCCCAAAGCACTACAAAAAAGAAAAATATTTCCAATCCTTTATAAAAATATATTTGAAAGTATTTGCCAATATTAATTAACACAATGTATTAATTCAGCTCACACAGTAATAAAAGACAGTAGTTATACAGTACTTACTATGTTAATGCTCTTTTCTATATAATTGACTCATCATATCCTCATTATGAGCTCCATTTTACAGCTGAGATCATTTAAAATCAGAGAGAGAGAGAGAGAGAGAGAGAGAGAGAGAGAGAGAGAGAGAGAGAGAGAGAGCTCCACTACAGGGCAGAGCCAAGTTTCTAGAGCCCTGCTCTCAATTAGACTGAAAAGAACCACCCCTTCGCAGAGGCTACCAGAACCTTCCAGAGTGCAGGTAGTTCAAGGAAATTTTCCTCTATCAGCTCAGCTACTTTCTACTTCCTTCTGATCAGTGTGGTGTGGTGTGTGTCTCCCTATGTCTTTGCATTTAATACGCACGTATCTTCATATTTAGAGTAGGATTTTGTAAGCAGCATGGGTCTTGCTTTTGGGTTGATCCTCACAATTTTTGTCCTTTAACGAGTATATATATATAGACAATTGATATTTAAGATAGTAATCGACATGCACGCCTTTAATCCCAGCATTTGGGAGGCAGAGGCAGAGGCAGGCAGGTCTCTGTGAGTTCGAGGCCAGCATGGTCTACAAAGCGAGTTCCAGGACAGCCAGAGCTACATAGAGAAACCCTGTCTCAAAAAACCAAAACAAGAAAAGAAAAAAAAAAAAAGATAGTAATTAACATACTTGCATTACTATCTATCATATTTGTTATATGTTTGTTTCCTTTTTTCTCTGTTTCTGGCTTTTTCTTCCACACTTTTTTCAGGTTGAAGTGAGCGTTTCCATGTCTGTTTTCAGCCAGCAGTTTTGAGAACGGCTTTAGAGGATTTTTTCCCACTCACACGGCTCCTCCTGAGGCATAAACTGTGAAGTCCCCAGGCGCCCTGCAGAGAGGCACAGCCTGCGACATTGCCACCTGTAAGTCCACACTGCCACAAACAAGGGGCCTCTGATTTACTAGGCTTTCCCTGCCGGCCCTCAGAGCAGTTAATCTTCTGCCCCAGGGCAGAGCTTGACAGCTCCCAAAGGTCCCGTGAAGTACTCTTTTCAAAGTAAAATTCTCAATCAAATAAATTTGAAACAGACTTGGTCCCAATCCAGGTACAGACTCCTTGGCCACCCCCCACTCCAGGCAGCAGTTGGCTGCACTTCCCTTCCTGGGTTTTTTTTTTTTTTTTAGTCTTCTGGTACAGACATAGTTTTCCTTCAATAAAACAGTGATTTAAAAGCCTCACTCTTCCTGTTGCATGCCTGTGCCAGGGCATAATCATTCTGTCGCCAGGGGTGTGCAGATTTCAACCCCGGCTATGTGACGCCCCCAAGATGGGTGATATATTAGATAGACCCACCATTTGTCTGTTCTTTGATGACTTTTACCTTAAACCAGTTAGAACTATTTTTTTTTAATTTGTCTTTTATTTCTTCACTCGAAGTCACACTGTGACTTAGTTTCCCCCCAGACATTCGGATTGTTTCTTTGCCTGGTGTCTGTGTTCCTCGCCTCTGCTGGTGCTCGGTGGTGCCCTGGTGATGGCAATGAGCAGGAGGGTCTTCTCTTTTGTGAACCCGTGCCGTCGGGTGGGTACTGCCAGAACGGAGGGGTTGTTGGAGATGTCTAGCATCTCTGCAGCTTTTATTAACAACTTCGTTAGAAGTCTATTGCGGGCACACCCTCTCTCCCAGGCTGTTTTCTCTCTGAGTGCACTGGTATGGCGATTGTTAATGCTGTTCCCTCCAGACACCATAGAGTGTACTTCCTTCCTCTTTTATAAGTGTCGCTATGTGATTTGCTCAGTCCTGTGGACCATGTGAAGTGCCAGGTGCCCTTGCTAGGTGAAAACTTCAAAGCCCAATGATCCCTCAGGCTCACTTCCCATCCCTGGGGTTGCTATAGTGATAGTTTGAATGTAAACTGGCCCCCATAATCCCATAGGGAGTGGCACTAATAGGAGGTGTGGCCTTTTCGGAGTACGTGTGGACTTGTTGGAAGAAATGTGTCACCATGGGGGCAGGCTTTGAGGTCTCCTATGCTCAAGATACTGCCCAGCGTCATAGACCACTTCCTGTTGCCTGCAAGATATAGAGCTCTCAGCGACTTCTCTAGCACAATATCTGCCTGCCACTGCTATGTTCCACCATGATGATAAGAACTGAACCTCTGAAATGTAAGTGAGCCACCCCAATTAAATGTTTTCCTTTATAAGAGTTGCTATGGTCATTGTGTCTCTTCACAGCAATAGAAACCCTAACTAAGACACTGTGGAAGTAAATACTGAGGCAGAATCTCCATAGCCTGGGGCTGGGGTTGAGTGACAATGGCTAGGAGAGCTCCCTTGAGACCTGCAATGAATAGTGAAGGACTGGTTTGTTTATTGGTTGGTTGGTTTTTTGAAACAGGGTTTCTCCATGTAACAGTCCTGGCTGTTCTGGAACTCACTCTGTAGATCAGGCTGGCTTTGAACTTACAGAGATCCGCTTGCCTCTGCCTTCCGAGTGCTGGGATTAAAGGCGTGCGTCATCATGTGTGCCAGACAAGAACTGACTTTAAAAAAAAAAACAAAACTATTCTCTTATGTGTGTGTGCAAATGCACACGAGTGTGCACAATGTGTGTATGTGAGTGGGGGTGTGGAAGGAAGTCAGAGGACAACTGTTGGCAGTTCCTTCTCTCTCTTCTCTATGAGACTGAACTCGGGTTGTCATAGTTATGGAGTAAGTACCTTACTCACTGAGCCATCTTGTTGGTTCAAAAATTCACATTTGCTGTGTTAATCTCTGAATTGTTTGTTACTATCCAGCCCTTCTTAAGTGATAACATTCAGAGCAATTATAAAAAATCCAGACAGACAGTGAATATTTGTCACGAGTACAAAAGCTTAAATCCATCTTTTGATCTCAGGGAGCAATTTTAGAGGAAATACCAGGTCACTTTACTTATGCAGCAAATGTATGCTGAGGACCCGCTATATATGAGGCACTGAATTAAGGGCCCTGGGTAGCCTGTTATCCCAGCTAAGGCAGAAGGAGCTGGTGTTCTAGGCTAGCCTGAGCTACATATCAAGATGCTGTCTCAGAAAAAGGAAAAAACAAACAGAAGAAAAACAACAACAACAACAAAAACAAAAGTCAAAATCCATGCACCAAACATCCCTGCTAGTGATAAAAACTGTATTTGATTATTAGGGCTATTTCTTAAAATTAGACACTAAAATTCCAGATAATTCAAAACAGCCAACAGGACTGAAGAAGCTGAGGAGATTGGGGATTGCCTGTTACAAGCTCACACTGCCTCTGAGCCTTTTACAGCTATAAAGTTACTGAAGGATACTGTTCCCCAAAGAAGCAAACTCGTGACTCTCCTGTGGATCTGAAACAAACAGATGTCAAAGACTTCACGTCATTCATTATTTACTGCGGAAACCAGAAACACACCACAATAGGTTCAGAAAAGAACCCAGAAGGATCACACTTTGATGTGGAGTAAAAGAATGTTGAGATGAATTTCCAGTTGGACCCAAAACTGTTCTTTTCTCCCACTGGTGGTACTAGGTTGTGAGGGGTGTTTAAATGAGACGGACACACCCACAGTTCCACCTCAGCGTTGACTGGCAAACAGCAGATGAGAATCGTTTGGAGCTCTCTCAGTATGGCAAATTGAAGATTTGGAATTTACAAATTACAAAATTATAAAATAGCTCACAGTAAGTGAAAGGCTAGATTCAGATAAGGCAAAAATATGTTACAGGCAATGTTGTCTTCCACTGGAGATGTCCAGTAGAAATCTCTGTTGCCTTGTCATAAGCACACCCTGTCAGAAACACTGACAATAGCCTGGCAGTGGTGGTGCACACCTTTAATCCCAGCACTCAGGATGTAGAGGCAGGCAGATCTCTGAGTTTGAGGCCAACCTGCTCTACAGAGCAGGCCAGCCTGTTCCACAGAGTTCCAGAACAGCCAGGATTATACAGAGAATCCCTGGGGTAGGGTGGGGGTGGGAGAGATACCTAAACAAACAGGTTTGTTCTTTCCACAAGGTCAGAATTCGGTGAAAAACAAATTTACAAGATACAACAGTTTAATTGGCTGCAGTTTGCCAAGTAGTCCCAATTTCTTTGCTAGCCAGTAAGGCAAACAGAAGTTGTTTTATTTTAATCTTAACTACTAATATTAACTTAGATTACACAGTAAATGTATCTGTTCATCATCCATCCATCCATCCATCCATCCATCCATTCACACACACACACACACACACACACACACACACACACACACACACACACACAAAGAGTTAACGAGGCCTCAGCAGAGTTCCACAAGCTTCAAAGAGACCTAACTGAGAGACAGAAGCAGGAAGCTGATAGAAACTCCAAGCTCTTTGCAGTGTGCTCATATAACTAACTCTGCTGGAGGTCAGCAGGAAGCTATGGAGTCAGACTGCTGGGTCACAGGTTCAAGCCTGCCCAGGAGCCAAATTGAACCAAAGAAGTGGAGGACTCTGCAGGTTGGAGAGGCAAAGGGTAAGACCAGGTTCTGATGGACAAGTGGGCAGATGGGTGGATGGAATTCAAGTAGGTCATGTCCTCCTCTTTATGGGGGTCACATGACAACATTGTCCCCTTCCCTCAGTCTGGTGAATTTGGTAAGTTCTCCAGCCTGGTTTTCCTGATTTGATTTAAATTACATTTACGTGTGTGTGTGTGTGTGTGTGTGTGTGTGTGTGTGTGTGTGTGTGTGTGTGTGTGTGTGTGATGGTCAGAAGATATTTTGCAGAAATCAATTCTTTCCTTCTTCTGGATGAGTTTTAGAGATCAGATTCAGGCCATTAGTCTTGGCACCAAGTTCGTTTCCTGTCAACCCCTGATAAGATTTTCCACATATCCATGAGCTTCTACAGTCCCAATTTATTTTGACAAGTTCATAGAGTGGTGCCCTTTCTATTTTTTGTAATATGTTGTTCATCACTTTGTGCCTTGTGGGTGGTGCCAGACAGATGGTGTAGACTATATATCCGCTAAGGTGCAAAGTCTTTCTCCGACCCCAAGATGGAGTCAAATGCTGCTTGTAAAAGAATCTCTCAGTGCAGGGCACAGTGTTTAAAAGCAGTTTTAGAGAATATGGAGTCACTTAGAGCCGGGCACAGATGATTTCAACATCTTATTCTATACTGAAGAGATGGCTCAGTGGGTAAAGAGTTTGCCAAAATAGTCTTTGGCTTGGGTTTGGATCCCCAGAGCCCGTGCAGAAGCCACAAGGTGGAAAGGAAGAACCGACACCCAAGATTGTCCTCTGACCACCATACACATGCCAAAGCACCCACTCACGCAAACGAGTGTCTGTACACAAAGATAAATATATATTTAACGGAATGTTTTTTTAAACTCTCCTTATAGAACTGTCAATGAGATCGTATTCTCCTGTATTCCCTCCTCCTTGCGAACTGTCCTAAGAATTCAGGTGCAGCACGAAGCCTGAAGAAGATAGGAAGTGCTTATCTAGAGTAAAGTGGAACACTCCCAAGGGCTGAGAATGAATCGGGGCCAAAGACCACTGTGCTAACCTTCCTGTTAGCCAGTTTGTCCTAGTTCCTCCCTCCCTACCTACTTCCTTCCCTCCCTCTCTTCCTCCCTCCCTCCCTTCCTCCCTTGCTGCCTCCCTCCTCACTCCTCACCCTTTGATTTTTTGAGATAGGGTCTTTCTGTGTAGTCCTGCATATTCTAGAACTTGCTCTGTAGATCAGACTTGCCTCAAACTCAGGGATTCCTCTGTCACTGCCTCTCTTTGCTGGGATTAGATCTCCCCCACCCCTCTCTCGTTAATGGCGTTTCATGTAGCTTAGGCTGACCCAAATTGGCTGTGTAGTTGAAGATGACATTGAATTCCGGATCCTTCTGCCTTCACCTCTGACATGCTGGGTCCACAGGCTGGACTATCACACCTGAGTCCACAGGCTTGGACCATCACACCTGGGTCCACAGGCTTGGACCATCACACCTGGGTACACAGGCTTGGACCGTCACACCTGGTTCATGTAGTAGCAGGTACTGAACCCAGGGTTTCGTGCAAGCCAGGCATCTACTCTACCCGATCAATTTTCATTCCCTGCCCAGGACTGGTCCTATTTCTGAAGTCTCTACAACAGACTTTAAACTTTCTTCAAGGGGTGTGCTCCTGCCCACGTGATCAGGCCCATTCAGACTAACCCTTCTCAGGAGAGGAAATGGTGTGTCTGGTATAGCTCTGTTCTTTACTGGGAAGCTTCAGGCTAGAGAGCTATTGTGTAGGTTCAGATAGTTATCTATTAATGACCTTTAGGGCTACTAGAATGTCATGTCTTCACCAAGGATCAGAGCTAAAATCAAATCCCATTCTTTTTTCATTTCTGGATTTATAAGCTATTAATTATGAGGTAAGAATCTGTTCTCAATGACCTTCAAACTTGCTAACACCTAACTAGCAATTTAACAAAAAGAATCCCATAAATAAAAAACCATAGCAGAAGCCTGGTGGTGGTATACACCTTTAATCCCAGCACTCAGGAGGCAGAGGCAGGCGGATCTCTGTGAGTTCGAGGCCAGCCTGGGCTACAGAGCGAGATCCAGGACAGGCACCAAAACAACACAGAGAAACCCTGTCTCAAAAAACAAAAAACAGGCCGGGCGGTGGTGGCGCACGCCTTTAATCCCAGCACTCGGGAGGCAGAGCCAGGCGGATCTCTGTGAGTTCGAGGCCAGCCTGGTCTCCAAAGCGAGTTCCAGGAAAGGCGCAAAGCTACACAGAGAAACCCTGTCTCGAAAAACCAAAAAAAAAAAAAACAACAGCAACAAAAAAAGGCATAGCAGTAAATGAGTAATGCTATTGTCTCAGGGCTGGGTGATATGCTATGAGATCTTTGTTACTAGATCTAGCTGTCACTGGGGCAACTATGTTATTCTCATTCCATAGATTAAAAAACAGACTTATCTTTCAATATTCCAACACCTAAATGAAAGTCTGACTTATTCAAAATCTTTCAACACTTTAAATAATATTTAAGATTTTTTTTTTTTTTGAGACAGGGTTTCCCTGTGTAGTTCTGGTGCCTGTCCTGGATCTCACTCTGTAGACCAGGCTGGCCTTGAACTCACAGAGATCCACCTGGCTCTGCCTCCCAAGTGCTGGGATTAAAGGCATGCACCACCACCGCCCAGCAAGATAACAAAATTTTATAAATATTAAAATAATAGTAAGTTGACCCTGTATTTATATGCAGCTCCATGAATTATAATACATGTATTGAACCATTTAATCACAACCACAATCTGGATACAGAATTGTTCCATCACCCAAACTCTCTGCCAGAGCTTCTGCTTTATACTCAATGCCCAGTCCCTACACCCGCCAACCAATACTTCTGACTTTTATGAGTATTAAGTATATTGAATTGCTAACCTTTAAAAATGTTTTTAAGTAATAGATTCACAGAGAGATTTGAATATAATACAGAGCGCTCCCAGCAGTCTTTACCAGGCACCCCAGTGAAACCAGGAAGTTAAGATTGGATAAGCCATAGGTTTCACTTAGAGGTTATCTGTTTAACAGGTCCTCACTGCGGTGAGTGTGCCGTTCTATATGGCTCCATCATGGTTAGATTCGGTTCCCCATCATGACCTAGGGACAGAACTGTCTTGTTAACAGTCTCCTTACTCTGCCCCTTTATAGTCACATCTTGCAGAGTTCAACATTTGAAAATCTTTCTCTCTGTGTTTTCAGCCTCTTTAAAAAATAAATTACACTTAAATTGGGTGGCGGTGGTATACACCTTTAATCCCAATACTCAGGAGGCAGAGTCAGGCAAATCTCTATGAGTTCCAGGCCAGCCAAGGCTGTTACACAGAGAAATCCTGTCTCGAAAAACTAAAAACCACCCAACCAAACAGAAAAGTTATACTTATTTTTTTTATTTATGTGTGCTTGAGGCCAGAGGACAGCCTTTGGGAGTCAGTTCCCTCTTACCATGTAGGTCTGAGGGGTCACACTCAGGTCATTAGGCTTGGCAGCAAGTACCTTTACCCACGGAGCCATCTCACTAGCCCCAAAGCTTTCTCTCAAACTTTTACAATGTGTGTGTGTGTGTGTGTGTGTGTGTGTGTGTGTGTGTGTGTGTGCCATCTGTGTATAGAGTCACATGAGTACCACTGTCCTTGTGTGGTGTCAGAGGTCAGGCGACATCTTTGTGGAGTCAGCGTTCTCCTTCCGATTCACAAGAGTTCTGGGATGAAACCTAAGTTGCCACGCTTGTGTTGCAAGCCCTTGACCCACTGGACCATCTCAGCAGCTCCTCCTCTTCCTCCTTCTTCCCTCCTCCTCCTTCTTCTTTTAATTCTTTCAAAATGGTGCTGTTTTATGTGTGTGGGTATTTTGGTCTCATGTGTGTCTGTGTACCACATTCATGCCTGGTGCCCAAGGAAGCCAGAAGAGGGCATCAGATCTCCTGGAACTGGAGTTATGGATAGTTATAAGCCACCATGTGGGTCCTGGGAATGGAACTTAGGTCTTCTGAAAGAGCAGCTACTGCTCTTAACTGATGAGCTATCTCTCCTGGTCTGGTCTCTTTTTTCTAATGAAAATATCTTAATATAATTGTATTGTGCACTTAGGAGTCTGTGTGTGTGTGTGTGTGTGTGTGTGTGTGTGTGTGTGTGTGTGTGTGTGTGTGTAGACTCATGTACATGCATTTGGAAGCCAGAAGAGAATCACTCTCTACTTTATTGGCGTTATAGGGTCTGGCTGAACTGGAAGCTTATTATTTTTGCTAGGCTGGCTGGTCAGCGAGCTACCAGGATTCACCTGTCTCTACCACACAATGCTGGGGTTCCGGGCATGTGCACCAATGCCTGGCTTTTTACAAGGGTACTAGGGATTTGAACTCAGATCCTCTGCTTGCGCAGAAAGTGTTCTTAGCTAGAGATATTGATATTTGATATTGTAATATTAATATTTATTTGATATTATAATATTAATAATTGTTCTGCTAAGGATTGAACCTAAGTCCTCACACTTAGTAAACACATGCTTTGCCCCTGAGCTATACCCAAGTCTTAATTTATGTATGTATATATGTATGTATACATATATATTTGTGTATATATATATACACACATACATATACACATGAATATACATATATTTATGTATAGGCTTTTTGAGACAAGGTTTTTCTGTGTAGCCTTGGCTGTCCTTGAACTCACCAAGATCCATCTGCCTCTCTCTCCTGAGTGCTGGGATTAAAGGCATGTGCCACTACTGCTCCGCTTATATTTTTACTGATATAATTATATATAGAAAATTCAACAAAAGAAACATTTCATTGTGGGTTGTTTTGCTATCATTATCCATTTCATTGTATGAAAATGATTCTACCACATATGGAGGGATTCATTAAAACTACTTCATCACTGGTGTTAACTGTGCTACATGGCTCAGTAAATATTTGGTTATCTCCAGACACCAGGAAGGGAATAGTAGCCTGTCTCTTAAAGTAAGTTCAAACTCTCTTACAGCTAGCAAGAATTCAACTGATTGTCTTTTCTCTTCGGTGCTATTTCAAAAATAATATTTCTTTCTTTCTTTTTTTAAGGATTTATTTATTTGTTTGTTTGTTTGTTCAATGTTCACTGATGTTTTGCCTGTATATACTCTGTGTGAGGGTGTCAGATCCCCGGAATTGGAGTTACAGACAGTTGTGAGCTGCCATGTGGGTGCTGGGAATTGAACCAGTGTCCTTTGGAAGAGCAGCCAGTGAGTGCTCTTAACTGCTGAGTCATCTCTCCAGCTCAAAAAAGCATATTTCTTAACAAAAAGGATGCCATTTTAAACCTCTTAAGAATAAATACCACATGGTAATAAATAAAGGGACTGTGACAATGAGATGCATTAGATTTTTAAAGAACTAAAACAGTTAATTTACCAAACCTATGAAATCTCAGGTCTTCCTCTGGGCGCTTCTTCCCCTCAAGCAATTAGACATTATTTTTAGGTAAGGATAACTGTAGACATGTTGTCTCCAATTTGTGTCTGCTTGTTAAGAAGCTGAAATAAATTTTATTCTTAAAGCAGATTGCTGCTTCGCAATTTCCAGAATACTGTTTCGCCGCATTGATTTGCGGAGGGCTGTGCCCCTTACCACTCTACCCATGTCTTCTCTGTACATTGTTTCTCTTACGCTGATATTTATTATAAACATGGGGATGGGTCCCAGCTCTGGCTTGAGTTACTCCTCCAGCATTCTTTGGCCAGTTAAGCCCCTGAGCATGCTGGGACTTTTCTTCTAAGTTCAGGACAGAGACACCCAGATGGCTTCCGATGGCATGCCGCATGTGCCGAAGCTGAGTACCAATTGGTGGCAGCAAGGAGCATTTTTCTCTCCTAACGTTACTTTTCTTACTAGCTCTTTTAATGCGCACTCTCTTTTTCTACGGAATTAGAATTATAAGCCAAGGTAGGGACCTAACCACCTCATTGCCGTGACTAAATACACTCATTATTGGTGGTTCTGGGTGGCTTTGCCCCGAGGTCCATAGGCTTGGCTACTAATGACAAAGTAGGGCACTGATGTCAGTAGACTGTTTTCCATTTCCTCCTCCGCCTTTCCCCTTCCCCACACAGGGTTACAGGTTTAGCAAAATAAAAATACAAGGTGAAGAGTGAGGCAGGCTTGTCTGTCCATTGCCTCCCTTGTATGACCCCTGAAGGCTGTCTGTGACCTCCTCCCATGGCCATGGTTCCTGCAGGCAGCCGCTCGCTCTCGTAGCTACTCACTCTCAGTGCCCAGTGACTACTTTCTATGCTCAAGGTAATCCCAAGGCACGCCACCATTCTTTCCTGGTTTTCTTTTAATCCTGCCCCATACTGAAAATGGTCCCATCATTCAATTCTCCTCGATGCCTCTTTGGGAGGTGCCTCTTGCTTGTCAGGTCTCTAACTGACACAGGGTGGTTCTGGCTACTGGTACAGCATGTTTTCTAAAAATACAAATTGTAAATTGAACTACAGAGCTATCAGTTTATATATTCTGTGGCTGTGTGTTTATGTAACTTCGAGGATGCTTCAGTTTAGCTTGTAAATTAGGTCACTCCTAATATCTCTGGTTGGGAGGCCTTAGAAATGCCTCTACTCACTCACAATGAGACATCATTTTACAGTGAAGGTATCTTTCTCTCTTCCTTTTTTTCTTCCTTTCTTTGAAACAGAGTCTTGCTATGTAGCTGTCTGGCCTGGAAATTGCTACGTAGACCAGGCTAGCCTTGCTTTGTGACAATCTTCTGGACTCTACCTCCCTGGTGCTGAGATTACCACACCCAGTTTTACAATAAAGATTTCTATGCATTTAACATCCTCCTCCCATTCTCTTCTTTGAATATATGTAATTGCTTGATATTTATGGCATCCTAGTCACTTAATTTATTGACCTTTCAAAAATGATGTACATATGTATATATGTACATATATTAATTTATTTATAAATTTTCTTTTCTTGTCCCGAGATCTTATATGAATATCACAATATAACACAATTCAAGTTTAAAAGTCCCACAGTCTTTAAACATTTCAACACATTAAAAGTCCAAGTTCTCTTTAAAAATCCCAAGACTACTGACTATGGGCTTCTGTAAAATCCAGAATAAGTTATATATGTTCTTATTCTAAGAGTGAAGAACCAGGGCACCTTTATAATGAGATCAAAGCAAAACCCAAATCCAACAGTGTACATAACTCAGTGTTCGACATTTGGGACTCAGTCATGATCTTCTGACTCCAAAAGGCTGGGCAGCTCCACTTCTCTGGCCCTGATGCCCAAAGCACCAATAGCTTTCGTCACAGACTCGGTCAGCCCCACCCCACACTTGCTGCTCTACTTCCTGCACATTCCATTGTCCTGGCACCTCCAATATGCTGTGCTCTCCACTGCAATCGAGGCTGCACCTTCACCAACAGCCCCTCTCAGTCTCTGCAGGGAGACTCTGATCTTGTTACACAGTGCCAAGCCTCAGCTGCTCTCCATGACCCCTTCATGCCTTCAAAACAAGTACCATGTGGGAGACTCTTACACATTATTTGCCAAGTTCTGTTGCCAGTTTGGTGTGCAGTCTTGGCCCCTCACCAGATAGAGTGTCTATGTGCTGACTTTGAGGAAAAACTTCCCAGAAGATTTTTCCTCAATGACGCTAGTTGGCCTCTTATTAATCACAGCTGATTTTTCAGCTCCAGCTAATGAGCATCCATTATTCCAGTAAAGAAAAGGCTTCACAGATCCTTAATTCAAATATATTGCATGAATGACATTGATGGAGTTTTTAAGGAACTCTCAAACTTCCTTCTGAAACTTCCCAAGCCAGGCCTCATTCTCTCAGAGCTCTTTTCTTCTAATGAGCTCCCACAGAAACAGCTCGTTAAACTCTGAGAACTCAGTATCTTTTCCAGATCAAGGTTCCAAACACGTCCAAAATCTTCCCCCAAAACAATGTAGTTAGGTCCCATCACACTCGGACTTTTAGAGGCTGGAAGTCTGAGGTTGGATGCTAGAAAGGCCAGATCCTGGGAAGGGCCGCTTCCAGGGTGCTAACTGCCAATTCCTGTTCTTAGGAACAAGGAGAAGGGGCAAGTGAGCTCTTTGGGGCCTTTTCAAGAGAGCACTAATTCCATTATGAAGGCACTACCCTCTCATCCCAATTCTCTCTCAGGGCTCTACTTCCAGGACGTGGGGGGACATAGTTTCCACACATGAATTTGTGGAGACTCTGAACATTCAGTTCGTCATCATGGCTGACTACCAGAGAAGAGCTGGACAGTGCAGCACACACTTGTTTTACAGATAGTCATCTGTGAAGAGAAAAACAACCAACCAGGTGAGAAGCTGCGTCTCTCTTCAAAGAGTCTGTTTCTGGAACCAGTTGCTGTCATTGTTTGTTATTATGAGTTTCATAACATAATTTGACCGTTCAGATCATGCCTGGGTAGTTTTTGATTACCTCAAATATTTTCACAACCAAGAGGAATTGTGTATGGGATGACTTAAAGCACATTCGTGGGGAAGATTTTCTTAATTTTTCTTTAATAAGGCTGGGCCTGAAGAAATGTCTTGAAAAGATTTTACTTACTCTTATTGTGTTTGTGTGCATGATGCGTGTTTGTGAGTATGGGTGCACATATGACAGCATACGTTGGTCGCCTCCCTTCATCTGTCCTTGAGTTCCAAGGACTGAAATCGTCAGGTCTTCTCAGCAAGCTCTTCATCCTCTAAAGCCACCTCACCAGCCCTGGTGCTAAGAAATCTAATCTAAAGGAATGTCTTGATGCTAGATTACCTAATGGTTGGTATTATATTTTTCTTCAATTCAAAATCACTAGGAACATTCAGGGATATACTTTATTATATTATTTAGAGAACAAAATATTTTATAAACAAAATAGGTCCTTTTGAAATGATTGATAAGAAACAGCCTACAGAATCAGATAATTCTGTAATTTTATTTTACTGATTTCCATGGGTTTTCATTATATTCTCTTGATAACCGTCAGAAGAAAGGGCCATGGATTAATACTTTAAAAATTAATGAATAATCAGACATATCCTTTGGAGGTATTTAAATGTACTATGTCATATCATTTCCTCTGTCTAATCAGAGATGAAGCATTAATATCCAGTGATATATATATATATATATATATATATATATATATATATATATATATGCTTGAATTTCTTTAAATTGCCTTTCTGTAATCAGTGGTCTTAAAATAAATATGGTTATACATCAAACAAACTGAAGAAATATAGCACAGTGGTTGTCTGGAAAATGGAACTGGAGAGTTTTTTTTAAAACTCTGTATGTATTTTCATTTTGTTTTGTTTGGATTTTTGAGACAAAGTCTTACTGTGTAGATCAGGTTGGCTTCAAACTTGTGCCCTGCCTCAGCCTCTGAGTGCAAGGATTACACCATACCTGGGCCTCTAAAGTATTTTCTAACACCCTATGATTGTTATCACTTTTGAGTGGGTGCATGTGCATAGGTGTATCTATACACGTGAAGGTTAGAAGTTGACATTGAGTCTCTTTCTCAATTGTTCTCCACCGTGTTCTTCAAGACAGGGTCATTCATTGAACCTAGACTAGCTAGACTAGCTTTCCAGTGATCTACCCATCTCTGCCCCCAGCCATCACTGGGATTATAGACATGTGCCATCATGCCTGGCCATCATGGATGCTGAGGACTGAACTTGAGTCCTCATGGTTGTTATAAAAAGCACTTTACTGACTAAGCCATTTTCCAAGCCCTCCAATTGTTCATCCATTTTATAATCACAATACATCCATATGTGGGTGTATGTCTATATTGTCAAATTAAAGAGGGAATCATGTTAGTAGACTCTATTTGGATAGGGCTCCAGTTCCCCCTTTCTTCTTCTGTGCTAGGAGTTGGCCATGGACTGAGTATGCATCTCTGGGCACATGGCCCTCCATCTCTGAGCTCTAGCTCCAGCACCTCTTACTACAGTTCTTTACAGTGGTTTCACCACCGTGTGGATGCTGGGGACTGATTCTGGGTCCCCTGCAAAAGCGACACATTCTCTTAAT
The DNA here is from genome assembly GCF_007827085.1 of Peromyscus californicus insignis. NCBI lineage: Eukaryota > Metazoa > Chordata > Mammalia > Rodentia > Cricetidae > Peromyscus > Peromyscus californicus. The sequence goes on along the minus strand of NW_026294595.1, from coordinate 36,840,201 downwards.
CACTGAGTCGTCTCTGCAGCCCCTCATAAGGCTGTTCTGTGTTTACAAGAAAACACAGAAACATCTCCATCTTTGTGCCGTTTTCCTACTGACATGAGAATCAGCTTCCTTGAGAAGAGCCCTTCTCTCTTGCAAGGATGACTGGACTAGTTCATTGATTTTTTTTTTTTTTTTTTTTTTTTTTTTTTGGTTTCCAGGTCAAATAACAAAGGGGTTCTCTGCCAGATGCTCTTTGTTTTTTGTGTTACTCTTCCTGTCCTTCACATACAGATGTGGCTAGCATGCACATGTGGAAGACATAGGTTCTGTAGGTAATTCATGGCCAAGTCAGGACAGAACTATTGATGTTCATTTCTCCGTCCCTGCCCCAAATGGCACAGGATACAGAAAATCCTTGGAGTCTCCTTGGATAATGCTAGATCTCCTTCTGATTTCCAGTCAGTGTATTAGCACATCTCTTCAGCTTGGCCCTCCATGGCTGTGGTTCCACATGTGTAGAGCCAACAACCAGTTGCAGACAAAAAATATTCAGAAAAAAAAATGGTGCTTGTAGTAAACACATTAAGATTCTTCTTGTACTGGTCTAAAAACAATGTGGAATAGCAACTATTTATGCACTATTTACATGTTACTTGGTATTAAGTGTCAGATGATCTAGAGATGACTCAGGCATGTCTAACTTGTGGTCTACAGGCTACACATGGCTAAGGACAGCAATGAATGTGGCTCAACACAAAACTGTAAGCTTACTTGTCTTAGTTAGGGTGTCTGTTGCTGTGAAGAGACACCATGGCCATGGCAACTCTTTTAGAGGAAACATTTCATTGGGGTGGCTCACTTACAATTTTGGAGGTTCAGTCCATTGTCATCATGGTGGGGAGCATGGCGGCATGCAGGCAGATGTGATGCTGGAGAAGTAGCCAAAAGTCCTCCATCTTGCAGGCAACAGAAAGTGGACTGAGATACTAGGTGTTATCCTGCGCATAGGAAACCTCAAAGCCCACCCCCACAGTGACACACTTCCTCTAACAAGGCTATACCCACTCCAACCAAGCCACACTTCCTAATAGCGCCACTCCCTATGGGATTATGGGGGCCAATTGCATTTATACTACCACATTAGTAAAGATGTTGTGAGACATATTTGCATGTTTTGGTATTTGGTGTTTGGTTCTGGAGTATGAGTTTTATAGATAAAAGCATTGTGTTGCAATGTCAGGAGGGTGAACATATCTGATAGGGGAGGATGCATATCGATTAACTGCAAACACTGTGCCATTTTATATGAGACTTCAGTACCTATGGACTTGGGTTATCTGTGGGGTTTCTGGAACCAGTGACCCATGGACACTGAGGGACATTTTATCACTCCCAAGGCTGTATATAATGGGCCTCTTCTTATCCGTCCTCACCCCACCTCCACCCAGGTTGGTTATCTGGGGACAAAGATAGTCAGGACAACTGTGTCATCTCCAAAGCATTTTGCTATTGTCCCTCCCACTTCTCTCATGCAGAGGTCAAAGGACAATTTCCAAGATTTTGCTCCCTTCCACCGCCATGCAGGTCCCAGGGACTAAACTCAGGTTGTGAGACTTGGCAGCAAGTGATTTGACCCCAGTGTTCTGTCCTGCTAGCCCTGTAAATCAGCTTTGTCGAGGGTCAATTTACATGCAATAAACTGACTCTTTGAAGGTATAAAATTCTCTTTAGCAAGTTTACATCCTTTTGTACACAAACCTTTCTCCCCTCAGAGCCCCCGACCTGATCTGTGTTTTGTCCTGTAGTATAACTCTTTTCACATCACAGAAATGGAAGTACACAAGCCGAGTGTGGGAGCACATACCTTTAATCCCGGCACTCAGGTGGCAAAGACAGGTGGATTTCTGAGGGTAGCCTAGTCTACAGAGAGAGAGAGTTCCAGGGCAGCCAGGGGTACACAGGGAAACCCTGTCTTGGAAAAAAACCAAACCAAAAAAAACAAAAGAGGAAGCACACGTGAGGAAGGCAGGTTTCCTTTTCTTAGCACAACGGATTTGAAATATATTCATGTCACTGCAAGTAACAGTGGTTTACTCCTTCTTATTGCTAAGTCGTATTGCAGTTACAACACTGCCCAAATTATCGATACAAGTTGCTAGGCATCTGGGTTGTACACAGTTTTTGGCAACTATGGTTAGAATTGCTATAAACACTTGGGTGCAGGTCCCCCCATTTTTTGTGTGAGCGTTGTGGAAGGCAATCTTCATTTCTCTTGGTTACTTATATAGGTATGGGGGCTTGAGGGCCCTAGGGTAGATATGCATTAACCTTTATTAGAAGCTTAGACTGCTTTCCAAAGTGGAAGTACCACTTTGCATCCTCACCAGCAGTGTATGAATTCCAGGTGCTCTGAACCCTCCTCACCATTTGACGCTGTTGATTTAAAGGTTGAGCCGTTCTCTTTTCATTTGCGTGTCTCTGTTGACTAGTGAGGCTGGGAATCTTTTCTCATGTGTACATCCCTATCTTTTCTATGGTGACGTATGCAAACTTGTTGCCTATTGAGAAAAGGAATTGAGGGCCTGGAGAGATGATCCATCAGTTAAGAGCACATGTTGCTCTTGCAGTAGACTCAGGTTCAGGTCCCAGCACCCACAAGATGCCTCGCAACCATTGATAATTCCAGTTCAAGGGGATCCAATACTCTTCTGACCTTCACAGGAACCAGGCACAGATGTGGTCCATAGACACACACGCAGGCAAAACACTCATACACATAAAATAAAAAATATATCTAGCCGGGCGGTGGTGGCGCACGCCTTTAATCCCAGCACTCGGGAGGCAGAGCCAGGCGGATCTCTGTGAGTTCGAGGCCAGCCTGGTCTCCAAAGCGAGTTCCAGGAAAGGCGCAAAGCTACACAGAGAAACCCTGTCTCGAAAAACCAAAAAAAAAAAAGAAAAAAAAAATATATCTAAATTTAAATATAAAGTGTTGTCTTATTGAGTTGCCCTGCTATCTGAAATAAAAGTTCTGAATAGAACTTATAGGAATGTGATTGAACAGCTGAAGTGATTGAAAAGGCCATTGCCTCATGGGGGAAATATGTATGTATATGAGAGCACAGTACACCCTGAATGACACCCTTGGATTTTTGTATTGTTTCCTCAGTTTCACAATGCTCTACGGAAGGGATGAGCAGTAGTGTATTGAACCAGTCCCCTGTTGGTGGACATTTGAGTTGTTTATAATAATTTCCTTTTCCTCCTACAGTTGGGAATCAAATCCAATCATGTCTTTTTTTTTAAAGATAAACTTATTTTTATTTTATGCATGCTTGTCCCCTGATGGAGAGGACATCAGATCCCCTAGAACTGGAATTAGGGATGGTTGTGAGCCACCATGTGGGTGCTCAAAAACAAACCCAGGTCCTCTGCAAGAGCAGTTAGTACTCTTAACCACTGAGCAATCTCTCCAGGCCCCGGATTTCTATGTCTTCACTCATACCTAAGCATCCCCTTTTCGTCTTGATGCTACCAGAGGGGCGTGTCTAAGTCCTATTGGTGAAAATGGAAACTTGGTGTGTGGGAAAGGTGAGATTAGGGCTGGGATGGGGGAACTCTAATCTGGGTCTTCATAATGCAGGCTCTACCTGCCAAGAAAGAGCTGTGAGGAGCCTTCAGCTCCGCTCCCCACAGGTCTCCACTGATGGTGGCATTCTTAGAGGGGAAGATTGTTATTTTTGTTTTGTTTTGTTTTTGAGACAGGGTCTCACTATGTAGCTCTGACTGTCCTAGAACTCACTATGTAGACCAGGCTGACCTTGAATTCACAGAGATCGATCCTCTTGCCTTTGCCTTTCTGAGTGCTGGGATGGAAAGCACACAGCACCACACCTTGATGGTGACATTCTTAGCGCTTCCCCGTCTTCTTCCCGCTTTTTTTTTTATTTTTTTTTTATTTTTCCTCCATGTATTTTACAGCTGATGCCTCTTGCTTATATCTGCGCCTTGGCTTCTGATCTCTATCTACAGGGAGATTTTGTGATCTGCATTTGAGTCTAACAGTTTATGGAGTTCGCTCTTAAGTTCCTCTTTTGATCATCGTTCACCCTCAGCTAATTTGCTCAAGGAAAGAGCAAACTCCCAGGAGGAGATTAGCAAGAAGGATCCATTTGGCTCTATCAAGTGAAGTGTTTCTGAACGTGATCGTTCACTTCTCACTCAAGGGGGCATTTAGGATGGAGCAGCAGCTTCTTTGATATTTGATATTTAACAAGCTCATTCTTTTTTCTTAGTTTTAAAGAGCTAGGATGGCTTTAAACACTAATTTAAAGAAAAAAGTTTCAAATGTGCAAGCATAGGAAGTTAATGCTGAAAAACAGCCCACAGCTTGCCTACCAACCAGTTCTTAATTTAACCCCCATCGGACCTTTGGTATTCTACACATTTTCATTTCAGTTTTTTAACTCTGTACACAGGCCTGGGGTGTATGCCGCTCAGTGGTGAGGCAGTTACCTCCCAGGAGTCAGAGCTTGGCTTTGATCCCCAGCACCAGAATAAATGAAAAATAAAAACGAACACACTCACTCACTTTGGTAACTTGTGGGTTGATTGTATTTAGCGAAAAGTGAGCTCAGAGCTCTTTGGGCACACGGCCCTGGTTCACGTCTCTGGCAGGGGTCATATTCAGCCTCGCTGTCAACAGAGTCCACCATATTTTTCTTTCCACATTGTTTATTTAAAGAACCATCATGAAGAATATCCATACGCCCAAGATGTAAACTCCACACGACGGCTTCGTTTGACTTGATGAAGATGTGCGCTTGGAGTCGCCTCTTCCCTCAGGCCTCACCTCTGCCCCGAGAGAATGTCAAACCCTGCAATTTACGGGAATTCTGACCTGTGGGGCCAGGAAGTGCACGGGACTGGAAAAGGTGGATAGGAGGGAGACCGGCCCCGGTGGGGGTGGACATACCTGCAGCTCTGGTTTCCAAGCACTGTTTTTAAACTGCAGAAATGAGTCGTTCTGGAAACAAACGTAGCACATAAATATCTCTTTATTTAAATGACTTATTTTCTTCCATACCATTTTAACTGAAGAAAGAAAAGAAAAAAACTCGATACAATCAGATGGAAAATGTACATACAAGCTGCACATATTCAGTCACACAAAATGTTACAGTATATGATCTCTTTGGGGGTGAAATTTCTTGCAGAATTTTTTATTTCCAAAGATCAATCTTGCCTTCCCTGCTAAGCTACAAGGCAGAAGGCTGAAAGAGGCCTCAGAATAAAGCTCTGGATTTAAAAATATTTTTAAATGGCCTCATTGAGAAAATGTTTCAAGGGAGAGTCACCCTTGAATGAATGAATGAATGAATGAATGCTGTATCAAATTATTGAGAGACAAAGAAGAGAAGCCATTTTCTCAGAACAAATGCAGTAGCTTTGTTTGGGAGACAAATCATTCTTGCAGCCTGTTTGGAAATGTCACTTTTAAGTCAATGAGAGTTGTGTTCCAATAAGAGGGGGATGTGAGACCCTATTATACTCACAAGGATGCTATGTTTTTTGCCTCTGAATAGTTTCCACAGTGCATGAAAATTCCTGTTTTGGGGTGGGTGGGTGGGGAGGTCTCTTTAATGTCCTAAACTGTTTTCAGGTTTTACAAAGTACTTCAGTTCCCACATTTAAAGGGCAGACATGACCACACTGGAACACCAGCCAGCTACAGAAAGAAGTTCTGGCTTTTTTAGACAAGCCTTTTGAACCCTTAACATGGCGAAAACAGAATCCTTGGCTTGCCCGGTTACTTGTCTCCTGGAAGCCATCCAAGGCTTACCATTTTCTCTGGCTCTTGGTGATATCCCCCACTGGAGCTGGGGCCAGGATGGAGCTACTCAGAGCAGTGATGGTGTGGAGCATAATAGGCACTTAGAGGTCAGATGGGACACAACTCCATGGGAAACTCAAACCATTGCCCAGAAGTGACCCGATGGGCTGGCAGCTGTGGGATTCTGGGGCAGCAAAAGCAGTATGGCCCTCTTGACTCCATACATCCCCCAAATTATCAGTAAGTTCACAAGATCAATTTGCTTTGTTGAAAACAATGTTCACAGTTTTCATTGCTCAAAGAGACTACCAGCTTGGCAAGAGTTCCACCCCATCATGCCCTTCAGGTAGATTTAATAAAACATGAAATAATCGGGGGCATTTTTATATGAGCTAGTCATGACCTTCAAAAAGACAAATCCCCTCTAGAGAACCAGGAAGTAAGCCTGCACCGAGCCACCCCTGCTTAACCGAGTCACCCCTGCTTAACCGAGTCACCCCTGCTTAAGGACAAGCAAGAGCCTGGCGGCACAGAGCAGCTAGGGAGGAGCAGACACTTGGATCTGTGAGAGTCAGTCCCGAGACGGACAAGGAATGATGCTTGGGACTCAGCCTCTTCGGAGAAACTTGAAGATTTTGAATGATTCGATGGAAAAGATCTACTTCCCAAAAGAGACCAAGTTTGTTAGGAGCACAAGTCGTTGTTGACAAAGACAAAGCTCTCCACATAGACCCTCCCATTCTGGTGTTCAGTCAAAGCGAAACTTTAGAGCGTAGTAAGAAGCAACCAGTCTGTGGCCAGCCCAGAAGTCAGAACCAGAAAATACATTTCATGTTGCTGTTTCTCAATGAGCCTTTAAGGTTAGCAACAGTGTAAACGTAGCTCTACATTTTTGTCACAAATCTAATAATAATAATAATAATAATAATAATAATAATAATAATAATAATATCACTTGCTATTGTAAAAAGAATATTAAGTATAATACAAACTGTATAAATTATATTTTACTGTGTGCCAGGCACTGTGCTAAATGTGTGTACATTCACAACTCAAGCATTTTCCACAGAGTTGATCCTGTTAGCTCCATTTTATAGACAGAGAAACTGAGCCCGAGAAGTTGCCCAAATTACCAAGCTGTTTGTCTTGGAGAAGGTAGTATTTGGATCCAGGCAGTGTAACCTCTAGTGTGTTCAGCTTTCCTTAGAGTGAACTCAGAGCATTCTCACTGTCTTTAATTCCAGTTCCAGGGGACCCATCATTTCTTCTGGCCTCCTAGGACTCCATGTGGTGCAGGCAAAACGCTCATTGGGTGGGAGGGACAATGAAAAGTTAAAGAACTTCAGGGTGGTTACAGGGCTGTTAAGGATAGATGAAGCTTAAATCTAGGCATACTGATCCTCAACTCATAGTGCCTAATGTCTAAGGCTGTCCATCACGAAGAACACACACATTTCTCAGTTTTGAGGAAAAGCATTTCATTTTCATTTGGAGTTTTAAAAACGCGAGGCCTGAAATGTTTTACCTAAATAATAATCAAGTGCTGGTTGCTTACCACCTTGAGACCCCTTCAAATCCACTGCTACCGTGGAAGCGTGGGCTTTTGATTGGTCTGTACTACCCTCTAGTGGTTGCTCGAAAGCGGCTCAAAGTGCTATCTGATGACAAAGAAAAGCATCTTATTTTAAGAGATTCCTTTTAAACCTACAGAGCAAGCATGTGTGATTGCATTTGTGCTTTTAATAACATTTGGCTGAGAAAAAAAAACAGGGATTAAAAGCTACTTGGATTTAGTATCTCTTATGAATGTGCTTTTATTTTCATTCATCTCAATAGTATGTGCAGATATGGAAACCAAGGCTATGTATATGTCTACGCACACACGCATGTGTGTATTGTCTGCTTATCTGTAGACAGTATGTGGGGGTGCATGGCTGGATATTGAAGCTCATACATTAGGCTTTCCCTTCAAGATTCTTTGGCTAGGTCAGCAAATACCCACGTTGGACCAATCACAGCCTAAACACCATATGCTTCAGCGTTTTTGACCGAAGAGCACATGAAGGCATTGTGGAGAACACTATCAACCCTGCAGAATCAGGGCATCAGGAGATGGCTCTCCCGAAAAATGCTGGTCCATTGTTGCCAGAAGAACTAGATGGAGCAACATTTGAGTTGTTGGGTCATTTCCCCCCAGTCAGAGACTCGTTGTAAAGTCAGGTCCAGTCAAGATTTATTATCGCTCAGCCATTTTCCCTGATTTTTGCATAAGAAGAACTTGGAAAGTTTTAAGGGAATGCAGAAGGAATTTATGAGGAACTTCCCAGAGAAGAATCTTGAGGTTGCTTTGTCTGACAGCTGCATTCTATAGCAGCACTGTAGGTAGTATCATAACCTCAGCCTCATTGGGAAGTGAGACTTTTGTGAATTTGTCAATGTCATCTTGATGCTTAACTTTTCTTTCTTTTCCTTTTTTCTTTTTTCTTTTTCTTTCTTTCATTCTTTTTTTTTTTTTTTTTTTTTTTTCCCCTGAGACAGGGTTCTTTGTGTAGCTTTGAAGCCTGTCCTGGATCTCGCTCTGTAGACCAGGCTGGTCTCGAACTCACAGAGATCCGCCTGGCTCTGCCTCCCGAGTGCTGGGATTAAAGGCATGTGCCACCACCACCCGGCAACTTTTCTTAACTATTTGTACAGGTGTTGTTTCATTGGAAAGCTTTGCTTCAAAGTGGGTTAAAATATGCTTTGCTTGGTGTGAATAAAGACAGCTGTGCTTACCATCTGATGGTTAATTTTGGACAATTCTGTCTTTTTTAAAGGAATGACATATATAGTTTATTTATTCTACATTTATCCAAATATGAAGCTGAACAATATATTTAGTTTTAATGTATACCTGGTTAACACACAGCAAAACCTTCTACACACAATTGCAGTGCCTTTTGAATTGATTTTTTTAGAAATCTGTTTTTAATTGAAATAGAATTATATTATTTTCCCTGCCTCCAGCCCCTCCTAGGTATCCTCCCTCCAACCTTTTTCAAGCCCCGCAGAGTTGATAGCCTCTTTTTCTTTTATTATTACTGTTGTATATGTATGTGTGTGTGTGTGTGTGTACAAATATGCATAAACACAACTTTCTGTGTCTGTTTTTGTTGATGATGTGCATATGGTTTCAGGGGTGACCACTCTGCATTGGACAACCAATAGGGGGAACACCCCCGGGAGGGGGGCTAAGTCTCCTTCTCACTAGTTGCCTGTAGGTTTTTGTTTGACTGTCTGGGAGGTGGGACACCATGGAATGCCCTCCCTTCTGTATTAATATGCCCATTGGTATTAGCGGTATTCCTGTCTTAGGTATACAGCCCTGAAGACTGCATCACTGCAGACTTCCTGGAATCCTGGCTCTTACAGTTTTTCCATTCCCTGTGCCATGGAGTTCCTCATAGACGTAGGAAGTGTGATGAGATGTATCCCTTGGGCTTGGGCTCCCCATGATCTGTTGATCTCTGCACGGTCCAGTTGTGGGTTTCCGTGATGGCCTCCACCTGTGTAAAGAGAGGCTTCTTTGATAATGGTGGTAGCTACACTCATAGCTGAGGGTCTGCATCTCAGATGAGAGAGAGCATAAGGCATTTGTTTTTCCGGGTCTGGGTTAAATATTTCCAGAACTTAAATGAAAATGAAAATACAACAAAACAAAGTTTTTGGGGCATGTTAAAAGCAGTTCTACGAGGAAAGTTTCTAGATCTAAGTTTCTATATTACAAAAATCAGAATGAGCCGGGTGGTGGTGGCGCATGACGTTAATCCCAGCACTAGGGAGGCAGAGCCAGGCGGATCTCTGTGAGTTTGAGGCCAGCCTGGTCTACAGAGCGAGATCCAGGACAGCCTCCAAAGCTACACAGAGAAACCCTGTCTTGAAAAACAACAAACAAACAAACAAACAAAAATCAGAATGGGCCAGGCAGTGATGGTGCATGCCTTTAATCCCAGCATATGGGAAGCAGATGCAGGAGGACCTCTGTGAGTTCCAGGCTAGCCCTGTCTACAGAGGGAATTCCAGGACAGCCAGGGCTACACAAATGAGCACAAATAAATGACTTAATGATGCAACTCAAGAATTTGGAAAAACAAGAACATATCCAAACACAGTAGAAGGGAAGAAATAACACAAATTTAGGCAGAAATGAATGAAATCGAAACTAAGAAAACAATACAAAGAATCAGTGAACCTAAGACAAACAAGATAGACAGACCCTTGGCCCAACTAACTGAGAGAGAGAGAGAGAGAGAGAGAGAGAGAGAGAGAGAGAGAGAGAGAGAGAGAGAGAACTCAAATTAAAAGAACCAGAAACGAACAGGGAAGCATTGCAAAAGACACCAAAGAAATAAAGACTATTATAAAGGTATACTTAAAAAGCTCAGCTGGGCGGTGGTGGTGCACGCCTTTAATCCCAGCACTCGGGAGGCAGAGCCAGGTGGATCTCTGTGAGTTCTAGGCCAGCCTGGTCCAACCTTGATCTGGAAGTTCCAACCCCCACTGAGGCTTCGGTAACTGTCACACCTACAAGGTGGGGCCAAGAGAGGACCCTGAAGACCTGAGATCTGGATGCGCTGCCTCTCTTGGTTCCTGGACCCCGGATGCTGGAGGTAGACCGAGCAGAGTTCTCCAGAGAACACCCCCGGACTGCGCTATGTCTTTCCCAGACCCGGCGACCTACCTATTCCTTCATTTGTAAGTTACACCACTAAATAAACCTCCCATTTAACTACGTGGAGTGGCCTTAATAATTTCGCCAATACTCTGGACTCTTCCAGAAGTCTCTGTTCTGTCTCTCTTGTCCACTCCCACCCCCAATCATGGAGCAGCCAATTTTGGTGGTTTCTTTTCTATGCTCTCATACAATTATGTTGTTGACTTTGATGTCTGATAGAAGCCAGTATCTTGACCAAAAAGAGGCTAGAGAGATGGCTCAGGGGTTAAGAGCACTTGCTTCTCTTCCAGAGGACCAGGTTCAATTCCAAGCACTCACAAGGCAGCTCACAACTCTATGACTCCAGTCTCAGGGGATCTGGTGCCTTCTCCCGGCATCCAAGGGTACTGCATGCATGTGGTTTACTGCTGCACATGCAGGCAAACACTAACACGCATAAAATAAAAATAAATAGAACCTAAAAATTCAATCTCAGTAGCAGAGATGTCAGAGGTAGAGTTGATTTTGAAGTTTGTGGGGTCTGGTTTTAAGGTGGGTCTTTGAGTGTCGGGGCTTGACTGTTACTGGACCAAAGTTCATAATTTTATAGTCATTAGTGAATATAGCAGAGTGAGGATTTTGAAATGAGTCATCCAAAAGTAGACTGTTAAGCTGGGGATATAGCTCAGAGAGAGAGAGAGAGAGAGAGAGAGAGAGAGAGAGAGAGAGAGAGAGAGAGAGAGAGAGAACTTGTCTATCATGAGCCAGGCCCAGGAACTGATCCTTGGTACTGTAAAACAAACAAACAAAAACCCCAACGAGTAAATAGTCATTGGATAACTGTAGTTGAGACCTCCGTTGCCATGGGGAAATGCTACTTCCTAGTGTCAGGAACTGAATGTTCTAGTCCTTACATGTGCTTGTTAAAGCTCTAATCTTCAACATGGAAGTGGAGTTTGGAAGGAATTAGGTTTAGATGAGGTCGTGTGGGTGCGGCCACCACCCTAGGGTTAGTGTCCTTAGAAGAAGAGGGCCTGACACCAAGAAAGGCCACTAGATGTCACAGGGAGGAGGCAGTCAACAGCAGGGCAGGAAGAAACCCCTTAGCAGGGACCACATCACTGGCACCTTCATCTAGAACCTGCTTGTCTCTAGAACCCTGAGAGAATGAGTGTGAGTCAAGCCACCCAGTCCAAAGTATTTGTCATAACAAGTCCACCCGACAAAGACACTCTGGTGAAGAGAAATTAAGTGTCTATTATTTGGATAGTTTTTTTTTTTTATATTCAACTTTACCTTCCTAATTAAGCATTTTCTGAAAAGGTAACGTCGTGTTAAGACAGATGACAGAAAGCTGTGTGACAATAGGGTGGGAGGAGGGAGGAGAGGGGAATCTGAGGTTGGTATGTAAAATGAATAGAAAATCTCTTAAAAAAAGAAAAAGGCTGTGTGACAATATCAGTTCCCAGCATATCCAAAATCCGATACAAAACACTCCCTGCACTCTTCTTCAATCTGTCCTCAGTAGTTTCAGAAAATAATTTCAATTGCATTGATTCATTCTGGTTATTCTATAGAGGCCTTCTAGAAAATAAACAAAATATATCTCCCAAATAAACAACAACAACAACAACAACAAAATGAGACCTGACAGATGGCTCAGCAGGTAAAGGTACCTGCTGGCAACTCGAATTTGATCCTTAGGACCCATTTGGTGAAAGAAGAGAACTGACTTCTGCAAACTGACCTCTGACCTCCACACACATATACCCATTCCCTTCCCCACAATGAACAAACAAATAATTTTTTTTTTTTTTGAAAAAGAACCCACAGCTGTAGGGATGGGAACAATAGGGCCATGTGATCTTGACCTCAAACCCACAAAAGGAAGTAAGATTCAATAAACAACTTGGAGACATTTTGAAAGACCTAATGGAGTTACCTGTGGTGGTGGCACATGTGTGGTCCCAGCTTTTAGGAAAGCTGAGACACAAGTATCACTTGGATCAGAAGTTCAAAGCCAGCCCAGACAACATACTGAGGTTCTATCAACATGGTAAGAGCTCATCTCAAAACAAAGCTGTACAAATAACAACGAAACAAAGCCCCAAAGGAGTTATCCATCATGAAATGTTTTGCTGTGTTACTAACTTTTTAAAAACTGGGCATTGTATCACGTGCCCCAAATTTCAGCCCTCTGGAGGCACATGTGAGTTCGAGGTCAGTGTGGGCTATAGGCAACACTTGGTCTCAAAACAATTTTAATTTGTACCCTTATATCCTGTGGTAGTTTGAATGTAATTGGCCCCCATAAGCTCATAGGGAGTGTGTGACTTTGTTGGAGTAGATATGGCCTTGTTGGAGGAAGTGGGGTGGGCTTTGAGGCACAAGCCATACCTAGTTTTCGGTTCACTTCCTGTTGCCTGGGGGTCAAGATGTAGGACTCTTAGCTCCTTCTCCAGCACCAGGTCTGCCTGCATGCCATCATGTTGCACTATGATAATAATGAACTAAACCTCTGAAAATGCAAGCCACCCCAATTAAATGTTTCTCCCTTATAAGAGTTGCTGTGGTCCTGGTGTCTCTTCATAGCAATAGAAACCCTAACTAAGGCATATCCATACTGGTATTATTTATAATAATAATTTATAATGAAAGAAACATCCCAAGAATCCACTGATATTTAAATGAATGAGTGAATATATGGATAACCTCGTTGCCATCTGCCAGAAAATTATCCTAACGTGTGCTCAAGTCTATAATAACCCTAGTATGAAGGATCACCCCTGGAGTTGTGGGGTATATTCCAGTCACGGTATCTCTAAGAATTCCCAACAGAGACCAACACAAAAAGCACAGACCCAGCCTCTTTCCCACTAGCTCTGCTAGTAGTCTAGAGTACAGGACCCAGAAAATAAAATAAAATAAAATACAATAAAATAGAGCAATTTTTTTTGATATGACACAGAGACTTTGAATTACACAGGTTGTAGCGGCGGGGGTGGCATCCAAGTTAATATGCCAAAGCCACACACAGACTCCAAGGTGCCCAGCTGGCAACTGGGAAGGGAGCTTTGAGTCAGGAGTGGTGGGAGTGTTGTTAGAAAGGACAGGGAAGCTGCTGCTGGCAGGCTGTGGCCAGAGAAACAGGTCGTCACGTGGGCCTCTGCTCAGAAGTGGCTTTCCTAGTGGCTGGGAACGCCCAGGTTTCTAATTACTTCTGGGATCACTTAGAGACAATTAGAAGCACAGAGGACCTGTGGCGCCCCCAGGTTCCAGCATCTCGCTTCTCACATTAGACAGCAGTGGAGCAAAGATGTCAGGAGCCACGCATTCACAGACTAGCTGGTGCCCGGCTTTGATCTCCTGAGCATGTGCGGATGGAGAGGGTCCTCAAAGAGTGAAAGGGTGTCTGAAAGGGAAGACAGAAGATTCCAGAGGCAAGAGGGTCCATATCCCAGTTAATGTCATTTCCCCTTTCCCACAATCTCTGTGCCCCAGGAAGGGGAAGGGGGAGAAGTACCAGAATATTGAGAAGCATATTAAAGTTTAAAAAGAAGTCAAAACTATGGGATAAGATTTGGCTTTTTGTTTTGTTTTTCAAGACAGAGTTTCTCTGTGTAGCTTTGGAGCCTATCCTGGAACTCGCTCTATAGACCAGGCTGGCCTCGAACTGACTCACAGAGATCCGTCCACCTGCTTCTGCCTCCCGAGTGTTGGGATTAAAGGTGTGAGCCACCACTGCCCGGCTAAGATTTGGCTTTTTACTCATTAATTCCCTAACTCCCTAACTGTAGTATGCTTGGAGATCATATATCTAATGAGGAAACAGATAACAGAAACACATGATTTATGGCAAAGCATGCGCTGTGCTGTTCTAGACTTAGGAATGTAGTGCTGAGGGGACCTTAAGCAGGTGGCCCTATCTTCCTATGAAGGACGTGGGGACATTTTTCTAGAGGGAAGGACATTAGAGCAGGTCTTGAAGGGTGAGGGAGAGTTTGGCAAGAGGGAAGGTCTGAAATTCTGGGTGCCCAAGGCAGCGTCTAGAGAGGGGATGATTTTAAGAGTGACGGGGACATTGTGTCCCGTACTCTGTGGGAGGTGACCCAGAGCAGGCCGAAGAGCTGTCATTGCATCCTGTAGCAAACCAAGTCGACCGAGGACAGTGAGCCACCGCTTGTAGAGGGTTCTGTGTTGAGGGGGATAAGCCTCAGGGAGGGCAAACGGCAGTGGGAGGGGGTGGAGGCGGGGACACCAGGGAGGTAGGTGGCTGGTGCAATCTGCAGGCTGTGCCTCAGCAGTGAAAGAACTTGCCAGGACAAGCTGGGCAGAGGGGGTGGGGCTGCTCAGCCTCACCTCCAGGCACCATCTGTTCCTGCCCTCACAGGGCGCCTCCACCTCCAAGCCAGCAGAACTTGTGCTGTGACATTTGCAGCCGTGGCCAGGGCTCCGAAAGGCCTATGGTGCGTGTCACCAATGTCCACCCCGGCTGTGGGTCTGCGTGTGACATGAATATGGCTCTCTGGTAGAGTACTACACTCTAGCAGGAAGGAGGCTGGGGGAACCAGCTCCCTCTAATCCGGAGAAGAGCTGAGCGCAGGATACATGGCAAAGAAAAGCACCTAGTGAGAGAAAAGGGCTTGAATTTGGTGTAACCAAAGGCAATGGGTTCACATCTTGGTGAGTCCAAGGTCCAAACTGGCACAGCCAAGACTTAAAAGCAGAGGAAGGAGGTTACGGCAGCAGGCCAGGAGAGCCAGGGGTCATTTCCAAAGCAGAGCTCTCCTAGAACACGCAAGCACATGGTGTTTACAGAGGAGTCTGTACGTATGACTCAGGGGTAGGCCCATTCCTGAACATGCTCAGTTTAAGAAGGAAGGATAGAGGCCGGAGAAGGCGGCTCAGCAGTTAAGAGCAAGTACTGCTCTTCCTGAGTTTGGTTCCCAGTACCCATGGCATGTGGTTCACAGATGCCTATAACTCAAGCTCTAGGGGGATCTGAAGCCTTTGGCTTCCATGGGCACCTGCTCTTGTATGCAAGTACACACACACGCACATACACACACACACACACACACACACACACACACACACACACACACATACAATCTTAAAAAAGAGGGAAAATTAGTAGATACCTTTTTGGGCATGCTTAATTCAGGTTCATGGAGCACATGGTCAAAGGTTAAAAGAGTGGACAGAAATGCTTCTGGGCATACTCAGTTTGCATCACGAAATTCTAGCTGGAATACTTAAAAGAACACTCTAAAGTTGTGTTAATATGGCAATGTGCCCCCCAAAGTTGCCTGCCTCCATAACAGCTCATACTGATGAGCATATCAGAGAGAGCTAAGGCTGAGGCCAAGGTCTTGTGGTTGGAGAACAGCCCTGACTCCGGGGACTGAGCTGATGTGTTCAGTTCTTGGCTTTTGGGCTAATGGAACATTGGATTTAAGCAGTTGAAGATCTGAGGAGAGATCTTTCTTCTAGCCCCCATCTTGGCACAATGCTAGGCTCAGTGATTGTTAAATGGTACCAAACACAAGTAGCCAACCCACTGAGACCCTTCACTCCTGTTTCTCATTTCTCATGGTATTTATTATTCCAAAAATATTGCTTGTTTGTTTACACATTGAGATGTCAACCACATTTTTTAATATAAAGAGTTCTATATGGCTTACATATTTTGTTTTAATTTTTTAAAGTCTCAGAGTGTTACACAAATTTTATTTACTCATTGTGTGTGTGTTGGAGGCTTGTGTGTGGCTCTTTAGAAGCTGGTTCCTCCATTTGTCGAGGCCAGGTCTCCCTTGTTTCTGCTGCACAGCGTACTCTGGGCCAACTGGCCCATGAGCTTCTGGCCAATTCTGTCTTTCATGGTGGGGGAAATCATGATGACAAGAGCTTGAGGTGGCTGGTCACCTTGTGTCTGCACAAGGGAGTCATGAACGCTGATGCTTTACAGCCTTCTCCATTTTTTGGTTTTGTTTTTATTTTTTTTTGTTTTTTTGTTTTTCAAGACAGGGTTTCTCTGTGTAGTTTTGGTGCCTGTCCTGGATCTCGCTCTGTAGCCCAGGCTGGCCTCAAACTCACAGAGATCCACCTGGCTCTGCCTCCCGAGTGCCGGGATTAAAGGCATGTGCCACCACCACCACCACCCGGCCTTCTCCATTTTTCTTTTAACCCTGTACCCCAGCCCATGGAATGGTGCCACCTATATTTGGGGTTGGACTTTCACTTCAATTAACCAGTGTAGAAACTCCTTCCCAGACATGCCCAGAGATTTGTCTCCTAGACGATTCTAGGTCTTGTCAGGCTGACAATATTGACCATCCCAATAACTTTTAATTTTCTAAGCTAAGCATTATTTGGTGTTTTTTAAGCTTTTCTCACATGCTGTATAGCTTTTAGAAGTTGGCAAGCCAGATGGCTGGTAGGTGAAGGTGCCCATGGCCAAGCCTGGTGACCTGAGTTCTGTCCCTGGGTCCCACACAACAGAAATCAATTGACTCTACCAGGTTGTCCTCTGACCTCGACGTGTGCATCATGGCACACGTGTTCCCCCCCCACACAAACACCCCCCCATAAGTGTAAAAAGAAAAAAAAACAACTAAAAACACCTGACGTTAGGTATAATTTATAACTTATAATGTATGATTTATGATGGACAGAGGTCTATTTTGGCTCCAGATTTTGAGGTTAGAAGCTCCAAGATATTGTGACCACATGGGCCGCATGCCACTTCACCTCATAGAAAAGAAATGGCTTTGTGCCCATAGGGGACATGTGCAGGAGAGTACAGGGAGGGGTCCGGCTTACCTTGTCACGCCCACTCTTCTGGTTGCTAATCTGGTTCCACAAGAGCAAGCATTCTTGTGAGGTCCCATCATGGTGACCTATGTCTGTATTCCCAGCACTCAGGAGATTGACACAGGAGGGTCACAGTTTCAGTGCCAGCCTTGGATACATAATGAGGACACTGTCTCAGAAAACAAAAATAACCAATCAACCAAATAAAAGACTCCTGTTAGACTGCATTCATCTGTTCTAAGAGTGGAGACCCTATGGCCGAATCACCCCTTAGAGACCCCACTTGTCAATGCTGATAAATTGAGAATCAAAGTTACACTTGAGTTTTGTTTTGTTTTTTAACTTTCTTTTTTACTTATTCTTTGTGTCTTTCACATCATGCATCTATATCCCATTCATCCCCCTGTCCCTTCATATCTGCCCTCTGCCTTTGCAACCTGCCCCTCAAAATAAAATAAAATAAAATTTAAGAGAAAAGTAAAAAGAAAGAAAAAGAAAAATCTCTTTATGGAAGCTGTAGTGTGACAGTGAGTCACACAATATATCCTTTTGTCCATATATCTTTACTGGCAAGTGTTCACTGCAAAGAGCCATTGGTTTGGTTCAAGGCCTCTGGTTTCTGCTATACCATTGATACTGGGCCCTCAGTGGGACTTCTCTTGGGTATCCTTTTGTTGCCCTGTGTCATGGAGATCCTGCAGCTTTGGGTCTGCAGGACCAGCCCCTTCATGTGCTCCAGCAGATCATAGATGGGGTGGATGTTGGGGTGGGTCAACTCATAGTCCTAGTTCTGAGCCTGGGTAGTTGCAGGGTTGGTCAGCCTGCTGGCTCTCCTTTCTCCCCACTGCCAGGGTGAGCTCTCCAACATCGCCCTGACTAGTTCACCCTATGCAACTAGGAGCAAGGGGTGGGACCAGTTCTCCTGTTCTCATGTCCTCAGGGCCGGCTCACTGACACCTACGCCATCAGGGCCAGTTCTACTGTGTTGTCCAGGTGAGGTACAGGAGCCACTCTCCCATGTGCTGCAGGTAATGAGGGGCAGGAACACCTCTCTTGCTCTTATGACCTCAGGGCTAGCCCGTCTGCCACAGGTGGAGAGGGGTGGGAGGGGGAGGGGGGAAAGCATCTCTCTCTCCCACACCACCCCTTGCCCCCCCCCTTCAATGGGGTCATCTCTGCTATGCTGCACAGGTGAGGTGCAGGGCCTGCTTTCCTGAGTGCTGCAGCTGGTAGAGGGGAGGGTCAGCTCCCTTGGTTGTTGCAAGTGGCAGGGATGAGGTGGGGAGGGCGTCTTTTCCTTGCCCTCACCACCACATGGCAGACAAGGGGTTCAGGTCCAGCTCTCCCATTCTCATGCCCTCAGGGCCAGCTCACTCACCCATGCCCCCTTGAACAGAGTCAGCTCTATTGTGCTACCCAGGTGAGGTGTAGGACCCCCTATCCTAGAGTGGGGTGGGGTCAGTTCTCCCTAGTGTTGCAGCCAGTGAGGGGTGGGGCCAACTCGATGCAGCCCTATCCTCTTGGCCTTCAGTGGTAATAGGAGTCACAGATATCAACACAGACCTCCGCTGCAGCAGGGCCATGGACCCAGACATGGCCCTTGGTGACAGCCTAGGCCCGGACATCACAATGGCCCCAGGTGGCAAGCAGGTCACCCACCTTAGCCCACTCCTCACCTCCTTCATCTCTTAAGATCTGCCTCTCTCCACAGAACATGAACCATACCCCTTTGTCAGTCACAAAGCAATTTTTTTTTGTTTTGTTTTTAATTCCTATGAGACAGTGGGATGCCAAATATTTTTCATTCTCTTGATTTTTGTGACACAACGAACTTCTCAATTTAATCATTTGTAAAATAGGGATAATTGTACCTCATGGAATTGTGATAAAGATTAAATGACTTACAGAAGTATAAGGATCTTGGAATAATAATAATTACTATTATTATTGCCTCTTTTCTCTAACTTAGACATGACATTACAGTCTGTTGTGTCATTAATGTGCCTCTTCTTTTTGGATACAGGGTCTTTCTTTATAGTTCTGGCTGTCCTGAACTCACTATGTAGACCCAGTTGGCCTTGAACTCACAGAGATCCTCAGGCCTCTGCCTCCCCAGTGCTGAGATTAAAGGCGTGTGCCACAATGCTCATGAATATGTCTTAACAAATTTTTAAAATTTTTTATTTGTTATTATTAGTGTGTGTGTGTGTGTGTGTGTGTGTGTACACATGGAGAATGTGTGGAGGTCAGAGGACAGCTTCAGGAGTCAGTCCTCTCCTTCCCTGTTGAGTTCTGTGGATCTAGCTCAGCCCATCAGGCTTGGTGGCAGGCACCTTTGCCCAGTGAGCTGGCCCCTTTTGTTTTCCCTCGATACTGAGGATGACTCCAGGGCCTTGTGCACACTAAGTAAGCATTCTGCCAGGAAGCTGTAGTCCAGACTGTTGACAAATTCCACAGTTGCCCTTGTCCTAAGTTTTGCTCTCCCCCACTTTTGACCCTTAGTAACAAAGTGCACCAGTATGGCCCTGATAGCTATTCAATATACCGAGACATTTTCATTCACAGATACAAGCCCATCAAATACCTACCACAATGATTTAATTTTTAATTGTGCAACCAAAGGTTGTATACCTTGAGTACACCTACCTAAGGAGACCCTAAAGCACTTTTCATCAATGCTCCCCCTTTCCCCCCACTTCTGATTTTCGTTCCAGATCCTAACCCCCATTGCTTCTCCCTCTCCCTACCAACCTGTCCAGATACTGTGGTCAGTATGTAGGCTGCCCCATTAAAATTCATGTGGAGCCCAGGCACCAAGGAGAAAACATGGTCCTGTCCAGCGCCATTACAACTGAGCAGAATAAGGAGACCCACATGCTGCCCAGGGCACCAAGGAGAAAACATAGGCCAGTTGGGCAGTTGGACCTTGGCACCTACAGAGACTATGCCATTGGAAAGTACTAGCTATCTCATTCAACCTCACGCCCTCCAGGGATCAGAGAAGAAAGAAACATTGAAATAGCAACCAGGAGTAAAGATAGAAACAGCAGGAGAAAGAATTGGCAAGTTGAGAGGGAATCTGAGTCATGAGAGTGCAGTCACTAGATCAGAAACAGCAGATGCTCAGTTCTCATGGGCACTGTGAAATATTGGAGTCAGAGAGCAGCTGATACATCCTGAACAGCCAAGAAACCTGTTCCAGTTCTCCTTGAGGCCGATGGCCCTGGTGATGACTCACTGTGATTGATGATGATGATGATGACGATGACGACGATGATGATGATGATGATGATGATGATGATGATAATATAAAAATATAAAATATTCAATTTCATGTTGATGTATGATTTAACATAATACTATGTAAACTTTTTTTCCTAAAGTGCTAGGACTTAAATCTAGGGCCCTGATGGAGGCAATTATTGTACCACTGAACTACACTCTCAACCCGACATGGATCTTAAGGGATAAGTTCTATGGATTTTGAAAAGCAAGTCTAGCCATATAAGACACGGGAAATCATTTTCTCCATCCCAGAAAATGATGCTTATCCCTTGCCAAATGAGTGTGCTTATTCTTACCTTTTGTATCCAATGTCCTTTTAAATCTGGCTGCTTTCGTTCAATAGGGTAGCTACCTTTCTTGTTCCTTGTAGGCATGGTTACCTCCTTTCATCTGCTGATGGCTATGTGAGTTATTTCCGCTTTAGAGCTTTTAAGAATAAGGCTATTAGATCCCATTCTCGGTGGTGTGACAGAAATCAGAGGCCTCAAGTCACACCAATGACTCGTGGCAATGAACACTTTTGCATAAAGATGAATGGACTAAAGGGTTAAACTGTGTGTCTCAATGGACCACGCTACAGCATCCATAACAAGATTCTTCTTTTCTTTTATTTTGTTTTGTCTCTTTGTTTTGTTTTGTTTTTCTTTTAAATTTGGTTTTGATTTGTGGGGAGGTTGGAAAAACAGAGGGCAGATTTGAGGAGGAGACAGGGAGATAAGTAGGATCAGAATGCATGATATGAAATGCCAGGGGCATAGGATGTCTGGGAAAGCTTCAGGCACGGCATAGGGTGGATCAGGTTCCTTCTGGAAAGGTATTTGGATATGAGGCTTGACCCACCCTTTTTTTTTTCCTTTGAGATTCTTTGAAATAGTCTTTCATTATGTAGCTCTCGATGCCCTGGAACTCATTATATTTGACTAGGCTGGCCTTGAACTCATGGAGAGCCACCTGCCTCTGCTGCAATGTCCAGCCTCCTATCATTTTCTTAAATCCTGCTCATAATTTGCTTCTAAAAACACCCTCTTCCTCTCAGGTAGGATCCTCTGAATAGTGCTCACCAGCCTTCCCCCCTCTGTTCTGTGGTATAGGTAGCCACATCATCCCTGCTAAGGATTCACACTCTTGGTGTTCTTAAGAACTTCCTGTATCCAGAACTTGTGCTGTACAATCCTTTGCTGCAACTCAGTGATTTGAAAAGCCCAATAGCGGGAATACTTGAATGTGCAGAAGGGCAACAAAGAATGTGATGTGTTTCCAGTGGCTACCCTGGTACTAGAGCTTTTGAAGTTGGGGATACAAAGGGCTGAGGAAAGCCTGTCTGTGGGGGCAGGGGTTTAACTACATGCAGCCAAAGGCATGTACTGAGCTTCCCAAAAACTCAAGGGAGAACTCATGGGTAAGAAGGCCCTGGGCAGCAGGAGAGCTTCAAGGCCCCTGAGCTGAGGAAGTTGTTTATGTGCAAATGGCAAAGGGCAAAGGGAAGGTTCTAGAAGTACTGACAGGACAGTGGGGTTTGTGTTCTGGGCTCCTAATGAGCAGTATAGACACTAGGAGATGGTGTTTGTCTCACGTGAAATGACTTGGTATTTATCTTAGCTTGACTGGTCCCAAAGCACGAACTTTACAAGGCTTTGCAATGCCTTACACTGTTTTTTTCTTCAAAGCCTTTTCACTCATCCTTAAATCCCAACATTGAGAACCATAAATGTCTATTCCTTTTGGCCTTCTGGCCTTCCTCTAGCATTATAATTCAATCATATAGATGAGTAAAAACATTCTTAAATCTTTTTTTCCCTGCCCTGGCATAGAATGAATAATGAGCATTTTATGAGTAATTGATCAAATTCTAATTCAGGAGCGAAAGCTAAATGTGTGGTACCACAAAAAGAGCATGCATCTGAGAGACACTTAGCTGCTGTGTGACTTTAGGCAGGGAATTGCCTCATTCTGAGCCCTGGTCAACCGGGCTGATAACAATGTCTGATGGGAATGTCGTTCTGCATGCTGTGAATGTGTTGCCCTGATTTGGTTGATAAATAAAACGCTGATTGGCCAGTAGCCAGGCAGGAAGTATAGTATAGGCGGGATAAGCAGAGAGGAGAATTCTGGGAAGAGGAAGGCTGAGTGAGGAGTCGCCAGCCAGACACAGAGGAAGTAAGATGGGAAGGCAGAACTGAGAAAAGGTACCAAGCCACGTGGCTAAACATAAATAAGAATTAAGGGTTAATTTAAGTGTAAGAGCTAGTCAGTGGTAGGCTTGAGCTAATGGCTGAGCAGTTGTAATTAATATGAGCCTCTGTGTGTTTACTTCGCTCCAAGGGGCTGCAGGGCCACGGGCAGGACCAGGAAAACTTCGGCTACAAATGCCTTCCCTTTCTATTCACTGTCAGTCTTAAGTAAGACAGCGAAAGTATTTATGCCGAGTCCCACTAGGCATCGAATAGCTCCCACGAAGTGTCAGTCTCTTCCCTCTCAGCCTCACTCCCCATGGAAAGTGGCTTGCCTCACAGGACTCCAAGGGGAAAATATACCTGCAGATGTTTTGGAAGTGTGACGTGCTGCTGCAGATGCTGCTGTTGAACAAAAGGGCATTCTATTTTCATATTTGAGTTAGTCACTCCTGGGTTCCAGACCTTCTGTAAAGTCTATACACAGCGTGAATGGCAAATCACTCTGAGCCCTCGAGCCATCTGGAAGGGAGAGGAACACAATGTAGCAGCAGGCTTTAAGTAGCAAAGAAAAGAACTCTTTTATTTTACGTTACTTTTGTGACAAGGTCTCACTGTGTGGCCCTGACTGGAACTGAAGTCATAATCCTCCTGCCTCAGCCTCCTGAATGCTATGATTATGGACATGGACTGCCATGCCTAGTTCCCCAGAGTTTTGACTGGAACAAAAAGCCCTTGTTAGCCCCTCTACCGCAGAGAAGGAAATCTCAAGTACTATCTCCAACATTCAGCTTGAAAATATACTGGCTAATGAAAAATTGGCTAAATGCTCTTGTCAAAGCTGTGAAAACTCAGGGACACATCGATCCTCAGCCATTGAACATCAACTTTTACATTATTTGCTTTGAAAATGCTCTCTAAAGCTGGACAGTGGTGGCACGTGCCTTTAATCTCAGCACTCAGGAGGTAGAGGCAGGTGATCTCTGAGTTCAAGGCCAGCCGGGTCTACAGAGCTAGTTCCAGATCAGCCAGGACTACAAAGAAACCCTGTCTGTTTTTAAAACCAAAAAAAAAAAAAAAAAAAAAAAAGGAAAGAAAGAAAGAAAAATAAAAGGAAAGTAGCTGTTCCCTGAATTTGTAACCACAGTAGGATATTACAAAGGAAGGATCAGCCACGTGCTGCAACAGAAATAATATTCCAAAGTTAGGCTGTGGACACCACCTATAGAACAAAGATGGAGGTCTGATGTTTGCCCTCTTCACCCTGGAAAGAGGTGTCATCTATGTATGTACATAGCACATATGTGTGGGTTGCCAGGGAAGGAGGGATGCAGGGCTGTGACCTTGGGCATCCTTACTTCCTGTGAATTGCGACAGAGATTCCCATGGTAGAAGCTCTGAAAAAACACACAAAAGCCCCCTTAGGGGGAAAAAAAATCAGTTGCACTCAATGTCTTAGTCCATTTGCTGCTGCTCTAACAAAATATCTGAGACCTAGTAACTTAAAAAGTACAGTGGTAGTTATGGCTTATGGCTCTGGAATCCATGACCAGGTAGCTGGATCAGGTGTGGGCCTCGCACTGACTCATAACATGGCAGAAAACTGAAGGGCGAGCGGAAGCCTGTATAAGAGACAGAGCACAAGGGGTGAGTGTACCTTATCACAACCTGCTCACTCAAAAATACACTCAGTCCTCCAAGAAAGGCTGTGATTCTCCTTGGGATCAACCACATCAAAACCTTCACCTCCTAAGACATCCACAGGAGTGGCCAAACTTCTAACAGGAGTTTCAGAATGGACTCTGAAACCATGTTGGAATCATAACATCAACCCATCAGCAAGAAGTGTGGAGAGTACCTCTTATTTTTTTGGAATAGGGTCTCATGTAGCCCAAGCTGGCCTTGAACTCACTGAGTAGCTGGGGATGACCTTGAACTGATCCTCTTGCCTCCAGCTCCCAAGTACTGTTAGGTACTGTTTGGCACCTCCCCCCCCCCCCCCCCCCCCCCCAGTCTTCATCAGCTCAGGCCATCAAGCAGGGAGTGGGGTCATGGAGAAGTTGACAGTTCCCTTTCTCCACCACAAATCTCCTCAGGAGCAGCCCTAACCTTCAGGGTTTACGGTTTTACCTAGGACCATACATTTGATACCTGAACAAGAGCTTGCTTGTGACCTAAGAAACAATTTCTCCCTGAGGACCTGAGTACACAGATAAGCATAGTCCTGCTTGAGGTTTTTGGCAATGCCAACTCCCTAGGGGTCAGTAGGAAATGTGTGGGAGTGTGTTTTGATTGTCACAATGGCTGGCCGGGAGGATGCAGCAAGTCTGCATAGAGCAAAGGCCTGGGATGCTAAGCATCCTAGAATTCCCAGAATTGTCCTGCGTGAGATTTGAACAGGTCCACCCCCATGGAGCTGCACCCTCAGAGGCCAGGCCTTGAAAAGACGATGGCAGCCCAAAGTAAAAGCATGTTTTGATTGTGTTCCATTTGTGCTTATCTACCGTGTCCATGACATGGAGGTTGCAATTCCTGGGCTGACCTATGAACTCTTCCTGCTCCTCAGTTTTCCAGGCTGAGAGGATGAGGCAGAGGCAGAAGCAGGCTGTGAAAGCCAGGCAAGGAGCTCAGAAACCAAAGAGAGCCCTGAAAGACCTGGCCAGGCTTAAACCTGCTGGTGGTGATTGAAGTCTAGGACTGGCCGTAGGCTGAGAAAACCTGGCTTCGGCCTGGTGTGGTCCACTGAGTCACCACCTGTTCCCAGTCTCTGAGGTCTCAGAATGAGCCAGCTCCCATAACAAGGTAGCTGTCTGTGTAACTAATTTAAGATCCTGGACCGGACTAATAATACCTGATTATGCAGGTGGGCCAAGGACATCCACAGCAACCCTTATTACAGGGAGCGGAGAGGGTGGGAGCCCAGAAAAGGACATTCAAGGGCAGAAGCAGCAGTAGGAGAGGTGTGTTTTAAAGATGTACATGGCTTCTGGAAACTGGAACAAAACGACCTTCAGAAAGGGAAATTGACCTGCCAACATCTTGGCTTTAGTTTCTGAGACCAACTGGGGGCTTCTGATCTCCCGTGTGTGTGTGTGTGTGTGTGTGTGTGTGTGTGTGTGTGTATGTGTGTGTGCACGTGTGTATGTATTCATGTGTGTGTTCACACATGTGAGTACGTGTGTGTGTTAAGCCACTACATTTGTGATAATCTGCCACAGCAGCACTAGGAAAGTACTAGAGGTGCCTGCCTGGTTTGATGTGTGATGGAAGTCTCCCTCCTCAGGAGGCCCTAGAGGGTCTCAGTGTGTTACTCCAGGGATCTCCAAGCCACAGCATACCAGTTTTGAAGTTTCCAAGGAGACAGTGAAGTAAGCCTGGCAGCATCCCTTCCCCAGCTCTCATCAATTTGTGGCCCATGACTTCATGATAGAAATGTATGTGTGTGGAGGACAAGAACCCAAAAGAGCAAGAAAGGAGTCCTGTACCATCCACCGTTTTCTCACACAATGTGGCTTCTCTGTCGCCATGGAAAATTAGGTGATACTTCTGTTACATCAGCTGCGGGCTTTCAAGGGTTTCCCTCACCTTACAAACTCCTACATGATCCAGTGCTGGCCTCACAGATCTTGCAAAAGCCGTGACTAGCAGAGTAAAAACCAGAGAAAATGAAATGGATGTTATTGATAAACAACACCTCCTTCGCCGAGGCAGACTGAGCATCTATGTGGCAGGAGCTCCGAGGGCCATTTTCCACACTGCCTGAGGCACTCCATCACAGGCAGCATGGTCTCCCCTTCTTCCCCCAGAACATACATAAATATTTAGCTGCAAACTTCAGAATAGAATAAAGCCAGACCTTCAGTTTATTTGGAAAGAAAATTTTGTAGCAGATACTTAGATCGTTAAAGAGAAAAGTCAGCGGAACTGCTTGTAAAACTGAAGATTATTAGCTAGGAGTCAACACGAATTCTCTCAGGGCCTGGTCCTCCCCCACCCCGCCACCCGAAGCAGGAAAAACAGTAATCACTCCGAATTAGATAGATAGACGGAGCAAAAGCCTGGCTCCCTGAAAGGTCTGTTTTCTCTCAGGAATACTTAGTTTGGCACAGGGAAAATGAAAGCAAGATTTAAAAAAAATCATTCCTGATTTCATTTTCTCTGGAAAGTTAAAAAAGACGTTCGTGTTGAATAAAAGCTGTCTCTGCGACCTCATTCTGGATGGCAAGTGAAAATGTCCAGCATGGCCTCTCCAGCAGCTCATGCCTACCTTCAGCGATCTGGAAGCAAAACCTTCCATACATGACTAGTCAGATGGACGAGTGGGAAGAAGTTGAATTTATAGTGTGTGCAACAGGAAGCGGTAGGGGACACATGGCCCCACTTTTTCTGCAGCATGTTGCGAGAGAAGTAGCTAATGTGTGTTTCCCAGCACATTTTACAAAGCTTCACTACATTAAGAAGCACGCACGCAGAGCTCAGTATTACATGGCTATCAGGCTACATTACATGGAAGTCCAGCCTTGGGTATGAGACCATCAGTAAACTGAATATGCTATACTGCGTGCCTAGTACTGGAAGGTTCTGTGGCTTCCCACTAAACTTTGGTATCTGACTGGCTGGTCCTTACTTCATCCTACGACCCACTGGGTTCTGTGTGACCTTTGCAGCAAGCTTGTGTCCTTCTTTTTCCATCCAGCCGCCCATCTCTACAGCACAAGGCCACAGCACAGAGCCCATCTCTAGGAATCTCTGACCATAGCTATTTTTATACCATCCCTGGCTCTGTGACCGACCTCTGATCCCAGAGAGCACCCCTCCCAGCTCTGATGCCTCCACTCCTTTTCGTCTTGCAGTATTCTCTGTTTCTTGGGTTATTCAGAAAGTCAGGGCCTGGCTAAATGCCGCAAGGCCCTGAAGAAGTTCTGTGTTCTTTGTCTCTAGGGGAACTGAGAAAAGGCTTGTAAGAGAGTCCACTTTCTGAGTTGTGGCTTGTGGTGTCTGCTTAGTGTTTTTAAAGGAGAGGCAGGGAGGTAGAAGAAGAGGGAGAATAGGATATGCTTTAATTTATTTTATTTTTGGGTGCCCGACATACTCTATGCCCCATGTATGGGTTTGGACTGTTGATTGGGTAACTGGAATCTTCCCAGTTCCCCCTTTCATTTGGGACCGGGTCTCATGTAACTGAGGCTGGCCTTGAACTTGCTTTTTAACCAAGGATAACCTTGAACTTCCGATCCTCCTGCCTCCACCTCTCAAGTGTTAGCTTTACAACCATGTGCCATCACACCCAGTTTATTCAGTGCTGGGGATTGAACCCCGGGGCCTTTTTCTCTAGCATTCGTGGAAGTTAATCACCAGTGCTGGAACTGATCTTTCTCAAGCATCCTCGGTGTCACTGTGCTCTTCCCCTGGCTCCTGGGTGGGTGGGTGGATGGGGGGCTCCCCCCCCCCCCCACTCCCACTCCCGGCCAGGCAAAGCCCAGCACTGGTTTTGCTGCTCACTGATCCAGTGCAGTGGGGTTGAAGCCTTTCTCGGACCCCTTCAGCCGCCCAGGCTTACCCGAAGCCTCTGGTGCCATCCTATAAGCCTTGGTCACATGGTCACTGTGGCCCACCCCCACCCCCGCAACCCCCACCCTCCCCCTGCGGAGACCGACCCATTGCGGTTGGTATTGGAATGCAGCTTTCCTCTGGGGAACCCTGCGCTGTGTCTCACTGAATTCCTTCTCCGGCAGGCTCTGATTGAGCTGGCTACTCTACCAGACACTGTGGGAATTCAACAGACCTTTAGCTCTTAAGAACCTAAGTGCTTCCTGTTGGAAGGCCAGGCTTCAAAACCTCGCTTCGGCTTCGTGCTTTTTTTTAAAGGCCTATTTTGTACATCACATCCGGTCAATGACTTTCCTTCTGGTTCTGAACTGTTTTCCCACGAAGCAAAAGATGCAGGACAAGGGGAAGAAGAGCTGGACACACACCTGTAATCTAGCACTCCAGAGGCTGAGGGAAGAGGGTCACAAGTTCTAGGACAGCCTGGGTTACATGGGGAGACCCTGTCAACAACAACAACAACAACAACAACAACAACAACAACAACAACAACAACACCACAAAGCCCTGTGGTTATAGAGCAGTTTTAGAAAAATAAGTGTGCACCACCTCTCACTTCCCTCGTGGGCCACCTCCGCCACAGGCTGACAGGTCTCATTAGGTTTTGTAGTAGGTGAAACAACATTTAACTGGTTGCCAATGCTTTACTGGGACGATTTTATTTAAAAAGCTGTATTTCTGGCCCTTTTAAAGCTTGACTCTGGTCCAGGGCAATCACCAAGATCCATGTGAGTAATTCTCTCCCCAGTTTGCTGGTGCCCCCTGCTGGTCGTCCTATATATAGCCACTTGGCTCAGTGATAGGGGGGGGGGGTTGAGGGGGAGGGGAGAACTTCACACTGAGTCTCAGTTGTGTCCTTCTACCCTTGGCCTTTGCCCCTTCTTTATACCTCCACCTTTGCTGACATCAGTTCACGTCTCTCTCACCAGATGACCAGTCTCACTGAGAAAACCGAGGCCCTAGTTACTGAATATTCCATCCATCTCCGGCGTCCACATTTCTAGCTATATGTACAAATCTTGCCTGCTCAGAGAATGGGACCTCCAGCTTTTAGTCAAAGGAACCTCTGCAGTCACACTGTTTAAAAACCCTTTTATTAAATATAACTTCAGCAATGATACCGTTTCAAATTATTTAACAAAAGTTAAAAATAAGTCACTTCCTCTACAAACCCAGAAGGATAACACTGTCCCAAAGCTAACGCAATTAAATTACTGATAAATATTTCATAGATTCATTCCTTGTCTGTTTCCACAAGACACACCCATTAAGCAGATTTTTGTGCACAAAATTTTACTGTGTTTTTCCAAAATTAAGATTGCATTGGGCAGTGGTGGCACAAACCTTTAATCCCAGCACTCTAGAGGTAGAGGTGGGCAGATCTCTGTGAGTTCAAGGCCAGCCTGGTCTACAGAGTGAGTTCCAGAACAGCTATTACACAGAGAAACTCTGTCTTGAAAAACCAACAAACCAACCAACCAACCAACAAACCAACCAACCAACCAAACAAACAAACAAATAATAAAGATTGCATGCTATTGTATATAATGAGTCTTTCTCTGTCCCACCAGCCAGCTTCCAAATTATGACATGGAAACTTATTAATTACAAATGCTTGGCTGATAGCTTAGGCTTGTTTCTAACTAGCTCTTATAACTTAAATTAACCCATTTCTATTAATTTACATGCTACTACTTGACTCATGGCTTGTTACCTCATATTTTATATGTCATGATTCCTCTGCATCTGGCTGGCGACTCCACCCTTCTTCTTCCTAATGTTCTCTCTGCCCCAAAATCCTGCCCAGCTATTGGCCATTCAGCTTTTTCTTAAACCAATCAGAGTAACACATATTCACAGTGTATAAAAATATTATTCCACAACATTCCCCTCCCTTTTTATCAAATAAAAAGGAAAGGTTTTAACTCTAACATAGTAAAACCATATACAATAAGAATAATTTTCAAGTAAGAATTACATTTACAATGTCCAAATTTGTATTTGGCAAATTTAGAGAAAATACTCCATTATCTATCCTCTCTTGATGAACCAAGGTTTTACTAATTTATCTTCTATCACAACTAAGGAAAACTATAACTATCTAGTATTCAATTCCATCAAAGACCCCAGAATGATATAATATTACCTGAGTAAACAGGAAATGTAGAGAAAGCAATTTCTAAAACTATAGAAATGACAGACATCTGGCTGCCTGGACAGTGACTCAAGATTCCTCTGAAATGTTGGGGGATCCATCTTTGGCTTACAGGCCTAGAATATCTGACAGACTTTTCTGTGAAGCAGAAATTTTGAAGGACTGTCCTGCCTAGTCTTGGCAAAATCCAGTAGTCACTTTCCTGTGTGTCCTGCTTGTCCAGTTTGAGCAGCATACTGTCAACAGTTGAGATAAGGACAGTTTCTTGTCCAAATGGCTAGTTTTTGCCAAAAAGAAAGCAAACTCCACATGGAGGTTCTTCGATGCCCATCATCCTTTTATGAAGTAGATTGGTGCTTTCATGTCTCACTGTCATGAAAAGCCCTATGTTATTAAAACTTTAAAATGCCATATTCTGTAGGTCTCTCAAATGTTTGAAGACCATCTGTTTAAAATGTGTCTCTGAAAATATACCTAACATGACTTTAAGTTTGATTGTTATAGGTGACTAACTATTATCCTGTATTTCTTTATTATCCTAAATATCTTCCAAGGACTAGGACTTTACATTACATTTATAAATGGGCTGCATAGGTACAATACCTTAAACAAGAAATAGAAACATATAATACAGTATAACAAAAATAACCTTAAATTTGTTTCAGTATTCAAAAATATCTACAAAAGAGTAGAAACATATAGTATAACAAAAATAACCTTAAATTTGTATCAATATAAAAAAATCCATACCGATGTAAAATATTTGGGACTACTGATTATTTAAAATTAGACTCAACAATTGTATAATTTTTGTTTTTCTACTGAATGGTGGTTGAGTGCTTTTTGTATTAGTACATTTTTTTTTTTACTGTAGTTCAAGTGTTCCATGATTAATTTACTTATTAAGACCATAAAAAATCACAAAGTAGCATATTCTTACTAAAAGCAACTTAATTAAGTCACAGAGAAAAGAAACATGAAAATTCTTGCTGTTTTCCAAGGATCCATTTTCATACCCTTTCTGACTTTTGAGATGGAATCTCATTACCTTGCAGTCCAGGCTTGGCTGGAATTCTCAATAATTCAGCCTCAGTCTCTCCTACATAGCCGGAATTGCAAGTAAGTGCCACCATACCTGGCTGTAAACTTTTTAAAAAATTAAAATCTGGCCGGGTGGCGGTGGCACACACCTTTAATCCCAGCACTTGGGAGGCAGAGCCAGCCTGGTCTACAGAGCGAGATCCAGGACAGGCACCAAAACTACACAGAGAATCACTGTCCCGATAAACACCCCCACCCCAAAATTAAAATCTATAGAAGTAAAATTCATATGCCCTTTCGGGCGTACAGTCTGTGAATCTGTAAAATCTATGTAGCTTCCTAACCATTGTCACAGTTCAGAGATGGGCCATTTGCATCACTCCCCAAACCATTCTTGTTTGTGACCCCTTCTGGTTCTTCCTACCTGGATGCTGGCCCTGGAAACCACTTATCTGTTTGCTGTTGTATAGATTTTTCTGTTATTGTTGTTCCTTCCCCTCCAGTGAGTCACTGACTATTATGGCCTAGATTTTATAGGTCATTGGAGGCATGCCTTTGAAGTTGGGACCCCTGCCTTTCCTCTTTCCCAGAGGTCAGGAGGTGAGTAGCTTCCTGGACCACACATACACCCTGTCATATGAACTGTTCTACCATAGGCCCTAAGGCAACAGATCTAAGTGATCATGGAATGAGCCCTCTGAAACCATGAGCCAAATGCATCTCTCCTCTTTACAGCTTCATATGCTCAGGTGTTCTGTCACAGGGAGGGAAAGGTCACACTAATAGAATTTTATAGTCTGGAGCCTTTGGAGTGTGGCATCTCTCACTTAACACAATGCACCTGAGATCTGTTCATGCTGGTGACTTATCAAATTCTTATTCTACCTAGCACATGGCAACAGTTTTTATTTCCCTAGATGAGATTGATTGCTTAGCTATTTTGTTTGTAAACTTAAGTATTGTAAACTTACTTTCATGTAAGTTCTTCCATCTAGATCTAATTCTTTTTTATAAACTGTGACCCAGGATTTCATGATATGCTTAATTTGTTTAACTGTTTTTCTCTTAGAAGATCTTCAGGTTGGGTCCAACTTTCCACCATTCTAGGGAAGTGAAAAAGCATGAAGAAGTGAGGTGTTGTTGACAGCTTCTTGAGTGTGTATGTACATGTATTCTTAAGAGAATTGCTGAATCAAATGGTACATTAGAAATTTTGACAGATACTTGCAGATTGCTCTCTAAGAATGTGCATGTTTACCCTCCACCAACCTGTCTCTCTTTCTGCCTAACCTTACACCAGCAGATGCCCATCTTCTTAATTTCCATTGTCTTACCAGCAGAATGATGGGCTCTCATAAAAATATGCATTAGCCATTTGCTTTTTGTCTTCTGTGAAATGCCAGTTTTAGCTTTTACCCATTTGTCCATTCGGTTCTCACTTACAGACAGGGATGGGAAGGAGTTAATGCATTGTATGACCAAACACCTTTCCCGTGCTTTCTTGTTTGTAGACTTCTCTTTTCATTTTTTTCCAAGACAGGTTTTCTCTGTGTAGCCTTGGCTGTCCTGGAACTTACTATGTAGACCAGACTGGATTCGAACTCAGAGATCCACCTGCCCCTGCCTCCCAAGTGCCGGGATTAAAGGCACACAGTGCCATGCCCGGCTATTCTTTTTTTTTTTTTTTTGATACAGGGTTTCAGTCCTGGCAGACCTGGAGTTTGTATATATCCTAGGCTGACCTCAAACTCACAGTGATTTTCCTGCTTCTGCCTTAATAGATCTAGGGTTGTGAATGTTGCCTTATATGGTAAACGGGAACTTTCAGATGTGACTAAGTTAAGGACTTGGGACAAGAATAAGCTTGGGATTATCTGCATGGACCCAAAGTAATCATAAGGCAGAGGGAGACTTGATTCCAAAGGGAGAAAGCACCATGAAGCTGGGATAAGAAACCACGAGACTGACTTTGAAGATGGAAGAGGGGCCAGGGAGGCAGGATGCAGATGAGCTCTAGAAGGAGTAAAATGCAAAGACAGAATTCTCCTCAGTGACCTCTGGAAGGGGCTGGTCCTGCTCATTCCCCGACTGTAGCTCAATGAGACTGATTTTAGATGTCTGACTTTCGGAACTATGAGAGGATAAATTTGAGCACACTAGGCTTGGAGCGATTCATCACATCAGCAGTAAGAAGTGAATGCTGTGCTCACATTTCTGTCTTTCAGACAAGAACTCTCCTCTGTCCATCAGGGCCATATCTACATCTGTTTGTTCTTGGATCCAGTGAGACCCGAACAGAGCTCAGGACCATCACCCTCTTCCTTTCTCATTTCTGTTCTTCATTTAACGGAGCCACCATGTCCTGTGTCTCACAAGTGAGAACCAGGGTGTTCTGTGGGAGTCCAGCTCCCACCTTTTGAAGGGTTCTTAGGTGGAGGAGAGAGGGATAAGAAAAATGTCAGATAGAGAGACCTAGATGATGAGAAGAAAAGACAGAGACACAGGATGGCTTCCGGAGGGCCGAGGTCAATAGCCAACAGCCTCGTCCTTTATTGAAAAGGGCTTTTTATAATATGCCAAGGGGAGAGGCAAAAGACCTCCCCTTTGCAAGATCAAAGCACACTGTACTGCCAAGGGTGGACCCTTCCAAACACCTGGTAAACACGCCCTGTGGACAAATCATCTCATGCAGCCCTGCTGGGTAAAGCAAGCCCAGATTCTCTGACCCTCAATAAGTTCTCACTAGATAGCCTCCGTGGGTTCCCACAGTGTTCCTGACCTCCTCTTATCCACAGCCAGTAGTCCTGAGGCCCTGGAGTGTGAACTGCCCAAAGCCTCCTCCAATATGCCTCTCTGTCTCTGTCGTCCTTATGGTTCTCCTCTTACAGATTTAGTCTTCCATCAAATCCTTCACATCCAAGCCTACACAAACCTTCTAGAAGGCAAAGCTGACCAAGATCCTTCCTGCAGCCACTGCTCAGAGTGAGTCCAAGCTCCAGGGCAGGCCATACGATGTAATTCACACTGAAAGATATTTTTGTTTGAGTATCTAGAGGCCAGAATCAATGTCTGTGGAAGCTCAATGGTTTGTCAAAGGCCCCCTGAGTGTCTGTGGAACTAAACTAAGTTGTATTGCAGATAGCATGGAAGTGTTTCCTTTGGTGATAATATTTCTGACATTTAGAAACCTTCCTTTTGTAAATGTGATCTCCTCCAGCAGTACTAGGCTGTCGCCAAGAATAAGGATGAGCAGAAGCCCCAAGCAAATATTGTCTAAAATTTTAAGAAAAAATAATGGAAATGTTAATAAACACCACGGTCAACCCATCTTCCCTGTGTGTTTTGTGAAAAGTATTTGAAGTTTTATGCTTCCTTGATGTTCAAAACGAGACAGAATATTTTTTTTTGAACTGTTTAGACATTTTGAATTTGACCTTTGACAATCTTAGAAGGTGACCTTTCTAATCGTCTGTGAAGTGTAAGTACACAGTGTAGTTTATTTAATTCACAGCTAAGTCTTCGGGTTGGGCATTGTTTCCGAGTAAATGATAGAAGCGGTGAGTAGCATCTCTGTACATAACCACGAGGGACAGCATCCTATAGTGACCGCAAAACAATCAGCTGCCCAGGATGCGCTGCTGCTTTTTTGTACGACCAAACCACACAGAGCTCTATGCACAGGGTGCTCAGCTTCTGAAGA
This sequence comes from Peromyscus californicus insignis, assembly GCF_007827085.1. NCBI lineage: Eukaryota > Metazoa > Chordata > Mammalia > Rodentia > Cricetidae > Peromyscus > Peromyscus californicus. The sequence goes on along the minus strand of NW_026294595.1, from coordinate 36,804,924 downwards.
CAAGGAAGGAGGATGCAGACTTGTACAATACTCACGCTTGTACAAGTATCCCTGGAAAAATAAATCAGAAATGAGCAAATATGGATGCTGGTAGCCTGTGAGAACGGCCAGAGCAGATGGGAGGGAGGCCGAGTGCAGTTCTTTGTTACTTATAATATTTGGAATTTTGAATCACATAGTATCAATTTAAAGTGACCATGAAAAGTAAGTGCTGTTTCGGTGGTTCGGTGGGGAAAGGTGCTTGCTGCCAAGCCCGACAACCCGAGTTTGATCCCTGAAACTCACATTTGAAGGAGAAAATCACGTCTCAAAAGTTGACCTCTACCAGGAGGCAGAGACAGGCAGATCTCTGTGAGTTCAAGGCCAGCCAGGGCTGTTACACAGAGAAACCTGTAGCACGAATCTTAACAGGTCTTATTAATAAAAACAAACCTGGAGCCAGGTATTGGGCTGAATGCTGGAAGATCAGAGAAGCAGAACAAGCCACAGCCACCTCACCTTGCCAATTCCTCAGCCGATCCTGTTTCCTCAGACTGGAAGCCTCTGAATTGCTGCTAAAAGCCTAAAAGCTTAACCAGCTCTAGTTCCTGGTTTCCTTGCCTTATATACCTTTCTTCCATTACTTCCTGGGATTAAAGGCGTGAGTCACCATGCCTGGCTGTTTCCTGAGTGGCTTTGAACTCACAGAGATCCAGATGGATCTCTGCCTCCAGAAGGCTAGGATTAAAGGTGTGAGTGCCACCATTTTCTGGCCTCTATGTCTGTCTAGTGGCTTGTTCTGTTCTCTGACCCCAGATACATTTATTAGGGTGCACGATATATTGAGGAACACAATATATCACCACAGAAACCCTATCAAAAAAACCAAAAAAAAAAAGTTGTCCTCTGACATCCACAGGTGTGCATGTACACACACACACACACACACACACACACACACACACACACACACACACACACATTAAAATGTCGGTCATTTGAAAAATTAGATAGTAGAAGGTGTGGTCAGTAACAGGCCTCACGTGCTATGTTACTGTTTAAAAAGCATCAGAGTATTCTTCGTTTCTGGCCTAGAGAGCCTTTTAAACAACTGAGTTAGAAATGATTTCAACTTAAAAACATAAAAATAAAAGCACAAAGGAGAACCGTGTACCCTTTAGCAAACTCACCCGCCGGTGTATCACCCGCCGGTGTATCACCCGCCGGTGTATCACCCGCCGGTGTATCACCCGCCGGTGTATCACCCGCCGGTGTATCACCCGCCGGTGTATCACCCGCCGGTGTTTTGTCTTGTCTGAGTTATCCTATCTGCCTCTGTTTCTCTCCAGACCAAGTTGCCTCTCGGGCCCATCTGAGATCTTGTTCTCCTATGCCTAAACGTTGATTATGTTTTGTATCGGTTGTTGTGAGGAAACACCTAACAAAAAGCCGATTTGAGGCAGAGGGGTTTTATCTCGGCACGTGGTTTGAAGGGATACAGTTCATCACGGCTGGGAAGTCATCATGATAAGACCTCAGGCAACTGGTCACGAGTCGGAGGGTGATGGATGTAGGTGTTGACTCACTCCTTTTCATTCAGTTTGGGACCCCAGGCCATGGAATGGTGCGGCTCAGGAAGGGTGAGATCTAGCCAATCCCTCAGACACACCTAGCGGCCTGTCTCTTCTAGATGCTGTGAGCTGATAATCGATTTTAAGCAGCACAGCGCCTCCTAAGGATATAGCTATTGAACGGTTATCATCTTCAAGAGTTTATGGCTACGCACTGAGGGCAAGAGTCTTTTTGTTTAGGAAACAAATATTTCTAAACCAAAGACCCTTTGAAACATCTCTGTTGTACAAAATGGATGCGGAGCAATCTGCTCCCACAGGTGAGGAGATCAATGAGATGTCACCATGGAGCTTATTAAAGTCTTCAAATGGGTCCATTTGTTAAGGTCTCGTAGGTGTTTTTCCTCTCTCTTCCCTTTGCTCCAAACCAAGCCATTCATCTCCCAAAGCCAGCAGCTCCCCTGAAGTTCTAAATGGAAAAGTCACATCACAGTTCTGCAGTGGAACCGGGGGAAGATTCTTCCATTACACTTTGTTTAAAAGTAATTAAGCAAATGGTGCCTTGTTTCAAGTGCGTTTGTTTCCCTCTGTTGACTGCCGTGGTCAGTGGTCGGTTTGGACCCTGTTTCTTCCCACTCTGGCTGAGCTTGAGAAAGCTCACGTGCAGCTGATAATGCCAGAAGCTGGAAAGAGCCGGGAGGGGGTGCCTTTCCTTCCGAGGCTGCGTCAAGGACCCAGAGTCTCACACAGAGGCTCCGACTCCGTGAGACAGTGCTATGCTGTCTGGTGTTGCAAACAATTTCAGAAACATTCCACAGATGCTTCAGTGCCAGATGCCATGTGGCTAAGTGGCTCTGCGGTTAACGGCCACTGTTCCACAATCCCGTGGAGACGTGGGTGGCGGCGCGGGTGACGTAAATCAGCCAGGCTGGACTTGTGACCTGCGTTGACTTTTCCCTCTGACTCTGTTTCTGCCTACTCCCTCTGCTCTCCTGTTCTCCTCAGAACATACCTGAACTTGGCTAGACTGGTGGGGGATGTGCTTTGCCCTCATTAGTCAGGTCTTTGTGGACGGAGATTAGAATTTCGAGCTAGGCCGGGCGGTGGTGGCGCACGCCTTTAATCCCAGCACTCGGGAGGCAGAGCCAGGCGGATCTCTGTGAGTTCGAGGCCAGCCTGGGCTACCAAGTGAGTTCCAGGAGAGGCGCAAAGCTACACAGAGAAACCCTGTCTCGAAAAACCAAAAAAAAAAAAAAAACAAAAAAACAAAAAACAAAAAAACAAACAAAAAAAAGAATTTCGAGCTAATTTCAACACTTGGATGAAAATCATGATGTTTATTTGTTCAACTTTCTTTTGATTTTTTTTTAAAAAGATTTTGGAGATTTAATGCTGGGCCTCAAGTATTTGAGGCAAGAACTCTAAAACAAAGTCGTATCCCTAGTTTTTAAGAGCCTTCATTTTGAGGCAGAATCCCACCAAGTTATCCAGGCCACACTTGACCTTTTGGTCTCTCAGGTAACTGGAATCATAGGCAAATCCTGCTTGGCAACAAACTCAGGATCTCGCATCTGCACTGCAGCCCCTCGCCAGTTTAAAAAAAAAAATTATATTTATATGAGTATGAATGTTTTGCCTGCATGTGAGTAGACACCACATCATGCAGTGCCTGTAGAGGCCAGAAGAGGGCGCCGCATCCCTGGAAGTGGAGCTTGAGATGGTTGTGAGGCACCACGTGGGTGCTGGGAATTGACCTCGGCATCTCTGAAACAAAAAATAAAACAAAATAATTTTCGGGCTGAGGAGATGGCTGAGTGGATGAAAGAGCCTGCTACCAAGACTGACAACCTGAATTGATCCCTGGGACCCAAAGGTGGACGGAGAGAAGTGACTCCTGAAAGTTGTCCTCTGACTTCCATGTGTGCGCTGGAACATGTGTGCCGCCCCCACCCCCCGCCCACGCAAATAAGTGAATGAGCAAATGGAACAGTTTTTTTTTTTTAAAAAAGAATATAATCTAATTAATAAAATGAGTAAGTTTTCACAGACTTGTACATCTACTAATCCTATCAATTTGAGAATATCCTCGACATCCCCAAAGATACCCTTTGCTGCTTAGGTTTAAAAATGGTACCTACCACTTCCACCCTGCCCCTAGCCACTACTCACTTGTTTCCTGCTTCTGTGGATCTGCCCATTGTGGACATCTGGGTTAGATGTAATGCATGGCTCCTTGTGGCTGGCATCCCGTGGGCAACAACGTCATCTGTGTACAGTACATGGCGGTACTTCAGTTTTCTTTTGATTTGTTCATTTGGTGCTGGGATCATATGTGGGGCCCTGTGTACACTAAGCAAGCATATCCCCAAACTCTTCATTGGTTTTCATTGTCAAATAACATTCCACTGCAAGGAGAGACTACAGTTTCATTTACACATTCATCGCTTGATGGACATACGAGATGTTTCCAATTTGGGGTTATTATGAACAGCACTATTATGGATATTATGGACATTATTGGTACACCAGTTTTCATATCCTATTTGTTGGTTTTTGAATATTATATGTAATGTTACCATGACTATCTTGGTGAAAAAATAATTTAGAAAAGTAGTGGGAAGATTTCCAGTCACAGAAAAAGAGCGTATGTAAAAGCCCACAGGCGTGGGTGTTTTAAGTCGTAGGTCCTTTGAGCAATCCTTCAGCATTAAAACGGGGTACAGGAAATGTTAGAGAGAGATCAGATCTAGTGGGGAGCCTCTGGCACACAGTAATTTTCCAACATGTCTTAGCTATCATGTATCCTCCAAACCAAAGAGAGATAGAGAGAGGGGTGGGCGGGAGAAGTTTCTCGGTGTCGTGGGCAACCGTTAATGTAGGGACTGACTGGTTAGAGTGTGAGAAGTGACAGTTGATGGCTCAGCCCTAAGTGGGGTCCCTATATCCAGGCCTCCGGGGCTCAGGGTACATTGTGGAAGAAGGGATGGAGAGAAAGTAAGATCTGGGTGGGGAGGAGTGAGTGCTGTGACAGAGTAGTTTCCAGACATGCCATGCCATTGCACACAGGAGCTCAGAGCAGCTGTGGTTACCTGCACAAGGTAGGGCCCATCAACAGTCTATGGGGTGGAGGAGGGGCCGCGAGGCCCCACCTCCTTGGGCAGTTAACGTTTCCTGAGGAGAGGGAGTTATTTGCTTCTGGAGGTGTAGCTGCTGTAGGATGGCCGGCCTCCAGTCTCCTGTATCTGCAGCCGGCATGAATTTGATTCAGTGGGTTAAAAATAAGATATGACGGTGGGAGAGGGGGATGTTTGCGGGGAGGCTGGGGATCGGGACAGGGGACTAGGGGAAGATGTGGATATGTCTACATGTGTGAAATTATCAATCAACCAATAAAGAATACTCTTTAAAAAGCACAGTATGGGCCTTTCTTCTCTTTGGAAATATTATCACCAGTTCCATATGTCCCCCTCACCGGGACACTTTGCCTTCCTTTCCAACGTCTGCATTCAGCCAAACATGACACCTGCAGACCTGAGAGCATGCCCCTGCTTTGAAAGCCAGCTGGATCAGAACCACTTGACCGGCTGCCCATCAGGCTGCTTGCTTCTTGTCAGCCCACAGCCCAGCTCAGCACTCGGCTCCCTTGCACTTGAGGCATTCAGTTAAACCTTCCATTATCTCTGTTTTTGGATGTCTCCTTATTCTGCCTGTTGTATCCATGCAACAGTCTCCTGGGCTTCAGCTGTCAGAGGGAATGGTTTTGTTCCTGAGTGACCTTTTTCTGCTCTCATTTCCCCGGATCTCTTTGCATCTGCTCTTTGATTTTGCTATTTCTGCCCCAGGGTCATCACCTTCATTTTCTGTCTCCGCGCTTCCCCTTAAAGGCATTCGCAGCAATATCTGTTTTATTCGTGAAAGCCTCTGGCTAGAGTCCTTTAGAAAGCTCTCTTTATGATACTAAAAATGTTTCATTATTCGGCAGTCTTTAAAGGGGAGAAGGACTTCTCCACTTCCTTTCTCAATTTTCTATGCTTTAAGGAATTAATTTCAACCCCTGCTCTTGCATAAATAGGAGCGACACAATCTTTTGCTTTACATCTACTCTCTTAAATGGCACCTTTTGTTGTCATTTTGTACTTCACTTTTTGAGCAAAGGTCTGGCTATGTAGCCCAGACTGGCTTTGAATTTGCCGTTCCTCCTCCTGCGCCTCCTGAGTTCTGGGGTTACAGATGGGTGCTTTACCACATCTATTCTTTATACATTCCGTCCTTGAGTAACTAATGGACCCTTCTTAGAGAAGAAAAGGAAAAGAACTAAGTACTAAGAATTAAGAATTACCGAAGTGATTTTATTTATAATAAATGACATAGATAAGATGCTGCCTCATGTGGGTCATTTCTTGACTTCAGCAAGGTTATGATGACTCAAGTCTCATGTTTCATATTCAAAGCCTTGTGAAATTTGCTCGTGAGGAAGATGTGCTGGGTCTTTTCTCACCAGCTTCTGATCGTCACAACAGTGGCATGTTGTACGCAGTGGGCTTGACAGTTCCAGAACCAGTTTGTACCTGAGGTCCAGTGCCATGCTGGCTTATTGGATGGGCGTCCGGGTCACCCAAAATATGTTGCTATAATTATTGATTGTTTGGGGAGCCCTTGTGGGAAACATTACAATCTGTCGCTACACCTTGGAGTCTGATGCTGTCCCCTTTAATGCAGAGGCCACCCTTTGCCTCCCTCCTCCCCAGCTCAAGCCTTTCGCAGTACCCAGGCAAGGAATCCTGTTCAAACCTTCCCTTTAACTTTCCAATGGCCCTTTGAGGGCTCACATCAACGCACTGATCTTTTTTCCCTCTCCTGTTCACTTTCATGATCTTTCAACTGTTACCCTGCTCTTTTTAAACAAAACCCTGAAAGCTTGAACTTACACAGCTCTTGCCCTGTGGGGGAATTTGGTTATTTCCCCAACCAGCCTTTTCTCTCAAAGATTTCTTTCTTCAAATTCAGTTCTGTTTCTTGTCAAAATTATACCAGACCCTGTCTATTTGGAGATTCTCGGCTTCTTCTCTAGCCTTTGTTCTTAGGGGATGGGAGAGACAGCTGTGGATTTAGGACTAAGGCATTCCCAGAGAAACTGCCTCCACCTAACCTCAGAGACTCGGCGACCTTCCGGCTTGTTTTCCTTTCTGGCCTTCGGTATTTCCTTGAATGTTTTCTGTGTTTTCTTCTGACTGCTCACCTCCTTTTGTTCAGGTTCTGCCACTTCATTTTTTCTAATTAATTTTTCAATCTTTTAGCCATTCTATCATATTTGGATGCAATGCTGACAGTTGATGTCCAATTTGTTGGGTCTGGGAAGCTATTTTGAGGGTAAACCGCCTCCCTGAAGTATCCAAGGAATAGTTGAATGGCTGAGTTGGGGGACAGCCAGTATGAAAAGATGGATTTCCAGATCAAGGTGGTGGATGGGGACAGGAAGCAATGAACGAATTTATCAGGAATCAGAGGCAACTGATAAATAGGACAGTGCAGCCACGGGAATTGGCAGCCATCTTGAGGACGGTTTGAGCTCCCACTGCAGATGGGATGGGTGTGGGGGACCCTAGGGGTAGATCTGAGGCAACCTTATCTAGTCAGAAGGGGGCAGTGACACCAGCTGATGCTATATGCACCATATGCACCAAATGTAAGGCTTGCCTTTGGGTCCTTCTGAAGAATGCAGCTCATACAGAGAGCCTTGCGAGTGACTGTGGAGTAAAGACAGTTTTATTTGCCATTCTTAACTTACTGTGGTTCTTGTTCTAGGTTTTTTGAGTAGCCTCAGAGGTGGTTCTTAGATCGTTTTCCTCAATAAGAATTCGTTTTCTCCAGCACTTTCCTTCCATCCCCCTGGTTAACCTTCCGCGACCTCTTGCTTACTCTGCTGGCTCCTTCCGCTCCTCCTTCCCTCCGAGAGGCTCCTCCTTCCCTCCGAGAGGCTCCTCCTTCCCTCCGAGAGGCTCCTCCTTCCCTCCGAGAGGCTCCTCCTTCCCTCTGAGAGGCTCCTCCTTCCCTCTGAGAGGCTCCTCCTTCCCTCTGAGAGGCTCCTCCTTCCCTCTGAGAGGCACCTCCTCCTCTGTGCTCTTCCCTTGGCGTCTCCAGTTTCATGGGCTCAGCTGTGTGTCTTTTGTTTGTTTGCTTTGGCTCCTGTGGTAAGCGTAGCAATGACAATTTTCATTTTATGGTCAAAGGTTCCTGGTGGCTTACAGAAACACTCTTTTATTCCACTGTATTTGGGAAAAGTCTGTCTAAGCATCAGGGAAGAGACAAAGAAATGAGGAGAAAGTAAGAGAGAAGAGAGAAAGGGACGAGGCACTCATCTTTTAGAAAGAATATTCTGAAACATTTCTAGAGGAAATTGTATATTTGGACCATAATCTAAAATACCCCAGGAGGAGAGAGGGGAGGGAGGGAAGGAGTTATGTCATGGCTAAACAGTATCGGTCACATTGTGAAGCTCTGTAATGAGCACATAAAGATTCAACAGCTGTATTGACCCCAGCTTTGAGGATGTTTGACATTTCATGATAAAAGATGTAATTTAGGTGTTGTATTAACGTTTTGGACATGGGTTATTGGTCTTCACAGTCACCAAGGGTTTTTTTTTTTTTGACTGCATGTGACCCTCAGGTGATTTCTTAAACTCCATTCACATCCTTTCCTAAAGCATGTCTCAACTCTTGCTTCCTAGTGACCGATGGTCACGCCTCTGTCACTGGTGGGTACAGTGCCTGGCTCATCTTCCGAGCACAGTACCTAGCAGATTTTATTAACTTGAAATGAGCCCAAGGAAAGTGTCTGCCAGGAAACCCGTGGCCCATAGACACTCCTTCCCCACTGCCATGACTCTTTCGGGAAGTGTGACAGCAGGGGCTCCTAAGTGAAACCACAGCACATCTGTGCAGGGTTTTCCTCCCTGCGTGTGAGAGAAGACCTCTTGGCTTTCTGCATACATGGCCATATCACTATGGGATTTTCTCATAGATCTGGTCCTTTTTCTTCTGGTAATTCCAGTTTCTTTCCAGATCTAAAGGTCACGCTAGACTTGCTGCTTCCCGTGATTTATAGTTAATAACTCAGGTGTGGATGTAAACTAGTGTTTTTGTCTTCACTGTATAGTATGCTTTGAGCATCCTCTATCTTAATACATCCTTCATCCCTGGACAGAGAGATTGATGCTTTTTCTCTTCTCACATCTGTTGGATGCCTGGACCCATTTCATATCTTTGTCATTTTTCTTATGGTCCCAATGTTTTTCCCTTCAGACCCAAATCCTTGACACCTCCCTGAATTCTTTCTGTTGGGATCCATCCCTTGTTTGAGGGGGTCCCTGCAGGTGTCACACAGGGAAATGAACTGCATGAAGAGATAAGTATAAAAAAACCTGGTTCAGATTGACTTCGTCAACCTGGATCAGACTTCGGGAAGTCTAATAACAGGTGTTTTATTCCCAATGTATTGAAGCCCAGTATAAGTTGGAAAAAGTTTCCTGGTATAATACAATCCCCATCACACAAGGCAGAACAATTATATCAAAACTCAACTCAGGGTACTTGTCATTTCTTCCAAGAAAATGGGTTCTAGAGCTAGGCTACCTGTACTAGCTTAAGGGCCTAAGGGTCTGGCCTGGTCTCAGTAACACAGATAGTGTAGAGGTCATTTGGGCTATTGCCACCTCTGGTTCTGGTTGTGGGAGCTTGGGGGAACTTCTGGCTGTAAGGGTCATTTAGATCACTAGCCATCTCCAGTTCTGGTTGTAAGAGCTTGCTATGGCCTAGAACAACAGACAGTTAATCACTTCCAGTTCTCAGCTTTCTGAGTTTCTCATCTTTTCCATTGGAAAGACAATCCTGTGTGCATAACAGTCCTGGTTTCTCTGGAGGTTCCAAGGACCTTTGTGCTGTGCTCCCAACAGTTGTTCATCTCTTGCTAGTTTCTTCTGGCAGCTTCTACCTTACTTCCACTACCTTAAACAGCTTTTATGAATCTTAGGGGTCACTTTGTCTTCAAGGTTTCAACTGGCGAGACATGTATAATTGCATCCATTTGACAAGGGTCACAGAGGGTAAGTGGCTTGTTTAAGGTTTCAGAACCAGCAAGAGACAGAAATAGAACCCTGTCTCCTACATCTTAGAATTTTCTAACAGTAGCTCAGAGACCAGGGCTAAGCCTAGGTGGAGTGATTAGGAGTATTTCTTGGACTCATGCTGATATTGACTAAAAGCTTGATATTGTCTCCAATTAATTTTCCTATTCCTGAAAAAACCCTAACAAGCCAGAGGATGAAATAGGTTGATTTGTCCCATCACCCCATCTGAGTTTTACCAGGTGCCTTTATTGTAGAATATTATTTTAAGGTGTGTTACTTTTGTTTATGTTGCATTTGTTTAACTCTGTGAAGCTGTGTTACTGTGCCTTCTAAAACACCTGATGGTCTAATAAAGAGCTGAACAGCCAATAGTGAGGCAGGAGAGAGAAATAGGTGGGGCTGGCAGGCAGAGAGGATAAAGAGAAGGAGAAATCTGGGTGAAGGAACAAGAGAGAACTAGCCAGGGAAGGAGGAGGACTCCAGGGGCCAGCCACTCAGCTACAGAAAGACATGGAATAAGAGTAAGAATCACAGAAGTAACAGAATGGGAAAAGCCCAGAGATAAAAGGTAGATGAGATAATTTAAGTTAAGAAAAGCTGGCTCAGAAACTAAGCCAAGCTAAGGCCAGGCATTCATAATTAAGAATAAGCCGCCGGGTGGTGGTGGCACATGCCTTTAATCCCAGCACTCGGGAGGCAGAGCCAGGCGGATCTCTGTGAGTTTGAGGCCAGCCTGGGCTACCAAGTGAGTTCCAGGAAAAGGCGCAAAGCTACACAGAGAAACCCTGTCTCGAAAAACCAAAAAAAAAAAAAAAAAAAAAAAAAAAGAATAAGCCATTGGGCTTGGCGTAGGTGGCTCATGCCTTTAATTCCAGCACCCGGGAGGTAGAGGCAGGCAGATCTCTGTGAGTTTGAGGCCAGGCTGGGCTACGGAGTGAGTTCCAGGAAAGGGACCAAAGCTACACAGAGAAACCCTGTCTCAGGGGAAAAAGAAAAAGAACAAGCCATTGTGCATGATTTATTTGGGAGCTGGTGGCAGGCCCCCCCCCCCAAAAAAGAGTGAAAACAAACAACAACATGCCTTAGGCTTCCAGATAAGACTCAGCACCAGGATACATACTAGAACAGTTGTTCTCAACCTGTGGGTCGGGACCCTGGGGTGTGTGTGTGTGTCAAATGACTTTCACAGGTGTCACATCTCAGATATTACACATATCAGATATTTACATTACAATTTATAACAATATCAAAACTACAGTTATGAAGTAGCAACAAAAATAATTTTCTGGTTGGGCTCACCACAACATGAGGAGCTGTATTAAAGGGTCATAGCATTAGGAGGGTTGAGAAACACTGCCCTAGAGGATGTTAATTGGAAAGATGAGAGATGAGGATGGGTAAAGTGTGGATCTCCTTTCTTAAGTAAAGAGAAGAACTGATTGTTGGACAGTGTGATCAACAAGGGGTGCAGAATGGTGGGAGAGTGAACGATAGCCACCGCTGTGAAGCAGGACTGTGATTGTCTCTTACTATCACCCAAACATAAGCAGGAGCTAGCTGTATGGTGGAGTGGTAGGGAAGCTAGAGCAGGCTTAATTATGACAACCCTTACTTTGCACCATGCCTCTAAAGATGCCCTGAAATGTGATCCTAGTTAGTCTTATCAATAAAAACCAGGAGTCAAATATTGGGGTAATAACCTGAAAGATCAGAGAAGCAAAGGAGCAGCCACCAGTGACTTCTTATCTCTCCAGATCCTCTGACCCCATGGGGCCCAGATCCTGTCTCAACCCACCTTATATTCCTGTCATCACCTCCCAAGTCCTGAGATTAAAGGTGTGACGCTCCTAAGTGCTGGGATCAAAGGCATGAGCCTCCCAAGTGCTGGGATCAAAGGCATGAGCCTCCCAAGTGCTGGAATCAAAGGCATGAGCCACCACTGCCTGGCCTCTATGGTTAACTAGTGGCTAGCTCTGCCCTCTGATCTCCAGGCAAGATTTATTTGTCAGAACACAAACAAAATATAACAGTGCCCAGACCCAGTGCACCATAGTATCACAACCTCCTTAGTTTAGAGCATTGACCTCCTGGGAGTTTATCAGCAGATTTTCTACCAAAACAATCTTTGGAGGAAAATATGCTTTGATTCCTTGGCAGAAGCTACTATGTTTGTAATCATTTAAATTATTTTCCTTTTTCCTTACCAAACTTCCAAAACAAACTATGTATTTATGTGGAAAACTGAGACAAACATTTCAGTTTAAGTGAAAATGTGACCATCCTGAGACAAACTGAAAGATGTATTCCTTTTGTCCACATAGAATTTTAGTTTTTGCAAAGCTTAGTATGCTCCCCCTGCCCCAACCTTCATCTGCAAGGAGAACTGAGCATGTGTGGAATAACTCAGAGTCAGTATCCAGGAGAACACTGACTCAGGGTAGTAGATGAAAAAGTTACATGTCCGCCAGGTGGTGGTGGTGGCGGCGGCGGCGGCGGCGGCGGCGGCGGCGGGCGGCGGCGGCGGCGGCGGCGGCGCACGCCTCTAATCCCAGCACTTGGGAGGCAGAGTCAGGCAGATCTCTGTGAGTTCGAGGCCAGCCTGGTCTACAGAGTGAGATCCAGGACAGGCACCAAAACTACACAGAGAAACCCTGTCTCGAAAAACCAAAAAAAAAAAAAAAGGAAAGAAAAAGTTATATGTCCTGGATTCTTCTCTCTCTCTCTAGAATTACATACAATTCCAGTAGGATCCTGATACATAACAAAAGGAGCACAGGAATGTATTGGATTTATAATTTTGGAAGCTTTATTATCTGAACCAAAAAGGGAAGATACAAAAGTTGCTTTATTTACTAAGCAAAGGAGCAGACCTACATGGAAGTGTTGGCTGTTTTTTCTGAACTGTTAGATCATAGGAAGGTTGACCAGATGGCTGAGTTTTATATCCTGGCCCATCATTTTCGAGGCTGCTGGATAATGTAGGCCCTCTTCGGCGGAGCGGCCTTCTCCAGGGCAGGTGTGGGTTTTTGATGTGCTGTGTGAACTGTTGCTGGAAATTTGTGGTTGAGCTAAAGGTGAAAAGGGAAGAAGAGATAAGCATATTGAATCCATTGGGTTATGAAATATTACAATAATAGAAAATAATCAGTTGGCTAAGTCACAGTTTTCTTTGCTTCTTTGTCGAGACCTTCCTTCCACAGCACTTCCAGTCTTCAGCCCATGGAAGTAAGTGTGTGGATTACACTGTTGTTTCCTTCATTAGCTTTTAATTTTGTTTGTTTGTTTTTCGAGACAAAGTTTCTCTGTATAGCTTTGGAGCCTGTTCTGGATCTCACTCTGTAGACCAGGCTGGCCTTGAACTCACAAAGATCTGCCTGGCTCTGCCTCCTGAGTGCTAGGATTAAAGGCAGTGTGCCACCACTGCCTGGCTAGCCTTTAACTTTTATAATCATAAGAACATATGACATATATAAGTAAAAGTCTAGGCTAGCCTTGAACTCGTGATCCTTCTGCCTTAGGCTTCAAAGGGCTGGGATCAAAAGCATGTGCCATCACACCAGGCTATATATTTGTTTTGAGGTCCCATTTTGAAAAGCAGAACTGGTTACTCATATCTGTGCGAGTGCTCTGTAATATAGCAGTGATTCTGGTACTGGTGTATGTAATACAGATCATTATAGTTGAAGAAGGATGTGAAGACATTAAGGAGAAGTTCTGAGGATGGGAAAATTCTTTAATCATCAAACAATCAGGAAAAAGAGCCTTTGAAAAAAGTTAGAAAGTGTCAATTTATTCATTAGGGCAATGCATTTTAAATTATAATTTTTTTTTTTTTTTCAGAAAAGAGTGTGACGGTGGCCATTCCACCTGGTTCAAACTACACAGCCTGGTGAAGGAACACCGAAGAGGAGCTTCCTAGCTTCAGGGGAAGACAATTCTCATTAATTAGCTGTGAGGAAGTGCATTGAAATAAACAGAGTCTGAGATTTTCTGACAGTAAAAAATATTTCCTATCAACCAAAGATCCTGTGGGATTTACAGTCAGTGCAGCTTAAGATGGCGAGGGTTCAGAGCTGTGGAGTGATTTGCACACTTTTCCTAGGAAGAGTTTGACTCAGTGACCTTTGGGTCTGCTCAGTGTTGGGTTACCAAGCTCATCAATATTCCCCAAAGTACCTCAAGACACCGCTGTTAGCCAGCCAGGAAGTGGGCCTTGGCTCGCTAGGCATTTAATTTATCACTGTTGAATGTGAATGTCCTTGTTTTGACCCTCAAACTAAATAAGAGGGGAGACAGACTGTTAGGACTCTAAGTAGCACACTGATTGGGTTCTTCTAAACTAGGGAAACATGTGCCTTCCATCTCTTCTCAAATACCCCTGGCCAAGCTATGATGAACAGCAGTGACTTTCATTTGAAACTTGACTCTGAGAAGTCTCTTCTTGGTCATTAAATGCACATGTGTATACACACACCCACACACACACACACACACACACACACACACACACACACACACACACACACATACACACACACAGGCAGTATAGAGTCATGAGAAATTCTTAGTGATTTACTTATAAGTATTTTTCTATTTTTGTCTTTTACAACAAGCAGATACAGTATATACTAATTAACCCCAAGGATGGTCCCCTGCTGACATTCCAGCAGAAGGGATCAAAATAATTTAATATTGGTTATAAGTGTCGCTTTAAAGTCTGAAAAGAATGGGGGACTTATTTTTTTTAAAGTCAGAGCAATTACCATTAGTGTATATGTGTTTTGTACTACGGTAAGGGAGAATTTTATGTTTTGTTTTTCTTTTAACATTAGAGCCCAAAGGAAATTTCGGGGGTCACTGACTTTAGTGGTTTATTTCCAGAGTGGGCGTTTTTTAGCTTCATCTAAAACAGATGGGTTTTCTCAGGTTGACTCTAAATCACACTGAAAAAAAGAAAAAAGTCACAGACAGGAAGGACAATGTGGCAAGTTACTGAAGGTCAAATGTGAGGCACAGGGTGAGGAAAGAAACAAATGCAGCCCCTGCTAGAGCTGCTGTCAGTCAGGATGAGGCGGGCCGAGACAGGAAGTTGGGACAGGAAGGAGAAAGCCACAGCTGTCATTGTTCTTTAGGTGTGAGAGGTGACAGGTGGAGCTAGGTAACTGGAAGGGAGGGACAGCTCCAGAGCACCTTGTTTCTTGGCTTAGCAGGGATTTGTTAGTGGCCATGTCCTGGATGATCTCAAAGAGCTTAAAGGGCTCCATTTCTGGGGGTGGTTTTACAAACTGTGGTAACATATGATATAAAATGGATCACTTTATCTATTTATAAGAGTGCTTTACAGTCCAATACCTTTAAATATGTTCCTATTGTACCATCACCACTACTACTCATCTCTGGAACTTGGTCTCCAAGCTGAAACATGGCACCCATTGTCTTAGTTGACCAAAAGCAACTTGGGGAGGAAAGGGTTTATTTCATCATACACCTCCAGGTAAGTCTATCATTGAGGGAAGTCAAGACAGGAACTCAAGTGGGGCAGGAACCTGGAGGCAGGAACTAAAGCAGAGGCCATGGAAGGGTGCTGTTTACTGGCTTGCTCAGCCTGCTTTATTATAGCACCCAGGACCACCAGGCCAGGGGTGGCACTGCCCACAGTGAGCTGGGCCCTCCCACATCAGTCATCAATGAAGAAAATACATCACAGACCTACCTGGTGGGAGTATTTTCTCAACTGAGGTTCCTTCTTCCCAAATGACTCTAGCCTGTGTCAAGTTGACATAAAACTAGCCAGGACACCCCTTGAGTCTTCCCCAAGTCCTTGGCAACCATATTCTACTCTCTGTTTCTATGAATTTGACTATTCTAGATATCTTTTATAAGTGAAATTCAAGCAGTATATTTCTCTTTACTTACTTCAGTTAACATGATATATTCAAGGTTCATTCATGTGATAGTCCTTGTCAAAATTTCCTTCCTTTAAAGGTGAGCAATACTGCATTTTATACCACATTTTGGTTCTCCATTCATCAATCCATAGATATTTGGGGAGGGGTTGTTTCTACTTTTGGGCACTTGGGAATGATGATACAATGAACATTGGTGTATAAATGTCTGTTAAAGTCCTTGCTTTCAAGTTGTGTGTGTGTGTGTGTGTGTGTGTGTGTGTGTGTGTGTGTCCATTCCCGCTCCACACACACACACAAAAAGAATTGTAAGAGAGAGGGAATATGAAGTTGGGTGGGAAAGGAGGGAAGGGAAGATCTGGGAGAAGTTGGGAGAAAGTAATGGATATGATAGAAACATACAACATGAAATTCTTAAATGATACATTTTTAAAAAATAAAATAAATCTTGAGGAAAATTAGTTTAAAATTCTTAAAAATGCAGCAAGGAACTAAACAGAGAGTTCTCAAAAGTTGAAATGTGAACGGCTGAGAAATATCTATATTGGTTTTTTTTTTTTTTTTTTTTTTTGGTTTTTCGAGACAGGGTTTCTCTGTGTAGCTTTGCGCCTCTCCTGGAACTCACTGGTAGCCCAGGCTGGCCTCGAACTCACAGAGATCCACCTGGCTCTGCCTCCCGAGTGCTGGGATTAAAGGCGTGTGCCACCAACGCCCGGCCTATATTGTTTTTTGAGACAGAGTTTCTCTGTGTAACAGCTCTGGCTGTCCTAGAACTTGATTTGTAGATCAGGCTGGCCTGAAACTCACAGACCTCCACCTGCCTCTGCCTCCTGAATGCTGGGATTAAAGGTGTGCCCCACCACCACCGGGAGAAATATATTTTTAAATGTTCAATATTCTTAAGCCATCAGGGAAATGCAAATCAAAACTACTTTGAGACTTCATCTTACCCCAGTCAGAAAGGCTAAAGTTAAAAAATGACAAGAGAAGCTGGTGTGGATGTGGGGAAAGCAGAACACTTGTTCAGTGCCTGTGGATGGGTAAACTGACACGGCCACTATGGGAATCAGCGTGGAGGGTCCTCAACTATCTAGAAATAGATCTACCACACAGCCCAGCTATACCATTCTTGGGTATATACTCAAAGGGCTCTGCAGTCTTCTACAGAGACACTTGCTCATCTATCCTCAATGGTGTTGTATTTACAATAGCAGGAAATGGAAAGAGCCTAGGTATCCATCCACTGGTGAATGAATAAGGACAATGCAGTGCGTTTACACAATGGAATATTATTCACCTCTTACAAATGAAATTAAGAAGTTCATAGATAAATTTACGGAGCTGGAAATAATCATCCTCAGTGAGGTAATCCAGACCTAGAAAGACAAATGTCACATGTTTTCTCTCATATGTGCATGTTTGCTCTGAATCTTTAGAGATGTGTGTTTCATTTCTAATACCATTTAGATGTTAAGGAACTAGTATGGGGCCTGGAGGTAGTCTTTCAAGGGAGGGAACTAGAATACGGTGATATAAAGGGTCAAGAGGAATAATGGAACAGAAAGGGTTAAATAGGATGGAGGACGGGAGGGCAGGGTAGAAGGGGAATTTAGAGAGTTATAACTAACACTAAAGACCTTTTGAAAAAGTTATATGGAAACTTGATGATGTAGAGTCTTCCTAATATATATGTATGTATAAAAGATACACACCCCCACACCTCCTACACATACAAAAAGAATTGAGTATTCTGTAATAGGATGAGGGGAGCCAATGCCCCTACTAGACATTACAGACTAGCAAATAAAAAGCTGAGTGCCAAGAATGAGTAACTTATTTTAAGGTTCTAAAACAGTGGGGTCCCATAGGTTTCCAAATTGGCTATTGCCATTGCTCTTGGTTATCCCTCAGAACTTGACAGTAATCCTCTATTGGTGAAGACACTATATGTTTGAGTCACAGAACGTGCGCAAGTCAGATGGTACTTGCCTGGAAGCTTAGTCACTTTTGGCTGACTAAGCTTTCATAGTGCTTGAAGGTGATATACACACTACTGAAGAGGAGAAAGTAAACATCAGTCTTACCCGACTGTGAACCCAGTGAGCCACTATAATACCTGGCCTGGCAAGATATGCCCACTGGTGCTGTAGTGGCACAAAATGTTAGGGGAATGACCAAATATTTTCTGATTGAATTTAAGGCCTTCTCCACAAGGTAGAACCCATACCTAGCACCATTATCAGGGCCAAGAACCTGGGCCTAGCCAGCTTATATACCCTAGGGGAGAATTTACTATTATTATTCTCATAAACAGACATGGCATCAAAACAACTCCTAATGACTTACTGCTGTATCCATATCTCAGAAAAGCTTCTTTCTTCAATTAACGGAGACCCACAACTAGTCAAGGTGCAGAGGAAAGAGACTGCAGCATGCTCAGTCCTATGAGAAAGCTCTTCCCAAGCAAGGCTCAGGGATCGTCGCGGAAGAAGGGGCGGAGGGACAGTAAGGAAGCCAGAGGATGATGGAAGCGAAACAGCGATTTTCAAATACAGTGGGGCAGTCACACTGTGAACTCACAGCCATTGTGAAAGCATGCATAAGACTTGTACAAGTCCAAGCCAGAAAACAAATCCTAGCATGGATGGGGGAGAGAGACCTAAAGTTCTACCCCTACCTGAAGAGCAATTGATAGCTGCTGGAAGGAGAGTTAGTTTTCTTTAAGGGTGTGGACTCTGGGAGGTCAGAGGGATGGGCCTACAGGAAAAAGGGGTGGGCAGCACACATTGGATTCGATGGGTTAAAAAAAACGACCCAAAAATGGGTGGTTGGTGGGTGGGGGAGGATCTGAGAGCGGTTGGGGAAGAAGGGTGAGTATGATCAAAATGCACTGTATGAAATTCTCAAAGAATTAACATGACTAGTATTAAAAAAACAATGCAAAACAATTGTTAAACTAAAAGTGTGTAGGTTTAGGGTGTGGACACCAGAGCTGCACGACAATTTTTAATAATACAGTGACAGAGAGTGAGGTTCTCCTTGACACATCCCCATCCCCGTCAGCAGGGACATTCTCACGTAGCAGTGACAATTGTGGTGCTGGGACACACCTGTAGTCCCAGCATTTGGGGTGGTGTCAGGAGGCTAGCCTGGGCTACAGAGACCATAAACAGAATGGTCAGTACCTAAGTGCAGGGTCTTTGCTGTGGATTACATGTCATTGGAGGTACTGAGATTATAGTTTCAAAACTGAACTGGAAACAAATAGAAGCCGGTTTCTAGAATACAGTCTGTAACCAACTATATTTTAGGCTAGCATCTCATTTTGGGAGAGTTCTAGAGTTTTAATCACTGGTCATCATGAAGTGACAGTGTTAGTAGAATAAGATTCGTTTCTTATCTGAGTCACTAAGGTACCTCACGGAACACAAGAGGAAGAACTCAAGGTTGAGTTGCGCGTGTGTGCGCGTGCGCGTGCGTGTGCGTGTTTCGGGTATGTATCTCTGTGTGGTTTCTGTCTCATAGCTTCATTACAGAGTTGACATACTGAACATGAAAAACACATCAAGAGAAATTCCTGTGTTGAGAATTTTCCCTCCTTGGAGACACCTGTGAGTTCAAAACCCCTAGTTTTGGTTTCAGAGGAAACAGCCTAAGAAGTCGGATCCAAGCTTGTCTGCCCGGAGCTCTGAAGTCAACTCTAGCTGGAAAGAGATCCAGGTCAGGTTCTGCAGTTGAGCTGAAGTGTGGTGGTCTGAGCGGATGCCAGCTCGTCCATCCA
This sequence comes from Peromyscus californicus insignis, assembly GCF_007827085.1. Classification (NCBI taxonomy): domain Eukaryota; kingdom Metazoa; phylum Chordata; class Mammalia; order Rodentia; family Cricetidae; genus Peromyscus; species Peromyscus californicus. The sequence continues at coordinate 36,785,559 of NW_026294595.1, read as the reverse complement.
TCTTCCTCGGCTGTTAAGTTCCAACTCCAATGTTGGTGCTTACATTTCCACACCCTGTTAAGCAAAACACTTAAAGCCATCCACACACTGCACGTCAGTGACATTCAAGGGCACTCCTATGGAGATGGTAATCTGCAGAACAAGAGGAACCCTCCTAATTTCACAGATGCCTTTGATAGTTCTCTTTCCTAGGATCCCATTTCACAGGCAGCTGGGCGACTTTGGCCAGTGGGTGACCCAACGCCTGGCAGTTTGGAAAATGTCACCTAACTTTAATCAGACTTTAATATCGCACCTCTACATAACATAAATATTATTAATGTTTAACCAGATACCTTTGTGTGCTGACAACACAACTCAGTATCTCCCCCCGCTCTGTCTTAAAAAGAGAAACTTAAAAGCACACGAGAAACCATAAACCTTTGAGGAACTATGTGACATCTCAAAAGTCCAGTTGCCTTTGAAAGTGGCCAGTAGAAGAGAGTCTTGACCAGGTCCCCCAGATGTCAGCACAGAGAGCATCCAGGTTACAGAATGCCTTTCTACAGTGACATCAGGCAATGTGTGCAGCCACTGGACGGTGCAAATATTCTGTGTAGGGATGGAGAGGTGGAAAGGACTGACAGGAGAGGCAGAGAAGGAGGAGAAGCAGGGTGGGGAAAAAGAAAGGTCTGTATGGGAAAATGGTGGGAGGAGAATGCCCAGGCTGCTCCTCATCTAAACTAACCCAGTTCCAGCCCTCTGGGGGAGTGTTTTCAATCTCCCAAGGCTTAAACCATAGATTAGTAGACAAATGACTGAATGGCTGGTGAGGCCTTCTAGGAAGTGGTCAACTTAGACCATTACAGATCCAAAATCAAGATCAGAAATACCAACCAGCTGAAAGTGGGAAAGGATGTTAGCAAATACAAAAAGTATGGCCCTCAATTGTGCTCCTGTATTGCTTTTGACCAGTCATTAGGTCTTCATGGTAGTGTATAGTGTGGCCGAGGAACCAAGGGAAAAACATCAAAAGAGGTATAGATCTCTACTTCCTTTGTGGTTTGGGACAGGGTCTATCTATGTAGTCCTGACTGTCCTGGAACTGGCTATGTAGGCCAGGCTGGCCTTGAACTTATGGGGATTCACCTGCCTCTGCCTCCCGAGTGCTGGGAATAAGCGTGTGTGACACCACCGCCTGCAGATTCCATTTTTATTCGTACGTACCCTGTGTGTGAGAGCGCAATGGAAGACAAGCAAGGCAGCGGCCTCAAAGGGGACAGGTGGACTGTGGTCGAGGATATCTGATCCCCTCTCTGGTCTCTGTGTGCATGCACATCTGCCCACACAGACAGATAGACAGACAGACATACACACAGAGAGATACACAGACACAGACAGAAACACAGACACACATACACATATACACACAGATATACAGACAAACACACACAGACATAGACAGGCAGGAAGACAGACAGACAGACAGACACATACACACACACACACACACACACACACACACACAGAGGCATGACTCTTTCCAGAACTGAGCTGATGCTTCCGAGATCCTGATTTTGGCAACACAATGCTTCAGAGTATGGCCCCTTGGCACACTGATACCTCACACTGAGGAAGCCTAGTAGGCAGCAGGTGCAGGAGGGGCTTCCACTAAAGTTGTCTTTCTGCCCAAAGGCCAGACCCCTTGGGACATTCTCTGTTGCTGTGAACCCCTCTCCCAGGTATCTATCAGCCGAGAAACTGATGCAGACCTCAGGAAAGGAGGCAGAGTTGACCACAGAGCAGACTTGGTGTAGGCTGTCCGCTGTTCTAGTCTGTCCAGTCCTCCAGAAGTGATTTCTATTCTGAATTGCTCACCTTCTCCGCTTCCTTTCCCTTTATGCTACAAGTGTGTATGCTCCCACTCTGTGCTGGGCTATCAGATAGTCACTTTTCTCATTTTAGCTCCTGGGCATGCAAGAAACTTCTAGGCCTTCCTCTGCTGATCATCACTGGTTTATTTCAGACTAAATGCTGATTCTCAGAAGTGTGGGAGAGAAGTTGGAGTCCCCCTTACAATTACAAGTCTTCATTAAACAGAGGCAGCCCTGTCCTGTTCCTTCAATTTATGGGTGAGTAGAAGAAAGAGAGAGACTCTTTATCACCCTTAGGATAAATGCACTTGCTTCCTCAAACTGGAACAAGGGTGCACAAAGTTTTCCTACAGAGTTTGGTTGGGATGGGGGGTGGGGCCGGGGAGCCGGGTTGGTGGTGGTGGGGGGACACACATGGATGGGCAGACGGACAAAGGATGGGGACAGGGATGGGAAAAACCCAGAGTCCCAAACTCCAAATTGATGTTTGCCCAATATGACATTTTTGAGCTGTTTGACCTACTTGGGGTGAAATTCAAGCTCTAGAAGGAAAAATAGTAGGGGTCACCATCTTTCCAAATGTGGTTTACTAGATGAACCCAGCTGGTGTCTGGCTGCCTTCAGCCCCCAACCTCTCAGCGCTCCACTACCCACCGTGGCCACAAATCAAGTATTTCCTATGGAGATGCTGAGGTACGGAGAAAGGCCAAAATGGCTGGGGTCTCGACACATGCGCTGTCTCTGTAAACGATGCCAGTCTCTGAGAACTATCTGGGAGGGCAACGAAAATTCGGCACAGTCAGCATTGTGGTTTGCACTTCATCCCTTACCTTGTTTTGAAACGATTTATTTAATAGACACTTTAGGGATTCGGGAGAAACAGCTCTTCTATTTAAACTATTTTATGTTTCTCTAAGTGAGAACAGATCGATTTCTTTCACAAGGACATCAGACTCACAGGCTGGAAAAATCTCAATTAGTCATCAGCCGGCTCACAGGGGCCACTAGATCCACTGGGGAAGTGCAGAGTTAAGAGTATTGTGTGAGTTGCCTCCAGGATGGCTCACCTTGTCCAGTGTGTCATTCAGAGCATCCAACATCTGTATTTTGGCAGCGTTTGAGATGGCACTGTGAAGATGAAAAGGAACTTTAAATAAGATCTGAAGCTCAGGGCTGGGAATGTAGCTCAGTGGTTGGTGGAGTGTGTCCCTGGCATCTGCAGACCCTAGATTCAGTCCCCGGCACCGCCCCCGCAAAGTTACTCATTGGTTTGGGAAGATGTTGCGGTCTAACTTTATAACGTCAGGTCATGGTAGAAGAAGCAGGGAGGAAAACAGCCCCTGTGTTGGCATGCTTTTGGGCTTTGTCTTAGGGTTTCAGTCTCTGTGATAAACCATAAGCAACTTGGGGAGGAAAGGGTTAATTTCATCTTATACTTCCAGGTAACAGTCCATCACTGAGGGAAGTCAGGACAGAAACTCCGGCAGGGCAGGAACCTGGAGACAGGGACTGAGGCAGAGGCCGTGGAGGAATTGCATACTGACTTGCTCCTCATGGCTTCCTTATCTTGTCTTCTTCTAGCACCCAGGACCAGTAGTGCAGGGAGGCACTTCTTCCAGCACCCACAGTGAGCTGGGCCATCCCGAATCAGTCATCCATCAAGAAAACGTTCCACAGGCTTGCTTACCAGTCTGTCGGGCGGGGGCATTTTCTCCACTGAGTTTTCCCCTTCCAAAATGACTCTAGCCTGTGTCAAGCTGACATAAAACTAGCCAGCACGTAGTGGCTGTTTTCTTAAATAGGTGAATGGTGATTTCATAATTTTAGAGGCAGCTATTTTTTAATTCAGGGGATTCGCTTTGTCACAGAGCATGTTATGGAAAAGGCCAGATGAGGTGCAGTATTTTAAAGAGTGACCTGAAAATAAGATGAATGGATGAGCATCGGGGCCAGATGAATTTAGGACACTTTAGGAGGTGGCCGGGTGGCTACAGAGAGGAGAATGGGTAGGATGTGATGGGAGAAACGCTCCAGTCCGTATCCCAGAACCAATGTTCATCATGATGCTCACCTCTACCCAAGCCCGACTGCCTTCCTGGAAATTCTTGGGGCCTTGGTTTGTCCCCGAGTGACTTGTGGAGGCAGAACTATAAGCGATCCCTACCTTGTTTTCTCCAGTCCTGTTTTTTTGGTGTGTCTTTCCAAAACGCCCATTTCTTGTTTTTTGGAAATTCGCATTCCTCCGGCTTTCACTGAAACAATAGGCAAGCACGTTAGAACAGCTTTGTTTTTCAGACAGGACTCCCATCTAAGGAGAGCTTCCAAATTTCTACAGAAAAACTTTTATCTAAACAACAGAATAAAAGAAAAATAAAACCTAAGGAAGCCAGGGCAGGGAGGGGGAAGGCCTGGGGTTTGCTTTTTTCTGCTCAGAGAGGTGGGATGGAGGTTGAAAGGGCAGAAGGTCACACCTTAGATTTAGGAAGAATAACAACACGCTCCCTCAGGCATTCAGCTGAAAAACATTTTTTCTCTTGTTATCAAACCAATTACATTCTTCAAGATAGCAACCCATAATTACAATGTGACCCCTCTGTTTTCCCACAGGATTAAAGCTTTTGCGTGGCTTGCACTTTTGTTTTTTCAACCGAAGTTTTCAAATGCCAGATTCTGAGAGATGAGCTAAATTCCAGGGTGCTGACAGACATTTAATTCAAACAAAGGGCTTTGAATTCCAGGGGATAGCCACCTTCATCTCAGCCCCCAAACCTCCATGTTGGCTGAGCTCTGAGGTTCTAATGAGTAATTAAACTGTATTAATAGTCATGTCATTCAAGAGTTCAATTAGTGTTAATTGAACAGACGACCTAAAAGCAATTCAAGTGTTTAACAATGTCAGCTGAAATCAGCTTTGGAAAAGGAGCAACCCGCTTTAGGTTGCAAGTCAAAACAAGTATTTTCCTCTTTTCCCAGAAAAATCACACATCTAAAATCTGACAAGCTCAGATGAGAAGTGGCTGGCTACCCGGATGTTGATTTGTTTGAACCTGATAATTCTTTTTGTGGAAATGCCGCTTGGGCAATTCTTTAAAACAAATTCCCATAAGGTGACAAGGAAAGAAAACCTATTTCTCAAGCCTTTGTGTGCTGACTTTATCACTGTTCTTATAAATAGTAATACTTAAATCTTTTGATAGGACCTACATGCAGAAGAAATCAAGAAACATGAAAAGACTTCTGAATCCCTGTCACCATCCCTTTCCAGCCTGCAGACAATCTCTCTGGACATTGCTGAATTCCAAGTTCCTAGTTCCTGGTCTTCACCCACAGATGTTAAACACATTATTTGTTTCAAATGGTAAAATAAGACACTAACTGTTCCCTATTTGGTTCATCCTGCCCTCCGCCCCGCCCCCCCAACCATACATTTTATAGAATGTTTTACATTTCTCTATCTTTATCTGTCTTCTTCTTCTCCTCCTCCCTCCGCCTCCTAGCCACCCCCCCCCCACCCCCCCCCACCCCCCGCAAGACAAGGTTTCTCTGTGTAGCCCTGGCTGTCCTAGAACTTGCTCTGTAGACCAGGCTGGCCTCAAACTCAAGAGATCTGTCTGCTTCTGCCTCCCGAGTGCTGGGACTAAAAGTGTGTGCCACAATGCTCTTTCTTCTTAATATCTGTTTTACAATTTCATCATGAAAACCTTCTGTGTTTACATAGCCACTTTCCTAATGCTAAAGCATCTCATGTACTTCTAATTCATAAACAAAGCTGTAATGAGTATCCTTTTTATAATATAACTTCACACTAGCACATGGCTATCTGTGGGATATATTTCTAGAAGTGGCTTTGCTAGGTGCATTTGGAATTTTGCTAAATCTTGCGGAATTGGCCCTCACAGAGGCTGCATTAGTTTACGGTCTCATCAGCTACAATGGCAACGATTGTTTCTCCAGTCACAATGAGCTAGAAAATATTTTGTTTTTTCAACCAGTAAGCTAAAAACTAGAACTATAATTATACACATATTGTCTTAGTTAGCTTTCTATTGCTGTGAAGAGACATCACGACTGTGGTAACTCTTATAAAGAAAACATTTAATTGGGGTGGCCTGCTGTAGCAAGCTTTTTTTGTCGGGACTGTCAGCTTACAAATAATGACACGAGACTTACTATTAATTATGAAATCTCGGCCTGTGCAGGAGAATCCATAAAAAGCGGCCACAGACTCCTCTTCCCTCTTCTTCTTCCTCTCTCTCTCCCTGCCTAGTCTCCATAGGCCTAAGCACATTCCCCTCTGTTCCTTCTCTTAATAAACTCTTACAGTGGGTTTTGTTGTGCCTTGTGGCTTTTCTTGCATGGTAAACAGCACCGCTTAATGAGTAGCATTGTGCCATGTAAAACTAACATTGGTGCCGAGATGAAGCAGGCCCTCCTGGCACTCTGCATCCGGGACCCTGTACCAAGGTTTGTTCGATCTACTATCTATGACTGCCTGCTTTTGCATTTGCCTGTCCGTCGGACCGCTTCACATAATACCGGCTGCTCCAATTGGTGAGTTTTACCTTTCCAGTCCCTAGTCATTTCCCATGACTGCAGCGTGATATATATTTCTTGCTATCAGACCCCCAGGGTGTCCTTGGGCTGCGCGCACACCGACTGATTCTCTCTTGATGAAGCACTGAATGCTGTTGGACCCTCCAGAGTGGGGGGTTCCCTGTGCTACCTACGTATGCCCTGGCCCTTACCCTTCTCTTGACAAAGTATTGGGTAACTTGTGCCAATCCACAGATCCTTCCTTGATCTTGGGGGCACCTGAGATTGTGGTCTTGGATCACATCTGTTTTTTTAGTATTTTATTTTTTTCTCTCTGCTGCAGCCATGGGAAATAAGGCTTTTTCTTCTTAGTCCCACTCCTCCTCTGAAAAATGCCTTACGTATCCCTTAGATAACAATAAACATGGCCACATAATGGCTCCTTGGACCCCGATACTTCACAGGAATTATCTAACTTCTGCCAGAGAACGGTCAAATGAAGAGTTACTTTATCCCCAAGCTTGTTACCTAAGCTCTGAAGCCTCCCTTTTTGATTCTTTCTCTCCTGCCCACATGCTCCTAGCCATTCAATCTCAACAGGAGGAATCTCTGACTCCCAAGAACCTCCGCCTATCTGACCTCCACTCCCAGTCTCCGGTATTGGGCAGGCCGCTACAACCACCCGACTCTGGCTCTCACTTTCACTCTTCCTGTCACTCATTCTCAAGCTGCCCTGAGAAGCACAGACCGGTCTAGGAATAGGCTAGGATGCATGCAAATGAGTTTCACCAAACCAATGCGGCCCACCCACCTGGAGCTGAGGCGGTTCATGATCAGGACCCACATTGGGATTATAATTATAATAGCCTGGGTGGCTCTCTAGCTAGAGACCAGTTTATAACCCGCCTCCTGGCAGGTCTTCCTAAGGCTGCCCTCAAACTAGTAAGCTAAATAAAGCTAAAAAATGTAATTCAAGATAAGGAATAAAATCTGTCTCATGTCTCCCAGAGCTTCCCTGACATCAGGGTTAAACTTAAGCATCTGGAGAGGGGGGTCCCTCCCACAGGCAGAGGTCTTAGCTGTGGCATTCAAGGTGTAACATGGGAGAGATGAGAAAGCCCGTAAACAGAACTGCCAAATGCTGGCACATGCTATCTGACCGGGCTGCCTGAAGGCTTCCAGGTCCCTGTTTTAACTGTGGTTAAAAAAAAAAAAAAAAAAAAAAAAAAAAAAGGCCACTGGGCTCATGTGTGCCCTGCCCCATGAGGGCCACCAACTAGGCTTTGTACAAAGTGCCACCAAGAGGACACTGGTCAGCTGACTGCCCCTCATGGCATGGGGACATCAAACAGAGACCACCCCTCCAGCTGATCTCCTAGGCTTGGCCATGGGCTCACAGGGAACCCAGGATAATTATTGCAGCATCAGGGCGACCCATTTCTTTCCTTTTGGACACTGAGCCACTTACTCAATCCTGAGGGAGTTTTGGGGTCCCACCTCTTCTTCTCAATTCCCTATTGTTGGGGCAGGGGGACAGCCTTACCTACCTCATCAGACCCCACCACTTAATTGTATTTTCAGGGGCATCCCTCTCACCCACACGTTTTTTAGTGGTGCTAACCTGCCCTGTGCCCCTAATGGGACAAGATTTTCTAGCTAAGGTAGGAGCTTTTGTTTCATTTGCTCCTTCCATTTGCCTTACTGCAGAATCGTCAGCTTTAAGACACTCTCCTGTCTCTACTGACCCTATTCTGCTATATCAGCTTCCCTCTGTGTCTCTAATAACATATTCAAATCTCCTAATTAACTACTCAGCTAATTGTTACAGGACCACCATAGAACCAGAGGCCAAGGACCATCAAGTATACCCAGGCAGTAAGGAGCAGTAACAGTCCAGAGGTATTTACACCCCCAGACTCAAAAGGGTCTTGACTCTGCTAAACTACTAAAGAAAACAGGTGCCTTGAGGTTTGTCTTAGATAAGACTTATCTCAGGTAAAAATTAAAAGCATGTTCTAAATCTCTCTCTCTCTCTCTCTCTCTCTCTCTCTCTCTCTCTCTCTCTCTCTCTCTCTCTCTCTCTCTCTCATACTAACCAATATAGCAGAGTACTGAACATTATAATATCATGGCTACCAGCTCAAAATTTTAAATTCCCTGTGGCTGCTTCTTAACATGTTTAAAAATTCTTCTGAGCTCCAGAGCCAGCTTGAATCCATCTGTACAGCACCTTGTCAGACCCAAGCAGCCACAGAGCCCTAAAACAGTGAAAGGTGCTGGATGATTCCCAAAGCACCAGAGGACAATCCACTACCTCAGGATGTCTGGCTTCCCCAAAAGCTCCCTTCCCTACCCTCAAGAGTTAACCAATGCCCACCGAGGTCAGCAGGAAGCAGTTTCAGGAGACACACTGCCCCCATTCCCGTTCACCTGCCATTTTTTTTATAATAAGCAAAGAATCTGGAATGTTGCTACATGACCGCACATGAGCTGTCCAGTAGTCAAGCAAGAACCTTTGTCATCCTGGGGACTTATGTCCTATGTAATCTGTGTGCTGCGTGGTCACGTAATTTGGACATCTTGACACATGCTTGGTCTCAGCGACACTTCTTAGGCATAGAGGCAATTTCTATAGCCCGTTTCTTCTATCTTTAACTCTAAAGTCAGAATCATGTGGCTGAAGTTGCCAAGTTTTCCTGCTTGCTGGGACTGAAACATGGCCCCCTTGTTCAATTACATCTTCACCAGCTTTCTGTTTACCACCTTCACTGCCAAAGTTTGGCTGGTTTTTGAACTTGCTCTCTATATCAGGCTGGCCTCAAATTAAGAGATCTGCCAGCCTCTGTCTTCCAAGTGCTGGAATTAAAGGTATTTACTGCCACATCCAGCTCTAAATTTTTCTTAAATCCCTTTCCACAAGTTGGAAACTTAGCTGGGTGAGATCTGCCTGCCTTTGGCTCCCAAGTGCTAGGATTAAAGGCGTGTACCATCACACCTGGCTCCAAGCTTTTCTTTAGCTCCTTTTTCACCTATTTAAAATTTAGCTGAGTAGAATCTTGCCCTGAGGTCACCACTCCCTTTATTCCATTTCTTAATCTGTTTATCTCCTAGAACAGAGAATTTAGCTCTATTCCACTTTCTGGTGCTCTTTTTTCTCCTCAAAGTTTTCATTTTGTTAATTTACCTTGCTTAGCTTGCTCCTTTTCATTATAAATCTTCATTAGCCTTACCACTAATGACTATAGGACAGAGTCTATATTAGGCTGTTTTGAGATTTCTTCTGCTAATAGAATTAATCCAAAACTCTTCACCTTAGCCTCAGGCAGACTCTTTGGACAATGGCAAAAGGTGCCCACTGTCTTCACCAAAATATCACAAGAATGTTCTCTAGGCAACATACTAAAGTTCTTCTTCTCTGAAACCTCTTGAATGAGTCCCCCACAGTTCAAATGACTTTTAGCACCTCTCTCTCCCAGGCTTCTACTAGTATGTTCCATTAAGCAGTGTGTAAAGACTTCCATTGCTTTCCAAAACCAAAGGAACCAAATTCCTCCAAACAAACACATGGTCAGGCCTGTCACAGCAATACCCCACTTTAGGTACCAACTTTTGTCTTAGTTAGGTTTCTATTACTCTGAAGAGACACCATGACCACAGCAGCTCTTATAAAGAAAACATTTAATTGGGGTGGCTCACTTACAGTTTCAGAGGTTCAATCTATTATCATCATAATGGGGAGGATGGCAGCATGCAGGCAGATGTGGTACTGGAGCTGAGAGCCCTACATCTTGCAGGCAGCAGGAAGTAAACTGACTGTCACACTGAGGGAAGCTTGAGCAAAAGAGACCTTAAATCCCGCCCCCACATTGACATAATTACTACAACAAGGCCACAGCACCTAATAGTGCCACTCGCTTTGGGGGTCATTTTCTTTACAACTACCACCACCACACACACACACACACACACACACACACACACACACACACACACACACACACACACGTGTGTATATGGAAGTATACAAGAGTATGTCAAAAACATGTACATCTATGACTATTTCTGAACTTTCTGTTCCATTAATTTGTACAAATATCACTATAAGTATATTAGTAGCTAAAGCATTTTAGTATACTCCAGTAGTTTATCTTGTTACATTTTATGTAAAGAATTATACTATCTATTGTTTATTTTTTTACAAGAACTTAAAAATTTGTCAATCCCCTATAAAACCTTGTTGATTTTTATTTTTTTTTAATTTATAAGGTATTTTTTGAGATACAGTATTACTGTGTAACCCAGGGTTGTTTTGAACTTGTGAACTCTCCTACGTTAGCCTGCTGAGAACTGAGATTACAGATGTACACCACCACACCTGGGTAAATTTATGGATGTTTTTAAAGGGAGAAATTCGTATCATTATCATCCTGGTGGCTCTGTATTTGAGAATGTGTGTGGTTTTCTATTGTCTGCCTCTTCTTAGTCCCTTGGAAATTTGTCCAGACCAATTTTGTACATTTATGCTTAGGTTCATCCTTTACGAGCATTTTGTCTGTGTTGATACTGCTATTGTAAATCAGGTCTAATCTTCATGCCCAAACTAAGAACTTGAAGCTGAAAAAGTTAACTGAATATCAGTAAGCTTATCATAATTGATTTTATACTTAAGATGTAGTGAATTCTAGTATTGCTTATTATAGCTTTCTATAGATTCTCTAGGATTTTCCAGGTGAAAAACTATGTAATTTATAAAGAATAATATGTCTCCTTTAGAAAAATGTTAAATAGTGGTGATTGTGAACATCTTTGCCTTTCTTATTTTTTTAAGGCGTGTGACACCACCACTCAGATACATATATTTATTTATGGTGGGGGTCGGTCTTGTGTGTTAGAGGACAAATGATTCTTTCCTTCTGCATGTAGGTACCGGGAATTGAACCCAGGTCATCAGGCTTGGCAATGGGTCCCTTTACACGCTGAGCTATCTTGCCTGCCCGCCTTTCTCATTTTTAAAGTCTTTTCCTTATTAAATTTAATATAGTCTTTGGGTGGCCTTTTTCTACATATCTATCTATTTACATACATACACATTATAAATCTTTCATTACATTTAGGGAATATCCTTCTATTATGATTCCATATCATTCTATTATTTAAATAGATATTGGATTTCAACACATGCATTTCAACATTTATGGATATGGTCATATGGGTTTTTTTCCTTAATGTAAATCACTGTTTTAGGTACTGCTAAGTTCATTTGAAAGGACTCTGAGAGTTTCCAAAGGAGAGTCACTAGAAAGAGGGTAGGGAGTTGGGTCACAGGAGGAGCTGTGGAATCCAGTAAGACTACTCACTAGTGGGAGGTGAGGGTACTATCACCAAAGTTCTGAAGGGCTATGTGTCACGTTGGGGATCATGAGAGTCATAAGGAAATGCTGTGCAAAGTAGGGCATCCCCACTGCCCTGAAGTCGTGAGACTGCTGTGATTGGCCTACGGTTTGAGTTTGTCCTCCAAGGGAAACTGGTCCTCAGTGCGGTGATAACGGAGGAGGAAATGACAAGTGGTAGGGCCTCCTGGGAGATCCTTAGGTCAGTTGGGATTGGCCCTTGGAAGGAATAAAGGGATCCCAGTTAATCTTCCTCTTGCTTTCTGTGGTTGATTCTAGCCCTGTCATGCACATAGTCCTGCTTTCTGCCATACAGTCCTCACCAGAGAGCCAATCTCCAGAACTGGGAGCTAAAGAAGCCCATTTCACTCATAAAGCTAGCCTGTCTGAGGTATTTCATACTAATGAAGAACAGACTAATAAAGTGACTGTGAGCTAAATACCTAGTTCTCTTTCAGACTTGGTTTCCACATCCCTCAAAAGGGAGTAAGTCCCACTGTTCAGAGGTACTCTTGAGAATAGAGATACATAAACCAGACTGGCAAAATGACTCAGTGGGTAAGGATGCTTGCCACCAAGCCTGATAACTTGAGTTTGGTCACCAGGACCCACATGGTGGAAGGAGAGAACGGACTCTTGTAGAGTGTCTTCTCACCTCCAATGCATGTGTGTGCTGGCAGGGGCGGGGGTGGGGGTGGGGCAGGTGCATCGCTCATACATATAAATAAATGTAAAGTTTTAAAAATGGAGAATACTGAAAAGAAGACATGCAAACCTTTGATGCATGGTAGGCACTTGATAATTAGTAGTTGTTACTATTTAGATTTTATTTGGGTTGCTCCAGAAGGGAAGGGCAGAGTAATTATCAAATAAGAAAAGTATCAGAATAGTTTGTGTTAGTGTGAAGCATGTTGGTGGTACAATGGTCAGTGCCCCTCAACATACTAGAGCAAGGGAAAGAGGTTCGTCTGCCATGAGCATCCTAGGAGAATTCTGGAGAACTTAGCAGAAATTGAGTCACACGGTCATTGTCAATGAGGTCCTTACTGTGATCCTCACCCTGCTAATCTACTGTGAAAAGAATATCCATCACTTGCCTCACTTAGGAAAGGGCATAAGCACTCAACAGAGAAACAAACACCAAAGAATATTTTGGAAACCCACACTGCAAGAGTTCTTCGTTTTCAAGAATAAAGCAAAGACATTTAGGGAAGACAGAAAATATCCCCATTCTGCGAGTGGATGTGCTGGTTTATAGAGTAAGGCTCTCACAAACTTGGGGTGAATGAACCAGTTGGAACCATTTTATGGGAGGGTCATCTTCAAAGCTCTGCTGGAGACACTGGTCTCACAGGATCGAGACAAATCACCACTATAGCCCATGACAGTCACTCTGGCCTGTTCTTGATACGATGGATAGCTGGAAGGTCTTTCCAAGGAACCTGTGTCTAAATCAACCCTTTCAAACTTACATGCACCCCCACTTCAGCTTCATATTTGGACTGTATTTTCTCTAGAATATTTGTGTAAAAAACCAACTGCAGTTCAACAAAGTAAAATGTGACTGTGTTTACTATTTTAATGGAGAATAAATGCAAAGTTGAATATAAATACAGTAAGATTTTTCAGGACTTCTGATGAATAAGATGAACTAGAATCTACAGAAGTATAAAATGATGTTCTTTTGGGTTGTTTCACTAGAAAACCAATGTTGATACAGGAGAACTGAAACTTCCCCTTCCTGTCTTGGGCTAGAGCTAAGTTCTTGTGGTAGATTTTATGCTTTGTAGGTTTTCAATGATGGACCTTATAGTTTCAAATTATACATAATTTCCAGTTAAGATTTTTTCCAGTATTTGGTAGAGAATCGTCAAGACAAAAACCAGCCTGTGAGAAAAATTAGCCCCTTTCCTTCCGTAGACCATGGGAATGTGTATAAGAAAGCAAGAAAACATGAAGTTCGTGCCAGCTCTGTAAAACTTATTTGAAGATATAATTAAGAGGTCAGTGCTTACAGACTGCTTAGTGTACAGTCAGGGTTGACTCGTCAGCGAATTTTTGGTGGCCAATCAAGACCCCTGGAAAATTCTCAAGAGAAGAGGCTTTTTTAGAGCCAGAAAATTTTGTCACAAAGCCAATTATTTTCCAGTCCCAGGGCTGGGTGGCATTAGTAGAGTCTCTTTGCTGCTCTGACTTTTAGTTCGCTCTTTTGTGATGCTTATCTGCAGAGTGTCATTTATCTGTAGGGCTGCTGCCATGTCTGGAACTTTCTATGCTGTGCAGGTGCAAGGTTGACTCTGAGTGAAGGGCACCTGCCCTTGCGGTCATCAGCCCCTTCTCCTTGCTGTTTTGAGCAGTGGATCTCATATACTTCTCTGTCCCCGCTACTCTGCACGAGTTAACCAGCTGGATTGAGAAAAGTCAAGACTTCATTTTGTTTAGTTTTCATGGGTTATTTTTTTTATTAATTTTTTTAGGACAGAATCTCACTGTCCTAAAAAAATTCTGTTCTCACAGAATCTCACCAGCTGGCCTGGGATTTTCTTTGTAGATCAATCAAGCTGTGCCTGGATGCACAGAGATCTGCCTGCCTCTGCTTTCTGAGTGCTGGGATTAAAGGTGTGCACCACTGTGCCTGGCCTATTTTTATTATTTTAATAGAATGTCTTTTATGCATTCTTTAACAAATATACACACACACATACATACATACATACATACATATGTATATATACACACAGTGTATCTCATACCCACCTCCAACTATTACAGCCTTTTCATGTGTATATGTCGTTATAGTGTGTTCTTATTAATCTCCCTCCTTCACTGACCTATGCCAGCTCCCCTGGCCTCCATTTTGGTTGTTTTAAATGACACTGGTCCTTAGGCAGTTGATCACCTCTGGGGTTCTTCATGATAACCCTTCCTCATAAACTTTTCTCTTTTCCTCACAAGCCAGAAAATGCCTCTTGCAATTCACAACTGACCCTCCGCACATTTCTGATTCCTTTGACTTAGTCAATTTAAGAAGTGCAGGACTGGAGATGACCTGAGGAGAGACTGTTAGTCTTCCTATTCATCTTGCATTTCGCTTCCCTGGACCACCTCACAAAACTTTGGTATTGCTGATCACGTAACGGGGTTCTTCTAAAACTAAGAGAAAGGCAAATTGAAACAGCAGGAAATTCAAAGTTATGCTTCCCAGAGCCCAGGCTACTTCTTGGTTAACATTATCTTGTTTTAGGGCATAAATGTAACATCAACAGAGGTGTGATATATTACATCAGTACACGTAAAGGAAGTGCTCAGCACACATGCGAGTGGGGTGTGTGTGTTATGGCTGGCTGATTTCTGAGTGGTTTCACTCATAACTACGCTGGCGAGCACTGGTGTCCTTTCCCATCGCAATTGTTTTCTGTCCGGACTACCGCAGCAGGTGCCCGTGAGGCTCCCACATCTGGGGGCCTTGGAGTCCGAAGGATCATTCTGCATTCTGCTGGCTACAGTGGGTTTTACGAGGCCTGCATTTTAAAGGGGTCAACATTCAAGTGTCAGGTCCTTTATATTCACAGCCTCTTCTCACCCACACAGGAGCCTTACCAGACTGATGTTATTTATTTTCCCTTTTCACAGGTGAGAAAACCGAGGCTCTGAGATGTAGATTGAAAGTGAAGTCCAGACCCTACTCTGTCAGGTTCTAACCACCATGGCTTACCTTCCCACTATATGGTACTAGCTTCCTGCTCTCAGACATCTGTATTTTGCTTCTAAATAACAGGTGAAAATTTAATAGAATTTTTGGCATCTTATTAGTTTTGTTCCATAACTAAAAATTTGCATCATTGCAAACTGGTTCGTAAAATAAAAAATATGGGGAACCAGCTGAAGGGTGAAGTTTCTTTGTTCTCTTGAGCTCAGTGGGGAAGCAAGTCTGCCTACATCTCCATTCCAATTATCCCAAACCTCTTGTCTGCGGTGTCACAGTTCATAGTAATTCATTGTCATGCCAGAGGCATTGTGACATGCTTGATGGAGTCATGGTGTGCTATGTACACAGAGTAATTAGCAATCATTAGTGTTGGGGACAGGAAGTTCTGGCTGGTGTTGTTCAAACTTGCGCTTTTTAAATTGACGTAAGCCAAAGGAATCGTTTGTCTAAGTTTAACTTTGTGCACAAATGTACTGTAGCAAATCAGATTTTTCAGCTGGAGCGTTTTCTGAAAGACTGGAGTGGAGGCCGCAGGAGAAGGGTGCATTTCTTTCCATCTGTGCAGTATATGAGTTCCTCTCCTAACACCTGTATAGACGGCTCCCCATTCATTTACATCAATACCTCTCCATTTTTAATGTAAAAAATTGCTAAATTCAACTACAAGTGTAGAACGTCAGTGGACTGACAAAAGAGATTGGACATGGTGTCTAGAGCAAGCCAGGAAACTCTCATTCTACTGGGCTGCCTTCCAGAATGCGCTGGGTCTGTATCAGATCCCCATCCTCGCAAAGCCCGGGCCTGTCATACCTGCCTGCGGTGAGAGGCCTCAACCTCCCCTTAGAGGTAACAAAGAATTATACAAATAACTGGGTTTCTAAAGGGAGACAGGCAAGCACAAAGCAGTCAAGCTTTTGAGATGTCAGGAGGAAAGGACAGCAGTTGGAAGAATGTGAAACTGACTAAAAATAGGCCTGTTCCTGCTAGTCAAGCTATATAAACGTATGCTTAGTTACGGGAGAACCAGTGTCGATAACCCACAGAGTCGATGCGAATAGCATGAATTTAAAAACAGGAGACACTCCAGATGTTAGAGCCCCTCCAGTCCCTGGGTACTTATGAAAGAGTGCTCCTCAGCTTGTGGGCAGATAGCATTGCCCAACCCCAAAGACTCCAGAAGCAGAAATGGGCACTGCTCTCTGCACGGAGTCAGTATGAAGTCAGCTAGCCATGGGTGTCTTGCAGAATCTGAGTGTGAGAGGTGGAAAACGGAGTAGGGTTCCCCAAGCGGGTAACTCACTCAGGTGAGGGTGTGTCCCGGCTAATCTACCGCCGCAGAGGAGCTCAGGCTGCAGGAAGGGAAAGCAACAGCTGTGGGCTGACAACCTTGGCTCTGCTGGGGTGCTTCTGGGAGGACGAATGGGGGCGAGGGAGCAGCTGCGGGAGCCTGGTCAGGTGGGGGGACCTACCTGCTGGAGGGTGCCGCCCTTTCAGCGGGGACAGCGGGACTCGCACTTCGTTTGCCATAGTGCCTGTGTGCCAGTGCCTTCCTGGTGCTCTGGAGGCTGAGTGCCAGCAGCGGTGGCCGCCTCACCTCACCTCACTAAGGCTTTATAGCTGCAGGGGGCGGGGCCCCTTGAGGGCCTTGCTGAGCAACCACCAGGCTTGTCACTCAGCTGCCCTGGAACCTGAATCTTCTTGACAAGCCTCTCTTATTTGATTTAGGAAAGCAAGGTAGATGTCTACAGGGCAGAGGAGGAAGTGGAGAAGATAAAGCAGCGTCAACAATTCTCTCCAGAAAGTGTGAGGCTCTTTGTCACATACAGGCATGACACGGGTGAACAAGACAGGGTCTTTGCTTCAAGACATCTGTGGTCTTAACAAGAGACAATTCCAAGTGAGCACTATGCCTTTTGGAGGGCTTCTCAGTGACGAGCAAGAAAATAATCGCAGGTGTCGACAGAGGCTTCTATGCAAGTATATTGATCATGCATTTCTTCTCTCTTATTTTGTTTTTCTTTAAGGGAGTTAATAGATATATCCCCCAAACAGAGAGGCTTAACTAAGCTAAGATGTGGCCAAGAGAATGATATGTATCCAAATCGCGTTTCAAGTAATATTTAGCGATGAAAAAATATTAGTGATGATACAGTAAACTGGTAGATGAAACCGATGGATAGATTTTTTGCTTATTGCTGTATCTCCAGGGCCAACATTTAGCAGATGGTGCTTAGACAAACTGTTCTTCATCAAAAACTGCTCCTTGGCCAGGTGTGCTGGCTCGAGCTTTTAATCCCAGCACTTGGTAGGCAGAGGCAGGTGGATCTCTGTGAGTTCAAGACCAGCCTGGTCTACACATAGTAAGTTCCAGGACAGCCAGGGCTATATAGAGAGACTGTCTCGAAAACAAAAAATGAAACAAACAAAGAAAATGAAGAAAACCATGAAAAGGGAGAAAATGTTTATAGAGTACAATTTGGATGAAGTACCAGCATCTAGAATATAGAAATAATTTTTACAACAAAATCCACAGTGTAGAGGGTTCACACTAAGCACCTAAGAAGATGGTCAATATCATTATCCGCTGGGAAATGCAAATGAGAGTTCTGCTGAAATATCACTACCCATGTCCTAGAATGCCTCACTAAAACCACTGAAATATCACTACTTATATACTAGGATGCTACACTAAAACCACTGAAATATCACTACTTATGTACTAGAATGCCTCACTAAAACCACTGAAATATCACTACTTATGTACTAGAATGCCTCACTAAAACCACTGAAATATCACTACTTATGTACTAGAATGCCACACTAAAACCACTGAAATATCACTACTTATGTACTAGAATGCCACAATTGCAAAAAAAAATTAAAAAATATCAATGCAGATGTTGGAGCAATAGGAGCTCTTATACAATGTTATAAGACTATAAAAAAGTAAGAATGTTAGAAGTCAATTCAATATACTTAGCATATATCGTGTAACCAATAATCCAATTGCTGGAAATTTTCCTAAGAGAAATAAAAACTTTTGTATACATAGAAACCTGTGTATAGATGTCGATAACAGTTCTTTTCAGAATTGGCAAAAGTTAAAAACAACCCCAAAGCCCATTAACTATGAAGGGACAAACAGCTTATGCTATATTCACATAACAGAATACAAGTCAGTAACAGAAAAGTATATCAAGAGGGACCCCCAAAAACGTTATGTTAAATGAAATATGCCAGACTAAAAAAAATCAGGGCTGGAGAGATGGCTCAGCCACTAAGAAGGCTGCCTTGTAGAGGACTGGAGTTCTGTTCCCAGAGCTCATACCACGTGCCTCCGGTAACTCTAGCTCCAAGGGGTCTCACACCCTCTTCTGGTCTCTTTGGACGCCCGCTCTCACACACACTTGAATTAAAAAGAAATAATGCTAACAGAAGGGCTCATTGTCAGAGCACTTGCCTAGCGTGGAGGTAGACCTCTTCAACCCCCAGCATGGTGGAGAAGAAAGGGAGAGCTTCAGATACAGCAGCCATAATCTAACCAGTGACTACTGCAGGGGAGGTGAGATTAAACTACAAAGGAATGGGAAGGGACTTTGGGGGGGGGCGTCTATACTGTATCTTGGTTATAGGGTGATTACATGATTCACAGATCATGTATACCTTCTATAAAAGTGAATACTACTGCATGCGAAAAAACACCTCAATAAACAAAAGAATATCTGCTTATTAAATAAATTGATGGATGTGTACTATAAAATGTTGAGGGGTTATTTATAAGTAGCCTATCACCTATTGATTTAAAAAAAATCTTCTTTAATTTTTTTTATTAACTGTGTGTGCAGGTGCTCACACATGTGTATGTGTGTTCATTGGCATAAAATCATTGAAACATCATGTGTAGACTTGACTCTGCTTACAGGTATTTGTGATACACAATGGATTTCATGTTCAGACTTGGAACCCATCTCGGAAGAGATTTCATGTGTGGATTCCAAGATTTGAAAAAGCACAAACTAGACACTTTGGTTCTGAGCATCTCAGATAAAGGCTGTCCAGTCTGTAATGGGTCATAGGACCACTTGTTTTATTTTCTTTACCCCTAAAAAGAAAATAAACTCCAAGTTTATAACAGGACTGTAAAAGTGATCTATAAAAGAGTGTCATAACCCATGAAGAGAAACCACCTGCTTCCCTGTAGGAGGGGGAGGGGGAATGGGGCCACTGTTCATTGCTTTCCCGGTGGTCTCTTCCCACACCCTTGCCCATCTCTGCTCCTGCAGCAGTAGGAGTCAAGAGGCTGTTCTGACCGCCTTGGTGCACAGTTAGCCCAGAGATGGGGAGCTCTCAATGCTCCATCTTTAGGTCAGTCATGTAAAGCCAAGGTCTGTTTTGCGAACCATGAATTAAGGGGAGGCAGCATTATTTGCTTTGGAAAAGGCTACTAAAACTTCTGTAAGGATGAAAGTCTTTCCAAAGAAGAACAACATGTTATTACCCCTGGAGTGGGCTTATAAACCTCCTTTTAAAGGAGGCCTTGGTGTGGGTGATTCCGGGGCGAGTGGCGGGGGGGGGGGGGGGGGAGTGGTCCTGTTAGGACTAGATCGTCTGGAATTGTGCTTAGTAATGTTAAAAGCCTAGTAAAGTGGGTTCTCACGACACAGAGGTTTCCAGACAGCCCTTTGACTTTTAAATGAAAGGCCTATATAACATTAATGACATTAATCAGGCTTCGCGTTCACGACAGCACTTTCTTCTCTTCATTTGGGTGTGGTGATGTTACTACATTTCTCATGCACTTTTATTTTTATTTTATTTTATTTTTTTGCAGCGTGCATCTCATTTTTATGTTTTACTTTCTCCTCCCTAATGTTAGTTACATGGTGTATCTAATGCCAAGTTTTGAAAGTGTGAATAATCTGTGTCAGAAATCATAGGCAAGCAATACTCTTCCCAAGAGGGTGCTGGGGTGGTTTAGAGGGAAACCTCCTACAGATCCGGCCTCCTGTTAGGAAAATTCCTGGGCTCCCAACACCTATCTGTTTTTAGATGTCTCTCCTCCTAAACATTGGGATTTCCCTTCCTTCCAGACATAATGAAATGAAAACGTAAGTTGACTGCAGTCATTATTTATTTTTGCATGTGCAAACAGTAGTATATGTGCGTGTAAATGCACAGTGTATGCGTGGAGATCAGAGGACAACTACGGGAGTCGGTTCCCTCCTTCACCGTGTGAATCCTGGGGAAGGACCTCAGGTTGTCAAAGGGATTGGAGGTAAGCACCTTTGTCCGCCGAGCCACTGTGCCAGTCCCCAGAGAGACTTTTTTTTTTTTTTTTCCCTTTGGTTTTTCGAGACAGGGTTTCTCTGTGTAGCTTTGCGCCTTTCCTGGAACTCACTTGGTAGCCCAGGCTGGCCTCGAACTCACAGAGATCCGCCTGGCTCTGCCTCCCGAGTGCTGGGATTAAAGGCGTGCGCCACCACCGCCCGGCCCCCAGAGAGACTTTTAATTCCTAATATTCTTTTTGTTTATGAATTGGCGTGTATATGTGGCTGGAGTATTGTGCATATGTGTGAATGTGCTTGTGTGGCTGGCTAGGTGTGGAGGCCAGAGGTTGATGATGTATGGTGTCCTCCTCAGTTACTCTTCACTTTGTCTGCCTATCTGTCTGTCTGTCTATCTATCTGTCTATCTATCTATCTATCTATCTATCTATCTATCTATTTTTGGTTTTTCGAGGCAGGGTTTCTCTATGTAGCTTTTGAATCTGTCCTGGAACTCACTTGGTAGACCAGGCTGGCCTCAAGCTCACAGAGATCCACCTGCCTCTGCCTCCCGAGTGCTGGGATTAAAGGCATGTGCCACCGATGACCAGCCTTATTTATTTTATTTTTAAAATGAAGAATATTAATTCATCATAGAGCTGGGTGGTGGTAACACATGTCTTTAATCCCAGCACTTGGGAAGCAGGTGAATCTCTGTGAGTTCGAGGCCAGCTTAGTCTACAGAGCAAGCTCCAGGACAGCCAAGGCTACACAGACAAACCCTATCTTGAAAAACAAGCAAACAAAAAAAAAACAAAAAAAAATCATAGAAAATATATGAAAACATTAATTTCTGCAGTCACCTTATGTTTTCCACATTCCGTAAGACAAAATGTCTTTATCCCACTTCATAATCAGGAAAAAACAAGGCAAGATGGCAGAGAAATGGTTAAAGCTTGAAATTAGTTTTTTTTATTGGCTCAATCGTCATCATTGTGCAAGAATTTGAAACATCCATCAAGAGTCTGAGCAGTAATACTGGGAAATCTGTATAACGCACCCAGACAAGACAGCCAAGGAATGGTACACACTGAGTAGTAGATGGTAATATTGATACGTCAAAGAGATGTGTGGCTCTTCCATGGGTAAGAGAGGCTCAGGTACTAAAGACTGTGAAAAGGAGTCCAATGGCACAGACTGGGATGAGGGGAGAGGGATGGGAGAGGAGTAAAGAGATGGAGGGGTAGGAGGAGATGGGGAGGGAGAGCTTGAAAGGCTCCAAGACACCAGCCTTTTAGAGACCAGGTGTCTGACTTTTTTTTCTTTTGTGGCCCCGTTATCTGCTCCACTGGTGGCCCTCCCCCTCCCCCACAACTCTTGGGGAGGCAGCCTGCCCCTCCTGTTAAAGGAAAATCTCCTGCCGGAAATGGACAAGTCAGGTAGATACTTGGGCTTTGTTTTTAGACTTTCTCTATTGTTTCTCCGTTGTGCATGCTTTGGGTGGTGGGCTGCAGGGAGCAATTTTGTGGAGTAAACATCCTGTAGTCCTTGGTTAAGGAGCTTGTGGAGGTTTTTCTTGGTTACAGAAAGTACAGTGTAGGTTTCTGAGCCTGGGAACCCTGGCTTCTGACTGGACCCCTTTCTCCCGTTGGGTGAGGAATCAACTGGGACATTCACTCACTGTTTTCTGTATGTCTGTACATCTCTTTATTGGCCAATCCCTGTGTTAATTAGTCATCCAACTGAGCATCTCCAAGACTGTTACATTTTTACTTAATTGATCAATGTCTTAGTTATTGTTCTGTTGCTATGACAAGACACCATGATCCAAGGCAACTCTTATGAAAGAAAGCCTTTAATTGGGGGTTTGCTTACACTTCTAGAGGGTGGTCCATGATCATCATGGCAGGAAGCAGAAGACATGGTACTAGAATAGAGGTTTGTATCCTGATCTACAGGCAGCAGGTAGACAGGGCGGGGCATGGGCTTGAAACCTCAAAGCCCACCCCCAGTGACACACCTCCTCCAATGAGACTATACTTCCTCCAACAAGGCCATAGTTCCTAATCCTTCCCAAACAGTTCCACTAACTGGTAATTAAGCATTCAAATGTATGAGCCTTTGGAGGGCATTCTCATCGAAACCACCACAAGCAGGTAATACATTTGTATAATTTAAAACTCAGAGGATAAAATGGGGTTTATAGTAAAAAATCCACGTGCCCCTTACATTTATTCTTGTGTGCCTAACTTCTTTCTGCTTTTAGAATATCCCAAAGACAGTTCTCATCAGACAATGGCTTCTCTGTGCCTCAGGTACTCCCCAGCCTCCTGTTTCACGAATGGATTGAAATTTCCCAGTGTCTTCCTGTTGAAGATTTGTCTGTAGCATTTTCTATTCCAAAAACTGTTACAGTAAACAATTCCTTATAAATACAAATTAGGCGTTGCATATCATCCACAAGAAAAATTCCTAGGAGTCGATTTTTGGATCAAAAGATGTGTGTGTGGTTCCATCAACATTGCTGGATTGCCCTCTATAGCTCAAAACCACTGAGCATCTTTTCCCTCAGTGCTGTGCCTGTGTGTCAGCCTCTGTTCTCAACAGAGCTAAGGGAAAAATAAACGCTTCATTTAATTTGCTTTTAGTTTGAATGTCTCTTTGTAGGAGTGAGTTTTTTTCAACTTTTAATTTTTCTTTTTCTTATTGAGAATTTCATACTTGCATATAATGTGGATTTTCATTCATTTGTTTTATTTAGGCTAGGTTTCAACTTTGTAGCCCCAGCTGGCCTGAAACTCACTACGGGAACCAGGTTGGCTTCAGACTCACAGAAATCCACCTTCCTTTGCTTCCTGAGTGCTGGAGTAAAGGCTTGGACTGGACCAGGCTCAGTGCCTAGAATGTGTGTTGGTCGGATCCACTCTTCGACCCCTCCCTTCCAATTCCTCTCCTACCCTCTTGCATCTGCCTGCCAGTTTCCATTGCCAACTTCCTGTGCTTTGCTTTTAAATCCAATCTACTTAGTGCTGTCTGTAGACATGGGTGGAGGACCACCCACTGCAGTATGGGGAGCCTCTCTGGAATCACAGAAGTGAGGCAAACTGACTATCCACCAGCAGCCATCAGTTACCCATACCTTCTCAGCTATGGGTGTTTTTCTCTTTTTCTTTTTGCCCTTCCCCTTTCTAAACATCATAATACCTACCACTGTCTTCCTCCCTGGCTCCCAAACCCCTGCAAAAATTTCTCCTGTCCTTGGTTGCAAAGATCTATGGCATTTATATACTTTCAGTAATGATTATTGCCATTATTTTCAAATGTTACTATGTCTTTATAAAAAAGTGAGCCATCCTTAAAAATATTTTTGAAATTTATTTTTAAGTGTGTGTAGGTGTGTGTGTGCATGCCTGTGTCTGTGTGTGGCTAAGGCATGTAAGTGTAGGTACCATGGAGGCCAAAGGCATCAGAGCCCCAGGGAGCCAGAGTCACAGGGGGCTGTGAGATGCCTGACCTGGGTGCTGGGAACCAAACTTGCTCTTAACCACTGAGCTGTCCCCCGAGCCCCTAGAAGTCCTTATTTAATGTCACTGACTATTCAGTCAGTATTTAGATTTGTCTGATTGTTTCATAACTTTCTGGTTATAGATGGCAGCTTGCTCACACCAGAAACCAAGCAGATGTATGCAATGTGTTTCTTTGATGAGTCCATTTATTCTTTTTGTTGTTGTTTTGTTTGTTTTCGAGGCAGGGTTTCTCTGTGTAGCCCTGGCTCTCATCCTGGAACCTGCCCTGTAGACCAGCCTGGCCTTGAACTCAGAGATCTCACCCGAGGCATGTGCAACCACTGCCAGCTTATTTTTTCTTGTTTTGGGGTGCTCCAGATTGAACTCTGGGGCTCCTGAATGCAACATTTGCTTAGTTAATAACCTCAGTCACTGTTAAATCACAGTGAAATATGTTTGTGTCCTTCACTTTATTTTCTAAAAAATATTTTAAAAATATTTTTGCGCCGGGCGGTGGTGGCACACACCTTTGATCCCAGCACTTGGGAGGCAGAGGCAGGCGGATCTCTGTGAGTTCCAGGACAGCCAGGGCTGATACACAAAGAAACCCCGTCTTGGAAAAGAAAAAACATTTGCTTTTTACTTTTTTTTATTTTTCAGCAGTTGCTCATTGAAGGTCCTGGGTATTTAGTCCAGCAGTTGCTACATTCAACTCTTGATGGGTTAGTTGCATTTGTTTGAATATGTTTTCTTGTTCTAGTTCATGCAGACTAGCGGCCGGATAGGTTTCATGTTTGATTTCTTTTCTTTCTTTCTTTCCTTCTTTCTTTCTTTCTTTCTTTCTTTCTTTCTTTCTTTCTTTCTTTCTTTCTTTCTTCCTTCCTTCCTTCCTTCCTTCCTTCCTTCCTTCCTTCCTTCCTTTCTTTCTTTCTTTCTTTCTTTCTTTCTTTCTTTCTTTCTTTCTTTCTCTCCTTCTTCCTTCCTTCCTTCCTTTCAGCAAGCGTAGGTCAGCAGTGTTTTTGTACACTTCCTGTTGAGTCACGTCTAGAGGCATATAAAGTCTGGTTGTCGTTGTGTGCTGTTGTGGCTGACCTGTCATCGTAGCTGACGTACTGTTTTTAAAGAATGCTGTTAGATGCAGAAAATGGTACTTGTCTCAATGTAGAAAACGAAGCACCAAAGGAGAAAGCCATAGCTTTGCTTTAGGGAGGGGAACATATGCAACGTGAAGAGCAGACTTTTGTATTTAACACAGCAGAAGACTCCCAGAGAAGAGTGTCTTTGTCCCCTGTTTAGGATTTTGCTGTCAGGTGTCTGGAGGAGTAATTTGCTGGCTCACGATGACAAAATGTGTTTCAGGCACTTCTCTCTCAGCCTCTGCTTTTCCTTTCACTTAGAGCAAGTGATGGTTTATTTCATCTTGCATATGTTTCACTTTTTAAAATGTTCCTGCTAGCTGCCTTTCAAACGTCAGTGAGAGTTTAGGGGCGTGGAAAGCAGCCGGTAGGAGGCTGCGGCTGTGGCCTTGGTGATGGTGAGCTTTGTGGATTTGCAGTTCCTTAATGACCTGTTGCTCTCTGTGTTTTCACGTCTTTGTTTTTCTCTTCCCTCCATCCTCTCTAGCTGGTGATCAAGTCCCAGACCCCCACGTGCCATCCATCCATCTGTGAGTTGGCCCTGTGCAGCCCACTCTGGCCAGCTGTGACGCTCTGAGAGCTTGATGAACTCACGGGCCTTGGGGTCTGAATCGACCCGTACGGCTTCCAGAAGCACTTGCTGAAAGGGAGTCAAGTTTGTTTCATGTAACTTCACAGCTATATTTCTTCTCAGACAAGTAGGCCAAGTGGTTTTTCAATGGGAAATTGCTTTCTCTAAACCATTGGACAGTATCTGCGATTGCTTGTCTATTTAAGTAAAATGAATGTAGCTGAGCAGACATCTTGGGTAAGAGATAATTTCCCATTTTTCAAATAAAGAAGAAGCACAGCTCTGAATAATTATATCTTGTAAATGGTTTTTAAAATTCTGTCAATCCTTAGTCAATCCCATCTCAGCCTCTGTCTGCCTGGTGACCCCTAAAGATAGACTGACGAAAGTTCCCATAAATGGCCCTCTTTGGGCCTTCCTCCCTTTCCTGTGGGTATATAAGAAATTGCAAGCGTTTGTTATCAAGTGCGGACCCATCCTTGCGTGGGCTGGGGAGCAGACGGGCGTGGAGAGGAGGCAACATGCTCTGTTCTCTCTTGCATGTGCTTCTGTGAGTGCATGTGGATCTGGCTACACAAATGGCCACTATTTCTTCATTGGTTGGAAAATAACTGAAAATGGAAAGATGTGGACTGCTCTGATTTCAGTGATGCTGTGTGGAGAACTTAGAAGAAAATACCCACTTTCTCAAGCTGCATATCAATAGCATTGGTTAGAAGCTTTAAACAATGGCATAAAACATTAAAAAAAAGTTTTCAAAAACAGGGTTTTACTCTATACGTTATGTATCTGTGGTTGACCTGGAACTTGGGATCTTCTTCCTGAGTGCTGGAATTGCAGATATGCAGCTAAGATTTAAGTTTAATTAATTAACTAATTAATATTAAGTGTGTAAATGTGTGTGTGTGTGTGTGTGTGTCTGTGTGTGTGTTTGCCTGTATGTATGTCTATGCACCACTTGCATGCCTGGCACCTATGGAGGCCAGAAAAGGAAACTGGAGTTATAGACGACTGTGTGCTCTCGTGTGCATAGCTGAGAATTGAACCTGGGTCCTCTGGAAAAACAGCCAGTGGTCTTAACCATGGGGCCATCTCTCCAGCCTCCCAGCTTTTAAGTTTTTACATCCCATTATTAATAGAGTTACTGAAGTATATCACCCAAGACTCTGATGTCTAGGAGAAAAGAACTTTCAAACATAGATAATGATCAAACTTGCCTTCTTTCTCGCCTGATCACAATGATAAACTGAAGACAGAGATTGAGAAAACAGTCCTGTCCTTCAACTCCCTGTAGCAGAATCTTAAACGGTCTTATTAATAAAATCAAACCTGAAGCCAGGTATTGGGGTGAATGCTGGAAGATCAGAGAAGCAGAACAAGCCACAGCTAACCTCACTTTGCTGGTCCCTCAGCTGGTCTTGTTTCCTTAGACTGTAAGCCTCTAAGTCTTTATCCGGAATGAATCTCAGCTGAACTGCTGTTCAAAAACCTAAAAGCTTAACCAGCTCTAGTTCCTGGTCCTCACGCCTTATATACCTTTCTGCTTTCTGCCATCAATTCCTGGGATTAAAGGCTCACTTCCTGGGATTAAAGGAGTGAGTCACAGGCTGGAGAGATGGCTCAGAGGTTAAGAGCACTGGCTGCTCTTCCAGAGGTCCTGAGTTCAATTCCCAGCAACCACATGGTGGCTCACAACCATCAATAATGAGATCTGGTGCCCTCTTCTGGCCTGCAGGCATACTATATACATAATAAATATATTAAAAAAAAAAAAAAAGGAGTGAGTCACCATGCCTGGCTGTTTCCAGTGTGACTTTAAACTCATGGATCTCTGCCTCCCAAGTGATAGGCTTAAAGGCGTGTGTGCCACCATTTTCTGGCCTCTATGTCTATCTAGTGGCTGTTCTGTCCTCTGACCCCAGATAAGTTTATTAGGATGCACAATATTTGGGGAACACAATATCACCACAACTCTCCATGCTTTGACACGAGCTGCCTCGGGGTTAACCTATGGAAGAATCCAGGTGGCAGAGAAAGACTGGAGACCCCCCGTCTTGGCTTCACAGGGCAGACGCAGCTTGCACGAGCTAGCTTGCAAAGGAAGACTGGAAACCTTGAGCTCCGATGGACTCAACATGCACAAGGAAAGCCTGAGCTGTACAAGCTTGGGGGAGCTGAGTGCTCTACAAAGGTCCTACCAGGTCCAGCTCCTGGGAGCCTAGGGCCTCAGGGTTCTTCCTTAGCTCCCTAGCCCACTCACTCCTGGGAGCAGTTTCCTTTCTTTATAAGCTGTCTTTAATTCTACCCATGTTTCCCTGGTGTAATCCTTTGTCCCGAGACACAGGAGCCAGGATTTGGGTGTCCTCTGAACTCAGATTCCGCAGCTTGAAGAAACATGCTTCTGTTTTTCCTTTGGCCTGATACCAGGCAGAAGCCTAAGTTTTCCTGACACTCTGGGCTGTTTCTCTGATCTCCAGGCTTCAGAAGGCAGGCTTTCCCTAAGCCATGTTAAAGACATAGGTGAAATAATTATACTTTTAATGAGATACTATATATTTTCTTCCCAGAATTCCTGCCTCTTAACGAGGTCCCAATGGTTGCCGTAAGGTTTGGTTGGGTTGGTCAGCTTGCCATCCTGACTCACAACACTCCCCTCCCCTCCCCTCCCCTCCTCTCCCCTCTCCTTTCCCCTCCCCTCCCCCTCCTCCCTCCCCCTCCCACTCCCCCTTCCCTCCACCTCCTCCCTCCCCTTCCCCCTCCACCTCCTCCCTCCCCTCCCCTCCTCCTCTTCTCCCCTCCCCTCTCCTCCTCCTCTCCTCCCCTCCCCTTCTGCCATTTTCTTCTGGGTGCTGCCAGAGCCTCAGTGTACCCTTCCCTGGTACTTTGTGTTTGCTTCCCCATGGCTACTTGCCCACCATATGGCTGACCATTGTGCTGGCTTCCCATCTTCCTCCTCTGGGCAGCTGCTGAGATTCACAGCTTGTCTGACCTGGGGTTCTTTTTCTTTTAAACTAATAAAATTGTCCCCCAGTTTCCATTTGATTCTGTTCTTAAATCCTTCTATTAATGAGACTAAGGACCCCAAGAGAGGACCTTGATTTCCCAGGTATCATGGGCAGAAATCAGAAGCCATGGGTCTTAAGATGCAGAACAGTCAAGAAGAGAGTTTTAGCTCTGCCCCGTCAGCCCCTTGATGGACTTAGCGCTGACTAGCCTGCAACACCATTTCTGCACACGTTTCTACCTTCCAGGATTGGGACTTACGAGAGTAGGATGTTTGTTATTCGGATCACATGGCATCCGGCTGGCACAAAATAAATGTATGTTGTTGACACTGCCGACAATTCCGGGATAGACAGCCGTGGGAAGCGTCTCAATCTTAGATGTATGGTAGAAGTGTAGGAAGGCCAGCTGCACCCACTTCTAAAATCCACTCGAGAAAGGGAGGATGACCCACGCTGGTCACTGAACAGTCTTCCTGACGGCAGTGAAAGGCGCGGTGGTAACCGATTGTGACAACCATCATTTGAAGGGCTCCTTGCTGTCAGAACCTAGTCTAAGAAAACAGAAATGCCAAGAAAAGGAACCTTAAGCCTGTGAGCTATGGGGAAGGATAGATACAGGGTGGCAAGCTAAGGATGGACATGTCAGAGATCGGGCAGGAGAACAGGGAGTCAAAGGAACGGCAGCAGCTAAGAATGCTTCACATAACGTGGAAATTGGAGGGGTACAGAATGAGGAGGGAGAGGCAGGCCGCTTTCAAGGGCAAACCCCACAGAACAGTGGCCCCCTGGAAATGGTAGCATTCAGCATCCTGTGCTTCGGGGCCCGCGGGAAGTCTTCAGAAAGGCAGCCATCTCCTGTGCCGTTCAACGCCTGCACCCATTCAATTTAAAACTGGAAATGGCAACAGGGCTTGTGTGTGTGTGTGTTCTCAAGTCCGGGAAGCTCATGCTTTGTGTCAGGCAGTAGAAAACAGAGCCTTCACGTCTCCAAGAATATTTCTTCTAAAAAAAAAAAAAATAGCCTGCTGAAAATCAGGTTTTATTAAATTCTCTTGTATGATCCAAGTGCGTTCTGGTTTTTCTCCTCACATGCCAGGTTCTGACTCATTTGGAGAGAAAAACAGCTCCATGTTAAGCATTTTTTCCCAGTGTTTGCTATCCCATAGAGTCTGTATTTTGAAAGATTCTGTCAGCCAAACCGCACTTGAGACCAAGTCATATGTCCACCTTTCTTAATCAAATATCTAAAGCAAAGCTTTGCTTGGGGATTTACTGACTTCTGATAAAATTCTGGCCAACAGCTTGGCATCTGAGGTAACCAGGTCAGAAAAAGATAGAGATATGCAATAAAGACAGAATCAGACCTAAAATAAATAAATAAAATAAATAAGTAAACCTCTAAGTGGGTTACAGTGCGTTTAAAAATATACATAGACTTGAGAGAGAAGACGAAAAGGGTACACAGTCATAGATTAAAAATAATTTAAAAATAATGAAGTAAAGTTCTTAAAAAAGGAATAGAGTAATAAAGAATATGATAAGCCTCGTAAAGATGGAAAATACAGAGAGTCTGGATTCTGTTTGTTATTGTGTTGTCTTTGAATATTTTGGCTGCTAAGAGACACTGGATTATGAAAACTGCTAGATTCAGCCAACCTATACATTTTAAAAATATCTTGACTTCAAAAAAGTCAAAAGATATGTTACTTTGGAAAAGAGATTCTGCTTTTATTTCCAAAGAAAATAAAAGGCTGTGGATTAATTCTGGGTTAAAGAAAATCAGGTTTTTTTTTTTGTTTTGTTTTTGTTTTTGTTTTTCGAGACAGGGTTTCTCTGTGTAGCTTTGTGCCTCTCCTGGAACTCTCTTTGGAGACCAGACTGGCCTCGAACTCACAGAGATCCGCCTGGCTCTGCCTCCCGAGTGCTGGGATTAAAAGCGTGCGCCACCACCGCCCGGCGAAAATCAGGTTTGATCCAGGAAGACCCCCTGAAATCCTGACTGCAGACATAAAGAAATAAACCTAAAAAAAAAAAACCAAAAAAAAAAACCCTACAAGACACATGATGTATATTTTATCTCCTCAAACACATAACAAAAAATCATCTCTGGTTGACTTGTATACAATGCACAGTCTAAGCTTTTATTCATGCAGATATGTATGTTACCTTTAAAAGTTTATTTTCAGAGCAAGGAGACCAGACACAAAGGAAAATTGATGGCCCAGGTGACCCAGCATTTCAATATGCCCCTGTTACAGTCTCCTCAGAATTATGCATCCAGAACAGTTTCAAGGCTGCCGGCTGAGATGATCCAGCCTCATAGAATATTTCTGTCAGGACTTGATCATAATCCTGAATTTTCTCAGGGTCCCCCAAAGATTACCAGTGCCCTCAAATAACAGGAAGTAGTCTACAGAACTATGCCCACATTCCTAAAAAATGGGTTATGGATGTTTATTATCATTTAAGGGGGGATGGTTACAAATTGTTATTGGTAACGGTCAGGAAAAAGCTAAACAGAGAAGATTTGTAGATTATTGAACCCACTTTATTAAAAAAACTATTAATTTCAAAATATTTTACATTGGTATGGATTTTGGTTTATTGATACAAATTTAAAGTTAATATTGTTATACTGTATGTATGGTTCTACTCTTATTTAAGGTATTTTGTTTATGCAGCTCATTTTAAAATGCAATGTATAATTAAGAAATACAGATTAATAGTCATCTATTATAGACAAACTTATAGTCATGTTAGGTATGTTTTCAAGGTCATACACAGATATATTTAGATAGATGGTCTTCAATCACTTTGAGGACCTACGAAATGTGGCACTTAATATGTTTAATTACCTAAGGCTTTTCATGACAGTGAGGCATGTCTGCTCCTAGCAGCACCAATTTACTTCAGAGTAGATAATGGGCACTGAAGAAACTCCATATTGAGTTTGCTTTCTTTATGACAAAAGCTAGTTACTGGGCTAAGAAACTGCCCTTGCCTCAGTTGCTGATAGTTACTCTCCAAACTGGACCAGCAGGACCGCCAAACTGCCAAGACAAGGTAGGACAGTCCTTCAAAATTCCCTGCTTCACAGGAAAGTCTGTCAGATATGTCAGGCCTGTAGGCCTGAGTTGGATGCCCTAACATTGCAGAGAAACCTAGGGTGACTGTCCAGGCGGCCTGATGTCCTTGTCATTAGGTAACATTTCATCCTTCTGGGGTCTTTGATGGAGCTGAAGACCAGGTAGTTATAATTATAGTTTTCCTTAGTTATGATAGTATGGTAATTTAGATATAAAACTTTAGACTCACCAAGATAAGATAGATATATTTTATCTAATTTTGCTAAATGCAAATGGACTGGGCATTGTAATTCTTACCTGTATATATTTGTATATAGTTATTGTACTTAGTTTTTTGTATATAGTTTTACTATGTTTAAAATCTTCCTTTTTTATTTAGACAAAAAGAGGGAAATGCTGTGGAATACTCCTTTATGCTTTGTGAATATATGTCACTGTGATTGGTTTAATAAACAAACTGACTGGCCAGTAGCTGAACAAGATAAAGTCAGGTGAGAAAGCCAAACCAAGAGTGATGGCATGAAGAAGGCCAGAGTCAGAGGAGTTGCCAGCAGATGCATAGAAGCAAGATTAGCATGCCATACTGAGAAAAGGTTCCAAGACACGTGGCAAAGCATAGATAAGAAATACGTGCTAATTTAAATGTAAATTTAGCTAGTAATAAGCCTGAGCTATTGGCCAAGCATTTGTAATTAATATAAGCCTCAGTGTGTCAATTTGCAAGTGGCTCCTGGGACGGGAAAACTGCCTACACGTGTAGCACGAATCTTAAAAGGTCTTATTAATAAAAACAAACCCGGAGCCATGTATTGGAGTGAATTCTGAAAGATCAGAGAAGCAGAACAAGCCACAGTCACCTCACCTCGCCAGTTCCTTAGCTGATCTCATTTCCTCAAATTGGAAGTCTCTGAGTCCTCATCCAAATGGATCTCAGCTGAACTGCTTCTCAAAAGCCTAAAAGCTTAACCAGGCTCTAG
This sequence comes from Peromyscus californicus insignis, assembly GCF_007827085.1. Classification (NCBI taxonomy): domain Eukaryota; kingdom Metazoa; phylum Chordata; class Mammalia; order Rodentia; family Cricetidae; genus Peromyscus; species Peromyscus californicus. The sequence goes on along the minus strand of NW_026294595.1, from coordinate 36,752,529 downwards.
TTCCTGGTCCTCATATCTTATATACCTTTCTGCTTCCTGCCATCACTTCCTGGGATTAAAGGCATGTGTCACCATGCCTGGCTGTTTTCAGTGTGGCTTTGAACTCACAGAGATCCAGATAGATCTCTGCCTTTGGAATGTTAGGATTAAAGGTATGTGTGTCACCATTTTTGGGCCTCTATGTCTAGTGGCTGTTCTGTCTTCTGATCCAGATAAGTTTATTATCATGCACAATATATTGGGGAACACAATATCACCACATACATGTGAGATGGCTCACTGGATAAATGTGCTTGCCACCAAGACTGATGGCTTGAGTTCAGTTCCTGGAACTTAAGCTGAAAGGAGAGAACCAACTCCAAAAGTTGTCCTCTGACATCCAAGTACGCAGGCAGGCGCACGCGCGCACACACACACACACACACACACACACACACACACACACACACACACGACTATCACCACTACCACCAGCAGCAACCACAGGGACAAGAACAATTACTACAGTAAATGAATGGTTGGATGATTGAATAATTTTTTAAGGTCTCTGTTGGGGCAAAAGCTGGTTGTGCTTATTTGCAGCACTTTATAAAGTTGGAGTTTCCTAATCTCCCATGTCTAAGCTGTGAGTCAGGCCTACTGTATGTGCAGTGCCCTCTAGAGCTGTTCCCTAGTCCCTTTGTGAGACTCACAGCAGGCACTTGAGTGACTAACTGCCCTAGGGTTACATTAATTACCAATGCTCGGCCAATAGCTCAGGCTTACTGAAATAGTCCTGAGAACCCTGGGATGGCTGGGCACCCTAACTAGGAAGCTGGCTTGTGTGTGAAATTCATGTTGTCGGCTGTACCTTCATCTCTGAGTCAGTCTCGGGTCTTCTGCAGGCATGTATGAAGCCATGGGTGGTTACTCTCAGTGTGCTAGGGTAAAACCTCAGACCCTTCCCAGTTCTGACAGAGAGCAGTTTGGTAGACATTTTCCTCAGCCTTCATTCCTTTAACTGTAAAGCACAGAGAACATCTGCCCTTCAAAGTTTGGGGACCGAAATGAATGGTGACTATAAACCTAAACGCCCAATTCATACTCTACGTCTCACTGGAAGCTGTCACCATGTCCCTGTATTCTTTAGATCAGAGCAGTTGTTCTGATCTAATTGTGTTGTGTTGTGTATGCGTGTGGCTTGTGTAATCCTTTTCATGTTTACATGGTAGAGAATAGCAGATTTTAAAATGCTCAATTAAGCATTTCTATTATTTTTTTAAAGATTTATTTATTTATTATGTATACAGTGTTCTGTTTGCATGTATCCCTGCAGGCCAGAAGAGGGAGCCAGATCTCATTACAGATGGTTGTGAGCCACAATGTGGGTGCTGGGAATTAAACTTAGGACCTCTGGAAGAACAGCCAGTGTTCTTAACTTCTGAGCCATCTCTCCAGCCCCTATTATTTCCTTTACCAAAGTCAGATTGGATTCCTTAGCTGACCCTGGTTACTAATTAAAACATTCCCCAACTGTGTCATGGCATGGTTTTTGAAGTACGTTTTATCTACCAAAACAATATCATAAGGCATTTACCATCCTCCGTCAGTCCTTAGTGACCTCTGGTTTCCTCCTTAAGATCCCTAGGAAATAATAAAAGTCCCAGGTGAAACTCTTCAGAGATTCTTTGCATGTAGTGATGAGATGTATTTCACATCTACCGCAGAACAGAAGAGAAATGTTGCATGCACGTCAGGTAATCTCTACTTCCGTGGAAAGCAATGCTGAAGAATAGCGTCTCTCGTCATTACCCGCGTTGCCAATGATTTTATAGATGTTGTTGTTAGAGCATGTGGTGTATTTATGATCCTTTCTCCTAATAGTCAGAGTCAATTTTCTCTAAAAGACAAAAGCAGTGCATGTTTCCTCGACTTGAAGGATTCAGAATGTTAAACATCTGGGCAGTCTTGAGGGTGCAGAGGCCTGGGCAACATTCACATTCTGTGTGACAAAGGAATGTGACAGCCGTTTCATGGGTTATGGGCAAAGTACATTTAAACTGAATGTGGTTATGAAGTGATTTGAAGCTGTCTAGGAAAATGAACCCACTTGGGACTCTGTGATTATACCTCAGTTAGCCAGTTCATTTATGCATGGTAAGTCAAGAATGACAAGCAGAAATGATGCCCAGCACCTCTGCTTCTCCTCAGATGTGATGGGTGCACAGAACCCCTGTATTATTCTATTTCTGTGCTGAAACCTATTTCCATTTCCCTTGTGGGCTGAACTCATTTCTTGTTCCATAAATGTAACGTAAGACTCAATGTATTCACTCTTAGGCCATCTGACCATTCCTTCTCAGTCGGCAACTGTCTGGGTAGTTCTCATCAAGCATGGGATTATGGTTTGGTGTTTATCCAGAAGAACTGGAAAACATTCAGTAATGTTGCCTAAAGGGGTCAATTAAACGTTTGTGTGATACAACATATAGAAACATGGTGTCCCTGTATCCCTCTCTGGCTTGAGTTGGAAATCCTTCAATGGCCTCCAACATTCTATTTGTTTCTTTCTCTACATAACAAAGAAACTATACCCGCTAATGGAATGACGATTAACACATTTGTAGTTTTTTTCTAATTAACATATATGGACGTTTTTACCAAATGTCTGTGAATCACATGGATGTCTGGTGCCTATGGAAGTCAGAAGAGGGGGTCAGATCCCCTGGAACTGGAGTTACAGTCAGTTGTGAGGGCCCATTGGCTCTAAACCTGTTTTTCCTAAGCCCAATCCTTGTCTTTAGACCCTGTCCCTTCTATTCTGTAAAGGTTCCCTGTGGTGTTAGTATCATAGTTTGAGGCAAACACTCATACACATGAAATAAAAATAAATCTTAGAAAGAAAGAAAGGAAGGAAGGAAGGAGGGAAAGAAGGAAGAAAGAAAGGATGAAAGAAAGGATGAAGGGAGGGAGGGAAGAAAGGAAGAAAGGAAGGAAGGAAGGAAGGAAGGAAGGAAGAAAGGAAGGAAGGAAGGAAGGAAGGAAGGAAGGAAAACTGATCTGAGACTCATTCATGGGATGAGCCTGGGTGATAGGCTGGGGGTAGTCGAGGAGCCACAGCAATCTATGTGCCTTGAATTGCCTTTTTTTCCAAAAGGAAATGTTTTTCCCAAGGTCTTGGCAACCTAAAAGTACTCCTCCACCCTGTCACTCCCTCCTTCCCCCCTTTCTGATTTACACCAAAGTGCTTGCCAAGCCAAATGAAGTCCTATGAGGTCAATGTCTGATTTATTCATGGGCATTAGGTGTATTGGACAGAGATCTTTTTTCCCATCACAGGCATTTCTGTATTTGTATTCAGAAATAAGCTGCAGTTTGTTTGGTTTTTAAAATATGTCCAGCTTTTGTCATATTAGAAATAGCCTGACTATCATTACTTTTACAATCAGTTCATAGGTCATTTTCTGTAAAATTTCAAGGTTAAAGGGAAATAAGCATAACAAACCTAAACCATGTATCAAATGAACTGCCACCCTGAGAAGCAGTTCTGGCATCTGGCCGCCTTCCGATCTCAGGAGCACATCACAGATGCACATGCGACAGTCTGGAAGGAACAGTTATCCCCGTTGTCACCTGCATCCAATTGTAGACTGAAAATTAAGATCTGAATTTGTTTATCATTTGCAAGATGGTAAATACATTTCACTAATGGTTTGTAATTAAAATGGAAAATCCTATATACGACAGTGAGAACCTGCTCTCCCCATGGCATGCTTGAGTGCTGAAGCATTTGAATCACGCTCGAATCTTGTCATTGTCCATTAAATTCACTGGGCAACAGGAGCCCAGGCTGAGCTTTCTAATTTTGGGACTTGGCAACTAGGAACAGCATCTCAGTGGTTTAGTTGGGATGGGGATGCCAGCTTCAGTAAGACCAGCCTGAACAGCATCTGCCACTCCATTTAGTGCTGACTCTGCTCAGTCTTTCTGTGGTTTATTTGCCAAACCAATGGGGCAAATCTGAATGGAACTGGAAGCCATGCCCATAGCCTCTCCAGAGGGCTTAGCACTCTGAGATAATGACCTACTGATTTACCAAGGTGAGTGGCTAATGTGCAAACAACAGGTTGTGACCGTTCTTAAGACTGACCCAGTATAAGTCATAAAGAAGTGCTGTGGGATGTTCTGTATGTCAAATGTGTTGCTGATTAGTCAAACTTAAGCTACAAAGAAGTGATGGTATATCCGAGTTTCCTGTGGGAACAGATTCAGGAGTAGATAAATGATTTTTGTCAGTGTGTACTGCTTTTCTAATCAAGTCTGAGCATGCCTCTCTGGTATTTTTAGACTTGGAGGATTTTTACATTCCATTTTCCTTATTTATCTATAGTGATGGTGTATAGCCTCACGGAAGAGTTCTGTGCTCATTAACTGAAATGTTCACACAAATATTGGAATATGGTATTTCCAGATGGCTAACCCAGAGACCCAGACGTCCCAGTGTGGACGGGGGTTCAGACAAATAGAGCAGAAGTGACTGTCCAAGATGTGTGATGAATGACCTTGGGAAGAGGTAACCAGGAGGCTCACTTTGTCGCTGACCTGAACCATCAAGAAGCAGGGGCTGTGGGGGGGTCCTCCTAGAACAGCAGAAGTCCCTGAGCACAGGCCATGGTACAGGGCCTGAAGTGTTGGCAGATGGGAGACGGAGACACCATCGTGCTCAAGGACACAGCGAAGCTTCTCCCTCCAGACCATGTCTGCACCGTGATTTTGGCGCTGTCTTAGATGTCCAGTCTCTGAGCAGGCTTTCCAGACTGCCTGAAAATTTTGGATGCACACCTCCTAATCTTTAAGTAAAATTTCTCTTCTGTAAAAGTTGGTAATGGGGCTGGAGAGGTGGCTCAGAGATTAAGAGCACTGGCTGTTCTTCCCGAGATCCTGAGTTCAATTCCCAGCAACCACATGGTGGCTTACAACCATCTGTAATGAGATCTGGTGCCCTCTCTGGCAAGCAGGGATCCATGCAGACAGAATACTGAATACATAATAAATCTTAAAAAAAAAAAAAGTTGATCAGGGTTGGTCTCTATTCCTCTCAGGTAAATATTGGATATTCTGATACCAAACAAAAACTTGAACCCTGTCAGTTGGTACAGAACCCACACTTAAGCTCTGTAGGTGCCAACTGTACTGGGAGCTATCATCATGCTGGCCAACATACTGTAGGTGCCTTGCTGAAGTGCCATGGAGATTATTGCACCAGATGGAACATTTTTTGAGAAATAAAAGTTTTTTTTTTTTTAAATAATTAAGTTGCTGTTGTGGGCAAATGAAATGGTCTTTTTAACTTTTTAAAACCCTACTGAAGAATTGTACCTTTCTCCTGTCAAAGTTAATGGGATCTTCTGAGAATTATATTTGTGTTTTAAATCACAGATCTGATAGACTCACTTCATTTATATCAGTTTCCCATATATGATAGTAAATTTTTTATATTCACTTGGTTGGGCTTAGATTGTCTAGATACTTCATAGTCTTTCTATATTTGTCAAGGTGTCTCTGGAAGAGATAAAGCATTTAAATCAGTAGCCTGAGTAAAGATAAACCCTTTCTAACTGAACATCAATGCCTAATCATTTGGGAAATGGAATAGACCAAAAGGATAGAAAGAAAGGGACAAATTTGCTTTTTCTTCTTGAGCTGACACATCCCTTTCCCTGCCTGGGACACTGGAACTCCTGGGTCTTGAGTCTTCAGTGCTGTGGGATGTTCTGTATGTTGTGAATATGTGTTGCTCTGATTGGTTGATAAATAAAATGCTGATTAGCCAGTAGCCAGGCAGGAAGTATAGGCAGGATAAGCAGACAAGGAGAATTCTGGGAAGTGGAAGGCTGAGTCAGGAGATGCCAGCCCTGGCCATCAAGGGAGAAGCATGTAATGGCATACAGGTAAAGCCACAGAACATGTGGCAAAGTATAGATGAACAGAAATGGGCTGAGTTTAAGTGTAAGAACTAGTCAGTGGCAAGCCTGAGTTAATGGTTGAGCAGTTTTAATTAATATAAGTCTCTGTGTGTTTACTTGGGTCTGAGCAGCTGCAGCACCAGGCAGGACACAAAAAACATCCAGTCACACTTCAGACTTAGACTAATGTAGTCCCCTTCCCAAAGTCTGCACAGGTTCTCAGATCTGCCTTCTGATACTGAATTCTACCTCCAGCTTTCCTGGTTCTCCAGCCTGCAGATGGAGGACTGTAGGATGCCCAGGCTTTGGTAATGATATGAGCCAATTGCCAAAATACATCTCTTAAATACGTATAGGACTATATAGTTGCTGTTTCTCTGAGAATCCTGGGTAGTAATATATCAAGATAATCAAGGTAAAGTCAGCAATACTCATTCTGTTAAATGGCTGTTTAATTTCTTTACTAGCAAATATTAATGTCCCATTTAAGAAGCAGGCTTTCCTAGAGGGATGCTGCCTGTCTTCAAATGCAAATCCAGAACTGTGTAAGATTCTGCTCACCAGGAACAATGAGCTGAAGAAAAACATAAAGCCATGAGGAAAATGTTGCATTCTTTTCAACAAGTCCATGAGTTGACAAACTGTGAAATGAATTGGTAATTGAGGAGATGTCCAAGATTAGTGGGGTTGAGGGAATCCATACCTCAGACTCATAAAGGGATACTTATTCTCTTCACTACTGGTAGAGTATCCCTTGACAAGGGTATTGCATTTGCTGAAATAAATGTATATGACAAGCTCGAGAGAAAGGTGAAGCCACAAGGGACAATGGAAGCCACAAGAAAGCTCAAGTGTTCTCTTGGAAAGGGGAATATGGAGGGAGAATAAAGAGGAGACACACAGGGGAGAAAATCCATCATATAATAACACCGTTGGGGGCAAAGCTAGAATGGGCCTTTAGGAAAAGAGAAAACCAAATGTTCTATTTCATTTGGTCTCTCTTTGAAAGTCATCAACTCTTTGTGAAGATCAAAAACTTACCTTGAGGGTAGTGGTTCTAGTGAAGGATCTCTAGTGAAGAATCTCTAATCTGTCTTTAGGTTGACCTGGGGCAAAGGTGTAGCTTATGCATACAGGTGACTCACTAGTGGATGCCTTCTGTGCTTAAAAAAATCTGCTTGTTTTAAATCTGAGCAGAGAATCAGGAGAGGTAGGGAGGAAAGGAATGTCCGTGGGAGACTCCAACTATCCAAGGGTTGACACTAATGAAGAGAGGACCTCTTTAACTGTCAACTTGACCCAACCTATAAACTACTTGAGAGGAGAGCCTCAGATGAGGAATTCCCTATATCAAACTGGCCTGTGAGCACATGTGGAGGGGATTATCATCGGGTCCTATCCCACTGTGGGCAGTGCGGTTCCCATGGTTTCTGCTGTCCTTCCTTGGCTCTGAATGAGTTCCTGGGCAGAGAAAATTCTGCCTGGAAAAGCAAGCATGTCTGCCTTCAGGCTTCTGCTTGAGTTCCTGTCCTGACTTCCCTCAGTGATGGTCTTTGACCTGGAAATGTAAGCCAAATGAACCCTTTCATCCTTGGGCCAGAGTGTTTTATCACAGCAGCTGAAGGGAGACTAGAGCAGGGAGCAACGTGGTGGAAGATGGAAGGTTCCTGAAGAATCTGAGCATGGAGCCATGTCATCAAAACTCCAGCTCAGGACAGACACAAAGTGACAAAGTATGGCAGGGGAAGGGACACGTCCAGAGGTCTGTGTGTGTTAGCCAGGCTTTTGTGTTGCTGACCGAGATACATGAGACAGTAACTTAAAGGGGAAGGATTTATTCTGGCTCCTGGCTTCAGAGTGTTTCCTCCATCATGGCCGGCTCTGTTATTTCTGGGTCTGTAATATGGCGACTGTCATAGCTGTGGGGTCATGTGACAGAAGCTACTTCTGGTAGACAAGAAGCAGAGGGTGAGTCAGGAAGGGCCCAGGAACAAGATCACTCCAAGGACCCATACCCAGTCACCTACTTACTCCAGCTAAATCCTACCTCCTTGGGTAGAAATTTAGCTAATTTCTACCATCCCCAAGCTACTACGTAGGGACCCAGCATGCAAAGCGTGGGTCTGTGGGAACCTTTAACATTTAAATCATCCTACCCTGTGTCACCAAGACTTGACTGGCTCATATCATGAAGGAAACATGAGGAAGAGAGCAACTAGGGAAGAAACCCACCTTGGGAAGATTTTTTTTTTTCTAATTATGCCAAGTAGATCAATCAGTCTTGTGATTCTTCTTCTACTCCTTTGCCCCACACTCACTCTTAATACCTGCCCAATATCCAGACAAACATTTGTGAGATTATTCTCAAAAATTTTTATCGACTTTCTAATGTCAAAAATCTTCAGAGAAACTGTAAGATCATTTGTTTCTTATGATTTAAAACATGTCAAGAATGTGGATAATCTGCTGGCAGTGGGGGAGCAGGTCCTTAATCCCAGCATTTGGAAGGCTGAGGCAGGTGGATCTCTGTGAGTTCCAGGTGAGCCATGACTACATAGTGAGACTCCGCTCACAGCAAATAAATAAATAAATAAGGCTAATCTAATAATTAAAATTGATAATATCAATTGGCTATTTATCTTATTATTCTTTTTTGTTTGTTTGTTTGTTTGTTTGTTTGTTTTTTCGAGACAGGGTTTCTCTGTGTAGCTTTGCGCCTTTCCTGGAACTCACTTTGGAGACCAGGCTGGCCTTGAACTCACAGAGATCTGCCTGCCTCTGCCTCCCAGGTGCTGGGATTAAAGGTGTGTGCCACCACTGCCTGGCCTTATCTTATTATTCTTGACAGCATCTAAATACAGTGGAGAATATACACGAATTTGCTAGAATTTGACCTCTGTAATAGATAACCTGGAAAATAACAGTAATAGGGAAAATTCACATAAAACTGTGGCATAGCAGTGCTATGGTTTGAATGTCATCTAATTATTTAATCAAGTCCCCAAAAGATCGGCTATGATTGAGAACTTGGTTCTCAAAGTGGCCCTATTCAAAGTGACAGAACCTTTGAGAAGCAGACCCTGCCAGGGGGTCCTTATGTCTTGGAGATGTGACTTTGGAAGGGATTATGGGACTTCAGCATCTCTCTCTGACTTCCTGTTTGGCACACCTTTACAATGTGCTGCAAGAGGTACCAGAGCTAAATGGATGTAGGCACCATATCCTTGCACCTCTGGAACTGAACTAAGTAGACACTTTATAGCAAAAACTTCAGCTGCCTCAGGTATTTCATTATAGTAACACAAACCTGATTAATACAGGAAGCCCTTTGGTTCTTGACAAAGGAGGCCACTTCCAGTTTTTGTTGTTGTGGTTGTGTGTAGTGGCAAAGGTAGTTCATATGAGGCTTGAAGTTTCTCACTGAACTACATTTTACTTCTAGTTTTGGTTCATAGTTGCTGAAGTGTGGCTTTTATTGTTAAGGCCCGAGATAGAATTCTGTCTAATGTTTCCGCCTCTTAAGAAGTTTGGTGAAAAATAGGAGAAAAGTGAAGGGTACACATTTCAGTTGTCTCTTAAGGAACCACTTGGAAACTTCCATGTAATCTTTCTTCTTTTACACCAATGGCCAGAACTTAGTTAACTGTTTATGTCTAGCTGCAAGGGATGCTGGGAATGGTAGTTATTATTCCCTGGCTAAGATAAGCTGAGGGCACTCTGGAAGGGCAAATGCATATTGGAAATAACTGAACTTTCTGCCTCAAGAAATGTATGTGATTTGCTCACTTTCCCATATCAAATGAGGACAGTCAGGACTAGAGAGAACTCAGCTCTTCTGGATTCCTGGGTACCAGCTGGCATTTTTACTATAGCTTCTTATCTTTTCCACCTCGTCCCGCATATACCTCTATGACAAGCAGAAGCCCCTCAGTGAGTTAGTGGGTTTGCTTAAAACATCATTTTCCTTTCTCTGTGTGAGTCTTTCTGATGATCTATATGGTACTGTATGTGTGCTCTCTTGTCATGCTTAACACCACATAACAGAATATTCTCAGATCACTAGAGATAAGAGGTTTGGGGCTCAGGTTGTCACCTGGGTGACTAAGAAAGTACAGAGAAAGTGAGGAAGCAAACGAGAAAGGATTGGAGCTCACAGAGGATGCACAAGACAACCAGGAGAGGTGGAACTCGGCAGACACTGAGATGGGACCTGTGGGTATATCGTGCAACCAGGTGAAATATATGGATAATAAAGGGAATTTCTCTGCTCCTGGGAATTCCTCATGTAATATATTTTCTAAAGGTGAAAAAAAATTTATGATTAGTATGTTGTTGTTGTAGATAGCTTGAGAATAAAGATTGGAGTTTATCATTTAAACAGGGCATAATAACAATGGATTCTGATTTCCTTTCCCCAACTGAATTCTTGTGAACTAATAAGCAAAATTGAGACACCAATATTTGCAGAAAAATGATGCTCACCCTGTTTGATGTCACCTTTGAAATCTAAAAAGGACCGTTTTATTTTTCATTTTCTCTTTTTATTTGTTTGTTTGTCTTTGTGGGGGGGCAGGGTCTCAATATGCAGCCAGGCTAACCTTGACCTTGGGGCAGTTCTTTTGCCTCAGCCTCCTGAGTGGTAGAATTACAGATGTGCACCATATGCCGAGGTTTAAAAAGGACAATTGAAAACTAAGAGTCTGTGAGTCCCTTTATAAAGCCAGGCCTCTAATTTTCCTTCACCATAGAGGGTGTGTATGGAATCTTTCCCTAAAGGGTTTGTCTCTCTGATGAGAGTTGCTACCAGCTCTATACATCTTTCATCATGAAGAGGTACAAGGTGAGCTCTTGACTGGAGTGAATTCTATCTGGCTGAGTAACTGCTCCCATCCAGGGAGTCAACACTAAACCAGGCAAGTAAAATTACTAGGAGTTTCATGGAGGACAATTGTGGGAGAAGCCAGGGAACTTAAGAGTCTGAAAGGAGGACCTGGGGGATCGGGGAAATGTTGCCAGCCTGACTCCATGCTGGACCATTTGGAAATCCTAGGAAGTATGAGAATGTAGATAGATCCCAGCAGAGCAGGACTGTGACGGGAAGCTGCCTGGGAGATGTTGTTCAGGACGATTGTTGCTTCTGAAGGTTGGAGGCCAAGCATCCCAGTGGGGGCTGTAGGACACTGTTGGCCAGTGGTTGGGGCAGCTGTGCAACAATGCGGGCAGCAGTGGGCATGGGCTGGGCAGATGCCACTCTGTCTTTCTGTCTCTTTGGAGAACAATGGCTGCTCCTTTGTTTCCACCTTCCAACTTCTGCATAAATTCCTATTTTGGTCAAATCTCTCTGAGAACCCTAAGTGGATTCTGGCAAATGTACTTCCAGCTGAAGCAGCTTGATACAGTATACCTTCCCAGAGTGAAAGAGTGAAGGGGGGCGGGGAATCAAAGCTAGAACACTTAAAAAATGTGGGGAGCCAAGGAAGCCCTGAGTGTGCTTTTGAGATGAGCACGGCCATGTCAAGAACTCCAAAGCCTCATACCCATGGGAGTGGCAAAAACTTCTGATCTCAGTGTGAATGTTGACCGTGTATATAGAGACTACCAACCACAGCTTCCTCCAAGATGTTTATGGCCCGAGACTGCTCCCTTACCAACTCCCTACTGAGAAGAGCTAAGCCCACCTCCTTATTCAGCTGTACACAATGAACCCGCCTCCTTGTTCAGTGTATACAATGAACCCGCCTCCTTGCTCAGTGTACACAATGAACCCGCCTCCTTGTTCAGTGTATGCAATGAACCCACCTCCTTGTTCAGTGTACGCAATGAACCCGCCTCCTTGCTCAGTGTACACAATGAACCCGCCTCCTTGTTCAGTGTACGCAATGAACCCGCCTCCTTGTTCAGTGTACGCAGTGAACCCGCCTCCTTGTTCAGTGTATACAATGAACCCGCCTCCTTGTTCAGTGTATACAATGAACCCGCCTCCTTGTTCAGTGTACACAATGAACCCGCCTCCTTGTTCAGTGTACACAATGAACCCGCCTCCTTGTTCAGTGTATACAATGAACCTGCCTCCTTGTTCAGATATATAAAATGCACATGCCAAGTGTCTGGGTTGCTGCTGCAGTTGATGCCTCCATCAGAGGGGGGCACAGACCACCAGATCCCAGCTTTTCTGTATTTGTGCCTGTGTGCCCATCCTCAGTCCCTCATCTCGCTAGTTTGGCTAATCCCTGAAGACATGCAGAATGTGGCAAAGAAAAGGTTAATGACAACTGACCCCAGTTCGCCTAGTTCACATATTTGCAAGAAAAACAAGAAATTTATTGAAAAATAGCCATGTGTAAAACATCAGCTGATTGGGGTGGAGAATTTAGCTCAGTGGTAGATCACTTGCCTAGTAAGTGCTAGTTTGCTAGGTGGGTTCAGTCCTCAGCTCTGAAAAACAAACAAACAAACAAGACAAAAACATCAGATGATAGCTTTCATTGTACGAGTATGGAATAGCTGTACACATTTGCCTTTTACATTTCCATTAAAGGATGAAGAGGGCTGCCCAGGCCAAGAATATTTGCCTGACATGTGCAAAGCCCTGGGTTTAATTCCAACATCACAAAAATAAGATAATAAGAAGTAAATCCCGTTATAGGGATGGTTTTGATTTCTAATAGCTACAGGGGGACCATCCAGGAAGATTAGTGGAAGTGCTGAATGCTCCTCTGGATTTGACAGAGTATCAAACAGACAGAGGTTGCCATCTGAGGATCACAAAGCATCCTACACCATTTGCCATTTACAAAGATGATTTATCCCAGGAGCAGTCGGACTAATAGTTTCACACTTGGTGCTTATTAATGCTCATTACAGATTATTTCCCTTAGCTTCATTAAACTTTAATCTCAACTGTTTTCTGGCACATTAAAATATGTCAGACCAACAAAGGAAGACTAGCTACAGATTCAATTTTATGAAAAAAAAAAAAGTCAGTGAATTAGATGGCTTTGAAGACCAGGCTGGCCTCAAACTCATTATGTGGTCAAGGATGACTTTAAGCTTCCCATACTCCTGCCTCCAGCTCCCAAGTAGTGATATTACAGGTGTGCAACGATGCCTGCTTCTCACAGTGCTGGGGACTGGGCTCATGACTCCAGGCATGTTAGGTGCTGTATCAACCGAGCCATATCTCCAGCCCTGGGTACAGCCTTCTGCTGGACCGAACAAGAACAGTCGGTTAAGAGCCCTGAGAGGCCTCTTGGGTTTTTATTTTGGGGGCATTCAGATAACTTTGGAGAGCATGACTTTCAGCCATGGTACTGTGCATCCTCCCAAGCTCTGACTAGGCTGGGAACCACTGGGAGATGGGTTTTCATCCCCAGCTACTCTTGGGACTGGCTCAGGGCTGAAACAGAAGAGGGAGAACACCCATTGTCTGTCGCCGGTCTTTCCACTCCCTTCAGACACGCCTTCCCATGGTGTCAGCTGTTCTCATTAATCTTTGGTTGCCCAAGGTCACTTACTGCTGTTTGTTCCTTAGGCCAGCTTTGATCAGGCAATGCTTTGTGCTTCAGACTTTCCATGGCCATTTTTTGGGCTCCTTTCCATCATCGCTTCAAGGTCTTTCTTCAGTTAATGGAGCACCATTGCTAATAGGCTCAAAAATACCCACTCAGCAAGAATCTCTTTAATAATGCGGGCAACTGGGTGTGTCTGCTTTCCCAGATTTCTCTGCTGGCTCCAAATTGGGCCTTCTGATAGAGAGATAATTTAGACAGTCCTTTGGCTCTTTCCACTGGCCACCTACTCTGCCTACATGTGGGTTAAACCACAGAAGCAAGTGTCTGGTTAATTATTAATGTGATTGATGGTTACCTATTGCCCAAACTCAAAGGTCCTAAATGTTTCACATCTACAGATACTTAATAAGTGCTTGTTGGCTGAATCAACCCTCACAGTGTCTTTGCCCAATGATTTTAATGTGTTACAGAGACAAGTGGGCATCAGTATTTCAGCAGATGCAATTTCAGTAGAGAAGCAGCAGAGCTGTGGGTGAAGAGTTATAATCATGGAGAACAAGGCCAGGTCTCTGAACGGATGGGCAGAATGGACCACAAAGACACCTGAGCTTGTAGGCCAGGTATGTTAGCATGCCTGAGTTTGGGGCAAGGTTTGGAAAAGGTGGGGAGTGGTTATTGGAGTCTGTCACAGAAAATGATAGAGAAGGCCTAGTGGTAGGCAATGCCAGAACAAACCAACTGATGAAAACCAACTCAACCAGTACCTGGAGGCGTTCGAAGCATCTTAGGAGCACATCTTTTTGGAGTGTCTAGGATCTGTCTCATTACCATCACAGGTCCATCAGCATCTCCGGCCTACAAGGTTCAGGTCTTAGCTCTAGGAAACACGAGACATCATGGGCCTCTTCATATTGACCGAATACATTGTGCATTGTTCACAAAACTATCTGGGTAGGAAAAGAACTGATTTCAGTGACTGAGTCAGCTCAGGGTTCCATGTACAGGAGGAACTGAGAAATAGTATCTGGGTCTTTGATTACTTGATTTGACCATATGGTGCAGCAGAGTAAGAAGTAGAGGTAGAGAGGGTCATGGTTTAGTTGACTAGTCTGCTTTAACTTTGGGCCACACCCTCTCTGAACCTCATTTTCCTCTTTTATGTGGTAGAAGCCTGACAATTCTACCTGCCTGCCAAGATCCTTGAGAAGGCCAAGTCAGGTCCTATTTATAAGAGTGCTTGGTCTGGGCCAAAGAGATGACTCAGCCAATAAAGACATTTGTCTGTAGTCATACCTTTTCGTAGGAACCACTGGCTCCCCAATAATGACACAAAGACTTATTATTAATTATAAAAGCTTGGCTAATAGCTTAGGCTTGCTAAGTAGCTCTTCCAACTTAAATTAACCTATATTTATCAATCTACTTTTTGTCTCATGGCTTTATTACCTCTACTCTGGACTGTCCATGCTGCTTCCTGTCTGTCTGTCTGGTGACTTTCCACTTCTTCTTCCTAGCATCCTGTGTGCTTGAAAAATTCTGCTTAGCTATTGGCTGTTCAGCTTTTTATTAAACCAATCAGAATGACATCTTCACAGTGTACAAAGATTATTCCATAACATTTCCTCCTTTTTGTCTAAATAAAAAGGAAAGTGTTTAATTCTAACACAGCAAAGCTATATATAATAAAAATAATTATCAGGTAAGAATTACATTTATAAGTTTAGTTCATTTGTATTGGGCAATTTTGGGGAAAATATTTTATTATTTATCTTATTTTGGTGAGTTCAAAGTTCTGTACCTAATTTATCTTCTATCCTAGCTAAAGAAAACTATGACTATCTAATCTTCAACTCCATCAGAGTCCCCAGAAAGATATAATATTACCTTTGTAAACAGGAAGTGCAGAGGAAGCAACTTCTAAAAGTAAAAGAAATGACAGAAGTAGCTGGCTTCCTGGACAGTCACCCAAGTTTCCTCTGCAAAGTTGGGGCATCTCTCTTTGGCCTATAGGCCCAGAATATCTGACAGACTTTTCTGTGAAGCAGAAATTCTTGAAGGACTGTCCCACCTTGCCTTGATAAAGTTCAGGAATCACTTTTCTTTGTGTCCTGTTGGTCCAGTTTGGACAGCATACTGTCAGCAGTCCAGGCAAGGGCCGCATCCCACCCAAATGGCTAGCTTTTGTCATAGAAACAGCAACTCCATATGGAGGTTCTTTGATGCCCATCATCCTTTTTTGAAGTAGATTGGTGCTGTCAGGAGCAGATGTGTCTCATTGTCAAGAAAAGACTTATATTATTAAAACATTTTACATGCCATATTCTGTAGGTCTTTGAAGTGTTTGAAGATCATATATCTATCTAAAATATATCTCTGTATGACCTTGAAAACATACCTAACATGACTATAAGTTTAATAGTTATATATGACTATTAACCTGTATCTATTTTCCTAAATAGCTTTCAAAGACTAAAACTTTTACAATACCTTAAACAAGAATAGAAACATATATACAGTATAACAAAAATAACCTTAAAATGGTATCAATATACAAAAATCCATACCAATGTAAAATATTTGAGACTAGCGGTTGTTTAAAAGTAGACTCAATAATCCAGTCACTTGTCCCATCATTTCTGTACTATATCCCCCCCTTTTTCCTTTAGAAAGAGGCTCTTGAATCTAACTCCATTGTTTAGCATTTTTCCTGACCATCACCAATAACAACTTGTAACCAACTCCCTCCCCCAAACAATGACAAACATCAAATGACCAAAAACCACTGACCCCCTCTCTTGGGAATGTGGGCATTGTGTTTTCTAGATTGCTTCCTGCTGTCTGGGGGTGCTGAAATCTTTAGGAGACTCTGGGAAAATTGGGATAATGGTCAAGTCCTGGGAGAGTTAGCTATATTATGTGTTGTCCAGTCTCTGTGCAATGGGGAAGGGTCAGGTTTATCTGAAGTCCTGGTTGGAGTAGTCTGTGAGGCTGGACCATCTCAGCCAGCAGCCTTGAAGCTGTTCTGGATGCAGAACTCTGAGGAAACTGCAACAGAGGCACTCAGAGATGCTGGATCACCTGGGCCACCAGTTTTCATTGGTTTCTGGTCCCCTTGCTCTGAAAACACATAAACTTTCAAAGGTAACATACATAATCTGCATTAACACAAGTATGGAATGTGCAGTGTGCACAAATCAGTTAAAGATGATTTTTTATTCTGTGTTGAACAGGGAAAAGGCATCTGTCAACTTTATAAGTCAGTTTGGACTGTATAATCAAGCTGTAATATAAATCTCTATTCATGCCATATAAAAGGATGGCATGTAATAATAAGTTATGAGGATTCTGTAGCCAACAAGATTTATCATGTCTCATCCAGTCTCAGAGCTGTTCCCATGTCAAGGGATAAGCTTACACATCACCTGTCCTGTAGTCATTTTTGGCTTCCTCCCCCATGTTCCTTCCCCAGGAGGGGGCTCCCCCCAGTCAAATCTGATATCTATTAATCTGGAAGGAATCTGCAGCCTTTCATTTCCTATGGAAACAAAAGCATAACCTCTCCCCCAACACATTGCCTGACTTCCACTTTGAAGTTAAGACATTTTAAAAATATATAGGTTGGTTTAATTTAGCAGTTTCCATAATCCAATGTCTCTCAGCAGCTATTGTTTTTTGTACATTAGCATTTTAAAAATTCAAAGTTAACAAGACACTTTATAGTATCCAGACTCCCTGTGCATTTTCCATCCTTATGTGGCTTTTTTCATTACTTTACTCTTTCTTTAAAGACTTTATTATTTTTAAACTATTTTTTTCTATGACTGTCCATACCATTCTCTTTCCTTAAGCCTACTTACATTGATAAACACACTGTAACCTGTTTAGAGTATTTTTTCCCATTTGAACCTGCTTTACTGGGTATCTATAACCTTTTCTGTCTGCATGAGCAAAACCTTAAACCTGCCACACAGCTTAGTTCATGGCACACTGGCAGCTCAGGCATGCCAGCAGCTGCCGGGAGATGTGTCTCTGTACTGTGGCTGGCATGAGAGACATGAGAATAGGAAGCTGCATTTGGCTCCATTTTTATGTGTGTAGAACCTTTTTTAAAGTTTTCTCAGGTCTTATGTGGATATATGTGGCCAGATGTTGAGCACCATTTGTAGTTGGACTTTTTCATCCAGGACCACCAGCTCCCCAATAATGACATGGAGAATTATTATTAAGTATAAAAGATCAGCCAATAGCTTAGGCTTGTCACTAACTAGCTCTTACAATTTAAATTAACCCATATTTATCAATCTACTTTTTTGTTGTTGTTTTTCAAGTCAGGGTTTCTCTGTGTAACTTTGGAGCCTGTCCTGGAACTCCCTCTGTAGACCAGGCTGGCCTCAAACTCTTGGAGATCCACCTGCTTCTGCTTCTGTCCCATTCCAGATGTGTGCCTCAAAGAAGGAGACGCAAGGAGCAAGCAGTTCCCAGCCAGGTTTACGGCGGTGTCGTGCACCGTGGCCAAACAGTGCTGAGTGCTGGGACTAAAGGCATGTGCCACCACTGCCCGGCTAGCAATCTACTTTTTGTCTCACGGCTTTATCACCTTTACTCATTATTGCCCATGCTGCTTTCTCTCTGTCTGTCTGGAAACTCCCCTTTTTCTTCCCAGCATCCTGTGTGCCTGAAAATCTTGCCTAGCTATTGGCCATTCAGCTTTTTATTAGACCAATCAGAAGGGCACATCTTCACAGTGTACAAAAAGATCATTCCACAACACTTGTCCCCAGACCTGACAACTCGCATTGATTGATGGGACCCATGTGGTGGAAGAAGAGAACCAGCTTCTGCAGGTTGTTCTCTGACTTTCACATATATGCTGTGGCATGAGTATGCATGTACGCACACGCAGTAAGTAAATGCAATGACATTTTTTAAGGGCTAAAGGATTAAAGGCGTGTGCCACCACCACTTGGCCCCCTTTCAAATCTGAATAATATCCTATTGCACACATGCGTGTGCACTCCCCACTCCCCCCCCCCCCCATTTCATCTACTCATTTGTCCTGGAAACTTGGGCCAATGGACCCTCGTGTGTGCTGCTGTTTGGCCACAGTGCCCGACACCGCCGTAAACTTGGCTGGGAACTGCTTGCTCCTTGCGTCTCCTTCTTTGAGGCACACATCTGGAATGGTGTTGCTGTGCCATTTCTATAGCATCTCTACAGCCGCCGCCGCCGCAGCAGTCTGCATTCTGACAAGCAATGCGTGAGAACACCAGTTTCTCCTCAATAACAGTTCCTTTTGATGATCTTAAATGTGACTCGAGTGCATGTCGCTCTTGAATTGCCTGGGAATCGTCTCACTTTCAGAAAACTTTTTTATTTGTTGTTTTGTGTGTGTGGAGGTCAAGGACAACTTGCAGCGAGCGGTCAGTTCTTTCCTTCTACCCTGTGGAATCCAGGGATTTAACTCAAGATTTCAGCCTAGGTAGCCTTGCTGGCCCCTGCTTTTTTTTTTTTTTTTTAAGTTGTTTGTTTTTGTGCAGTGCTGGTTAGTTTTTATCAGCTTGACACAAAATTAGACATATCTGGTTTAGGAGAGAATCTCAGTTGAGGAATTGCTGTCATCACATTGGCCAGAAGGCAAGTATGTGAGGGTGTTTTCTTGATTAATGAACTGATTAATGAACAGAAGGCAAGTGTGGGAGGACTCAGCCCGTTGTGGGCAGTGCCGTCCCTGGGTAGGTGGTTATGAATTTTATAAAAAACGCAGGCTGAGAGAGCCCTGGAGAGCAAGCCAGTAAGCAGCGTTCTTCCATGGTCTCTGCTTCCATTCCTGCTTCCAGGTTCCTGCTCCAGTTCCTGCCCTGAATTCCCTTCATGCTTGACTACAAGCCGTAAGGTGAAATAAACCATTCCTCCCGAGCTGCTTTTGGTCACGGTCTTTATCACAGCAACAGAAAGCAAACGAATATAGATGGGCTCTCACTCTGTGACCCAGGCTGGTCTGGAACTCACTGTACAGCTCGAGCAAGCCCCTAAGTCATACCTATTCTCCTGCTCCAGCCTCCCGAGTGTTGGGGTTACAGAGTCGAGCTACCATGTCTGATCAGCGGTCCTACTTTTGACAGCACATGCATCTTATAAAGGTTTTTGTAGCTTCGCCTTTGATTGCAGATGATTTAAATTGTGACTGCTGAGGGTAGATTGGTTAGTCCTGATTTTGGTTGTTTGTGCCTTGTTTTATTGGAGGTCCCGCCTGGAGGAGATGTTCTTAGGCAGAGCTGCTGGCCATGTAATATCACTGGATGTGCAAGAACCAACTGCTTTTCAAGTTTGGGCTTCTTCTCTCTGACAGCTGCAAAATCACACACGTAGGGGGGAACACATTGTCTCCAAACCCATCTTCACATCTTTTAAATTTTTTCTTCGTGTCTTGATTGAATTTCCTGAGCGGGAATCCTTTATCCTCACTTTTATGCACTGTTGTCCTGCATAGTTACCTGATTGTTCAGGGTCCTGCTACCCTTCCTGAGGAAGCTCTCAGGAAGCAAATCTTACTGCTGATGGTCCTCCACAGGCTGGAAGGTGGCCACCTTCTCCGCTGGGAATCCTTCTCACGGGGAGAACGAAACCAGACC
This sequence comes from Peromyscus californicus insignis, assembly GCF_007827085.1. Lineage (NCBI taxonomy): Eukaryota > Metazoa > Chordata > Mammalia > Rodentia > Cricetidae > Peromyscus > Peromyscus californicus. Next base: position 36,732,441 of record NW_026294595.1, on the reverse strand, counting down.
GAACATGCCTCCGCCTCCTTTCAAAGCTTTAGACTTAATCACTGGCCTGCTTGTTAATTCTCGGGGAGCTTAGATGGAGTGATAAGCTCGGGCTAGACTAGGCGAACCGTGTCAACTCCCCGTGTGCACATGATGGAGTAACCCCGGCTCAGGCTTGTTTCTCAAGTGTCTTTGGAACCAGTGACTCCCATGTTTACCACTGTCTTGACTCCTTTCTCCCACACACATTCTCTGGACAGGTTCCTGCCTGATGGTGTGGATAGGAAAGGGGTGCCGGGGAAGGACTCTGGAGCGGGCGCGGCCCTCTTGTTCAGCCACTCCTTAGGAACTTGTCCTGACTTGGTGCAGAGTCACTTTCTTACATCCACGATGCATGACAACGAGGTGCCCAGACCTTGGAATTCTGTTAAGGGGGCTGTTCTTCTTCAACTGACTGAAATGTTTGATACCTCATTGAAAATTATTGTTTCCTATTTTGGAAAAAACGAAAAATCCTTCATTATCTCAATGCCCAGCATGGTGCACACACACATACACACTTTAAGGAAACAAAAAACCCCAAATAGATGATGTTATGCATACAGATATAGTATGTGTTTTTAGCACTTATAATTAAAGCCATAAAAAAATCTATATAAATTCAGTTCTTGTTTTGAGATAGGGACAAAAGGACTGGAAACCATGAAGCCAACCCAAACTAGGTCTGTTCTCAACAAGGCTGAGACAGGGAGCTGGCCTGGGAGATGCCATATGACGAAGGAAGGGCTGTGAGTAGAAGAATGTAGCACTAACTGGGCTAGAACTCACTGGGTAGGCCAGGTTCGCTTTGAACTCTCAGCACTTCGGCTGGCTCAGCCTCTCAAGTGCGAGGATGACAGGCGGGAACAGTTGCCAGGTGTGTGCCCAGATGAGGCTCTATCCCTCAGCGGAACTGAGAACCCAGCTGAGAATCTTGTGTTCACTAACCCTGGGCCGTGACTCCCTGGCCATGCCCTTCATTCCTGTGTATGCCCACTGCAGAGTCTGCGATACCTTAGGTGACTGCAGAGGTCCAGGCTGGGGTTCTGACAGCGGGATGCAGGAAAATGAAAAGCCCCAAAGGTCCGCTCAGTGAGCAGCGTGGTTTGGCTGACTGGTTTCTCTTAAAGATGGTCCAGTATCAGCTGCCAGGCAGAATAGCCAACGGCTTATCGTTTGTCTGTGGCCCAGACATACGAAGGGGATCACATGCTGGAGGCTTCCTTCTTTTATTCCCACCTGTACTATGCAGGCCTTTTGTCACTTTTATTTTGGGGTGTGAGGGGCTTTGTTGTCCTAGTAACGGTTATAAAGGACCTTTGTGCTCTCTTTCTCTCTCTCTGACACATTCCTCTGTAGAATGGTCTTTGAACGATTTCTGGCATTTACAGAGGTTAATTCTCCCGACCAGTTCCCTTTCTTCTGAACAGCATTCTGTGATGGTGACTTCTAGACCTTTCTCCGGTTCACCCTGACCTCTCCCGAGCTTCTGGCTGGTTAGACCAACTTCCTTCTCCAAAGTCCATCCCAGATCTTCTGACGCCTCACATCACAAATGTGAGGCTATTGTCTTTACCTGAAAAATGTAGATTTATTTTTTTCACCATTTGACCAAAGACTGACAAATAATAGTGGGAAGGGTGATGAGGTCCCAAGGCTAGCCAGGACTGGGTTATGTGTCCACTCTGATAGAGCCCTGTGACTCATTAGCCCTGGGAGAATGACATCGGGTGAGCAGTGATTGACAGAAAGAGCAGTGATTGACATGGCCATGTACCAGCTGTCCACTCCGAGTGCATGTTTCTGTGTTAGGATAATGGCTCCTTACATGTGTCATGGGATTACCTTTTTATTCAGCTTCTTAATTTCTTATTTCTCACTGTCTGCTGAAGTTCACAGGTGCCCATCTTATTGGATCAAGACCAGAACAGAGTTATGAAACAATTGATATTCTAGGACCATGCTTCCCAAATGGCAATGTATACATGAGCCAACCTGTTAACATGCTGATTCTCCCTCGGGAGGACTGGGTTGGGACCTAGAATTTCACATTTCTTATACACTTGAAATTAGGAAAACACCACAGATGAGTGTCTTAAGTAACCAGAATTTACCTTTCTCCCAGTGCATTGGGGAGTCCAAGTTCAAGGCCAGCTTCTGGTAAGGACACTCTTTTCTGGCTATGTCCTCACACGGCCTTTCTTCTGTGGAGGTATAAAGATGGAGGGTGTACTAGTACTCTTCCTCTTCTTACAAGACGCCAGTTCCCTTGGAGTCCCCATCCCCTGTCCTCACTTAACTTTAATTAGTTGTGAAAGTTTTTTCTCTAAAGACAGTTAAACTGGGTGTCCAGGCTTTAATATGTCAACAGGTGGGTTTTGTTGTTGTTGTTGTTTTGGTTTTTTTAGTAGGAAAGAGACACATTTTGTCCATACCCACCAACTCATCAGTGCTGAAGAAGCAAGCTGCAGTGTAATGAAGTCCCAGGAGCTAGGAATACAAGAAATATCACGCTGGGAACACAAAGGACTGACCTAAGAGAAATGACCCACACCAGGAAACCAGGTGGTTCCCCAGTTTCAGTAACCTGCCCACAGCTTAATCTACATATACATATTTCCTGTGATGTCAAGGCCAGGTGGAGACAGATTGGGATGCTCTCTCTCTCTAGTTTTGGCCAAATGATAACTTTCTTATTCAATTCTTGTGTATTTTATATTATTTTTTCTTAACACAGGCAAGTGGGGGGGGACTCCTGTAATATTACTGTACAAACGATCAAATATGAGTCTTTCTATCAAATGCTGTAAAACTTGTGTTTAGCATGGGGAATTAAAATCTTCTATCTCCCCCACCTTGTAAGACTTTTATGTAAATGTTTAAATTTTCCCTACCAGGTGAAACCTTTGTTCACACAAAGGCCCACTGCCCTATCCTAGGAATTTGTTGGCTTAATTCGGCCATTCCTTTCTCCTTCCTCCTTCATTGGCTCTGCGCCAATTCTCACTAACCAACTGAATAAGACTGTGAGGTCAGACCCTAGCCAATGGGGAGAAGACACAGCCATCACCTGAGTTAGAATCAAAACAAGGGGCTGGAGAGATGGCTCAGAGGTTAAGAGCACTGGCCGCTCTTCTAGAGGTCCTGAGTTCAATTCCCAGCAACCACGTGGTGGCTCACAAGCACCTCTTCTGGCATGCAGGTGCACATGTAGATAGAATAAAAACAAATGCACTTCCTGCCTCCCTGAGCACACCTTCTTGATCATGAGTGAAGTTTGCTGCTTCTAGACACTTTGGTTGGAATGGTGGTCTCTTTCTTTGGGACCCCTAACTCATTTCTAACACTAGAAGGACCCAGATCAGCAAGGCGAGACACAGCAGAAACCCAGAACCCCATTCTCTGCACTCAGAAGGACCTATGCAGCACTGTGGTGGGTTCTGCTGTGACTTCACTCTCTGGGGAACATTAAGGATATTTAGTGTCTCTAATTTGGCGATTTGGTCATTTTCTAACTGGTTTCGGGGGTATTTTTCAAGTAGCTTCCCTTCAATTACTTTCTGTAAAGGGTTCCCTAAACTTACCCTACAGCCTCAGCTTTGCTCTGGGGAAGCCAGCTGGTGACAGAAGATGGCCAACATGGCCTCTCTGCCTTATGTTTTGTACCTAGAGAGAAGCATAGGCTGTAGAGGCAGAAGGGACATCAAAAACCATGGCATCATACAGGGCACCATTTAATTTGCTAAACGGCTGCAGACCTACTATGGGATGAATTGTGTTTCTCCAAATTCACCCCTTCGAGTCTTATACCTGGTACTTACCATGTACTGTATTTGGAGATGAGGCCATTAGGGTGGGGTCCCGACCCAATGTGACTAGTACCTTTAGAGGAAAAGGAAGAGACACCAGGAAAATACTCTCAGAGTCAAGGCTATGAGAACAGTGAGAAGGCAGTATTTGCAAGGAAAGAGCCACACCTGTTCACACAACTTTGATCTTGTCCTTCCAGCCTCCCAAACCATGAGAAAATAAATCTCTGTTGTATCCAGTCTGTGGCATCTGCAGCAGCAGCCCTAGAAGATGATACAAGCCCTAAACAGCTAGATTCCATTGCCTTTTGTGTTGACTCAAAGGGTAATTCACTCAACCGACATGTACAAGGCTGAAATTACACTCACACAAAGAAAGTATCGCCCCCTTGCCCTAGACTGGCAGTGGAGACAGACCAGTAAAAGACCAGGGCAGTGGGGATGGGGCTGAGAGAGGAGAGAGCCTGGTGTGCTTGGGAAACTCGCAGCCCTGAAGCTCTGTCCTGCTGGGAGATCAAGTGCAATAATGGGAATGACTAACGATGAGGATGGAAGGTCGTTGGAGCCAGATGGCAGGGTTTGGAGGTCAAGATGAAAAGTGGTGGGTTTTAGATGGTGTGGTGAAACTTGCATTCTATAGAGGGTTTATTAGTTGAATATGGCAAAGGATTAGAGAAGAGCCAGGGGACCCAGATGGGGTATAGACATAAGGATCTAGAGGGGGTATGGATGGAGAGTAAGAATCCAGAGGGGGTATGGATGGAGAGTAAGGATCCAGACGGGGTATAGACATAAGGATGAAAAGGGGGTATAGACATAAGGATCAAGAGGGGGCATAGAGGGAGAGTAAGGATCCAGAGGGCTATAGATGGAGAGTAAGAATGAGGCAGGGGTATAGACAGACCCAGTATGAGGAGTAGGCTCCCAAAAGCCAGTAAAAGAGTCGGAGACAGCCCTTGCTCCCACTGTTAGAGTCCCACAAGAGGACCAAGCCACATAACTGTCACATACATGCAGAGTGCCTAGGTAGGTCAGTCCCATGTAGGCTCCCATTGGTTCAGTCTCTGTGAGCTCCTATGAGCCCAGGTTAGTTGATTCTGTGGGATTTCTTGTGGTGTCCTTGACCCCTCTGGCTCCTACAATCTTTTCTCCCTCTTTTCTGCAGGACTTCCTGAGCTCCACCTAATGTTTGGCTGTGAGTCTGCATCTGCTTCCATCAGTTGCTGGATGAAGCCTCTCTGATGACTGTTGGACTAGGCACCAATCTATGAGTGTAGCAGAATATTGTTAGGCATCATTACATTGACTTTTTCCCCCCTCCAGTCATGTTTGGTTCTATCCTAGGTCTCTGGGTCATCCAGTCTGTGGGTCTTGGTGCTCCAGGCCATGTCAGGGGTGGGCTTACTCTCCTGGCATGGGTTTTTGGCTAGACCAGTCATTGATTGGCCACTCCCTCAATCTCTAGGCCACTCTTACCCCAGCACATCCCATTGGCAGGACAGACTATAGGCCTAAGGTTGTGTGGCTGGGTTGGTGTCCCAATCCCTCTACTTGAAGCCTTGCCTGGTCATAGGAGATGGCCAATTCATGCTATGTATTTGCTATTCCTAGGAGTCTTAGCTGGGGTCATCCTTGTAGATTCCTGGGAGATTCCCTTGGGCCAGGTTTTTACCTGACCCTGAAATGCCCCTCCTTTCCAATAGTCTCTGTCAGTACCCTCCCCCTCTGCCAACCTAATCACTCATGTTCTTGAGTTCTTTATAGGTTTTGGAGATGAGCCCTCTGTCAGATGTGGGGTTGGTGAAGATCCTTTCCCATTCTGTAGGCTGCTATTTTGTCCTATTGACAGTATCCTTTGCCTTACAGAGACTTTTAGTTTCACAAGGTCCCATTTATTAAGTGTTGATCTTAGTGTCTGTGCTATTGGTGTCTTGCTCAGGAAGTAGTCTCCTGTGCAAACGCATTCAAGGCTGATTCCCATTTTCTCTTACCTGGGGTTGCCAGGACCAGCCTGGCCTTCAGCACAGCTGCTGGGACTGGGATCCCTAGATCTAGCCTGTACTCTGGTAAAGCTGAAGTCTGCTTCCAAAGTTGTAGAGCAAGATATGGAGCCCAGGGGAAGGGACGCAGATTGGTGTTGTTGGGTGGGTTTTAAGGAGTGTTAGCGGGTGGTGGGTGGTGTCTTCCCTGGGGTCCCTAGGACCAGCCTGGCCTTTGGTAAAGCTGCCCGGGGCTGTGGGCCCTAGTGTGGAGCCCAGGGGAGGGGTGCAGAATGGCAACTCCTATCTTTATTAAGTGCAAATGTTTAGAATTGCCTTTCACAGGATATATACTTAGTGAAAATAAGTCCACCACCTATTTGACATTCTTGGCAAAAATATCTGCTGCTTTTGTTAACGAGGCAGGCTAGCAGTCGAAGGAATAGCAGCAACCTTGGACTGCACTTGTTTTGGGCTGTCCACACATCCTTCTTCTGAGCATGCTCTTGGCAGCCTGAGACACTTACCTGTTAGTACAGTGCACACACACACACACACACACACACACACATACACACACATCTCTGAACAACTCGCCTAACAATCTTTGAGCACCTAGGACCCCCATTTGCACCAAACTGTCACATGCTTCAAACAACTGAAATAAATTACTCCCCCTAGAAGCCTCTTGGAATGCACCGTTTCTCTTCAAACATGGCGGGGAACATGTCCTGAAACCAAGAGAGATGGTCTGATCTGGCCTGAACTGGTTTTTTGAGGGCCCGTGCTGCAAGGCAAACTGTCCTCTAAGTGAACTTGTAGGGAGACTCCTGTTTACCGCCCTGTGCCTCTGCATAATTGAACATGCAGAGGACTGCAATCAGCTTCATTACAGGAAAGGACACGCACGGGAAGCCTGGACTTATATAACCCAAACCTGCTCATCAAAACAGAACTGCCCAAGCTACACCACTTAGAAACCTAGCTCCACCTTCTTTCAAAGCACATTAAGAGAATTCCCAAGCAATCATCAGAGCCCTCGGGTACTCTCGCTCAGGTGGCCCGCTGTCATTCTTGACAGGGTCTAATTTGTATTACTGCTTTGCTTTGAATAAAATGTCCCCATCCCTTGGTATATCTCTGTGTATATAAATAATGCTTTGCATAGGACACCAAAAACCTGGAAATAACCAGCTCAGCTAGTGACTTTGGCCGGCAGTAACAAGAGTCTTCTCTCAACCTCAGTCCCCATGTGACCCCCTCCCCTAGTATATAAGACAACTCAGGGCAGCCCCCCCCCATGTTGCTGACTTTATATTACTTCTTTATTACTATGTTGTCTCAAATGGTCCCTTCTAGAATGGCACCTGACAAGATCCCACTGTCCTGTCCCAGACACCTGTTGTCTAAAGTTTCACTCAAAAAATTTTTATTGAAAAAAATTATTGGGATAAAATTCACATAACATACTGGGCAGTGATGGCACCTGCCTTTAATACCAGCACTCATGAGGCAGAGGCAAGCTGATCTATGAGTTCTAGGCCAGCCTGGTCTACAGAGTGAGTTCTGGGACAGCCAAGGCTACACAGAGAATCCCTGTCTTGAAAAACCAATAATAATAATAATAATAATAATAATAATAATAATAATAATAATTCACATAGCTTAGAATTTACCATTCCAAAGTGAAGAATTCCATGGTCTATAACACACACAGTTACTACACGGCTATCATCTCCCCCACGTTCCCAAGCACCCCCAAATAAAGCTCATGCTCACTAAGCAGTCGGTCCCTATCCAACACTGCTTGCCGCTGGAAGTTACCAGTCTAGATTGTATCTGTATAATTTGCATATTCTTCATATATATCAGATTTTACAACGATGCCTTTGCATCCATCATCTTTCACTTAGTATATTTTCTAGGTTCACCCAAGTACTATCTATAGGTCAGAACTATAGTTCTTTTTCAGGCTGAGTAATATTCCACTGAATGCATATCTATAATTTATCTCTCCACCTGGTACCTAGCATTAGTGCTGTTTCTACCTCTTGGCTCATGTGAACAGTTCTTCTGTGAATCTGCATCATCTAAGGCATTTTTTCCCCTGAGAGCCCATTTTCATTCCTTTTGGATTCTCTCTCCACTTTCTGCGGTTACAGTTGGCCACTCCAAGCTGGGTTGTTGTGGGGTGCCGGTGTAGAACCAGCGCTGACCACATGTAGGTGACTGTTGTGAGAATGAGTAGCTAGGAGGGCGCAATGGCTCCCCCGTGTGGTCAGCAGCAACAAGTCTGCATATTCCTGTCTTCCTTGGTAGTGCTGTCAACATAACAATTTATTGACTTTCTAGGGATGAACCAAAGACAAATAAGAGACCAGGTGCGTAGGCATACTGAGATCTTTGTGCAAAAGAAGTGGAATAATGCTACGTCTTTCCTTTATTGAAGAAACAAGGCAAATGACTCCAAATTCTCTTTTCTTTGTTATGCTTGGAGAAAAGGAAATATGGATGATGGAAACAGCATTTGGTGTTGACTGAATGGCTCATCATGTGGAAAACATAGGACTTCTGGGTAATCCGTGCTTTTGGTGTGCTGTGCCATGTGCTGGAGTGTGACCATGTGTGCCCTGCAGGACTATATCCTGTCTTTTCTCTTGTCTCTTTTTTGTAAAGCTGAAGAATCACACAGATCATTCTTCCTATCTGCCCGTGCCCCAGGAATAGATGCCAGGAAATTTCCCAGTCCAGCACAGTGAAGATAAATAAAACTTCACCTGGTTCTCAGTAACTCTTGTGTCAGACTGCGCATGCTCTGAAGCCGTAGCTCTGCAATATTGCAGAAGAAAGAAATCTCGTCGGCAGGCATCAATACGTTTGTTCCCAGGCTCACATGAAAAACACAGGGAAGAGCTGCATTGTGCTCGTTGTTTGGGTTTGATTTGGTCAGCTGGGTCCCATCCTCAGACAAAGAGCTAAGTAGTTGGCAGATGCGTCGACAGCTTTGGGGCTCTAGTTCTGGCATTAGCTGAAAGGTTGTAGGTTAGGTCGGAGAAGAGCATTTGACTAGTTTCTCTCAACTCAAGTTATTTCACCATAGAAAAAAGAGGAGAGAGGGATGCGGTCTGCGGTGAGGGACCAGGGAGCGAGGCCAGGTCTGCTTCAGGCTGTTCACCTGGCCTCTGCACCCCCCCTCTCCGTGGAGTCGAAATAACTACACCCAAGGAATGCCAGCAGCTTATCACATTCCTTTAAGATACAGATCTGTCCCTGAACCCCAAATGCCTCACTTCGGAGTTGGCGTGGACCATTGCCACGGGTTCTTACTGTTTTGTTATTGGGTGAGTGTCGGCATTCGAGCTGGAGTTACTAGGAAGTCTGGGTGTGGTTTCTAAGCCACCCCACCCCCCATTTCTTTCAGGCGCCAGAGATGCCACTAGGCCTTGTGTGCACTGTACGAGCAACCCTTCTCTAAGCTGCGCCCGGGGACCCTAAGCATTGATTTCAGCCTTGCTTGTGTCTATAACTGGTTCAAATTGGTCTGACCCAGTTAACGGCCAGGCCCCCTTCCACCAATTCTGAGTCCCCAGGCTTCCCTCCTTGTATGATCTAGACTGTTTTCAGTCTCGCTTCAATCCTGGAGCCGAGCTCCTCACGCAGTCCGGAATAATCCCACCAACTAATCACAGAGCAGACTAATGTTGGGGAGGTAGGGAGGTAGCTTGCACGTGGAGGGCTCGCCGCCCTCCTCCCTCTGCTTTTCTTGCATGTTCTTTCATCCTCTTCCATTTCGCAGGAAGCACTAAAAAAACAAAGCTTCTGTTCCAGTTTCTTATCAAATCTTTTCCCGCCCACCACAGCCTTCCCTTCCTGGGAGGAGCCTGCGGGGTGAGTTTTCTGCTCAGTACCCTGGCTGTGGAAAGCCATTCAAGTGCTAGAAGGCTAAGTTCAGGACGACTTCCATAGAACCCGCTAGGGTTTGTGAAAAGCTCAGAAGTCTATTTTTACACTCATGACCTATATTTGGTTTTCAACGACCGGTGGCTTCCACAGTGACAATTTATTTAGTGTCCTCTTTTGGTCACACTTTGTCAGCGGGTTCCTGGCTGTCTTCTGGTTGGAACTTCCTGCGGATGACCACTAGAGGGCACATGATTCCCAGCTTACAAGGTGCTTTCCACAGCCCGTTTCTGGGGCTTTGCTGACTACAAGGACCAGTTTTTTATTTGTTTGTTTTCCCCCAGGAGCAAGAGCGAGGCACTTGAAATCCCCTAGGTGCGGCTAAGACGTTCTCTATAGCGTTCCTCTGTGAAGTGCTGGCTGCGAGCCGCAGACATTAGAAAAGAACTGAAGAAGGCGGCACCCACGAGTCATGTTCTTCGTGGGTTTGCTAAAGAGTGTATACGTGTAGCTGGTATGTATCTATTCAGTTCTCACGGTAAGATGGCAATGCTTCCTGGGGTCTCTTCCTCTATGCCCAGGCTTCCAGCCAACACAGTAAGCTAAAACGGGCAGCTGGCAACCTCTCCCAAGTCAACGTGGACGTGTGCCAAGGCAAAGCTGAGAAGTGAGTGGGCTAGGGAGACCGAGTGGCATGGAAATACCGTTGGGTTAAAGTTCCTTGGAGCACTGTGGGGCTCTGATCTCAGACGTGGGATAGTGTGGGCACTGTGCCCCAGTCAGAAGATATGGACAGCTACGGCACTGAGGAATTAAACAGACTAGATAAAAATGAATATGGACCCAAAGCGAAGACTGGTCAGCACAGGTCAAAATTAGGGTGCTGTCTTTTAAGGCAGCAGGTAGAAGGTCAATGGGAGGCAGAGGATACATCTCAGCTGTGTAGTGTTGCCTATTCTCTGCGAGGGTCTCAGTTCCCTTCCATCCCCAGCTCTGGAAAGAGAGAAAATGTGAATTCAATGGGAAGTAGAATGTAAAAATCCTGTGCTATGGGTAGACTGTCTGAACTAAGATACTAAAGATAGTCATTGATAACACAATAATCAAATAGGACTCAGTGCTGGTGCTTCCTAACTCTGTGGCCTTTGTTAGGAAGCATGGTTTCCTCGTCTCTCATGGTGGAGCTCCCATGGCCCCAGGTACTGGGAAGATTCCACATGATGCGATGATACACATTAAAGGGAACCTTTACCTCTGTTCTTTCTTATCTAGTGTCTAGTGTATTTAGTGTGGAGGACTTGTTCATTCAAACACATGACCTAATGCCTGTAGTAGTTAGAAATGCACAGCTTCAGGAGACAGAAACCATTAGGTAACAAATCATGGGAAAAGGAATCCTGACTCTGAGTGAGCTGTTATCATATGAGGTAACAGCACTGTCATGAAGCATCACCAAAGTCATCTCACCCCAGGAGTCTAGAGGTGACAGGGCTGATTGGTATAGTCTTAGTGACGTCACCAGGGACTCAGGTCCTCTCCATACCTTGGTCTGTCATTCCCAGCAGGTTGACATTTATTCTGTGCCCCTGGTTTTGTGGCTGCCAGGGCCAGGTATGGGCTCCTAACTTTCTAGCAACCCCAGACTCTTAATGCTGCTGTCCTAGAGTCAATCCAATAGACCTTCCCTGCTGCTGCTAATCATGGCCCATCCCTATATCAGTGCCTTGGAAGGTAAACACTCCCCGGGGAAAAAGTTCCATGGAAAGCCTCAGGCAGGGCTCTGATCTCAGAGGTAGGGGTATCATAGTGTGGGTGTTATAGTCTACTCAGGATTAGATGCAATTGAGAATTCACTCTAAGACACCTGCCCTGTAATCTTCTAAAGTTCTTGATACCAGAGAGAAGCCGGGGCTCAATTAGGGTAAATAAATAAGGAATGGCTTCTGGGCAGGCAAGCGTGAGTGCTTCCCAGGCCCTGTGGTTGCTGTTGGACACACAGTAGTTAATGTGTCAGGAGCGCTGAAGAATGGAAGGCGGCAGGCAGGCAAATGTACATGAACCATATACAACGTATCCATTCTGCAGGGAGAGCTGGGATACAGTAAATCCTAATGGGTGGTTAGGGCAGACTAACTGGAGGGCTGCTGTTTAGATGAGATCCGGGACAGGGTAGGAACAGCACAGCAGTACAAACAAAGCCTGGTTATAACTTCCTCAGGCAACCAAAAGTTGGCCATGAGCATCAAGCTGGTGATAGAGTGGGATGGGTGGTCAGCAGGCACCAGCCACGAAGGCCTTGGCAACCACACTGGAGTTCCTTCCAGATTTGCGAAGTAAAGTCAAAATAGTGGTTTTTATGGCACCTTGACACAAGCTGGAGTCATCTGAGAGGAGAGAACGTCAACGGAGAAAAGGCCTCCTTCAGATCAGGCAGTAGACAAGCCTGTCATGCATTTTTCTTAATTAGTGGTTGATGGAGGAGGGCCCTGGTCATTGTGAGTGGTGCCACCCCTGGGCTGGTGGTCCTAAGTGCTGTAAGAAAGCAGGCTGAGCAAGCCATGGGGAGCAAGGCAGTAAGCAGCACTCCTTCATGGCCGCTGTATCAGCTCCTGCCTCCAGGATCCTGCCCTGACTTAAATGATGGACTGTGATATGGGAAATAAACCCTCTCCTCCCCAAGTTGGTTTTGGTCATGATGTTTCATCACAGCAATTGTAGCCCTAACTAAAGACAGCGGCTGGCAAAAAGCACCTCAAGGTGTGAGAAACATGACAGATCCTAAGAGACCATGACTATAGTCAAGGCACTGTTTGCGAAACTTTATGTACGCATTGCTGTGATTACCCATGATCCTCCAGGGCTGGTGCTATCATCCTTCTCCTTTTGCAGACAAGGACACTAAAGCACCTGTGTAATGCTGCTGTGGGTTGAACTCGGTCCCTTTAAGATGGAACGCGAATCCTAACTCTGGGACCCTTAGTGTGTAACCATGCGTGAGATGAGGATGTAATGGCATCCTGGCATCCTTGTCAGAAGGGGGCTGTGTCCATGCAAAGGTGGCAGCAGAGATTGGGGTGCTCCACTCCAAGCTCAGGAACATTCCAGACTGCCTAAAATACACACGGGGCAGGGGTATAGAGAGTGTTTGCTGAATAACTATGGAAGGACATACAGTGAGGAACTCCAGTGAGATTGCCTCAGAGGTAGCCATTTTGACGTCCCTGTTCTCCTGGCCACCCCTACAAATGACTACAACACCAAACTCCTCGCAACATTTCTCCCTCATGTCCTACCTGACTGCAGTTTCCCATCGTCCCCTCCTACTCATGATCAACCAGAGGAAAAGGACACATCCCTCCAATAATGAGCTAAATGTTCCTAGCAGCCCTGAGCCAGCTGCAGGGACATGTGTGACACTTGTGGATGCCCTGAGCTCTGGTCTATAGAATGGATGATAGCACTGTGCACAGAGCCTCATCTGCTAAGACCGTGGTTCTGTCTCATGGTGACTGATAGGATTAAACATGGTCTAGGTAATAGGAAGTCTCAAGGGGATTGATCATAAAGAAATGTAAAAATTTCCTTCACATCCAGACCATTCCTCCCTAGGTATAAGGATTGACTTAGACTTTTAAATGAGGAAGCTGGTTCAATCCTTTGTCCTAGGCAGCCTGAGAGCCACCAGGCCTTGCTGTTCCTCTGTGTGCGGTCTGATGGATGTTGACTGCTCACAATGTAACAGGCACGCTGGCAGTTATCTAGAGGATAGCCAATCTCATTTTCTGGACATCCAGGAAAGACAGGACCAGGCAGCAGAGTGGGAAAGTAACAACTTTACCTCTTAAGGATGGGAGCGGCCTAAGTCTGGAAGTCCACTCAGTGGATGCTGGCTTAAGTAGTATTTTATAAGCCCGGAGATCTTACCCTGTCCCTTGTTGGTCTGGTTTAGATATCCACAGTATAGCTTCCTGCTGTTTCTCTTCCTAATGCCGTCTGGGTACAAGAAGCTGCTATCTCAGGAAGACCATGTTCTATTTCCTTGTCTACCGATGTCTCCAACTCTCCTTCATCAGATTCATCACAGTGACATGGCTTTCATCTGCATTTTGTTCTGGGGGACATAGTCTGGGAGAGGCAAGAGGAGCCCAGCTAGGATGCTCAACTATTTCAGTCTGCCAAGTTTCCACATGGAAAGTTTCTCGTCTGAGGAGATCCCAAAGTCTTTTAGCAAGGCCACCCTAGCTTGTCCCCTCCACCCTTGGGCAAGTGGACTCTAAGCAAAATTCAGACTGCCTCGTGCCGTGGGCACTTGCTAATGGCAGGTTACATCACATATATGTACCTCGCTTCCCTCACTTGTAAAATGAGGGTAATGAGAGTAGCTATCTCATGTATTCACTTTTAATGACTAGAGAAGAGTGTGTGAGCATGTACACACACACAACACACACACACACACACACACACACACACACACACACACACACACACACATTCAGACACTTTTAAACCTCTAACTAGCTGCAGTATTCTGTTTGGGAACCGGCATCACTTCCTAGGTGATAGGCATGATGACGGATAGAATTTGTCTGCTGCATAGAAGAACACGATTAGCAGACGTTTTCAGTGGGGATGCAGGACCTGTAGCTTTATGTTAAATACAACACAGACACAGATAATCGCATAAAACAAATGTAAAGTCTTAAGAATTGCTAACTAAGGGGGGCTGGAGAGATGACTCTGGAGTTAAGAGCACTGGCTGCTCTTCCAGAGGACCCTGAATCCGTTCCAAGCACCCACACGGCCTCTCACAACCATCTGTAACTCCAATCCCAGAGGATCTGATGCCCTCTTCCGGCCCCCCTTGGGCACTGTACACACATGGTTCACAGACACACATGCAGGTCAAACACCCCTGCACATAACAATAAACAAAAAATTTGGAAGAATTACTAAGTAGGAGGCCAAGGCATAGCAGCATCTGTGGTGGCTGCCCCAACTCTAGCTGCTACCTGAGGGCTCCTTCACTGCCCAACTCTACCCTTCTTCCTCCCCACGGGTAGTCTAGTGTTTGAGTTTAGAAATGATCTGTTTTGTTGCTTTCTTCATATAGTGAGTTGTGGTGTGGACTTGCCCATCACCACACTCAGAACCTCCTCTCGAAAACAGAGGGTTCCATGTCTCCCTTCATTCCCTTCAATGCAGGAGAAAGAGAAAACACGAGCAGAACTTCTAAAGGAAAGGGCGCATGTCGGGATTCACAAACAGTGATGTCCCCACTGTGACTCTGCACCCGGCAGCCCGGAAGGGGCGCACTGAGCTCCAGGTTGGTTGCTTAAAGAAATAGACAATAGTCACAGGCCATTAAGATCCCATCTGCTCCTCATGAAACAGGAAAGCCATTACTGCCGAGGCAGGGGTCTAATATCACCTGCGGCTCTCCAGCTCACACCTTGTAGCTTGACGATGGGGCTCAGCTCACCCCTTATTTTCTTAGTAGAGCGGTGCTTTTTACACCAACTCATGGCTCTGTTGTTTGAGACATTACTAATGCTGTTTGGAACGCTGCCGTGAAGAACACGGAGTCCGAGTCTGTGGTTGTGGTGGCGTTAGATCCAGAAAGGGAGAGGCCAGGGAGTGTGGAAAAGGTCACTGGGACTTTGGACTTGAATCAGACAGGCCGAGAACATTCATTCCTAGGGGATGGGGTGTGGAAGGGAAATGGGGCATAAAGGAGGAAATTATACACGGATAAGACAGGCATTTACAAGTCAAATCCAAGAAACACAATTTAAAATAAGCATGGTGTGTGTTAGCCCTGGCTTCATCTGCAGAGCACGGAAAGTCACGAGTGGCTTAGATGCCACGAAGGCTAAAGTTACTTCTGGAGTAATGGGCCAAGGGATGGCATGCTGGTTCGCAGGCCTGAGGACCCTAGACTTCTACTTTTCTTCTGCCTTGTTAATTATCAGTGAAGTAGCATTTTTCAAGGACACCCCATGGTCTAAGATGGACCCTGACATTCCAGGTCAGTGAAGTGGCATTTTCAAGGACACCTCATGGTCCAAGATGGACTCTGACACTCCAGGTACCCCCTCCAAGCATTAGGCAGGCCACAAGAGGAAAAGGCCAACAGGGGTGTGCCTTGCACCAAGTATTCTTTTAACTAGCCTTCCCAGAATTTACAGCTCCTACTTCACCGAATGAGTCTAGCTGAAAGCGAGCCTGAGAAATATCATCTTCGCTTGCTGGAATAAAACTGGTTCCTCGGGACGAGTATTCAGAGAGCCTGAATGGGGAGTGGGGTCAGGCCCCAGGCAATCATTTCCATTTGAGTTGAGACAGTGGCGCACCTCATGATTACGGAGAGTCCACAACAGCACAATACTGGGGTTAACGTTCAGGAGTGACCATCTGCCAGCAATAATCAGCCTTTCTAGGAGGCTGCGCCTTCACCTGTGAAATGAGGAAAGTTCCGGAAGCTGCTGGGGTCTCCGGAGAGGCCGACACAGGCAGAGTCAGGCACAGGCACAGGGAGGGCGGCCAAACGCAGCAGCTACTGCTATGACCTGAACTCCAGGGCCTTGGAAAGCAAATTCTGACATGTCATAAACATTAAGGCCCATTAAATAAGTCTGTCACTCAAACGGTGTCATGGAGGAGTTTCCAAACCTGTATTGATGGATGGCTTGAAAGTTTCCTGCATTTCCTTCCTCCCTTCCTCCTTTCTCCCTCCTCTTCCTCCCTCTCTGTCTCTCTCTTTCTTTTTTTCCTTTTTCCTTTTTTTTTTGAGACAGGTTTTCTCTGTGTAGCCCTGGCTGTCTTGGAACTCGCTCTATATTCCAGCTTGGCCTTGAACGCAGAGATTGGCCTTCCTCTGCCTCCCCAGTGCTGGGATTAATGGCCCCCAGCTCCCAGAGGGTCCCTGAGTTTTCTTTTTTTTTTTTTTTTTTTTTTTTTTTTTTGGTTTTTCGAGACAGGGTTTCTCTGTGTAGCTTTGTGCCTTTCCTGGAACTCGCTCTGTAGACCAGGCTGGCCTCAAGCTCACAGAGATCCACCTGCCTCTGTCTCCCGAGTGCTGGGATTAAAGGCATGTACCACCACTGCCCGGCTGGGCCTCTGCATTTTCATGTGAAGACTGTGACTAGTTTGGGAGGTCCCTAGGAACTGGGGAGGAGGCTGTGGGCTCTCCCCAGACTACTTGCTACCACGCGGGGAGGGTGGAGGACAGAAGTTGGACATCCCAGTACAGTATCCCACTCAGGGAGAGCTGCTTTCAGACCTGTCCCACATACCCCAGGCACACACCCTACTCTGCTGGGGGCGGGGAGGTCTCTGCCACCAGCACAGCCAGCAGAGTAATGGTCTGGGAGAGGCAAGACAGCAGTTTGGTTCAATAAGACTAAGAAACCAATATTAGTTCAAACTTCGAGAATCCGACCCTGAGCAATTTAAGCACAGCACAATTTGATGAAAAATTTCTGGTGATAATTAACTTAATCCTATGTGCACAATAAAGCTTACAACACAACTGCATTGAAACTCTTTATAAAGTACGTGTGACACCTTCCATAAAGATAGGTTCTATAGATTGATAAGCTCACGATAAGGGTCTGGGGGAGGATCCAGTGTGGTCTTGGCCACACAGATAGCGTGAAGGTGCTGTGGATATTGCTCTGTATAAATAAAATGCTGATTGGCCAGTAGCCCGGCAGGAAGTATAGGTGGGACAAGCAGAGAAGAGAATTCTGGGAAGTGGAAGGCTGAGGCAGAGAGACGCTGCCAGCCGCTGCCATGAGAAGATGTTAAGATACCGGTAAGCCACGAGCCATGTGGCAACTTATAGATTAATAGAAATGGGTTGATTTAAGATATAAGAACAGTTAGCAAGAAGCCTGGCACGGCCATACAGTTTGTAAGCAATATAAATCTCTGTGTGTTTACTTGGTTGGGTCTAAACGGCTGCGGGACTAGCGCGTGAGAGAGATTTGTCCTGACCGTGGGCCAGGCAGGACTGGAGAAAACTCCAGCAACATGAAGGTTACCAGGCTATTAACCACATTTATTCCCAGCCTTCTGAGTGGAAAACAAGTTACACATCTCTCTCTTTGAAGAGACAACCCCATGTGTTTAAGATTCTTGGTTCCCTAGTGCTTATCCATGAGCCCAAGGACCTCTATGCCTCCCACACCTCACTTCCTTTTTACTTTTTAAAGAGGGAATTGTGGCGGTAATAGGGACTAAGGTTAAATGTGATGCCTGTATGACTAGTCTAACTAGTATAGGCAAGCAGAAAGAATTCTAAGAATAGCCAACAGAGGACTAAGAAAGGGAAAAGCCATCTTAACCATGATGGCCATTCAAAGGTCGTTTAAGAGATTTTTATCTCCTTATGCAGATCATTTATTTTTTTTTAAAAAAGATTTATTTATTTTTTATTTTATACAAGTGTTTTCCTGCATGTATGGAGTCAAATCCCCTGAAACTGGAGTTACAGATGGTTGTGAGGCACCGTGTGGGTGCCAGGGGTTGAACCTGGGTCCTCTGGAAGAGCAGCCAGTGCTTTTAGCCACTGAGTTATTTCTCCAGCCCCGTAGATTAATTTGACCATTAATAGTATGAGAGAAATCTGACACACTAAAGCAAAACATGCCAGGAAATTGTTGACACCCAAAATTATGCTTGAACAATGAATAGTCTATAGTAGATTATAGTATAGTAGCTCCGTTTTTCTAATCTGTGGTTCTTAATTCTCCCATCTCTTGATTAATTTGTTAGTATTTTTGCTATAATATTAGTAGTTTTACTAATCATATAGGCCATTTTTGAAACCTCTCTTTCTATTCCAGTAATCACTCCTGGGACTGGCAATAAAAGAACCTAAAGACAGTGCTTAGCATGGCAAAACAGTATAATAATGTCACCTATGACGGGTGTGCCTTTTATCCCCCGACGAAGGGCATTTGGATTCGGCATGGACAAACTGAGAATTAACATGTAATATAGTCAGTAAGCATAACAGCCTCAGTTTGGGATCAGTAGTATTGTGTCCTTCTTGTCTCCCTAAGCCATTGGCTTATTCTTCCTCTTGGGACATCTCTAGATGGGTTTGTCATCGATTTTCAGGTGATTTTGGTGTCCGGTGGTCTCTGGGATGCTATCCTGGTTGGATATATTGGAAAAGGAGCCATCTGTGACTTTATTCATTTTCTGGAGAGATACAAACACAATCTCACCCTGATAGTACAAGACCATCAGGCCTTTGCATTGACTGCTTTCTAGATCTTTCCATGTAACACATACTTTAGGCTGTGTCTGCCTCCTTTAGGGCAACATGCTTTGGGGGCAGCAGCAGAAGTATTGTCCTTTAAAGTGACAGAAATGGAAGTTATATGGCTAAATGTAGCATGGCTTGTGGGGATTTAGGTGGGTGGATATACCCCCTTTTATTTTTAAAATTGCCACTTAAGTATTTGGTGGCACTTAAGTATTTGGTGCCACTTAAGTATTAAGTATTTGTCATTCCCACCAAATGACCGTGTGGATTGTAAGGGATTCCAATAACTTGATTAACATTACATAAACTGTTGCTTGTGCAAGCAGAACCATTATCAGTTGTTAGTTTGAATGGGAGTCCTAGAAAGGAAGTGCACATATCAAGTTCCAGATATGACCCAACGATATTTTCCTGGAGCCCCCGGTCCCCATGCCATGCCCGGGGCTGTGCTCTGTAGCTGACTTGTTAGGGAGAGGCACTGTGTATATCTGCAGTGCACTCAGGAGACAGGGCTCTGAACACCTGACAGCAGAGAGAGAAGGCCCCAGACACAGACAGCCCTAGCTCCAGATGTCAAGCTGATGTGAGAACTACTCATTACTAATTATGCACTAGAAGCCTGGAATACCGTGTAAAATGCATCTTCACTAGAGGACAGGCTCTTGTGAGCCTTCTCTGACTTCCTCCCTTGCCAGAGTCTCATCATTTATGTGAGAGCAAGGATAGGCACAGAACTAGAGAACAAATAAACCTACTTAATGAACAATGGTCATTTATTTCTAAAGCTTTAAATGTAAGGCTATTTACATAAGATTTGGGATCTTCAAAGTTCAGGGCAGTTTCAATTGTGAGCTCAAAAAGACTGTCCTATAGATAACTAGACACTCAGAAGTACTGGAGAAATAACCACAGGAAATCCTGAAGGAGAAAACAACTGGGTTTTCCCATGCAAGCATGAGTCTTATCTGGCTGATACTGTAAACGAAATCAAATGTGAACTCTATCAAGGCACAACAGTTCCACGGAGAAAGAACTCGCTGGAAGGTTCTAGTTCTTTCTACATTTCACAGACAGCCTGATGTAACAGATTCTCAGGCTGTATCAAAAATAATTTCAGGTGAAAACCTTAAGATGGTCTAATTCCTACTGATGGCCCTTCTGGTTTAACCCCTTTGGCCTCCAAAGGAACTTGAGAAACATGAAATCATGTTTGCATTCCTTGGCCACTGAATTATCCAGAGGAAATCATCTAAATAACTTCCTTGATTTCAATTCACCCCATTTTCATTCTTTAATCCCTCCCAAGCCCTGCTCATACTGTTATTTTTTAACTTTTTTGTTATGTTGTACAAAATCACAAATTTTTTAAAAATGAAGTTTTAATAATCATAAATACCAAGAAATCCGGGTGATATTTGGGCTGTCAGTGACTGGAAGGCCTGAAATGGGAAAGTCTCCACTCTTGACGTAAAGGACAAGATAAAGTTCCTTACGTTGCTAATGCTTCAAGCGCACCGTTGGATGGGTATGTAGTTTGACCAGACACCGGCAGGGAAAGCATCTCATATGGTCTCTTAGGAACAGACAACCCATTACAGCGTCCTCCTACCGGCACACACCTGAAACCACATCACAATGAGTCCTGGCCTTCAGAGCCTCCGGAGGCCTGGCCAGCCTCATACCTCTGTAGACAGACCCCCTCCTTACCAACATTTGTGCAGGGCCAGCCCTCTGTCTTCTTTCTCAGTGTATAAGTTACCTTTTTATTGCTATGATCCAGTACCTAAGAAAACAGCTTGAAGGACGGGAGCTTTACTGGGGTCATGATTTCGGATGGTCATTGTGGTGGTGGTGGGGGGGAGGGAGAAATTCAGCCACATGGAAGCAGATCAGGAGTAGAGAGGGAGACAGCAGGTTTCCAGTGATAACAGACCCGCTAGGGCCTCTCACCAGCTAGGCCTTGCCTCCACAATCTCTCAGAATACTGCCACCAGATGGAGACCAAACATTCAAAATATGAGCCTTCGGGAGTGTTTCATAGTTAGTCTAGAACCCACAGGGATCCTTTAAAGCTGGGCCAGGAAATGCCAACTAAGGCCTGAGTTCTCTGAGCTCCAAACAATGGACTCTTCTGCCTGGAGACTTCTTCCCAGAATGCTGAATCCATTTCCAGAATCACACCCAGCCAGAGAGTGTGGCCAGGGTGGGGCCCCGGCAAGGTTAAGTCCTTCTTCCCCAATTTGTTTACAGACGACGTGGAAAGGGAAGCCAGGTCTCTAATGCTGAAGTAAATTGGCCACTACGAAAATTACTTCGCTAAAGCAGACACCAAAAGACAACAAATTTGATTTCACTTGTGTGTGACACCTGGAATAGGCAAGTCCAGAGAGACAGGAAGTGGAATCCAGGTCCCCAGACACTGGGGAGGGCAAAGCAAGGAATTGGGGGAATTGGTGTTTCATGGGGCAGAGTTTTTTGTTTGAAGTTAAGTGAAATCTCTGGGAACGGGTAGCCATGATGGTCACAGAGCATTGAGAATATACTGAATTCCTTTAAGCTGCACATCAAAAGATAGTCAAAATGGTATTTTTTGTATTGCATTTACTTTGCCCTGGGAATGCAGACCAAGGAACACGTTGACTACTGGGTTTAGTGTTGTTTTTTTCCTGAAACAGTGTCACTGCTGTGGGCGGCTCCTAACGTGAGTTGTATAGAAAAGGCAAGGTCCTGGGAGGGTGCCTCACGGAAAGGCCCTTCAGTCATAAGCAATTGAGACCCATATAGGAAAATCACAGCTGAATGTGCCACTCAGCTGTGGGTGGACAACTCCTGCTCTGACAGCTCCCGGGTACGTGTGTGTGTGTGTGTGGGGGGGAACGGGTAAGGGTAAGGGTAGGGGTAGGTGTGGGTGAGAATGGGGACTGGAGGGTCCCACTTCATCACCTCATCTCCTTGCTGAGAAAACATTAGAAAAAGTCTTTTGCTTTGGTACAGCTGGGACACACTAGGAAGGCCTGGGGGGTGTAGCCTCCCCCACATCCAGGAGTGCTGAGAGGTGTATGTGGGATCACATCACCCCAAATTTGGAAAGACAGGGACAAAATCTAGCATACTCTGAGTTGAGTCTTCTGGGAAACAATCAGGTTGACCATGGGATGAGTTTCAGACAGAGGCCTCTAGGTGGTGCACAGACCGTGATAAATGCCCGAAGAGGCAACCCTTCATCTGGAATTGGAGCCTTGAGGCTGAATTCAGATGCAAGGATTTTGTAATATGTTGCTCCCCACTTCAGCTGAGTGACACCCCCAAAACCCTTCTGAATAGTTTCAAAGATGGCAGCTTTGGTCATTTTGAGGATAGGGGTGGAGGAAGGAAGTCAATCTACCTGAGGATGCCATGGAGCCATGGTTGTGGCCCTTTACCAGGAGAGAGGCCAGGGGTGTCCAAAAGCTCCCAGGAAAGGTATCGCCCAGGCTACAGTAACACAGAGACAGAGACCACTGAGCACTAGCTGAGCACCAGAGGAGAAGGGACAACTCGGTTAGCTGTGAGGAGAGAGTGCCCTCCAGTCTTGAGTTCTGGAAGCAGTGGGCTTCTCCCCTCTTTTCAAATATGTGGCCTCAGTAAGAGCCACAAGAAAGCTGGGGACAGGATGGAGCTGAGGCTCAGAAGGCAGGACCAGTATCCAGGAAGACAGGGCTGGATGGCTTCTCCGCTCAGCAGGGCCATTCTTACACACACAGCTGACCCACACACCTGCAGACCCAGGCAGGGACAGCCTCCATGGTGGTCTAGAGAGTGCTGAAAGCCACTGCTGTGAGGACAGAGAAAATGGGGCTCATGCTCAGTCTGTGCCCATGTGGACCCCACATTTCTCCATGGCAGCACACTGATGCCTGGGCTGTCAATTCTCCTTTGCAGACTGGGGCTGTTCAGGAATCTGTGCAAATAGAATCAGCCAGTTGGGTGGGTCAGACACATTTCCAGAGGCCCCCCAAGGACTCTTGTTTGACACAACGTGGTGAGGTAAATAAAGGCAGCAGAAATGTAGATGGAGTTTTTCACCAGGACCCGATCAGCTCTGTCCCATCAGCGGCTCCCAAATGTCCACACAGAGACTTAATATTAATTATAAATGCTTGGCTGATAGCTTAGGCTCATTGTTAGCTAGCTCTTAGAACTTGAATTAACCCATTTCTATTCATCTATGTGCTGCCCTGAGGCTTGTTTACCTCATCTATGAACTTCCCATGCTGCTTCTTCCACATCTGGCTGGAGACCCAGAGACTCTGTCCTCCTTCTTCCCAGCATTCTCTGCCCGGAAAATCTTGTGTAGCTATTGGCCAATCAGCTTTTTTTTTTTTTTTTGAGACAGGGCAGGGTTTCTCTGTGTAACAGCCTTGGCTGTCTTGGAACTTGCTCTATAGACCAGGCTGGCCCTGAACTCATAGAGATTCGCCCACCTCTGCCTTCTGAGTGCTGGGATTAAAAATATGCACCACAGCCGGGCGGTGGTGGCGCACGCCTTTAATCCCAGCACTCGGGAGGCAGAGCCAGGCGGATCTCTGTGAGTTCGAGGCCAGCCTGGTCTCCAAAGCGAGTTCCAGGAAAGGCGCAAAGCTACACAGAGAAACCCTGTCTCGAAAAACCAAAAAAAAAAAAAAAGAAAAAAAAATATGCACCACCACTGCCCGGCTATGGCTAACCAGCTTTTTTATTAACAATGAGAGCAACACATTTTCACAATGTACAAGAGGATTATTCCACAGCATAGAAACCTCTGCCTCAGGCCTCAAGAAGATAAAGTTTACAGGAAGAACCATCCAGTAGAGTCATCACTGACTTTTTGGTGCTATTATTAAAATTAAAAATAATTAAAATCAATAATTTAACTTCTAAGTCTTATTTGTTACATTTCAAGTGCTTAATAATGCCCCCCTGGGGGTGGTGGCTACCTTGTGGGTAGTACAATAGTCACTGTCATTGCGGAACATTCTATTGGATAGCACTGTGGCACTGTGGCCACTATGGGATGATACAAGTCCATTTATGAAGCTGACAAATAACTAAGAGTGAATTAACAGGAAATTAAACTTCCCAGAGAGTTGTTGATGGTCATCTAACTCCTAGAGTTTCAAAGCATCATGAGGATGTTCATAACTGAACTGCTCTGGAGTGGTGGTAGGTAGGTGGTAGGGAACAGAATTTACAAAAATTTAGAAGTGCACTCTCTAAACTGTGGCCCTCAAATGTGTGGGGCCCCGTTTCTGGATTCACCTCATCTGTGGTATTCTCCCCTATCTTCTGTTTCTGAGGGCCTGGGACCTACTGCATGGGTGTGGCCCAGGCAGGGCTAAGGATTTCCCAAATCGTATTTACTTCTCTTCCTTCTGAGAGGTGGAGGTGAGGACAAGGAACTTGCTGCCTACGTAGGCAGCAGAATCTTTTCTTCTCCCCAATACTATCCCTGCTGTTTCCCAGCCCTGGTCATCCCAGGAGAGGATTCCACTCCTACCTCCGGGGGCAGGCCTAACTAGTCCAAGATAAATCCTTTGCCATGGGCTATGCTTCATAACACAGCAAGTCATTAAAACAACACATAAACCAGGCCTGTAGCACAGGCCTCAAATTCTAACTGTGAGGAGGCTGAGGCAAGAGTATCTTGAGTTCAAGGCCTGCCTGAGGCTGCAATTCAGCGATAAAATGCTTGTATGGCATGTGTGAGGCCTTGGATTCATACCCAACACAGAAAGAAATATTTGTGACTTCTTTGGGCCACAGGAAACAAAAGTAAGGTGCCAAGGATTAGACTTCTGAGGCACCGTAGAGAGACAGAAGGCAGGAAGACAGGAGTCTGGCCTTCAACAGATGGGACTGTGTGTGTTAGGACACACAGTGAGGGCATTAACATAAGGGCTGCCAGAGGGAAAAGCGAGGGTGACCCTTTACAGGGCCAGGGTGAGGGGCTTGGGAATGAGGAAATTGTCGAGCCATAGAGTCTAGCAACAGTCGATCCTGCACTCCCTCCTTCCTGGACAGGACAGACTTATCCTTTCTGGGATGGCCAATACAGCTGAGCAAGGTCATCTATAATCTGGTAGACTCCTGTTTTATAAGAGATGCACTCTATCACCAAGGGCCTTGTGGAGTGGGGGGAGTTCACCTCCTCTTGAGAGAGTGACTACAGGGAATGGCCTTCTTTCTCCCAACCTTGTTGGATGTGGGTCCAAGTCTTGGAAGTATGTAGCCACGGAATACATGATGAGGCAGAGAGCCAAGATTCTCACAGAGAAGGGAGCAGGAGGGCCAGGCTGGGCTGCCTGGCTTCTGGGCCCAGTGCCCCAGGCTAGTTAACCCCTGATTGCTTCAGAATTGAGCCTGCTAGGCTTTTGTGAACCTCACATAATTATCTCCTGCAGATAGTAAACTTGGGCTGAGAGAACATTGGGAACTTGCCCACAGGCAGTCACCAAGCCAGTAAAAGGCAGAGCCAGAACAGAAACATAGGTGCTTTCCGTCCCAAACACACGCTTTCTGCTTTCCACCAGGCTTGCGGGAACTGTGTCTGCATTTCAAAGGATCTGGGGATGATGTTCTCACACATCAGAACAAAATCCAAGAATGATCCCTCCACAGCAGAGAAAACAGTATTTTACCTCAGATGTTGCTTGAGAACGTCTGGACAGCCTGGCTCTCAGAGGTATTTGCAAACCATAGGCAGACTTTAATATGTCTTTGGCAGCTACCTTCAGTGTACCTTTCTCTCTCTTGATTTTTCGTAGGGCTATTAGGAAAGTCTTCTGGGATTTTTGTCTTCTTTCTTCTCTCTCTCTCTCTCTCTCTCTCTCTCTCTCTCTCTCTCTCTTTCAAGAATAGGTTTGAAAATTCCAGAAAGAACTGATGAATCCCCGTGAGGGATGAACTAAATAGTTTGGCTCCTCCCAAGAACTCAGCAAACTGACCCCTGCAGCCAGACCTCACCTTTGTTTACTCCTTACAGATGAAAGAACCCACCACTGATGTCAGGAAACTGTGGACTATGCCCAAGAAAAGGTTCTCCATCTTTCTGGATTCAGTTCCCATACCTGGGGGGCAGGGGTAGCTAGCTAGCTATAATCCTATTCTCTTTGTTTCGTGGCTCCATCCCCCAACAGTGCACTTGACCTTACCAGTTAATGAAGGTCACCTTTGCAGCAAATATCACGTTATATATCCCAGGCTCTGATCAACGGGGAGCTTT
Source organism: Peromyscus californicus insignis (assembly GCF_007827085.1). Taxonomy (NCBI): domain Eukaryota; kingdom Metazoa; phylum Chordata; class Mammalia; order Rodentia; family Cricetidae; genus Peromyscus; species Peromyscus californicus. The sequence continues at coordinate 36,706,218 of NW_026294595.1, read as the reverse complement.
CCTAGCAGAAAGGTCACAGCAGAGAAGCATCATCCTTCCTGCTCCCTGGGCAATAGCACCAGAGGAGAAGCCCTGAAAGGAAGGACTCACACGGTAAAGCCCTCTGGAACACATGGGATTGTCATCCCCTCCACTCTGCTACAGAACTAAACAAGACCAGCCTTTGCCTCAAACATGCCCCGGTCGGAAGGAGAGCTCACAAGGAAAGCCAACACTTGTGAGAAATGCTTTTCTCAAGGCTCGCTTCTTGCCGATGTCAGCTGGCTGGATGGCTCTGTCCATCGGCTGTAACCCCATGGCCCCAGGGTTCACTGGAGAAAATATTTGCACCAAGAAATCATCAGTGGGTTTTATCAACTGAATGGAGAAACTGCAATTCTCCTTATAAGGAGTGGCGGGGGGGGGGGGGGCGCACAGGCCAGGGGACTGAGGCAGGAAGATGGCAAGTTTAAGCCTTGCTTGGCTTACAGGGTGAGTTCAAGGCTATCCTGGGCAACTAAACAAGACTCTGTGTGAAAATTAAAAATTAAAAAAGACCTAGAGAAAGCTGGGAGGTGGTGGCGCATGCCTTTAATCCTAGCACGGGTCTCTGTGAGTTTGAGACCAGCCTAGTCTACAGAGCAAGTCGCAGACAGCCAGAGCGACACAGGGAAATCCTGTCTCAAACCAAAGCAAACCAAAGCAAAACCAAAAGGCCTAGGGGAGATAGCTGAGTGGCGTAGCTCAGCCTAGCATGTGGGAGGCTCTAGGCTCAGTGGTCAGGGCTGCAAATCAAATGACATTCCTAATGAGACCGGTGCAGATGGAGTCACAGCCAGAGAGAGCCAGATACCATGTGTGTGCTTGTGTATGTTTGCATGTGCTTGTGAGACGGTGTGAGCATGTGCATTTGCATTCTTTCTGGTGTGTGAGGAGAGATGTATCTGCAGTTGATCAGGTGCAGATACATCACAGCCTCTGAGACAGTCCTCAGAACTGTCTCCCACCTCCCCCACCCACTCCCCCTCCTCCAGGATCCCCAGTGAGTGCTGACCCAAGGTGTTTGTGCAGCCCAGGATACGGCTCTTCCTGGGAGCTGTTTACCCCCACTTCTGGATTCCTGGTACAGTCAGCTGCATCCACTTGATCCCATCTCAGGCTCTTTGTGGCCTGCTTCCCAGAGAAGCTGTTCCCTGTTTGGCAGCATCTCATGGGTCAGGCTGTTCTTCACCAACTCCCCCATAGGCACCCAGAAGAGTAGCTGCACCCCCATCCTCTGACCTCATGAAGGGTTTTGCCACCCTCACTCTCTGAACCTGCCTTCAACCCTGCCTTCCTCTGTCCTCTGTGAGCTTCTCTCGGCCTCTACCCATAAGCCTTTGCTTTTGTTTGAACAAAGCCATTTAACTCTTTCAAATGATCCTTCTTGTCAAGGCAAGAGCAGCGACTTCTAACAAAGCATATAATTAAATTCCCCAAGAACTCTACAGAAGAGGGCTGCTATGAGCAGACACACACACACACACACACACACACACACACACACACACACACACACACACTGAGAGAGGGTAATGGCTCTTGCCTTACAGTGAGAGTGTACTTAGGATCGCACACAGATGGTGTCAACCGTGGTCAGATCGGGCAGCTCTGCTTCTCTTCTGTAGTCCAAATGCCAGGCGCAGAGAGGGGGCCTTAGTAGTCAACTGCTACTCAACTACCTAGTCCCTTGGCTGAGAGAGAGGTAAGGAAAGCCAAGAAGCTTAGCCTGAAGGGCACTGCAGCGGGCATGGGCAAGAACAGAAGCTGGTTGCCCGTACGCTCCTTGGAGCTTGGATGGCCTCTCTTCCCTGCTTCTGGACTGTGCCTGTGGGCAGCAGAAGCTAACGTTATCCCAGCTTTCAGGCATGTAAGGCTGATACTGCCTTCCTTCTTTGTTCTGTCAGCTGAATTACCTGCCTGGCAAATTCTAGTGGTTTTTGTAGATCACTCAATCACATATTTATGATATTAATCACGAAGCCCTCTTGATCCCCAGTACCCAGACCATTCCTATCCTAACCATCTTCCTAGGAAGATGGACCCTAGTTACCACTTCTCTCCAGTTGGAAGTTGTCGGGTGACTCTGGACATTGGCCTTTCAGAATTACAGACTCACTTGGTGCCCTGTCTTTATGGTCAAGCTATGGAAAATTCTGGAAGAAGACCACAGAACTCACATGTCAACCCCTTCACTTACTGTGTGATCTCAGACAAGTTTGTACTGCAGTTATATATGAAGTGGACATTATTTTAATATCCGCCCAATTGTCATAACTAGTACTAATAAATTAATAGCTTGCTATATTCTAGAAAGCATCAGCTATGCATGTCCTGTACCACAAACAACTTCCCAGAGAGTGATTGTCCCTAATTTCTTTGCTAGCTAACTCAAGGGCAAGTAATTGGGTAGCTTGTATCCTATAGCAGCAAGACTGATTCCCAAGGATACCCACCCTGCCCCTGACATTACCAGCATGGGCAGTGGCACCCCTAAAGTAGGGTGGAGTTCCTCAGTCTCAGGGAGGCTGCTGCTTACTCATTAGCATGGAGGACTGGGTTGAAAGAGTCAAACACAGAGAAGTGGGTATGTGTTGAGCACCACTGTAGCCTGGCCAGATGGTGTGCTCCTCGGGCCGTGAGTTGCCTGGCTTCTCTTCTGGTGAGAACTCGGCTGTCCTAGACATAAATGCTAATCGATTTCTTGGTTGCTGTGAAGGAGAGAACACACATTGGGGAGGAGTGCTGACCACTCGTTCTGGTAGGTTCTACAGCACATGCCGTCTGCTGACCTTCAGTCGAGACCAGCGTGTGAACTGTTCACCGGGCAGAGAGATGTCCTCCTTGTGAACCGAAATCATCTCCTACTTCCTTGTATCTGTAGAACTCGCCTTTGTTTAAAGGCTCCAGGGCCTGGGATAGAGGTCCTGTTGTGATAGAATCCCAGGCCCATTCCTCGAGGATTCACCCCCTGCTTGAAGATTAGTACCTGGAGGAATTAATTATCTGAGTCTTCCAGGCCTGGAGCCAGAGGGTCAGTTAGTATAAGTCTGGTAGGACATCCAAAGTTTGCCTCTGGCATATTCCACTCAGAGAATTTGTCTGAGTACTTCCTGGAGAAGGCAATGCTTGGATCAGATGAAAACTCTCCTCTCATTTTTCCTAGCTGAATTCAAACTCCACACTATTCTGCAGGGCCATCTTAGGGGATCATCATACATCCAGGTTGAGGAGGGCAGAACAGGCTGGCACTGGAAGGCCCCCACGGCCAAGCAGGGTGGCACACAGGTCATCAGCCCGGATCAGGAAGGTTCCCAGGGACTGTTGAGCCCAGCTGCACAGGTGAGCAGATTCAGCTTACAGAGCTCCCAGTCCACCCTAAGGCTCAGAACTTGCTGGGGCAGCCTGGGCTCTGCTCAGCCTCCCCTGTAACCCCAAAACACAGTTTGGCACCCCTGAACATAAATGAGAAAACATAACTGACCTGTTTCCATTCAGGCTCATTCTTGAGAATGGTCATGTGGAGAGCCAGCAGAGGGATCTCAGAAAGATGCTGGACCTGGAAACAGACTACCACTCCCATAGGTTGAGTCTAGCACTAAGAAATAAGAGTTCAAGTCAGGCATAGTAGTGGTGCACACATTTAACCCTGGCACTTGGGAGGCAGAGGCAGGTGGATCTCTTTGAGTTCAAGGCCAGCCTGGTCTACATAGTGAGTTCCAGGACATCCAAGGCTACATAGTGAGATCCTGTCTTGAAAAACAGAACAAAACAAAACAAAAAAGAAAGGAACAATGTAACAAAACAAAAAGATAAATAAACAAAACAACAAAACTGGAACAGAATTCATCATTACAAAAATGCCATGGGGCCTGAGCCTGAAAACTAGCCCTGCACAGTCCTCTTCAATGGCCCTCATGACCGCACAGGAGGAGTGTTGTTTTTTTCTCTTTTTACCCTTTTGGCTCTTTTGGGGGGCCTGCCACCCAGCTCCTAAATAAATACACATGGAGGCTTGTTCTTACTTATAAATGCCTGGTCTTAGCTTGGCTTGTTTCTAGCTAGCTTTTCTTAAATTATCCCTTCTACCTTTTGCCTCTGGGCTTTTTCCTTTTCTTCCTTCTGTATATCTTAGTTTCCTCTTACTCTGTGACTGGCTATGTGGCTGGGTGGATGGCCCCTTGTGTCCTCCTCTTCTTGTTCTTCTGCTCCTTGATCTCTCTTGCTTTCTTTTTATTCTCTCTGCCTGCCAGCACCACCTACCCTTTCTCCTGTCTTGCTGTTGATCATTCAGCTCTTTATTAGACCAGCAGATGTTTTAGACAGACACAGTAACACAACTTCACAGAGTTAAACAAATGCAATGTGAAAGAATGCAAAACATCTTTGCATCATTAAACAAATATTCCGCAGCATAAACAAATGTAACACACCCCCAAACTAACATTCCAAAGTAGAGGAGGAGCCTGGGGGACAGGGCTAGATCTTTGCTGCTCTTCATATCACAAGGAGCTCCATCGCCTCAGACCCTGCCAATGGCCAACGGCCAGTGAGGGCCAACACACCTGCTGTGCACTGAATTGCTTCTGCCGACAGACTGCAGAGGGCTGTGCTGTGAATCATGGGCTCTGGCAATCACGTCAGCTGAGGAAGCCGGGCTCCCGTCAGGTCCTCAGGCTGAAGAACATCTGCTGCTGCCTTTGTGAGTGTGTCTCTTCTCGACATGCTCAGACAAGGCTTGTAATAGTGATTTGCAAAAACAGGTGGAGAGCTTTGAAGAAAAGTGGTGTACAAACTGAACCAGCACAAACAGAAGTTGCTCTGCCTTCAAGCTCATCCAATCCTATCCCACCCAGGCACAACAGCAAGGCTGTGGCCTGGCCTAGAGGCCATCTGAGGCCGTGGGCAGGGAAATAAGCGTGTATCATCAGACTCACAAGACCTTAAGTTGACCTACAGTGGCCCTTCTGGACCATCTGCGCTGCCACTCAGCTCATTCCCCAGCCTTGTGTTGTCATGGGGGAGCAGAGCAAAGCCAAGCCACTTTTGTGCTGTGCCAGGGTTAACTAGATAATGGTAATTGCCAGAGGTATTGGTGATGGATGCTGTTGGACAAAAGAAGTTTCCACCACTTCTGCCATTTGTCTTTTTGGTGCAATATGTTCCGCACCATTACTTTTTGGAGGGTTGAGGTTGTGTCTCCAATTTACTTCCCTTCCTCCATGGCCAACAGTTACTTTGAAGATACAGATAATGTGGTCCAACCTGACTTTTTTCCAGATGAGAATCCTGGAGCTTAAGCGATAGTCCAGGCTTGTACAAAGTCCCCTAGCTATCTGGAGCTGCAACCAGGGGGTGTCTGTGCCAAGTCCATGCTGGCTTTGTCCCTAGGAGGAAGGCTCACTACAGTGCCTGAGCACTGTAGTGAGAGGGTCTAGCTCATGGGCACTGCCCCCCATATAACTATCCCCCAATGAGCCGTGGCTCGCCCCACCACAGAGAAACCCTGCAGCTGTCCCCGTGTGCGGTCACCAGTGTCTCTTCAACAACACGAGTCAGAGGCAAGCATTCAGACCACGAAAGGCCGCCACTTATGGGAAACACCATGGAGAGCATTCGTGTCAGTGGTTTTTTATGAACTGCTTAAAGCATAGACTTGTGGCTCCTGGTGGGGGAGCTGCCCATGGACGACGGTTCACTGCTCCTCATCCAGAGGAGCCAGTGTGCCTCCCTGAGGCCCAGCTGTGACTGCAATCTACAGGGAAGCTGGACAGCAGGGCTAGATGCACTATGGCAGTATACAAAGCAAGCTGGCTGTGGAGCTGAGCTGCAGATCTGTAGTCTATAATGCAAGCCGACAGCCGTGCTGAGCTGCAGTCTGCAGTCTACAGAGCAAGCTGGACAGTGGGGCTAAGCTGCAGTCCTGCAGGTCTAGAAAGCAAGCTTAGCAGGGGCAACACCAGCCGGCATGGGACAACCTAGAGGAGATGTCTGCAGTTTTCCATTAGCTGTTCAGTGCATACTATGGGACCTGTCTCCATGTGACTGAGGGAGCCCAGGGCTGCTCGCTGCTTCCCTTGGAGGTCAGCATGGTGCCTGATACCAAAGAAGAATGTCAGGGCCAGTGTGTCTGCACCTGTGTGATATACACACATGCTGGGCAACTCAGCATATCCCAGGGTGACAGCACCCATCTCCTGGGTGACTCTAGGTACCTGGTATCATGATGGAAAGGGTTGAAAAATCTATGGAGCCCATCAAGAACATTGCAGTGGATGGTTCTTTTCAATCTCTGTGCTTGGTTTTAATTACTGTTTAACAAAAATAACCCAGCCTGTCTGTAATCAGTAACCAGTGAGGTCAAGCATAGCCATCACAGAGACCTGTGGGAATGGATAGTGGATTTAATCATGAAAATGGCCTGGCTGTGCTCTCCACAGAGGGCCCAAATGATGCCTTGGATGGCTTTCATTCCTTGCCAAGACACTGTCTTCATTTCAGTGGTGAGCTAGCTGGCTGTGCGGGGCTGCTGTTTCTCAGTGTCTGTGGTGCCAGGGGACAGTGAGAGAGGCATAAATATTCAGTAACAAGCTCTGTGAGAGCACAGGGGATCTCAAGAGAACTTGAGAGATGCTACAGGTGAATGGAGCTGTGTCTGCCATGTAAGGGCTGAGAGCTGGGGAGGGATTGAAAGGGAACACATGCCCCACGCCTTTCTGGAATGAGCAAAGACTCCCTTCCATTTAGGCCAGCATAGGCCGGAGGTATAAAGCAGAGGTGGGGCTGTCTAGAGAAGCAGATGAGGAAGGGGCCTGGGAGGGCAGAAGAAGCTGAGCTTTGACTTGAGGGGAGATACTGGGTCCTGACTGGATGCCTCGTTCCAACTATGACAGAGGAAGGATGGGGCCCAATTCAAGCATCCACACTGCCCTTCAGCAGACCTGGGGTTGCCATGTGGATCCACATAGGTGGTAGACTTCAGAACAATGCTGTCCACGGCAGCTGGCAACTAAGGAGCATGCTTGGCAATGAGCAGGAAAGCAGTGTGAGAAAGCCACCTGGGGTTCTGGGGAAGGCTTCCATCCCTGCCGTGACCCTTCCTGTTTGTCAATCCAGTCATCCATGACAGTCCAGCTAACTGTTTCCTCTGTCTAGTCAGAGGTGACTTGGCTCCCGGGCCTCCTCCCATCTTCCATGCCTTGTCCCCCAGCCCCATGAGGACTCCGTAGTCACTAAAGACAGCCTCAACGTGTTCCTTTCTGTGTGTTCCTATGTTTTTTTCCTCCTTGGCTAGGTGGAGAACACATTCAGGTAAAGGGCTGGCTTGTATAGTTCTCTTTTCCCATCTGGCCCCTCTTCCTAGTGAGTTCTGTTTGAAGCCACACAACTCCTGCTCCTGAGCCCATGCATGCTGGGAGAAGCTAGCCACCTGCCTCCCCATACAGACTGCACACACCTGCAAAGGACAGATGGAATGTTCTAACCACACCTTATTCAACATTTCCCTGGAAGTCTCCAGCTTCCAGAACACGTATATATACACATACATATACATGTGTTGGCCAAGTTTTGCCCACCTTAAAAACAAATCACCTCCAGCAGGGCAGTGGTGGTGCATGCTCCCACCTCGGAAGGACCCACGGGCACCACAATGAGGTCTTAACCCAGGAGGTATGCAGCTTTGTCACACATTCTGTGTGAGCTGCGATGTCTCAATGCGCTGCAGTAACAAGCACAACGGTGGAGGAAAAGCTATTGCCATCATCGTGGTCCCATGTGTGGGACACACGCGCAACACAAAAATGTCAATTGTCTTTCTCGGCTAATCGCTCATATTAGAGATATACCTCGGGGCCCTCCCCTCACAGATCAATTTAATTACAGGCCCAAGTGCCCACTTGGGTTGGGGAGCCAACTGGGAGCCTTGGATTTCAATAAAGTCCAAACCGCTTTGAAATCTAAATACTGCCAGCCTTCAATTATCCACGCCGAGGAAAGGGAGCATGGATAATCCCGAGCAGCAGATGATTAAAAAATCATTTCTTTTGGCTTTTGGGAAGTACCATATGCTATTTGCAACAGAGCAGCAAACTTTCCTCTCCAGTGGTGTTTTGCACCAACTACTAAAGCAGGGAGCTTGCACTTCTCCGAATGCACCTGCTGATGGCAGGGTGACTTGCATAGACCGGGCTTCTCAGGAGCAGGCTGAATGCAGGGAGCTGGCATGATGGGGTGGGCGGGACTTGAGGCACTCAGGGAAAACCAAGTTCCGGTCCCTCTCTCTCAGAGAGAAGAGAAAGCAGAAGAAGCCACAAGTTAAATTCCAAACTCAGGGACTGAGGTTCCCCTGGGGCAGCACCTCGGTCTGGTTAACCGCTCCAGCAGATAATCTGCTCTGGTTGCCTCCAACATTAGTTCCCACACCAGGACTCCTGTGTCTGTGGCACACCGTGGCTATATGACTGTCTCCATTCCTTTGCTTGTGCATCTCACCTACCTGAAACTCCTTTTACCCTCTCACCCCGTGTGAGCATCATCTATTCTTTAAGACCCAACTTGTTTCCCGCTTTCTTTACAAAGCCTTTCACTAAGCATGCCCAGGGGAAGCAGCTGTTTTCTTCCCATCTTCCTCTCTCCTTCTGACTGCCCACGGCATTCTCTGACTTAGATGGAATATGAGCTTCCCAGCAGGGTGGGAGAGGAGGAGATGCGTCAGACCTTCCAACATGTCTGCTCCGGGGTAGGTGCCCTTCTACACACAGATAGGAGGATTCAGTCCCACAGGAAGATGTAAAGACACTGAGAAACACACCAGGGGTGTGACTATGTCTGCCATAACTCCCAAGGCATATTTCAGGCTTTGCTTGTTTGTTTCTTTTTGAGACAGGGTTTCAAAAAGACAGGGTTTGGGCAGCTCTGGCTGTCCTAGAACTCATTCTGCAGACCAGGCTGGCCTTGAACTGAGAGTTCCGTCTGCTTCTGCCTCCTGAGTGCTGGGATTAAAGGTGTGTGCCACCACTCCCTAGCTAATTTTAGTCTTTTTGGTTTAGAAACATTGTGTGTGTGTGTGTGTGTGTGTGTGTGTGTGTGTGTGTGTGTGTGTGTGTGTGTGTGTGTATGTATGTGTGTGTGTGTATATGTGTGTGAGCATGCGCAGGTACAAGATGTAGAGGTCAGAAAACAGTCCTGGCATTCCTCTACTTTCCCCTTGAGACAGGGTATCTTGCTCCCTGCATCATATGCCAGGTTAGCTGGCCCACAAATTTCTAAAGATTTTCCTGTCATCGCTGCACATCTTGTCATGGGGGTGTTGGGAGTGCACTATGCATCATGACTGCAGAATAATTCAATAGATTATGTGCCTTGCTGGAGGGGCATGCCTTGAGTTTCACTGCCACTTAAGTGATTTCAAAAGATTACATTATGATTTGGCGTTGCAATGAAAATTGCTTTCAACACAAGCAAGCTTGGAAACAGCAAAAATTTGACATCAGCAAAACAAACATCTATTGGAGGAATAGTCACCCCCCAGATTTGCTTGCACAGAAGTGACCAGTTAGATCAACTGAGCTATAGCTTTACGGCCCAGGCTGGGTTCTGGGCTCAGTAGTGTCGGCCTCACCTGGGAGCTTGTGGGTTTTAGCCCCTAGCCCAGACCTGTGTTAACAAAATGGCCAGATGATCTGTATGAAAATGAAATTTGAAAAGCTTAGCCTTATGGGACTTAAGGAGCAGTGGTATCCCGAGGGCTGTGGCTGAATTGTGTCTTGTTACCAAAATTATAGTCTGTTCTGTACTAGGCAAGAAGTTTACAGGAGAAGTATTAGCATCTCAGAAGGAAACATGGGTGCTAATAAAAAAGGATGTCACCAACTTCCTTGAAAACCCAGAGGGCCCCGCCGTGTGAAAAACTTGAGGGTGATGCCTGAAGAGTGACTCAGGAGTGGAAATGTGAAGAACTTTGATGGAACACCTTCACCATCTCATCTCACTTGCTTTCCCTTTTAGAACTCTGTAAGAATGATGCATAGTAACAAGATGTGCTTAAACAAATGGAAAAGTTCAAGAAGAAAAAGTATCTGAGAAAAGACGTCACATTGTTTAACTAAGAACACAGCCCGCCCGTGTCGTCCTTGAGGTGACTGTATCTTATTAAGCATTCAGACCTCACAAAACACAAAATCACAACGCCTATCTAAATTACCCTTTGCCCAAGAGCTTAAGTTTCAGTTACCATTGTCTCCATTCTGATTATTATTTACTACATCAAGATATTCTACATAAAAATAAGTTTTGAAGCCAGGCAGTGGTGGCACATGCCTTTAATCTGAGGCAGGTGGATCTCTGTGAGTTCCAAGCCAGCCTTGGTCTACAGACTGCTAGGGCTACACAGAAAAACCCTGTCTCAAAACAAAACAAAACAAAAACAAAAATAAACAAAAACCAAACCAAAACAACAACGACAACATACATTTTAAGCTTCTGACTCTACTTTTAAAAGATTTTTTTAGGCCCGCCTACTCTGTCATTCATCTACCAAGAGAAGAACAGTTTGTTCCAGGTACTTTGAAGTTTGTTCCCGACATATACCCCGGACCATTGTCTACCACAAGCTATACACAAACTAGCATCTTGGAGAAAAACATGGGAAGGTTAAATAAGAAGAGAGAAATATCAGATCGAAGATGAGAATAAGGGGGGCTAGAGAGATGGCTTGGCAGTTAAGAGCACTGGCTGCTCTTCCAGAGGTCCCGGGTTCAATTCCCAGCACCCACATGGCAGCTCACAATTGTCTGCAACTCCAGTTTCAAGGGATCTGGCACCCCTATACCAATGCACGTGACATAAAACTTAAATAAAATAAAATAAATAAAAAAGATGGGAGTAAGACTGGAAGATTTTGGTGTGGTCATGTGTTATTTTATTTTTGAGACAGGGTCTCTCTATGTATCCCTGGCTGGTATGGAGCTCAATGTGTAGCCCAGGCTGGCTCTTGAATTCACACAGAGCTGCCTGTCTCTGCTTCCTGAGTACTAGGATTAAAGGACTGCACCACTGTGTCCATCCTAGACTGACATTTTGCTGTAGATTGCGTTGTGTTGGGGAGCAAACCCAGGGTTTCATTCAAGCTTGTCAAGCACTCTCCACTGACCCATATCCCTGTCTCCAGGCTGTCTTCAACAGCTTCACATCCCCTTTGCTATGGAACCTTAACTGAGACAATGCCTCCATGCCTCCATCAGATGGCTTGTAGGCAAGTCTGTAGGGCCTTTTCTTCATTAACAATTGATGTGGGAGAGTTCAGCTCATTGGAGGTGATGCCACCCCTGGGCAGGTGGTCACAGGCTGTATAAAAAAGCAGGCTGAGCCAGCCAGGAGGAGCAAGTCAGTAAGCAGCATTCCTCCGTGGTCTCTGATTCAGTCTTTCTAACAAAATTTCCTCCAAGTTCCTGCCCTGACTTCCCTGCATGAAGGACCATAATCTGTGAGTTGAGGAAAGCGACTTTCCTCCCAAGTCGCTTTCGGTCGTGGTGTTTATCGCAACAACAGAAAGCAAACAAGACCGCTGTTTTCAACAGCTCCAACAGGCAGTAGCCTCATTTTCACAGGCGAAGGAGATGATGCCGGGAGGAGGAGACAACTCCCCAGCAAGACAAGGCTGGTCGGGATGTAGGGTCCCAGGAACAGTGCCCGTGTCCCTGTAAGGGCTGCCCTGCTGCTGTGGAATCCGCAGGCTGGGGTGCAAAAGCATGGCGGTCTCCAGTGACAGACTATTTGAAAAGCGTTGTTACCAGCCATCAATCACCTGTCTCTGTACACCAGTCCTCAGGTGAGTTATCCATGGTGCTGCCTGGTGCCTAATAATGCCCAAGGGTGGGAGCCCTTGCCCTTCACATTCAGGACTATTTGCTACCTGCTCTTCCCTGTGGAGAAGCCTCCAGTACCTCAGGTTTTCTCCCCATGCAAATTCCCATGCCTTGCTGGGTTTTTTTTAGGACTCTTATTTCCTTTTAAGTTGAGTTCAGCTTTCACTGTGTGACCGGCCCCATGACCAGCCTTGGGGATGCCGTCTCATTACTGACCCTTGGCCATGCTTCCTGACCTCACTGGGATAACCCCAAGACTCTCACTCTTTTCTAAATTAACTGAGAATGCTGGTCTCAGAAGTTAGCTCTCTTACTTTTCATCATTTCTTAATGGTTTTCCATCTTTGCTGACAAGGGAATCACCTAGGGCATTAAAAGCCCTCCGGGACTCAGGCAACACGTCCTGCCAATTGAATCTGAAAGTCTGCGATGGATTTCAAAGCCAGGAGATTTCAAACTTTGCAAGTGATCCCAATACTCAAAGGAACGCTCAGGGTAGTAAATCATGTCATTCGCCTCCTTTGGCTTCTTCCTAGTGAAGTTCTTCACTTTGAAAGCTTTTCAGTCTTCTCACCTATACACAGCCACTTTTCAAAAACAACTTCTGATTTTTTTAAAAAAAGAAAGCAAGCCAATACTCAGCATCCAGTCTCTAGTCTTTCTAATACAGAGGAGTAAAGAGATGCTGTAGCCACTGGTGATCTCCCAGGAGGCACCGAGGAGCACTGATGACCGGGAGGTGCCCCAGCCTCTTCTCCTGTGTCTGGCGCATGCGTGTGCACCTTCTTGCACAGTCCTTTGTAAAGGCCTCTTCTCTCTGCTGAACATCTTCTCAGCTGACTTCGACCTCTCGCCGTTCCTTCTCCATCCTGACATCCGTATTTCAGGTCAGTCAGTCTTTCCTGAGCCTTTCAACCTGACCTGCTGTGAATTGTGGAGCCTCCTTTTATCCTAATGGCTGATTCCCTTCAGAAGCATTGAACATGCCCCTTCTGGAGTCCCAAATGGCTCTACCATCTGCCTGCCCAACTGTTCAAGTCAGATGTACCTGAGGTCACCTTAGGTTCCTCGAGCACTCGTATCTCATGTCTATCAAAGCATGTCCATTGTGTTTCACACATCTTTCAAATTCACTTTGCACTCTCCATCCATGGTTTCGCTTCTATCTGGGCTCTAGTCATTTGCTTCGACTGCTACAGTCTCTTTGTGTCCGCAGCACCCGGGTGATGCCAGAGAATCACCCCCATTGTCTTCAAAGTCTACAATCCTTACCACATGATCCAACCCTCACCTAAGTAGTGCCTCCCCTATGCCCGCTACCCCCACCCTTGTCCTAGTCCACAGCCTTTGAGAGTACAGGCTTGCTCTCCTTTGCACTGCCTAAAACATGCATCGTTCCTTCTGGTGGATGCCTACTCCTGGTGTGTCTCTCACCTGGCTCCCTGGAGAAGTCTTCCCTGATGCCCAAGAGCTGGATTAGATGCCCCTTCTGCTCCCCCAAAGCCCTCTTCTACAAAGCACCCCCCACAATGAATCACATTGCTCTCTCTGTTGGGCTGCCTTGGACTTAGCTATGGACCTGGGGGCCGTGTCCATCCCACTCACCATCATGTCCCGGCCCAGGAACAGATACCGAACACATGAGTGGCCGAGTCCTGCCCCCTTTTCAGTGTGTTCTGCACTGTGCTCAGCGTGGCTGGGGGTCTGGGACCCTGAAATGAGGAGTTTCTCTTCTACCAATCCTTTCTACTTCTTCTCTCCCTTCTTCCTGGCTTTGCAGCATTCAATTCAAATGAGCCAAGTTGAATTTTGCATGAGCTTAGTTTTTTTTTTTTTTTCTTGGTGGAAACTGCTTATCTCTTCATTAATAATGGATACTATTGTAACCCAAGGCCCTGTAGCTTTTCAAGTAGAATCATGTTAATAAGTATCTGGTGTTAGCTTGCTAGCACTACCAACATCTCCAACACTTTAATATTGGTTTAAAAAATAAGGGCTGATAAATCACAGACAAGGGTGTACAGCTTGCAGTCTTTATTTCCAGGGGTTTTGTTTTTTTCTTCAAAATGTGACTCTTTAGTCCTTTGGATTTAGCTGGAGGTAACCGTCTGGGCATGCACCAGGTTTACAGTCTTAAGGATATGTAATTTGTGGGCCTTGACAAAAAATAATAAGCATACTACTTATAGGCTTTGAAAATAGTTATGCAAGCCCTCCCCTCTGAAAAGTCAGACTGCATCAGAGGAATCAGCTGTCCATCTTCTGCCTTAGCATTTGTACCTAGGGAAACTGAGGGCCAGAGTGACGGATCTCATTGAGGACTGTTGCCCGGCCTTTCCTTCTGTGGCTTGCTGGGGAGCTAGATGGATGAAAACACCAGTGACGTTCACCCAGGCTAAAATGCAGGGGCTGAAAGAGAGAGGTTTAAAAGAAAGGGAGGGGATGGAGAGATGACTCAGTGGTTAAGAGCACTTTCTGCTCTTGCAGAGGACTCAGGTTCTAGTCCTGGCGCCCACCTGGAGACCCCAAACTACCTGGAACTCCAATTGCAGATGATCTTATGCCCTCTTCTGGCTACTGGGAGCTCCTGCATGCAGCTGGTGAACATACCCTCAAGTAGGTGCACACAGACACACATAAAATTTTAAAATCTTTAAAATGAAATAAAGAAATGTGTTTGATTCCACAAAAAAATTTTACAAGGATTTTTTCCAATAAAGCCTGCTTCTGTTTGACAGCAGGAAGAGCCTTGAATGAAAATTCGGGAGGAGCAGATCTTACACCACTGAACCACTGTGAAAATAGACCTGAGGGGACGGGAGAGATGGCTCAGTGGTTAACAGCACTGGCTGCTCTTTCAGAGGTCCTGAGTTCAATTCTCAGCAACCACATGGTGGCTCACAACCACCTGTAATGAGATCTGGTGCCCTCTTCTGGCCTGCAGGTACACATGCAGGCAGAACACTGTATACATAATATACAGTGGAAGTTAAAACCAGATCTGCTTAGGATTTTGAAGCCGACTAATCTTCAGTCTGACAATGCATCTCCACCTTTGGTGTCTGGGGACAGAATCCAGAATGGTCGAGTGGTGTTGACAATGTAGTTAACTCTCCAAGCTTTTTGTTTGTTTGTTTTTTGAGACAGAGTCTCTATTAGGAAGCTCTGGCTGTTTTGAAATACATTGTGTAGAGCAGGCTTACCTTGAACTTACAGAGATTCACCTTCCTCTGCTTCCTGAGTACTGGGGTAAAGACATATAAAAACCGGGCTCTCCAGTTTTCTATAGAGGAAAAAGACGGGGGCAGGGGGAAGGGGGGAAGGGCAGTACAGGGGTAAATACAGTCAGTGTACTATATGATTGTACAAAAACGTCAGAGCGAAACGCCTTCTTTTGGGCAGTTAAGATGCCCTGTGCAAATGGGGAGGAAAGAAGGCAGGTAAACAAATGCCAGTACATTATTTAGCAACGGTGAGGGATGGACCCAGTCCTCTGGAATGCTGGGGCAGAGGGCTGCTTCTGAGCCCTCCCTGCCTGAAAGCAGATTCAGTGGCAGCCTTCGCTACTGCACCTCTCTGGGGATATCCTGGCCAGTCTATACCTGTTGCTGGCTTTAGTTTGTCCGACAACTTTTAGTTGTCTCCTGACTCTCTCCCCTAGATCACGTCTCCTCAATCAGCTCTGAGGAATCCCCTTGTCCAGGGCAGGGGTGAGCTCCTCACTGAAGCAGAGTCCTTTTGATAAGATTTCAGGTTTGCACCTTGTCATGGAGCTTGTCATCCTGTGAGCAGGAAGGATAGGGACGTGGGTGTGGGCAGATGTGTGGCACAATGAAAAACTCCAGTTCCAGCTGTGCGCCTTAGGGAGGGGAGGCCTTAGGGCCCTGACTTGCTGACTTATAAAGCCAAGATTTGCCCTCACAGTCTCACAGGCCCTTTGCATCTCCATCCTCTGCAGATACCATGTAAGGGTTTAATCAGTATAAGGGAAGGTAGCCAGATGTCGTGGAGCACACCAGAAATCCCAGGTTCTCCAAAGGCTATGGCAGGGCCATCATGAGCCAGCCTAGGCTCTAGAGCAAGACTCAGTCACCAAAACAAAACCCAAAGAAACAGAAACAAACTAAAACCAGCACTCCAGCCCCGCATGAAAAAACAAAAAGCAAAAGCCAAAGACAACAACAAAATAATGTAGAAAGTTCACAGGCTTGGCAGGAATGCCTATTTGTTTTGTTACTGATGTCAAGATAAGCAGGTCTAGGTTGAACAGGGCATGCTGCCATGCCCACAGTCCTGGCTATTTTAAAGGATGAACTCTGATTTACGTCAAGTTGTGATAAACCGAGAGGGTATAGTGTCATCTGCTGCAAGTGATTCTGGGTCCGCGTTCACTGGCTGCTGACATTTGGGCCAGGCTTGTGGGCACAGGAAAGTGCTTGGCAAGGAAGCAGCAGGGAGCTGAGGGGACTGGCAGCCTCGATCCACCCTCTCTGAGCGCCAGGGGGAGAAGCAGAGGCAGGGTAGGAGCTATGACGCCAGGTGGGGGCAGTAGGCTGGTCATTGAGAGAAGGAGGATCCCAAGGATGCTGCCAATAGCCTCGGGGCGACTTGTAGGGTATTTTTCTAAAGCTCTAGCCCCTCACATATGATGGGAGAGTAGGGGGCAGCACTGAGCGTCCTCTTCTCTGTAGATGAGGAAGCTGCCTCCTTTTCCACTTGGGTGCGAGCTGCTCCATTCCCTTATTGACCCACTGCCAGACCCTGGGCGCCTGAGATCACAATGGTTTCCCTGTGGATACCCCAAGCTTGTGACCTCCAGAGTCAATGTTAGTCAGGTGATTGTCACACCAGTCCTGTTCTATAAAGCTCTTTAAACAACTTGGACAATGGCAGGCCTGTCACTCAGTTGGCTTCCAGGCTTTGAAAGACACTCTTGTTCAGGAAGAGCCCCCCAGAAGGCCCGGGGCACAGAGAGGGTCACCCCTGCTTTATGCAGTCTGGCTGCTAGCCCACACTGGCAGCCGCCACTGGGTGTGTGGCTGACTTGCTGAGAGGCTCCGGATGAGCCAAATGGCACAGTCCTTGAAGCCTATCCAGATTCAAGTTGATGTGGTACTGTTGCGGGGAGGAGGGTGACCCTGCCCTCTAATTTCTGAAGGCTGATAGCGGGTTCCTGGGGGAGGAAAAAAGCCAGGGCTGAAAGGGTCCCGTTGTTAGCACCTCAGCATTTCCTCAGCAGCACAGAAGCCTTGTCCTAACCATAGCTCAGCAAGCTGCAGATCACAGCAGAGATGCAGCCCTTGCCCCTGCTCTCCCCCTCCCTACAGGAAAGGGGAGGAGGATCCTGGTGGAGTGGCCCAGCTCAGGTACTGGGCAGGTCGGGAAATGTTGACATTCCTTATCTGTGTTTTGGTGTCAAACATTGTAGGCAACACTACATTGATCTCCACGTTTAACCCTACATAGTGGACACTTCTGGGAGCAGGTACCCACACTTCAGGGTGTGGAAAGGGGGTACAGGGAGGTGATGTCCAAGGCCACATAGCCAGCAAGGGACAGGCTGGAGCTAGGTCTGTCCAGCTTCACTTGGATTCCTCCACCTTTACAGGGCTCTAGGACCTTCTTGGAATACCCTGGCTCTCTGTCCTCCAGACCTGGGTCCTGTCATTGGGGCACAAGGGGTCAGAGTAGGAACACAGTCACTTCCTGCTTCTTATTCTCCCCCAGAGCGTGGGACCCTGGTGTGCCTGGGTTCCTGTCTGTTCAGTCATGATCTATGAGATTGGGAAAGCGACCTCAGGATCCTGGCTACATCTCAGCCACCTTGACAAGTGGTTCAATCTTGAGCCCAATGCTCCCATGAAGTGAGGAACACTCACCCAGGCAGGATGACAGTCACCTCCCTGTGCTGCCCACCCCACCCTCAAATCCTAGTGTGTGATTTTCTCTAATTCTCTTCTCATTCCCCATATTGGCCTCATTCTCTGGGAATATGCTAACAGACGGTGTGCATTATGGTCCCAGAACATACCCACTGGAGTCTGTAGCTATTACCTTGTAAGGTGAAAAGGGGCTTTACAGCTGTGATTAAATTCAGGGTCTTAAGATGAAGACATTATCCTGAATTATCTGGTGGGGCACACATGTCCTGATGCTAGGAGAAGCAGCACACAGAGTGAAGAATGAGCCATGGACTGGACAGCAGCAGTCACAAGCCAAGAATACTAGCAGCCACCAGAGCTTGAAGAGTCAAAAACAGACTCTCTCCAGAGCCTATAGACAGAGGAGAGGCTGTGACCCCTTGGCTGTACCCAGCAGCGCTGTTGGTCAACACCTAACCCACGGAGCTAGGAGAGAATACATGTCTGGGGTTGATATAAAGACATTGTGTTAGAGCATGCATGCCTTAGTGAGGGTTTCTGTTGCTGTGATAAAATATTATGACCATAAGCAACTTGGGGAGGAAAGGGCTTATTTCTTACAATTCTCAGGCCACGGTCCATCACGAGGGAAGTCAGGGCAGGAACTCAAAGCAGAAATCTAGAGGTGGGATTTGAAACAGGCCATGGAGGAATGCAGCTTACTAGCTTGCTCTTCAAGGCTTGCTCAGCTTGTTTTCTTAAAACACTCAGGACTGCCTGCCCAGAAGTATTTGCACCACCCACAGTAAGCTGGGCCCTTGCACTTCAATAATTAATAAAAACAAACAAACAAACAGCAAACAAACCCAATAGGCTAGTCCACAGGCCAGTCTGGTAGGGCCATTTTCTCAACTGAGGGTCCTTCTTCCCAAACGACTCTCAGCTTGTGTCAAGTTGACATAAAACTAGGCAGCACAATGCACACAAACGTCATGATGTTAATCATTTTGTAGGGTTTGGTGGCATTGAGTACATGCTGTTGTACTGATACTAGTGCTATTCATCTTTAGACTTCTCTCACCATCCCCAAATTAAGCTCTGTACGCACTGACGAAGAATTCCACCCTTCCTCTAGCTCTGGTAAACTCTGGGCTACTTTCTCTTTCAACCCTGGCTACTCCAGTACCTCACAGAACTGGAATAATTCAATATTTGTCCCTTTGTGTCTAAGTTATTTCATTTATTATGATTTTAATGTCCACAAGGTTTGCTCATGCCACAACATACATCAAAATTTCCCTCCTTTTAAAGTCTTAATTCTCTCTCTCTCTCTCTCTCTCTCTCTCTCTCTCTCTCTCTATATATATATATATATATATATATATATATATATATATATATATATACACACACACACTACACTTTGTTTATCCATTCATCTTTTGATGGGTATTAAGCCTGCATACACCTTTTGGCCAACGTAAATAATGCAGGAAATTTTTGGTAATTTGTTCCAGAAGCTGTAGAAACTAAGAGAGTTAGTAACCTGACCTGAGGCCTTCCTGAATTTTTCACCAGAGGTCATGTAGGAGAGTAGTTTTTGCAGGGCACAGGCAGCTGACTCCTAGTTACAACTACCTCCAGGAGGTAGGGTGGGGTGAAGAGAGCAGCAGTCTATAAAAACACAAAATTCCTAAATTTTACATAGGTCTTAAAAATCAGATTGTGCCTGGCAGTGGCAGTGCCTTTAATCCCAGTACTTGGGAGGCAGAGGCAGGTGGATTTCTGTGAGTCTGAGGCCAGCCTGGTCTACAAACAAAGGGAGTTCCAAGACAGCCAGGGCTACACAGAGAAGAAATCTTGTCTCGAAAAACCAAAAAAGAAAAAAGAAAAAAAGAATCAGATTGTTTCCAGATCGGGCAGAGAAGCTGTGTTTTCAAGATGTGTAGATTTCCAATACATTAGAGCATAAGAAAGAGCGAGTTAACATTCCCACATGAAGTGTTCCCGTGATTTGGGATGTGGTACCTAACCTGAAGGATGGAGCTAAGACTTTCTCTGAGCTTTCAAACCACTCAGTGGAGTGGACAGATGGTTGAGGTTGAATGTATTGTTTTCTGTTGGTCCAGAAGAAGAACAGAACTTCTGCGTGGGAAACAAAATGACACCTCACCCACCCCACCCCACCCCCACCTCCCGCCACACACACACATGATGGTGAGATCCCCAGGCTTGAGGTGGATGCATGGAAAGTGCTAATGGAAAGAGCTAAATTGTGTGTGGAGATGAAGTTTTGTTGGATCAAGCAGGGGGAAGAGCTGAGCAGGCAGAAGACCAGAACAGCAAGAGTTGGCATGGTGTCTTGAGGGAGGCTGTGTGCAGCTTTGCCCTAAGGCACGGGATGGGGTATACGGACGACAGGGAAGGACGCTCCCAGGAAGCAGAGGCACCGACAGGCATAAATCTGCTCCTTTCCTTATACTACACTTGTTCCTGTCTCTGCAAACCCTGCAGCCAAATCTCTCTTTTGGCTCCTGAACAGAGGACTTTGCAGGAAAGAAGAACATTCCATAGAACATCTCAAGAAAGGGGAGTGTGGGGCTGAGTGCCGTGAGAAGCAGAAAACAAGGGAACCCCCTGACCTTGGAACTCCTGCAGTCAATGGAATGGCACTTTCCTCAGGGCCAAGACTGTTTTATTTGGTATTGCAGGAAAGGAAGGATGTAGACCCCGTGCAAGAATATTGTACATGGAGTGGTCTTGTCTATCTGGAGGAATGGGTCCATGAAGGATGCCAGGCATGTAGGCATCTGGAGCACTATTTCTAGGCTACCTAGCCCCACCCACATATGTCACTGAATTGAGTTTTCTGAGATCACAGCTGGAAAATCCTTGATGACAGTGTGTGTGTGTGTGTGTGTGTGTGTGTGTGTGTGTGCATGTAAAAGAGAAGGTTCATCAAATTATTCAGAGATTAACAAAAGGTATTCTGACAATAAAAGATACACACTTTGTGATATTTTTCCTACTTCCTCCCAGGCCAAATGCTCAAGAATATGGAATTTAAATAATTGTTTGAAGTCAAATCAATTTGAAGAGGGAGAGTTGGAGGTTTATAGACTCCCCTGGTTGGCAACGGGTTGCTGATTAATGACGCTGAAGTCTGTAATTATCCTGCTGTCAGGAGGCCGAGCATCCTCAATAAATCCAGGCTCATCTGCCTTCCCAAGGCTCCAGAGGGGAGTTTCTTGATTTATTTCCCAATTGGCCCGTAGTCTCTTTACTGTACCTTAGGGGATGCTCAACTACTTAATGGCTTGAGAGGTCAATTTTCATATTGCTTATATTGAGCAACCTAGAATGTGAATATCCTTGCCCATGACTGTGAGAACAGGAATTAGGCTTTCTTTCTTCTTGCCTTTGCTGTTCATTTCTCTTTCCCTAACTAACTGGTTTCATTAGAAACCCGGGTGTGGTAGATCAAAGCCAGCCTACCACCCTTCCACTCCTGAGTCCTGGCCCTTTGACATGTGTCCTCCCCTGGGAATATGGAGTTTGTTTCTCTGTCATTGGAATCTGAACCAGCCTTGCTATTGCAGCTGAGAGGATCTTGTGGAAGCGACTGTGTGCCACTTTTAAGGCTGGCCTTCAAGAGGCCTTTTATTTTTCCCCATCTGTGCAAGGACCCTGCCAGGCTTGGTTTCCAACGAATCAGCCCATTGGCTAATGAGGGGCACGTGGCCTCTCCCTCCCTAACCATCCCCCATCCCTAGAAGCAGAGCCTACAAGCCCTGAGCTCAGCATAGGCTGGAAGAACCACCCAGCAGAGCATGGCTTAAACCATGAATTGCTGAATGAATCATGCACTAAATCAATTACTGTCTCAAGTTTGGTTTTCACTCTGGTATTATTAGGGCAATAGAGAAACAGTGCTGGGTGAGGCATAGACCTGGCCCATGAGGAACTCACCGTCTGTTAGGGTGAACAGCCTGGTTTACATGTACTTCTAATGGGAAGTAACAAGAAGTTCTCATTGAACATCACCTGTACCCCTGTTGACAGGCATTTTATCTATATCACCTCACTTAAACTTTGCTGCAAGCCCGTGAAGCTGACCCTAGTATCACCCACTTTATACATGAGGGTGCTAATGGTGCTGCCTCTAACCTGCCCCTGACTTCTGCCAGCCCTGATGCCCCTCTATAACTCACAACACAATTAAAGAATTAGAGGGAGGGACATCTGACATTCAGGGGTAGCCGGGAAAGCCTCCCTAGGGCATGGCCAGTTGGAGGGACCAGCAACCTGAGTTCACAGGACACCAAGTCACTAGAGAATGGTGAGTGTGCTCAGGAACTGGAAAACACATGATAGTGATGGACTAGAATACCCATGGCTCACTTTGGGATGCAGGCCAAAGAAGACAGAACACAACTGGGGTTGGACAGTGGTGCATGGGACAGAACAAATTTTATTTACTTTGTACAACCAGAAACATTTCTGTGATGCAGTGTTCAGTGTTAGACTGTTGGGGAATTTCTGAATGCAATGGATGTAAAAATAAAACACACTCTCTTAATAGGAAATCGAGTCTTCCTGTTGCTTGTTTGTAATGTTCTTCTAATGTGTTTGGTTGTTTAACTCTTATATTGCATTTATATGCCTGTCTGTGTACACTCACGTGTTTCTGTGTCACTCTGTGTGTGTGTGTGTGTGTGTGTGTGTGTGTTCAGAGGACCTCTTGCAGAGTCTGTCCTCTCCTTCCACCATGAGGGTGTTGAGGGTCAAACCGAGTCAACCAGCTAGTCCAGCTTTCTTCTGAGGACTCAGCTGGATGAAGGGGGGCATGCTGGGATACCCACAGTTTTGGGTGACTCTTTACCCAGCTCTATTAGCGGAATCCTCTCTCTCTGCAAGTGTCCACATGGGGACACTGAGCCACCACCACGTGGGTCTCTCCATTTGCAGGACTCGGTTTAATCTGTGAGTTTCCTAAAGGAAGCAGCCAGGGCTGCTATGTTTATTGTTCCTCGCTGTGAGAGAGGTCAGAAGCAATAAAATCAGTGGGTGTGAGCACAGAACCGTGTCTGGGCACTTCGGTGTCTCCAGGAGTTAATTCCCAGCAGCACCGACACCACCACCACTGCTGTCCCAGTTTTGTGCATGAGCAATCAGACGGGAGGGGGCAGCCGCAGCCAAGGCCTCACAGCTGGGAAAGAATGGAGTGTGGCTTTGAACTGGACCATTTGGTTCTGGAGCCCGTGATCTTAAACTCTGCTCCAATAATCTGGTAATGAAACCAGGGAGACAATGACCCCGGGACAGGGGAGAGGGAGAGGGAGGAAGAATGGTTGGCTTTTGGTCAGCATCCTTCACCCCGTACTTTCGATGCGTCCGTGATTGTTTGGAGGGAACACGGAACAGAGAAGGTTCTGCCGTGACATTCCAGTTCCTTCCTCTTGGCTCCACCCAAGGACAGGCTGCACCAAGTGCCTGCTGCTTGGCTGTGCTCTGCCTAATGTTTCCCAAGTCAGCCTCCCAGGCTGCTCCAGGGGCCCAGGGTTCTCGTGCTGGTCCTGGACTGACCGCAGAGACCGACTGTTGCCTGGGCCTGCTGTTTTAGGACATGATGCGTGTTTTCCTGATGTTCCTTCCTATCAAATCTGCACTGTGTCCACATCTGATCCCTCAAGCCCATCTGGTCAAGCTGTAACAACGAATTCAAGATGAGAATAAACAACTGGCGCTGTTTTCCTCTTACAGGCTGTAGCTGGCTTTTATAGCTACAGGAGCAGGCAGGCCTGGAGGCTGGGGACGTGTTTCAGATCTCGAAGGCTCGGTGTCCTTGGTGTCAGGAGTTGCTAAAACAGAGTAACTAGTTGCAGGGCTATAGCATGAACCTTAAAAGTTTTTATTAATAAAATCAAACCTGAGGCCAAGTATTGGGGTGAGCACTGGAAGATCAGAGAGACAGAACAAGCCACAGCCAACCTCACCTGGCCAACTTCTCAGCTGGTCTTGTTTCCTCAGACTGGAAGCTTCTGTGTCCTCATATCCGAATGGCTCTCAGCTGAACTGCGCTGCTAGAAGCCTGAAAGCTTAACCAGCCAAATGCTTAACCAGCCAAATGCTTCTAGTTTCTGGTCCTCATGCCTTATATATCTTTCTGCCTTCTACCATCACTCCCTGGAATTAAAGGCTCGCTTTCTGGGATTAAAGGCGTGTGTCACCATGCCTGGCCGTTTCCAATGTGGCCTTGAACTCACAGAGATCCAGAGGGATTTCTACCTCTGGAGTGCTAGGATTAAAGGTGTGAGTGCCACCATTTTCTAGCCTTTGTATCTAATGGCTGTTCTGTCTCTGACCCCAGATAAGTTTATTAGGGTGCACAATATTTTGGGGAACACAATACCACCACACAGGGCCACATTGTTTTCATTTTCCTGCAAAGCCGAGTGGTTAGACCAGTGAAGGCATCCAGAAAATTCCTTGCCGTCTCTCCTCATCTCCCCACTCTAGGAAGAACTACCCACTCCTCTGAGTGTGTAGAGAAAAGGAAGGCTGAGGTAACCATGGAGGCAGATCAATAGCGTCTTTCAGACAATCTCTTTGGGACAAATGCTTCAGTTTTACAGTGTCATCCTGGGCCTCATT
The DNA here is from genome assembly GCF_007827085.1 of Peromyscus californicus insignis. Classification (NCBI taxonomy): domain Eukaryota; kingdom Metazoa; phylum Chordata; class Mammalia; order Rodentia; family Cricetidae; genus Peromyscus; species Peromyscus californicus. The sequence continues at coordinate 36,681,818 of NW_026294595.1, read as the reverse complement.
TTCTGTGGTGACCTTTTGCCCCCATACTGAACTGTCCTCCAAACAAGAGTGAGCGGTCATTTCCTCCTCCGATTGCCGAGGTGCACAAGCAGACACATCTCTATTGTACAGTTCTGGAGTGGGGGCATGCTGCTCTTTTCTTCCCAGTAAATCCACTTGCGGAGCTCCCAGCCACTTCCCCTCTTGACTTGCCCGGGGGCCTCCACAGTGGCTGAAGGGGAAGTGAGGCCAGGGAGTAATTTTGATCCTCATCCTGTATTTAGGACTCGAGCTTCCTTTCACCTCCCTGGAGGTCCTGTTCTGGAAAACAACAGTTGTTTTCCATGGGACAAAAGCTTCTGGGAAGCCGGAAGGCTATCCCAGCAGAGCCCCGTGTGGGGAAATGAGCAGGGGGTCATCTGCTAGAAGCACCCTTGGGTGGTTTGGGGCAGGGAGGATTTAGGATACAGATCCTGGAAGGCTGGCACCGAAGGTCAGGGCACTCACACTCCTGGCAGGACAGGGTTCCAGCCTGGCACCGTGAGAACTCAGGCAATATGATAAGCCTTTTTGATCAGTCTGGCTCTTGTAAGAATACTAATTTTGTTGGACCATGTCATTCACAAAATGGAGACAGTAGTACTTCCCCCTTTTATCTTGTAGGGTCATATATAATCTAATCTAATCTAATCTAATCTAATCTAAGATATGATATGATATATATTAAGATAAAGATTATAATATATCCATATATATTTAAGGTAAAGGTTTGGAAGTTTCTAGAGTCAATAAAATGCATAGAATTCCTGTTTCTCTCAGCCCTGCTGGGTATGCTCCATCAGGATTAAATGCCCACCCACCCCTTTCTGAAACGTAGTGAGATGCCAGTCTCCTTTCTTCCAGAGCCTGAGTCCTGAGCTAGTTCTCTGAATCAAGGAGCTTCATATTTCTGAGGTGGCTACTATGACAGGACATCATTAGAAGACCTAAAGAAGAATCTTCTGTTTGCTTTCATTTGGGAAATCCTGGATTAAAAAGCTGGGCACGTTCTTTACTCAGAGCATTAGCTATGAGGATTTTTTAGAGTTTGTCAGGGTGAGGACTGAATTCAGCCTTTCTGGGCACTGGAGATGTGGCTCTGCTCTGAAGATCCTATACTACTCTTGCAGAGAACCTGAGTTTGGGTCCTAGCAGCCATGTCAAGTGGTTCAGAATTGATTAGAACTCCAGCTCCAGGGGATTCGATGCCTTCTTCTGGACTCTGTGTGTACTACACTCACATGTGCACACAGACATACATATACACATTATTTAAAAAAAAAGATAGACGAATAAATTTTAGCCAGGTGTGGTGGCATATGCCTTTAATCCTAGCACTATGGAAGCAGAAGCTGACAGATCTTTATGAGTTCTAGGCCAGCTTAGTCTGCATAGTGAGTTTCAGGCCAGCCAGGGCTACACAGTGAGATCCTATCTTTTTTTTTTCTTTCAAATGTGGCTTTTCTGAAATATTTTTGTTCACAGAGGAATTTTTTTTTAATGGCACAACTGCTAAGATGTTTCAGAACAGTAGAACATTCTGGTGTTTATTTTTGTGTTTCCTGCTATACAAAAATATCTATAGTCTTTATTGATTTTGACTTAACAAGACTAAGTATGCTATTTTTATCAGCCTCATTAAAAGAATCTCCCAGTTGAAAACCATTCTCTTAGATTTCTACTTCAGGGAAGATGAAATAAAATATGCTTTTCCCCTAACCATCTCTCTAAATGCAATTTAAGCCCATGGACATTTGATCTGTTATGTAGCTACTTTCTCTGAATTGACACATCCCCTCCTAGCAGGAGGAAGGAGTTTGGAGAAACTCACTGAACTTAGGATGCTCAGGAAGCTCATAAAACTTACAAGACCCAGGAAGCTCAGAAAGTTACAGGACTGATGAGACCTTGCTATGAGGTGCTGTAGGCAGTAAGCCACTTCAGTGGGGCTGCCTGAAGTTGAACAGGAAGTTCCAGAGATGTCACTTTTATGAGTCATGAAGCATGATAGGATGGGTTTTTCTGTGAAGGAGTCCAAGAGTCTCTCATCTCCTATAAGTAACATCTCTCCCATGCTCTTGAATTTAACCCCAGTCATCTTACTGGGTTACCAAATAGACTTGGGCAGAATACTTTCTTTGGCCCCTTGAACCCTATTTGGGATGAATAGGCATCTTTCTTTCCACATCTCCTTAGGAAAAGTCCCACAATTATCTCATGTAGATGTAAGAAGACTCTGAACAGCAGAGACTGACTGAAGGCCAGACTTGAGGAGTGACATGGGATGGGCTCCCTGGGCTGTGCTTGTGCCTTACATATCCTAGACTAGATAGACACAGTGGCAAGTGAGAGCCAAACAGCCTCCACAGAGGCTTCTCTACTGCAGCCAACGGCCTGAGAAAGGGTATCCTCCTCACAGGCCGGGTCTTTTGAACAACAACAGCTTGACTCCAGCAGGACAGCACAGGAAAACTGTGACCCATTTGCCAGCAAAGGCCAACTGAAGAGTCCAGACCTGTGCCCTCACAAAGCCTAAAAGGACCCTAGTGTCTCCCCAGAGTGGTGCCAGAGAAGACCATACAGGGAGTGGGAGTGTTTGTCCTTGCTGTCTGGCAAAGGTACACTGTCACTCCAGAGTGTGAGTGGAAACTGCACAGGAAGTCTGGACTCTGACCCAACACAAGAGTGAAAATGTGTCCTCTGACCCTTTGCCTAGTGGACAGTTACCTCTCCTAGTGGTGATGAGAAGAATGAAGGGAAAATCAAGAAACTGAGAGAAAGGGAAATTGACAGAATTGATTGCAGGCAGATGTAGTCCCCAAACATGGCTAGAGGAAGCTTTCCACACAGAAAGGATCTCATTTTTTTAAAACAGAAGACATTTTGGAATATTAGGGAGGAAAGAATATATGGTTGAGAAAATGAAGATAATCGATTGCAACAGGCGTTGCCTTTCTTCATAGTTTTCTAAGCTATGATGCTTGAAGTAAAAACCACAACTGTTTAATATGATTCTAAATGTATATAGCAGAATCACTTAAAGCAATAATATTTTATAAGAGGTAGTTGTAAAGAAATGTAAAGGGGTACAATAGTTCTAAATTTTGTGTGTCCTAGCCGGGCGGTGGTGGCGCACGCCTTTAATCCTAGCACTCGGGAGGCAGAGCCAGGCGGATCTCTGTGAGTTCGAGGCCAGCCTGGTCTCCAAAGCGAGTTCCAGGAAAGGCGCAAAGCTACACAGAGAAACCCTGTCTCGAAAAACCAAAAAAAAAAAAAAAAAAAAAAAAAAAAAAAAAAAAAAAAAAAAAAAAAAAAAATTTTGTGTGTCCTGCTAAAATGGCACCAATAACCATCATAAATCATGTATATGTAACGCAATGCCTACAGTAACTGCTAAAATGCTATACCAAGACATAGACATACTGAAAACAATACATAAATGTTGTGGGATGTTCTGTATGGCAAATGTGTTGCTGATTAGTCAATAAATAAAACACTGATTGGCCATTGGCTAGGCAGGAAGTGTAGGGGGGACAAGGAGGAGAATAAAGCTGGGAAGTGGAAGGCTGAGTCAGAGAGACACTGCCAGCCGCCATGATGACAAACAGCATGTGAAGATGCTGGTAAGCCACGAGCCATGTGGCAAGGTATAGATTAATGGAAATGCATTAATTTAAGCTGTAAGAACAGTTAGCAAGAAGCCTGCCATGGTCATACAGTTTGTAACCAATTTAAGTCTCTGTGTTTACTTGGTCGGGTTTGAGCAGCTGTGGGACTGGCAGGTGAGAGAGATTTGTCCTGACTGTGGGCCAGGCAGGAAAACTCAAGCTACACATAAATCCTAGTGGAATTCTACAACATGTTCAAAGAATCCACTAGGAGGTGGGAAAAAAACCTGAGGGTCAATGAGATGGCTTAGCAGGGAAAGGTGCTTGCCACCAGGCCTGATGACCCAAACTTGTCCCTGAAGACCACATCGAAGGAGAGAATCAATTCCTGCAAACTGTCCTCTGATTTCCACACATGCATGATGGAATGTGCACACCCACACCCCTACCTGAACGAATAAATAAATAAAATGAAAAAAATTTTAAAGAAAAAAATTGAAAACATGAGAGAACACATAGAAAAGAAGAAATAAAATGGCAGATGAAGTCCTAGCATGGTAATAACTGTCAGTGATCTAAAATACCAAGGAAAAGGATTAGTGCATTAGTTACAGATGAGTGCATTGGGTGCTTTTCTGCTGCTGTGGTAAAACACCGTGACCAAAGACAGCTTGTAGAAGAAGGGTTTATTTTGACTTATAGTCCTGGAGGGAGAGAATCCATCATGGCAGGCACGGTGGCAGGGGCGGAAAGCCCAAGAGCTCACATCCTTAAAAGCAAGCAGAAAACAGAGAACTTTCCAGAAGCAGGACGAGGATGTATAGTCTCAAGCCCCACCCAGGGATTTATTTCCTCCAACAAGGCTACATCTCCTAAACCTATCCACATAGCTCTACCAGCTGAGAACCAAGTGTTCAAATACCTGTGCCTATGGGGGCATTTCTTATTCAAATCATCACAGCGAGTGAATAAAAGATATAAACACTGTATCCTGCCTGTCGAAACTTCTTTAAGTATTGTGATAAAGGCAACTTAAAAGTAAAAGAATAGAAACACTCTACTCCCACTAGGATGGCCATTGCACACACACACACACACACACACACACACACACACACACACACACACACACGCAATAGTCAACTGTAAGAAGAAATTTTGACCTGCTACAGCATAGCTGGGACTTAAATGAAACAAGCCAGTAATAAAAGGGCAAGTTCACTTACCCGAGGTGCCTACAGTAGTCAAACTCCTAGAAATGGAAAGTAGAGCTGTGGTTGCCAGGGCCTGGGGAGAGAAGCAAAGGGCAGCTGTTGTTTAATGGGTTCAGAGTTTCAATTTGGAAACATGTGAACGTTCTCCAGGAAGGTAGTTTGTGGCGATGGTCACACAGTGATGTGATCAAAGTGGCCAACAAGGAAGGAGAGAGAAAGTATGTATTATATGAACATGAACCAAGGGAAACTACAGGGACTCTATTAATAGGAAACAATGCAGATGTCAGAGAAAATAAAAGACCAGAGAAACACAAGGACAGTATAATGTGGCCAGTCTTCCAATACAACATGACCATTCTAATCGTGCATATACAACAGAGACACACAGACAGTAAAACCATTGCTGATGGAATAGAAATAGGAATGTCCACAGTTACAGGTGGAGACATCAACACCCCTCTCTCAGTAATTTCTTTAAATATCTAGAGAGAAAATTAGCTAGGATATAAGAGCAATATTAATCAACAGGTGGTAACCGACATATAGAAACCTCCCCTCAACGAGAGCAGATTTCACGCAGCTGCCCACAGGCCGTACACCAAAACAGACCATAGCCCAGGCTGAAACAAAACTTAACACATGCAAAAGAACAGAAACCATTCAGAGTGTGGCCACAGCAGAGTAAAATTAGAAATCAGCAGCAGAAAGGCAACTGAGGAACCTCAACATGTGGAAACTAAGCAAGGCATTTCAAAGTAACCCATGGGCCAAAGAAAAGGGCTTGAGGGAAAGACACATATCTCAAACGAAGAGAAATAATGTCTCAGTTACTTTTTCTATTGGTGTGATAAGGTACTGTGTCCAAAGCAACTTATAGGAGAAAGAGGTTTTTTTTGGGGTGGTGGGGGAGCTCACAGTTTCCAAGGATTAGAGTCCATGGCCATCACAGCAGGGAGAATGCACTGGAGAATGCAGTAGGTGAGAGTTTACATCTTGAGACATAAGCATGAGGGAGCCAGAGGAAGAGAAAGAGAGAGAGAGAGAGAGAGAGAGAGAGAGAGAGAGAGAGAGAGAGAGAGAGAGAGAGAGCTAACTGGGAATGGTGTGTGCTCTTGAAACCTCAAAGCCCTTTTCCAGTGATGCATCTCCTTCCACAGGTCACGTCTTCTAATTCTTCCCAAACAGTTCCACCAACTGGAGACCAAGAATGGGACTGTTCTCACTTAAACCACCACATATAGATAAAGCCATGTTGACAGGAGCTTTAGAACACTAAATACACACATTGGAAACAAAGATAAGGGGGCTGGCAAGATGACTCGGTGGATAAAGGCACCTAGTGTGCAAGCCTAGGGACCCGAGTTCAAGGAATTGAACTCGTATAAAGGTGGAAGGAGAGGACAGACTCCACGGAGTTGTCCTCTGGCCTCCACGTGTATGCCATAGGGCATGTCCCTCCTTAATAATTTGTTTTAGAAATAAATGAAGTCTTCAATTAATGGTCTTCACTGTTGTGGAGACACCTGAAGAATCTAGACAAGGAAAACAAGCAAACCAATGAAGACCCAAAGAAAACAAAAAGAAGGAAATAATCAAGTAACATCCGAAACTCATGAGATTAAAACATAAAAAAGATCCGGAAACATCACTGAAACAGAGCTGGTGTTTTAAAAGAGTAATAAAATTGACATTTTAAAAGCAACATTTACAAGGGCAGTTGAGATGGCTCAGTGGTTAGTAGCACTGGAGGCTCTTGCAGAGTACCCTGGTTTGGTTCCCAGCACCCCACAGGAGCTCACAAACACCTGTGACTCCAGTTCCAGGAGATCCGGCGCCCTCTTCTGGCTTCCGTGGGCCTCAGCCATGCACATGGTACACATACATACATGCAGGCGAACACTCATACACAAAGTTAAAAACAAATATTTTAAAAAGTAAAACAAGGAAAAACACAAGCTCAATATCAGGAATTTTGAAAAGGCGATCGCTTGGAGCCTGCAAGTGTCAGAAGGTTAATAAAGGATTGCATGACCAACTCTATGCATGTTTGACAGCATAAGGCAAAACAAACCACTTCTTTAAAAAAAAAATTCAAGCCACCATCATGCACCTAACAGAGTGTTTATAATCTGAATAGCCTTGTAATATTGAGGGACTTGAATTTATAGTCAGCCCTTCCCCCCTCCTCAAAAAAAAAAAGACATCTCCAGGTCCAGGTAATTTTGCTGGGAAAGTCTATCAGATATTTAAGGAATTATTAACACCAACTTTATACACTTTCTCTGCTAGAAAGCAAAGGGGAGAAGAAGTCTGGGCAATTCATTTTATGAAGTGGGCATTACTTTGATACCATGCTGTAAGGAGTCACACCCCTAACTGAATGCTTAACAGAAAAAATACTGACAGTACCAATGACGAGAGAGGGTGTAGAGAAATGAGGTCCCTCCTGGACTGCTGTGGGGAGCACAACATGGGAGAGCCACAGTGAAAAGCACTTTGGCAGCTTAAAGATACGCAAACACAGGGATGGAGAGACGACTCAGCAGTTGGGAGCATTGGCTGCCCTTCTAGAGGACCTGGGTTTAATTCGCAGCACCCACAGGGCAGCTCACAACTGTCTGTAATTCCAGTTCCAGTGGTTCTGATTCTCTCACACAGACATGCAGGCCAAGCACCAATGCACATAAAAATAAAAATTAAAAAAAATTACTTTAAAGATAATGTAAACATACAACTACCATCCAAGCCAGCAATTATACTTGTGTTTAACTCAGAGGGATGATAATTTACATCCAACTGTAACATATACATTCATAGCAGCTCTTTTGTAATGCCCTTCAAATTGGAAACAGTCCAGTGCATAATGGATGAATAATTAAAATGTGGTATATCTATATCATGGGGTACTATTCAGCAATCAAAAGGAACAAATGATTGATAAAAATGGCAACCTAGATTATCTTCAGACGATTAAGATAAGCAGGGAAAAGCAAGCCCCAGAAGTTATATCCTCAGGGACCTATTTATATGAAATGATATAATTATAGAAATAGATGATATACTAATGGATGCTTAGAATTAAAAGGGGGTGAGATTGGTACAGAATGGACAGCTTCAAAGAGCAGGTTGAGGTCACCCCACTGGTCAAGATACAAATTGTGTTGATGTCCTGGTGATGAGACTGTAGTATAACTTCATTATATTTTGTCATTGGGGAACTGGATAAAGGATATACGAGGTGTCTATCATTTCTCATAGCTACATTTAGGTCAATAGTTATTTCAGTATAAAAAAATCTAACCAAAGACATCTATTCTGAGTTGATCATCATATCATATATCCATGTATGAAAAACATCACCCCATAAATATGTACAACCATATGTATCAATTGAAAAAGAAATAAAACTTGAAATCATCCTACGTGGTTATTAGAAGACAGCAGATAAAATTAAAATTCTCCATCTGCTTGGCATGATTGGCACTCCCTCAGAGCTGGTGATTGTCTCCAAGGCAACTTGCAGTGAGATGCTGAGCATCCTAGGTGGCTTAGGAGAAGGGGCAGAGCATATAGAGGAGAATGGCCTTGAGGTTGACAACCTGGCTGTGAGTCTCAGTTCCTTGGTTACTCTTAATAGCTTGTGATCAGAGGAAGTTAATGTGCACTGTTGTGGTCACTGGTCAAGTGGAGATAACCACATCCTCCAAGATACCAGGAATCGCAGGTAACAGCTCCTACACAAACATCACCAGCCCTTAGTCTGGGAAGCACAGATTCAGGCCGTCTCCAGACTCTGGCATTGCTTGGACAGTGTGTATTTAGGAACCTCTGCAGCATAAAGTTAAAACAGTTATTAATGTAATGCAATGACCAGGTTCTAGCCTGCCACGGAGAAGAAGGGTGTCTTTCGAAATGACCCAAGTAGCTTTTTGGCAAGGTGATCCCAGGAAATCATGAAAATGTGGGTATCTCGGAAACCAGATCTCCTCCAGAAGAGGCAGATAAAGGGCTGATGCCGTCTGATGCCGTGTGTGTGTGTGTGTGTGTGTGTGTGTGTGTGTGTGTGTGTGTGTGTTGCTTTTTTGAGGTGGGGTCTTGCTCTGCACGCCAGGCTAGCCTTGAACTTACTACGTAAACCAAGTAAGCCTCACACTCACAGAAATCCTCCTGCGTCAGCCTTCCAAGAGCTGGGAGTAGGGGCATGTATCACCATACCCAGCTTTATTTTTAGTTTTTCCTTGGTGGTCAGAATTGAACTTAGGGGCTCACATGTTTGGCAATTGCACTATCATGGAGCCGTATCCCTATCCCTTGAATCATTTTTAAATGTCAACTGTACATGGCTGAGAAAATTAAGATACGCTAATTTAATAGAATATGAAAGATGTTTCAGAAGACTTTTAATGTTTATAAATGTTCTCTTAACTTAATGAATGAGAAATGCAGATTTTCGAAGAGTAAATTAATAAGCTTCATGTTTTGGGAGCAGTCTTAGCTTTACAGAGCATTGAATAGATGTACAAAGCATTCGTGTGCCCTTCTGCCCCACTACGCTGTCATGACATCCTTCATTACTGTCCACCGATGAACCATCAACAACACCTCTCTATCAACTAAAGTCCATGCTTCATAGCGGGGTCCTTCGTGCTGTTCCATGGGTTTTGACCACTGTGGACTGTCACATAGTCACTATTACAGCACTGTGAGGAATACCTTGGCTCTCAAAATCCCCTCAAGTTTCCAACTCATTTGGATAAGTATCTGGGCGTGTGATCACTGGATATCGGGGGAAGAATATGTTAGCTTTGTAAGAAACTGCCAAGCCATCTTCCAGACGGCCAGCACCATTTTCTTCTTCCACCAGTGGGGCACGAAGTTTCCTGTCGTTTATAACATTGGTGGCAGCTATTGGTCTTGGTTTGTTTGGCTCTTTTTTTTGGGGGTGGTGGTTTCCATTCTGATGGGTATGAAGTGCTATTTAACTGCAATTATCCTCCCATGCTAGCAGGGGAAATTCTGGAAAGTTAACCAGAGATTATGGCTGGGCAGGATTTTTCCAACTTGTTTTTGTTCTTGCTCTTATATGTATCCACGATAGTATTTATTGTACGTTTAGTTGTAAAGGGTTGTCTCCTGACCTTTGTTTTTTGACAGTTTGAACACGGTGTTCTTGAGTGCAATTTTTGGAATTCATTTGCTTAGTATTCTCTGAGCTTCCTGGACCCATGTTCATTGACATTAATTTTAGGAAATCCTATTACTTCTGCTTCTGCAGCTGCTGCTCTTCCTCCACCTTCTCCTCCCTCTCCTCCTCCATCTCCTCCTTCAATTCCTCCACCTCCTCCTCCACCTCCCTCTCTCCCTCTCTTTTTCCCTCCCCCCTCTTTCTTTAACTCATTATGTATTGTGGCTCCTCTCTTATTTTCCCTATAGTTCTTGTATATTCTGCTCAGGATTTTCTCGTTTTTACAGGCATATCATCAAGTTTATTACTTTTCCTTTAGCAGTGTTTATCAAAAGCGTTTTTATTCCTGTTACAGTCTTTTTTTTAATCTCTGGTCTTTCTATTTTATTCTTTAAACTTTCATCTGTCTGCTTACGTTATCTACCTAGCCCACGCCCGTGGAGAGCTTCTTCCCCAGGGGCTTTTGCTCTAGAATGATACTTTAGCTCTTCGGTCTGACTCAATGAGCTAGGCTACGCTGCTTCTTAGGTCTTCTTTAGCTGTCCCTTTTGCCCTTAGGATGTCTTGTGGATTTTTGGTTAAAAAGCTAGACACGAGGCACTTGATAGAAGAAATGTGAACCGAGTGATGAGATGGTGAGGTGTGAGGGGAGAATCATTCTACAAAAGGAGGGTGAGGTGTGAGGCAGAATCCTAATCCGAAAGTTAGTCTTGACCTTTTGATGAGCCAGTGCCCAGACACCTCACCCTCACCCCCCCACACTTTGGCGGGGCAGAACATGAGGAAGGGCCACGCCCATTAGATGTCTCATTTCTCCCTTGTGGAGCTAGAGTTGACTATTTTTCTTTGTCCCAGCAGGCCAGCCTCTGGGAAAGTCTGTTTTCTTGAAGGTGGGTCTTGCTAAGGGCAAAAACAGCTCTGTGCAGGGAGCATGAGGGATTTTGTCTGATCTTCATCATAAGATCCTAGCTAAACTCCTAGAGACAAGCCCCCAAAGCAAGGCGGTCTAGGAATCTAGGGGCCCCTGGAGTTTGCAATTAGCTTTGTCTGCCTTCAGGCTGCAACAATCGGAGACGGCAGCTAGCATCTTTACTGTAGAGACGGCTCCCCATCAAGCTTCTCTCGGATTTTACTGTAAGCTGTAATGCCTGGACCTGCTGTCCTGCCCTTCAGGACGAGGAATTGCTCATTTGTCCTCTTGATTCTGTGGCAGATCTGAGAAGAGCTGTTCATTCTGTTTTTCCAACTTTTTACCAGTTAGGATGGGGTAGCAGGGTCAAGTGGCAAAGCCATGAGAGGTACAAAGGACTGTTTGCGATGGCTGTGGACCTGCTATTTCTTCAGCTCTCTACTTCAGGCTACGTGACAAGCAAGTCACTATGACTTTCCTTCTGGACAGCTGCCACCAGGTGAACTGAACAGAAAACCTCCTAGGGGTGGGTATCTTGGAGGGGTGGGAGGATTTCTAAAGCCAGCAGCTACTAGGTGTCTTTCTCTCTGTCTCTCTCTCTTTTTTTTTTTTTGCTCAGGAAACCTGCTGTCAGCCTGGTTTCCACAAGGGACAGACTTGGGAACAAGCCCTTGTCCCTTGCAAACTCTTTCACTGTCAAGGAAGATATTTGCCATGAGCGTAAAAACAAAACAATCTCGAAAAGTGAAGCAAATGAGCAGTCTTGTGCCGGCTTGGGAAAAACATGCCTAGGGATGTTTTGACATGCTTAATCCTCCCGAGTTGCCGTGGCTCTTTTAACAGTACTTTAATTTCGTTTTCTTAAGAACACAGACTTGGAGAAAATTTAATTTAGACAAAGACTATCTAGGTGGTAACTCCGGATACACTGTGTTCAGGAGCAAGACAGATGGAGGCTGGGGATAAGGGCTGAGCTTCATACCCAACTGGCTCCCTGGCTGGTGTTGTCAAACCTTATAAGCCATGGTTTCTTGCTCTCTAACTTAGGGAGAATAGCAGCCACCTCCTTGGGCGACAGTGTATAAACGACATGATACAAGAAACGGAGGGCATGCAAGAGGATTAATTAAAGCTGCTACCGTCTAGTTTCTTGGCCTTCTCTGGGGCTGTTTTCTAACACGGAGATCCAAAGGGAGATGAGGGGAAGAGGAACAAGGAACTATAAGATGAAACTTTCTTTCCCCTTCACGGGTTCGGTTCTCCACTGCTGTCCGACAAACCGTCCCCCAGGCTGTGCTGCCAAACCATTCTGTGATGCCCACCAGTCAAGAATGAGAATGGGTTATGGTAGGTATGCCTGGTCCTTCCTCTGTGATGTTTGGACCACCAACTACAAGGCTTGGAGGCCAAGGGCAAAATTAACTGAAGGTTTCTCCACTCACACATCTTGGCCTTTGGGCTGAGATTGCTTGAATGAAGGGTGAGAGGCTTGCGGTCATTTCTCCCTCCCCACTCTCAACGGTCCTTCCGTTGGTCTCTCCACCATGATGACTTCGAGATGGTTGGTCTCCTAACGCCATGCCCCTGTGAACAGTGCAGAAGGCCACTTGTGAGTCAATATCATTTCTTGCGTTCTACTGACAGCATTCATACAAACTCACGGAGGTCCAAGGGAAGGAAATCTCATGTCTACCTTTCAGTGGGAGGTGTATATGAGCTTGTGGCCACGCTTTAAATGAAAACTACCACTGATGTCATCGTGGGGGTTCACATCTGGAAGCCTAACACTGAGGAGGCAGGAGGATGGCAAGTTTGAGGCCAGTCTGGGCTATATAACAAGATCACATCTCAGAATAACAGCCACCAACAAAGACTATGAAGAAAACAAAACATCACCACCAAAAATCCTGCCTCAGGTACCAGGGACTCCTGACAGACCCTGGCATTCCTCTTAGCTTTGTTTGTCATGCTCTTTATGAGGAGAAAGGCTCTGTGTAGAAGGAACATGGGAGGAAAGGCCTCAGCATCGGGAACATCAGCCACAGAGAGCCGGAAGGGGCGGGGTCACCCTTGTTGCTTTGGCTTCCTTGCTGAGCTGCTGGAGTCTTTGGGAGTTAGCCACCACTCCCAGCCAAAAGGTCATTTCTTCCTAAGGTGTGGTGGGCTGAAAATTCACACTCAACTTCAGAGGAGACCTTATTTGGTGTAGAATTTTCTTTTCTTTTGAACTATTTTGTACTTGTGTATCTGTGGTATAGGGTTTTTATAGATGTAATTAGTGGGAGAAATGAAATTATCCCTGATTTGTAGTTGTTACAAATCAGTCTTCACAGGAAGAGGTGAGAACCCAGGGGAAGGCCATGAAAATCAGCAGAGTAGTGGTGAGGCCACTTGCCTAGCATGTGGCAGGACCTGGGGTCTGTTCCCCATACTGTGCAAGGGACAGAAGCAGGTACTGATTTTTTTTTTTTTCGAGACAGGGTTTCTCTGTGTGGCTTTGGAGCCTGTCCTGGAACTCACTTGTAGACCAGGCTGGCCTTGAACTCACAGATAGCCGCCTGGCTCTGCCTCCCGAGTGCTGGGATTAAAGGCGTGTGCCACCACCGTCTGGCTAGGTTCTGATTTTTAATGCCATAAGCCAAGGAAAGCCTAGAGCCACTAAAAATTGTGAGAGGCAGGAAAGGGTCCTCTCCTAGATCCTTAATAGGACAGTGGCCTCGTGGCACTGCTGGCCTCTGCAGCTATGAGAAATAGACTCCTGCCTCAAGTCACCTAGCAGTTACGACAACCCTAGCAGCTGATGTGCTGGACACGTGGAAGAACTTCCTGACCGGACCTTCAGGTCCACTGAAGCATTAGAGGGAAGGTAGTCACCTTGGCCAGGTCACCATTGCTATTTGGGGCCCGCTAATATTTTGTGCCCGCTGGCCTGGCATGTAAGATGTTCAGCAATACCCCTGGCATCTTCTGTCTAGGTGCTGGTACCCTGCCACCCCAGATGTCACCCTAAGACAATATCTAGCTTTGTCAGATGTCCCCTAGGGAGGCAAAAGCAGCTCCCTGGTGGAGAGCCACTGCGGGAGACAGTCAGGCTGTGACCATGGAGACAAGTGGTCTGAAAAACTAGAAACAGAAAAACAATCACGCTTCTGCCTTTGAGGTTGCTGGCAGGCTGGTGGGTAAGGTAATAGACTGACGAGATGGTGTGTCGGTCGGCCCTTCTCCTGCAGATTGATTCTTCCCCTGTCCAGGACACTTTCTATAGCTCATCTCCAGAGGGACTACAGGCTAGTTCAGAGGAAGTGTGAGCAATCAGCAGAGGGTAACGAGCAGGTGGCAGAAGTCAGAGGCCTTTTGCTATGGCACTTGCAGCGGCTGGGCTGGGGGGACTTTGGAATTCAGTCCCTGTGGCTGTGGCTTCTGGGGCTGGGACAGGGAGTCTCATACCACAGGCCTCACCTGCCTCTTGAGGATGCCTGTGGAAGACAGGGAGACAGGGGAGAGGAGGGCTGAGCACAGAAGGAGAGGGGAGAGGGGGGCTGAGCACAGAAGGACAGGGGAGAGGGGGGCTGAGCACAGGGAGACAGGGGATAGGGGGGCTGAGCACAGGGAGACAGGGGAGAGGGGGGCTGAGCACAGGGAGACAGGGGAGAGGAGGGCTGAGCACAGGGAGACAGGGGAGAGGAGGGCTGAGCACAGGGAGATGGGGAGAGGGGAGCTGAGTACAGGGAGACAGGGGAGAGGAGGGCTGAGCACAGGGAGACAGGGGAGAGGAGGGCTGAGCACAGGTCTAACTCATAGTGCTTAGGAGGAAGAGTGTTTAAAACAGGTTTAACATACCCATTGATTTCTTTCTCCCTTTAATCTTTTTACTTTTTATTTTATTTTGTGTGCAGATGTGCAGAGGTCAGAGGACAGCTTGCAGCAGTCAATTCTGTCTTTCCATGATGTGGGCAGCAGGGACTGCGCTTAGGTGGTCAGGCGCTGTGGCTGGCACCTTTTCCTGAGCCATCTCACCGCCCCCTCCCCGTTCATCTTGACGTCATCATTCCTTTCCTAGGGAGGCGACACATTCATTAATTGTTCCGTGCAGCAGACTCTTTTATTAGTTGTGACAGGAGTCAGTGATGTGTAGCTACTGGAAACCAAGAGTGAATTCAGTGCCCACTAGACGCCATGGCTATGGCATGTAGAGGAGATTCCCCAAGGAGAAAGACGTGAGACACCTGGGAGAGCCACAGAAGTGACCGGATCAAGCTAACAGAGCTGTGTGTTTTGATTTATCTTGTGTCCTTGGTCCTTTGAGATGTGCATCTGTTTGGCAAGGGCTGACAGCACAAGCCCACCCCACCTCACTGCCTGGCAGTGCTCAGTGTACCTCAGCCATTCCTCAGGGTCCTGGTGGCCCCAGTGATGGTGAAGAGCCTCTCACTCTAGACTTTACAGTCCTGGCTTTAGTGCTGGGCCCATCATCTCACACACATACACAGGCACATTCGTAGTCTTCCCCCGCCTCCGTTTACTAAAAAACCCACAGGAGCTCAAGTCACACAGGACCTCGAGTCCTGAACAACTGCAACCTCAGCCAGCTCTGCTCAGGTCTGGGGAGAAGCTGCTCCACATCTGTTGCCATAGACTATTCAGATCCCTGGAAGTGAGACCAAGGACCATGACTGTGTCCAGGGCTGCGGCAGGAGAAAGGCAGTCATAAGAGGCTCAGCAAAGTTGAATCCTGCCATATCCAGAACAGGAATGCAGCAAGTTGTCGTAATGTAAAGGTTCAGACCCCAACTGCAGCAGGTTCCCATTCTGCACGTCTTGCTTTTCTTTGCATTTTTGGTTTTTATTGGCTAGGTCAGCTCTTTGTTCTGGAGTGACCATTAGCCCAGGGCAAGCACAGTTTTGGAAGGTGCTGGTGCAGGGAGCACCTCTCATGAGCTCAACTTGTGACTTGGTCATCCACGTTTTATGAGAAGAGAGATACCTAAAATAAAAATCTACCCTGCACTTGTCTTAATTTGGGGTCACTGTCTACTCACTTGGAAACCTCATTTGTATCTTTGGGGTCACCGTCTACTCACTTGAGAACCTCATTTGTATCTTTGGGGTCACTGTCTACTCACTTGAGAACCTCATTTCTATCTTTCATCTTCGCGCGTTCTCTGGACAGCATCCTGGGGGTTTCTTCAGAAATACCGCTCTCTTCACTAACTTTCCCTTTAGCCGACTTAGATGCCAACAGCATTCATCTTTATATCCAAGAAATCCATTTAGATATTTCATAAGCATGACTGGTCATTTCTAAAGCGGCCTACTCCATAACATGTTAAATACGTCTTTGGAATTTTACCTGATAGTGGCATCGGACACAGTTTTGTGTGTGGTTTCTCAGTCAGAGTTCTGCTGACTCTGCTCTGAGAGGCTTGTTCCCCTGTGCCTTTTCTAACTCAATCATGGAATTCATCTGTCTTTGAGAATCCTTTAAGTCTTGGATTAAAGGTGAGTCTTCCAAAAACTACACTTATATTTGTCTTTTTATCCAGATTGTTAAATCTCTGGTGTCATCTTATTTTTATTTAAAATTTGTTTACTTAATAAGCTTTTTAAAATGAAGTCATATTCCCTATATAAATATCAAATAGTGTTATCTAAGCAAAAATTACTTATCCAGATCTCAGTTTCTATATAAATCTCCAAATTGTAAAGGTCATATGTTTAGAAATTGTTGCTATTTAATTGATTACTGAACGCCTTAAAGTTTAAAAACTCTTTGATATATATCATATATATATAATCAGTAATTATCCATTCACTTCTTGTTATATTACTTCAAAATTGTATTTTAAATTGATACACAAAACATAAAAATCATATACATAAATGGTACCATGTATTTTTTTGATATATGTATAAATAATGTTTAAATTAAGTTAAACATGTTTTTCTCTCAAACATTTATATTCCTTTATAGTGAGAGTTTTCAAGATCATTCTAGTGGGGTTTTTTTTGAAAATTTTTTTTTAGGGTTTAAAGAATAAACCAAGGGCATGCAACTATAAATCCAGGTAGCTTCCCAGAGGAGGAAGGTGGAGGAGAGGAAGAGAGAAGGCCATGCTTTTTAAAGAGCCATGTGGAGAATGGGGGAAAAAAAGAGCGAGAAAGCCCAGAATGTCTATAGAAAGTAAGGCTTTTTTTTTTTCTAAAATAAAGAGACAAGAAGAAAAAGGAAAAATTACTCTTTACGTATTACCCCAGGCACATGATTGTGGCTCCTTAAGCAACCGCCTCTCTAGTGTGTTTTAACACACAGTGCATCATTGTTATCCATCCTCACCTACTCTCAGTCCACACTGGAACTTGTTCCCATCTACCTGTAACTTTAGACCCACTGGTGACCCTCTTCCCACCACCCACTCCCTACACCACCAGCCTTTAATAACCACCATGGTAACTTTCAACTTCTATGAAATGAGATAATTTTTTTCTTTTTTAGATTCCATGTGAGTGAGATCACATGGTTCTTGTCTTTCTGTGCCTAGTTTATTTCACTTAACATAATGATGTGGAGTTCCCACTAAGCTCTTATGAATGATGGGACTTCATTCTTTTAATGGCTGGATACTATTCCATTGTATAATACTACATATTCTTTATCCATTCAACAGTTGGTGGACACTTGTTTCTACTTCTTGGCTATTGTGACTAGTGCTGCGATGAACATGGGAGGGCAGATGTCTATAGCATACTGATTTCATTCCCTTCAGATACATATCCAGTAGTAGGATTGCAGAATCATACGGTATCCATTTTTAGTTTCCCAAGGAACTTTCAAATGTTTTCTATAACGGTTGCACTAATTTATATTCCCTCCAGCAATGTGCAAGAGTGCCCCTTTCTCCACACCTTCCCAGTACTTATCATCTTTGTTTTGTTCATAGGCATCCTCATTGGTATAAGGTGATAGTTCATTGTGGTTTTGATCAGTATTTCCCCAACGATTATAATAAATGCAGTAAATGTGATATATCTTCTCTTACTGTCTGTTTCTGTTTCTGTTCTGGCCACTCAAAAATGGCCAGTTAATTATTTTTATGCTATGAGATTTTGGAGTTCCTTATATATTCCAGAAATACACATCCCAAATATTTTCTCCCATCTGTGGGCTGTCTCCTACTCTGCTAATTGCTTCTTTTACTGTGCGAAAGCATTTTAGTGTGATGTGTTCATGTTTTCTGTTCATGCTTTCATTTCTTGTGCTTTGGGGGTCTTGCCCAAAGAACCCTTGCCCATTCCAGTGTCCTGAAGCATTCCCCATGCCTTTTCTTCTACTAATTTAATAGTTCTTAAGTGTAAGTCTTTAAGTTCAAGTTTGAGTTGAATTTTTGTAACTCCCTAGAGTCCAGTTTTATTCTTCTTCATATGGATCGTTAGCTTCTCCAGCAGTATTTATTTGTTGGAAAGACTGTTCTTTTTCAATGAGTGTTCTTATCACCCTTTTTGGCCATGGATATGTAGATTTACTTGTAGGCTTTTATTCCGTTTCATTGGTTTAGTGTGTTTTTATGATAATATTGGGCAGACTTGTTACAATTTTTAGTATGTTCTGAAGTCAGCTAGTATAATGCTTCTCCCATTGACTTTTTTTAATTCAAGATTTATTTATTTACTATTTATTTATTTGTGTATGTGCGGTCCCATGTAAGTTTTAGAGTTGTTTGTTTCTAGTTCTGTGAAGAATTCCATTGGTATTTCGGCATGAATTGCATTGAATATGTACATCTCTTTGGGTAGTGTGGTCATCTGGACAATGTTGATTCTTCCATCCATGAACATGGGTCATCTTTCTGTTGTTTTGTGTCTTGTTCAATTTCTTTCATCAGTGTTTTACACTTTTCCTGATAGAGAGCTTTGTACCATTTCTGTTAAATTTAGCCCTAATATTTTTTTTGCAGCTGTTGTGAGTGATATTGCTTTCTTGGTTTGTGTTTCAGAGAATTTATTGACACAGCAATGTTACTAATTTTGTATGTTGATTTTGGTCCTGAAACTTTGCTGGATTCCTGTATCAGTTCTAATATTCTTTGGTGGAGTTTTGTGGGTTTTCTACCTATTAACCCATGTCATCTGTGACAGACTGACTTCCTGTTTTTCAGTTTGAATGCTCTTGATCTCTTCCTCTTGCCTAGTTGCCCTGGTGAGGATTTCAGGGACCACGTTGAGTGAAAGTAGAGGAAGTGATCCTCCTTGTCTTCTAGAGCTAATCTCTCAGCTTTCCCCAATTCAGTATGACGTTAGCTGTTGGCCTGTTATGAATGGACTTCATACGGTGAAGTATATTCCTCCATACCTCATTTGTTCAGTATTTTTTCATCATAAAGGGATGTTGATTTTACCCAATATCTTTTCTGCATCTATTGAGATGAAACCATGGTTTTTGTCTTTCATTTCTGTTCATGTGTATTATGCTTATTGATTTGCATATATAGAAGCATCCTTCATCTCTAGGATGGATCTTATTGGGTCATGGCAAATATCTTTTCAATGTGTTAATGGTTTTGTTTGTGGATATTTTATGGTGGTTTTCTGGAGCTATGTTTATCAGGTCATTGGCCTGTATATTTCTTCTGTGTGTGTTTCTTCATCTTGTTTTTGACATGAGGGTCAGGTTATCCTCATAGAATAGGTTTGGGATAATTTCTTATTCTTATTAGATGGGAGGCTTTTATTAGAATTCATTACTTCTTGTTTATATTACTTTGTTACTTGTTGGTTTCTTTCAGTTCTTTCTATTTGTTCTTTTTTTTTTTTTTTTAAAGAGTCTCACACCATGTAACCAAGGTTGACCTTGAACTCACTATGTTGTATAAGCTGGCTTTGAACCCAACAGTCCTCTTGCCTCAGCCTCCCAAGTGCTAGGATTCCAGGCCTGAGCCACCACAGCTCGTCCAGGGTTTCTATTTCTTTATGATTCTGTTTGGAAAGGTGTATGTGTGTCTAGTTTACCCTTTCTAAGCATCTCTGATGATCCCAAGGGTTCCTGTGGTCAGCCATAACATCCCCCTCTGGCCTTCTGTCTCTGTTTCTTAGTTTAGACAAGATTTTTTTTTCTCTTTTATTTATATTTTTGGAGAGCCAGCTCTTCATTTTATTAATTTGGTTTTTCAGTTTTTGGGACAAAGTCTTGGTGTATATAGCTGAGAATTCATAACATTTCTCCTGTCTTAGCTTCCCAAATGCTGGGATTGCAGGCATGAGGCACTGGCTAGCTGATGGATTTTTTTTCCTTGCCACAATATCTTACTATGTAGCTCTGGCCAGCCTAAATTTTTTCTTTAGACTAGGCTGACCTTGAACTCATAGAGATCTGCCTTGTTACAGAATATTTGTTTATACTGTGTGAAGATACATAACTGTGATTTTTTTTTTCAAGGCAGGGTTTCTCTGTGTAGCTTTGGTGCCTGTCTTGGGTCTCACTCTGTAGACCAGGCTGGCCTTGAACTCAGAGAGATTGCCCAGCTCTGCCTCCTGAGTGCTGGGATTAAAGGTGTGTGCCACCACCATCCAGATGTGATGAGTTTAATAAAGAGCTGAATGGCCAATAGCTAGGCAGGACTTCTGGGCAGATTCTGCCAGCAGACTTGGAGCAAGTCAGATGTGCTGTGCTGAGGAGAGGGAACCGAGCCATGTGGCAGAACATAGATTAAAAAAATATGAGTTAATTAAATTATAAGAGCTATTTGAAAATAAGCCTAAGCCAAAGGCCAAGATTTCATAATTAATAGTAAGTCTCTGTGTCATTTGGGGGCTGGCAATCCAAACATAGTCTGGCAAGAAAGCTCGATACACTGCCTGATTAGGCATGTACCTCTATTGCATGCGTGTGCATGTGTGCGCGCGTGTGCATGAGAGAGAGAGAGAGAGAGAGAGAGAGAGAGAGAGAGAGAGAGAGAGAGAGAGAGAGAGAGTTTTGTTATGTTACGTAGTTGAGGCTGGCCTTGAACCTATAAACCTCACATCTCATCTTTCAAGTTCTAGAATTACAGGTGTGTACCATCATGGCTGGCATTTTGCATTATTATTTTGAATCTCCATTTAACTTATTTCTGCTGTGATCTTTATTTACTTTTCCTGCTGCTGATTTGGCGGTTAGCTTGTTTCTGGTTCTCTTAAGTTGCAGTGATTGTTTATTTGCGCTCTTTCCACTTTTGGATGTAAGCCCCGATCTCTGTTCTCTTCTCTCTTAGTGCCGTCTTTGCTGTACGCTATAGGGTTCAGGACATTGCATTTCTTTCATTGTTTTAAGAAATTAATCTTTTTATCAATTTTATAGGTATGGGTGTTTTGCCTGTGTGGATGTCTGTGCACCGTGTGTGGAGGCATTGGATTCGCTGCAGCTGGAGTTACAGACCATTGTGAGCTGCCATGTGGGTGCTGGGAATTGAACACAGGTCCTCTAGAAAAGCATTGCATTCTCTTAACCACTGCAGCATCTCTCCAGTCCACAAGAAAATTTGATTTTATGTTTTGTTCATCCTTTCCTTGACACACTCACTGTTCAAAAGCAAGTTGTTTCATTTCCATTTATTCATGATTTCCAAGGTTTTTCTCGCTCTTTTTCTGCCTTTTTTTTTTTTTTTTTTGCATTAGGGTCAGAAAGATATTTGGTGTGATTTCATTTTTTTAAAAAATAGGTTGAGTCTTGGTTTGTGGCCTGGAGAATGTTCCATGTTCTGATGAGGGGGAAAAATGTATCTGGCAGTTGTTGGATGGAATGTTCTTTAGATTTGGTGTAGGGAGCAGTTTAACCCTGCTGTTTGTCTGTTGGTTTTTATCTGGGTTATCTTTCCTGAAAGTGTCCTGTTAAAGCCCCTAACGATGAAAGTATCGGCGTCTGTTTCTCGCAGTTCTTACTAATGCTTTCTTTCTGTGTGGGGATGCTTTGATACTGGCTGCATAGCTCTTTAGAATTGCTATTCCACTTGCTGAATTTACTCTTTTGTCTCTGCAATGGCTTTCCTCGTTTCTTTGTATTACTTTGATTTGAAGTGTGTTTCCTCTTGTATACTTGGTGGAAGTATAGCTACTCCTGTTTTCTTGTGGGTTCCACGTGCGTGTAATTTATTATTCCAGCTTTCATTTTCAGTCTAGGTGTGTCCTTAGAGGTGAGATCATGTAACCAAGCTATATTAATAATGTAGATAGTCTTGTCCTTTTAACCTTTCAGTCATGATGTCGGGAAATTTCTCCCTCCCTCCCTCCTTCCTTCCTTATTTTTTTTTTAATTGATGGAGTCTTGCTGTGTGACCCAGGCTGGCCTCCAACTTTATACCACTCTTCTTGCTCAGGCCTCTGAGTGCTGATCACAGGTGGGGACCACTGTGTCTGACTTTCTCCTTCATTCTTTCTGAGGTGAGAATCTCATCCCTCTCTAGTGCTGTCTGAAGTTGCTCCTGAGATGTCCATGATCAGGCAATCGGGACACCCCGTATGCTTACTCTAGTCTCTTGAAGTCTTGGGGCTGCTCTCCGACTCTTCACTCTTTTGAGGTCATTTCAATTTTTCCACGAGTGTTCTTCATTCTATTCATTCATTTCCCTTTCCCTTTCTCCTGTTACTGTGTTTTCAAATAGCATGTCTTTGAGCTCACAGCTTCTTCTGTTTGATGCCTTTGACTACACTTAAACTTTCCTTGACAAAATGTTGCAGCTCATGAACATCTATTCCTTCTATTTTCATATCTTTGTTAAAATTCTCAATTACAGTGTTGAGACATTTCCCTGTGTTTTGCCGAAGCTCATCGAGTTACCTTAAAACAGTTGCTTTAATTTCTTTGGGAGTTTTCCCAGGGTCAATTTCTGGCTTCTTATTTTGAGTATTAGGGTTAAGTCCTAGTTTTCTGAAATTCCTGATGCTCCTGAAGGCTCTCCATGGGCTGTCACACAGCATTAAATAGTCAGGATTTATTCTGATCTTCACACTCTGACTTCATTTGGGTCTGTTTTTCCAGAATTTCTAGGTCTGGTGTTTAGGCTTCCTGAGCCAGTAGTCATGTCCACTATTTCACCTAGACTGCTAGGATGTACTGCTGACCTGCTATCACTGCTTCAGTACTAGAGGGCAAGCCAAGTGTATTCCATTAAAACACACAATTGATAGTAGGAGAGTGTTTAGGCATGGTGGACAATCCTAGTGCCCAGGGTGCTGATACAGTAGGAAGATACGTTTGAGGGCAGCCTGAGCTACATAGCAAGACCCTGCTCAAACCCTCTTCCCATGGTGGGAGAGAGAGAGACCTAGCAGAGTACCTAGGGAAGGCAGTTTGCTCCAAAAAGTCTCTTTCCAGCATCAGGATGGGCCAAGATGCTTCATTCACAGTTAATGGACTTATTGTTCAGCACTGTAGGACTCTGTCAGTCTCTGGGATGGATGGATAACTCTAGGCTTCTATGCTATGTCACATGCATGCTATGTTCAGCAGTGCTACCAAGCTGTCATATAGCCTGAACCAAGACTGACATAACGGAGGTGGTGGGGGGGATGCTAAGGATATCTGCTGTTGAGATAGACTCATGGTCTATTCCTCCACAAGCTGGAGTAGAAGTTGAGGAGACTGGGGCTGCATGCCATCACTTAGCACAGGAGCTGGTCCAGAGGTCTGGTTAGAATTGATGCAGCTGAAACTCAGGTCTGTCCCGCTAGCGTACCAGCCTCCACCAGATGCCAGGTTCTGGGAGGGACAGAGAATGTTCTCAGCCTTCCGGTTTAACTGGGTTGTGTTGGCTTACACATAAGTATTGGCCTGGGGAGAGGGAGTGTGGAGCTTTGTCCAGCACCAGGCTTCATTGTGGTGGGCCTGGAACTATGTTTCAATCTTAAGCCCGAACTTACTTCTCTTTGCCTTCTCCAAGTGAAAGGTGTTTCTCCCTGATCCAGGAGAGTGAAGATATGGGCATTTCTCTCCCCAGCCTTCTTTAGTACATTTTTCCCCCGGAGCTGAGGACCAAACCCAGGCGCTCTACCACTGAGCTAAATCCCTAACCCCATTAGTACATCTTTTTATTTTGTTATATTAAAAGCAGGCACTATGGTCTCTTGCCTGATTGATCTCCTGAGGTCTTACGGGGGTTTTTGATGTGTGAACAGCTGTGTTACCTGTGTCTTTGGGAGATTATCCCTGGAGGACCATACTCATCTACCATCTTTCTTGGTTCCTATTTTTGTTTCACAAGAAACCACCAGACTATCTTTAATTTATTTTTACATTTTTATATATTTTCTGTGTATGCTAGGGAGGGTGCGAGGAGAGAGAGGCATGCCACAGAACATATGCAGAGGTCAGCTTGTGGAAGTCAATTCTCTTCTTCTACCATGTGGTGCTAGGGATGCGCCTCAGGTTGCCAAGCTTGGTAGCAAGTGTTCTTGCCCACTGAATCATCTCACCAGCACCTAAACTAACTTTAAAACCACTGCAGCATTCTGCATTGACACCGGCAGTGAAGAGGCATTCCTGTTCCTCCACACCCTCATCAGCATTTGGTGTTGTCAGTGTGGTCTTGGCTACTCTAACAACTGTGTAGTACTATCTCTCTGTTTTTGTAATCTGAAATTTCCAGATGGCATATAATGTCTTCTTTCATACACTTGCCTACCATCTCTGTATCTTTTTTTTTTCCGGTGAGGTGTATGGAGATTTTGCCCATTTCAAAATCATTTAAATTATTGTTGAGTTTTAAGAATTCTTTTTGATAACTCTTCTTAATAAGTTGTGTTGTCTACAGATATTTCTCCCAGTCTGTGACTGGTCTTCTGTTCTTTTGGTACTATCTTTTGAAGAATACAAATTTTTAATTTTAGGTCAACACATGAGATGCACTAGCTTGGCAAATTCTCCAATTACTCACCGTACAGGGGATGAAACTGAGACTCAAGTGGGCCATATCCTGTGCCGCAGGCCACCCTGTTAGACACTGACTGAGTCAGGATCTGTGTTCTGCCTACTTAATTCCCAAAATCAAACCTCGCCTTCTCCATGTGAGAGGTATTTCCCTCTGTTCCAGGAGGGTGGAGACATGGGGAATTATCTCTCCAGCCTTCTCTGTTCCTGCTTTTCACTTTATTATACAAAAAGCAACTCCACAAACTTCAGCCTCACAGACAGAGTCTGACAGAGGGACCAGAGATCTAGCTATAACTATGGGATGAAGCAGGGTCCTTGGGAACTCCTTTTCTCTTCCTTTGGCCCAAGGGAGGAAATTTGCTTGCTGTGTGTGCGAGTTCACCTTGGGTCTCTCCACCCATGTTTGCTTCTCCAGACCCTTCCTTCAGTGGGTCTTAGGGAGCCGGCCCAGGGGAAGGGGCTCTGCATGGGGCAACTGGCAGCATATGGCTTTTACACTCAGCTCTGTTGTTTTCCTTTCCCTGGGTTCAGGCTCCCTTTTGTGTCTAGGCTTCAACCCTCCACGGGGCAAAGATGAAAGACTGTTTCATCTTTTCCTATGTGTGAAGAGGAACAAAAGATGAATCTTCTCGGCTGCCTCGTATCATGGAGCCATGGGAACCCTGCAGGAGAACAGAGCATGGATTATAGATAAAGCTTAAATCCATTTTTGCAGGAATTAGGCAGCTTACAAATGAAAGCAATATCTGTGTTTGGACAATGACTATCTTGGGGCCCAATGGCTTTAATGAAATTCTATAGATCAAAAATCTTTCGAATCCTCCGAGGCAAGAATGGACAAGCTGACCTCTGCTCTGCTGGATCCCAGGAACCACAGTGGACAGTGACTGGGAGGGGCAAGGGAGGAATGCTCCCTGGGGGTTGATGGGCAGGCTGACCTCACAAGAGGTGCAGCCCCATCGTGGGGAGTTTATTAGGCTCAGGAGCGGGGAGATACCTTTGCCTCTACTTCTCTTGTGTATGTGCAAAGAGGGAAGGAAGTGGGCCAGCAGTTCTTAAAGGGTAGGATAGGTCCCTGGGGTCCAGAGACCCTTTCAGGGAGTCTCCAAAGTCAAAACTATTACCCTCTTGCCATTTTCCATTTTTACTTTATTCTCTTAGGAGCACATAGTGGTGTTGTGTGGAGTCTTGTTTGGAAGGAATCTGGTGGAAGATCCACCTCAACTCCCCTCCCCTATCTCTTTCCCTTAACCCACCCCTTCAAAGCCCACCAAACACAGCTCCTCCCCCAGAGAGGCTCAAGACCACTCCCACAGGGTATGTAAGCGGCATCTCCGAAAACAGACATGTGTTTCTTCTGGTCTTGCATCCTAGTCTCCTCTCTGCAGGCCCTGGAATCGCCCCGGAGTGCTTTACCCATTAAACCTGGGCTTTCCAATTTGGTCTGATTCGTTTTGTTGCCATGGCGGAGAAGCCTTCAGGAGGCCTAAAACTTATCATCCATGACCTGTGATGTCACAATAGATAGCAGAAGTTGGAGAGAGAATCAGGCCAGACACGAATGAGATGCACAAAAAACAAACAAATCAAACCTTCTTACTGAATTTTAAATTACAGTTATTTTTTGTAAAATGGGTAGTTTACAGTGTCAGTTTATTACAGTGGTGATTTATATACCGGGTGTAGTTTTATAAAGGAATTTTTAAGTTTCAGAGTTTTAACTTTTCTTCCTTTCTCTCATGATTGCTTGGTTGAGAATCAAACCCAGTGCCTTGCATATGCGAGACAAACAGTTTCCTAGTGAGCTATGCTGCCAGTCCCAGAGTTTCTATGTCTAATATCATACATAGAAATACAGAGAACACTCATCCACAAGTATTCTCTGGAGCACTACTGAAGTTACCTCGCGTACGGCACACTCATGTCATTAGTGTCTCTGGGCTAGATTATGTATCCTCATTTGACTGCTACAGAATAAATGAATGGGTTCCGATTTTTAGTTAGACTATTTAAAATTTCAAATTTAGTCTAAGAATGTATATTTTAATTAAATTCATACACTTGCAAGTGAAAAAAGAACTCTCACTTATGAGTTGGGGAAATAACTTTTATGTACTCATATTTCAGAAGTATTGTATTTCTGAATCCGGTTTTTACTATATGTCTTCTTAAAGCCTTCAATGCGAACTTTAAGGCATTGTGAATCTCTGTAGGAAAGACACCACATTGCACTTTCTAGACTTATGTAGTCATAAGCCTTCTCTTAGGGATGTTGGATAGATCCAAGGGTGTAAGGAGCACACTTTGGGAAAATGCTGAACTTGGCAAAAGAATGAGCAGGTCTCCTGAGGCACCTGCCACTGATTAGTATCCAGAGGTTTATAGAAAAGTCTTGGTAGTTACTTTTCTATTGCTCTGACAAAGTCATGACCAAAGCAACTTATAGACGGAAGCACTTCATGTGGGGCTCATGGTTCCTGAGGGTTAGAGTGTCCATGACCATCATAGCGGCAGAGAACATGACAACAGGCAGGCATGATGCTGGAGCTGGAGCTGAGAGCTTATATATGATCCAAAAGCATGAGGCAGAGAGAGAGAGAGAGAGAGAGAGAGAGAGAGAGAGAGAGAGAGAGAGAGAGAGAGTTCACTAACTAGGAACGTTATAGGCTTTTGAGACCCTAAAGCCCACCCTCAGTGACACACCTCCTTCAACAAGGCCACACCTCCTAATCCTTTCTAAACAGTTCCACCAACTGGGGACCATGTATTCAGGTAGATGAACCTATGAGAGTTATTTTCATTTAAACCACCACAGCAAGGGACCAACAGGGCTGGTTGTACCCTGTAGTAGTCTGTGAATGTGTAGGTGTGATTTCAGTGGGGAGTGGTATAGACTAGGAAGCATCCACCCCAACCTGATGGTGAGTAGTGAAGCAGAGGGATAAGGGGGTAGAGAGTAGATTCTGAAGCTTTGAAGGGAGATGCAGACATGGAGGCTTTCTAGATTTGGTCAGAAGCGCAGGATCCTGGAGATGGTAGAGTAGAACTATTCATGAGACATCATGCTATAAGGGTTGGGAAGCTCTGTTTGACCTATTACCTTGGAGGAAACATCATTGGCAATCCCATCTTGGTCAGAAGAGCATGGAACATCATAAAGCTGCTGACAGGTCTCCTTGATCCTCCTTTCTGGTGCTTGCCAGGAGGCTGGTAGTTGCTAAACTGATATGTAACACCCTGACGCTCTGTCACTGGGGTAGGTTTTCTTAAATTCTCTTTGCTGGTCTTCTCACCTCTGAATGAAGTCAAGACAGCAGAATTTTCTTCTCAATTTTCTTCTCACCCTGCTGAGATAATCTATGTGAAGATCTTGTTTATTGTTTCTTGGGAGCCACTGGGCTAGAGGGGAACCCACTCCCTTGTGTTTTCTGCCCGTGTATAAGAACTGATAGGCTGATAGAAACGTGTACTGATAGGATGGCTGTGGGAAGCCCTCCCCTCTGATCCCTCTTGTGGACTCTGCTTGGTTGGGAAGTGTACTATCTAGTTTTATGTCAATTTGACACAAGCTATAGTCCTCAGAGAGAAGGGAACCTCAGTTGAGAAAATGCCTCTGTAATATTAGGCTGTTGGCAAATCTGTAGGGCATTTGTTTGTTTGTTTGTTTGTTTCGAGATAGGATTTCTCTGTGTAGTTTTGGTGCCTGTCATAGATCTTGCTCTGTAGACCATGCTGGCCTCGAACTCACAGAGATCCTCCTGGCTCTGCCTCCTGAGTGCTGGGATTAAAGGCGTGTGCCACCACTGCCCAGCTGGGCATTTTCTTAAGTAGTGATTGATGAGAGAGAGTCCAGTCTAATGTGAGTGAAGAACCCCTGAGCTGGTGGTCCTGGATTCTATAGAAGAGCAGACTGAGCAAGCCAGGAGGAGCACCCCTTCACAGCCTCTGCATCCACTCCTGCCTCTAGGTTCCTGCCCTGACTTTGATGATGAACAGTGATGTGGAAGTGTAAGCCAAATAAAGCCTTTCCTCCTCAAGTTGTTTTTGATCATGGTGTTTCATCATAGCAATAATAACCCTAACTAAGACAGAAGTTGGTACCAGGATCATGGGGTACTGCTGTGACAGGCCTGACCAGGTGTTTTTGGGAGGACTATGGAAGGACTTTGGAACTTTGGGCTGTGTGCTAATTTGAATGTAATTGACCCCCATAAGCTCATAGGGAGAGGCACTATTAGGAGGTGCGGCCTTGTTGAAGTAGGTGTGGCCTTGTTGGAGGAAGCGTGTCATTGTGGGGGTGGGCTTTGAGGTTTCCTATGCTCAAGCCACGCCCAGTGCCACAGTTCAGTTCCTGTTGTCTGCAGATCAAGATGTAGAACTCGTAAGTTCCTTCTCCAGCACCATGTCTGCCTGCATGCTGCCATGTCCTATCATGATGCTAACAGACTAAATCCCTGAAATCATAAGCCACAAAATTAAAATATTTCCCTTTATAAGAGTTGCCATGGTCATGGTGTCTTCAAAGCAATCAAAACCTTAACTTAGACAGACTGGAAAAGCCATTGAGTGTTCAAAGCTTCATGAGCTACTGTGAGAACTTGGAAGATTAGAGGATAGTGCTGAGAGCAGTGTAGATGATGGAGGCTTTCCTTGTGAAGTTTCAGAGGGAAGCAGAGACTATAGGGGCCATTTGATATTTCAGACTAGGAATCTGTGACTCTGGTCAGCTGAGGCTGAGGCATCAGATATAATTAACAAGATACCAGAACCACTGAAGTAAATTGTTACTTTTTCCGGGACAATGCATGCTGGTCAGCTGGAGCTGAGAAATTAGCAGCGATTAAGAAGAGACCAGCATCCACGAGGTGAACTCTGGAAAGTGTTTCTTCAGGGTCAGCACACAGAAGCTGTGTTCCAGAGGCCAGCAAGGTGATACCTCATGCTGGCAGCTGAACTTCATAGTGTGAGTCACCCAGGTGGTACTGGTTATGAAGGCCATGGAGAGCAGCTGGGGCTTGGCACTGTGTGGCAGGACTGGAGTTCCTGAAGAGTGCCCAGGAGCGGCTGTTGGTGAGGTGCAGCCCAGTTGCAGCAGATTTCAGCATTTTGGAGATTCGAGTACCAAGGGCTGACCACCAAGGACACCAGAAGCAGTGGAGTAGATCCAGCCTGAGCCTAGGAGACAATCTGTGTGGGTTGCAGAGGGCAGAGCTGAAGACTTGACCTTTGGAGGAGCCCATAGATGTGAGTGAAACTGAGTTATTTACACCGCTACAGTTTGGTTTACTTTGATTGGATTGTGACTGTGGCCTGGCTCTTCTGTCTTAGAATAAGAAAACGTTTAACTTATTTTAATTTTACAGGAGCCCATAGTTGAGAGACTCTGAACTTTTAAACACATTTTTGGTTTTAGAGATTTTTAGCATTTTAGAGACTTTGAACTTTTAAGAGTTTGAATTTTTTTTTTTTTTTTTTCGAGACAGGGTTTCTCTGTGTAGCTTTGGAGCCTGTCCTGGAACTCACTCTGTAGCCCAGGCTGGCCTCGAATTCACAGAGATCTGCCTGCCTCTGCCTCCCAAGTGCTGGGATTAAAGGCGTGTGCCACCACTGCCCGGCAAGAGTTTGAATTTTTAAAGTGTGTGGGACATTTAAAAGTTGGATTGTTTTTATACAGTGATGTTGATATTAAGGTGTGATTTGGGGCATGAACAACAAAGGAAAGGTTATTGCTTAACAGTTATGTATTTGCATGTCTGGTAGACAAGGGGTCAATTGTGCTGGATAGTTTTATGTCAAGTGGGCACAAGCTATAATCATTGGAGAGGAGGGAGCCTCAATTCAGAAAATGCCTCTATAAGATCAGCAAGCCTGTAGAGCATTTTCTTAATTAGTGATTGATGGGGAGGGGAGGGCCCAGCCCATCGTGGGTGGTTCCATCTTTGAGCAGGTGGTCCTAGGTTCTATAAAAAAGCAAGCTGAAGAAGCCGTGAGAGCAAACCCAGTAAGCGGTCCTCTTCCATGGCCTCTGCATCAGCTTCTGCTTCCAGATTCCTGCTCAGTTTGAGGCCCTGCCCTGCCTTTGCTTGGTGGACTGTGATTCAGGGTATGTAAGTCAAGCCCTTCCCTCCCCAAGTTGCTTTTGGTCACTGGGTTTCATCATGGCACTAATAACCCAAGACGGGAGGTCAGCTCAGACTCACAGAGTGGGTTCGCTGGTCTCAGAGTCCACTTGGGGTTGGGAAGACAGAAGTGGGAAATCCACTTTCATTCTCAGGCTCAGTCATTCTCCCCAGAGAGTTCTCTGGAAGCTTTGGCCCGTGTGTCCCTTGCGTCTAGATATTGTAGGAGACAGAGTTGAAGTGATTCTTTCTCACTTGGGTTTTTGAGGACTGTGACTCTCTTGTCAGTCAGGATGCACACACCCACAGGCTTTAATCCTTCAATTCTTTGACCCAGGTTAGCAAGGTGGGATTTTTCCTTAGTATGCGCTAGCCCCAAGGCACTGGAGGAGAACCTCCCCCTTCTTTCCCACTCCCAGGGAAGAAGTCTGCTTTCCCTTTAGATATCTAGTTTGGTCTGTGTGCGCTAAAGAGGCAGGCCACAGGTTTGAGTGTGCTGAGCTTTTTGAAGACTCAGGTACAGCCCTGTTCTCATCACATGGTGGGGGGTTGCAGAGGGGTCCATGTGTTGGAAGATGTGTTGACTTTCTTTGTTGTGAGATGGCTTGGGAAGGATAGCTTAAATCAGAGCAAAACTCAGGCTTCTATAGATACCAGGGTGAGCTGAACTCATGCAACCAAGACGTCCAGCTGAATGACTTGAAGATCCCACCTTAAGAGATGGGTGTCAAGTGCTCTGGACTTCACCTGGCCAGCTGAGCCCTTGAACTTCCCTCAGCTCATCAGCTGGTCTCTTCTGATGCTGGAATGTGATGTGTCCCCACAGTTTCATGCTGATGATGGTCCGCAGATGCTGGTTCTCTTTTGGGAGGCGTGACCAAGCTGGAGGAAGTAGGTCCCTGAGAGTGTGGCTTTGACTGTTATACCTGTCCCTGGTCCCACCCCCCACCCTCTGCATTCTGGTCACCATGAGGTGAAAGGCTTCCTCTGCCACATGTGTTTCACTCCCACAGTGTTTTTCCCAAGTGTATGGGCGTCAAGGACTGTGGGCTGGATCATGTGAAACCACAAGATAAAAGGAACACCCCCTCCTGATGTTGTTGAAGACATTTGTTTACGGCATCCAAACGCCTGTCTAGTACACCTCCATGGCCTTGGAAAAGCAGTGAAGAGTAAAAATGTCCGTGAAGAAGATAAGAAAGAGTGTCTACATCTTCCAGAATGTCTGTAACATCCGAAATTCCTCTTTGGTGAATGAGCTGTTGCCAGGGATGATCCTTTCCCGTAACAGCTAGGCAGGCTAACCACACTTCTCCCAGTTGAGGTTGACAGCCCCATTCCCAAGTGGACCTGCCTAGTCTCCTGCCCGGGTCAATGTCCCAGGTGAGCTGCTTCTGGAGGCCGGACGGGGGCAGTGGATTTGGACAGGGCAGAGAACTCTCTTTTAGAAAGAAGTCTTACGCTACAGATCTTACACAGGTCCTTTGCTGGTTTTCTTTTTAAAACTGTTGACATGAGTTAATATGATATTTTCCTAGTTAGCTTTACTAAGGCAATGTTCCAACTGGTTTGCATTCTTGAAGCCTCATTAGGTTGGGAAGCTAGAGGAGACTCCTGTCTGATACGAGGGGTGGCCAAGGGTTTAGGCTGGCATTGACTTAGAAAACACAGGGTCCAAAGGTGACACTCTTCAGCTTTCCCAGGGGAAGGCTCACTAGGCAGAAAGTTCAGACTTCAAACCTTGGTTGGTGTGACCCTGAGCCACCTGTTAGACATCTGAGGGCAACTTTCTCTTCTCTCAGAACCATGCTGGGATTTTTGTAAGTGGAATAATGTGGTTCGAGCCCATGACACAGTCCTTGACACCCGAGAGCCTAGAAAATGCTCAGTGAGGGGGTGTTGATATTTTTATTATGAGGAGACCAGCTGCCTGCCATTTATGTCGTCCTCACCCCTAAGCAGTGGCAGGAACCCGGTGTGGCTCCCTGCTGCCTCTCATTCTCTACCCTCCTCTTGAACTCAGTTTCCTGGGTTTCTCCTTCGTGCGGACCCTGCCAGGCTCACAGGTTCCTTAGCGCCTTTGCTTTAAATAAAACCAACGTTTAGTTCAAGTTTCCCTGTCTTCTCTGAGGCTGTCCTTACAGCTCACCCCAGACTTGGCAGTAGGTCAAGGCTTGCACAGTCTATGAGGCAAAGGTAAACTCATCAGCTTCCCAGCTCCCCACAATGTCTAGAATATTGTAGAAGGATTCACCAGAAACAGAACTGAAGTGACTCTCCTGGGTGGCTGAGGACACAGGAACACACAGTCTCAGGCTTTAGGTGGTTACTCATGAGGTTCGGCACTGGCCACACATGATCCACCAGTATTTTTTTTTGAAACAAGATCTCTGTATGTAGCCCTGGTTGTTCTGGAACTCAGTATGTAGATGAGGCTGGCCTGAAACTCATAGAAATCCACCTGCCTCTGTCTCTCAAGTGCTGGGATTAAAGACATGTGCCACCACACCCGGCTGTACCATTATTTTTATCGTTGCTGTGGAACCCTTGCTCAGATGATCTTTTATGGGCACGGGATGTGGAAGGTTCTACAGGATACAATGGATGAGGGGTCCAGGACCTTAACACCTGTGAGATTCTCCATGGTCGGAGACTGTATACCGCCATGAGGGTGGGGTTCCAAGCATGAATCTCTGATGGTTACTCATTTTCCTCCATTAATCTTTAAGCTATGAATTGCCTGGGGTTATTGCCTAAACTTGAGATTTTTAAAATCGTTTTGTTGTCTTTCATGTTTAGGAGAGATGGGTACAATGCCTTCTGCTCAACCATGAAATTGATACAACACAGGTTGGACCTTCCATTCATAGGAAAAGAGTAATAGCAGTACAGAAATCACCTCATTGTACCATTGGTAATCCTGGGCAGAGACTAAGAATACTTCTTCCTTCCATCCCTTATTTTCCTCACCAGTGGAACTGCTACATGAGTAGAACTGGCAAGGGGCCCAGGTAGAAAACTTTCCCTTATAGGTAGGGTGTCCGGTGAGATACATGGGTGGGGATTCCAGGGAAGTGATTTTTAAAGAGGCTGACTCACCTGGCAAACTTTACTTTTTCAATTTTTTCTACTTGACGCAGAATGTGTCTGTTTTAGTTGGAGTTCCAGAAGCCGGAAGGGAGACATGAGGGTAAAGGTACACGGGGATGGCAGGACAGAACTTTGATCTATGCAGACTTTGGTGGAGCCACCATATTAACTTTAGAATGCCTGGTCACCTCTGAATGTAGTGAAGACGAGATACAAAGGAGACACTTACAACTTGTCTTGTAGAACCAACTAGTTGTGTTAGCTTTCCGCCACCGTGGCATACCTGTGATAAACCAAGCTGAAATGAACAAAGAGGGTCTGGAGCGATGGCTCCAGAGGACCCATGTCTGGCAGCTCACAGCTGCCCATAATATTAGCTCTAGGGGATCTGATGCCCTCTTCTGTCCTCTGAAAGCACCAGCATACAGGTGGTGCGCGCGCACACACACACACACACACACACACACACACACACACACACACACACACTCACATATAAAAAATAAAATAAATATTTCTTTCTTGAAAAAGAAAGATTTATTTTGGTTTATAGTTTAAAGTTTTTTGCCCATGGTCAGTCGGCTCTGTTGTCTAGTTTCTGGTGGATTGGTGGCAACGCAGAGCATCTTGGGTGAGCGTATGGTAATGCAAACTCTTTACCTCATAGTGAACAAGAAGCAGAGAGAGAGGGGCTCTGGTCTCTCAACATCCCCTTCAAGGTCACTCCCTTAGTGACATAACTTCGGCCTACTCGGCTCTATATAGAGGTTTTACCACTTAGTAGGACTACAGGCTGGTGAGCAGGCTCTCCCCTCCGAGCCTTTGGGGAGCACTGAGGAGTTAAAACACAGCATTCTATCTTTGACCTCCAAAAGTGCATGCCTGTCTTGTCCCATTTCTGAGAGTTCCCAAAGTCTTAACTGTTTCAGTATTGTTGAAAATCCCAAGTCTCAATTTTCTCCTGAAACTCGGGGCAAATGAGCTGTGAGTGCCTATAAGAAATACTAGTAACATACTCAAATATACAAAGGCACCGGGTGGATCTTTGTTTCCACGTGGAAGGAATAGGAAGATAGAAAGATTAGGCTGATTGATGCAAGACCCAGCAAGGCCAGGCCCAGCCAGGCCAGGTCCAGCCAGGCCAGGCCCAGCAATGCAAGGCCAGGCAGGTCAAACATTAACTCCTGTAATAGTGTCTGGTGTCTGGGATACAGAGTGGCACGATATGAGTACCAAATGGTTTCCACAGGCCTGTCCTCACAACCCTCCTGACTGAAGCCTTTATGGCCTATTTCTTGGGCCCCTTTTCCTGGCCCAGGCTTCCCTGGTCAGATGGTCCACATTCCTGCTATCTCTCACTTCCAGAGGTCTCCAACGCAGCTGCTTTCACTTCAGGTTCAGACATTCCACGCTTGGGGTCTGCATGCAGCAGCAACTCTGAACCTGAGACTCAGGGCTTACTTAGCCTCCAAGTCCTTCCTTTGAAACCTAGTAAGCCTCTACTCCCCACAGCTCTTGTATTCTGCAAGCCTGTAGGATCAACATCATTGGCATGCCGCCTGAGTTTGCCACTCCAGTGAGCCACACAGCTGCAGTGCCTCCAGAGAAACCTGACGACTGAACATGGGGAAAATAAATCCCAAGGAAACTATCCAGGTAGCTCCATGCAGCAGGATGCTGCCGGGGTTTCGTTCAAGCTAATTCCCGAGCTGCCCTTAGGCATCTGTCCTGTTCTCTAAATGCAGAGTGTGGTACATCTTTCTCTTTTAACATCATGTTCCCGCTTCCACCCCCTCCTAGGTTGTTCACCCCCAAATTCCTGGTCCTTTTTCTTGAATTATTATTGATTATTGATATATATGTGAGTGAATAAGTATATGAATAACTTACTGAGTCTGTGTAGTGCTGCTTGTATGTATATATATGTATGTATGTGTATATATATGATGTATGTATATGTTTCTACAGCTGTCTACTTAGTATTAGCTAAGCTCAGGCTTATCCCTGAGGAAGATTCATTCTTTCTCTCTCTCTCAGCAGTCTTTGATGAAGAGCCTGTAACTCTTTGTCTAGGGGCAGAGCCCTGTGAGACTTTCCCCCATCTGCATTGGCTGGATCCCTTCCTGTTATCTCAGACTTTAGGGCCATCAAAATTCAATGCTCTCCATTCGTCCTCAGAAACCTGGGCACACCCGAACACTATCCTTCTCACTCCTGGAAAGGCGTATCAGCTCACTGGGATTGGTCTGGGACAGCCCCAGCCACTGAAGAATCCTAAAAAGAGACCCTAGAGGGCCTTCTTCCTCCCTGAAGTCCTTTTATTAGATTAGCACTGAGTGGGTATGGCAGCCTATCAAGGCACCGGGAGCCAAACACATTACATTTCATTGCCAGCAAACAAAGGCACATTTCAGGGGTGTTGCCTTCTGGGTAGTAAACAGTTACAAGAGATTTGTGTGGGGAGAATTGGATATTTCCCCTCTGATTTCAGAATAATACCTGTGACCCCGCATAAGCTGTGATTAATTTTATTTTCTGAGCCAATGCATCGGTCAACTCTGGAACGAGCTCTCCATCTATGAATAGAGAGCAAAAGAGTGCATCGTATCATTAAGTCTTTATCAAAATTCCCCTAACTGTTGGATGGGAGTTTAATAATGAAAAAGCTAGTTATGGCTTATGCAAACGATTATGACAGTACAGAATGTTTTTCAGTGATTTCAAGTTGGAATTAGGCAACGGCAATAGGCACAAACAGCCACTTAGGGGACACGCCAGCTGCTTCCAGAGAAGCTGCTGACATGAAAACAGGGGAAGGCACTAAAACAGACACAATTCAAGTCATCATTTGCTTGCTAAAAATTTCCTTTTTGTGTCTGCAGCCTTTGAGGAGGGTCCTGAGTGAGGGCATTCATAGTGTCAGCCAATCAGATCAAGCTGTCATGGGAATGAACAGCACTCTGCTGTCACAGGGTAAATCAAGATGGAGGTAAAACCAAGAGCTAGAGGGAGATGAAGAGGCCCAGGCTCTGCAGAGCTGTGTTCTCCAGGCTCTGAGGCCCAGTTCAGCTCTGGGCCTGCATCAACAAAGGGTAACTAAAAAGCTCTGTCTGTTGAAGCTGCTCTGGAATCCCCAAGCTCCTCTACCTCCCACGTCCTCTGAATTCCCTTTCCATTTGCACACCAATTAACAGTTCAGTTTGCTTCCTCCCCAACAAGGGTCTCCTTGACCAGAAGGAAAGCTCGCCCTTGGTTTCCAAGGACTTCACTGCTCTGTTTGCTTTCTGAGGACATCTCTCAGAAAGGGCTCTGCTCTCACACTCCTCCCCTGTGGTTGGGGGCACTCGGAGGCAGACGGGTGTTTATTTACACATCTCTTTGGATCATTAGGTAAAAGGGCTCCATGCTTCTCTCCTTTGGCAATGCTTTTAAACATAAGTCTGAGCCTTCTTAAATTACATTCTTGTCAACACACATAAATCTGTGCCATGGCAGCTTGTCCAAAAGCTGCCCCTATGGTGCTTTACACACACACATTTTCCAGAATTCTTTTTAAGTGTACCTTAGAAAGCAGCTGTTTTTTAAATGGGTTAGTGTACATAACAACAAAAAGATATTTTTTTTCTAGAAGCTTTGCATGAGAAACTAAGTGGCTACTTTGTTAAGGTTTGAAGTAAATTGCATTTTTCTTAACTCAGAAGAGACAAATAATTAAAACTTTAATTCATTGTCATTAAACCATGTCTCAGGCTATGTTATTTTTTTACTGACTATTGTTAATGTATTGGGGTAGCTTTATTAGCATATATTAATTATACATAACGACAGGTTTCACGATAATGTTTTCATACATGTACACACTTTGGATCATATTCATTCTTCATTCTTCTCCTTGTCCCTTCCACTTCAGCAGGTCCTTTCCCCACCCCCTCTCCCTTGTCCACTGAAGTTCTTTTGGGGTAACTACTGACATCATCTGATACACTGAAATGTAGCTCTGATGTGTATATTCTGAAGTCTTGCTGCACGTATGCACCTGGGTAACTGGCATCCCAATCAAGACTGAGAACATTTCCATCATCCCAGAGAGCTCTTGCCCATTCCTACCTCTGTGGACAACGTGGATCTCAACCCTATCGCCTTAAGGGAGTTTTTCCTGTTCTTGCATGGGAATCACTCGGCATGTTCGCGCTGCCAATCTCTTCCTCCTTTTGAACAACATGTTTTTTGGTATTTGTCCAGGTCATATTTGTGGCTCATTGTTTATTGTAGACTAATATTTTATGATAACAAATGTATGTTGCAATTTTTCCCACTCTTGGATAAAATTTGTGTTTATCCATTCTGCTGGTGGATAGTTGTGTTGCCTCCAGTTTTTGGCTATTAGGAATAATGTTACTATAAACAGTGCTACTCAAAATAAATTGAATAAATGAATGGCAATGGCCAAGTTTTCAAATGTTTTCCTCTGTAATCCAGTTTTATCATGGAAACAAAGCCACAATCTCAAGGAGGGACAAGAGTGTTGATTTAAGAGTATCACTGAGGCCTCATGATGCTAGGATCACACGGTGACAGATTTTGTTTCAATGGGCCTTTGTTAATAGACATGGCTCATAGAGTGAGTTCCCAGTCTAGCAGGAAGCATCATTCACAGTGGAGTGATCAGGATTCAACTTTCTCCCAGTGAGACTCATATGACATCATGGTGGACAAGATAGATTTGGGTACTTCTTACTTTTAATAGCTGTTCATTTAAAATATTTAATGTTGTTGTATGTATTGTGTGTACATGTGTGAACAGGTGTGCCACGGCAGGCATGTGGCAGTCAGAAATCCTTTCCTTCTACCTCCATGTGGGACTGAACTCAGGTTGTCCATTTGCCTGGCAAGCGCTTTATGTGCTGAACCAACCATCTTGCATGCCTTAAATATTCAATTTATGGTTACTTTTAACTTATGGATAATAATAGTTTCCTTTGGTAAATTTAAGGTAGTGATGAACAATGTCTAATAGACAGTATGTAGTTGGAATTCACAGGCCTGCATTTGCTACCAACATTTAGTTTGGACCACAGGGCTACACCTGCCTTGGTCACTTACTGGTGTGACCTTTAGTAATTTACTCGTTTGTTTCAGGGTTTATAATGTGGACTATCATACGCTGGCTATGAGGCTGAACTGACCATGTATGTGTAACCATCAGCACTTGGGGAATACTCAAAAACAGTATTTCTGAGCAAGAATCAGCAATCAGGTGGACAAACAATGGCCAGGGATTAATGATGGGGGTGCTGTGTGGTCATGATTTCCAATACTTAGGAGAAGCTTATGGTCTTCAAAGAATGTAACCTCAAACAAATGGGCATAGGCAAAAATATGCTCTAGGGGGCTAGAGAGATGGCCCAGCAGTTAAAAGCACTTGTTCTTGCAAAGGACCTGGATTCTGTTCCTATTATCCACATAATGGCTCCCAGCCACCTGTAACTCTAGTTCCAAGGCATGTAATGCCTTCTCCTTACCTCTGTAGGCATTAGGCACATTACTGGCACACATACATACATGCCGGCTAAATACACACATACACACACACACACACACACACACACACACACACACACACACACACACACGCACGCAGAAAAGTCTCATGGATTTCCAAGTTTAAGATAGTTTTCTGTGACAATACTCCACACTCACTGCTCTTTCCCAGGCAAACTCTATATCCTGACATCGAAGTCTTAATGCTTTGGCTGTAGGGCTGGACGGTGTCCAGGAAATGAACGGTCTGTGCATGTCTGCACTGCACACCTACCCAGCGAGCTTGTGAGCAAGGACTGAGGCTTGGTCCATACCATGTGTTCTGTTGGTCGTGGCCAGCTGGAACCTCACCTTGTGGAAGTTGCTCAGATGCCTCGAATGTGGAGTCAGGTGTAGAAGCCTTGGTCTAGATTTCTGAACTTGGCTCTGTTCAGGTCTTGTTCTCAGCTGACCCTGGCTCTGCAGAACCACACACCTCTTGCTGTGGGCTGATGCTATTTGGTAATATCAGGGCTGCAGCATGACTCAACAGTTTTAGTAGGTTGTGTTTATTCTCACTGCTGAATGGGGTTAGCCTATCTTTATGATCAATGATGCAGGTTTCTGCCTGCAATTTCTTTTTTCAAGCCACGAGTTAATAGATTTAAAGGCCTCAGATCTTCTGCCCAGTTCTCACCATGGCTCCAATGAGTTCTTCCCAACTGTGATCTGCATTAGTTGCAATATGGCCTTAAGTGCCAAAATAGTCACATAGTTGCTGTCAGTTATCTCTGGAGGCTCCAGGTTTTCCTACTCTTAGCAAACAGCCTTCACTTAAACCTAGATACCAAGGAACTGGGTTCAGGAACGTGAGATCAAATAGGCGTGATTTCCAAAATCTCTGTCAGTTTCTCAGGTACATCCAGTGACCTCTGTCATATAGAAGGCTGTTTCCTCTGTCCAGCCAGGGCACATGCAGCAGACAGCATGACTCTTAACAGCCATCTTAGATGTCCTTTGGAAAGCCTAAAGCTCAGAAAGGCTCACCATTCATTTGTAGACTTCAGCTATTTTCCTGCCTACACTTGGACCTGTTTTACTTTGAATCCTAACCTCGAGCTGTTTTCCACTCAGGAAAACACTGTTTCTTGGGTCTCTTTCTATAGTCACAATGCTGTAGAGTAGCATTGGAGCATGCCTACAGTGTCTGTGGGGATCCCCCAAGGCCATCTGTAATCCAACAAGTATTCAGCACAATAATTATTTAGAATTAGTGTTGGCTTATAACATTGATGCCAAGCAAACAAATGCCCAAGTGTCCATATGTAATGACTTAGTTCCAGAAAATGATGCTGTAAGTGGTCCTTGCCAATGAAGTATGGCCAGGATGCCAGATGTAACTTCCCTTAGGGGAAAAGAGAT
Organism: Peromyscus californicus insignis; assembly: GCF_007827085.1. Lineage (NCBI taxonomy): Eukaryota > Metazoa > Chordata > Mammalia > Rodentia > Cricetidae > Peromyscus > Peromyscus californicus. The sequence goes on along the minus strand of NW_026294595.1, from coordinate 36,640,832 downwards.
GTTAAATACACCTAGAAGGCTGAAACAAAGCAAAACCTGCTAAAACTGTAGAGTGTATCAAATTAAAACAAACAAAAACTCCAAGAAATACACAGACTAAGGTAAGTAAGTAAGGGAGCAGCCACATCTTCATTGTCCAGTGTGGCCCATCACAAAGGACTAAGTCTATTTTTCATATCCCACCCAGAAAAAGGGACCCAGAACACATTTTCCAGGATGAAATTTCCACATTTATTATTCTTCCATGTGCATAGAAAATGGCAGTGAAGTGTCCTGTGAAAGGCGGGATGAGCATGGCGCGGCTGTCACACTGAGGCCTGTGCTTCTGGTTCACTACGCACTGAGGACAGGATGCCAGAGTTTGTTGTCAACTGGAATAGTTCCCTGGGTTTCCCATTTGTGTTTCAGGCTGTCAGTTCCTCAAATCTCTTCTCAAACGACACACTGCATTACAAATGATGGCACTTAACCAATGTGGCATTTCCATATTTACACCAACAGAAGAAATTTTTACAAGACATAATAGCATACAATCTTGACATTTAGTAATAGCAATAAAACATGAAGGGCATCCATTTTATTATTTTTTTTTCTGTACAAACTATCTGAACATAACTTTATTCACATTAAAAAAATCATCTGTAATTTGATTTGACCTACACATACCCCATCTCATTTCACCCATTTCTCAAACCTCTCGACACATCACCCACACCTTCACCACTAGAATCTACATGTAATTAGACCTAACACCTACACAGAGCTCAGAAAGTCCTCTCCCAAGGGTTTCCTCACTTCCCTGAAAATTCCTCAAAAAGAAAAAACATACTCTTCACTCATTCCTTCCATTTCACTTTCACATTTCATCATCAAATCAGCAAGACGGACTTTTCACCTCAATCCAAGCAAAGTTAGAAAGATAGAGTTTCCAGGCAGGTGTCTTGATGCTACACCCAGGAGTCCGGGGACCCCGGGTACTGTTCGGCTCTGTAAGAAGGTCGTTTAGTGGAATAGAAGTCTACGTAATTTGTGGTTGATTTCAGTCCATACTGTGTTGAGTAATCAGTAGAAGCTGGAAAGTGAACTCGGTCATCAAAATAAGGGTCTTCATAGCTACGAGGAGACTGCAAGTACAATCTGTATGCATCCAAGGTCTTCCTGGAGGCGTCATCTTGATAGTACAGTTGTTGGTGCTGCTGGCAAGATGGAGAGGCAAATAAGCAAGAGCATTTTAAAACCACACATTTAAAGAACACTGATGTGGGCAAAGGGGAGAAGCTGTTTCAGGTGCACACCATGTTTACTCACAGTAGGGAGGATTTTCAATTATGTTTATAGGCAAGCTGGCTTTGTTTGCTCAAGTTCTGTCCTGAGGCCTCAGGAGAGCTTAGGCCCTCAGTGGGAGGTGGCATGGGATGTGGAGGAGCCTGTTAGATTCGGACCAAAAGAGGAAGCAGCTTTTGCACAGGAAAGTTAAGCTTATCATGGACAAACCCGAGTGCTGGGGATTTGATTTTAAATATTCAGATAACTGTAATTATAGGGTTGCATTTTAAAACATTTACTTCTTGATGAAGATTTGAATTCACCACTCAATTTTAAAAGACGTAATGTGGTTTGGTGAGTTCTGCTGTACAGTGTACTATTAGAGGATGAGAAATCTCAAGGCAGGAAGATAAAAAATTAGCAGAGACTTGGGAGCAAATACAATTCTGGAGGCAAGGACTTCCCCTGAAGTCCTCTGAAGAAGGCTAAGTGTCCCATGTGAGCATCCACACAGGGCGCCTGGTCCCCATTTCCTGTTGTGCTGTCTTAGCTTTGACCTCACCAGGATGCCCTCAAACGATCACAGCTCTTATGTGTGTGTGTGTCTTCCTGTTGCCCAAATCCCCCCAACTCAGTAAGATGTAAGAATTTCCCATCTAGGTATTGGCATCTGACTTAAACTCAGTCTAACATCTTGGTATTTCAGAGCTAAGAGTCTACGTGGCTAACTAACTCCTCTTTCAAAGGCAGTTAGATTTCTCTTGACTTCAAAAGAAATAGCATAAGCTGGGTGTGGCGGTGCAGGCCTGTAATCCTGCCTGCTCCTGAGACTGAAAAATGGAGGTTTGAGGTAGCTCAAAAGTTTGAGATCGGCAGGAACAACAGGAAGACCCAACCACAGAACAAAATCACCCCAAACTAGATTATTGAGGGAAATTCCTTTTTTCCTATTAAATAAAGATTATGGTATAGACGGGGGTCTTAGAACACCCTTATTTGGAAGGACACAATGTAGTCCTGGCTGGGAAACCCTTGTCTTGTGGTTGAAAGGGGTGCATGTGGCTGTATAGTCTTAGGGGACAGCTCGAGAAGGCCCTCCTGGAAGCAGAGTCCCCTCATAAATGGGCTGCAGCCTCAGAGATTTTAAACCATGGAGCCTGGATGAGGAGGAAGTCATGGTGACGAAGGATGAAGTGTCCAGACAGAACAGTGAGGGTGTGAGGTGTGCTCGCCAACTCTGCCTCACCCAAAGATGGAAGACTTGACTTTCTAGGTTAACGGAAAGGGGAAAAGTGGAGAGGGAATCTACTGGACAAAGAGCGTGCACCAGAGCTTTCTCGCATCCCCAGAGGCATGGAGCCTCAGAGCACTGAAGGAAACAATTATCTAACCATGCGCAGGTCTGAGGAGCAAAGCCCCTCGGGGGGAAGCTCCTTGGGTCTTGTTTGAGGCCCAGCTTTCACCAGTGGCCCCTTACTGCGTGACTGCTAACCAGCCTTCTGGACAAATGACATTGCAAATTCACCTGTAGCCGTCTATTTTGCTCTCTTGCTGGTGAGGAATAGGAACTGATGTAAATTGGTGAAGGTTTGCTGGAGCCTGTAAGAAAATAGTTTATTCAATTAAAACTAATGTTTATTACACTGGTCCACCAGGTTGTGTGGGTCCTGCCTTCCCTAGTGCCAGGGTAGGCAGAAGGGAAGCAGTCCAGACTCCCTGGATCTGGAGGGTACATCTCAGGCCTGGGAGACTAGCAATGAAAACAGGCCAAGTGTGTGTGGCACAAGAAGCTTGTGAATGCAGAGCCCATCCAGAGAGGGGCCGCCTCAAGCTCTGTTCAGTCTCGGGGGTTTCTGTAGTTGCCTTTGAGCAGTAGCATGGCTCCCTGTGCTGGGCTGAGGAACATCACTCTTCCAGGGCCCTGAGCCACAGTGTGGATCAGAGAGATGGGAAATGTAACATTAGAATGCACTTCGTGCCTTCACAGCAGCTGTGATTTAGAGCCCGGGGTCTGGAAAGGGCAGGCATAGGCATGTTCAGAGCAGCGAGCGACACAGAGGCACAGACTTGGGTCTGCCATGGTTAAGCATGTTGTAAATGGAAAAGCACTTGGTAATTCGGCAAGTGTCTTCAAGAGCCCAGAGCAGAACTCCTGATGACATCACTAGTTGCCTTTCTAGTACTGTTAAAACTAGCAAAGGTTTTAATTTTTTTAATAAGGAAAATAAGGCACACTCCGAGCAAATTAAGTTTATCGAAGCAAGCAAAGATAAAGGGTGCATGCTCAAGAGGCAGTCTTTCAAACGAAGCAGGCTGCTGCAGAGCCAGAGCCGCTGCGCTTCGGATTGTGTGCGTGCTCCCTTCCGCAGAGAGCCTGGTATTCGAAATGTAGCATCTGCAATCTTCTGAGCTATTAATTGCCATGGTAACAATACTTGATTAGTAAATAGTCCTGTGAAATCACAATTTCAAAGACAACAGTACAACTCAGACTCCTCCCCCAGCAGTAGTTAAGCTGCCATCAGCTTTAATTGATTTCTTTTTAATAAATAGGTATTTTCCCTTCCTCCCCCTCCCCGCCCCCCCTTTTATTTTGAGGGAAAAGTACTTTTTGTTTTTCAGTAGCTCATGACTTGTTCTGGAGTAGTTTTAATTTGCTAAATATTTGAGAATAGACCAATTACCTTTTGGGCTGGCAACTTTAAAATATTTTTATACACATCTTTCTGAATAGGATATAAAAGTACTAACACTATAATACTATTTTTGGTCTTAAAAATAATTACACTTGAGGAAAATTACAAGTTAGTCAACAATTCACTCAAACTCCTTTTCATGAAAACGTAAATGGACTGGATAGCTATTCGTGAGTTTGAGTTTAGAAATGGGCTGGTCTAGAGGATATATGCAGCTCCCGCAAAGCTACATTGGACGCTCGGTTCCGATGCATAAGGGACTCTTGTAGAGCAGGAGGGGACAGGGGCAAAGGGAAGGGCACCTGGGGCGGCCAGAAGCGGTCACTGGATCCAGCCTCTTTTTTATTCGTGGCCATCCCATCGCTATATTAGCTTGGCTTGTTGAAAATAAGCAGAAAAGGCAACCATCCTGGAAGTAGTCGAGAAGGGACAGGGGTATGGTTTGCTGCTGGGGGACCGTCTCAGTCTAAGCAGAGGCCAGTTTCCAGGATACTGGCTGAGCGCGCAGAAATGTGCTTCCTCCGGGTACTGCATCACACACCCCGCTGGGTCTTACCAGGGTACAGGCCTTTGTGTGTGGTGTCCCCTTGGCTATTGTAATACTGCATAGGTGGCTGGGTCCTATCGTATTCAGAGCGAGGGTCTCTGATTCCTAACAGTGCTGGTGAGGAAGAGGTGCTGCCAACTGAAGGGAGAGGCAAAGGAAGGAAGGAAGGGGGAAAGAGAGAAAGAAGTCAGACCGTCAGCTCCGGAAACCAAGTGCTCATTAGCATGCCACAGTCAAATCAGCTCTCAGAGCCGCTGAGGGTGAAGAGCAGCCAGACCCTGAGGACCACGAACACACCCTACATTCCCACACCAGCAAGGGTGACATCTGGGCACACCCCTGAGCTGCAGCCAGCAGCCAGCTGTAGAGGCCCAGAGTAGAGGGTGGCAGGCAGCAGTGTGACTCAGAGACTTGACCTACCCTTGGAAACCGAACGGAGTTAAGAGCCATGCAAGAGTTACATCTGCCTGATGATAACAGTTTAGGTGCTCATAAACTCCTATCAGCATTTATATACAGATATTTGGAACAGGTTTTATAGTCTATTGTGATTTTTGATCATTCAAAATATATCTGTCTGTGTCCAGAAGTGGCCAGCCTATAACATTTATAGTTCTCTTTATGGTGATCTAATGTCAGGAGATCATGTGACCCCTAGCCCAGATGACTTCTGATCCTAGCCTAGGCCACACATCTGATAATGACTAGCCATAAACTGAAAGGGTCCCCTTTTGGACATTTTTTTTTTTTTTTGGCCAGGTAGGAAGAATGAGGTGAGCATGCGCAGCCAGCCCTCTGGGCTACTTCTAGCAGGACAGGAGAGCCCAGCTTCCCTTTGGGATGACAGTACCAAGGCAGCGGCATGCCCGGAAGCAGATCCCTCCCCAGTGCTGAAGGACGATGATCAACCCTCAGACAGCTGACAGACAGGAGCGGCATACATTTTCCCTCTGAACAGAGTCCGGGGGCCACCGAGGGACTGGGGTGGGGGGCCACTAGTACTTCCGCTTGCATGTTTAGGAGGTCTGTCCACCTGGCGGAGCTATGTGCTCACCTGTTTAAAATGATTCTGAGCTTGCACACAAGCCCCCCTGTCTGGCAGCCAACTCTGCTGGCTTCCCTGACATCCCTATTCCTAAGTCCTCAGACACACTGAGCATTTTTTATAAGAAAACAGCATGAGGGTTTATTGGGGTGTCCAAAACAGACAAAGTTCTTGTTTAATGAAACAGCTCATAATTTTAAAGCAAGGCATATCTATCACACACAGTAGGAATAGATAATGTTTAAAACAAAACACAAAGCACCAAACCAAACAACAACAAACTCCCAGCACAACCACAGACATTCAATTATGTGGCTAGAGCCCCTGGGCATGGATATTAGTCTTTTTGTCCACATTTGTCCACATGAGCAATAGGACTGTCAGAAGCCATACAGCTGACTACAACAGATAATACATGTGCAGGAATGTGTGATTTAAAGCCGAATCAAGGTAAGAAGCATCATTTTTCCTGTTTCATTCAGTAAGAATTAAATCCACAGCCCTGGCTTGACTTGGCAGTCACAAGGTTCCTTTACATGTCATTTAGTGTGAAGCTCCAAGCATTCATTCCATTAAGCTCAACTCTGCCAACGGGTGGGCGGCACTGTGGCCAAGACCTTGGCTTAAAGTCCAAGGGACTTTCTAGAAAGCCACATTGCGAGGTGGGTGTGGGTGGGTGTGGGTCTGCAAAGCAGCCAGCGACATGCCGTGGCAAAGCTAGGAGCCTGTTCCTGAGATGTTTCACCAAAAACTCCGGTGAAGCAGCATCCAGGTGTGGGCATAGGCCGTGGGCTTTTTTTTTTTTTTTAATGCACTGCAGCTGATGTAAGCTGAATTCTCTTTATAAACGGAAGTAAGTGGCTATTAACAGTGCTGACGTGACAGGCTGAGTCAGCTCGTGCTCAGACCTCTTTCTCTCAGAACAATGCTCTGTCACACAAATGCCCACTGACCTGACTGAATGATGGGTGACATCTGTTGGTTGGTGGTGGACAGAGAAGGGTGTGATTTGAATCGGTCTCGCTCTAGCGTGGACACAGGTGTAATAAAATGGTTCTGATTCCACCCATCCTGCAGAGTTTAAAGAGAAAATGAACAGCAGCACGTCATTGCAGTAATTTTAGAAATGTGTGCTATGAGGGATGCTCATGGCGGCACCACTGTTCTCGGAGGTTTACCTTTTTGTAAATGCTCCGGAGGTCCCGATACTGCCATAATGTATTTAAGACCTGGGCTGCCGCCTTCACCACTTTCAGAGAGGACCTAGGGAGAGATGGTGGTTATGTGAGGATGGGTAGCATGGCCACTCACTCTGACACTCAGGCTGTACACCAGCAGCCACAGGAGCAGGACGCAGTGTGTGCAGACAGTGGAATCCCGAGAAAGGCGAGGGTGCCTTCTTACCTTTGCAGCACAGGGGGATCCCTTGAAAGCTGTTACTCACACCTCCAATTCCTCTCATCCTCTTAAACTCACAGCCTCCATATTATTGCCTCCAATGGTCAGGCCTCAACCTCACCCTCCCTGAATAAGTAGGGGCCTGATTCTTGCCTACCTTTCCTTCCACTTGGCCTCCGAGTCACTGCACGCTCCTGGAGACCCATGTTCTGGCTACTCCTTTCTGGGGTCCTCACCTCCCTGAGACCCGTCAATCTTTACTTCCATAAATAAGTCATTTAGATGCTGCTGACTCCCAAGTGTCATTTTGCAGCCTGAGTGTAGGCCCTGCACACCCAGCCTGCAGCTCTCCCACTGACCACACACTCACTGGATGTCTAATTCTCTCCCCAAGCATCCAAGTCCAGAGCAAATTCGTGGTGGTCCTCCTGCAGGCTTCCCTGCCTTGGTATGACCTCTGTGACAAAAACTTGGGAGTCAGTCACAGTACTACCCTTTCTTGCCACTTACTTATCCATCAGTAAATCCTGTTGTCTTTCAACCCCGCCAGAGATGCTGCCCTCTTCACCACTGGTCTTTAGTTTTTAGTCTGTGCGTGGGGGGAATGAGGTCATGCTGCTCTTTCCACAAGGCAACAGACGGCGTCCTTCCCCTGCTCACTGTGCCCCAGTGGCTCTGATTTCATTCAGAGGCTGACACAACTGACCCACAGGACAGGGATTGCTTCTTGGTCCTATTGCTCTTTGACTCTCCCCGTTTCTCTCACACTGGCTCTGGCTCATCACACTGGATTCTGCTGTTCTTCTCCCCTGACACAGCTTTCTTGAAGCCTCTCAGAAGCCTGCCCACAGGCTTCTGCCCCAGACAGCGGCCCTGCCCACCCTCTCCCTCCCTTCTCTAGGTCTATTCCCCACTGTCACCATGAGGCCTTCCCTGGTTTTGTCGTTTGCCCCTGTAGGCACCAACTACCGAGCTCTGCTGCTGTGACTCACTGGGCACCTCGTCTGCCTTGGCCCTGGGATGCTATTCTGTGATGTGCTCACTGCTGTAAGCCTGGGATCGAGAACAGCACCCCGACATGCAAATAGGTGACAAATACAGGGAAGAACCATGAGGAAGTGAAGTGCAGGGACACCAGCCACAACCTGATTTGGTTCAAGACTTTCTTCTTTCAAAAAGGACTTATTTATGTGTATGAGTGTTTTGCATGTATGTATGTGTACCATGTACATGTCTGGTTCCTCAGAGCCCAGAAGAGGGTGCTGGAGACCAAACCCAGGACCTCTACAAGAGCAGAGAGTGCTCTTAACTGAGACATCTCTGCAGCCCTGCCTGGTCCTAGACATTCTGCATCTTTGGCTTTCAACAGGAGGTTAGACTTACATACATATTTATGTGTATATTACACACACGGACCAACGCACACATTCATGCACACCTTGTCACTGGCTCAGCATCTCTACAAGGTGAAATTTCAAGAGTGCATAAGGTGATCATATGACCGTGTGTGTGTGTGTGTGTGTGTGTGTGTGTGTGTGTGTGTGTAGGCTGCAGAGGGAGCCAGAGGAATGGGATCTTAACTGCCTGAAAAGTTTCATTTTCTTAAAAGGAAAGGCAGGGTGTAGTGGCTTACTCTTGTAATCCTAGAACTCAGAAGACTAAGGCAGGAGGATTGCTATGAGTTTGAGACCAGCCTGGAACCATAGTGAGTTCAAGGCCAGCCTGGGTTACAGGGTGGAGCCTTATTTGAAAGTAAAAAATATCACAACAAACAAACAAACATATCATATGCATTTGTTACTAATGAAATTTTAAAAAATGCAAGAAATAAGAAGGCTGAAAGGCAATACTGTTTATGCTGACAGATGTGACTTCTAGTGGGTAAAGCTATGGTTTCCTGCATTATTCCTATATTTTAAGAATTCCTTCAGAGGTATCACCTGAAAGACTAGGTACGCTGTAATGTGAATCCTAGCACTGCCATCCAGCTAATTAATAAAGTGTCCCCCCACCCCACACACTCCTAGGGCCAAGCTTTCTTCTTGTTGTCAAGGATACAACAGCAGATAAAAGGACAAAGCCCCAGCCACTGCGGGAGCAAGGATGCTGGAGGAGGACTCCAATAACACACGAGGGAGTCAGTGCCCGAGAGAATGCAGAGGGGGTGGGGGGAGCGGGAGAGGGGGGAGCGGCTGCCGACCTACTGTCTGGAGAAGGTGCTGGAATTCCCACTTCCATTTGCTGACCTGACACGAAGACTAATTTAGTCACAGCTACAGCCCCATGACAAGAAACCTCTGTTTTCACTGATTCGTTCTGCCCACTTGGGCTGCCTCATCTGTTATTGTCACCCAGGAGCAAAGGCAGGAGTGTGACCAGGCCCGGAGCACACTCGTGCAGAGTGGCGGTTTCCATGCTTTCTGGGCACTCGGCAGCAGAATCCATCTCGCAAGCGAGGATGTAAAAAGACAGTCTTGCAGAGTAGGACTCAGGCTCGACAGAGCTCAAGGTGTGAACGAAATGCTGCCCCTGAGACTGTCCCCGCCCTGGTGCTTTTGGTTCTTCTAGGAGCTGACATGAACAAACATGGCTTTAGAGATGGCTGCAGCCTGGAGATCAGAATCTCTCTGAAGTTCCTATGCACAAGTCCTAACTCTCACTGTGCCAGTGCTGGGAGGTGTCACCAGGAAGAGTCTTCCATGTGAGAGGAGGTCACTCTATAAAACCAGGAAGGGGCTCGCACCAGACATCACTCTATTGATGCCTTGATCCTGGATTTCACAGGTGCCAGAAATTGTGGGAAATAAACTTCTATTGTTCATAAGCTCCCCAGTCCACAACATTTTGTTACAGTAGCCCTGAGTAGACTAAGTCAGAGAGAGAGAGAGAGAGGAGTGAGGTACACTATATAATAAAGGGAATGCCAACCCACGACAAAAAGCACCCCTTCCCACCATCACAGGTCTTAGCCAATGTAGACTGCTTAGCTATTTAGCATGTGAGAAATACAGAAATGAATCCTTGAATTAGGCATGGATCCTCCACAAAGGCCCTCACCACAAGACAGTCCAAGAACTGAGGCACCACACACTTGCCTGTCTCCTCTGCCTTTGGTTATGTTCACAAGCTTCTCTATCCCTCCTGAGTCAGCCAGCGCTTTGGCGTTCTCCATGTTTTTGCTGGTGACCTCATGAAGAGCACAGCAGATCGCTGCCACGGTCTCATCAGACAGTATGCTGGGGCCGTTGCCGCCGGGAAGCCGGTTGACCAGGTCTCTCATGGCGTATTTACCTGCCGGGTGCACAAGAAGAGGGTCAATTTTTCACAGGCACGAGCTCTTTGTTACTGTTGTTGAAAATCCTGATAATCTGAAGATTTTAAAAAATAAAACTTCAAGAGACATGAACAGGGGGAAAAAAACCCAAAACAACAACAACAAAAAGCCCCACAGCAAAGTAGAAAAGCACACATGTGACTTTGAGAGAAAGGTAACATTCACTATCATGTCACTTGAACACATGTCTACTTTACAAACCATTACTGTCACTTGTGGAAAGAAACACATCAATGCTTAGAGTCCCCTGGATGTCATCCCACATTCTACAGAAACGGTTCTACTGAAACATTAGGGCAGGAGTTTTGTTCTTAGTTCCAGTATCAAAATACTTCAATTTCTGAGCAGTGCTTTTCAAAACACTTTGAATCTGGACTAAAGTTGCTAAAAATACTTCACATTAAATCTTCCTGGGGGAGTCTACCAAGTTCCCTGGGAACAGTCACGTACTTTAACAAAGCTGAGGGTTACGTCGGCTGACCTGGTGTCAGCAGTTGACCATACACTAGTTTCTTTAAAAGACACAAGGCAAAAAGTCTTCTAGTGAAATTCCAGGTATATTATCTCCTAGAGGTAACAAGTAATAATAATGAAGTACACGAGGAGAAGATGGAGCTGAGGGAGTCTCAGCCAGGGGAGCAGTCCTTCATAAATACCCAAACAGAGATCATCTCTAGCCTTTTCAATTTCAATTACCAACTGACCAAGTGGGATAAATGCACTACAAACAAAAGAAATTAACCAAGGCAAAAGTAAACATTTTCTTAGGGTCCCCACCATGCTAAGCAGGGTTTTTATCAAAGGCTGTTTCTATGCAGTGGTGGAGGAGGCAGCAGGCAGGTCCTAACTGCACGTCCTGTCATTTCCTGCATATCACAGGCCAAGCACATAGAGCAGAGGCTGTAAGTGAGGACGGCGAGAAGTTAGCACTGGTGATTTCTGAATATTCACAAATGGCCAGGATGTATGAGGTCATGTGATTAGCCACGTTTCTCAGCAGTAGAAACACACTTGTAAGTATTAACCTTATAAGAAATCAGAGTGGCTGGGCGGTGGTGGCGCACGCCTTTAATCCCAGCACTTGGGAGGCAGAGGCAGGTGGATCTTTGTGAGTTCGAGGCCAGCCTGGTCTACGGAGCGAGATCCAGGAAAGGAACAAAGCTACACAGAGAAACCGTGTCTCAAAAAACCAAAAAAAAAAAAAAAAAAAGAAATCAGAGTGTAGATGTAACTTCCAAGTCTAGTTGGGACTGCTCTGAAGGAAGTGTGGGAATTGGGCAGGGCTGAGCCATAGACTTCCTCTCTGTGGGGCTGATCTGCTTTCAAGGAAAGGACACAGTCATCTGGACAGTTATAATTTAAAATGGTATTTCTGCCAGGCAAGCTGTGAAGGGCTTTACCTGTAAGTCACTGTACCCCGTTCAGTTTTCGATTACGCCTTTTTTGGTGGGACTAGGCTTGAACCTAGGACCTGTATACACTATGCAAGCAGTCTACCATGAAGCTCTACAGCAGCCCTCTTTTTACGTTGAGACGGTTTCACTACTGCAGACTGACTTGAACTTACTCTGTAGGCCAGGCTGGCTTTGAACTCATCATCTCTCTGCTTCAGCCTCCCAAGTGGCTGTGATTACTGGCTTGCCCCACCAGGCCAGGATCACAGCTAATCTTTTTTTGTTGTTGCTGTTGCTGTTTTTTGAGACAGGGTGTCTCTCTGTAGCCCTGGAACTCACTCTGGAGACCAGGATGGCCTTGAACTTGCAGATCTGCCTGCCTCTGCCTTCTTTTTTTTGGTTTTTCGAGACAGGGTTTCTCTGTGTAGCTTTGCGCCTTTCCTGGAACTCACTTGGTAGTCCAGGCTGGCCTCGAACTCACAGAGATCCGCCTGGCTCTGCCTCCCGAGTGCTGGGATTAAAGGCGTGCGCCACCACCATTCAGCAATCACAGTTAATCTTAAGCTAAATATTATTCTCATTCTTTCTCATTTTCTCTTACTCCATCCCCGACCCTCCTTCCCTATTATAGCTTGTGTATTTTAATATAAACTGGGTCTAAGGTCACAAGAATCCATAAAAAAACAAATAAAAATCCCCCCTCCCCATGGTACCAGCCATGGGGCTGGCATGGAACTTGAGTCCATGTAGGGTACTGTCCTTTTTCTTACTTTCTCCAACAGTGACCCCGCAGGTATGCCAATTTCCTTTCAGACACTGGCAGAGAGGAAGCTGTGACCACCTAGAAGCGGGAACTGAGTAGCAGTAGGGTTCATAGGCCACTCTGGGCTATGAGGTTAATGAGCTGCAGGTTCAGAAGGGAGGGTCCAGTCCATGGAGTTCCCTTCTTTTTTTCCTGTTACCCCTCAAACTGTTTGGGGCAGAGCAGTGCTTAGAGACCAGCAAGCTGCCTGGTGTTCAAAGCCGATGAATCTCATTCTTGGCTCTCTCTATGTGCTGATGTACCCTCTGAGAGCCAAGAGCAAAGGCCTCCGAAACTACTGTGTCCTAGTGCCTAGTCCTTACTTCACCTCCATCCTGACCCTGCCTTGGGATGGGATGACAGTGGTTTGTCTGGGGATGAGCATTCAAATAGACTTGGGAGGGAAAGCTACATAGTATCCACACTGTTTCTTATTAGAAGATGCTAGTGTTGGTGAATTAGTAGATATCAGCACCAACACTGGAGAAGGAAATTAATTTTTTTCTTGTTCTTGCTGCTCAGGATATAACTTCTCTTAGGGACTAGAGACACCAAATTCATCAAGCAGTGCTGTTATGTACACCTGAAATCGCTGGAGATCGCTGGCTTTTCTCGAAATTTCCCTTCTCAGACCAATGTTTAATCAATGAGCCTGCCTCTTGCTGAGAAAGAATAGCTGAAGAGCAGGGCATCCAAATATGCCAGGAATGGAGGCGGTGGCTCAGGTGTAGAGTTCTGTAACTACCATGGCTCTTTCCTTTGCAGTACTGAGGTGGACCGGCCGCCATGGCTCTTTCCTTTGCAGTACTGTGGTGGACCGGCCGCCACTTTTATGACCCAGGTACTCTTGAGTAGGGAGAAGTGAGAAATATTAGCTAGAAAGAGAGACCTACACAATGAGAGGAAAGACAGAAACACAGGATAGCCTCGGGAGGGCCTGGGTCTCAACCCACCAGCCCTGAACTTTATTCCAAAGGGCTTTTTATCACAATGCCAAGGGGAGGAGCAAAGACCTCCCCCTTGCGAGATACAGCCATGTGTCGACCCTTCCAAACACCTGCACTCAGGCCCGTGGTCCAATCATCCTCTTTATGCAGACCTGCTGGGCAAAGGCACCAGGAAACCCAGATGGGCTCTAACACAGCGTACATACCTATGAGCTCCTTGTTTCGAACATCCAACGCCATATTCCTCAAGGCGGTGGCCACAGAAGAGACAACTCTGTCATTATCCATCCTCAGCAGCTCAACAAGGATGGGGAGCCCTTTTTCTTTGCGGACAGCTGCCCGGATGTATGCTGCGAACTGGTGGACAGAATAAGGCGTTAGTGAATAAAACGTGGAGATCCAGTCTCACAGGCTACTGCAATCTGAAAAGATAAACTAATAAATGTTTTCTCTCCAGTGGAGATTAAATCAGTGCCACGGTTTGGGAGAGAGACAGGCTAGGATGACTGATTTAAAAAGAAATCCCCCAAAGCCTGAAGATCTCAAGCCACCATCTGTCAGATTTCTGTGCAGGACAGAGAACGCAGCGGTATTACTTCCCTTCTCAGATTAAGGAAACAGCCCATTTTCTTTGCTGTTGGTCCCACACCAGGTCCAGAGGCCAGAAGTAGGATGGCAAAGGCATCCCCCCAGCATCCCTTAGAGAGGAGCCTGGCTCTGCTGAGCTAACTTATTTTTAGTACATGCTCCAACAATATTGGGAGTTTGGTAGCCAGTCAAAAAGATTGCTGGGAAACTTTCTGTACTTAGGAGCAAGGGAATTCTCCACAGACACCAGGCACCATAATTCATATCCACAGCAAAAGCAGGTTTACGTGCAAAAGGCATTCTCATTCAACATTAACTGGCTACTTTTTGTGCACCCTGTGAACTGGAGAGCAATAGTAAGCTAACTTAGAAACAACAACAAAGTAATGTTAGAAAACAGACCAGGAAAATTCAAAGAAGTTGCTCAAGCCTTATCTACTGTTTTCCTACTGTGGTCAAAGCATGAAGACAGATCCATTAGCTCTCTGCAATTACTGTTAATGTAAAATATATGACTGACTGCCCAACTTCTTGAATTCTAACAGAGCAGATTATCTTAATAATATACATAACAGGAAAAGATGCCTTTCAAAGATCCAATTAGCATTCACTGTATTAAATGCTAATTTTTATTTGCCAAATCAAATGAAATCCTCAGGGAGGAAACACAGTATATGGCTCACTACTGCAGAGAGCACTAGGTAGTGTGATCAGCTTCCTGAAACCGCAGGCGCCACTGCTTCCTGTTTCCACTGAAGACTGCCTAGCCCGGACAGCGGGCCCTTCCCAAAACATCAGTTCCTTGCTTGTATATGAAGGCAGGGCTAACACGCTAACACACACACTCTCTCTCTCACTCTCACTCTCTCTGTCTTTCCCAAAACATTGGTTCCTTGCTTATATATGAAGGCATGGCTAACACTCTCTCTCTCTCTCTCTCTCTCTCTCTCTCTCTCTCTCTCTCTCTCTCTCTCCCTCCCTCCCTCTCTCTCTCTCTCTCTCTCTCTCTCTCTCTCTCTCTCTCTCTCTCTCTCTCTCTCACACACACACACACACACACACAACATGTATAAGAACTATGTATTTCTTAACTTTTAATTATGTGCACGTGTATGTGAGTGCCCAAAAAGGCCAGAGGGCATCAGCCTCCCTGAGCTGGAGTTAAAGGCAGCTGTGAGCTGCCTGATGGAGTGCTGGGAACCAGACTCCTGTTGTCCTCAACAGGCTTTCTTAACTGTGGAGGTGTCTCTCTAGACACCCAAGGGTCTGAGATTTTGAGTGACTACTTTTTGATACTGAAAACCATTTAAATATAATGTTTGTATTTTAAATAAGCTTGCCATGTGCCTTTACTTACTGAACGATCCCAGAAATTAAATTCTACAAAACTCAGTCACGTGTGTTTTAATTCTTATAACTTTAACCACCAAGTCATTCTTTGGCTGTATAAGAATCTTCTATGCCAGGAGCTGCCCTTCGTCTTTGTCTTTATGATTTTGCTCAGTACCCCAGCACCTGATAAGGTGAGTACAGATGAAGATGCTCAGGGGCGGGATCCTTCACCTCGGCTCTTAGGAACTGGGGTTCCCAAGTCAACCCTTAGCACTAAGCTATTAGCACTTTAGGAACAGGTAATAAACCACAGGGGCCGAGATAACAGCAGACTACGCGTGTCTGTAGAGACTCCGTGTCAGTCACCTGATGAATGAAATATCCACACCCATGTCTACTGACAGAGTTCAGTCGTGGGCAAGAGCCCCAAAGAGCCTCATTTTGGGTGCGGTGGGACGAGGAGCCAAAACAAGCGTTAAAACCCCCTGTCCCCATGCACTTGCCAGAAAGTTTCACACAGGACTGTCTGGGAAGATGAGAGATGACATCTAAAATTTTAAGAAATTGTGGTAACAATAGGAAACCAGGTCCATGTTCACAAGGTTGCACGTGTGTAAGGAGACACACTTCCTAGGCTCTGGAGGGGTCTGAGAGAAGTGACGTGCTCACACCCGCACTGCCTGACCTCAGCTGGAATCAGGTCCCCATCTTCTCTCCCTGTGATGTGTGAAGCACTGGATCCCACAAGGAACCCCAGCCTCTACTTTTCCTTGACCTCACCCCCTGCAAAGGCGCAGAAGTGACCCCACAGTGTCCAGCTTATTTTGTCACATATCTGCTTCACAGCTCAGTGCTCCCTGTCGGTGGCCAGGTCCCCGTCCTGAAGCTGGGCATTCAGCTCTGGACAGGATGGCCAGCTCCGAGGCGGCCACTCCTTGTCCTGGCTGCTTTACCAGGGCAGTCTGCAGTCTGATCCCACACTGTCCTTTCCTCACAGAAGCCCTTCAATCTCTCTAGCACCTCCTCCTCTCCACCCCACCTCAGACCCTGCTGCCTTAGTCTGTTCATGCTGCAGGAAGCCTTCAATTCCATTCTCCCCTCTTCCCAGCTCCTCCCCAGGCCACCCTGCAAGTCTTTCAGGGTCACACAGGATGGATCCTGTGGACACTATCTGTTTGTGAATCAGTCTCAGAGTCTCAGGGAAGGGACGCTATCATATTCCTTTTAGGATGCCCAGAGTGACTTCCTGTCTCCTCTCCACACCTTCTGAAGGCCCTTTTATGGACAAACTCTAATCAAGTGTGTCCCTCCCACATGGACAGAAACCAATGTGGACAAGGAGGAAACATCCCACCTTCCAGTTGCCGGCAGAGAGGTTCTGGAGAGATCCAGCAGAGCCTTCCAAGGTGGCTGGGTTGGAACTTTCTGCTAACAGAGTCAGATAGGGTTTCACCACTGACGGGTGCCACAGCATCTCCACTCCTTTGGGGGACTTGGACAGTCCAGGGATAGGCCCGACTCCATCCCACTGAAAGACAGATGGTACACACGCAGTGAAAAGGAAGTGAACAAGATCCCTGACTGCTGGAAAGATTCATTTTGCTGGGCTCAACTAAGCAGCAACCATCTTTTCTGCCAACTATATGACTCCTCACTCTCCAATAGATAAAACGGTAGAGAAATAAAATGCTAACTTGATCCTCTTGTGGAGTTCTCTTTTTCTTTTTCTTCTTCTTGCCCCAGCAGCTTGGTTCTGAGTCCTTGCTGGGAGACTCTTTTCCTAGTAAGTCCTCCAGTTCATTGAGTCCGAGCAGCCGGGCCTGCGGGACTTCCAGCTCCAGCCGATATGACAGGTTCCTCAGGGTGCACACACAGTTCTCCACTGTCTGAAAGCCAACACAGTGGGTAATTAAACACATCACCCCAAACACTCTGGCACTGTATATACCGCCAGGAAGCAGCGCTGTGTTTATGTGAACGTGACACGATCGAAGGGAAGAAGTGGGGGGACTCTACAGTTTTGTGGGTCAGGGCGCAGCTGTAAACCGAAGATCTGCCTTTATGCTGACCAAGATGCATCAGGCCTGTTCAGGGCCACATGGCACTCATGATGCCATGGTCACACTCTGGCCCCTGTGCAGACCCTCAGCAGGACAACAGTGCCTCCACCTCTCCGCCTGGGACCAGTCTGGTCACCAGGCCTTATTTCTGCTGCCACCTCAGTTTCTTACCTCCCATCTCTAAGGAATGCACCGATTTCTTCCTGTTGATATTGTGCCTTCTGCACTGGGTTTTTTTTTTTTAACTTTAAATCTTTAATTAGGGGCCAACCGTCACTTCAACTCAGATGTCTAAAGTCAAGGTCAGAGTTGTTGAAGTTGGCCTACCTGGCAAGTTCTCTTTCCCAACTTGCTGTTTCTCTCAATTTCATCCTCAGGTCTTGTTCAAAGAGGCTCAAATAGACACTTGGCTGTTACCTTGCCCCACTCGCCCCTCTTCTCCCTGAGCCTATGGCTCATTATCCTCGTCTCTCTCAGACTCATCTTAGTGACTCAAGATCTACCAACGGTCTCTCCTCACCCAGCCCATCCAAACGCCACACAGCATGCACACCTCAGAACTCCTGACATTCTAGCTCTGTCTTCCACAGCCCCAGGGGCGGAACTTACTAGAGTGTCACAGAGGAAATAGGAGGGCACACAGAAGATTTGGGGTGGGGCTAGGGTATATCTGTGGTGATATGGTGTACCCCAATAAAGCTTGCCAGAGGATCAGAGGACAGAGCCAGCCACTTGATTAGACATAGAGGCCAGACAGTGGTGGCACACACATCCTTAATCCTATCACTGGGGAGGCAGAGATCCAACTGGATCTCTGTGAGTTCAAGGCCACACTGGAAACAGAGCCAGGCAGTGGTGGCACACACCTTTAATCCCAGTACTGGGAAGCACACACACCTTTAATCCCAGGGCAGAAGAAGGTATATAAGGTGGGAGGAGACAGGAACTCACTCTTTAGACTGAGGATTTCATAGAGGTAAGAACTTGTGGCTGGTTTGCTCTACTTCTCTGATCTTTTAGCTTTCACCCCAATATCTGGCTCCAGTTTTTTTTTATTTTTTTATTATAAGACCTTTTAAGATTTGTGTTACATGTATCTGTGTCTAGGAGCAGGAAATGTGGCATGGAAGAGAGCACAGGGTTATCACCTGAAAATGAGCACCTGGTAACCAGAGAAATTCTGGACCTGTGTGAGGTCCTTCACCAGTTACCAGAATTCCATGGTTCCAGGCCTGCTAAGTTGCTACATCCTTCCCAACTTGTAATGTTTAGAGAGACTTCTCCTTTGGACTGGAGAGCAGCTCCAGGCTCCAGGATTTCAGAGACTGATGGAATGCCAGTCGTGAGGCCGTGGCTGTTACCTGCCACTGGAGTGTAGGTGGCCAGGACACTGACCTTGCTGTCGTAGTCGGAAGTGTTCACGCACGTGTGGATCACATACAACAACGAGTCCACCAGCCCCTCACAGGACCGCATCTGCTTCCGTGCTTCCTCCCCGGCAGAGCTGAGGTTCCTGAGTGGGCGGAGACATGGAGGAACTGCTGAGACCATCCACTCACCCTTCAGCCATGAAGACTAACTGAATGATCCCCATTTGAGCGGGAACGGCAGTAGAGAGCAGCCACTGCAGTGACTTGAGAGACATTCTCAACATTGGCCAGAACCCCATTCTACCCACAGACAGAGAACATGACATCTGAACTCTAACTGCATTAACCTCACAACTCCCCGAGGCCATTATTTACTGGCTATCTTCATCAGCTTCATCACAGGTAAGTGGAAGAAATAAAAATAACGATCTGAGGGTTGTGATGAGGAAGAAATGAATTGTACATTAAAGCAAATAGAAATGTGTCACTCATAGCGGCCATTGGTTTGGGGTCTGTTTTTCCTCTTAAGTTAGCCATTGTGTCTTCATAGCCCTGTACTTTTTACAGGGTTTGTATGAGGTCATTTTATGTTTTCTTGGATGAACAGAGGAAACACATTACTTCTTGTACAAAAAAGTTACATAATCACATTTGATTATATTCAATATGCTACATGAGATGTAACCTTAAACCATCAACAAACTCAAACAGCCCCAAGTTTTAATCCTTTCAGTTTCAAAAACCCCAAACAAAAAACCTTAAAGTTATTTTGGGTCTCATTTATTTGAGGTCTTGTTTTTGTTTGCTTTTCTTTGCCTTCCTTCAAAAATGGATACCAGATCATCAGTCTCTATTTTTATGTTCCAATTACAATGGTTCTTAAGATATAACACTGAAGCAGGGCAAACTGGGAATTTGTAAAACTGAACTGGATGGGCCTCCTGTGCACTGCCCCACCAACACTGTCATTCAACAGCTGACCCCTTCCCTTTACCCCGGGCTTCCGACTTCCTTGGTGGCCTCTTCTGACAGTGAACTCTCTTGGCCTCAGCTTTGGTTCCTATGCCTTTATCTCTGCACTTTCCTGGGTGCCTCCCCCTCACCCCCGGTGTCTTTATTTCAACCTATGGCCCATGATGACCAGATGTCTATCTTTGCCCGACCCTTGAGAACACACGTATCTGATTTATTGACATTACTAATTAATTCACTTTCTCAAAATGGACATGGCCATAATTCTTAGCAACTCCCCCATTTCTCTGATTCCTGTAGTACATTTATCTAGCAGGCCAGTCAAAGACTGAGGTGGAACCCTTACCCCCACCTCCATCTCTTATTTCAACTCATTAGCAAGTCCTGTTAGCTCGTCTTCAAAAAGCAATCTCTCTACAGTCTCTGGCCCAGGCTTTGCCTGTAGCATGCCTGGACCACTAATCTCATTTCCATTTTTGCCTCCACTCAGTCTTCTACAGAACAGGAAAAGCCCTCCCCATCTCTCCCTGCTTTTAACTCTCATGGCTTTTCGTCGTAGGACAAGCTCCTACCATTCGACAGAGATCTGACACCATCCATAGCCACTTGGCCCTTTGGTCATGGAGTTAGCTCATTCCTTTACATTACCAGTGACTTGTCCTTCTGACCCCTACTTACTCCTCAGATGAGCAGCTTCTGTGGTATTTCAGATATAGGCTGTGGTGGCTACTCTTGGCTGTCATCTTGTCTACATCTTATATTAACTAAAGCCCAAATCACTGGGCACACTGTGAGGGATTTTTCCTCGATGCAATGATTCTAATCTGGATCTTTAAGGTGGGAAGTGACCACCACAGGATTCACCAATCATTCTCACTTCACCGCATTTTGTTATGGTGCCTACTGTCACCTCCTCTTCCTTATTGTGTCTTCCTCACAGATGGGCTCAGTTCATCTTGTTCCACGCTGGTTTTACAGTGACGTTTACTAAGGACTACAGCAGGTCACACAAGAGCCAAGGCTGTACCCTGATCTGGGTACTCACTGCCTAATGGACGAGCTGGGGTGGGCTGGGGGAGTCATACTTTCCTGGATCCTAGGGTGGAGGATGGGATGCTGTTTCCGGCTGACCACAGGCTACCAGACTCACACAGGACCAGCCACACGAATGCCTTCTGTCACCGTGTAGAAGGCTTGGGGACAGTAGCACAGACCCTCTCCCTATGGTTCAGACTTTCTGCCCCAGAGGTGTTTGAATGTCTTATTTTTGTTTTTCTTTTCGGGGCTGGGACTTGAACTCAGGGCCCTGTACATGGCAATACTGTCACTTCTGTTCTGCAGACAAACCCTAAAGCTCTGCAGGTCACCCTGCCATTCTGCTAAGGCTTCTGTTTCATGTGCCTAGAGCAACAGGAGACTGGGGAACAGGGTCAAATGTGAGTGGAGAAGCAAACAAGGAGCCGTTCCACAAACAAACACAAAAGAATCACAGATTTTATATGTTAAAGGTAATGACTAATGGAACAGCATTTGGGCCGACTTCTTTATAGAACTCAAAAGCAATAGCTGTTTAAGTCACACATCTCTTTACTTCTCTTTAAAAGTAACAATACATACCCGAACTTTGGTGATCATAATTGGAACTTAAAGAAAAACCAGGCTACCCCAGGTCTGCAGTAACTATGCGATAGTCAGAAAAAGGCTCCTATGGTAGAAAATGGTGGGATCGCTGCCGTGCCCTCAGAATAAATGGGCCTTTCGAAATAATTCACACAAGAGTCATATGCGAGACAGTTGCCTTGGGGCCACCAGCCTGTGCTCATAGTGTTTCCTCACACAGTGACAAAGTTCACACTCTGCTCTGAAGGAGAACCATCACCTCCAGGGGATGCTAGCTAGGTAGCGCCTTCTACAGTCAATTTACTTATGACACCCATTCTTTAATCACGTAATTAATTGGGAAGAAAGTACTTACCTCAGGCAACCTGTCGTGTTCCGCAGAACCAGCGAGGTCTGAAATTTAATTTTATGATCATCATCGAAGGAAGAGTTATTCCACCCAGAATGTGGAACGATCACAGTGTTCGTTAAGGTTGAGAGAGCATCTCGAATGATTGTCATCTTTACAGCATCACATGAGGATAAATTCCAAAGAACTCCTAAAAAGAGAAAGTTCAAGTGAACATTATCAGAGATTCTGCAGCTTTAAGACAGAAACAATCGGCTGGGCATTGATGGTGCACACCTTTAATCCCAGCACTCGGGAGGCAGAGGCAGGTGGATCTCTGTGAATTTGAGGTCAGCCTGGTCTATGGAGTGAGTGTCAGGACTGTTTCACAGAGAAACCCTGTCTTGAAAAACTAAAACAAAGAAAAAAGAAAGAAACAATCACACGAGCTCTAGCTGATCTGAACCTAACCTACTGCCCAGATCTATACCCCACATCTGCAACTGGACTGGGATGGACCGGTGATAACTGCTGCATACACACGTGCTGGCTTCTACAATGCATTTCAAAGTCTCAAGACTCATGTTCAAGTTCGATTAGACAACTGTGGGCTTTGCAAGGCAAAGTAAAACTTCCCAAGACAGGGAGGTAACCTAAGTACAGGCGTCATAGAGACAGCATGCCTGGGTTCACAAAGCTTACTTTTCTTGCATTGTCCCTTACACTCAATGGTTGATATGACAAGCCTCTAGAATTTATGACTTGGGCAAAATTTCTTTTTCTCAACAGATTGGTCTATTTCCCCTCATTAAGCCTCCTTTCCAGCATTTTCTCAATTCTCACTTCGTTAGCAGGAAGTCCAGCTTCAACAGAGTTCCTGGAATAAAGTGTATAGCATCATACACTGTACGGAGGGTCACTGTATTCGCTTTATTCTCTTCTTCAAAGAGTTTTACTGCCATGTGTCTGAGAAGTGTTATTGCCGTTCCTTTTTTGATATAGGAGAAAGTAATAGATGAAGTGCGTTAACTATTACCGTAACTCCTTATGATTCATACAGAAATGGGAACGAATCTGAGATGTCACCTACTCTAATAGCATTTTTACGTCAATGCGCTTTCTTAAGTAAGAAGGAAGGAGGTGGAGAGGTGGCGCAGCTGACTTTTTTCACCCAAAAGTCTCTCAGCACCCCACACTCCTGATGTGTTTGTGACAAGCTTCTCCAAAGGCTTCACCGAACTGTCAGCACTGTACACTTGTGGGTCTGTGGAGAGAAGGGGCTGACAATGTCTGCCTTTGTCTGTGGGTGTGTGCTGGGCCTCTGAACAGAACTGACCAAGCACTAGGCCAGACAAGACAGGACATTGCTGCTCCAAATGCTTTGACCTAAGGAGGAGCCAGCTCGGAGTCAACGTGAGCAGCCTTCTCTGGATGTAAAGTAAGGGGCGGGGGGGGTAGCGAGCAGACAGTAGCCTTGTCTCTGTGGGAGGAGGAGAAAGCGAAGGGCAGCTTTAGAGTAAAGACCCTGACTGTGCCCAAGGGCTGCCTTTGCTGCCATCCATCCCTGTGCTGTGGAGATGTGGTCAGTGATGGAGACTGATGCTGTGGATGCTCTGCTCTGCCTCTGTGCCCGCTCCTCTCCTCTCCTCTCTTCTCCCACTTGGTTTTCATTTCTAGACCTCATTCATTTGGTTTCTCGGCCCCCTTCCCCAAGGATTTCACCCTTGGTCTTTCCCACCCCATTCTGAGCACAGCCCATTTAGTTGGACCCAGGTTAGTTCTTCTTTAAGGAGGGAGGGTTGGTATAAAAGGGAGATTTAGAAAATACAGAACCTGCTTTGTTTCTGAAAGCCGACTCTTCTCACTATGACCTTTGTTCACATAACTGTACCGAGGCATACAGACACAAGGTCCCACTGAGAAGCCTACACCATGTGCATGGTGCTTAGGAACAGAACTTCAATTCCACTGTCAGAGTTACTCTGCCGTGTTTTGGAGCAATGGCTGGGTTCTGGGGGTCTGGCCAGAATGTCTTAGTTGGGAAAGAACTGACTGAATGCGGCCATATTTATCTTTGCTCCACAGTGGCTTTCACCGTCTATTTCTATTTCCTATGTAAAAGCTGAACATCTTAGGGAGAAACACTGGAAAACAATGACAGACAAGACCTAAGAGTGAGTTATCGGTTGGTGTGTGCTGACCAAGGAACCAGAGAAAAGGAAGAAGACAGAAGAGTGGCTTGAGGCACAGCAGAGTGGGGTCAGGGCTTTCAAAGTCCCTGCTAATGAAGCCATCACAGTGAAGAGTGCTAGTGGTGAGAACCCAGGAGCTGGAGGCGGCTGCAGCTGCTCACACAGCTCCCTGGCCATTGATGGGGAAAATGCTATTACCCAGAAACCACCCCTGCTGACAATTTGGGAGCATGTGATTTCCTAACCTGACTGTTGCAATTCTCTTTCTGTCAAAGCCTTTCACATTCCTCCCTTCACAAAATACAACTCCTGGGGACAGCTTCATTTTCCAATAAGCGGCTTCCTTCTTCACGGAATGAATGCAGTTCAGTCAAGTTAACTACAAGGCAGAGTTTATGCAAAGCAACATCCACCATATCAGAGGCTGTAAGGATGAAATCAGATGTATGGTTGCCTCTCGCTATCCATGGGGGCAGGGGCTGACTCTAGGTCCCCTCTGTAGTTACCAAAGTGGGCAGATGCTCAGGTTCCTTGCAACAAAGTGGCATTTGTACCGTTTGCATATAATCTATGCTCACTGTCTACTGTAAACGCTGCATCTTGCAGCACAATACCCAATGCAATGTAAACTCTATATAAATATTTGCTGTGCTGTAATTTTTAGTTGAATTTTTTTCTGTTGTATTGTTGTTGTCTCCTTAGTATTTTCCCGCTGCCAGTGGCTCTGTGGATGCTTCTTATAAACAGGAAGTTAGCTCTTTATCTCTACAAGAAACCAAACAGCCTGTTCCAGAAACTTCAAGTGAAATTACAACCACAGAAGCGGGGCGTTCGGGATGAGAAATTACCTTATGCTGGCTCCAAATTCCTTTTGTTTGTTTGTTTGTTTGTTTATTCTGCCTTCATTCCTAGGTACTCCTAAGCTTTATTTATGGCAAGAGGGTATCTTTTATATTTCAGGAGTCTCCTGATTTTTCTTTTTCTTTTTTTTCCCCCAAGGATTCAGAATGGCCAGCAGACTTATCATTCTACAGTTCGTCAGCAATCAGTTTGGGACTGACATCAGATAACTGTGTTCAAATTAACAAGAATAAACCCGTCATCACCTGATTTATGGTGGCTTTATTTTTCATGTGCTTAGAGCTAAGCAACATGTGCCCAACCAATTAACTTTCCCACTTGATAATTTCATAGATGTGTAATTCTAAATGTGAAGTTCCTTAAAGGAAAATGAACATTTATACTTTTGAATTTATCTAGGCACGTGTGGGCAGCTACCTACCTACCTACCTACCTACCTACCTACCTGTTCCCTTTCATGTTTTGTTACACATATGCAGGACAGTTGGTACCTGCACATACTTGTTGATGGATTCATCTTACGTCTTACATTTGTTTATAAATTCCCATTTTTATTTCCTACCTATTAGGCTTAGAGGACAGGAGTGTGACTTTTCTTGAAACAATATTTAGGAGTGCCTTTAAGGTCCACAGCTGCAGAGAAAGGGTCAGAACAGTGTTCCAGACCTTTGTCAGAATCCGCTGGTTTCTATAGGCCACCTTGCACACTGACACTACCATCCTGCTCTTCCACTTCCCAGCATCCAAAGACTAGGATTCCCATCCCTTAGAGTGTGAGGCAGAAAGGAACGAGGCTGTCAAAGCACTAAATGTCAAGTTGTTTAAAGACGTGCAACCTTCCAGCAGATGAGCCGATTATGCTACCTATCTTTTGATTAACTGGGGTGACTGGCTGGCCACAAAATGGATCTACCAGTGAAATGCAGGCTTTCATTTCTGCAACCCCAAAACTGGTCCTGTTTATTCATGACTTGAAAAAAGGAGATTCTGGTTTTGCCAAGTATGTAGTATTGAAAAGACCCACTCAGCAGCAGCTTTTTGGTCCTATAGTTTGTGCTACACACCACGCATTAGATCACCCTCTAATTCTGCCCTTTACAAGTCACGCTGAGCCCATTTGCTGGACTGAACTAACCACTTCCAAGGCTGAAGTAAAACTTTAGGCACTGGTTTTGATTTCCTACTCCCAAACCCCACAGTAGAGTTCAAAATGACTAGTTCTGGTCAACAATTACTAGATGAAAAAAGACTCAATGAGACATAAAAGCCTCAGAGAGGGCTTTTATGAATTTGACTCTTCTACTCAAAGCAAAAAACACCATTCTTCCCATTGGCTAATGAATCCCTAGGCACACTCCACCTTGCTAGAGTAGTAATAAAACCATGCTCTCTCCAGTTTCTCTAGGGATCCAGGACAACAGGGAGACTCTTATAAGGGCTGTAAGTGATGAGTAGAACTTACAGCAGCTCCCAGATGTAGCAAGACTGAGGAGAACACAAAGAGCTGTGAGCCTGGCATTCTCCATCAAACATGGCACCTCCAGCTCCTACATCCAAGTACAAAATTACCTCCAAAATTATGGAGTGGCACATTCCATCACCTCCTTGTTCCAAAAGAAAAAGTTAAACAATTAAAAGCAAGCTATAATTTGGTTTAGGAAGCTGGAGGTTTTATTTATTCAAAGGCAATTAGCTTTGTTCTGAGGACTGAGAATATACACATACAAATGAATTTAGAAAGTATTAGGAATTTCTATGTGTACTATAGAAAACGCTGCTTATTCTCTACCACAGAAAAGGTTAAAGATAATCATGAATAACCAATAAGCAAAATTAAATGGTGCCAAGGGAGATGAAAGTTTGTTTTCTTCACAAAGAGCGAATAAAGTAATTAAAATACCATTTCACATAAATCCTACACTGTAGAATTTTGAAAGCGCTTGTGTTTAAAGCTGGCTGTATAACTAATCTAATGCCTAACTGATAGTTTTATTATTCACATTAGAAGCTGATTCTGCTGATTAATTAAAATAATAACAACTACTTGAAAGTACAATTTTAAAGGAACATTAGAAACCAAATAACATTTGAAAAGTGCTTTCACTGTCGGCATGAATACAACAGCCAATGGACGTGCTTCTCTCTCTGACCGCACGGATCGTTTGACGCCATTTATGTTTACATCGCATTCAGCTTTCCACATTATCAAAAATCAAGCACCTGCAGACACCGCCAAAGGAAAAAGGAAAAAGCCTATGAAGTCCCAGCACTCCTTACATGCCACTCACTGTAACGTGTTTCTTCTCACGAGCGAGCATACTCTCCTCAGCTGTCTGTTTTGTGCATCTCTGCAGTACTGGGGATTGAATTTACGGTGTCATGCGTGCTAGGCGAGTGCTCTACCTCTGAGCCATATTCCCAGCCCTGACATTCAGTTCTTAATATTCTTCGCTTCAGCACCTTTCTCAAGATGCCCACAAGGGAAACTGAACTACTCCAGCCTCAGAGATGAGGGTGAAGATGACTGATCTTCCTGTCCTGGGGCAGAGAGAACATCCTGCTGGGTCAGCCAGTGTGCCTGTGGTGGCTGAATAGGAATGGCTGCCATAGGCTCATAGATTTCAATGCTTGGTCACGAGGGAGGGGCGCTCCTCGGAGGTGTGGCCTTGTTGGAGGAAGTGTGTCATTGCAGGTGAGCTTTGAGGTTTCAAATGCTCAAGCCAGGCCCCATGTCTCTCTTTTCCTGCTGTGTGCCAATCTGGATGTACAACTCTCAGCAACCTCTCCAGCTCCTACATGCCACCATGCTTCCCACCACGACAATAATGGACTAAGCCTGGGAACTATAAGTCTGCCCAATTAAATGTTTTCCTTTATAAGAATTGCCATGGTCATGGTGTCTCTTCACAGCAACAGAAACCCTAACTAAGACAATGCCCTTGCTCCTGCTGCCTGGGGCAGCAACAATGCCCAGTATAGATCATGCCCTCATTCCAACAATGTTTGCATCCATGGGCTTATGGGAACATGATGCTGTCCTGTACACCCATCCTGGAAGCATTGTTGAAAAACAGTGGTGGAACCATAGTACAAATACAGTAGTACGAGGGCTTCAGACTGTGTGCAGGGTGTGCTGCATTGTGTATCATTGTAGAATATTTTAAGATGTGGAACATTGTTTAATGATGCAAAGATGTGTTGCATTCCTTTACATTGCATTTGTTTAACTCTGTGAAGCTGTGTTACTGTGCCTGTCTAAAGTACCTGATTGATCTAATAAAGAGCTGAACAGCCAATAGCAAGGCAGGAGAAAGGATAGGCAGGGCTGGCAGGCAGAATATATAGGAGAAATCTGGGAAGAGAGAGATGAAGGAGTGAGAAAAGAAGGGGCCAGACACTCAGCCACACAGCCAGACATGGAATAAGAAGGAAAGAAACCCTGTCTCGAAAAACCAAAAAAAAAAAAAAAAAAAAAAAAAAAGAAGGAAAGAAAATATATACAGAAATAGAGAAAGGTAGAAGGCCAGAGGCAAAAGATAGCCAGGATAATTTAAGAAAAGCTGGAAAGAAACAAACCAAGCTAAGGCCGGGCATTCATAAGAAAGAATAAGACTCGGTGTGATTTATTTGGGAGCTGGGTGTTGGGCCCCCCAAAGAGCAAGAGTAAGAGTAAAAAATATCAACTATAGTGTATAGCCACACATTGATGATAACTGGGTATGAAGGAGGTCTCTAATTCAAGACCACAGCCTGCTCTGAGGGTGTACTCCCTATTATTTTCCAGCCAGCCTTTGGCTGAAACACTCAGAACCTGAGAAAAACTCACTTCTTCCCTGTGGCTGCTCCTTAAGGTCTCCCCTTTGCTCCAGTGGGGCTCTTAATGAACCTCTGCGGCTTTTTGTTGGGAAAAAAGTAGTAACAAGATGCTACGGTGAGTACTCAGTCACAATATAGCCACCTGCTACTGCCTGCCTGCCTTACATCTACAAACCATAAACACCACCTACTTTAAAATTTATACCATCTCCACTCAACCACTATAGAGGCTGAGTAACTAATATAAAAATCCACAATCTGAAATGCTTTAAAATCTGATTTCAGATTCAGGATGCTAAAGTAAAGTTCATGTAACTATTTTTAGAATTCTACGAAATTTTTTACTTTGAAGCACTTCTAACCCCTAGAATTCCAGGGAAGGGATATTCAACTTGTATAGACCTGTGCTGTCTAGCAGGGCAGCTCAACCACAAGAGGCTAAGGAATCACTTGAAATGTGGCTAGTCCAGACTGATTTGTATAAAACATACACTAGATTATAAAGACTTGGTATAGAATCAATGCAAAATATCTCACAATTGATTTTCATATTGATGAAACATTGACATATTCTAACTATTGGATTGAATAAAATACATTATTAAAATTAATTCTACTGTCTTTGGGTTTGTCCTTTCTTAAGATGGCCACTGGAATTCTTTAGAAGTGCGTGTGCAGCTCCGGTCACGTTTCTTTTGGGTGCTGGAAGGTCCCCGGTTGAGTTGTATGCTCTCAGGAGGCCTTGTGACAATGTCGGAAGATCAGTGAGCACAACTTGAATATGCCATCTGCCAGGCACTCTACACACCTCCTCACAAAACCACCAAGCACAGGTACCATTCGTCACCAGGGACATAAAGGTCCATATAGGTGACATGCCTGGATCCTTGGGCCTGTACAGAAAGCTGACCACCTGACTCTGAATCCCAGTCTCACACAACACAACAAAGTTGCCTTCCCCCTGGATGGTTTTAAATTATGGGAGTTCCTGTCTGGTAGGCCTGGAGGTTACGGCACTGAGCTGTAGTAGGAAAGGTATGGGTCAGAAAGAAAAGGGGTGTGAGCCCTTGGGAAGACTGTAACAACGAGGAAGAGGAAGAGGAGGAGCAAGGCTTGAGGCCGGGAATAGCCTGGAAGGTGGGCGGACCAGACTGGGACTGACAGGTGGGAGAGCAGAACTGCTGCCGCCGGGGTTACTCCAGTGAGCCAGGTACCGCAGAGCCTATGGCATGGGACTGTGGTTTCTGGGTGAGGTAGTGAGGACCCAAAGGTGGGAGGAAGTAAGATAAAGAATCACCTGCGAGAACTTGGGGCTCGATGCAAGCTGCTGGTGGTGGAAAGATGGGCCGACAGCTTGTGTATGTGCCAAAATACGGTGCTGTTGACAGAATAAGAAGCCGAGGGGGTAGTGAGGAGAGCAGACGGCTAGCAAAACGCCTGCCATTTGCAGCTTCAGACTAATCGCTCAAGCTTTCTACCAGGACCACTATGCCATCAGCGAATTATAAAAATGAAATGGAATTGGAATAGTGGGAAAGCAATTATTATGAGAGGGACAAAAATACTGTCTTCAATGATAGAAAAATGCCCTCTGTGGATAACTTCTGAGGAAAAAAAATATCACGGTGGCATACAATAATTTCCAGGGTTCTGGAGGTGCGACACCGATGCGGAGGGCCCAAGGGCCCTAGAGCAGGCTTCAGAGAGCTGCTCTTGGCCTAACGGCATGGCATGGGCCACAGTGTCTTTCTTCCTGACAGGCTTCCTGGGTGGGAATCCTTCTCTTGGCTCAGCTGGCTTTGGCATGGCTCTGCCTGCTCACCTCAGAGCTCCGTGGAATTTCCTGTACATTTGGTGCACAGTCTCTGTCAGGTGTGGGAGAGCTCCCTCAGGTGTGGCTTTCGTGGTGCAAAGGTGTCCGAGTCTGAGGGGAGGAAGCTTTCTAGAAGACAGCTGTGGAGAACGCAACATGGGGCTAGCTGCAGCAGCTGCCTAGGGAGGGCCCTGCCTAAATGCTCAGTCGGAAGGTACTTGCTTCTGCTACTGAGAATTGCTCCCACATGAAGGTCATGAGGGGGTTAGATCTTCGGTGTCTAGAAAACATAAGCATTGACCTGTGTTTCTGTGATTTCCTAATCATAAAGGTTGATTTGCCAACACCGAAGGGATCCCTTTACGGGATGGCATTTGTATTTCAGCATGTTCTCTACTGAGGTAATTTTGCCACTTGGTAGGTATTTTGAAAGGATTAATGATACCACATGCTTATGAAGTTCAATGTTCCTGCGAATGGCATTTCTTCAGGAAATAAGCTTACAATCCAGGAACACTGAGAATTGCCCATGAGGGACATAAAGCCGGCTCCTTCTGCTGGAAGCTGGAACAAGGGAACAGGCTGAGTAAGGGAAACAAGAAAGGTTCTGAGGTAGAGTTGGCAGGGAGTGCAGTGGCCCCATCTTCCACCCCTGTTCTGCTGGTGACATTTTCGGATTCTGACAAAGAATCTGGTCATTTACATGAGCACGCAGATTTATCCAGAGTCACTTAAGACATATATTCTCTACCTGACTTGTGAGGGCAGGACACGGTTTCGTCTCTACCTCACTAAATCCTCAATCTAGCAGTCCTCTGCTGGCAGAGACAAGCAATTAAAGCTGTGAGCTGCAGGGCGTCAGACCGAATCAGAGCCTTTGGAAGACTGAGGGGTGTGGTGTGGAGTCTGTGCATGTGTGTCCACTCTCTTCACATTTATAAGCTGTCTAGGCTACTGACGGAGTGCACCATCGCAGGCCTCTCTTTTGCTGGGAAATTCCACTGTGACCATTGTTGGTTAACCAAGTTCTCCGAATGACTTTACTTTCCCACTTGACTGCCTCATTTTGCCTAGCACTCGGATGTCCACACTCAGATCTAGGGACCTAGTCCATGCAGAAGGGTGCATGAGACTCAGACTGTCACTCCTGACAGACTCAGAACACTGCAGCAAGCTGAGACGTTAGGATGGTGTCGGGTCGCTAGCTTGACCGGACTGCACTGGTGGAGATCCAGGAGGATGCTGGGAAAAGTCGAGTAATTAGGATACTGAGATTCCTCCTGTTGGTACCCAGAATGAAGGGAAGTAGTCAAAACAGGCATGTGCATGCCCAGAGTTGCTTTTGTTTAGCACATCTCAGTGGCCTGTGCTGGGGGAGAGAAGATTTTAGCCTGTGTGTTAGGAACTTGACCTCTCTGTGCCCTGAGTTTCTCATTTGTGATGCAGGGTGAGCAGGTGTGCCTCTGTGGAATAGAGATCTCTTCATGGCATTTTCTTGCTCTAAGTTCTTTATGAACTAAGAGCTGGCCCATCTATAATGAACTATTTTGGGATATTATCAATTAAACACACTTTTTTTTGGTGGTTATTTTTTCATTACAAATTTTCATGGCTTGAAATGAGATAGAGAAAGAGGGAGGGTGGCCAGAGACTAATGATGAATGGCTTTGTTATTATTATTTTAAGTAGACCAGGTGGTAAGAATTCTTACTAATTTGGGCTGGGAAGTGGGAAGGGCTGTTGCTAGATTTCTGAAAATAACACACAGCTCCTAATAGCTCAAGTGGTCCAGAAAAGCAAGACAGAAAGTAATGGACTGTCTCCTGTCTAGCTCAGGTAACAAATGACTGCATAAAAAGCATATTAATGAGGTCAGGGAAACAAGAACAGAATTTTCATCCTGCAATAATGTGGCTCTTTACACTTCGAATGACCACCTCTTGCCAGGACCTACTGTTTGCTAAATCTCCGCCTGGCTCACCTGGTTTTCCTTAGCACAAAACTATCTTAAAAAAAATTAACTTAATCAGTTACTACACTTAAAGCAAATGCAGACATCTTTTTCAGAATAGTTAAAGTTTCTTCACTTGTATAGTAAAAATTGCCAAACTAAAACAAAGAGGACAAAGGGTGGTGGTGTGGGGACCACAGAGGCTCCCTAGTAAGGCCTTACTCAAGCTCAGAAAGTCTGAGCTTGCTTTACCCAGCAGGGCTGCATAATAGGATGATTTGGCCAAAGGCGTGGATACTAGGTGTTTTGAAGGGTCTATACTTGTTGGTACTTTATACGTAAACCTTGGAAGGGGGAGGTCTTTTGCCCCTCCCCTTGCTGATGAATAAAAGGCCCATTATGAATAAAGTCGAGGTGACTGGGTATTGACCCAGGGCCCTCCCGAAGCTATCCTGTGTCTCTGTCTTTCTCATCGTCTCTGTCTATATTTCTATCTAATACTTTCTCATTCCTTTTTCCTCCCTCCAAGAACCCTTGGATAGGTCAAAGCTGGACTCCGACAGAGTAGACTTTAGACTTAATAAATATGGAGCCAGTGATGAGAGATGGATGATGTGAATCATGTTCTGCATGGTGTTTGTAATGCACGGCTCAAATTTCAAATTTCAAAACCATCAGCATGGAAATATTCTACTAGCCATATGAGTGAATAATCACTTGCTAAATTGGAAAGAGTGAATACAGAAGTTATATGAACTCAGTCTATTAATACTGAAGAACAAAGGCTACTTCCTGGTACTTAACACTGGCATTAATAGGGAGGATTAACAGCGTGACAGTGTTGGGACATCCAGTTCATTACAAAGCAGGCTTCCAGATTCTTTGTAATGTCTTCAACTTCTATAGTTTAAAACAGGATGTTTTCAGAAAGCCCAATAACTATAAACTTGTATTTCCTAGCTCAGAAACACAATTTAATAATCCCGAACAAATGGACTCATCATACCATTTTAGTGACAAGATGCTTCCACTTGTAATCACAGTTGTGGCCCAGAAGACATTGACTTGCTAGCCTGATGGAGGGCCAGCTAGACTTCGCAGAGCTTTTGTGTTTAAGCACAGTAACAGCAAAGAGCCCCTGGGGGAAGGGAGATCCACTCAACCCCTGCACACAGCAGGAAGTACCTGAAAAGCACAGTGTATTCCACTGTGGAAAATGTTCAACACGATGAAGGAAACACAAGAGTCATGCTACATGTTAGAGAACCATTTTAATTAGAAAAGACAGCCACACTGTCTTGAGAAAATAATCTTGGCAAAAAGTTTTGTTTTTTTTCCCTTGAAAATGCAAAGGTGGCCAAAAATATACACCCCGGGCAGTTACTACACTCAAAGCAAATGCAGACATCTTTTTCAGAATAGTTAAAATGTCTTCACTTGCATAGTAAAAATTGCCAAACTAAAACAAAGAGGACGGGGTGGGGGGGGGGGGGGGGGGGGGGGGGGGGGGCGGGCGTGTGACTTTAGACTTAATAACTAGGTTGAATCGCTTAATACTGTGAATAACAGAAGACCTACTTTCAAGTTAATAGTCATTTCTTCAAATTATTAGTAGTTTGAATTCAACAGTTTATTGGCCTTAAAAATTATCACTGATGAACTCCTAGTCCACACCTGCACAGGCCAAACATGAAGCCCATAAAGCCACTGTCTCTGTGGATGGCACTGGCTGAATACTGAGAAACAGAGGACACTCTGATCTCAGGGAGGGATCTCTAGAACATGGGCAACTGTGTTTCTTGGAGTGAGGGTAGTTCAGACCAATGGTTCCTGGTTAGGAGGGGTCGGGGAGGCTGGTTGTAGGGCAGAACTGGTCTTTAGGGCTGCTCTTATGAGCTCCCCAGGGCTTGTGTCCCTTACCTTCTCAATCAAAACAAACGTACCGTTGCTTTCGGGCCAAGCTTGATGATGCCCAAGCTTGTGCCCGGAAGTTATGCAAGTTTCCTGTCCTGGCCAATGCAAACACACAGTGGAGCTGAATGGGGAAGGTACAGACATCCATGTCTTGCTTGGGTGGCTGATCAGACAGGAGGAACTGGAGACCCCTTTCAACACCCCTGTGATTCTGCAGTTTAAAGAACTTGTAAATATTTGACTTGGAGAAGTGTTAATGAAAGAAGGATTTAAGGATCTCCTGAGACTTCCTGCTAGATGATACACAGGGTTCGCTTTTCTTACATTTCCTCTGAAACATCAGGTAAGTCTGGTTCTACCAAGAGTTTGATCGAGACATGGAACAACTAACTTTACTTTTTCCCTGGGTCTTGGGCTTTTAACATGTGTGTGCACATACCATGTCCACATACACACACACAAGCAAGTTCTCTAGATTCATAGTATGACTTGGTAGTTTCATATTAACCAGACAATGTTTACACAGAAATCAAGCTGAGAGCAATAGCTTTTGAGAACTGGAAAATATGTTTCTTAAGTCCTCTACATACTAGATCTGAATGATATGTTTTCATATTGATCATTCCCTTTCCAATATTTTGAAAGGACCATCTTATAAGCAACCATCCCACTTAAGATTATTACTGGCTACAGTATATGGTTATAAAGTGAGTCCTGAATTCCTCTATCATATACATATGGTTGAAAAAAATGTTTCTTTAAAGTCCAAAAAGTTTCTGGTAGAGGGTTCTAGAAGAAATATCAGAAGGTGTTTGTAGTTTTATATTGGAAGATTCCATGAGGATATAGCTGTTTGAAATATACACTCACATTCCTCTCTTCAAGGCCAGGGCCCATATTTAGAAAACCTTGTGTTTAAACAAACAGAAGAGTCTAACACTCAGGAGTGATGAAACATCTAAGTGGGCACTTGGGTTAATATGCCCCAGGCAAAAGGACAAGAGTTCTTCTCAAGTGCCGACTGCCTCTATTTCAGATCAGTTTGACTTACTTTTAAGTAACAGGAAATAGAAAAAGGCAATCACTGAACTTTCATGTACTATTCTTCATGTTTGGCATTAAATCTTACAAATCCTTTGAGGTCTGTTTAGGAAAGACAATATAACAATTCCATACAAGGAAAAACATAGCAATGAAAGTCCAGCAAGGCCTTATTTCTTCTATGAGAAGCTATGAGAGAGGAACAGAAAAGAAAGCACACATCAGGGATGTCAGGACCATGCAGGAAACATCCAGCTGCTTAAATTGGGGAACCAAGTGTGCATTCCTATGTACTGATACCCACATTAGCTGCTACTGACAGAACACTGCAATGTCTTCTGGGGGCATCTGCTACTGACAGAATACTGCAATGTCTTCTGGGGGCATGGCCTCCTTCACAGCTGTGAGCATCGGCTAAGCCCACCCACCTGCCCAGTGCCTCATCTATCTCAACACTGCTTCCAATGGCTTCTCGATGCTACTCTGTAAGGGCACAGTCTCGAATGTTTCCAGCATTCCCTCTAGACAAGATCACATTCTCTACCCACCTGTAACAAGCTCCCTTACTTCTGCATCAATTGATTTTCTCAACAGTCGCAGCAAGGCAGGGATCCCACCAACATTCTTCATTGCTATTTTATTTTCATCTGTAGACTTGCCAAACACAAGGTTTCGGAGGGCACCACAAGCATTCTTCTGAACTTCCAAAACTCTGTGGTCCAAAAGGTCAACCAGATGCTTGATTCCCCCTAGCTTGTACACCTGGAATGAAAAAATCCCAGGCCTGAGGGATATGCAATAAATGGATGGCTGCACAAGTCTGTTAGGGTGAGATCATGGGACACACTTGCTGAAAATTTGAAGGCTAATCTCTAAGATGGCGCTCCTTCCCTGTGCTCAGGCTTAAAGAGAAGGGAGATCTGGGGGACCGGCCCCTGCACACAGGCCACAGTAATATACTAGGGGTCTGCGTCCACACCAGGCCTGACACTTTCACTGTATGAGTGTGTGGAGTGAATATACAGATGCAACACCCAGACACTCAGAGCCAATGCAGGAATCGAGTTCTAGACCTGCTTCTCCAGGCTACTCTCTTCACACTCTTTTCCACTTGGAATTCTTTAGTATTTTACTTTATTATTCATGTCCACCTTTAGGTCTGAGGCTGTTATGTGGTTTTACAAATTGAGCACGTAATACCTGTCATTGCAGGATGATAAGGCC
Organism: Peromyscus californicus insignis; assembly: GCF_007827085.1. Lineage (NCBI taxonomy): Eukaryota > Metazoa > Chordata > Mammalia > Rodentia > Cricetidae > Peromyscus > Peromyscus californicus. Next base: position 36,604,321 of record NW_026294595.1, on the reverse strand, counting down.
TGAAATGTTAAAAAAAAATCTGCATGCTCCAGAACACTAGCCAATAACTAGTAACTCACTGTTTCTATAAACACCAAAATACGTGTCTTGACCAGAGCCTCATGTGACAGATTATCTCCCCAGTTCAGTGAATGCAGTAATTTTTAATCTAATAGATTCTTTGAAAATATTTCTAAAGCTCAGATTAAAGTGATTTTTGCTTCATGTTTGATAAATATGCTAACTAAATGGATGAGCTTTGACAGGCTGAAAGCACTCCAGGCAGCCCACTCATGCCAGGTTTGCCTGAGAGGCGATGATGCAAGGCACAGTCAAGATGTAAAGGGTGTCTGGAATCTCTTCAAAAGGAAATTTTATTTTGTAATAATTTTCATGGTGCTAAGTGTAGTCAGAAGATTTTCCTCTGTCCCGCCCAGTCTGCAGCCGCTCAGCCCCAAGTAAACACAAAGAGGCTTAATATTATTTTTAAACTATGGTGGACCAGGGGGGATACAGAAAAACTTTCTGCTACAGCTAAGGATTGAATTTAGGGCCTTGTAAGCACATACTCTGCCACTGACAACACCCTCAAACCTTAGTCATTTTGTAATTACTTTTATGTTTTAAAAACTTTGTTATTACTTTTTTATGTGTATGGGTGTTTTGTCTGCACGTATGTATGTGCAGCATGTGTGTGCAGTATCCACAAAAGTGGAAGAGGGCATTGGGTCCTCCCTAACTGGTACTACAGATGGCTGTGAGCTGCCATGTGGGTGTTCAGAATCAAACCTGGGTCCTCTGGATGAGCAGCCAGTGCTCTTACCTGCTGAGCCATCTTTCCAGACCCCCAAGACCCCAGCTATTTTTAAACAGCAAGCAAGCAGCTGCTAAGTGGAAGTCACAGTGTGCCCACATCATGGTGGGCTCTGGGTCTAGTACCTCCATCTTCACTTTGTTATCCCCGAAGCACAGGTGCTGCAGGTAGGCCGCGGCGTTTGCCTGGACGGATGGGAACTGGTGTTGCAGCATGTGAATGACTTCTGGCAGCTCGGGGTCGCGCCAGGCAAACTCCCTACGTGGAAGAGACATAGCTTCAGAAAGGAAGCTCCAAGCAGGACAAGCCATTTCTGATAGGACGGAAGAGTTCAGCAGAGGCAGAAATCAGAAGTTACAAAAACCCTAACGCATCTATTTGGAAATGATTTCTCCCGATCATGTATACAGAGGCCCAAATGCTTAAGATCCCAAAGAAATCATGGCACACAGACACAGAGAGAGCTAAGGGAACAAAGGGAATTCTCGATATGGACAGCTTTTCCACTTCAGTGTTCCTCCTCTGGATTTTAATTTTATGCCTTTCGACCCATCTAAGAATGCAGCAGATGCCACACACAGGTAAACAACTGCAGTTTAGCTAAGTGAGATGTCATGCCCAAAGAAAGGAAGGCCTGATGGGAAAGGACAGAGCTGTACCAGCTGTTAATCACAGATAAGGTGGGAAATCACAGTGATTGTTCAGAAACTTAAATATTCATAGCTGCTCTTGATTACAGACAGAAACACAGAGTAAGAAAAAAAAAGTAACTTGTCAGGAATGTTCTATCCAGGGAAAACCATTTCTGACACCCCCTGGCCTTTCTATTTTCAAGAAACTGTATTATTATTAAGTAGTTCTTAGTAGGTCAAGAATCAGGAGCACATATTCTGTGTCAGACACTATCTCAGGTGTGACCTCTCTCTTACCCCGAAGCCATGTGATGTGTGCATACGAGAGTCCAGTGAGCTGGGTACACACTGACGAGCAGTGACACCTGCACGTCTCCACCATCAAATGCAATGGCTTGTTGTTCTATAATAATGAACGCACATTACACTTACTGCAGATTCTTTTAGACTTTGTTTTCAGGAAGCATCTCACTGTCCAAATTTTCTCTTGTCATCTGACCTGCCCACTATTTAGAATCTTTGCAACATTTCTATTTTACATGGAGGACAGCTTTTTTGTAGAAAATGGTTCACAGAACAAATATGCAGATGAAAGGATGCCATTAAACTTTAATGGAAATAATGAGCTCGGGCTGGAGAGATGGTTCAGTGGTTAAGGGCACCAGCTGCACTTCCAGAGAGCCTGGGTTCAATTCCCAGTGTCCTTGTGGCAGCTCACAACTGTCTGTAACTCCAGTTCCAGGGGGAACTGATGCCCTCACACTGACATACATGCAGGCATAACACCAATGCTCATAAAAATAAATTTAAAAATTCTCATGAAAAAGAAAATAATGAATTTACACTAAGTTAATAAAAATTACTCTTCATATTAATAACCAATTGAGACTTCTATTGGTAAGTTTTTTTTGTTTTTTTTTTTGTACATGGATGCTGATAGACATCATTGGTGGCAGCTTATTTGGAGGTAGCCCAGTTGTCCACCAAAGGGGCATAAATGAACGGTGAGGTAGTTGTATAATGGAATAATGGAATAATACCTGACAATAAAAAGGAATTGACTGCTACACCCAGTAGTGTGCATTGACCTTTTGTTTTAAGCAAAAGAAGTCAGATACCACAGTACATGATACAAGATGCCACTGGCAAAGCGAATCAGTGCCCACAGAAATCTGAGTATAACTGTCTCCAGAGCAAGCGGTGGTGTGGCAATGAACCGGAAATTATAAGAAAAAAACCTTCTAGAACAATGGGGACACTTTAAATTATTCTTCCTCTAGACAGAGTCTTATACTCTAGCTTAGTCTGGCTTTAAGTCCTCCTGCCTCAGCTTCCCTACTAGCTAGTTTATAGATCCAAGAGTGTCACTTGGGTAGGGAAAGCTCCAGGTATTAATTTTTCAGTCCTCTTTAAGGGGCCATTACATACCTGTGCATACGTACATATACCACTTACGCAATTGAACAGTTGGTGCGTTGCTATTAAGTTATAGGAATCACTATGGCTGCTAAAGATCCAAATGCTCATTAAGACATGGCCTTTGGACACAGGCTCCCATTCATAGCAAGAGCACAAGTCACCATTTATCCAGTTTTCTTGCATCTAGCCCCATCTTTGCCTTGACTGCTCCCCTGAGGCAAGTACCACTAAATCCCATGGGATACAGACAAGGAACTGGGGTAAGTGGAGGTTAGTGAGACCCCAATAGTCTATGTTTTTCTCCCTACAGAAAACAGAAAGTGAACGCAAGTTTTGAAGCCGGGAAATGCAGCATGGCCACATTTTTATGGGAGATAACAATTAGAATGTGCTGGAATCAGAAAGGATTGGTGGTAAGACTATCTATACAGTTGCTCAAAACACAGACGCCTGTAATTTAAGTCTTTCCTCATCACCTACCCAATCGTCAGTGGGCTCAGATATCCATCCATCTTTTCTATCTTTCCTAAACCATCTCAAGACTCCTAGACTTTCCCTCTGCTTCAAAAACCACCTTTCCCAGATTCAGTCTTTGTCTGGCAGCCAGATTATCTAAAAAGTTTCCAGAACCCACGTGATGCTGGGCAGCTATGCCAGTCTGCTTGTACTCCAGCCTCAGAAGGTGGAGATGAGATCCCCACAGCGAGCCAGCTAGCAGACTCATCACTGATGTGAGAGCCTGCCTCCCTGAGCAAGGTAAAAGCCACTGAAGAGGATCCTCAACATCAACCTTCAGCCCTCCCTGCACTCACACATATATAGATATACACACACACAGAGACAGAAAGAAGAAAAAAAAAAAATCAAAAGAATTGGAGTTCTACTGCTTTGGCCAAACCCTTAGGGTCTCCAATCACTGTTATCTGGACGTCACCTGATTATCAGAGTGCAGTTCCCTTGTCTGTAAAGTAAGAAGAAGAAAACTGTTTTCTTCCTGCTTATGGGAATGGCTTTAATGGCTAAGCAGTGCACAGTCATTAACATTCTCCTCTGAAAAACGAGGATTTCCAAGGAGGGCCATTTTCTGTAGCAGTCTCTTTTTTCTACATTCAACTGTGTTAACCATTTCTGATTAACCATGTAAAGTCTATTGTGTAAGACAGAGTTGTAATTGACGGAGTGCCAGGAGTGTGGCCTAGTCCTTTCTGATAACTCACATTTATTGCAAACATCTATTTTCCCCTCTTTAAATGGTATGGTGATGGTTAAGATTTCCTGACATACCTGGGTGCCAGGAAGACCAGACATCAGAGGAGAAGCTTCCAGTAGGAATAGGGCAATGGTTGGCATCAACATCACCCCTGAATTAAGCGCAGCAGAAATTTACTCTGGGAAAACTGCTACCAGTTTCCATGCTAACTGGATGGTACCACTGCAAGGGTTTGCTAATTACAACCTAAGCCTAGACTTTTCTTTTTTAGTTATGGTTCTGTATTTTGATGTTATAAACTATAACAAAACTGAGGTAAATGTGTGAGGGAACTATTTATAGGACCTGGATAGGTAACACAAGAATGAAAACCTGAGAGGAGGCAAATACCCAAGGAATCCCACATACCTAGCTGTCTCCTTAGGGACATTTTCTGCACCATAGTGCAAACGATTGAGACTCAAAGAGTGCAGGATGGAGTTGCCGCACTGGGATAGGAGTAGTGGTGAGGACTGGAGGTGGGGGTGGACTGGAATTTGTTGGTACTAAAGAAGGTATAGACAGGGTACTAGTGAGGTGAGGGCTGTGCAAGTGCAGGGCACTCAAACAGGACTGTCTGGTGCAGTGACTACTGTACGACGGAGTTGAACACACAGTAGGTGATACTGGACTCCAGACCTGCTGGATTGCAAGTGTGAGAACCACAGAACAAGCTCTTAGAGGCCATGTCCGAGCAGCCCAGACCATGCCATAGAATAAGGTGGATACTCTAGGGCTGAAACACATCGGAAATAGACTTTTCAAAGGGCAAAACCAGTGTTGGCAGTGTCAAAAGCATCTACTGGTAACTTAGTTATCTGTCTGCCACAAGAAACTTGCTGCCGTAGCAGGAGATCATCTAATCCAGGTTCCCTTGTTCACAAGAGGCAGTAGCTTATCAGAAATCACTGGAGATGATGGGACAAGGAACAACAGGACAAACAGAACCAGAGGCAGCCCTGATCCTGGACCTTTCAGAGGAAGAACTTGAAGCAACTCCATTTATGAGAGGAGCTGAGCGTGGTGGTGGAGTGCTGTGACCCCAGTGGATGCAGGACTCTGCATGTTCCAGTGAGACCCTGTCACAAAAGCTGCACCACACCACACAAACACAAAGACAACTAGCGAATGAGTGAGTAGATGAGGACTCTTACCAGAGACATGGGAACTACAGAAAAAGACTGGGTTGACTTAAAAAAAAAAGGGGAAGAAGGCCCAAGTATTTGAAATTAAAAATAAAACAGCAATCAATGTCTAGGTCAAACAGATATAAGACTATAGTAGGAAGCAGGCTACGCTAGAAGACAGACCCCTAGAAGCTATGCGGCTGAGGGAGCTTACTAACTCTCGTGATCACAATGTGACTTTAATACATGAAACTAGAATCCCAGAAGGAGAAGAGGGAGTTTAGTGCAGAAAAGAATTTAAAGACATAAAAGCTGATTTTTTTTTTCTAATTTTGGCAAACCCATCAATCTATATTCAAAGAATTTCACCCCAATCAGGTCAAATGCAGAGACCACACTTCAGCTCATCACAGTGAAATGCTGAAAGCTGAAGAGATCAACAAAGAAAGCTGAGAGAAAGCACATTACATAATGAGGAAAATACAAATAATTTCTTATGTCTCACCAAAAAACAACAGATGTCTGAAGACAATGAATAACACCTTTTAAAGTACTGAAAGAAAAAAAAAAATCACACTTGTAAATCTTGAAGTTTATATGTGGCAAAAAATATCCTGAAATGTGAGACAAAAATATTGGAGATAAACTGAGGTTGAAAGAACTCAAAACAAATTCTTCAAGCTGATGGAAGTAAGACAAGATGGAGACCCAGGGTTACAGGAAGACCTTCAGTGGTGAAGGTAAATATTTAAAAAAATTTGTTTTTATTTCTCTTCATTTCTTTCAAAGTGACCATTTTCAGAAATAACAGTACTGTGTATTATGGGGGTTCAAATGTATATGACAGTGACACAGAGGTCAGGGGTAGAGGAAGGACCACCTGCCAAGCTGAAGGCCTGACTGAAGGAGCATGCCTTCCACAAGAGATGTTCTCACACTGGTCTGCGCAGAAAAAACCATTTGTGTAACTAACAATGTCCGTTTCTAAGCTAAGATCCTTTCTTTTAAAGTCACAGCTGGGACTGGTGGTGGGTATCTGAAATCCCAGCATGAAGAGACAAGACTGAGGTAGGAAAATCAAGTAGCCAGCCTGAGCTACATGGCAAAAGCCTGCCTCAGAAGAGCAAAATACCAAACAAAATCATAAAACAACAAAACAAAAACAAACCTAAAAAACAAAATCCTTACAGATTTCCTTTAATATAGAAAATGTTAGTAACTTCCAGCCTCATGGAGAATTCATCAGGCTAATTATGGAGTAAGAACAGTAGAGTTTGAGGTGAGCAAAACGTTAAAGTTGTTATTTTCACAACTGAGGAATAGCAGTTGTCGTCAGCCTGTGATTCTCATCATCTGGATTCCAGGGTCAGCTACAGTAAACGTACCTGTTACTACAGGATGACTGCTCATCTTATGAACGGCTTATCAGAGAAGTTGAACATAATCAAAGCTTGCTGTAATAGTTTATACATTAGACTATGAAATGACCATAGCATGAATAGCGAAAGTACATTACCATACATGAAATTCTTGTTTATAGTGAATCAGTTCATATTAGAGGTCAAAGCTGATGTCTTCAGTGGTACATCTTCAACTGGAAACTAATCACTCCTCACTGCTCTTATAGGTAGCTATTATTATCTTGCAGGTCCAGCTAGGGTATCAAATCACCTTGAATTCAGAATACCTTTGGGAAATTTTGTATGTGTTGGGAACCATAGAATTTTGTCATTCTGAAGATTTTAGAAAATGGAATAATATAAGAAAATTTCTGACAATTAAATAGTTCTTTTTGAAAAATCCTTATGATAGCTCAAAGTGTCAAACCAGGACTACAAAAACAAAATGTATGCCTAAGCCCAAAAGAATCTTAGGCATAAAAGCACACTTACAAAGTGGCTTCAATAAATCAGTGGCTTCCCATCCACCTAAAGCACCTTTACTCACTCTAGTTAGTGACCAGAACCTCACTAATTTTAGTTCACAGTCATTAGAATACGTTGGTAGGTTGTTAAATTCAAAAAGATAATTATAACAACTTCCCAGTGAAACAATTGTGGGCGAAGAGTGAATGAAATCTTGCTAATAATATACGGCTTAAAATAATGCCAAAGTTACTTAAAACTTAGTAATGATTCCATTCTTTCAGAAATGAAAATTCTTTAGTCTTGAAACATATTTTCTGAATATTTTAAGTGGCTTTCACTAAAAAGGAGGCCAATTTTTCAGACTCAATCATATTTACCATGGAAAATGTCATGTAAGTGGCCAAACAAAATAAAACAAGAACACATGCCCATTATCTCTCAAACGCGTCTTGCTTGTGAGATGAGAATTTTTGTATGCTATCTTCTAAATGACACAATGCTTTGTAAAGGACCTCATTCATAAAAGCTGTACCTAGCACTGACTAACACAACTGGAAATGTATACATCTTTTCTTATTTAGAATTAATAGATGAATTTTCTAAATGAGGCAGTCCAAGTGGGGAGGAGGACGGCCCTTCAGTCTTTTGTCAGGTCCTCCCAGGTAGTTGCCTGAGAAAAGTACCTTATGATGAATGCTACAAATAATCCCACTGATCTGTGTGTTCTCTAAGTTATAATTAAAGTCTGGGAAGAGGCAAACCAGCTTAAAAACATAAAGTCAGCCTCAATGACCTACACAGGTGGAGTAATAGAAATAAGGCGTTTCTGATACTAACACAGACTTGACAGGTTAAAAGGCAGAAGAGTGGAAGCGGTTGGTGTGATATGGAGTGTCGTGCAGAGTCCCTCTGGTACTTGCCTGGGGTCCTTCTGGATGCTGTCTATTGATGGGGATCTTGTGGCACCGTCATCAGCTGGCCCTGTGTGCTGCAGCCTGTTGTAATTGCACTCTTGGACTCGGTACTGTAGCGGCCTGTAGGGCTCCGCGTAGGTAGCTGCTGTGTTTAGAGCGTAGTTATTTCTTTGGTATGTAAGGGTGCTTCGTTGGCTGGATGTCCTTTGTAGATTTCCAACGCCTACTACAAAGTCAACATTTTGAGAAAGATTAGTATGTTCTCCACAGAGGTGCACTTTTCAAACATACAATTTTTTTTTTTTTTTTTACTTTTAAATATGATTAAACATTTGGCAATTACATCAACTGTTTATTTTTAGATTTCATAAACCTAGCTTGCTGGCACTAAAAGAAGTCCCTAGAAAAGAGCCAGTGACGCCATGAATCTGCTTATAGGCCTGGTTATATTAAGATTTAGGAACTTAAAACTACATGAAATTAATCTCAGAAATGAATGGTGGTATATCATAATTTTAACTTAGTGATTAAAAACAAGGTCTTTACTGAAATTTATAAATAAACCATCAAGTTTTTAAACAACCTACTTTACTTTAATACCTATGGTTCTTGGCAATACTGAAAAAAAAAATCTATGTCACAAGAAAGATGGATTTTAATTCTACGGCTACTCCCAGAAATTCTTACGTGATATTACACACAAAGCGACTGTTTGCTGCACTGAAATTTCTCCCCTAACAGTCCCATTGTTGTACCCGAGTCTTTCTGCAGTTAGAAAGGAATTCCTCCTTACAGAGCCTAAGAACAAATGACCCTTTCCTCACTAGCAGCTACCAGAAGGAAAATTCTCCGGGAGACCAGACTTTCCATTTCTGGTAAAGAAGCAATGTAGTTTTGTATTTGCTAGTTGACCTGGGAGGGGTCTTCCTGAGGTGTGCCTGTGACGGTCATCACTGCTAGCCGGACTTCCATGGGCATATTATGAATCTCTAAGATTCGGGGTTTTGGGATACTAGAAGCTGCCTTTGAGACTTCTCAAAAGCATCCCTATGGCAGCTTCTGGCAGTGCACACCACAAAGGCTACAGCTTCCGGCTTAGCAGAACCTGTGGTAAGAAAAAAGGGTAAGAATTGTGGTGCAAGGGTGTGAGGCCGAGTAACCTGTTTATACAGGTTCCAACTGCATTCTGTCCAGGTCTGAGTCTCTCACAGATGTGAGTATTCAGAGCAAACCCCACACGGAAAAAAAAAGAGTGAAGCCGAATCAGCTTCACCTCCAGGCTGACTAAATCAGCCATTAAGTCACTCATGTGGATCATTTCAACACCTGGTTCAGGCAACAAAAATCACAAAGCAGCGCTTCAGCAAATGGCTGCCTTTCTCTACCTAATATGTGTCTAACCCGAGGGAATCATATTTACAGCTTTCCAAATTCATCCCTAAATTAACAGCACAATCACTATCTTCATTGATTGGATTACACCATGGTAAAAATACATTACCCCTGAGTACGTGCTAAATGAACTTCTGCTTTACTGTTCATTCGTTTGCCGTCTCATCTGCTTATCTGACAACTAACTGGGCAACACGATCTTCTTCTAATGGAGAACCCAATCTCAGTAAAATCCTCCTCTGCTGGACCAGGGAAATCAGGAGGGCAGCTGCCCGGGGCCCACCTGAGCCTGTGCGGTACAATGCTGTCTGCGATCCTTGGAGTTCCACAGTGCCGTGGTTTGGGCTGCGGTACACTGGACTGTAGTAGGTCCTCCCTTCATATATAGGAGTGATATGCAAGTCAGGAGACACGGCTGAACGAAGTTCTTGCCCAAGCTGACTGTGCTGGCTGGCATAGGAACTCCGTAAGCCTAGAGGGAGGAACACGGCCCCATCAAAACTGAGAAAATCACAGTGAGGTTGAAATCATTTACCCCAATTCAAGTCCCAACCAACAGGACAAGTGTTAGGTCTGAAGACGAAAACTACTGGAGTTTTATGGCCGTGGTCCTCAACCTTCACTAATGTTGTGACCCTTTAATATGGTGACATCCAACCATAAGATTACTGTTGCTACTTCAAAACTGTAACTTTGTTACTGTTACAAATTGTAATGTAAACATCTGATATGTGACCCCAAAGAGACCCACAGGTTGAGAACTGTTGTTCTACAAGGAGGAAGGCCTGGTATGAAAGGGACTCTGGAAACCTTGTGTTTTTAAAAAGAAACTTTCTTGCTAGCAAGAAAGAAGTTAATTTCCTAATAAAAATTTATTAAGTTTGATTTGTTAAAACTCACTCTCCAACTATGGGTTACTTTATGACAGTGACCAAATAGAGAATGCCCCCTTCTGCCATGATTACCATTTAAAGATCATAGCGTCAGGCGCCGCATAAGTGCTATTTGGTCAGTGGTGGACCGTCCATCGGTGTTCCCATGAGATGGTAGCACACGGTGACATCATCATCAGCTTAGCTTGTGTAAGTATCCTCTATGTTTGTACAGAAACAAAACAGGCTGACACATGTCTTGCTGTAGCCTGCATGAAGGGAGCCACAGCTATAGTAGCAGTGGTCTGGTCCCTCTTCTGCTGCCCACAGACATGCTCCATCTTACCAGCAGGGAGAGTCTACTGTGTTTCCATGGCTGTATCCCAAAGCCTGAGACACTATTTATATACTATGCTTATCAGTAAAGGCTGATGCGTAACAAACGTTTGAAATATATTTATTAATTTACATATGGGTTTTATCAGAAAATACTGGAAAGTTAATGGCACTAAAATCTAAATATTACCAGCAAACTAGTAACACGATGAAATACTGGTTTACTATTAGTGATCACTATGTTCTTCTTTCTTAAAAAGCAAACAAAATAAAACCCAAACTTGTTCTAACAGGAACTCAGCACTCTCATCCACCATCTTTCTAGTATAAAGGAAAATGCAAAGGTACTATCTAACATTAGATGATTTAAGATACTCTGATTCAGATTGCAATGTTTACACACAGGGCTATGATAGAAACGGGATTTCAAACACACATATTTTGTTTTTTAAATTAAGTCAGTGCATTCTATATTATGCTGGTCAGAAGTTTGTGATTTGTCATTATTAGTAAGTAAATCCTGTCACTTCATTAGGAATATTAACTAAGATTACCTTCCAATTATAAGCAAAAGTAAGTCAGCATATATTTGCTTTTGAAATGGCCAAAGGTAATACAGTAACTAGTTGTAAAAAGGATTATTCCCACCTCATTAGTTCAGTTAATCAAATCACAACTAAAAGCAAGTGGAGTGGGCCATTGAGATGAAAATTTAAGGGCCCAAAGGGAAGTGTGTATACCCTACAATGGAGACATCCATGCTTCAAGGCCCAATGATAGAAAGCCTGGATACTCTACAGTATCATTTACTCAATCAAAAGTCTATTTGCAATCCCCCAAACACCTTTTTGTTCACTTATTACAACGATGATTCCATGTGATCCAAAAATTTCTATTTAAAGCATTTAGAATAAACCAAATTTATCTTTCAAGCACTGATTCTTTTTTTCAAAATTTTCCAAACATAATTATACCAAAATTAGTGTTTTGGGCCACATATATTTTTCTGTGGTAGGAAATACATTTTATACTCATTATGATATCAATTAAATTAAAATCACAGCTGGACATGGTGGCTTACACCTTTAATTCCAGCACTTGGGAGGCAGAGACAGGTGGATCTCTGTGAGTTTGAGGCCAGCTTGGTCTACATGGTGAGTTCCATGTAACCAGTGCTATGCAGAGACCCTGTATCCAATACAAAACAAAACAACAATAACAAAAAATTCACAATCACCAAATGAATCCATAAATTAGGGTTTACATTTAGAATCAGTGGTCAAGTAGACAGGAAATGAAAATTTCCTGAAAATCCTTTCTTTCACTCAAAAGTCTAAGCTTATTTCTAGCAAACTCAGCAAAGGAAGGCTAGTTCTTACACATATGTTTTCTACATACATACATATATCCATCACTCTCCATTAGCTGGGAATTCTGCATGGCTCTTCCACACAAACCCAAGGGAGCACAAGTCCTTGGAGCCACTGATCTGTTGGGGTTCTGGGGTGGGGGATGCTTCATAACTGCCTCCAACATGACTTGGCTGCATGCTTCTCAGAGGCCTTTAGAAAACACTTAAGTCAATCATACCCCTCTGATGGCAAAATGATAAAACGGGTCGTTTCACAAGTAGGAATTTCTCTGGGCTCAAATCTGGCTTCACCAGAAATGCTTCATAAGAATTTGTTAAATGAGAAAAAGCTTACAAAAGTTTCACATTTTCTAGAGGCCACAAGATAAAATGTATTAATTTTATCCTCAAAAAATATTAAAGATTTTAATAAAAAAGCCCCAAAAGCAAAGCAGCAAGAAATACAATGGAGAAACAATGTAACTTATCTCAAGTATAAAAACTTCTTACACATTTTAAAAATTACAGAAGGCCTGAGCCTGTGTTTTTATGATAAAATGGATAATAAAGAAACTTTTAACCTTAGTCATAACCTAGTAATGGCCCCAGTTGTACCGTCTTACCCACCAGATTGGCCCATTCGAGGTGACAGTATAAGGAGCCAAACTCAAATAACAGGTCAAAAAAATACAAATGCATGTAGCGTTGGAGCCAACTTGACAGTCTCTTTCAAGGCATGCACATACTTTGATAGAGCAATTCAGCTTTGACAAATAAACCCCATAGATAATACTGTACTTATTTATATGAAAGGTTGTGTCCCTGGCACCTAAAAATAACAAACAGACAAATGCGAATTAATGGGGAAGCAATTAAACAAACCATACCACATATATAAAAGGAGTATTGTGCGTCTCTTAGAATGAGTGTGAGCGCTCAGACACGCTGTGAGAAAAAAAGACACAGAACACAGGTATGACAGAATATTCCCTGTGTAACACACTCTTCTCTAGGTCATTCACATGTAGACTGAACCGGTACATGTGACTGGGTGAGGGCAGGGGAAGACCTAGAGACTTCTGCTCTTCATTTCAACTTTTCCAGTATGGTTTTAAATTTTACCATTCTGTATATATCTTCTTTCTGGCACTGCATAGGATTAAAGCTGGGGCTGTGCACATGACTAGACAAGCATGCTACCTACCACCGCCCTCCATCCCCAGTCCCAAACACACACTTTTCAAAGAAAAATTCCTCTTACTAAAAAGAACAAAGTCATTACAGAATGTAGAAAATCTTTTATGAAAATCCCCTGAAGGGGACAGATATAATGCCAGGAACCTGGTGTCTTTCTAATTTAATCCAAATGGCATTTAAAAGAAATTCATAAGGGCTTTGTGCATTTCCCATCAGGGTGCCTAAATCAAAACAGTAGGATATGGGATTCATATTCTAGTACACATAACTATAGCATTCCTCATGAAAAATTCAAACAGGTATTCTGATCCCATATTATAATGTATCATTATATTGTGATATATCAGTATATGATAAGGGTGCATGGAGGTAAGCCTAGATGTTCAAAACCAACCCTTCATTGGAATATAATACTAATAAAGAGCTTAGGGGTCTAATACATTTTTTAAAAATTCAGTGTATGTGTGCATGTGCACACATACACACACAATCACACTTTATATACCATAATATTTTGAGGGGAAAAATTAGATGCCTCACAAAAGAGTTCTGTGTATATATTATACAGTTTCATACATAAAAGAACTAAAGCTTGAAAAATAAATTAACCTTAAGTTTACAGTATAACTTTTCAGATCAAACTCCCAGGCCTTTCTTTCCCCAATGATTATCATTTCCCTGTGAGCAAGGGAGGACTCACACCCTGGGCTTTGTACAACGCTCACCCATCCTCACCTGTCAAGCTGTCTGGCCGTGGTGGAACCATCCTCTCATAAATGTCATACTGCTGCTGTCCGAATTGGTCCATGTCATGAACAGTCCTTTGCAATGAAGGTCCCAGATGCTGTGGTACGGCGGTCATCCCCGAGCGTTTGGGGGACGACGACCCCACTTGGCCTTGGGATGGGGAAGCTACTCGAGTCTGGGCATCTGTCAGGGTCAGTGGGGACCCCACCCTGGTGGTGGTCTGGTATTGAGGGGCTGGTCCGTTAGGATTGGAGGTCTGTCGGGAGGTGACAGAGCCAACCCGGCGCACAGCTGTTGGGGAGGCGGGTCTCTGTGAGTATGGAGAGGCGGCCCGCTGAGCAGGGAGCGTGGTGGAGGAGTAAGCACTGGGGTTCAGAGGTCGGGAGTCGGTCACTGACGGAGAGCCAAATCCACTACCCAGAGAAGTTCTCAGTGACCCCCTTGAAGGAGACACGCCTGTGCTGGTGACATAAGAAGGAGACTGTGCTCTAGATGGAACTGAACTAACTCTTCGCATGGCCCGATTGGCTACTGATGGCTGATGAGAGGGGAGAAAAGAGAACGGGTTTATCCAGGGTTTTGTGTCCATTGTCATTACAGAAATAAAAACGCACATAGCTCACACAGAATGTGACCCACGATTTCAGGCAGCTGAGCTTCTTCTCTGCATTGAGCTTTAGCGTAAGATCTTAGCTTTTGCTTCTGCTGTTTTTGGAGATGTAATTTGAATACTAAAACTAGTCAGTAGAAGAAATCTGAAGATATCTAATAGCTCTTTTTTTGTCTTTACGTTTTTCATTGGTTGCCTCTGCATTTTCCGACACATGAAATGCTTTAACTCCAAGTGCTACAAATGACTTGTGAACATGAAGGGCCCTGGGGCCATGTGCTTGTATCATTCTCTGCAAGTCAAACTGTGGCCAAGGCAATGCATTTTGTAGAAAACAAAAAACATATTTATTTCATCTCTCAGCCTAAATGTAGCGGAGGAGTATTTATGGACAGCTGGTCTTTATGGGTTGGCTCTGTTAAGTTGGGGGACGTGTTTTTTCCAGTGTCTAACACATGAACGTGTGGATAGTGTCTGAGTCCAGCTCTCCTCTGATAATTTAGTTCAAGGAAGAGCCTGGCCAGACAGGTGTCCTAGGCAAATCCTTAGCTCTATTTTCTTTTGAGCTCATCTGATATATGAGCCCTTAGCTTTAGTTTAGCTGGTGGATTTAAAGAGATGCCAGTGAGACACCTGAGAATCTGTCCCAGTAGAAGCAATGCTCTAAGCCTTTGTTGCCTTTCTTGGTCTTAGCAAGCTGGAAAAGACCAGAATGGAAAATGAACATTTCTATCATGGAATAGTCTGCCATGAATCTGTAGACTTCTACACACAACGGTATTGGGCACCCTTCTTGATGTTATACAACAATGAGGAAACTGGACAGAAGTGGCTGAGGAGTGTGGGCACGAGGAAAGGAGGCGGGCTGAGGGATGAAAACAGGCCTTAGGGCTCTGGATGACGGGCCCTGCTCAGTTATTTCTGGAGTGCAGCCACCATCTACCTCTCCCCACTTTCAGTTGTGATGGTGAGGAAAGAAGCAGGACTTTCTGCAGCCTCAGATGTCACAAGCAAGCCGGCTGCTCAGACACCTCAGGTGGCTTCAACTTCAGCACTTCGGGACAGCATGGGTGGTGCTAAGGGGACATGGGGAGGGAGGGATGTGGAAACTAAACAAGGCAATAGGACAGGGCTTAAAAGGTTAGTGTACAGTTGGAGGGGTCGGATGTGTGCTTGGGTGCTAACAGTGTCAACAATGCACTGACCCACGGAATGCCACCCAACTTAGATGGCTAGATAATATGCTGTCCAGACTACATGCAAATGCAGTCACAGAGACCTACTTGTAATACAATGTTTCTGCACTAGGGACAAAATCAGCTTAATACAAGTTTTTACTTTTTGAAAACGACATAATCATGACTAAGGCTAAAACTGTAGTTACGGTAATTATAAAAAAGACTAGAGTGCAGCTGGTGTGGAGACCCTCCAACTCAGATGAACATCCAGAGGGGCTCAGTGTAGAGTGCCTCGAACTTCACCACACACCTCTACCAGTTACCAAGCACATGCATGGAGAATGTGCAGGCTGAGAGCACAGCCTCGAGTAGCTGGCTACAAGGGTAAGAGCTACCTTTAAGCTTAAAGGTCAAACACTTAACTTTTCCTAAACTGATGGGCAGAAACACCCACAACTGTATTACAGCATTCTCCTGTAGTACTGGGAAGCTGGTCCTCTGTGGTGTGTCCTGCAGTGTTTCCTGGGCTGCATTGTGAGGAACACAGTAACCACCCAACTTTTCTCATCTTTTTGCTACTTTTCAGCAACTAAAGGATTTCTATGGTACTTGGATAGAGTGCTAGCCCCATTGGCTACTATGGCTCTTAATTCTTACATAGTCTGGTGGGACGATGTGAATTAAGTGGCAACAAGGAAGCAAAGGAGCATTCACAAACATGCATGCAATATTGTATTTCTGCCTATTGACTGAGTCCTAAGTTGACAGAGCGGACATGCCTCCACACAATGGCTCTATAAGCACATGGATCCAGGAAAAGAAATACGCTCTCAGTGAATGATTTTAGTGAAGGTGGGCACTTTTGCTAAGAGTAGACTACATCCCATGTCATGGAGGTGGAGAATGGTTTTCTGTCCTCTGGGACTTTCTACAGCACATTTTAGTGCTGGAATTGCTAAGGATTAGGATCCCCTCAGGAACTATGCCATCCTCACACTCCCTTTGGACTGCTCATATCAAATTTCTTGTTTCCAGAAGAATTACTCTACTGCATCTAGGAACTTATAAAAATTGATTAGTTAAAAGTAAATTAATTCAAACAAACATAATTTCAGGCTTTCTGCTTGAAATATCTTCAATATAGTAACTCAAACAGTATGCAGTGATTCGAGTGGCTTTTCACTCTTTCAATTACACACGTTAGCTTTGCCCTTTGTAAGTGATGCCTACAACAGTTCCATAACTACGAGGGTATTGCTAGACGTCTGACTTACCTGAACCAGTGTTTGCCCTTCAGCTCGCGAATTCCTCACCACGTGGTTACTCGTTGGTCCCGTGAATGGATGCTGTCTACTGTCTGCCTTGCTCACTGTTTGGTTGTTGTGGAAACTCCCTGCTTCCTGGTACCCACTGTCAGAATAAGAATTCATTTGGGTCGAACTTCTTGAGTTTCCCAACGATCCTGCAAGAATGAAACAGTGGGAACACCCTTATTATACACTTCCGAGGCTCACTTTCAAAGTGAAAATATGAAAAGAAAATCTAGTGTTTAAAATAGAACACAACAGACCCTCACTTTCATGGAGAGACGTCTGTTCTGGTGAGTAGAGTGTCCCTTGTTCCTGCTCTGTCCTGATGAGATAGTTGTTGGGATGGACAGTGTCAGAGACTCGAGGTTTGCCTACACCAGTATTTGGCACATCTGTAAGAAAAGAAGTTTATAGCTGAGTTTAATGACATTACAGAAGACCTTGTTAAAAGGTACAGATATTTGTCAATAGCATCCTATAATCCATAGGTTACTAGAAGGCTCTGTTCACCTTAGTTGCAGTTAGTGAATGTGTTCCCCACACTCAGTTCATTATTATTCTTTGCTCAGTTTCATGAATGTTGTTTGTTCTGGTTACAAGTCCCAAGTTAACTTATGTATTATATGACATCAAAATCTGAAAAATGAATCTGTTTCCCCTTGGAAAGCCCACCTTTCACAGCTTCCTCCAAACACATTTAGAGGTAAACTAAGAATGATGGCCAAATATTGGGGTGGGGTAGGGTGGGGATATAGATCCGAACTGTTTAAAACAAAACACAAGACGGACTTACTTTATAGTTCTTGTTACTTACAGTCAAAAGAAGTCTGCAAAGTATTGAGTCACAAGTCTCGGAGGCACTAACATCTTACCTACCTGTTTCTTTGTCCTTTTAGTTTTCCCCAGGGGAACCTATACCGGTCTAACCTGGTAACTGTTTCTTCTAATCACCCTCTCTCCCATAGCTTGTTTTATTTTCTATAGAACCATTTGCTACCTTGACCTTAAATGACACTCACCATTATACAAACCAACTCATCGGCGTCTCCATCCTAACCTGTTTTTTTAATGCTGTACTGAGGGGATGTAGCTCACGCTGGTTTTGCACACTACTCAGATACCCTCTTTCCACTCAGACATGAAACACACATCTCTCCATGTTTGGGCTGTCCCCATTTGATCTCCGTTTTCAGATTTAACCTTTTTGGGGCTAACACACATTTTCAGAAATGCTGCTTCACTTTCAAACATTTTAGCTAATTCTGAGTCATGTTCTGAGCTCAAAATACAACTCTAAGGATTTCAATGTCTTCACTAGGATTTCCTCCTTTCCTAGGGATCTAGTATATGCAGCACTGTAGGAATACTCTTTAAAGTATGTAAGTTCAGGGAGGCAGACTTTGGTCTCCTCGGCGCTGCTGCCTCCTCAGTGCCTTGGGAAATACCTTCTACTCAGTGGGTGCTCAGTAAGTATCTGTTGAACAAACTGAGTAGCAATAGCAGCTCTCCTTTACTGGGTACCGATTCAGAGTACCGTGCTATACCTTTATTTATGCATTCAATAAAGTTGATCTACGCAAAACAGAGTAAAATTTTCAGGCAACACTAGTCGAGCTGGTCTAGAGGAGCATATGAGAGAGAACTGGGGAATCCTAGTGCATTCTGAGCCTTTACCGTGATGTCAGATTCAGGCTGAAGTTGTTTCCTGGCCTGTGGGAAGAGATGTTGACATTCCTCACAGGGGCTTCTAACAGCCTGGGTTCTGATCCATCATTTGACAGAACATTTCTAGGCGGTAGAAATCTGTGACAGCTCTGAATTCTCAAGTCTGGAATTTTAATGTAAGATTTCAGCTGCGTGTGGCCTCTCTGGTAGATGGTAAAACATCCTCTGAGTCACTGCCAGGGAGTTTAACATTGAAGTAACCTGCTTCATTTGTAATCTTCTACTAGGGGTTTCTAGAGTTCTGCACATGGTATGTAGCAGTTGCTGAAGGAGTCTGTTAAGGCTTCGTTAGCACACAGAGAGTATGCCAGGCTAGAAGAGTCACAGGGAACCAGAACGACCACAGGCCCACAAGGGGCATTCACTCAGGCGGAGCACACTGGGCAGGCGAGGGGAAGAAGAACAAAGCTGTCCCAGAGACTGTCGCTGTCCTAGACCGCACACACACACACACACACACACACACACACACACACACACACACGCGCACCTAAACCAGAAACACATGCCAATCTTTAAAAGAAACAGACTTTAAGCACCTGCTCCACTCGTGTGAGTGAGTGTGTGTGTGTGTGTGTGTGTGTGTGTGTGTGTGTGTGTGTGTATGTGTGTGTGTTACAAAGACAGATGCTAGGCAAGTGCTTTTCCGCTGAGCTGTATCCTCAGTCCTAGTTTCAGTTAAAGTCTACAATGCCAATACATCAAGGAGTTGGGTTAGAAATACCAAGTGGAATGCAATGTCTCAGATGAAAACGTTTCTTCACAGAAACCCAAAACACCCAAAGTTTATATATGGTACCCTTAGAAAACACAGAGAGCCAAACCTACAGCTATACAGAGCTTTTACCTAGAAAAAGAGAGAGTCACATCTTAAAATTTTTGAACCTGGGCTACTCTGTCTTTTTAGCCAATGGAATATAATATTATCTCAAAAACCATGAGACGAGTAGTTGAACCTTTCTTCATGAGACATATACAAGGCTGGGATGTAGTTCATTGGGCAAGCAATTGCATAATGTCATAGGTTCAATTCTCAGTACTGAGGAAAGAAAAAAATTGAAATTAATCGTGGACTGGAGAAACAGTTGGGAAAGTGTTTGCCTTGCAAGCTTGAGGGCCTGTTAATCCCCTAAGCCACATAAAATGCAGAGTGGCATCATGCACTTGTAATTGCAGCATCGGGGAGGGAGAGACAGGAGGGTCCCTGAGGCTCCCCAGCCTGCCAGTTTATTAATTGGTGAGCACAAGGCCAATGAAAGACTGCCTCAAAGGAGGTGGTGGTCCTGAGGATGATAGCCAAAGCTGTGTTCTGGCCTTCCCCCCATTCCTCCCACACACATACAAACACATCTGCACATGTACCGGCACACATAAGTACTCAAATATGCCATCCACATACACACATTAAAAATAAAACCTAAACAAATTGAGAGAAAATACAAAGGAGTATACTGATTCTACACCGGTCATACCAAAAATGAAAACATACACACAAAAAAAAACTAACACAATTAGTATCTTTAAAAATAGAAAAGCAAATCAAACAATATTACTCTAAAAGCAACATTATCCATGTACCCTTGGAGTCGTATCCTCTGACTGTTTCTTCTATTTTTCGATTCAGTGCCCTAGGAGCCAGAGTACTGACAGCAAAGGGTACTAGTAAGATGACTGGGTACTACAATACCACATTGCCACGCTAGCAGAGTCTAAACAGGAGAGCTACGTAACTGAGTGTAGAGGGAAGAGGGGTTTTGTAGCCTATCTCTAAGCAAATATGCCAGGTAGAGTTTTGACAACTTGATAAGAAGATCTATTTAATATGAACTATAAATCAATCAACCTTATACTCTGCACAAGCTCCTCAGCCATTTTTCTTTTTCTGCGCAGCCCATCAGTAAGTGTCCATAAGAACACTGAAATGCCTTCTGATTCATTTCAACAAAGTTAAGTGGCTTTCAAAAATAGTTTTGCTACTTTTCACTGTGTTTCCTTGAACATTTATTAATTTACAAAGCATATACAGACACACACACACAAATGCATGTACTTGTGGTCACAATGCACTAGATAATCAGAACACCAGTTTCCTAATTAATTGACAAAAATTTTCTTGATTTTAGAATGGTGAGGGTTGTAGCCATCAGTTATGTATTACTTATGCAATCTTACTTTACAACATAGCTTATGCAGATTGGAAGAAGGTACTACTCCAATTCAGAGAAACCAGAGGAATAAAGCGCAGGGTGAACCATCTCATGACTAGTATTGTAACCTAGAATACATAGTTGGTGGGGCTGTGATTTTTATTTGGTCAGGATAGGAAATCAAAACATTTCAATGATGAATGGCATGTGAGTGTTACTTTTAACTGCATCCTGAACAACATATTACTCAAAAGATATCACAGACATGTTTTCATGGGCATTTTCAAACATCAGTTAGCATCTTCCAAGAAAGCGTGTACCTAAAAATAGAGCCTGAACATTCTGTAAGGTACAATGGAATCTCCTTCTGCGCCTAAGAATGGAAGATAATGGAATCACGGTCCTTCTGCCTGTCAAATTTCATCTGAACGCTCTAATTTTTTTTAAAAAGATGATTAATTAGCAAAAAGTTTCATCTATGAAAAATATTAGCAGGTTAAGGATAATAATGAAAAACTGACATGTTATTTACCTCATGAAGTTCCTAGTTAAAGATGGAATATAACATAGATTATTTTACGTTTTCTGAAATAAACACCTGCAAATAGATAACACACACACACACACACACACACACACACACACACACACACACACACACACGGAACATTTGCTTAGAGAAAGTCTTCATTAAAGAATCTGGAGTCATTAAAATGGCCCTGCTTTGTTAAGCCACATGCCATGCTGTTAGACCGTATGAGGCGAGGGAGGTCTGCACTGTGTAAATCACTATGGCAACAGGAGCCTAGAGCTCAGGGGAGATTTTTGGCATCTACAACACTGTAATGAGTCTTTCACAGCCCAGTACGCTGGAACCTTGGGCTGGGTTCTCCTTGCTGTTCTCCCTGTCTTCCAAGTGGCTATGGGGTTTAGGAGATGGCAATATCTAATAGTTCCTTCCAACTCGGGCCTGTGAACCGAGGAACACAGCACGAATCTTCCTGATGGACCCCGAGGCTCTCACTCCTGAATCGACCTCAGATGCAGGAAGAATCTACTTTCAGCAAGTGCAGAAATGCCTCAGAGGCCTCCTATGCTCAGAAGCAAAGTTCCAGGACAAGTTCTGAAAGAGGACCTAGGCCTGGTCCCTAAAGGATTCCTCCTATTTAGTACTTTGTGGTATGTATGAAGCATCCTTACAGCAGACAACCAGGAACAGAGGGAAGGAGATTGCTTGGAAATACTTTTGGAGTGAAAGTTCCAAACAGGGTGATAGAAACATGGAACACAGAAAGGTTCCCTGGTACATGGAAAAAAGGCAGACTGATAATTTAAGAATATTAAAGATACATATGAGTTTGCTGACTCAACTAAAAGTTACTGTGTACCTATAATCCCCTTTCAAGGCTGGATTTTTAATGGAAGTACAGATTTGAGAGAGAAGGTTGAAGCCCACGTTTCATAAAATTATTTCTAGTCTGGTTTTCTTGACTATGTCTAAGTGCTAATGAATATTCATATCAGCTTTTAAATATTCATGATAGTGTTGAAATTTTGCTCATCTAGAAAATGTTATATGAAAAGCTCTGGGAGACAGAAAACCATTGATGAAGTGCCTTCTAGTTTACTTCCAAGTGCTCGCCCCGAAGTTCATGCTAACGGCTTGCCTGTCTGTGTCTCGGTTGTGGATGAAGCAAACTTTTTGTCTGCCCACTGATGCACTGATTTCCACAAAGACAAACTTGAAACGTGATTTAGTTCTGTGCAACACCAAAGAGATGCCTCATGATGAATACTTTAAATTCTTGAATTTTATCCTAAAATGTGAAACCATTAAAACAATTCCAGGGAAAAAGAAGGAATAGGGGTTTCCATACATAACCATGGCAAAATGAGTGTTTATTAGCTATTTGTAGTCTGTGCAGAAATTAACACACAGGTGTTTTACCCGACAGAAGAACACATGCTTTGTTACTATAAAAGGAAAGCCAGCAAAAACAAGAAGAAATATAAAGTGGGAAAAGAATGAACCAGATACAAAGTTAACAGCTAGGTACTCTGAAATGTCCATGGGCCTTGGATTCATTTTGAAAAAGTTGAAGAAAAAATTAAGGAGCTGGGTAAGGCAGTGTATAACTATAACCTTAGCACTTGGCAAGCTGAGGCAGGAGGATCACAAGTTTGAGGCCAGGTGGCTACAAAACCAGATCATCTCCACACAAAGCTTAAGGAATTCATGGTGATGTAAAAAGTTATCAACTTACGGGGAAATACAGCCAAGCACTTGAAGTCACTGTCATAATTTTTCATGGACAGATTTGATTTCTCTTGGAAAAAAATACTCTCAAACATAGAAATGAGACTATCAGGAGGCTGGCGAGATGGCTTGGTCATTATGAGGGCTGGCTGCTCTTGCTGAGGACTCTCAGTTTGGTTTCTGGCACCCATGACAGGAGGCTTACTATCACCTGCAAGTCCAGCTCCAGGGGATCTGACACCCTCCTCGGTTTCCTGTGGGGTCCTGCATCCACGCGCATACACACATGGTCAAACCAAATGTCTTGAAAGAAAGAAATGGGAGTATCTGAAATCGGGAAATACGAAGATGCTACAGATTGCTTTTGATAAAAGCAAAACCAGGCAGGCATGGTAGTGCACTAGGGATGGAGGCAGGATCAGCGTAGGGTCATCCTTAGCTACACAGGGAATTCCTGGCCAGCCTAGGCTATCTCAGCCCTGTTCTCTACAAACATAACAAAGCAAACACCCCTGTCACCACATAAAACTACTAAGGATGACATTCCCTAGCAAGGAACATAAAGGAGTCTTCTGAAATAAACTGGATAAATTTATCAAGGCAAAGCCAAGTGTGGAAAAGTGCACAGCAAGGAAGTGGGCAATTCCAGGTGGGAACCCCAAGCAACAGCCACAAACGGGACCTCAGGCTCTGCACTGAGGAAGGGGAGGAACGGAGAGTTCGCAGACTGGGCTATTTCTATTACATTTTAGAAAGTTAATGGAAGATTTCTTCAATTATCCCAAAAGTGGGAGAAAACTTAAATCTCTGTATCAAACATAAAATAGTAAATAGTAAATCTTTACACCCTGTACTAGCTCTACTTAAGCTTTGAGGTGGCTCAGAAACAGCCAGATGCATGTCTGTTGAAGTAGACTTCTAGTATTCTTCTTTGGTGATGGCCCAAGCACAAACAATGATAATTCACAGTTCTGGAGCAGAAAGGCTGGTTTTCACTATTCAGCACCACATAGGGAATGGCTCCAGGATCTGCAGATGAAAGAACCTGTGGATGCTGAAGATGCTTATGTATTTCTCGTGTGTGTGTGTGTGTGTGTGTGTGTGTGTGTGTGTGTGTGTGTGTGTGTGTTTGTGTGTGTGTGTGAGACCATCTCACACAGCAGCCCAATCTGGACCTTTATATAAAAAGAAGGGTAGTTGCATCTACACCCAACTTCCTATACACTTTATATTCAGACTACTTATCATAACCAATAAGATGAAAATGTTAATCAAATTATTGTACTGAATTATTTAGAGATGACAAGGTGAATGAAGTTCACACAGACACAATCATCATAGCCTAAACATTATGCCCCTGAGCAACATGATTTCACAATTTTTCCGTCTGCAATGGTTGGCTCTGTGGTAGTAATGAAGGATAGTACAAGTATTTTTGCTTAATAAACATTCATTTAAAAATCTCAAATATGCAGAAAATATGAATTAAATTAATACCTACTTGCTGGAAAACCCATGTCATCTGTTTCACAGTAAGTTTCTTTCTACGATTTATGGGTGAGAAAACCCTGTACAATACAGCCAACCTTTTCTGTCTTTCATTCAGGTCACTTTGATGTGTCATTTAAATATTTCAAATGATTTACGTAAGGAATTTATAACAATTCTAATATCATCCATTTATCTTTTTCCTTTCTTTGTTATAGAATCTTAGTACCTCTTTTAGCAAATCATTCATCTCTAAATATTTCCACGTCCCTTATAAAACCAGGACATTATACAACTGTAATTACTTCAATGTCATATATTGACTTCACAATTAATTTTCCTGGTGTCTTGAAAGTGTTTCTGTTTAGCTGTCTGATACTAGTCAGATCAAAAGAAGACTCTGTTTTATTGGTACAACTGTTACTTAAGCCCCTTAATGTAGAAAGGGATGATCACTGCTAATTTTCATGTCTTGTCTTATTGAGGAAACCCCAGCAATAAATTGGCTTCAAAGCCTGAAGATTATGGGCACGTTGTTCCAAACCCAAATTCTGAATTTCACTGTGTGTGGTGAAGCCTGAGCACAGAGCTTAGAAGTCCTCCAGGGGATCTGATGTATAGAGAAGTTTGGGATCATCTGGGGAGAGGGCTGGAACCCTAACTACTCCAACGATGGTAAAGAAGGTTGCTTTCTGTTTGTTTGGGTGGTGGCTATCACATTCATTTTAAGAAGAAAATATGTCTGATCTTTTGAGCCATGTATGAATCCAGAAGGAAGCAGAGCTGGCAGGACACAGTACAATAATTCAATTATTCCAAGGTCATGATGCTTTCCAGTGCCTGTATGAACTGATCAAATAATGACTGTCAGCATGTGTTTCCATCTCTATGGAATGCTATGATTTACGAATATTTAATAATGAGTTCTTTAAATGATTGTATTCCTTTTAGTGTGCCTATAAATGGAATGATATGAGTATATTTAAAAGAAATGACTTTTTAAAATCTTATTTAAAAACTTAATAACTCACTGAAAATTTAAACATGCATCAAGATTTCCTTCCTGCACTCTGGTAATCCTGAGCACATGGAGATGGGGCTCTAGCTGGCATCCACAGAGGTAGAGACCATTAAGCATTTTTAACAGGCAAACTGCAATGTCAAAGTGTAGGCAAGTACTCCTGCCCTGGCAGGCCCAGTTCTAGAAATCTATCTGACAGAGACAACCAGATATGCTAAGGAGATCTTCACCTGTTTGTCCAAGCGAAAAACTGAAAGGAAAAGAAGATACCACTCAACTCTTCAAAAGACAAAAACGTATCTTTATATCTTTACATAAAAACACAAGACTTTTTACCACGTTGAGAAGGAGGAAGAGAAAGAGGAGAAACAGGAGAAGAAGAAGAGGAGGAGAAAGTCACAGGACAACAAATAGCATGTGGTAATGTGTGTGAAGCAAACAAAATTCACATCTGTGCTTATTTACAGAAAAGAACATAATACACACCAGCTATTAGTCCTCGCTGTATGGGTCGACAGGGAGCTGTGCTACAGTATGGGAAGGTGTAGGAACGAAGCAAAGTTTTTCTTTACGACAGTGTTTCTAGACGTCTAAGTTCTAACAAACAAAAAAGCGTATTCTACTTTTCTAACAGTTCCTTCTGTGTCTGTGACTAAGTCAGGCCCACAGAAACAAAGGGGGTTTAAAACTTGGACTCCAAGTTTGGGTTTTACAAGAAACTCTTATCCTCCTGGCATTTAGAAGAGAAATAGGAAGTGAGTGAATGTTCAATTTTGTCATTGGTACAGTTGATAGCCACAATAAATCACAACACCCAAGATCTTCAATAATATAGCAGTCATTTTACACACGAGCGCTGATCTAACAGTCTATCTGTTACTATGTACATATAACACCACTTCCTACTGTATCCCCTTTATGAATTCGCCACATTTCAATTGAGGCATAACCTGCTCCAATTTAAGCTCCTGTCTTATCTCATGATGAACTAAAGCTTTTTTTGTGTTGCAAATTGCTTGTTCCAGATGGAGAAAAGACAGAAAGAAAAACGGTCTTAAGTCTAGTTTCTCATCTATCTTCAGTATTTGTGTCTGGGGGCTTACACTCACTCTGGTGGCAGAACTTGTATCTATCCATTTTAGAAACAAACAAAAAAATCTCTCTACCTATAAACAAAATGTAGAGCCTACCATTATAGTCTTAAACTTGACAGAATACATTAACTTCTAATGTCACACAGGGCTGAAATCAGTGGACAACATTCATAAACCATGACATTTCAATACACTGTATATACAGTAAATGAATATAGTACTTTGAAAGTAAGTAATTGCTTTAAAATTTCTATTTGATTACAATCCTTTCCTGTCCCTTCCACATTTAGTATGAAATATCGCAAGTCCTTACTACACAGAATTATTGTTTTCTCCCTACTCATTTGAATCTACTGGGCACATTTACGTAATGCCCCGTGGGGAACTACAAGTTTCACCTATTTCATTATCTTGTGTCGTTTGTTGATTTGTTTTTTGAGAAACCCTAATCTTTTTGGCCTCTTGAATTTCTAATTTCTGAGTACCAATGCCCCATCACTTACTTAATATTCATTAATCTTTTGAACACTTCTTTCTAGGAACCATGGTAGTGTTAAAATCAGTGGGCCTGGCCAGGCCTGGTGGTTCAGGCCTGTAATCCCAGTTACTTGGAAGACTGAAGCAGAAGACCCCAAGTTCAAGACCTCTCTAGGCTACAGAGTGAGTTTGGAGTCAGCCTGAGTAATTCTGAGCCCTTGTCTCACTATAGAAGTAAAAGGAAGCTGGCAATACAGTTTGTGGCAGGTGGTAGAAGACTTGTCTTATACGCACAGGGCCCTAGCTTTGATGCTCAATATGAAAGAAAAAAGGGAAATCTCTTTGCCCCTAAACAAGAACAGTAAAACAATGGGTTTTACTGACTGTGTGGTGGGTGGTATAGACCAGTGCCTTTCCACTCTGCAAGGTGGGTGTTTCCGGTCTAATCCAGTTTTCTGAGACACATTCTTCCCATCCCCCCACTTCTCACACAGACCCTTTCAAACTGGCAACTTCTCAGATTATAGTGATTTTTTTTTTTTCTGGAACAGAAAAACTGTGAAATTGCGATTTGTAGCAACTTACATTTCACAAGCTATGGCCTGAGCATGTAAGCAACAACCAGTGAACGGTGACAAAAGAGCTAATCTTGTCATCTTGGCTTCATAAGCTTCTTTCTGATGGCCAGACACTGTTACAGTTGTCCATTAGAAAAAATACAATTGATGTGTTTTACCCTTATAAAAAAACCCCAAAGTTTCTTTTCATAACAGATATTCCATCTACTGTGAGAGTCTATG
The DNA here is from genome assembly GCF_007827085.1 of Peromyscus californicus insignis. Lineage (NCBI taxonomy): Eukaryota > Metazoa > Chordata > Mammalia > Rodentia > Cricetidae > Peromyscus > Peromyscus californicus. The sequence continues at coordinate 36,576,317 of NW_026294595.1, read as the reverse complement.
TGCCCACGTTGGCTTTCTCACTCCCTTTGGCCCTTTATTATTAGTACATGTTTCCTGATATCCTGACATTATTTTCTATTTCAATATATGCCGTCTTAAGTTTACCTCACTGTACAAGTATATAACACGTTCAGAGACATGCAAAGATAAATAACGAAAAATGATACACTCATGAAACAGAAACAGAAGGCACAGGTTACTAGAAATTGAGACTAAGAAAAATACAAAGCAGAGACACAAAACGGTAAATTCTCCTCCCCATGAAAGACAAAAAGAAGTCTACCAATGTTTTGTGACGTGAAAATATGATGTTGGTGATGTAGAAAATGCAGAGTGATGAAGAGAGCAGCAGGCAAAGAGCCGAGGAAGCCCAGTGCTCCAGAGCCGCAGCGTCGCTCTGCAGGCAAGTGGTACAGACCCACAGGATGCAAGGATTTGGAAACTGCCATCTCTTCCTCATCCTTTGGGAAGTGTCTCTTTCCAAAAGCCCACCATTCTTAGTGCAGGGTAAATACCACACATCATCTACCAACCACTGGACAAAACCAGATCTTCCTGAGCCGAATCACGAAGAAATGGGAGTCTTTCTGCTTAGTGTACCCCAAGTTCTTCCTTAGATGCTGCAGTAAGTTGGCTATTTAAAGACAAAATTCAACAGCTGGGCTCAGGTTTGGCATTTCAACAGAAGGTAGCATCCTCAAGCTCTCTCCCAGACATCAACGCTGTGCCTTGCTAACAATTCACCTTCTTCCTGGAAGGCTTTTAAGGGAATGAACTTTTCAAATCAAATCTGTAAAACTTTAAAGAGGGAGAAAAAAAGCAGAGAACTTGTCTGCAAGTAAATGCAAAATAGAAAGATGATGAGAACAGCAGCGGACCTTCAGCTGCATTCCTTCTGTGTAGACCTTCCTTACAGAGGGAGCCAAGGAAGAGAATGAAGGTGTCTTTTGTTGAGACCAAGCCAAAGACACAGCACGCTGAAGAAGACCTTTGAAATATTTTCCACATGTCAAAACCACCCCTGCTCATTCTGGGCAAGATGTTCATAGTACGTTCTGTCTGGGCCTCTACATACACAGAATTAATACAATAAGATCTACTACAGTAAAAAGAACATCAAAACTGTCATTTTATTACAATTATTAATCTACACTCGAACTTGTAAAGGGCAGCTATTATCTACTAGAAAAAGGAGCATAAAAGGAATCGGATTTTACTTTTATTCATAAAGTCAATTTTCAATTTCCTGTCCTTGTAGCTGTAGCTTACTGTCATGGCCACAGTTTAGATGCCGTAAGCATGGCTAAAAGCAGGCAAATATCAGAACAGCATGATGAATTCTGTGAGGCCAGTAAAAAGCACACAGACTGCTGCCATTTATGGCTGTTAGATCTGAAAGTGAAACCCACCCTGCAAAACAATAAATACATGAATATAAGGCCCAAATTGGAGTAAGAGTTTGGGTTATGGGGCTCTAAGAAAAATAAGGGGCCAGGTCATTTAGGGGGGTGAAGAGGGATTGTTGAGAATTGTTGCAGCTGTATCTCGCTGCTCCTGCTGTACTGGGGTGGGAGAGGGGTATGTGGGCAGCATTTAATTGTTAGGTATTTGAATTAAATATATTTAATGCTTATACATGCATATATTTTATGTATTCTTATATATTTTACATATAAGGAGATGAGTGAACAGCCTACTAGGGTGATGAAAAGTCAAAAACGAAAACACACACACACACACACATCTGTGCAAACGTTTTGAAAATTTTTAACAAAAATGTCAAGCACATTAATGATTATTTGCTACTTGCCTATGACACAAATCCTAAAGACCTAAGTGTGGGGATGAGGGAAGAAGGGTCCAGGAGGTCCTAGATAGTGCATTTCCCATCATGTGCCTTCATCTTTCTGTACTGTGCATCACACACATAGGAGCACCCAACACCTGCCTGGTGTTGGTAGCTAACACTCTCTAGTTGCCTGCCCTCTCTAGCTCAGGAAACTAGGCAGCAACAGCTGGGTGGGAGAGAATGGCAGAGGATTCAGGTGCCACTCCATCTCAACTTCAGACAGTGTTTCTGCCACAGAGTGCATCTTCCTGGTTTCAGGGAATACTGAACAACTCCCACCCAAGCCCTGTGCCAACTGTGGCAACTCTAAGACTCCGACAAGCCAAGCACCTCATTGCCACCAGCCCTGGGAATGGTGGCAGACATTTAGCAGCATAAGTCTCTAGGGTACTCCACTATCCAGCTGAATCTCTCAGCTCTTTCGACCTTTCATAACTACAGGTTCTCTGCATCAAATTCCCTATATTGAACTAGCTGGTTCTGCTTTCCCAGCCAAAGTCTGATGCAGATATATAGCTCTTATTGCTGGACCATAAAGAACTCTTACCCATCAAATAGTAACTCTCCAACAGGAGAGAAGGGTACTGACTCTTAGTGAAATTTATATTTTTCCAGATACAAAAGACATTAGGGAGAAGATGTAAGAGGCTCAATCTCATAGACTTGGAGGGAGGGAAATTGAATACAATCTTGTCAGAAAGCAACTTGGTTACATACATCAAAGACCTTAACAGCATACATACACCATACATACTTTTCCTAAAAACCTAGTGGATATATTTTATATAGTTCTATTATCAGCTTTTTATAGTAAAAATCAGAACAAACGGTAATGTCCAATAATGTAGATATGGAACATATTTATAGTTCTCCTTTCTGGGTCTCCCTGCCAATTACGGTAGTTATAGTCTCTGCTGCAATTCTCCATTAAATCTGAAGATGTGAAGAGGGCAAGGCTTCTGCTATAAATGCTGGCAACTGTGTGCTACACCCATTCAAGGCTCTCAAGAAATCCAAATCCTTATTATGCAATACTAAAGATGAATTCATAGAAGAATTTCAGACTCAATAATAGATACTTAGCATCTGGGGAGGCAGAGGCCAGCCTGGTCTACATAGAGAGTTCCAGGCCAACCAGGGATATACAGTGAGACCCTATCTTAAAAAACAAACAAAAAACAGCAAATATAACCATGTAGCAATGTTCTGAAGTTTGCTGAAAGGGCAACTACGTACAACACACAGAAAAACTGAGATGAGATTAATTATAAGTAATTGTTTTGTATTTTCCTATATTTTATAACATCATCCAATGGGTATGTGTACAGCACACTTAGAATTGGGAAGGAATTTTATAACAAAATAAACAGGAAGGCAGCTAGTAAGATTCAAGTACAATCTTTGCCATTTGCCACTGCTTGAAGAACACAAACCAGAAACTAACCCAAGAAAACATGATGCTGGCCATCACTGAAGTGCAAATAAAAAATCAGGAGATGCTACGTCACATCCGCTAAGACAGCTATAGGAACAAAGTACCAAGTGCGGGAGCGCTGGGGAAAGCCCTATACTTTATGAATAGGAATAGGTCCAGCCACTCTAGAAACCACTCTGCTAAGTGTTTAAAAGTTTCAACTCTGAGTTACCAGCTGACTGAGTGATTCTCTTCTTAGATACACACCTAGGTAAAAACACACACCCAGAACGTTTCATAAATATTCATAGCAATAGCCAAAAGGAGAAACAAATGCCTATCGACTCATGAATGGATAAAGGAAATGTTCTCCAATAACCCAGCATTAGATTATTTATCAATAGAAGGAACTGAGTACCTTAAAAATGCGATGTGATGCTAAGCAAAAGAAGTCCGTCATGATGGGCCACATTGCATAAACCCATGAACTGAAATGCCTGGAATAGGCTAATTCATAAAGAAAGAGATGGTGGCTGCTTAAGAGTAGTAGTTTGGGGTAGAAAACAAAGCTGATGGATAGAATGTATGTGGTATCTTTACAGGTGACGGCAACACTGTGAAATTAACTGCGGCGATGAGTGCCTAATTCAAAAATATTGAAATGTGCAGTTTAAATGTGTAAATTGTAGGGCATGTGGGTTATATCTCAATGAAGTTATTATATATAGAAGACAGAAAGAGCTGCAAGGGAGACAATATGATCAAAGTCACAACAGACATGTTAAATTTGCAATAAAGAAAATCCTACAAACGCTGGGCATGGTGAATCCCAGCAGCAAGGGGCTGAGCCAGCCAGCCTGGGCTATGACCCAGTGAGTTCCAGGACAGCCTGGGATGCACAGAAAGTCTCTGTCTTGAAAAAAAAAAAAAGAGGAGGGGGAGGAGGAGAAGGGGGGAGAGGAAGAGGGGGGAAGGAGGAGGAGGAAGAGGAGGAGGAGGAAGAGGAGGAGGAGGAGGAAGGCAGCAGTGGTGGCGGCTGGCAAGGACACCATTTACAATAGTTGTAATGTCCTGTTAGGTTACCAGGAGTGTCCAACCTTTTGACGTTGCAACATGACACAGTCATCTACCAAGTTCATGATCAAGAGTATGCAACTGAGTTGAGAGAGAGAGAGAGAGAGAGAGAGAGAGAGAGAGAGAGAGAGAGAGAGAGAGAGAGAAACAAACCCAGAATTTCATAAAGTTTTCAGTAAATTTCCAATTTTCCGGGCCATTCTGGAGTGCATGGACTCACAGACTGTCTGCTGGACATGTCTTCAGTGTAAGGGTTTCAAGGCACTGAGGAAAGCGGTTAAGAATCAAAATAAGCTCTTCAGAGTTTAAAAAAAAATCACAACATTTTGTAATTTTTTTCTAAGTATACATTTTGCTTCTAAATTAACACATTTGCCCCTCTTTCACAGAGGGGCATCTTTAATATTTCCTAAGGACTGGGCATTTTCTTGGTCCTAGTGCAGAGAGGAAAAAGGAACTTCCCAAGGGCTCCAAATTTAGTTGTGAAGCTAATGTATATGCCCTCAAACGTTGCTGACATTTATTAGTCATTCATCTATGTGTGTATTCATTCAGTCAGGTGAGCAGGGCAGACATAGTTCCTGCCCTTTGTGAAGACCTGACATACTGTAACGAAGTAGGGAAATAACACTGGTCCCAGCTGACGCCCTGGGCTCCTCGGGTTTCAGATCATCTCTGATTACCTCCCAGGAACAGCGAGCAGGGCTGTTCTCAGGGTTCCAGCCTTGCTGTCACTCAGATGGTCCACAGTACTCTGGCTGCATGTCTGAACCATCTGATGAAACCTGAGCGTGCGGGGCTATCTGCTCAACAGGAGTGTCTTCACACTGGACTGCGGCTTACATTCACATTCATACCTAGTCACTAAATGTTCTCCTTTGCACTTTTTCCATTAAACCCAGCATGCCAACACCATAGTCCGAAGTGTCCTAAAGACTGGCTCTCCATCCTGAATTTCCCAGATTTTCAATGAAGCCGCCCTCCTACTCTGTGCCAGACCTCAAGGTTATCATTGTCTTCTGTCCACACCAAGCCAGTCTCCAAATTCTTAGTAATAGCCCATTCCAGAGGTTCCCACACCAACTTAGGCAGTACATTTCCAGTTGGTCTTTCTTTGCTGCATTTTCTTCTATCCAATCCATAACTATGCAGTTTCTCCCGTGGATATGTAAATGATTTGACTCTTCTTAAAGGATTTTCAGGGTTTCTTCATAACTACTGAGAGACTCAACCTCCCTGCTGGTCCAATTCAGCCCTCTAACATCTACACATCATCTCCCTTTCCAAACTAGTTTCAAATATTCCCACACACTGCTGTACTGTGTGTTCTGTCTGGTGGGAATGTCTCCTCTCCAGTCTGGTGGAGGAGAAGACCAGGTGGGCTTCAGGCTCATGTTTGCATAGCTATCTTAGAAGCGGTCTGTCCATCTGTGGCACAAAGCTCCCCGCTCCCTCATTTCCAAGGTAGCTGCATATTCTTTCATGGGGTATCTCTGCTTTTACTAACATGGTATATGCAGGTCTTGCAGGTAGGGAGCTTTCCCATTATCTTCGATACATTAACAGTTTGAACAAACAAGCACTGTAGAACAGCAATGTGAATAACATTGGAATTCCGTGGCAAAGTGCAGATAGGCTTAGATACTGGGCATCCGGTGCTCTGGGTTTTCTTCAAGGCTAACTCTTGCTCACCTTATAAAACTCCATATGGCTGGTAGTGGAGGGCAGGTGTGCTGTGCCACTACTGTTTGCCCAGCCAGGTGCACAGCATGCAGCATATGGCACAGGTGCTTGACTACCTCATACTGAGTGAAGACTGAGTATGACCCTTGCAGTAGTGGCAGGTACTCTTTGTAATGGAATTCATCCTCCATGTGGCAAGTTTAGGAAACAGGATACACAAACTATATTAAAGTCTACCAGACTATATTAGGAGCAGCAGCTATTTTAAATGTGAGTATATAAAATGAACATTTCAAGCAACTGTAAGCACGTCAATGAAAACTTTGATGGATCCTTTTTCACAATAACCTTCCTGGTGTCCCCTCTGTTTCCTTGTGATGAAAAGCTTCAGACACACAGTTGATGGAAGTGGTGTTGCTGTGCAATGCTGTAACTTTCAATTATGCTAAAGGATGAAGGTTATTAGAACCACAACATCAGAGCGAAGTTCAGTCTCGGTACTGCCAAAAGCTCTGTGTGGCTTACTCCACCATGAGACAGGAGGTTAAAGAATAGGCAAAGGAGGAGTTAGGGACTTAGCTCCGTGGTCGAGTATTTGCCCAGCGTGCACGAGGCCCTGGGTTCAGGCCTAGCACAGGGCTTATGGGGTGGGTGCTAGCTAAGTAACTGCTTTTTTGTGTGTCTCTAAAACACAAAACACTTTTTATATAATAATAATAATAATAAAAAGCATACCTGTTGATCTCCAAGGAAATGACTTTTCAGTTGAGCTGGAGAAAAAGAAAAAAAAAATTTGTTTTATCATAGAATTTAACTGTGGGCTTATTTTGCACACCAACACTTTATTTGTTGCATCAAATTATGTAAAAGTATTAAAATCTCAAATAAAATTCAAAATTACCCTTCTAAATTACTTTTTAAACTGTTTTTAACCTTCTGTATCATTAGGGATGAACTGTATTGGAGATTAGACAGATTATAAAGAGATCAGAACAACTGAGCACATTAACAGAGCTGGTGTTCATGACATTTTTAAACCACATGTGCAGCACATACATTTAACAAGACCCACAAGGCCACTAAAATGTTCAAAGGAAGCCATGAGAGACTCCAACAGACACGCAAGTTAGCAGGGGCATTCTCTGAATGGAAAGTTGTCTTATAAAAGCTAAACCACATTCTTAGACCAGTACATTAAAAAAATGAGGACTTGCAGGCCAGGGCAGTATTTGAGTTACAGAGTTTCCTTAGCTTACAGCAGTGGTTCTCAACCTGTGGGCCACGACTCCTTTGGGGATTTTCAAAGGGATTGCTTAAGAACACTGGAAAACACAGATATTTACATTATGAATCATAATAGTAGCAAAATTACAGTTATAAAATAGCAATAAGAATAATTTTATGGCTGGGGGTCACCACTATATGAGGGACTGTATTAAAGGGTCACAGCATCAGGGAGGTTGAGAACCACTGGCTAATAGTATATGTATTGAAAGAAATATTTTCATGTGAAAACATATTTGTGTGCATCCTTGTCCTTCTCTGCCATGTACCAATTAATATAGGACATTATGGCATTAGAGGACAGTGTGCTGGAACACAGACTAGAAGATTAAGCATTTTTCAAATGTAAATGAAAGCACTTAGGTTTGGATCTCTGTTTTGAATATATTATGTTCTGATTCCAAAGCCAGTGCTTCTAAACACCAAGACAGACAGACAGAACACACACGCATACAGACAGACACAGACACACACAAACACACACACACACACCACCTATACCACCTACAAAGAAGTCTAGAAACGCTAAAAAGTAAAGTTATTCATTTGGGGTAAGAACACAGATTTTTTTTTCTTTCTCTTTTTGAATATTTGTGCTTTCTCTCTTTTTGAAAGTAGAAAAGAAACCCCAAATACTTTGGGGGAGCATTTAATAACTCATGAAAAATAGCTGTAACTCTAGGCTTAAATAAGCAAACACTTCACAAAAGGAAGGACGTGGAGCTGAGGAAAAGTCCAATGCTGTCAGCTGCAGTCTAACACCCCGATATCTCTCCCAAGGACTCAAGGGCCGATGGGATTTTTGCTGGGTGACAGTGTGTGTGATTTGCCCTTTTTCCACATAGGCAGAGCAGTTCACGTCGCAGGACCTGGACTCGGTTCTAAGAGGGGTAAGCGCTCCCATGAATGGAGGCAATCAGCGAGTACTCATCTCATCTGAGCTCCAGGAGTGTTGCTCCAGCTAATGTGCTATTATGCCATTTCAAGGACACAGCTGGGGGCGGGGACACAGTGAGCAAATCTTAGTAAGGGCTGTTTGTCTTGCTCCTGTCACCACACTGACCTTGAACTCAGAAAGTGGTTTCTTTCTTACGACAGGTTTCAGTTTCTTTGTATTTTTGTTATTTAATTTTACTCTTAAAATACTTAGTTTTCCAGACACTCGGACTGGTAAGGCCTCACTGTGTAACTGCCAAAAGAATCCCATTTTGTGTCAACATGAATGCACACTGCCAACCAAACTGCCATGCAGAACTGCTTAGTAGAGGTCATGTATCTTGGGACTACCATGAAAGGTTATTAAGCTCTGAGTTTTCACTTGCATAACTTTAATGGAATGCTTGGTAATGTTTCCCATCTTTACAATTATTAACCTTATCGCATCACTGATTAACCTTATCATGTCACTCTGGGCTGCTGCTCAGAGTAGCAGAGGCTGTGGCTGTCTGGCTCCTCTCTGGGCCTGGCTGGCACAGGAGATGCTTCAGACAGTGCTTCTTCATAGAATGTGAAAAGCCTCAAGCAGCTCACTGTTCTGGGCAGCGAGGTAAATACTGATGGAGAGCTATAACTTTGTTCAAGCCAATTAACTTTTTTCACCCTTTGTCACGAGGAGGCAGCAGTAGCTTTTTTGGGGGGCGGGGCAGCACAAAAATCAGGCAAATAGCATTTTGCTGCTGAAAACACCTTAGGTCCCCTAAATACAGCATGGTATCCCCCAAGTCAATGAGAATCTTCAGCTAAAATTACCTTATTTCAATTTAAAGTAATATAAACAACTCATTAGGAAAAGCAGCTAACAATGAACATTAAAAATAAGCCAAATTGCCAGAGTGCATTTGGAAGACCACATATTACCCAATTACCTTGACGATGCTGTGTAGGAAGTGTGGTCTGTGCTCTTCAGAACAGTGTTCTCTTTTGAAAGTATTCACTTTAACTGAGTCTCAAACTGTTCACTCTGGGACTCAAGGACTGAAGACTGAATAGATAGAATCTAAAATGTTGTTTAACACAGCTCACTGTTTGAGAGCTGGTGGGGCAGATCCACCTTAGAGTCACCAGAGGCAGCTTCAGCCAAGAAGGAAAGGCCTGCTTCCTTCTTTCTCTCCTCTCTCCCCACCATCTATTCCTAGAAACACTTCCCAACCGATGCTGGCTGTCTACCATGTATCTGCAGGCACTGTGCCCACAAGACTCCACCCTGGCTCCCTTTCATGTCCCTTCTGAAGATGCCAAGCAGCTTGTGTTCTAGGATCTTCCACTGGAAAGTGAAAGACATTTAAAACACAAGGGCTGAGTCACCAACAGGAGTTTTATGTCAATAGGAAGATATCGTCACAATTTCGAATAACTTGATTATCAACCATTTACAATGGGCCATTCACGTGTTTAGAAATGTCCAGGTCAGATGAAAACAAATAAAAAGAAACTTGCGGGCAAATTAACCAATCAAAGCTTTGCATTTTAAGTAAAATATTAGTTTTTTTTATATTTTAGGCAGAGACTATGCATTTTTGTGCTACACAGAATATGCAGCAAATCACTGTAAAATTCTATACATATGGAATTAGTTTTTATTCACAGATAAAAATGGCTACTTAGAGCTGTGTAGCATGTTTGAAAATTCTCCTGAGTTTGGTCTTTTGACAGGAGTTAGGAAACTTGCCTGCTCATACTCCACCAACACCCGAGGACAGCCTAGTGAGTGGGCTCACTAGAGTGAGAGTGTGAGAAGAACGTGGTGGTGACCTGAGTACTTGCCCCGGGCACAGCCACTGCAGGAGCACTGGTCCTGGCCACCAGGATTCAGAATCTGGTTCATGCGCCTTCCTAGTCTCTAGGAATTGATACCTAGTCATCTCTTTCTGATTATGCAAACCAGGGAGGAAGGTTGTTGGTAATGGAAAGTCATGACTGGCTTATCGGAAGACTAACAAACACACAGTCCTGTGAATTGCATCCACTATTTCCAATCACACTTCATGCTCCACATGTTTCAATTCTTTCCTGGAAAGTGAGTCCACTTTAGTTAGGACCACGGAGTCACTCAACCTGGAAAGCAGCAGTTATTTATTTCACTGCCTAGGGGCACCTGAGTCTCCTTCACTCACACAAATGCTGCAAAAACTGACACTACCAGGGACAGAGCTTGGGCCTCCATCCCTTCATCCCAGTTTGGCTGAAACATTCTTTCCATCTTTCTCCTAATCAGTCTTTATGGTTTTGATCTCTTATCCTTTCAGGCTCTCGTTCCTGCTGTTGCTACTGAGTTTCACTGAATGACAATAAATGGATGTCATTCTCCCAGTGCTAACGCACAAACAGATCCACAGAAGACAAAATGCAAACCTCCCAGGGTGGTACAGAAGGTCCCTGCCACCTGGCTCCTTTAGTTTGCCCTTTCCCACACAAACCTACATTCCAGGAACTTGAAAGCACTTGAACTTGCCTCCTATGCCAAGCTGCTTCACACTTTGAATGCTATTTTGGGGGAAGAATGTGCAGGAACAGTCTAAAAATTCTCTTAAGAATTGTTCAAATGCTAGAGTTGCTGTGCAGGTACCTCGTGACTATGTATGGATGGACTATATCCAGGAAACTGAGCACTCTAATCGAGTTTACCTTCACCTTCTGCCGCTTCCTATAGAATCTAAAATCGAGAACAGTCTCAGAAAATGCTCTACCTCTCCTGCTGACTCGGACACTACTGGCTGAGCCCTGGGGGGGTCACAGTGAGAACAGAGTGGGGCCACCTAGTACCTCTGCCACGCCACTTCCCTCTAAGGTTGGCATCTGTCACTCAGATGCAAAGAACTTTCATCAATGGCTAACAAAGTCACCCACAGTTGCCCAATAGCAAATTAAATTTCACTTAGGTGAACTACTCCAGAAATTGTCTTGTCTGTCCACTCCTTGATGGTCTCCTCCTTGATGACAACTAAGATCCTTCAAGAACTGGCTTGATGAGAGTTGACTCCTTGCGCCGTCATATCAAGGCCTTGTCCAATCACTCACTTTAGTTTTGTACTTTTCATGATGGTAGTTGGGGTATTTGTTATGGGCTTCCATCATCATGTGACAGCTCTTCTCGGGGGAGGGACTGTGTCTCAATTCTAACCAGAACTGATAGGACACAGGAGTGCTTGCCAATCTCAATTCTTTTGCTTGTTTGGTGTTAAAGGTAAATTCTAATGGATTTTCACTCTTTTTTTTTGTTTTATTTTAAACAAGGGAGGCAGATTACTCATTTTATGACGCAGTGGGTTTCTTCAATGTTCTTGGTGTTTTGCTGAGAATACCACTTTTTAAATATAACACGTTTCCTTCATAAAAGGAAACCCTAGGACTTTAAAACATTTGTCCCATTGTCAGGTGAAATTCCCCTGTCCCTGGACTCCCATCAGCCATGTCATGGGCTCACTTTATACTAATCCTTGGCATGTAAGAAGCAGGCCTCCCTACCGCTACAAACCTCTGATGTTACAAGAAACATCCACCAATAGGCGGTCCAGTTCAGTTAGTTTTGTTTCCCCTGTGTTGGGAGACAGGGCCCTCATCTGTTGCTTTTAGGTAGACTGACTAGGAAATGCAGTCTCTACATTAGACTCACTCTCCTCTGTCTGAGGGTCTGAACAAGTAAACTTCAGACAAAATGAAACAATAAATCTTGATTGCTCTTCCCCAAAAAAGCCCAGATAGCTCCCATCCTGACATTAGGCTACCTGAGGAAAAACAGAAAAGCCAATAAATACAGTAGGTGACAAAGGAGCCGTGCTGTGCCTACTTGTAGAACAAGGATGCTACAAGACAAACCGATACCGGGAACCCCTCAGGAGCGCTGACTACCCTGGTTTAAAAAATTCATTAGCCAAGGCAGAAGGGATTTTTAGCAGCAGTCTGAAAGCAATTCTTGGCATTTAAATAAACTTTTGGGACTATCTTCCAAAGTTGCTTGATGTACATGTCAGTCTCAACAAACAGAGACTCTCCTTGTTCTTATGTCTTATTGCTAGGGCAGGCTTAGACCTGCAGTCATGTGATTTCCTTCAATCTTCTGTTTACTAGAGACTAAGAACCATTCTTCCTGGCCTTTATGCAGTTAGCCATTAGTCCCTTCTGTTCCAGAGGTAATTCCCAACATCTCAGTAAGGAGAGAAAGTGAAAACATGAAAACAGCCATAATTCCAGATTAGTTATTTTGTATGTTATGAATTTGTCCCGGAGAATGGTACAGGTTCATAAATCTATGAGACATAACAAATGAGACGGGGGTAAAGGGTCTCTTCATAATTATTTCTGTGATCTGAGAGAGATGTTGCGGTTAAGGGTAGACTGCACTCCAGATTAAGGATACCCTTCACAAAGGACACAGCAACTCCTGACAGCAGTCTTGAGCTATCCCCACTGGCAGACAAGCGTTTGCTTTGGTCCATGTCCATCTCCACTCCAAATCCAGTCATGAGTATGAACCACAGAGGGGCAATGAGGTGGCTGGGGAGAGACAAACCAGAGATGCCAAGGATTGTAGGAAAGCTGCAAAGGCCTGCAGCCTGACTCAGGTATTTCCCTTTTAATGGCTCTTGACTTGAAAAACCTGTTCCGCTCTCAGAATGTACTTTCACAGTTCCAATATTTAAAAAATCACAAACGGCAGGGGTAGCAAAGTGCCACGAGAGTACAGTCTTGGTTTTCTTTGGCTAGGAGGTTTGGTAAACTTAGTGGTCACCCACTGTTTCATTTCTATCCATGTGTTTTCCTACTTCTCGTGTTCATTCTATCTTAAACTCATGCTATATCCTCGACTGCAGTTTTAGATCCCTTTATAACAGCTGTCTAAAATACACTCCAGAAAAAGGTTAAGATATTAATAAATAATATTACGACCAGTCTCCCAAAGAGAAAACGACTATTTGATGCACAGTGCAGACATTCAAGGTGGAGGAAACATGCCGAGCAACAGAGGCGAATACATTTTAGATGATGTTAAATATTCTTTGACAAAAGCGTTTTGTGTGAGTGCTTTGAATCTATGAATAAAAGATTCGGAAGACCATATGGGAAGCGAAGATCAAAGAGGATGTGTTACTAGAGGAAAAGGAGACAAACAGTTCCCTGTGGCATCCCCACAAATTACACAGGAAGTCAGACTTCTGCTGAGGCCCACCCCACAACAGGTGTCCTGATTAGTCCAAGAAATCCAGAGAGAAAGAGGGTTTCCTAATATCCCAGCTAACACTTGAAACACAAGCAAACGGAGGGAAAATAGGAAAAAGGTTAACACAGGACTAGACTTTCCTGCAATGGATTTAGCCATAGCCCAAGGTCCTATTCAGGCAAAGGTGTAGGAATTCAGGCAAAATCCAGCTTAGGAATTGACAGGTGGATGGGCATTATCTGTGTTTATGGTCTGGAAAATGCTGTTGATCCCCATTTCTGATCTATTCGAACGCTCCAAAGACAGGACACAGAGAGGGGAAAAACTAAGGTCCAAGTAAAAATGACAAGTGTTCACATAAAAACATCCTTTTCTTTTGGAGACAAGACATTCCCAACCTCACAATTTTAAATTAAAGTGGCAATGGTAAGGAGCGGGAAAAGAATTTTTTAAAAAAGGAAGGAGAAAAACATTTCTACTTCTCTACATGAGATAATTACAACAGCAATTCAGGACTAAGCTGTAGAGATCTAAGAAAAGCACTGACATCCACAAACCTTCCAGTTTATCAACAGAAAGCCCTGTCTGATGCACACAACTTCATTTTATATAGTCTTTAGCATTTAGAATGTTCGGGAGGACTGGTGAGGTTGCTTAATAGGTTAGGACACTTGGGCAAGCCTATTAACCTGCGCTCTAGTCCCAGAACCACAAAAGGTGGCAGAAAGAAAGCTGTTCTTTGATATTCAAATGTGTGTCATGGCATGTGTGCCCATCCTACACATTATACATATACGCAAGAATAATAGAGAAAAAAATGCATTGGAAAATCTACTTAATGTAAAACTTTATTCTATGAGAATTATTCCTTCAATTGTATATATATTATTGGTGTGTGGTTTGTGTGTGTGTGTGTGTGTGTACACATCTCTGAGACCCTCTGTCTCCCTTACCGTGCTGGGATTACAAATGTCTACTGCAACACTCTGGAGACCTAAACTTGGGTCCTCACATCTGCACAGCAAACATTTTAATGACAGTCATAGCCTCAGCTTCTAAAAATTCATTTTTAAAAGGAATTCAAGTCTGCATTTTAAATAAAATATTTATTTTGCTAATAATTTAGCAGTTTAGACAGTCAACAGCAAATGACCGGGTCAGATATGGTGGTGCACATCTCTAACTCCAGTGCTTGGGAGGCTGCAGAGATATCATCCAGGCAGTATGCATCTAAAAATAATTTCTGCCTACTGATTAGCCAGACCAATAATTTTATCTTTATGAAGAGTGAAGGTTCTTTAACTTATAAAAGAAATTTTGTTCCAGTTATGAAAATAAAGACGAGCACAGCATACTTTTAAAATTTCTACTGTGCTCCAGTTTCTCGCTGTAATCACGTTCTCAACTCTTGATTTATAGACCAGGGCCATAAGAAGCTCTTTTTGTGCTGAGGGAGGAATGAATTCACATGTGGGAGGAAGACAGATCTAGCATCATCAATAACTGTCTGGGGAAAGAACAGAGCCTGGAGACAGTCAATAGCCAGCCACTGCTGCTCTACACAGCAACGTCTAAACCCCAGACGAGGGGCTTCGGAATGCTTAAAGGCCCTGGTTCATCCCAGTCTCAAATCCACCCAGCCACTTTCTCTTCTCTACTTACCACTGCTTCCCATATACATGCATAGGATTTCCAGCTACCAAATGGGGTGGTGGGGGTGGGGTGGGGGACATGAGAATGGATCATTCTTGAGAGAGGTGACCTGTAAAGCCCCTCAGGTGGCCAGCCCCTTCCAAAGCACAGGCACGGGGAGTGCATGGTCAAGAATGTTTTACACCTCTGATGTGAATCCATAAAGCAATAACAACGCACAATGTGACAGAGCAGAGAGCTGACCAGCTTAATCTTTCCCCTTTACCATTCATGGCCACTGTAAGTCAACATGACCCATAGGGAAGGCTTATGGGAGATATGGAGCAAAGTGTAAATTATAATCTATAAAATTTAAAATCAGGGCTGGGAAGACTGCCAGGTAAAGGCACTTGCTGTCAAGTCTGATGACCAGAGTTTGATTCCTAGGACCTACATGGTGGAAGGAGAGAGCTGACTTCCACAAGTTGTCCTGACTTCTATATTCATGCTGTGGAATGTGTACATGCCCTCAAACAAACACATTTTTTTTTTTTTAAATTTAAAGCCAGGCAGTGGTGGTGCACGCCTTTAATCCCAGCACTTGGGAAGTAGAAGCAGCTGGAACTCTGTGAGTTCAAGGCCAGCCTAGTCTATAAAGGAAGTTCCAGGACAGCCAGGGCTACACAGTGAAACCCTGTCTCGAAAAAACAAAAACAAAAACAAAGAATTTTTAAAAATCAGAGCTAATAAGCCGTCTGTCTTTAAACTTTCAGAAGAATTTAAATTCTGACTATGAAATCTTAAGAGTTTTAGGAAATTGCAATGTCTAATAAATATAACTATACTAATTTTATAAAAATGCAATATATTAGATCATAGGTGAGATGAAAAGAACAGGGAAGGAGATTGGACAGAACAAGGAGGATGGGAGGGTAGTGTGGAGAAAGGGGTGGAGGAACAATTAACAACACAGAGGTTTGAAAAAGCCATACGAAACCTACTACTTTCCAAGCTACACACATGTGTGCACACACACAATAAAAGACTTTAACTGGAGTTACCCTACACAGGGAATAATGCTTCAGAAGACAGGGAACACCACACAGAAAATTAGTTCCAGGTGTTGGATGCTGTCTTTGTTGGAGATCGGTCCTAGATCAGTCCTAGAGAGCCCCAAACAATACCAGTTATGCGGCCACTCAGGGTTCCCCAGCAGAACTGGATGGTAAGGACCTGTTGCTGAGAACCCAGTTTTGGTCACAAGGCATGGGGAAATCAAGCTGGTAATGATCTGGAAGCTTCTTCTGTGTTGGTTAGCTTTCACAGCACCAGAGGGTGTCATTCAGGGTGCTGGCAGGACGCAATGGGAGATGTCATTAACAGCCATACCCAGCTGTAAACCTGGTGAGCTACAATAATGATAAGCATGGCAAGATACACCCCTGGGTACAATAGTGGCAGGAATGTTATAGGGCAGCCAACAACTTTCTGACAGAATTCAGGGCCAGTTCCACAGGAGGAAACAAATGTCTTGTACTGTAAATCTGGCCAAGACTGGGAGCTCACAGGTCCCAGGCATGAACCTACTATTATTATTTTGTTAAATGGACCTGCATCAAATTCTTCTAAACTCTCTACCCACAGATTAGTGCAGCTCTCACACTGCATCAGAGAAGTTTCTCTGAGCAATAGATGGTGGTTAATGCAGAAACTTACAACTGGTCAATCTGCACAGAAAAGGCATCTATGGGATGCTTAGCCACGAATGAGGTGTCTATATCACATCCCCGTCCCTCAGGTCCCAGGGATCATCACAGATCTTAGAGGGGGCAGAAGTACTGTAACAGCCAGAGGTCAACGAGGACCACAGCAAAATAAAGCCTTCTGCACACGACCGGTCTGCTGCACTCATGAACTCACAGCAGCTGTGATTGCTTGCAAAAAATCAAGCCTGTCAGCTTGGCAGCATGGATGGTAGTGGGACTTCTGAGTCCCCACCCCTGGTTGAGAAGCTATGGACAGCTGGTGGTTTCTGAGCAAGGGAGAGTCAGTTTTCTTTAAGGTGTGGCTTCTGGCAAGCAACTGGTTGCTTTGTCTCTAAAATAGCTGTTCTGTTGGAAATGATTTCACTCAATTTGTAGAATTCCTGACAGTCTGAATCTAATTAGTTCACCAGCCCAGTGCCATTTACCATGTTCTTCTGTCTCCTGTATTTCCCAGATTGGCATTTACATGTAGATGCTGGAGCAATTTTGGGCAAGCAGACACCACGATGACTTTTCTGTACTTTAGAATATGTCACACTGGACCATCAACTCCAGACTTTTAGCAGTCTGCCCTTCGACGTTAGAGATGACGGAGATGTGACCTTAGTGCTCTCACACTGACTAGTTCACTGAGAAATGTGCCATCTCTCGATGAGAGCTTCAGCAACTACTGGTGATCATTAAATTCCTTACTTTGTTTGTGGTTGAGAAGAATCACAAAAGGTGATTTTTAACATGTAGACTTACTCTGAACGTACCACTCTTTAAAAAAAAAAATAATATCTGTCTTTGTATTTACATTTAGAAGACATATTGTGTGAGACACTTTTATATCCTACTCAAAAATCTTCTGACTGAGAAGTATCACAACATCAGTGATGTTCAGGAAGCAGACACACTCTACATTCTGTTCCTCTTGTGGAGCAGCTCTGGTATCACGCTTGGAAAATTAACTTGAATTTGCTGTGGCTCCAATAGCATAATTACTAATAATACAACTAAAGTTGGGATCAATAAATAATTGACCTAGGCTGTAGCAATGATCATAGGATCCCAAAATACTAGATACTGTTTGTATTTCAACTTAGAAAAAAGGCTGCAGGGTACCCACACACCACATCCCGAAAGATAGCTTTGGTTGGATTATGAGCCACCTACCCATGCAAACCAAATGTTGTACCAAAGCTTTCGGTGGATGTTAAAATGTGCAACTGTTCAATACAAGATTTTTAGCTATGAAAATCTGTAGCCTAGGGCTTTTCTTCCCTTCCATTTTGGAGCATTTTTTCTCCCTGTTTAATTGCGGAGGGACACAAGCCTGGGATAGAAAAATCTATGCAAAACCAGATTAGATTGATTTGTTATTAAGTAGATTGTGAAGCCCTGGGGGGGGACAGCTATAGGAACAATTCAGACATTAGAGAGCTGGCAAATGGATCTGGGTTGTTTCTTCTCCCCAAGCTGGCATGCCATGTTCATCTTTACGGCAAGCTGATTAACTGCTGAAGACGTGCTAATGGATGGCCCTCACTTTTAGAAAGACAATCACACTTTCAATTTTCTTTTCCAAATATCATTGCATTAGAGCGACGTTGAGCAGTTCTCTGAAGGGCCAAGGAAACAGCTGGCCACACATGGCACTCGGCTCTGGCTGCTAAGCTTAACGGCAACCATCTTTCAATTCCTGAAGATCACAGTGATTCAATGAAGGTATGCTAACATTTTCTCCCAACAACAATCCACAGCACAAGCTGCACTGGTTAAAGTGCTGTTTTTCAAGGCTGGCTCCCAGATTTTCTGAGCCGGTACTTACATGGCTTCCTGTACCACGGCTGTGATGAACTAGCAGAAGCAACAATGGCCACGGCAGTTTCAGGTGGGCAAGCACAGTGATGGAGGCCGGGGGTTTAATGGCTTTCCTCCTGTATCGAGGGCAGCTATACAATACTTACGTAGGAAGTGGAGGTGGGGGGCTAAGTCTTCCCTAACTACTTATGGGTACCCTTGTGGAAAAGGCTATTGTTAGGGGGAAATGACATCTTAATGTTAGTCAGGTGTGCAATAATAATGAGAACCAAATCAAACCAAACCAGGAATCAAACTCTACTGAGCAATATTAGTAAGAGAATGAGTACAACTCTCTCCTAATGCAACTGTCAATCCCATCTTTAAGAGCAGCTCTATGGCTATTCTCTTCTCTACTGTATTACTATAAACAAACACTTTTTAAACCCAGGGATCTAATAAGCAAGGACAAAGCCTGGGTAGCCAGTGTACTCTGTGGAACACAGAACTTGCCCAAAGTACATGGTGTCTGCAGCTATGCTAAACACCGCCGTGTTTCCATAGTGTTATCCAGTGATTGCCCCGCTAGAGTGGAAATGCCTGAGAAGAGACATACAGGTTTGCTGTGTCAGGCTAGCTCCAGGTTCAGTGAGACAATCATAAGAGATAGCAGGGTATCTGATGTCTTCCTCTGCGTACTGCACACACAATCAACTCCAGATAAAGTGGGAATGCAAACTTTAGAAGTATAGGAAACGTCTTTTAAAAATACATTTGGGCTAGCAAGAAGTCTCAGGGAGTAAAAAAGGGTGACTGCCAAGCCCGAAGACTCAAGTTCAGTTACTGCAGTGCCAGAGCAGGGGGAGAGCTGACTCCTGAAAGATGTCCTCGCCTGTGGGAAAGTTGTGCTTGAACATGCACGCACGCACGCACCATTCCACACACAACGTAAATACACAAATGTAAACATGCCACTTCTAAGAGTGTGTGTTCTAGAGTCTCACACATGTGGAAGAGAAGACACATTCAAACATGCTCAGGGTTGAGAGGACTTTGGTTCTGGAGATGCTTATGTTAAGTAAACTAAGGCAGATGAACAAATACAAATACATCATGTTTTCACTTATGTCTCAAAGCTAAAGTTTATTGAAAAGTAAGAAACGGTGTGGGGCAGGGTGGTACACAGAGCAGTGTACAGATGTGGGGTGCAGTGGGTAAGAGGGTGACGATGCTGGCTGACAATAACTAACTGCACATCTAAACAGCTAGTAGAGAAGATATCTCCCCCAATAAATGGTGTGTGCCTAAGGTGACAGATAGCTATACCAATTAGTCTAACCGGATCATCTCTGGAACATACAAACATATGGCATATATTATATGCTAAAGATAAAACAAATTAAAAAGGAATGTTCAGTTAAAAAAGACATGAACAGCTTAATACTGTGATAAAGCAGTATAAAAAATAAATCTACATGTACCAGTGTGGATACATCTCAGGAAGAAAAGGCAAATGCAGAATTGCATAGAATTTTATGTGTGTGAGTGTTTTGGCTGCATGTATGTCTGGGTACCACACGGTGCCTGAGGAGGTCAGGTGTTTTGGATCCCAAGAAAATGAAGTTTCAGAGGTTGTGAGTCACCATGTGGTACTGGGAATTGAACCTGGGTCTTCTGGATGAGCAGCCAATACTCTTAACCACTGAACCATCTTTCCAACCCCCTAAATATGCATATTTTAAAAGCAACAGAAAATTCATATGTCCGTATGTGAATATGAAGTATATTTAATATAAAAGTACACAAAGCCAGCACTTGGGAGGCAGAGGCAGGTCAATCTCTGTGAGTTTGAGATCAGCCTGGTCTACAAAGTGAGTTCTAGGAAAGGTTCCAAAAGCTACACAGAGGAACCCTGTCTCGAAAAACCAAAAAAGTACACAAAGTACCTTAGAAGACAACACACCACTGGTTAGCTAGAGGGAAAAGAGTGGGCAAAGGAAACTTGCTGTGTTTAATATTTTTTCTTGATATAAAAAATGGAAGTCAATACAAAAAATTCTCAGTAATTTTGAATTCTGGGTATAAATATTCACATTTGCCATATCACTCTCTAGATCTGGGGCTGTTAGCACTTCTTAAAGATTACAAATACAGACAACTGCACAGTGAGGGCCAATAGACAGACAACAGAGGGGTTCAGAGTGCTGTAGTGCTTCTAATATGGTGACGTGATCACTAACTCCTATGCCAAAAGTAAAACTGAGTTCTCTTTTCAGTAAGGACCCTGATTTTGTAGTCTGTTTGAAAATACTTTAAAAATATACATATAGCTTAAAAAAAAAAAAACCCTAATGATTGAGAGGGAATGCTAACAATGTAATTCTTAGTTTGGTTCAATAACTCATTAATGTTAAATAATTTAGGACTAGTAATTATAGAACATGAATTATGAAAAATCCAGAAAATGAAATAATGTTATCTTAATTAAAACAGTTTCTTAAATTAGATAATAGCATGGTACATATATTTTACATGCATGGGTTTCTGAATTTTTAACAGGTATTTTCCTCTTCATTAATTAGAAAAAAATTAATACAGCTGGGCTGCTTCCATATTTAATCAAAGATACTAGAACAGTATTAGAATAACCTGAAACTTTGATGCTAACTATAAACAACCTGCATTTGCGGTTCCTCCCAGCTCTATCACCCACTTAACACTTTTAACTGCTCAGTGCCAGCGACGGTGAATTCATCTTAGAATCGCGACACACTGATTACAAGGCTTTGCTGTATAATGTTCGAGATTCATAACAGATTCTATTTCATGAGAAAACTATTTGGCTAACGAGTCCAATAACACTTGGTTGTGTTCTTAGTTAAGATGGGTGTCCAGGAACACGGCCCGCATACCCTTGGGCTTGTGCTCTGGAGTCCCATGGTCTAAGTTTCAATCAAATGTGTGCAACAGCCGTCACTTAGATATCTGTGCCCTAGATAAAATTCGCTTGTGGCTTGCGTGGCAATGAGAGGTAGTAATTAAAAATGCCTTCTGGAAAAATGGTGCTGAGCTAACTGCCCTAGAAAAATGACTTCTGAAAGGCTGAGGCCAGCCAGACCGGCCAGACTCATTTTCTACCCTTCCGATGTGGAATTCTCCATTGTTTATAACAAGTTCTGCCATAAAAATTCAGTGTCACTAAATTTCCTCTGAAGAGTGTCTACATGATAAATATTCGCTGTGGAAATCCCAAAGAGTGTTTCTGAATTACATTCAAATATTAAGGAGTTTGTTCTTCATTTAGTCTGAATTAGAAATGAAGTTGGGGAGCTTCGACCTTTGACCATTAAGGGAGGCACCAGTGACCAGATCTAACAGGACATAAGGAAATGTACTGTAATAAGAATAGCAGCACTGAAATATCTTGATCTACTGTGTACAGATGGGGAGCTCAGCAATGAAGGAGGACAGCAGGAACAGAGAGCAGCGGAGGGAAAGCAGTCCAGCAACCTGAGGGAGCAGGAGGATGGACAGACAGACCCAGAGGAATCCCCTTGGGCTCACCAGTACCCTAACACAAGGGAAGCTGAAGTAAACACCTTGGGCTTTCCCCTAAAAATCAAAGGCAGATCTCTTCACAATGGCCAATAATGAATGACAAGGAAAATGTGGTATGTCTGCATAATGCAGTATTTTTTGGAAATAAAAAGGCAAGTTATATACAAAATGGATGAACCTTGAACACATTAAGTGAAGACGCCAGATACAAAGGGCCGAATGTATAGCATTATATATTAAATATACAGAACAGAGTCACAGCAACAGGAAAGAGCTCCCAGCACCGAGAGAAGGAAAGAGCGGGGCCGTAACACTAACGGGTGAACACCTTTATGAATGTACCAAACCCACTGGTCTCTGTATCTTCAAAGTACGAATTTGAAGGTTATATGAAATTATCTCATTAAAACAGCCACCCAGCAACAATAATAAAAATCCCTCAAGTTTTGAAGGCCAAAGCACTGAATGTCAAGGGGACAGAACTCTATCAAACATCTTCGCAAAGTGGTAAATTGAGTAATAAATGTCAAGGAACAGACAATCTTTTCAAAGATTCTCCATTTCAAAGAAGGCATTATTTGAGGCAGTTTATTTTACAGTGACTTAAAAAATATTCACTGAAAAAGATCTGAACCATGAAGAAACCTTTTCGGGTACTGTCAGTTTCCAAACACTTTCAGATTTTTTAGTGCCATCAACGGAAGCCTGATGGGCATCCCTGATGACCCTATAAAATGCAAAACCATGAAACTTTTCCAGGGGTTCCATGGCCATGGAAAATCATCTCTTTTCATTAGAAGCAAACAGTTCTCCTAAGCGGCAATAAGAAGACAGTCAAGGCTGCACAACCTTTTGTGAAACCATTGAGAGTTCTACTTGACTGGGGCTTTAAACTAAGACGAGAGAATCTTGGGGCAAGTGTGATGTTAGTAATGTCAACACTGCCACCAACACCCCCTTTTGTTTCTGCAGTTATAGGGACAAGGTTTCTCTGTCTGCAAGCTTTAAGATAGCAGCAGCCACCAGTGAAGAGCACTGTGCTTCCAAATAAGATTAGTGCATTTGAACATCACGTGAGAATACAAAAATCAGTAGTCTGCAACTATTAGCCTCTTTTTACTTCAATATTGCTGTAAATTGAGTACTTTCATCTTTAAAAATGAAAATGCTATTTATAAGATAAAGTAAAAGAAACAGATCTACAGCTTGCAAAGAAACACACTTTGACTAACAAGAACTTACCTAGAAGTAATTGCGAAACAAAGACCAGCAGTTAAGGTGAGTTTCTGGGCAACAGAACAGTATCTCATGTCTGTTACCAGGAACAGTTTTCAAACCCTGCACCACAATTTAGTCTCAAGGATTCAAAGACTCATATGTTCAATGACTGACTTCTGGCCTAACTCTATTTTCTATTCTTGCCCAGTTTCGTGACCCAGCGAGACAAGTAACTAGTGTGATTTTTTTGCTTGAATGAGATGCGAACACAGGAATTCCTTGTGCACCTGAAGGCTGCTTTCTACAGCTTAGGTAGGTAGGATTTCCCCTGGCCAGCTTTCCCTCACTGTCACCTGCCGCTGGAAGGCTGCAGGAATCTCGACCTGCTGCCAAATGAGCATCACTGAGCTCTAAGCTATTGCTTCCCTGGGATTTTTTGGACAACTGAGGGCCATTAAAAGTTGTTCAACTAATAAGCCTGGCATACCAGAGTGCAACCTGAAGAATATGATGAAAAGTTACTCATGGGAAACACTTTTATTTAAAGAAAAAAATTGAAGAGGAAGAAATGTAGCAAGGTTTTAAAAGTACTTGTCTCATTTTGGGGAGGATGATGAAAATACTCTCGGTGGATTGTGGAGGTGGCCATACAATTCTATGCCAATTGAGTCAGTTAGAAACCTTAAAGCTGTACTACAAAGGGGTGGATTTGCTGCGATTTAAACTTCAATACACCTGACTTTAAAATACAGTAGTTATCTCTGAGTGGCAAAATTATGGATTTTTCTCCTTATTTTTTCCTTGCACTTTACAAAATGTCTAAGGTGATCATTATTTGACTCCAGTCAATAAAATACAGAATGAGAATATGGTCTCTGTTACCCAATTCCCTCCACCCCTTTCCATGCTCTTGGGAACAAAGGAGGGCAGGTTCCAGGGTGAGTAGATAGGCACAGAGTCCAGGTGGCAGTTTCTACTGTTACCTTAGCCAGTTAAACCTAATCTTAGCTTATGTGGGCATAATCCTCCACTGATGTCATTGTAGGGAGAAGTTGACTAAATCCTATGTTTGTCAAAATCTGGAAGTGAAGTTTTACAGGACACACTTCTGCTAGCAGGCAGGGGTTATAGGATTCTCGGCATGGATAAGGGCTGTGGGGATGGCAAATCCATGTGGATGTCAAGTAAAGTGAGAAATCCATGGGAATCTGTTTAAGGAGTACTAGGGAATTTATTAGGGTATAAATTGAGGAAATACATTCATGAATACAGAACTGAGTAAACAGCTGAAGTCATCCTCTGTTCTGACTGGGAGCAAATCCACCCGGCAGTCCGCTCATGCCAGGAACCAAGAACCAGGGAGAAGGGGCCTTGTGATCCCTCCCTTTCCTTTTAAGAGGTCACGTATGAGGGCAAGAAGCAGTGCTTCCTTCGGGCCATATAGCCCAAGGTCATGGGCAGAAATGTAGTGGTATTTGCTAATAAATTTCCTAATAAATTCCCTAATACTCCTTATGCAGAAATCCTATGGATTTCTTACTTTTCCTGGTGCCCAATGTGGGGCATAGATAGTTTTAAAAAATAAAGTCTTTAAAGAGACAGTAAGAATAATATGAAAGTTAAGCCACATAAGGATGGAAATTACACAAAGAATCTGGCTACTACATATTATTATATTGTTTTTGGGATTTTTAACTGCAGAAAAACATTTGATTGTAGGAGCTATTAAGTTAAACCAATATGCATATTTTAAAGGTATCTTGACTTCAAAATTTATGTCTAAGGATATGTTGCTTTGAAAAAGAGGTTCTGCTTTTGTTTCCACAGAAGACGAGAACCTGTGGATTGCTTCCAAGCTAATATGGCTTGGTCAACCAAGACCCCCTGAAAGGTCTCTGATGACAGCCATGGCCTAGATGATCCAACATCCAAAACATCTTCAAAGCAACTGGCTGAGAGGATATAGCCTCACAGACTACTATAGCCAAGATTTAACTATAATTCTTAATTTTTCTCAGGATCCCCACAAGATTGCCAGCGCCCCCAATTAGCAGGAAGTAGTATGGGAAGCTATGCCCAAATTCTGAAAATATTGTTTATGAATGTTTATTTTTATTTAAAGCAGGGTGATTATAAATGCAATCTCTTTCTAAAGAAGAAAAGGGGATATAGATATGATAGGATGAAAGGGTAGATTACTGAATCTACTTTTAAAGAGTAACAACTTGTTTGAAATGTTTTACATTGCTATGGATTTTAGTTTATTGATACAAATTTAAAGTTAATTTTGCTATATATACTGTATATGTATTTCTACTCTTGTTTAAGGTATTATGTTTATGCAACTCATTTAAAATGTATAATTAAATACAGATTAATAGTCATCTATGATAATCAAACTTATAGTCATGTTAGTTAAGTTTTCTAGGTATATATAGATATATTTCAATTAAGTAGGTAATCAAACACTTCAAAGACCTACAGAATATAGCATTTAAAATGTTTTAAGAACTTAGACTTTTCTGGACATAGAGACATGTCTGCTCCTGGCAGCACCAATCTACTTCAGAGAAGATAATGGGCATCAAAGAAATTTCATATGGAGTTTGCTTTCATTATGACAAAAGTTAGCTATTTGGGTAAGAAACTGCTCTTGCCTGGGCTACTTGACAGTATGCTGTATAAACTGGACATGCAGGACCCATAGGAAGGTGATTACTGAACTTTGCAAGGCAAGATGATCCTTCGGGTTCCTGCTTCACAGAAGAAACTGCCAAAAATTCTACAGGGCACAGGGAGTAGCAACTGATGAACGTTGCCAGAATGGGCAAACAGTCCTTAAAATTTCCTGTTTCACTAAAAGCTATGCCAGAGACTCTAAGCCTGTAGGCTGAAGAGCGATGCTCCAATGTTACAGAGGAACTTTGGATGACTGTCCAGGTAGCCAGATGTCTCTTGTTATTTCTAGAATTATGGAAGTTGCTTGCCATGCACTTCCTGTTTACTCAGGCAATATCATATGCTTCTGGGGTCTTTGATGGAGGTGAAGACTAGATAGATAATTTTCCTTAGTCATGATAAAAGACAAATTAGATATAAAACTTTAGACTCACAAAAATAGGATAGATAGAATATTTTCTTTAATTTTGCCAAAATCAAACAGACTAGATATTGTAACCATAATTCTTGCTTGATAACTGTTTGTTATATATAATTTTACTATGTTAAAGTTAAAAACCTTTCTTTTTGATTAGACAGAAAAGGGGATGTGGGACGTCTTTCTGTATGCTGTGGGATGTCTTTCTGTATGCTGTGAATATGTGTGGCTCCTGTTGGGTAATAAAGCTGTTTTGGCCTATGGCAAGAAAGTTTACAGTCAGGTGGGAAATCCAAGCAGAGATACAGAGAGAAGGGCAGAGTTGAGAGAGACACTAGCCGCCACAAAAGGAGCAAGAAGATGCCGGCAGACCTGTAACACCTCGGCCATGTGGCAACACATATATTAATAAGAACGGGTTAATTTAAGATGAAAGAGCTAGCTATCAAGAAGCTAAAGCCATAGGCCATACAGTTTATAATTAATATAAGCCTCTGAGTAATTATTTTATAAATGGCTGTGGAACCGTGGGGCCAGTGGGACTGAGAAACTTGTGGTTACACATTTCTCTGTGTGACTCCTGTGTGCTGTGAGGCTTTCTTATGGCATGCCGTGCTGTGCATAGTGTAGTGTTTCCTGGGAGTCATTTCTGTCACTTAATGTACATATAACACACCTGTTCAGTGAACTGCAACACAGAACACCTCACATCTCAGCATCCCTCACCATCCATGACTCTCAAAAACTACACAGACAGAAATAGTCATGGTAGGCTGCCTGCTTAGTGGACCTGAAAGCAATTCATCTATCTACATGTGCTAAGTACATCCTGAGCCAAGCTAGATGTCAGAATTGGCTCCCAGGGGAATTACTTTTAGTAAAGGTGCCATTTCATCTATCTACATTCCATTTAGCAATGAGATATGGCCTTATGAGCTTGTTTGTGAAATTTGTTGGCAGAGACCAGAGGGTCAAACTGGTTTTCCTGCTGTGACCACAAAGGAGAAACCACTGAAGTCTTGGTACCCAGGATGGGAGGATCCTCCTGAGCAGCCTGGTTCATTACCCTCTTATACACTAACATTGTGACATTAATTAGAGATGTCTGTTTCCATCGTGCGCACACTTACATTAGGGCCGCTTCTGTCTCCAGCATGGCTGCTAGGATGCTCATGGAAAAACTGGCTCTCGGCTCCAGCACTGCATAATATGCTACACATGCATTTTTGGCTTGTGGTTCTATTTTAATGTTGGCTCCATCTTAATCTTTCTAAATTTTACTTCCCCTTTCCCCTAATCCTCACATTTTATTTTTAGTTTTTGTATTTTCAGATGCATTTGGATGAGATGAAATATTAACTAAACCAGCTACAGTGTATTTAGATTAAGTACCTTCACCCACTTTCAGGGCTTTTCAAGGTTGTAGTGATGATGTTTAGTCTCATACGTCATCTTGGCATACAGACACCATCAAGTCCACATCAGGAACCTTATAAGTGTATCAATACTGCTAATACATATGTTAGAATGCCAGAAAATAAAACAGATGGAAAATCATCAAATTAGCTTCAACTGCCTTGTTTGGAACACTTCTTCTGGGGTGATTAATGGAAAATCTGAGCAATTTCACATGTGATTGTTCTAAAGTTCTCAATGGGGCACACAGGAGATGAGGCTCAAGTGAGGGACTAAGCTGTCACTGTTAGAACAGTGTCCCTTGGTAGGACCTCATTGTGCCACCTCCTGTCTATTCACACAGTGGGACAGAAATGGCAAAAACTGTGGGCAACTGAAAAGTCAACAAAATACACTCTTTATTTGATTTTTATTTATTTATTTTATTGCTTCATCTTTAGAAGACAAAACGGTAAACAGTTTTACAGATTACCTTATCTTTACTGAGAAATAAAAATCTTAAGGAAGGTAACTGGTTATAAAATGCCCATTTTCCTGATTAAACTCATTTCACACAAAAATGGGGAAAAAGTCCCAAAGGAAAGCTTCCTGGTTCTGAGCAGGGATTCTACTACAATGCCCTTTGGGCAAACCAGGAGGCTGACAGCAAAAGGAATCTGAGTCACAGAGCCAATTTCTGTTAGTATCTTTACACTATGGTTCCAAAGTGGACAGGAAGGGGACAGATGACATGCAGGGGTAGAGTGTCTCTCACATGACAACACAACACCACCATTCTCTTTTCTAACGTCCTTCTTTGAATGGCTCGAAACTGGCATGCAGAGATACTGGCCTCAGAGCTGAGCAGCAGTCTCCCGCATTTGTGGGTCCTGTGGAAAGCACCCTTAAGTTGTGAGGAAGGAACTTGCAAAGCATCCTCTGATGAACTCTGAAGCTGCTGTTCCTCAGGAAGGTCCATTATGCATTTAATGAGCATCTGGGTGGGAAATGGGCTGCTAAGCCACTAGTGTGCAATGGCTGGGCCTCACCACTTCACAATGAGTTACACAGGCGCGGAGACAGAGCCATGAGTTCGTTGGAGGGAAATGACTTGCGCTGAGGAACTTGGGAAAGGCTGTGGAAAGGGGTGAGTATTTAGCTGGGGCATCAGGAACACAAGAGGGTCTGACCTGAGATGAGACTTGAATAAGTTCATGGAATGAAGAACCTTGTCCTAGTTGTAACTCTAAAGATGGTGTCACACATTTGCTTGGCTGCCTAGGTCCTTCTCATTCTGTTCTGCATTCACCATCACAGCACTCTATGGACGTCCAAATAAGGCTCCCCACAACCAAGGGCCAGCATTACCTGTATGACTGAATGAAGCCCCAGTGATGTGCTGGCTTTGACAGTAGGCAGTGAGAAGCAAGCATGAAACACACACAAAATAGAAAATAAAAACAACTGACAGTACTACTACTCTTACCCACAATATGTTTTTATAGATTTTAGATGAAATCTATTTGATTATATCGTTCGATTATATAGCCTTCATTAATTCATGTTTTAAAAATTAAAGTTTACTAGCCATGCATTTAACAAATACACTCTCACTCAACAGATGTTAACATTTCATCATGTTTGATCCAGATGGTTCTGTTAAATACAATTTTACAGATTTGGCCAAAGTTTAGTTCTTGGTAACTTCTTCCTTCCTTCCTTTGAAAAGGTATTGCTATCTTAAGTTGGGGTTGTTCCAAAACACTGTTTATGATCTTTTATCACGAGTTCATAATGAACAATTTCAAGTGTTAATAATTGGCACGGGAAAGGGCTTTCTGAACAGAACACTAATAGCACAGGCACTAAGGACAACAATTAATAAATGGGACCTCATGTAACTGAAAGGCTTCTGCCCAGCAAAGGACATGTTATTTGGACAAAGTGGCAGCCTACAGAATGGGAAAATTTTTACCAGCTCAAAGCTTAGTGTTTCTTTTATTTTCTCTAGATATCAAGTTTTATTATTGATATGGAAATTACTTTTGGAAGTTTAACAGGATAAATCTGATTTCTTTTTTTTTGAGTCAGCTATTTCCAGGGCAAAGCATCCTGCCCAGCCCTTTACATCTTAGAATAATGTTCTTAATAATATAAAATTCTATTTTTCTATTCATCTGGCCCATCCTTTTTGAAAAAACATATAGCATCATATTGCTGAATCTGAAGGATTTCCTTTTTAATACTAAAACTGATACCTTTAAAAAACTACTGAGTAGAATTATAGATAATTTTTGCTTTTATAATGTCTCCTTCCTTGGTAAATTATTTCATTAGTTACCAAAGGGCATAATCTATAATATTTTAATATATAGTATGATATAATATATGCTATTATAATATATATGCTATTATATATGCCATAATGTATCATATTATATAATACTACAATATAGTAATAGTATATAATATAATAATATATATTACAATATATATTATACTATTTATACTATTACACCTTGCTTATGTATACATTTTCTTAGTATAAAAGACTACCTAGGTTAACAAGATGGCTCAGTGGTACCTGTCACCAACCTACCAGCTTGAATTTGACCCCTGGGACACACATGGAAGAGTGAGAGAACCAATTCCTGCAAGCTGTTTTGCCCTCCACATATGCACCATGACATGAGCACTCACATGTATACACACTCACATACACAAAATAAATAAGCAAGTTGTAAAAAGGGGGAAAAGAAAAGACTTCCCAGATACTTAAAAAAATACGATCACCTACTTTTCCACTATTGACTTCATTCAAATGCTTTACGTCTTAAACACACCAGCGTGCACATCTGTCCAGGCTGAGGCTGAAACATTCATGTAAATGAAGTCTAAGAGTTTAAACATCATAGCAACCATTGACTAGAAAAGAGAAGCTACAGGCAGCATCTCATTCAGCATAAGAGGTTGTCTCCACTGAGCTACAGAAGGAACTGAGGAGAATAATTCAGCAGTTAGAGATAACTGATGTGATTTGGGGTTGTAGAGCACAGGTCACCTAACCCAAGCTTAAAAATGCAAACGTTAAAAATAACGTATGCTTCTAGTGATACGTAACTTTTAAGAAACAGATCTATTGATCAGCAATGATTAACACGTGGAGTATGTTAGTAATTTACACAGTAGTGATCTTTTTAAGGAGTAGAAGAGGCCATTTAAATAAAAAATTGTGATTAAATGTTGTTTGCAATTAAATGCTTAGTTTGTAATTACTATATTTGACCTCAAAAGTATGACCCTTTGGTACTTACCATATTTGAACACTTTGGATATCTCCGTGTAATTGTTGTATATATCAGTTTCACAGATTTTAGAAAAACTGAAAGTAAACTGAAGGCATTTCTAAAGGCCAACTAGACCGTACCACTTAGAAATATTTGTTAGTTTAAAAAGTCTATGCCATGTTGTCCAATTACCAGCACACTCTTTACCAAACAGCTAGCCACTAACTGTGACGTGTCCATGCAAGACATCCGGTGTCTGAAGGCCGCAGACCTCTATGGCTGCATATCATATACTTCAGCACAGGACTGAAGGGCAAATCAATACTGTCAGCAGCTTCTCACAAGCAAAATAAATAGACATTTTTGGTGTCAGGTTCAGAATGGAAGTTAACAGGCACAGCATTCTAACGGATCGGTCGCTGCAGCCCTGCTAATGTACTGAGACATGTTATTTGGATGCATAAAGATAGAGCCACTGGCCCTGTACCTGGTGCTGGCGATGCTTGGCGATTCTGCTCCAAGCCTACATCTTTCTAGCTGACTGGCAACAATCTGCCTTTCCACTTCCAGTTCTCGGGTGAGTCGTTGAAACTGAAGCTCCTGTGATTCAAGGAGATAAAAGGCATATAAGACGACCAGGTCTGTTGCTTAGAAGGGTAAGAATTCATGTTTGTCACAGGAAACACAGGAACATACCTATCACATAAAGCTACAGTGAGGCATGTGTAGTTCGGGTCCTGAAGGGTATAAGTAATCACCTGTATCAGCTCTTGTCTGAAACTGAAAACATGTAGATACTTATGTGCCCTTTGCTTTTAATTCTAGTTGAGGTTTTAACCAGAACTTTCGCAGAGTGCTACATTAAACTACGTGTGTGCAGACACCTTATCTGATGTTTATAAGTGAACATACCAACCATCCGGGAGCTCCTCCTCCTCCTCCTCAATGCTAATTTTTATATCTTCCCTGCTGTACTGCATGTCAGGACCACACTAAAACCACAAATCTCCATGATGGGAATCACAGTACCATGTTCCATACAGGTCACTGCACCATGGAAATAAATGAACCCCCGGTGATTGTCTGGCTGTATTTATTCCATAATATAACCAAAAAGTTTGCTCTATTCACAATGTATTTATGTTGCTGCACTGCAGAAGGACACACACACACACACACACACACACACACACACACACACACACACACACAAAATATGCTGTACTGTGGACTCTGAACTTGTACTGAGAAGTGGAAAAGATATCTAGAGAAATATTCTTTATGCTATCTCAGAAAAGCAAACCAATTTGATTATTAAGTGGTTATACTTTATTTGTGCCTCTGTTAGCTTGACTGGACTTGATAAACAGAGAGCACATCATGCTATCAAACACTAAAAGATCAAATCAGATACATTACTTACTAAAACTTTTTAAGTTAGAATTAACATCTGCAAAAATACACCAAGGTCTCGTGCACCATAATGTCTTCCTACAAGTCTACCCAACTGTAAGTAGTTTAATTTGACTATAACTGTTGCTCAAAATAGCAGGCATGTGAACACTTAAGGAATTGTTAGGACTATGTTAGTATCTGTTTGTCATAAAAGTTACTTAAGCCTGTTAATTCTCTGCAAGGACTACTTGACAGCATTAGCTCTGTAAACTCTGTGGACTATTCTTAGAACAGATATATGTAATTTTAATTTTTGTAGCCTCTATTATAAAAACTTGAATATTAAAAAAAGTCACACACCAAAATTAACCAGATCTAAAGTCCATATACAAGTCATTGAACTTCTATACAGTTGGAATAGGAATTTAGAACGGAAGCTAGAGCTTCCCTTTCAAACTTTTTACTCAGTATTGAATATATTTATGTACTTATCCATCAATAAAAAAAATCCTGACAGAACTGGAACTAGAAAACAATTATCTTTCATATTCTTTCATAACTTGTATCTGTTACCTGCTTTCAGCCCTTCTACATCTTCCTATATGCTTTTTTCACTTTCTTTACTCATGGTTACTATACCCACATGTACATGATTTATACATACATAGATTCTTGTCTAGATTCTGCATGAGAAAGAACATGCTAGTTTTTATATCTTTCTGCAATTGTGTCACCTTGTGTAATATTATATATTCTAAGTTCATCCATTTCCATTCATCTGTTTACGGACAACTAGGTTGTCCAATTCTTTGTTATTGTGAATAAAGCAGCAGTTAACAAGGATACAGATATCTCTATGGTGGAGTATGGAGGTCCTGGGTAGATGCCCAGCTGGGTCACATAGTAGTTCTATTTTTAGGTTTTTGTGTGTTTTTTTTTGGTGTGTCTGTGTGTGTGTGTGTGTGCGCGCGCGCGCGCGCACACGCGCGCGCTTGTGTAATCTCCAAACTGATTCCCACAATGGCTGTATTAATTTGCACTCCTACCAACAATGGATAAGGGTTCCTTTCTCTCCATATCTTCTCCAAGATTTGCTGCCAGATTTGTTGATGACAGCCATGTTGATGAGGGTGAGATGGAATCTTAAAGTAGTTTTAATTTGTATTTCCCTGATGGCTAGGGATATTGAACACTGTGGCCATTTGTATTTTTAAAAACTGTCTATTCAGTTTATTTGTTCATTTGTTGGTTGGGGACTTTATTTTACCTTGGTATTTAATTTCTGCAATTCTCTGTAAATCCTGGATATCAGCCCTTGTGTGCAGTGTAGCTGGTGAAGGATTTCTCCCATCCCGTGGACCGCCTGTTGACTGTGCTCATGGCTTCCTTTGCTGTTGAACTACCTCCAAAATTAAGGTGTTTGTTTTTTTGTTTGTTTGTTTGGTGTGTGTGTATATGTATGCATGTGGGGCAGGAGACTGAGTCTCACTATTTCTTTAGGTAGCCTTGCCTGGCCTGGAACTCATAGAGATTATACCCCTGCCTTGGCCTCCCAAGTGCTGGGATTAAATGCAAGTGCTACCACAACCAGTTAAAATTAAGTATTTAAAAATGTATCTAACCAAAGATGTGGGAGAACTCTTGAAATCACAGAAGATACTAGACAACAGGAAAATATTTCATGTTTCTAGGTAGGGAAAATTAATATTATGAAAATATCTATGGTACCAAAATTAATTTACAGAATTAACACAATACCATTAAAATTTCCAAGTCATATTTCAAAGGTTTAGAAAAAATAATATGGGAATTCATGTGGAGCCACAGAAGACCATAAATAGCCAAAGTAAGAACATTCTGGTGATATCACAACACTCACCCTCAAATTATACTATAGAGCTATAGTGATGAGGACAGCTGAGTACCGGCATAAAAGTAGATGAGTGGACCAATGGGATAGAACAGAAGAACTGGAAATAAAACAGCAAAGCTATGTCCATGTAATTTTTGACAGAGGAGTAAAAAATACATTCTGGAGAAGAGGGGAATAGCCCATGTAACAAATGGTGGCTTTCTCCCTACAGGAGAATGAAGTTAGAGTCTTATCTTTCTCACCTTGTACAACAATCAATCCCAAAGGGATCAAAGATCCAAATTTAAACCCTGAAACACGGAAACTTGGCAAGAACTTTTTAAACAGAACACCCACAGTTCAGGAACCAACCCCAAGTATCAACAGATGGGCCTGAGAAAAGTAATAGTTTCTGTGCAGACAAGGAAGCAGTCTTAGAATAGTTTTAGAGAAGCAATCCTCAACTGCTCATCACTTTCTGATACTGAGATGCTTTCCCAGTGAACTCAGTGGTGCGGGCTCACTGGATAAGGCACAGACCAACAGCAGCTGGTTACCAGTGCTGCACAGTGACTACGATGGGGGAGTGGGGCAGTCAAGACCAGATGGGTACACACTGTGCTGTTCTGTACCAGGCTATGGTAACCTTAGGAAGCAGCATTGTGGTCATCTCACAATGCTTCAGAGGGTGAGGGTGTGTGTGTGTGTGTGTGTGTGTGTGTGTGTGTGTGTGTGTGTGTGTGTGTGATGTCTATTCTTTTATATATTTTACTCAGCTGTTCATTAGATACACCTCTCTCCACGACACTGGCTATTTGTATCAAGTTAGTCCAGGAAGGGATCACTCCCAGATCCCCAAGTCTCTGTAACATTGCTTTTGTACCCTGCTTTCAATGACAAATTGAATTGGGGGCTGACATGCTTTTCCACTTAGGGCCATCCAAGTTACCACACTGGAGCAAGACTTCAAAGAAGAACACAGCCATGAGAAAAAAGTTCCTTGGACAGAAAAAATTCAATCATGGTGGATCTTTGAATTGCCTTTGTGGAATCTTCTACAACCTCTGAAACCACCTTTCAAGGGACTGTAGAGAAAATTTCTACTGGAGTTAGGGACAAGACATAGTTCCTTATAATTCCTTCCTCATAGCCAGAGGCAAGTGATTTTGCCCTGGCCTAAGACATACTCAGGCCAGACAGTGACGCACATGCTCACCTGTGACTGGCTCCGGGAAACAGGAGTCTCCTCTTCTCCCTCACCTCTGCCTACTTGCAGTACTTCCTGAACCAGGTCTCAAGGTCAAGTTCCTCACACAGAAACTACCTCCACACAAGCTGTGTGTCTAGGCCTGGGGGCTGCATCAGCACTTGAGCTGACCACGTTTGTAAACTGTTCTGGAAGCTGGGCCTCAAGCTTTGCTCTCCTGTCTTCACCCTAAGTGGGAAAAGTCTCTAAGAAACGCTAGCTCAACTCCTTTTCTGTTTCTTCAGGAGCACTGGCCTGTGTGTCACTAGGAGCACCTCAGAAACATCCACAGGCATGGAGGCCTTGGGAGGCCTTGGTATCTGTGCTAGAACTTCCTGTTGTCAATGTAAAAGCTGGGCAATTACTTCAATATCCTAACGAATAGAGCAAAGTCTATATTATATCTCTACCAGTCCCAGAGTCCACACAACTGAACATCACTCACTAATTTATCAAAACCACCCGACTTATGGGTCCACACCTCTCATTAGCAGGACATCATCAGAGTGTTGACGGCAGACTACCCAGAAGCGGGACAGCATGGATCTGCAACTGTTATCGAATAACTGGACATTTTCAGATAAAATACATGTTCGTTTTACCTAATGATAAGTATTACTTCTACAGAATGCAAGTCAAGCACCATATGTAACTGGCACCCAGATGGACGAGTGGGTTATAAGTATTTGATAATTGATAATTCTGTCCCTGTTGCCTTCTTTGACTGACTATGAGGAAGGTAGTATTATGTAGTCTTACATAAACACATCCAATGATTTCTAAAATAACACTCATTAAGATAATTAGGCAGAGATATCACTTGTATATTTTATCCTCTAAACAAAAAATTGTGACTGGTTCTCAATCAGTATTCAGAATGGGGGTGGGGTAAAGAAATGAAGATGAAACCAACTTGTAGACCTAGCACATGACTATCCTCAGAGTCCAGCAAATAAAGCCACAACCTTATAGAGAAAGTAAAGGTATCAATATGCTCTAAATGATAATCTGAGCATGCGTTATGAGGCTCTGCATCTTAACTTCACGGCAGCCATAAATACACTGATAAAGACCAAGGGAGCATCGGGCAATTGAAATTATGCTGCATTTCATGATGATGGTGGACAGGCCTGCCCAGTCTAAGAAGGGCTCACTGCCCTAGCTTGCTTAGGAGGTTACCAAGACACCAAGAACCCCCTTGCTCACAGGCACACCCTCTGGCCAGGCAGCTGCTGACTAAAGAGGCCCTGGAAAGGCTGGGCCCAGAGAGGCTTCCTTCTGGGCGTGGCTGCGGCCTTGTCAGTCTGCACTGAGGTTCATAGGCTTCCTGCTGTTCCGTCTGCTCCTTCCTGCTGTACAGGCACTAATCTATGATAAATCTCTGCACAGAAAACACTCCATGGGCCCCACCTTGGCTGGTCTCATGTTGGCTCCTTTTTCACTGTGATAGAAGTTTCTGTTCACTCAGTTTCTGGATATTGTGAGGTACATAGGAATACTTCAGGTACGTAAGAAAAGTACAGATAATAAAGCAATCAACTTCTGTGGAAGTGAGTAACAGGTCAGTTATAACAAGCCTCACTGTTCTGCTACTACCTGCTTCAGGTGCCTTAAGAGGTAAAACGGTATCTCATGTTAAAGTACAATGATAGCCCGGGTTTCCTTCGCTTGGATCCCACTCTCTCTCTTCACCCCTCTGTAGAAGGAATCAGTACCTTGGAGCTGATGTATATTATTCTCATGAATATTTATGTTATTGCTTCTACATATTTATTTATATTTACATAAATAGCATATAGTATAGTTCCTTTGCAGATCGCTTTTAATGTAGCTAAGATTCTGAGTTATCAGTATCAGTATGGGTAGCTCTTGCTCATTAATTTTCCCTGTTCAATAATACCCCATTTATGATAACAGCACACTTATTTATGTTCACATCACGATGGACCCATGAGTTGTTTCTGATTGCTTATGCAATTATAAACATTCTGTAAAACAAACATTCTTGATTAAACCTTGTGCATACGAGCCAGACTTCTCTAGAGCAGATACAGAAGGGTTATTTCTACATTTAAAGGTATACACATCATCAATTTTATTTCCTGATGACTACTAGATGATCTCCCAAAGTAGCTGAACTTCCACCTCAGCTGGCAGCATAGGTGAGTCCCAATCCCCCCCCACTGCATTGGATTTGGTCTCCTCCCTCCCTTTCCGGAGTCTACCTGGCTTATGCTTTAATATATATTTCCTCAAAAACCAACATTTACTTCCTACATGTACTGACCATTTAGTTTTTAAATTTCCCAAGTGTCAAACTCTCAGGGGGAAAAGTTCTCCTTACTGCTACCACGCAGTCCTGCCTGTCTTCTATGGGAAACAGGCCTCCCATCACCCTGTGGTGAAGCTGGAGTTCTGTAGGGCTCTAGCCCTGGACCAGGACTCTTCACTCTGAGCAGTCCTCACAGGCAGGCAGCAGACAGCAACAAGCTCATGGCTTCCAGTGTCAGTCCATCATGGAGGGGAGGAGCAAGGCAGAAGAGCAGCCAGAAACCAGAGAAGAGGGACAGAGAGGGGCCAGGGATGAGCCACCCCAAGGACACCAATGACCTATTTCCTGCTGTTAGGTTCCACCTCAGGCTTCCAGAACCTCCCCAAACAGCAACCCCCAGCAGGGGCACGACCCTCAGTGCAAGGACACACAGGGACATCTCATATTCAAGCCATAGCACCCACCTCTCTGGAGGCCACCTGCAGGGAGCATGTCAGTTTTACTGCTCAGCTGAGGACGCATCATCCCTGCTTCAGTTTCTGTGGTCCATCCTTCCTTCCTAGTTCAGCTCAACAATGCAGTGGAAAGGCTTTATTCAGTTATTTGCTTCATTCAGATAAGAAACTGATTCACATGTCGGGGCAACAGTATAGTCAAGGTTTTTCCCTTTATTTTTCTGAGCCGTAGCCACGAAGAATTCCTTAGTATTAAATCATCAGTGCCTTGTTTAGGTTTTAGTTCACACACTGGGTCTGTCCCAAAGAAAATATTTTCTATTTCTGAGATTTCTAGTTTTTTACCCCCTTTTAAATGTATCCATCTGTTCTTATAAGTTCATGCTGCCTGAAATCTCTCTCTCTCCTCCTGTTCACCTTCCTTTTTAGGTTTACACCTTTGCCTAAACTCCCAGATTTGAGTTCTCTCTCTTCCTCCTCAAAATGATTTCTGTGTTTCTCTGAAGTGGCAACACCAGGAGTTCTGTCCATCTATGTACGAGGCTGGCACGCCTTGCTCTGGCTTCCAGAAGCATCCAGCAGTAGATGCCTCCACTCCCACCTCCCTTGATGAGCAGAAATAGCTGCACTGGGTTCTCAGCTTCAGAGGCTGGGGTTGGGCCTAAAATCAGGGCATACTTCACCTCCTGGGGGTGCGTGCTCCCTCACCCTCATTGAATCCTCTCTGATGGCTGTAGTGCCACAGCTCCTGACCCTTTCCAACTGTGCCCTGTGGAAAGCCTCATTCTGCTTTACAAACCTGCTTTACAAGCTGTTCATCTCTTACCCAGAATATCCCCCACCTCTGGGTTACTAAGAATACTCACCAGGCTTTCACTGCAATGTAGTTCTTTCCTAAAAATACTTCTTTCTCCTACAACTCTCTCTGGTACAGACTATGCACTCCTCCACAGCCGACACTGAGGTGCCTTCCAGAAGGGAGGGTGTTGGTTCTCCTGGCTCCTTACGGGCTCTACTTATTAGCATAAAGTGTTCATAGTATTCCTCATCACCAGCATGTTATATAATCGTCCAGTCGTCAGACCTGGAAACCATCTCCCTCTTACACTCTCTTCTTTTCCCTACTGCTACAGGCTGTGATTCGCCACGGGCATCAAGGCTCCCTGGGCTTGGAGGCAGAAGCCTTTCGGCCTCTTCTGCCACCTGCACCACTGCCGTGTACGTACTCCTAGCTGTCTGCTTCATTTCCACAGGAGACGCTCTAACGGTTACTATGAGGGTGGTGCTGACGGGGGAGAAAGAGCAGCAGGCCCTTCTGTTCAGCCGAGGAAGTCTCCACAATTCTGGTTTCATATTTACAGGCACTGCCAGCTCTCTTCCAGGCTTAGTGGAGAGAGCGGCCCCTCCTGTCCAACGCTTCCCTCTCCAGGCCTCCTGGCCACCTCTAAGACCTTGCTCATCTCTCTCTGTCTGTTCTTTAATATTTCTTTTCATGGAATGCTGAGATTGGTCTTATCTGAAGACATAGCACCGTGACTGCAGGCTTCCTCAATCTGTTTCCTTCTCTTGTGACCTATACTAGCCTTTCACTAATGATGCTTTACACTGTCTCCTTTTAACAATACAATACCATACAAGACACCGAAGTCATTATCACCCTGGGTCCTAATTAGGCTTTTAAGATTCAAGGCACTAGGCAAGCTATGCCCCATTCTGATGACATTATATGAAGATACCCCATTTTTCCGATATTCAAAAGGTGAGTGAATTAAAGTCATAATCGGTCATTGTAGGAACAGAGGAGAGTTTCTAAACTGATCTTACGATATTGTTCACCAGCAGGCAGAAGATCCCTGGCAGAATCTCAAGTACTGCCACCAAAACGCACGAAAAAATTCCGTAAAATCTAAGTATTATTTTTCTAATCTAAGTGGCACTAAAACCAAAGCATCCATATTTACAAAGGGTCCTTGGATTTCTCAGACTCAAGATCTCAGCTAGTACCATAGAGGTAATCCAGTGTTCAAGTCGCCCATCACAGTTTAATATTCATGTAGGAGTCCCTCGATCAATGCATAATTAATTACAGAAGTAAGGAGGAACATAAGACCCATCCCCCTTATACTAACTAGCTCCTTCTGAATAAAAAAAAGACTTGAAAAACTCACACTGTCTTTTTCAAATGAAAACCATCAGTGTTCCCCAGGATATTAATAGATATTCCCCTGGGAATGAGGGGTAGGCACCTACATAAAACTGCTCATGGTTTTCTATACTTGTAACTCAAGGCTCTTCCTTATTTGTTCCACACTCCTGAAACATGACACTCCTGTGAAACGCCCACCATCCTCTCTTCATCCCACAGTACAATCTTGGCCATGGCAGCTGTTCAATTCACTAATTCAAGAGTGAATTGAACATTTCATTCATCATTTTATGTAGCATGCAAAATTGATTGCAAATTTTCTGAAATTTATCTATTTGTAAATATTTTATATAAAGGCCTGGACAAAACTTATAGACGGCCCTTTTTGAGGTCCTGAAAACATTTGAAATGCATCTCCTTTCAAATGCAGCGAGACATTTGCACAAAAAGATCTGTGTATAAAACTATGTTCAGCTTTTAACTGATGTCACAGAGAGACGTAGACAGAGCTGGGGCCAGACCTTACTTGCCCAACATTTCATCGACTCTTACCAAGTTAGCTTTGAGGTCTCCCAGATAGTTTTGTGAACTTAATATAGAGTATATAGTTTCAGAGGTGCTGTTCATTGTCCCCGCTTCCGCCCACTGCAATTACCTTTCTTTAACCATCCAATTCCCTCATCTCTCAGGCCAGCGCTACATCCTTTGCAAACCAGTTTTGAACACTGGTTTAACAGCCTAGGGGTACTGTCAGGTGCTGAACTAGCAATGCCTTCTCACTCTCACGTGGCTCCCCTCTAAAAAGGCCGTATGTGCTATGTAAGAAGTGCGTGTACATACAAAAGAGTCAGTAATTCTACTCAAGTCTTTCACTCCTTCAGGTCTGCCCAGCATGGTCAACAGTCTTGATATTTATAGAGTCCTGTTGTTAAAAACACACCGAGACACATGACGTGAGGATAGTGAGTACTTGGAGCCAGTGTGACCTGACACATGATAATATTATCTTCCAGTACAGTAGTAATTTGGTAGAATTGACATCTAAACCATGTTGTTCTTTTCTTTCAAATGTAGTATCTTTATTATTTAACTATTTCTTTGGATTTTCATATTGAGTAATTATGAACAACAGTAACTTCACCTGACTTCCTACTACACATGTATTTTAAAACTATTAAGATGCCTGATGTACCAGGTGTGGTGGCATACACCTTTAATTCTGGCACTTGGGATGAAGAGGCAGGATTACCTCTATGAATTTGAGGCCAGCCTGGACAACACAGTGAGTTCCAGGCCAGCCAGAGTTACATGGTGAGACCCTGTCTCCAAAAACAAACACACATACAAACAAAAAAAGATACATGATACATATCCTCTAATGTAAGACGGTTATCTGGGAGTGAACTAACTGTATGGTCCAGGGTAATAATGCACATAGATCATCATTTGCTGAAATGAAAAACTACAAAGAATAAATGCCCAATCTCCCATTTTCTCTATGGAGAGTATTTACTGTATACACAGCCAGAAATATAAAAATGGTAAGAGAAAACAGTCTAAATCTAACCTTCCTGTATGAAATCTAACAAATAGCACTACAAAGTAAGAGGCTAGTTTAAAAAAATTTGATTAGCAATGAAAAATTAATAGGAAAGAAGAGTACCATCTATCCCAGGTGTGCATGCGAGAGTTGCTTCTGTGGGCGTTCCTTCTGCTCTAACGGAGTGTG
This sequence comes from Peromyscus californicus insignis, assembly GCF_007827085.1. NCBI lineage: Eukaryota > Metazoa > Chordata > Mammalia > Rodentia > Cricetidae > Peromyscus > Peromyscus californicus. Next base: position 36,534,023 of record NW_026294595.1, on the reverse strand, counting down.
AACATGGCAGTTCTGCTCTAGCCTTTGAAAACCTTTGTAGAGGCTCGTTAGCGGGCTCAAGTGATCAAAATGGGGTTTTTCGTTTGTTTTTTTGTCTTCTTAATCTTGTCAATGTTTCATTTTATGCATGTAACTTCATTAGGAGTATCATTCATTTCTAAACTTTTAGAACTTACCTTGGCTTCTTCAGAAATGTGATTAAGAAAAATCAATGATCTACCCATAGCTATAAAGCCACAATTACCCTTCAAGGACCATTAGAGTGACAGGAGAGTCGGGCCATATCTAGTGATGGCTTAAGTCCAGATGCCTGTTTCAGCCTTAATATCCCTCTGCCTTTTTTCCAAGCGTGTGCTTTCTCCTCTGATACTCACTCCTTGTTGCTGTTAGCTACATAAAAAAGCCATTTTAACTCGACTTTTCATGCCCTTACAGAACATCTACATGTTCCCTATTTATCTGATAAAGTAGTTGAGCAGGGGTTAAGGATGGACTCAGTGGCAGAACATCCCCTAACTCTGAGTTTGACTCACTGCAATCCTATCCCACGAATAAACACTCCTTTTTTAAAAACTCCTGTTAGGTCTACATGGCTAGCAGTGTGGAGGAAAGAAAAGAAAAAAGTTCTTACAAGTGGCAAATTTGACAAGATGCTGTGTTAATTTTTCAGATAAATTTACGTGTCTGAATCTCTAAATTAACATATTGGATAGTTTTTCATCTTGTATATAATATATGATCACTTATGAAGACATTTATTGGTTTATGTTCGGCACAGATGTAATCTGTAGTCGTGAGTCTATATTTTCTGTTAACACAACATTACAAATAATGCTGGGAGCTACTGAATGAGTGCTGACTGTAGCCAGGCATTCTGCATATACGTTGCTGTAATCCTGCTTAGTTACGTGTGCAGCCACACCACATGTCAAGGTCAGAGGACAATTTCTGAGAGTTAGTTCTCTACTTGCACCTTGTTGAGGTATTTCTTGCTATTTCTGGCATGCTGCATACTTCAGACTAGCTGGCTTAGCAAGCTTCTGGCTGATGTTCCGGTCTCCACTTCCCACCTCACCGCAGGAGTACTGGGATTACAAACACATGGTACCTCAGGTGGATTTGTATACATCAGTTCCAGGGACTGAACTAACGGCATCAGCCGAGTCATCTCTCTGACCCTCATTTTTCTGAAGTTCTGAAGAAACACAGGCTAGCTTTGAGTGGAGCAGCTGTGCGGCACAAGAAGCGTGATAAGCAACTAGCTGAAGGTTACAGGGTTATGATGTGAGGAGGTGGAGCGGGAACTCTACATTCTTGCTTTCTGTTATAGAAAGCTGAACATTTGAGCAAGAAGCTCATTCTATGCTCTGTAAGGTTATATTTAGAACGGTAATTAACTTTATTACTTCCAAACCTTCTCCACAAATCAAATAAAGTCGTAGAACTTAATAAGAAGCAAAGCGCCAGATGCCAAGTATACACGGGAACTTCCTAATGACAAGGTGCAACTGCACAGTGAGAAAAGACTAGTGACATAATGGGAGCACAAGCTATTGGAGCACCTTGGTACACACACACACACACACACACACACACACACACACACACACACAAGAGCATGACAAGTGTATATAAGAAAAAAAAAACCCATAACCATACAAAGACGACCTAGAGCATTTGTATAACCTTCTTAAGAAAAGAAACCTCAAAACGGTAAGGTAAGGGAAACAGCTCTACACCTAGGCGAGCATACGAGAGTCAGATAAAGACTGGAGATGCGGGTTAGTGGGGGAGCACGTGGCCAGCACTGCAGCTGTGGGACTTGGGGCTCCGCATCCAGTACCACAAAAGAAGTTCAAGGAAGAGAGACAGAGATGGAGGCAGTAAGAAGAGAGGACAATGTTGCACGATTCCTAATTGGTCTTAGCCAGATATCAGGGTGAAAGCTGAAAGATCAGAGAAGGAGAGCAAGCCACAGCCACCGCCTCTTAGCTCACCAACTCCTCAGCCTGAAAGAGCGAGTTCCTGTCTCCTCCTGTCTCATAGTCCTTTCTCTGCCCAGCCATATCACCTCTTGTCTCCACCTTCCCAGTGCTGGGAATAAAGGTGTGTGATCCCAAGTGCTGGGATTAAAGGTGTGTGCCTCCACTGCTTGGCCCTGTTTCTCTCTTAGGCTGGCTTAATGTCATGTAGTCCAGTATGGCCTTGAACTCACAGAAATCCAGACGGATCTCTGCCTCTGCCTCCTGAGTGCTAGGATGAAAGGTGTGTGCCATGACTGCCTGACCTCTACCCCTAACTCTGTGGCTAGCTCTGTCCTCTGGTCTTCAGGCAAGCTTGAGTTCCTAGATTACAAACACTATATCACCACAGGACAAAGGGAGCGGATACAGCAGGTAGGTAACCTAAAATAAAATGTGGACGCTAATTAAAATATGGGGAAAACTGCTTGGATTCATTAGTAAGGAGAAATAAAATAACAATGTGATACCATTTTTCATGATACTGGCAAACATTTTAAAGTGTGGCGCCATCCAGGCCTGGAGTGGAGCCAGGGAGCTGGGCACCTGCACAAGCTGTTAGTCAGGGAGGTTTGCTATAAATCTTTGGGAAATCAATCTGATAGTAACTATTAAGACAAAAAATGCACATTTCTTGTGACCCTGCAATTGCACTTCTCAGTGTCGAGCCTGTGGAAGAAGGAAAACATACGGCATCATCTCCAGCATCACTGGCAATGATGTCCACGCACACCCACATAGCATTTTAATTACAGCACCTCACACGGCAGCACTATGTCATCATTAAACAGAATGAGTTTATTAGTTATTTCTGACCTCCGAAGGACCGTTACAGGTGATTTTGCTGTTTTTTTTAAAGCCGAATGAAGAGCTGACTAAAACACAACAAATAAAGAACCCCGAGTCTGATTAGGTTTGTTTGAGCATGGAGGCAACTGGTAGAGGGGCCACACAGATCAGGAGGGCAGGACTGCGAATGGGCAGAAGGCAATCTTCAGATTTTCATATGACTGTATTTGTTTCACACTACAGATAGCATTTGACTCTTTTATATTAAAATCTTTTTCATAAGAATAAAAATAACAGCCAGGTGATGGTGGCGCATGTCTTTAATTCCAGCACTTGGGAGGCAGAGGCAGAGGCAGGCAGATTTCTGTGAGTTCCAGGTCTACAGAGTGAGTTCCACGACAGCCAGGACTACCCAGAGAAACTCTGTCTTGGAAATAAAATAAAAGTAACAAAGTGAACAAGCTAAAGAAATAGTGTTATTTGCATCTACCAGAACAAACCTTATTTAAGAGGTACATCCTAATTCCAGGAAAACGGTATTCTAATAGAAAGAACAAGTGTTATTTTCACTTTTTCAAAGGCCAATGGGGATTCCCATAACACTCTAATAGCATGTTTTCACAGCTGACAACACTTGCTATCAGAACATGTTCAAATGGTAAGGTCACAGAGAGAAATACTGCAGGCAGATGTGACTGGGTGGGAACCTCAATGAGTCAACTCCACACCACCTAAAAATACACTGCCCCCCATCAGAGCATCAGTTTTGTTGAGGCTTTTATATAGGTCACCACACAATCATGGAGAACTGGAAATAACCTACAAGTCATCAACAGAGACTGGCAAAACACTGATTACGTTAAAACTAGGGAACTTTAAAAAAGTTATACACATGCTTGAATATGAAAACATTTTCTTCATGTACATGTAAGAAACTTAGTTTGGGGGAATGTTTTAATATTTGAAAAAAGGAACTGGTTATTTGTATAGTGATTTTTACATTCTAGCTCTTTTTTCAAAAGTCAGGATCCAAGATGGTGGATGATGCGCAGGTGTAGTCTGTTAGAGTCTCCAGGGAATAAACCAGGGAACTCTGGGAAATATTGATCAGGACAGGTAACTGACATGTGAAAAACTCTAGTCTAGTAGCTAAATAAAATAGTTAACTTTCAAAAACAAAACAAGAAAGAACCAGAGTCCATTCTACAGGGATAGGCAAGGGGAATTCCTTTGTCCCAGTAAGTGAATGACTGAGGCTAAACTTCAAATGGAGAGCCTCTAAAAACTGTCACTGAACTTACAGCAGCAAACGTGTTTAAGAACGGTAATAAAGCCGGGCGGTGGTGGCGCATGCCTTTAATCCCAGCACTTGGGAGGCAGAGGCAGGCAGGCAGATTTCTATGAGTTCGAGGCCAGCCTGGGCTACAAAGTGAGTTTGGACAGGCTCCAAAACTACACAGAGAAACCCTGTCTCGAAAAACAAAAAACAAAAAACAACCAAACCAAAAAACAAACAAACAAACAAACAAAAGCAGTAATAAATAAATAAATGAATAAAGAAATTAATGGAGGGAGGGAGGGGATAGGGAGGAAGGAAGAGAGCTCAAAGTTGTCATACTGAGGAAAAAAACTTTGGCAGTGGAGTGGAACATTTTAAAAGAAAAACTCCTGGTTGAGCCATTTGGTGGTGCCAGATCTTCCGTGATCCACCTCTGATTTACTTGACGAAGGACCAACCAGAGATTGAACAGCATTGAAATCCCAACTCCTGAGAGACGGCTGGAAGGTGGGCTAGCATCTATGACCTGAGGGAACACCTCCTGATGGGAGTGGCATCTGTGACTTGAGCATGCCCAGTACAGCTCAGGGGTACAGCAGGCATAAATGAGACTGAGGGGGAACACGGAGAAATCTGTGAAGTTACAACCAGCAATAGGAGAGCACATTCCGACTCTGTGTCTCCATCTAGAACACACTGACATGAGTGTCACTGTAGCAGGCCAGCTCTGTAAATAGCCTCCATATATCCTTGTACTCCTGTGCTCTCTGTCTCCCTCCCACACACACTCTTTCTCTTCATTCCTCTTTGAGAGGTGTGCACAAGGAACACGGCCCAGCCTCGCCTGCTGGGTTTGCGTGTCTCAGCCTCCTTCTGGTCTCTGGCTGCATTCTTTTCCTCACTTTTTTCATCTTGTCCTGTGGTCTCTCGTTTCCACTGTTTATTTACTTTTTCTTTCTCACCTTTCTATATTTTCTTTCTGACCTTTCCCACTACTAATCAGTCTTACCTCCATTTTTTTTCTTTCTCTCATACAGAAACTGATTTCTCAGTAAATACTATACTATCATGTTCCCATACTTCGTAAAGTGGTTAGGTTTAAGGGGTGATTGACTATTACTGTATATTTATATGGGCCTAATCCCTGACAGTTACTGGTTGGAGGCATTATTCTAAATTCAAGGGACTAATAGGGAATGAGCCCAGCACCATGAACATTAGTTTTGCAGAGAGAAACAATGATTCAACTCTACTATAACCTAGTTCTTATTGAATACTGCACCATTCTCAATGAAAGAATGAGGGTGATTAAAAAATATTAAACTTAAACATGCATGCACAACTCAAAAAACGTAAGAAACACAGAAAACACACACACACACACACACACACACACACACACACACACACACACACACTGGATGAAACAGTGAGTACACTATAGGAATGTGGATGTCATTAAGGAAATGGAAAGGACAGAGTTCCACGGAAACACTCCCCAACAGAATGGATCACAAAGAGGACTGAGTACAAAGGCTTGAAGATGCAGTAGAGAAACTAGAACATTCAGACATGGCAAAGAAAAAAATTAAGAAGTTGAAGAACACCACTTGGGATCCTTGGGACACTGTGAATACACCAAATTCATAAATCATGGGCAAAGGAGAATTCCACACTAAAGCATAGAAAACAGTTTCAATAGAACCAGAGCAGAAAATGTCCAAGTCTAGGGAAACAGACACCCATCTAGCTTCAGGAGGCATTTAGAACACTTAACAGACATGCCCAGAAGAACTTTCTGAAATCATACTGTAGTCAAAACACTGGATATACAGAACAAAGAAAGTATATTGAAATCTGCAAGACAGAAATGCCAAATAACACGTAGAGCTTGGCCCGTAAGAAAAACTGCACAGTTCTCAACAGTTCAATTTGTTCATGAGTCTGTTCAGTGGGTGTGTGTAGAGTGAATGTAGGTGTGTGTACGTGTAAGTGTATGTCAATGCAGTAGACAGAGGTCAGAAGATGGTGTCAGATACCCTGTAGCTAGAGTTACAGGCAGCTGGGAACTGTCTGATGTGGGGGAGGGGAAACTGAATTCAAGTCGTCTGATAACTGGAATACTACAAACACGCCCAAATGAAAAAGTAAGAGTAATTTAAAACACACACACACACACACACACACACACACACACACACACACACACACACACGCATGGACACACCCCCCTAAACCTCCACATACGCATCCCAACTCAAAAACACAAGAAACATAAAACATCAAATTGAAGTCTCTGCTTAAGAACAGCAAATGCTCTTAACCACTGAGCCATCTCTCCAGCTCCTTCACAGTACTTTTAAAGCCAAGAGCTTCAGAGTTTCAAACTCTGAAAGACAAATGTCACACAAGACTACTCATCCAGCAAAACTAAATCGGAAGTATTAAGAGAAAGAAAAACTTTCCATGATAAAAATAAACTAAAGTGCTGGCTGGTGGCGGTGCACGCCTTTAATCCCAGCATTCTGGAGGCAGAGGCAGGCGGATCTCTGTGAGTTCGAGGCCTGCCTGGTCTACAGAGCGAGTTCCAGGGCAAACTTCAAAGCTACAGAGAAACCCTGTCTCAAATAAAACAAAACAAAGCAAAAAACCTAAAGAAATTCACAACCACTAAACCAGCTTTGCCCAGGAGGTCACCCAAAGGAATCATTCCTATAAATGGAAGAGATAGATAAATATATACCTGTGAGGCTACAGGAAACAAACCACACCCAGAAGCCAGTGAAGAATAGGAAAATACTGACTATGACCTCCTCTCCCCCCTCAAGATCTCCCAACCAAACCAAACCAAACCAAACTAAACCAACCAACAAAAAAATCAACAAAATGATAGGAAGCAACACAACTTTCAATAATAACTCTGAATAGTAATCAAAAGATACCAGCTAGCAGATTGGATAAAGGAACAGGATCAGTTTGCTGACTCTAAGAAATGCATTTCAATGTCAATGACAGAGGCTATCTCATAGTGAGAAGGTAAAAAAAAAAAAAAGATACTCCAAATGAATGGATCTAAGAAAGAAATGGGCATTGCTGTTCTAATGTCAGTCAAACAGGGTCTAAACCAAAATCAGACATGGCAAAGGTGTAGTATGATGTTATCTGACCACAGTGGGATAAAACAAGACATCAACAGCAAGAGAAACTACGGAAAAACACACAAACTCATGGAGACTGACCAACACTACTGAATGATAAAAAGAACAGCAAAGAAATCAAGATGGAAAAAAATTAAACTCTAGCATCAAATGAAAAAGAAAGCACAACGTATCAAAACCTACGTGATACAATGAAGTCAGTTCTGAGAGGGAAGTTTATAGTTACAAATGTGCATATTAGAAAATCAGAAAAATCTCTAATATGTAACAATGACCTGAAGGCCTTGGAAAAAACAAACTCTCATCCTACACAAACATCAACTCCAAATGGATCAAAGATATTAATGCAAGTCCTGAAACTGAAATTGCTTGAGTGAAAAGTAGGAAAAATATTTAAAGGCATAGGAAAGACTTAAGATTGAGTTTATTTTTTAATAATGCATACACACATATGTATGTGTGTGTGTATATATATATATATATACATATACATACATATATACTTATTTATTTATCAGTATATGGGTATGTGCCCATGAGTATAGGTACTCATAGAGACCAGAGTCTTCAGACCCTCTGGAGGTTGAGTTACAGCTGTGAGACACCTGATGTGGATGCTGGGAACTGAACCTGGGTCCTCTTCAAGAAGAGTATGTATTCTTAACCACTGTGCCATATGCACCATCTCTTCAACACCCAAGAACGTAAGGACTCTAACTGTTCAGAGAATTATGCCAACAACTGACAAGAAAGAAGGGTCTTATGAAGTAATTTAAGTTTCTTTCCCGCAAAGAAAACAGTTAATCAAGTTAAGAGATAATCTACAGGAGAAACGCTGCCAGCTATAAACCAGATGGAAGAGTAACACCTAGACTGTGTAAGAATTTAAAAATCTGAAGGAGAATTCAAACAACCCAATCATTAAGTTCTCAAAAGATGGAATGGAAATGATCAGTAAATATGTGAAAAGATGTTCAACCTTAGTAGACATCAGAGAAATGCAAACTAACAATGCGTCCAAGATTCCATCTCATCCCAATCGGAATTATAGTCATTAAGAAAACAAGTACCGCCGGGCGGTGGTGGCGCACGCCTTTAATCCCAGCACTCAGGAGGCAGAAGCAGGCGGATCTCTGTGAGTTCGAGGCCAGCCTGGTCTACAGCGCGAGATCCAGGAAAGGCGCAAAGCTACACAGAGAAACCCTGTCTCGAAAAAACCAAAAAAAAAAAAAAAAAGAAAAGAAAACAAGTACCAAATGCTCGTGAGAACCAAAGAGAAGGAAACATTATACCCTCTGTTGGGGATGTGAATTAGTTCAGCCACCAGGGAAATCAGTTTGGGGGTTCATAAATAAACAACAAACAAACACCCTAAAGCAGGTCTACCATATGGCCCAGCTATACCTCTCCTGGGTGTTGACCCAAAGGACATCAAGCTGACACACCACAAAGGTCATTGCAGATCAGGGTTTACTGCAGCACCATTCATGGTAGTTAACTGATGGAACCAAGCCCAGAATCCAAGAACAGAATAATGGATAATGAAAATGTAGGATGGAAGTAAAATGGGATATTTTTTTCATCCATAGAGAACAGAGTCCTGTCATTTGCAGGAAAATAGGCCCAACTGGAAATATCATAGTAAGCAAATTAAGTCAGTCTCAAGGAGACAAAACCACATTTCCCCTCATATGATTCCTAGGCTTATATTGGTACATTAAATCATGTACTCATGAAACTGTCTAGGGGAGAACAGAGGACTGGTAAGGAGTGGTGAGAAAGAGGAGAGTAGGGGAGAAAGGGGTAAATGCTCAGTGTACAATATATACTTATATGGGAATGTCTTTATATAACACAGTACGATGTATGATGAATAATATATACAACAAAAATTAGATTTATAAATAAAATAAAGTTACTTGCACCATAAAACCACAAGTGATCCCAATTTTTACTACTTGCTTAATTTTTTTTTTACTTGCTTATATTTTGACTTCTAAAAGAGTTTCTTAAGAATCAAGTTTCGCCGGGCGGTGGTGGCGCACGCCTTTAATCCCAGTACTCGGGAGGCAGAGCCAGGCGGATCTCTGTGAGTTCGAGGCCAGCCTGGTCTCCAAAGCGAGTTCCAGGAAAGGCGCAAAGCTACACAGAGAAACCCTGTCTCGAAAAACCAAAAAAAAAAAAAAAAAAGAATCAAGTTTCACAAAGGGCATGAAATATACAACAGTGATAAATACTTTACCTAGAAGTATATGCTGGAACAATGGACTAATTTAATAATAGATCCCACTTTATGTATTTCTCTTGGTGCTCCATTAGATAATTTAATAAAGACAATCTTTATAAAGATGCTGTTTGGCTCACTGTTTAATTGTAATTAATTTTATTTCACAAACTGGTAATAAGAATGAAATTGTTGTAACCCTCACCATTTACCATCTCTTGAACTTCATCTTCTCAAACTGAAAGTACACTTTCATTAGAAAGGAAGTCTATTCTCCCCACACCTTGCTTACAGGGAACCACCATTTTGCCTTTTATACAAAATTGAATCTCATGTAAGTGAAGTAATACAGTATTTGCAAGAGGCTGGAGGGATGGCTCATCAGTTAAGAGTACTGGCTGCTCTTCTAGAGGACTGGGGTTTGATTCCCACCATCCACATGGCTGCTAAGGACTGTTCTTAATGCCAGTTCGAGGGGATCTGACACCCTCTTCTGGCTTCCACATTAATGCACACATGTGATGCACAGACATACGTGCAGGCAAAACAACCATCCACATAAAATAAAAACAAATCTCCTTTTAAAAAGGCATTTACCGCCGGGCGGTGGTGGCGCACGCCTTTGATCCCAGCACTCGGGAGGCAGAGGCAGGCGGATCTCTGTGAGTTCAAGGCCAGCCTGGGCTACCAAGTGAGTCCCAGGAAAGGCGCAAAGCTACACAGGGAAACCCTGTCTCGAAAAACCAAAAAAAAAAAAAAAAAATAAAATAAATAAAAAGGCATTTACCTTTTGTGAATGGCTTATTTTACTTAGCACAAAATCCTCAAGGTTGATTTTGTTCAATTAATATTTTCTCATATATGGGGGAAAGGAGAAGGAGATAAATACAAAAGAAGGGTCAAGGCGTAAAATAAGTGAGGAAGTTTGAAAAAGTTATAAGGAATTATACTATCAACTACCTAAAAATATCAGTAATATACATTAGACAGTGTAAAATATACATGTAGAGTTAAATGATATGTTTACATCTGGGCTAACAATGTTCTCCCCAACAGCCATAGACACCAGGTATGAGACGCTTGCTTTTGGGTTGCTGGTCAGGGTTATACATGCATCATCCAAAACAGTATACACTATTGCTACTGCCCTTGGTTTTGTCCCCCACCCCGCCCCGCCCCTGCCCCGAGGTGGAGGGTAAGTCTCTTTGTTGAAGATACCATGCTCTTCGGACACAGGATCCAGAGGTCACTGAGCTGGAAGTGGCCTAAAACCCTCCTCCCCAAGGACTAGTTTTCATGGTACCAGAAGGTGCCATAAAAGCTTACAACCAGCAATCCTAGCTAGCCATGACACCTATGAGCCACATTAATAGCCAGCATGGCAAGACAACGGTGAAGGTACAGGAGTGGCATTCATACTTTGGTCCTGACCAACAGTTCTCTAATTGGACGAAAGATTTGCTCAACAAGCAAGAAATCTTGACTGGTATTAGAAATGTAGCCAACTACTCAGGGCCACAGAAGTCATGGGTCTTGGAGGAGAACCTACAACCAGCACTTCGCTAAACCATTACAATCCCTAACTACATTCTAAATATTTATACATGGATAGGTATAGTCCTCACCCCCTCTCTTTGCAATAGATAGAGATCATTAAAGAAAACCACAATCCATCAAAATACAGAGCTGTGGAGCCATATTATAGATATATCTACAACACAACTCTCCCACCTAACGATGAGAGATCAGTGTGGAAGAGGAGGCAGAAAGAATCTAAGAGCCAGAGGAACAGGGAGTTTGCTCCAAGAATGCATCTACTAGAAATGGCAGAAGCAACAGTCATAAAATCCCACCAACATGGCTGCCTAAACATGAGGCGAACAGGGACAGCCAACAGGAGACATGCCAATGTGGACAGAGAAAACTGCAATCCTACTCAAAGAGCTACAGGCAGCTAGAGAAGGCTGAGAAGGGGAGAAACAGCCTTCTCTAGGGAAGAGCACACCAACTAGTTATCCAGTACCAAATGGTCAGCCCTGAACACATATGTACAAATAACACTATACAGACTGACCAGGCTGTAGTCACGGATTTAGTAATATATATCTACACCTCCACACATCTATGTATGTAACAATAACTAAAGAAAAAAACAGGTCATGAATTTGAACAGAGCAAGAGGGAGGGAGTACAAGGGTGGCCTTGGAGGAAGGAAAGGGAATGAGGAAATGATGTAATTATATTATAATCTCAAAAAAATTATCTTAAAAATACCTACCACATTTTATCCATTCATTTATCAATGGGTACTTGCATTGTTCCTACATATTTTTAAAAACCTAAATTCAATACAAAATTTAAGTCAAAACTACAGTGAAATGTGTTTTCAGATGCCATTTCTGTTTCTTTCTCTCCCAGACTACTGTTTATATCAAACCACTATTAACTTTCAGACATTTTAGTGGTGAAAGGTCTTACCCACCAGGAGTAAGCCAGTGACATGGCTTTCATCTAGCCATTCACTGTTTGCAGCTTAGGGCCTTTATGAGCCGGCAGTACAGTGAGCAGCAAAGGGGAGGCAGAAAAAGCCACAGGAGAACACAGGTGTTGAGACCTTCATCATTCAAGCAGAGTGCAGCAGAGCACCCCAGGAAGCCCACCTGGCGCCCCCAGAAGCAGAGTGGTCTAGGGTGGCCACTGAGGAAATGACTCAAGATTGTATCAAGAGAATTAAAGCTGAAAGGTTAAAATATAGTCCAATTTTCAGATGCCAAGTAAAATTAGCGCCCTGGAAAGTCAGAGAATATGAGAAGATTCAGGTTATAATGAGAGATTCCAGGGCTTGGCATCCATTTCCTGGTTGGTACAGGGTAAAGGGCAAATGCCTCACTGGGGTGGAACATTTAAAGACACAAGTAAGTGTGTGACAACTTGACTGGACTTCCGGTCACAGAGGCTAGCCCTAATATCCTAGGGTAAGAAGAGGCACACATTTTCTACAAAAGATGGATAGTGGATACTTTTGGCATTCTGCACTACAGGATAGGTCTCTGTCAGGCAGTCATCTTTGTGCTGACAGTGGGAAAGCAGAGGGTCACCCGGATGATGTGACCGTGCTACAAACGTTCTTTTGATTATTTTCAATCCTAAGAAAAATGGATAGATCATTCTCAGCTTAGCTTGCAGTCTGTCAAGTAACAGGTGAGGCTCAGATATAGTCTGGGGTCATAGTTAGTCAGCTCCAGTTTTTGAGTCTGAGCCTATTTATTATGTAGAAATATATAATTAGAGGTCAGTTAGAATTAAGATTGAAGGGAACAACCTGGTTGGGACTTTGTCAGTTACTAAGGGTGCAATAATGGGCAACTCACTTTACCATCTATCAATCTGGGTTGGGTCATCTGTAAATTGGGCACAGAACACAGAGAGAAGTTGGTGTGAAGCCTATAAGCAAACTGCAAAGTGTCATTTCAATACTAAAGCTGTTCTCAAAGAGTTAAGACTTTAAGTAGAAAACAACTTTTTACAGACAGAACTTGGGCTCTTTTAATTGTTCTTATTGCATATGTGTGTGTGAGCATGCATGCAGGTGGAGAGCAGAGGATATCTTGTAAGAACTGCTTCTCTCCCTCTATCATATGGGTCCTGGGGACTGAACTTGGGTCATCAGACTTGGAAATAAGCATCCTTATCAGATGAACCATCTTACCAGCCCAGAATCCAGGCAAGCACTCCATCACAGAGCTACATCCCAGTCCATCCATTAATTGTTTAAGTATCTCTCTTAAGAGGAATTTAGGGATGAATGCCAAGTTCTAAGCCAAGAACGTAATCAGGTGACTTGTCCTATAGACAGATGTCTTGCATCCACTTTTACTTGGCTCAGCATGCACAGTTATGAGACCACTTACTTAATAACTTACTTTTCACCTTCTGATCATATTCTGCTTCCAGTGGCCCTACTTTGTCCTTTTTTGTTCTTTCTTCCTAGTACTCAGATAAGGAGGATCCAATTTCATCAAGAAATCACAAGCAGAAAGTAACGTCTGAAGCACCACTCCAGACAAATGACTGAGACATGAGTGGTTGCTGCTCGACACCCTAACCATACTCCACTTGGTAGTGATTAAACTACAAAACAAGTGATCTAAATAAAACTAGGTGTCCTCATGACTCCCTCCTCCCCTAAGTTAAAAACTACAATTTCTCTATCTAGTCAGCCTGAATGTATCAAATGGTAGTCCAGGGATAAGGATTAAATTTTGAAGTTTTTCTTTTATTGTTCAGGCAACCCAGGGTCTTTATTTACTGTGATCCATTATTTCATTCTATTAAGAAATTCTCTGTCTACTTTATAAAATACTGGAAAAACAACTTCTTTTGCATTTGCTTTGTGAAATTACTCTAGGCAACAGTTCTCAGGTTGGCGGCTCCTATCTCCTGTCAATGAATAGGAAAAGGTTGTTGGCTTTCTTTTTTTTTTTTTTTTTTTTTGGTTTTTCGAGACAGGGTTTCTCTGTGTAGCTTTGCGCCTTTCCTGGAACTCACTTGGTAGCCCAGGCTGGCCTCGAACTCACAGAGATCCGCCTGGCTCTGCCTCCCTAGTGCTGGGATTAAAGGCGTGCGCCACCACCGCCCGGCGGTTGTTGGCTTTCTTAACTCTCCTCCTTCCCAGAAGCAGGAGAGACTGAAAAAGCAGAGGTCAGCCTGCTGTGAGTCTCACTGAGTGGTTCCCGAAGGTCGGAGTAGAGGCTAGCATGATGGCTGGAGCCTTCCTCTGAGGTACAGCATCCTCAGGTCTAGATGCCTGCACATGTAACTATGGAGAAGGCAGGATCCTTTTGAAAAGAAAGGATAACACAGTTTACTATGGAGACTTTCAGCCTTTGAATGAGAGCAAAGACCGCACAGGGGAGGATACTGGATCACCATAATTTGTAGCTGGAGTTTTCTTGCCTGGCCCACAGTCAGGGCAAATCTCTCTCACCCGCCAGTCCCAAGCCGCTTAAACCCGATCAAGTAAACACAGAGACTTATATTGGTTACAAACTGTATGGCCGTGGCAGGCTTCTTGTTAACTGTTCTTACAGCTTAAATTAATCCATTTCCATTAATCTATACCTTGCCACATGGCTTGTGGCTTACCGGTACTTTACATCTTCCTTGTCCTGATGGCGGCTGGCAGTGTCTCTCCTCCCAGCTTCCTGTTCTCTTAATTTTCCTCTCTGTTAGTCCCGCCTATACTTCCTGCCTGGTCACTGCCAATCAGTGATTTATTCATTGACCAATCAGCAACACATTTGACATACAGACCATCCCACAGCACCTCCCCTTTTCTTTTCTTAAAAAGGAAGGTTTTAACTTTTACACATCTCTAAAGTCAGCTTGGTATATTTGGGAATTTGGGCGTAGCTTTTCTTACTACTTCCTGCTGGAGGGGGGCGCTGTATCTTATGGGGACACAAAGAACATTTTAGGATTATGGAGTAGTCCATGAGGGTGTATTCGTCTGAGCCAGTTGCCTTGAAACGGTTCTGGATGTTGGATCATCTGGGCCATGGTGTCATCGGAGACCTTTTAGGGGGTCTTGGTTGGTCAAACCTGATGTATCTTAATCTGGAACAAATCCATAGCCTCTTGTTTTCTGTGGAAACAAAAGAGACTCTTTTCCAAAGCAACATATCCTTACATCCAAATTTTGAAGTCAAAGTATCTTTAAAATATACATACTGGTTTAACTCAGCTTCCTTTACAATCAAATATCTCTCTGTAGTTAAGAATCCCAAAGACAACACAATCCAGATTCTCTGTGTAATATTTATCTTCACGTGGCTTATTTTTTATATTAATTTTACTGTCTCTTTAAAGACTTTATTTTTTAAAACCATGTATTTGTTTCTATACTGTATATATCACCTTTTTTTTGTCTCTTTCAAGCCTACGTATATTTTACATATATTTTAAACTATTACATCTGAATCTGTCTTATTGTGAATCTATTGCTTTAAGCTGCAGCAGCTGTGGCTGCTGGCTCCGCCCACCGCAACTTCCCAACATGGCGTGGTACTTTACCACCAGCTCTGGGAGCTATCGTGGGTCTATGCTTTTATCCAAGCAGCATGTAGCCCAGAAACCTTTTTTTTTTTTGTTTTGTACTAGCAAAGGCTAGGGTTGATCTACGAACTCACAGAGATCCGCCTGCCTCTGGCTCCTGAGTGATGGCCTTAGAGGCGTGTGCCACCACCGCCTAGCTACTAACAAAGGCTAAATCCACAATGCAGCTTAATGTGCCATTTGCAGAGGTCTCATTCCCACCATATGGCGGCAGGTCGAGCGCACACGCCAGCAACCCGCCAGTAGCTCAAACCGGCAGCTGCCGCTCATTTGAGAGAAACAATTAGGAACTGTTTTTAGTTCCGTTTTAGAATCTTTTTTTTTAGTTTTTAGGTGGAAACTATTGCCCCACGTTGGGCGCCATTTGTAGCTGGAGTTTTCCTGCCTGGCCCACAGTCAGGGCAAATCTCTCTCACCCGCCAGTCCCAAGCCGCTTAAACCCGATCAAGTAAACACAGAGACTTATATTGGTTACAAACTGTATGGCCGTGGCAGGCTTCTTGTTAACTGTTCTTACAGCTTAAATTAATCCATTTCCATTAATCTATACCTTGCCACATGGCTTGTGGCTTACCGGTACTTTACATCTTCCTTGTCCTGATGGCGGCTGGCAGTGTCTCTCCTCCTAGCTTCCTGTTCTCTTAATTTTCCTGTTAGTCCCGCCTATACTTCCTGCCTGGCCACTGCCAATCAGTGATTTATTCATTGACCAATCAGCAACACATTTGACATACAGACCATCCCACAGCAATAATTCACCCGAGTCTCCAGGATAGAAGAGTGGATCTGAGAACTGATTCAAGAGTCATGAAGTTATTAGGGGTTTACAAGGCAACTTCTGCTTTTCACAGGAAGCATTCCAGGATATTTCTGCAGATCACACTGGTGCTCTAACTCTAGAATCAAGACGAGACATTCCACTCATGGGTGTTTGTCTACGCTCCTTCCCAGGAAGGGTGAAGGGGAAACCAAAGCATCAGCACACCAGGTGAAAATGTTCCCATTCATTCAGGAGGAGATTGCTTTCCTTCCACTGAAACACTGACTCAGTGACACTCAGGCATCTGCTGAGGACCTTCCAAACAATTTCTAAGTCATATAGCATCCACCTCCAGTTTCCCAGCATCATTTGTCTTCTCTTTAACGTCCATCACCAGTTCTGATCACTACCAGCCCTAACTGCACAGGCTTCTGACTTCAAGATTGTTCCTGCTTCTCTTTCCAGACACACTTCTTGAAACGGCTCTTTGGGTCTCATCTGCTCTCCAACTCTGCCATATCTCTGCTACTACATCTTCTTCACTAACTGTTCTATCCAGGTACCAACGCTCCGTGTGTTAGTGCTTTAAGGCAGTGGGCACTATTTACTGTGACCACCCTGCATCTTTCAGCATGACTCACTCCCTGACATTCTCTTTCCTTCTTTGAGCTCATGGGAGCATGACCCTCTTCCTCTGCCAGTTTTCGCTGGATATGCTGTTTCCTCTTCTCTACCCCTTTGCAAACAGTGGTACTTCTAGTATTCAGTTCATGCCAGGATTTCTCCATGGGTGATTTTATCAAGAGTGACGGCATCAGCTGACATTTACTGAGCATATACTGTATGTCACCTTATTCTAAACCTTTAGATTTCACCTAGGAAGGCAGTGGCTTCTCAGTGACTGTGCATTTGAGGAACGGTTACATTTATCCTTCGAAAGCAACATGGCTCTGGGATTAAGTTACTTGTCTCTGCTCATATGGCACACAGGACCTTCGTTCCCTAAGATTCATCTGTGCACCTATGTTCTTCGTGCTTCTGCTGCTCTGTGGCTTCGGGCAATCACTGTGTGGGTGGAAGCCTCTCAGGGACAACTTAAGTCTAGCTCTGCCGGTACACATTTGCATGTTTGGCTATCTAGTGGCATTCTAGAATGGCCTACCTGTAGGAAGTGACCCTTTTGGGGGTAACAGATCAGATCACATATCCTACATACCAGATATTTAAATCACTATTCATCACAGTAGCAAAATCACAGTTATGAAATAGCAATGAAATAATTTTGTGGTCAGGGGTCACCACAACATAAGGAACTGTATTAAGGGGTTGCAGCATTAGGTAGATTGAGAACCACTGGCCTACACAATCTCAAATAAACACCTCTAGAATATGGCTTATGTAATCAGTTAACTCCACGATACCCATGTCACCTTAGAAAACTCATCACACCCCACATAGGCTAAAGACGAACTTACTGCATACTGTTTTTGAATGTAAGTCTAAATTCACACTTTCATACACATCAGTGACTTATCTGTTGAAATAAGCAAATATAATAAAATTAAAACAAAGCAATTTAACAATACTATTGTGGAGGCATAACCATTAAATGGTAAATAAAAATAATACGTAATTAGGCAATTTGGGGCATTTACTCAGAACTGAACACAAACTTGGCCTGAACAAGTATATAGCATGGTACATGTTTACTAGATTGAAGAAGAGCAACATTATCTCTAGGCAGACAACTGGTTGCAGAAACCTTGCAGGCACACACTATGGACAGTATACAGAACGACTTGAATGGTTTCAGGTTCATTACGCCACTCTTTCATAGAACTAAGATTATGTCTTCAATGCACCTCAGATAGCTAGTTTCTCTTACAGAACTGTGGTGGCAGAATCACAGGCTGCTACTCACTAGGAGTCACATACTGTACCAATGCTTCCTCTTCTGCTTGTTATATGTGGTGACAGCCAAGGCCTGATGAATGACTTCTATGTGTTAAGTTCTTATTAAGTTTCTACAACTTCCCCATGAGAATACATTATTCCCATCCCAGAGATGTGGACCATGAGTTTCTAAGGCTGCACACCCAAGAAAAGGCAAAACAGGAAAATAGAGCTAAGAGGTACAATTTCAGGGTTCGTTTAAATTTTATTTACACCGTGTGTTTGTGTGTAAGCATGTGTGTGGAGGTCAGACAACAACGTGTGGGAGTTGGTTCTCACCTTCTATCATGTGAGCTCCAGGGAGCAAACTCAGGTCATCAGGCTTGGTGGTAGGTGCCCTTACCTGCCAAGCCATCTTGCCAGCCCTCCAGAGCTCTTTATCACTGCCAGTCTTATACCACAACTGCCAGAGCATGACAATAAAACTGATTTTTAGCCGGGCGGTGGTGGCACACGCCTTTAATCCCAGCACTCGGGAGGCAGAGCCAGGCGGATCTCTGTGAGTTCGAGGCCAGCCTGGACTACCAAGTGAGTTCCAGGAAAGGCGCAAAGCTACACAGAGAAACCCTGTCTCGAAAAACCAAAAAAAAAAAAAAAAAAAAAAAAACTGATTAAGTCAGAGAGGAAGATAATCCCTTAGAACAGTAATTCTCAACCTGTGGGTCAGGACCCCTTTAGGGTCAATGACCCTTTCACAGGGGTCACCTAAGACCATCAGAAAACACAGATATTTACTTTACAATTCATAACAGGAGCAAAATTACAGTAAAGAAATAGCAGTGAAAATCATTTTATGATTGGGGGTCACCACATGAGGAACTGTATCAAAGAGTCTTCACCATCAGGGAGGTTGAGAATCACCGTCTAATACAACTAAAGTCATCCTCCACCGGAAGTCTCACCTTGGGCTTATTTTGCTCTGCTGTGACTGCCCTCTCTAATTTCGTAACTGTGGTTCATATCGAAATACAATGGTGATAACACACACACACACACACACACACACACACACACACACACACACACACACACACACACGTTCCTCATCTCCAGGGATGCAGGTGTGGACATAGAGAATCCAGCTAGCTGGTGTTAACAAACTGTCTTCTCTGTGATTCCCATTAGGTAATAGTGTCTTCTAAGACACCCAGCTCATGCTCTGGTGAGAGGGTAGTGTTGGCAGTGGCTCTTTACACTCCTGGGATCCCAAGTAAGACTTCAGAAGAGCAAGCAAAATAGGAAGAGACTCATAGCTTTATTTATCTGGGTTTCTCCATTCTAAAAATTCTCTGAGTTCTGTTTTCAAGCTCATTATTGTCAATGTATCTGATTGAGAAAGAAGCTAAACAAGGCTCAGGTGAGACTGCACCATAGCAACAGGCCTGCCATGAATTCTTTGGGGACCAGCATTTCACAGAAGTATGTGATTGCCTATTCACACTCTTGATTACAACACATCGAGCCATTAAACTAAATTGTAAGCCATTAGTATATTACAGGAACTTTGAAAAATAAACTACCCTGTGTGAAGATATTTTTCACACATACATTCACATTGAGATGTGTTTAATTGTTTGTAGCCCTACTTCTCTTTTATTTAGAAAACAAGGGAACCATCTAAGCTATTTCAGAACTTGACAATGTCACAGTGCACTAATGTGATAAATTTGGCATTGCCCTTTATCACTGGTAAACAGCAAATCTTCCTCCAGCTCCC
Source organism: Peromyscus californicus insignis (assembly GCF_007827085.1). Lineage (NCBI taxonomy): Eukaryota > Metazoa > Chordata > Mammalia > Rodentia > Cricetidae > Peromyscus > Peromyscus californicus. Next base: position 36,514,008 of record NW_026294595.1, on the reverse strand, counting down.
ACTTGGGGACAAAATATAAGTGGAATTCTTTTTAGAATTTGATCAGTGGTTGAAATATATATTGATTTAGGCCAAAAGTGTCAGCACAACCGAAACTCAACTTCGCTTCATTGTTCATGGACCATGTCTACTGACTTAGAGACGATGGAAGCGAGAATAAGCACTAAACAGGAAGAGGAGTTTCTATCAGTGAACTGACAACACTGTCAGCTTCTACACAAGCCAATCATGGTCGAAGGAGGGGCGGTAAGGCTACAGATGGCAGAGGCTACACTCATCACGACTGTCAGTAAATCAACCCAAGGCAGATGTAAATTAGTGTGAGCTCTAATTACGACCCTTCTTCACTTACTCAGCATTTCCCATATTTGTGAGTTAGAGTATAACGTTTTGGAAGTATTTAGATCAAAGGACAAAAAATCATTTATGTGACATAATCTTTATGCAACCAATTTTCAGTTAATTATACTAATAAACACAACCAATGGTGTGAATCTAATCCAAATTACTTACATTTGGATTTGTAATGCATGGTATGGCATTTCAGCAGCAGATCTGCTTTCCTAATTACATCCTGCTTTGTTAGCAAAGTTAGTTTACATTTCTTTAATATTATGTAAACAATGTGTGAAAGGTGGGGTTCTTAAAGTCTCTTGGGCAGAGGACAGTTTGCTCAGTTAAAAATCTGACTCCAGAGAAAAAAAGAACACAAGCAACAACAGACTGAACAATCTCAAATTCTAGTCACTTTACGGGCATTTCATATTTACATACGATTGGCATGACTCACTTGGTAAAGGGTAATTTTGGCTGATACAGGAGCTGGCCTTAGAAAACTGGGAAGCCCAATATCATTTCACTGAATAAAAAATGTGCTTGTGTTTAATTAACTGAATATGGCTTTTAAAGGGGACCATCTCAGAATCTACTTATTCCATTACAAGACTCTACACTGTACCATGCATGCTAGAAAAGAGCAAACTGTCACGATTAAGGGAAGCACACAGCGCTGCAGGCATGATGTGAGCCACTGTTACGGTTTTTGCATCTCCCATCATTTTAACATTCTACCGGTGCTCTGACTTTTCTCTGGGGATGGATACCTGTAAACCAGGTGAGCTTAGTGTACTGGGAATATTGTTGGTCTAGGTACAGAGAAAGTGGTGAGACCCACAGGTATGAATTTTTAGTGAAGATGAAAAATTATTTTTGGATGGGTACCGAGAAAGTGAATATAAGAACAGGAGCTTATAATCTAAAAATACAAATACAACGTTTAAAGAAGTCGGTGGCATAAGAAAGCTGAGGGACTAAATAAGCTATCTAGATAGACTGTTGAGTGACCCAGAGGTCAACTAGTGAAGGTGGACGTGAGCTTAGTCTTCAGTTCGGAAGTCTGGAGAGCAGCAGCACTGAGGAGGAGGATGTAGTGCTACAACCAGTCATGGCCATTTTGGAGAGGCCAGGACCTGTGCTGGATAAGCAGCTGTAACAACTGGGAAGTCAGGAAGAATGCTGACTCTCGACACTGACCTTGAGAGACCCACAGGTCACAAGATCACCAAGTGCCCCTATAAAGACTTTAAAGGGAGGATGAGGGGTCGTCTCAGGGGACAGCCAGATTGCTGTTAAGACCACGAATGGGGGAGGGGGACAATGCCCAGAGGTTGAGTATGGGAATAACAGCTGGTCAAGGAGAGAGAGGTCCAGAGGACGCAGGAGTTGGAGATGGTGCCGGTGAAGGCTAGTCAGACTACACAGAGAATCTGTTGGAGGATGAGAGGTGGTAACTAAGCTAACTGGACAGGTGTGGAAGTCTTGTGACTGGAACCCACACTGTGAGGTGGGAGGAATTTAGCTTGTAGTTTGTCAACCTTTGCAAGCAGCAGGTGTGCATAGTTATGCTCAGCTGTCCCGTGGGGGGTGGGGTGGGGGGGCTCGAGGGTAGGACACTCCCAGCTTCACAGTCACCTGTCCTTGCTGTGTCTGATCTGTCAGTATTAGTGGGACTTTACTCAAACGGGAAAGCTGGAGGTGAGCAGGTTTTGGAGCCAAAGGAAAACTCTGATGGTACTGCTCCTGGCAGCCAGGGTCCACAGTTACTGTGCCCAATCACATCCCCCAGAGATTACCAAATAAATCACAACCAGAAGAAAGTGGAAAATCCAAGCAGGTAGAAATAGGGGATGCACCCCCAAAGAAAGGGTATAAGCCATGCCTGGCCTGAGTTCACCAACGAAACCAGTGTGGCCGAAGAAGAAAGGAGAGTAACGAAATATCACGGGCCTGGTCACGGGGCTGGCAGAGGGTAAGGCAAGGATATTCAGAGAGGTCACAGGATGATCTATCTGGGTAGAGGAGGTGCCCTGCCTAACTTCCTGTTTACCAGAATCCCTGTGCTGATAAGAGATATGGAAACCAGAAAAGGAAAATAGGACAAAACAAAAACACCAAAGAACAAAACCAAAGAAGCAAAGGAACGTTAAGCCTCTTGTGACAGTCTCGGTAAGACAAGGATGGCTGTACAGGGGTGATGCTGAGCGGTACAGAGCAGGCGGACTCTAGCCAAGTTTCAAAGACAGAACCACATAAGCCTCTCTTTAGTTTAAGGAAAATATTTATTCCTTTCCCTTCTACACAGAGGAAAAGGTTGAAAGGTTAGAAAGGTATATTCACCCTTATGTTTTAGCTTCAGGATCTCACGTGTTTGAAAAGATTTTAACTGAACATCCAGGTCTAATAGGATCCCTCTTTCTACAGTCTCCATCCTTTTTCATGATGGTTCTTACCCAAATCATCCATTTATCTGTTTGTTTAGTGGGTGCCTCTCCTCACAAGATAATAAACCTAACACGGCCAAGCACTATGAAGGGACACATGGGAAGGAAACCATTCTTTTGCACCTCATGAGTCAGACCCTCAAATCTCGGCTTCTGGTCTCTGTAAACACTACAAAGGCAAGGAGCATGATTTTAGGTCATGAACACAGGCCAAGGAAGCACTTGTGAAAGATCATCCTAGGTGCATAAAAGGCCATGAATTTCCTCAAACTGCGTGAACTAAATGTGATGCTGCACGCCCGCAGGTCCCGGCTACTCAGTGGCTTGGATAGCTGTGCTAGGACCAATCACTGCAATGTCAGGATTTGGGAACAGCCTGGCTAACACAGGCAGACCCAACTAACCACAGGATGGAAAGCAAGCAAGCAACAAAAGCCAACCCACCCAAACAATGTATAAAACTTATAAGATAAAACAGTATCTATACATCAAAAACCAGGTATCACATGTACAGAATGAATGTCTATAAAATTACCATTTTTAAGAGAAGGAAACAATTGTAAAAGTACAGCCAACTGCTTCTTCAAAATGGTTTGATTTCTATAAATAACCTGAGATTCCTGAAAATCAAATGAAACAGAAAACACATTTAATACGGTTAAGTGTAAAAGCTCACTGTATTATAAAAGGTCACTCTAATTACAATCACCCCAAATCTAACTATAAGCGTGGTTCAAACTAAAAAACTTTATTATTATGTCAGTTCTGAAAGCCAGAAATTCAAAACCAATCTCACTGAGCAAAAATCCTGGTGTTAGTAGGCGCCTGTTCCTTGCCTCTGGCAGCTTCTGGTGGCTGCCATGTTGCTCAGTGGCCTGCCTCCCTATGCCATTCTCTGTGGGCTCTTCACACTTCTTTCTCTATATGTATGCCAAGTCTCTGTGATTCTCTCTTAGGACACTTCTCAAGACATTTGGGGCATACCTTAATAATTCAGGGCAATTTCCTAAACTGAGTATCATTTTTCTAAGTAAGAAAATATTGCAAATGACCAAAGGGTGAGGGGCCTGGTTTCCTTCATGGGAAGCAGAGGCAGAATATTCTTCTCACTGCAATCTATTCTGTATGCTCCAAGGATTTCTATCCATTCTACATGCAAAACAGTGTGGCCAATAAAAACATCCAGAAAAGTTTCAACACAATACAGCATTAGCCGTATATTCCAAATTTCATCTTCACAAACAAGAAAACCATTTCTTTTGATAACACGAGGTCTCATTCATCAACTGTTAACCTTATTTTCGAGCAAGTAATGTTCTATTGAGAAAGTCCCAGCCCTTGACTGTATCTTCAAGTCTCTTCCTTTTTCCTCTATTAGTTTACGAGTTTCTGATCTTACATTAAAGTCTTTGATCCATGAGGAGCTGATTTTTGCGTAGGGTGCAACCTGAAAGACCATTCTGCGTATGGAAAGGCAGTAAATCTGCTGTGTGTCTGTGTCCTGAAGGTAGAGGAGAAACTGCCTAGGAAAGATGATGACCAAGAGAGGCCAAGGAAATGGGAGGCAGGGAGGATTTAGAGGAGACTGGTCCACAAACACCATCTGTGCATAAAACTTGGAAAAACAAAACAAAACAAAACAACAACCCTAAAATACGATACAAAACAAAACAAAAATCTCAGGTGTAAATTAAATTTGGACAATGACCCCTGGTTAAGACCTAGGCTTGGGAAAATTCCTCTCCATCTGGTGATCTATAAATTCAAAGTAAATTATCTTCTTCCAAAAGACAACGTTGGGGCAGGCACGGGGTAGTAGTTCTGGGGGTCTCACTCCTGCAGGCAGACAACAGAAAAAGGAAAGGTCTCATCCATCCCGGTGTTTTCTAAACCCAACAGGAAGGGTTTCAAGGCCTCGGAACTGCACTAGGACCTCAGGTTTTACCCTGGAGTCACGGTCTCCTTCCTCATATTTGCACAGGGTAATTTTTCATGAGCATATCTTCTGCCTGTGGATTGTGGAAGCCCCAGGGCATCTTACACTTCATCTTCTCTGTTCTTCTCAGGTCATGGGAGGTGGGGGGTGGGGGGCAGCATGGGGGGTTTCTGTGATGACAAACCATTCTCAAGAATCCTGTGGGGCCCCTGCAAATTGCTGCTTTTAAAGGAGCTGGTCCTTCACACATCTTTCCTGGATAATTTGACCTCTGGTTTCTGCAGAGACGGCTGAAGGATCTGTTTGCAGTATGCCTGTGGCTGTCCTAAGAAATTAGGCTTTCTCCCTGAAGCATGTGCTTTCCCCACAGGGGATACAATCTTAGTGTCATTTGTAAACTGATAGGCTGAGGATTACCCAGATCAACTTGTAGTTAATTTTTGCTTTAATTTTCCCCACAACCAATGTTGTTCTTCTTGTACTTTATTTAAGAGCATCATGAAGAAGCCAAGCCACACTTTGCTTGGAATCCAATAAATACTGGTCCATCTATTATATGCTTTCCATACAACTGTAGAAAACATCTTAGCTAATTTGATACTATGACATATAAAAAGACGGGCTTTCACTCCTTCAGTTTTCAGTTACTTATTCTCAATAGTGAGCCTTAACGGGGCTATTTTTAATATTCACATGTTCATAAACACCTGTTTAAAGCAATCTCAGCTTTTGTTTAGCATGGCTCTTAAATTTCTTTGGGTCTCTACCCATTATCCAGTTCCAAAGCAAATTATACCTTTTAAGATGTCTGTTACAGGAACATGCCATCCCCTGGTCCCAAAGACTAGAAATTAGTCCCACTGGGCCAAAACTTAAGTTTAAGTTCTGCTTACACTCACTCAGAGACTTTAGGGGAGAAGTTTTCTTTATCCCTGACAGGTTCTTGTGGTACTTGTCTCTTGGGGCTTCTAGCCATGTCACCCCAATCTTTGTCTCCATCATTGCCTTCCCCCAGTGTGACAGATCCCCCTATCTTGGCCATTATATAGATACTTGTGGTGGCATTTAGTACTCACTGGGGTAATCCAAGATAATCTCCCTATCTCAAGGTCCTGAAGTTAATTACACCCATAAAGACATCTCTGATAATATTTACTGGCCCCAGGCATTGAGATGCCTATGTAGTTGGATAAGAACTTTATTTACTTTACCAAAACCACAGTGTAGAGGTATAGTATATTAATTACTAACAGTTTATCATGATTATAAACAAATGTTGACACAGCTCTCTCAAAGTGACCATTTGTTATTTAATATTGCCATAAAATGCTACAAAATTACTTTGCTCTCATGTTAATGTGACACATTTGCTGAGTTCTCCATTTGCAAATAATTATAACTATAAATATAATTGTGAAATGAGGCTGACAGAACATTAAGTATAGTAAGCACTAGTGAGTTAGCAAATGCAAGTAAGCGCAAAGAATAAAATATACTTCTGCAATAAGTAAAGATACATAGGGACCATTACATTATGTCTTATAAAGCTGTTCTTACATTCTTGATCCACAGGGTAAGGAAGAGCAAGGGGACCCAGTTTCTCAAGGAGGAGCACTGGCTGAGGTGGTCTCAGTACAAGAGCAGGCAGCTAAGATCCTGAAAGGAAGATGGGCTTCCCTGAGAAGGGATGCCCCCAAACTCTGTTTACAAAGAAACCACATTCAGACATTGGTGATGCTGGGCAAATTAATGCACAACAACCTAGGAACCCGGAAGCAAACCCAATTTGGAGCCCTCTGCCTCCAGCTGAGCACCTAAGGGAAAACACACCCTTTACTACTTGAATAGCTCTTGCCAGTTGACCCAGGGACCATAGCCTAGTGAGAATCTTCTATTTTCTCCTGGAGAGCAAACCGCCACTGCATTACATAACCCAGTGTGTTAAACTCACACTTAATAGTGAAAATGAAAACCAAGTAACTATTTGAGAAATCATAGTCTAAAATGATAACTCACACTTCTCAGTTTGAATATAAAGCCATGTTTTTATATAAAAAATGTGACTAAGTAACAAAGCCACCAAGTCTGGCTTGTTGGACACTTGTTCAAAAGGCCAGGTGTAGGCTGTCCGAGATGTCCCTGGAAAACAGTTTCCCCCAAGCTTTTCCCCGGAAGGGCTCATTTTGCAAATCTGAACCACCAATGACACAACAGGCATTAAATACTAAAGTGTCCAATCGTGTAGGAACTCAGCCAGCTAGAGAATGCCTGCCTCCGTGGCGATGTGGGTTTTGAATAGTTTCTTACTGCACATGGTTATAGCAGCTCTTCTGCCGGGCCTAAAGAGAAGATTAACCTCAAGAGACAGCCAGGTTGGGAAGAGTCCTATAAACCTAAGATTCCACATGGCCACCCTTGTTTACTGCAGCCCATCCCAGGACTAGAGGTTATTCCACCATCCTATCAGCCTGCCTTGGAGGCCAAGTCTTCAGCTCACACTATGTTTGCCGAAGGACTCACAATCAGTGTCAGAAAATTTCCGCACAGAACCTTTTCTATGGTGGTACAAAGTTCTGTATCTTTTGAGGGAGCGGAGGAACAATGCTGGCAATGGAATCCAGTACTGTACATGCCAGTCAAGTGCTCTATCACTGAGCTACATTCTCAGCTCAAGAGAGTCTGTATCTGACGCCAGCTGGTCACGTGACTGTGTTCATGCACATCAAAACATCAGAACTATACACTTCAATGGAGAATTTTACTGTATGTCAATCACAGCGCTGTCATTGCCTGAAGGACAGGCACCTCTATCTCCATGCTTTCATTTCATCAAGTCATACCGTTTTCTCCTTCCAGGACTGCGCTAGTCCTAACAATACTGCTACATACTCACTCACAAACTGTCCACTGTATTTGCAGTAACATTTTCCTATATTAATATATCAAAAGTTGTCATTGACACAATACATTCATATTTCCTTGATGGAATATATATATGCTTCAGCAGGTGTGCTTGTCTGCCTCGTGTTTTCTGTCAGGTTAAATGGCACCTTTTACATCAGTGATACTACTATGAAGTAATGTGTTACCTACATGAGGCTGAACATTTTTTTTTTTTTTTTTTGGTTTTTCGAGACAGGGTTTCTCTGTGTAGCTTTGTGCCTTTCCTGGAACTCACTTTGTAGACCAGGCTGGCCTCGAATTCACAGAGATCCGCCTGCCTCTGCCTCCTGAGTGCTGGGATTAAAGGCGTGCACCACCGCTCGGCGAGGCTGAACATTTTAATATCATATATGCATTATGTATGAACTTACAGTTTTCATAGCTTAGTGGCTCTGTTTCTATAAGTCCATAAAATGTTAGCAGTAGTGTAAAGAAAACAAACTTTATTGCAACAAACTTCTATATCTTCGTGTGTGTGTGTGTGTGTGTGTGTGTGTGTGTGTGTGTGTGTGTGTATGTGCATGCGTGAGTAACAAATAACAAACAAAGAAAAAGAACCATGACTTTGAGTGGGGGCAAAAGAGAAGTAGGAGGGGTGGAAGGAGGAAAGAGAAGGGATAAGAAATGATATAATTATATTTTAATTTCAAAAAATTGAAAAAAAATTAAGTAGCTTTCTAACAATGGTAGAAACATTTATAGAGCTATGTAATCTAAAGCAATTGCTTCAGTTAGCATAGAAAAGCCAAATAAAAATATTAAATGTTTTCACAGAGTTCAAATTTCACATAAGTTTAAATTTAAATAAAATTTTACATGAATTCTGTTTTATATAAGTAAATATGAATATTACTAGCCCAATCTTAAAATACTCCTGAAGCATAAGGTATTATTTTTATGATCTTGGTTCTCAAAAAGATGAGTCAGGCCTGGCTTTATTAAAACTCCCTACACAGGCTTCTATAGAAAGTAATCCAGACAGCTAATCTGAATATTGTCTGCCATGCAAAAGACTTATGTGTAATTCCAGCCATTTATTTCATATACATTCCACATCAATAGAAAAACTCATGTTAAATTAAGCAAATCTAATATGAAAATTATATTTCAATAGCTTCATCAGCCTTCGAACAGACTTGAACTCTGTCCTTGTGCCTTGCTGGGTGAGCCAACGGGAACTCTTCCCCTGTCCCTGTGTTTCTGACTTAGGTGAGGTATTGCTTTGTAATGTCTGAATGCCTATGTTTAAGCCGCTCCTGGGTTCTACCTGCTCTCTTCAGTTGTTTACAGTCTGGTGCAAGCCAAGTTTTACCATGGATTTCTCCTTCTCACCTTAAAGACATTTAAATTATTTTTTATACTAAAGTCAGCTTTATTAATATAAAGTAGACACAATACACTGCACCCATGTGCAGGTGTTAGGTTTGATGAGTGTTACTAAACATCTACAACAACAAACCATAGCCAAATCCCATCGGGCTATTTCCATCACTATCACATCCAATTGTCTTGGCTCCTCTCAAGGCCATCTCTCCCTAAACCCACACCTTGGCAAACAGATTCACTTTCTGTTATTAGGGATTTATTTTTACTAAAGTTTTATCTGCATAGAATAATGCAGTAGGGCCTGACTTTCGTGGCAGTGGGTTTCTGAGACACATTCAGGTCAAGTTCATCAAAGGTTGGCTCTCTCACGTATTGAGTAGTGTGCACACAATGTAATCTGCTTATGCAGTCACCTGCCACAGGTGTGGATGTGGTTTCTAGTGTGGCTAATACTTGTGAACAATGCTGCCCTAAACATTCATAGGAACATATTTTTTCATTCTTTCTTAGGTTATGTCTAGGACAACTATGTCACAGGCTAAATCTATGTTTAACAGAAAAGTTCCAAACTTTTCTCACATAGTTGGATATTTTACACCTATTACTAGCAAAAGAGGTTAAAATGGAAAAATCCTGAAACAAAGTAAGAGATGATACAATGAATTTGGACAGTGAGCTACAATTTATTGACTTCTTTTTTTACCTCTGTACAAAAACAAAACAAACAAACAAAAAACCCCAACAACAACAACAACAAAAACCCCACTAGTTTTACTTTCCTTTAAACCGATGTGCCTTCCATTTTGTTTTCTCTAAAATTTCAAAGGAAAGATCCCTTCAGCATTAAGTACAATGTGTGGTGTAGGCTTCTCTTAACACACTTCATCCTGATTTGCTGAGACATGAGGATAAATGGGTCTTGAATTTATACAATGCAAGTTTCTTTATCTACTGCAATAATCACATACATTTTCTCCTATTGATACGGTGAGTTCACACTGCTCATTTTTCAAACGTCAACCCAATCTTCTGTTCTCGGGAGCACCACAGCTAATGCTGAAGAATCAAACCTGATCACATGTCATCAACGCCTCTTTACCAGGAGTACTGATGTGTGAGGAGTTCTTTCTTGTAAGGTCTCACTGTTTGGGTTCTGGGGTTAAGAGCACTTGCTGCTTTCTCTTGTAGAGGACCAGAGTTTGGCTCCCAGCTCCCACATCAGGCAGCTCACAACTACCTAACTCTGGCTGCAGGGGACACAACATCCTTTTCTGGCCTCCTTGAGCATCTGCACACATATGCATATGCACATACATTCACATAAATAAAAATAAGTCTTTTTTAAAAAATATAAGTCATGTACATTTGCTACACACATTTACTTTGTATGTTAAGACCTAGTTCACTTCTTCCTTTCCTTTGTTAGGCTGATTTTCCATGTCTAAATACCCAAGAGAAAAATCAATTTCATCTTAAAAGTGGTTCTTCTGGCAACATTATTGAAATACTCATGTATTTCAAAACTCCTACTTAATACTTATCATTTGAGAATGAGTTCAAAGGTCAAATTAGAAAAGGTGACTCCAAAGGCCATTCTCTGAACTGCATGTCATACCACTCTGTGTGGACCTTGTGAGTGGGAGGCCATGGTTTGCTAGGGATCAAGCGCCTCTTCTAAGATCAGTGTTCGGCGGTACAGTGGACAGTTAGAGAAACAAGTCACCTGGCTCCTGCTTGCTTTAGGCCTTGTCAATCTAGCCTGTGTCACCTTTTCCTCCCTGAATGCTGCTCCTCAGCCCTGCTGCAAAGCTCTGGGCCAAGTCTATTTCTGTCTCTGTGGGTTTAAACCGCATGCCCAGCTCCACCGATAACCTGCGCCCTCCTCAATGCTGGCCAGCTCACTTTGCTATATTTACCTCCTCTCCTGAACTGCACAGCTTGAAAGGAAATCTTTATCTCACAAGTGAAATTTGCCAGAACCTGACACCTCACTTGGGCTGCCTACTGTGATCTACATCATTTCTTGGCTCCCGCCCTAAGCTGCTACTTTCCCCAACCCAATCCCACATTTCTGTCTGCTTGTGATGACTTTGCGAAGATCATGAAAGCATGAGGTAAAGCCATGCAGGCATTATCACCTGAGCACTTTCTCTTACAAGCACCCCAGATGAGTTACACAAGACACAGTGTTCACACCTTCAAAGGGAATGATGCACCATCGGAAGACATGCTATATCTGAGCTAAAGAAGAGCACGACAAAATAAATGGAGGAAGCGGCGCCTATGACTAGGGAATCGAAAAATTATTACTATTTGACATTTACCTTATTTTTATTTATACCATTCAAAATACATTTTAAGCCAGGTTGGGTGGCACCTCCTCAGGAAGCTGAGGCAGGAGGGTCACTGACACTCAGTTAAAGGTCATCTTCAATGGGTACTGCAGCTATCCTGTCCTACGCAGTGAAAGATAAAAAAAGTAGAAGTACATTATATAGAATCCTCTACTTAAAATCCAATTCAAATAAAACATAGAAGAGTGGCACAAATTCAGTATACAATTTAAAATAATCTGACAGTCTAATACAGAGAGTTTGATAGGCGGTATCCAAATGTCGACATCTATTTGCAGATATAATCTACTGAAGAGACACAATTCAAACTGAATTTAATTTTTTCAAGATTCAAATCAGCAAAACAAGCCAATGTCAGTATCTACCTCAGCTAAAAATATGATTCAAATTTTGCAGCACTGTCAAAGGTATTGCCTATAAACTTTCTTTGACTGATTATGAGAAATTGAACACATAGAGTAAAAATTGAGCCAGGGGAATTAAATGAAGAAAGCAATCATAACTCTTGGCATTTATGTAGGGATTTTGCCTTCATAGAATTTTCATAAACATTAAACTAATTAAATTATGCAATGCACTTGTGGAATCTCATCATGAGCTCATAACTAGGAAAAGTATGGCACCAGGCTTCAGTAGAACACAGTCCTGGGGGGTATATTTGCATATATATGCATTTATGGGAATGATTATAATTATTCATTGATATGGACTAGAGAGTATGAGTTTAAGTAAGTACAAAGATTAAGAAGCAAATGGAGGTAAGCCAAGGAAAATCCAAGCTTTTGCACCTGCTGAGACCCCACAACTGGTACACTCCGTTACACAAAATAGCATTAGGTTAGGGAGGCTTTATCAGCACTCTGGAATACTTGACAAGGGTGCACGCCCTCCAGCACTTTGTAACATAATACAACCAAGTTACTCATCCATATATTAAAATTAAAAAGCTCTTTGCTCTCTCCACTTTTCAGATACAGTGACAGAAGACAGCTCTGCTCATGGGAGTGTATGAGGAGCATGGGAACAGAGAGAGAAAACAGCTCTCGGGACGTGAGGGACAGTGAGGGCCTAGATGTCTGGCAAGGAAACTGTATTTGCAACAGGAGGTGCAACTTCCCAAGCTTTAAAGCTGATTGGAAGTATTGCCCAACTGGCTAGTGTTTGATGTCTCCAAAGCAAATGGGGGAAGACATGGGTTAGACCTGCTCACTTTCGTACTCTGGGCTTATGAGGGATGAATCTGGGTGCCCAGTGGCACTGTGTGTTCATGGATGAAGGACAGAACCAGATCCCAGTCCTATGCATGAGAGGCCTTTGAGAGTAAAGCCTCCTGGTGGGACACTGGAGTTTCATGCACTCAGTTCCAGCTTCCCTAGAAGCGACTTCACTGCTGTGGCTCCCCATTTTCACCCACAGGTCAAGAGGGCTGTATACATGTACCTTTCGGCCCCCTGAAGTTTCTGCAGGCTACGAACGCAAATCCCCAAACAGACAGTTCTGTGAGTGACAAATGAGTGGAAGTTGCGGCGGGAAACTTCCTGCATGGGCCTCGTTGGATACAAGCCCTTCTGGCTTCTAACGGCGTGTTGGATTCATACCACAAGCACTGAAGAGTGCCCAAAAGCGCAATCATCATTCTCGTAATTTCTTCATGTAGCCTGCCTAACAGCAGAATGAAGCAAATGTGACAGGAAATCTGAAGGTAGCTTGGAGGGATGAAGAAGAGAATGTTTATGTGAAAGTAACACAGATATCTAATTTGGAAGGATTTGAGGCCTAAATTACTCTGATCCTTATTTCTTAGTATAATACACGCCAAATGAAAATAACCATAGTCTCGTTTTGCTGGTTATAATAGCATAACAATGCTTTGGGTAACAATTTTTACAAAATTATTTCTGGATTTCTAAGTGCTTTACGTCTTGAGAGTCTCCAGATACCCCTCTGTAATCAGCTAACTAAATTCCCTCTCCCTCTTTCTCACCCCCCCCCCCACCTCTCTCTGTAGTCCTGGCTGTTGTGGACCTTGCTCTGTAGACCAGGTGACTAAATACTTGAACCCGCCTTGTTGGACTGGCATACAGACTGTATATGGCTAGGAGTGGTCTGCTTCAATGAAGCAGTGACCATGGCCAAGAAGACAGCTTTGTGACTGGTGGTGGGGTAGAAGACAGAACCAGATCCTAGTTGTTTGAGTTCTGTAGCCCTCTACAGCTACTTACCCCACTTATATCTCAGTTCTCTCATATTTAGAAGTGCAGCAGTCATAATACCTAAGTTGCAAGATGATGGGAAATTGGCTATATATAGACTCAACACTAGTACAGTGATGCCTGTTAGCACTGCCCCGTAACTTCTCAGGACTGTTAACTATACTGCTTTAAAAACATGGCTGCCTTGAGCTGCTAAGATGTCTACTCAGTGGGTAAAGGTGCTTTGCTTGCTGAACCTGATAACCTGAGTTGGATCCCCCAACTTTATGGTGGAAGAAGAGAACAGACTCCCAAGTCACAGTCTGACCTCTACATGGTGAATGCACATGTATGCGCTAACACGCACACGCGCACATACACACAGTACATCTTGCAAAACCACAGGCAACTAAACTATGGATTTTAAGCTGAGGTAATAAGGTTAAGTGAGGGTCTGAAGAGTAAAGGCAGCATGCTTGTATCATTCAGTGTACTTTAATATGGTTCAAAGAGTTAGAACTATCAACGGTGCTGCATGTGTATGCATGTGTAAGTGGTACATGTGACTGCTTGACTATTTGGAGGTAGTTAATAGTCAAATATTCAAGTTATTTTATAGTTTTGCTCATACAGTAAAACTGGGCAATTTTTAACTTTAAAAACTTAAATATGATTTGGTCAACAAGTATTTTTGTACTCTTCTTTTAATACACCAGGTATTCTACTGGGTATTAATAAAATGCCAAAGAAGATAGATGAGTTTTCTGCTTAAAGATCAAAATGCTTGAGGTTCAAAAACTTTTTCTATCTAAGTAGAAGAGGAATATTTTAGTTTTGATTTTACTTTTAAATTTGCTCATTTCCAGTTATAAACTACAGAGGAAATAATTTTCAGGCAATGGGGGAAATTGTACTTAACAAGCTTATGGATGTAACTTGAGATTCTGAGCAGTTTAGAGAGAAAACTGATAGTTGCTACAAAGACAAACTGAAATTGAAAACCCCGGATTACTATAATAATTTCCCCAAACACAGGAAGAAGAAAAAGAAACAAAACATTTAGGATCTCATTGCAACATTAATTAAGTATACTTAATAATTTCCATTATTATTTTACAAGGTGGTGAAAACAGAAGTTCAATATAAAGACTTAGTTTATGACATTTATACTGATATTTATAAGATGCAGGAAATTGCTATTTTAAAGCTTAAAGATAAAGTTAATAAAAAATACTTTAAAATAGAAATGTATTAGCAACACAGGCAACAGATTACATTGAATACTCTATAGTACTTTCTTATTATATATGTATGACATAAGCGAAACTGTTCCAAGGAAAATGAGACTGAGAGTAAGGATTCTGATTTTGGTTCTTTATGGTCCGCTAAGCCAACATCAGCCCAGCCCACATCAAAACGCAGAGATGGCAGCATTAGCAGGACTTCTCATCCTTTTGGGGCTGCTGGTTGGCAATGGTTGTTTCTGCTGGACGCACGGCTGCTCACTGGAGCTGCAATTCCCAGTTTAGGAGCAGTCAGGACCAAGTTCCACTCATGAAAAAGGAGCCTCTCCTAGCCATGACCTTCCAAAGGAATGCTGTGTGTTGCCCACGAGGTGAACTGCCGAGAACTGGAAGCTGTCTGGGCCTCCTAGATGGCAGAGACAGCAGAGCTCCCCAAACTCGCTGCTCCCTGGACTGTTTGCAGGACTGATGACTATATTTCCATATTGTTTAGCCAAAGTATCAAGATGTCTCTCTGTAAATGGATGCAAAACGTGACAGCCTTCTGACAGGGAGGACTGTTAGCGCCTGGCTGCCTCACTCCTATTCCAAACTCAGACCCACCTGAGTGAGACTCCAGCTGACACAGAAGACTTGACAGGCCTTCCGGACCATGTCCTCATGCACCACTTTTTTTTTTTTTCTCTCAAGTTGTCTAATACAGGCTACTTGTGGGGCTGAAGGATACAGGTTTGGGGTTCATGCAGTCTTCCTAGAACTGAGCACTTGGCCATGACTGGTTTCTAATCAGAACTGGAAGTTTAGTAATCAACAAATACCAACTGAGTACATATTATGAAGGAGATCCTGTTTCAGGAAGAAATGCTTGTGTTGTGTGCAGGATAGTTTTGTCAACATGACACAAGCTAGTCATCTGTGAGGAGGGAACAATGATCAAGGAAATGGTTGTAGGCAAGCCTGGAGGGCATTTTCTTAATTAGTGATTGATGGGGGAGGGCTCAACCCATTGTGGGTAGTGCCACCCTGGGTTCATAGCTCTGGGTTCTATAAGAAAGCCGACTGAGCAAGCCAGGAGGAGCAAGCCAGGAGGCAGCATCCCTCCATGGCCTCTGCCTCAGCTCCTGCCTCCAGCTTCCAGCTCAGCTTGAGTTCCTGTAGTGATTTGGAAGCATCAAGCTTCCTCCCCAACTTGCTTCGGGCATGGTGTTTCAATGCAGCAATGACAACCCTAACTAGGACATGTTGTGTTTGTGATTTGTGTGGTGGTGGATGCAACTTAGTAAGACTTAAAATCCAAATTAAAAAAAATCATAAAAAGCTATAATGTCAATACTCAGTAAGAACATAGGCCAAGGATTACTGTGCTGATCAGTCTGGTATTGATTTTATTTCTAATGTCTTTCCTTCTTCTGAGACAAGGTCTCACCAACTTAGGATGGCCTAGAACTTGGGACCCTCCTGCTATAGCCTCTCAAGTGCTGGGATTATAAGTCTGCATCCACCGCTGGCTATAAAGATTTTCTCCCCAGTGGCATTTAAGACATGCCATACAGATAGGAGCTTCCTGAACACATGTTGTTGAGTACTTCTGGGCTTCTATTAAAACTGAAAATATTCAAACCTCAAGAAATCACTCCTCTTTGTAAACTTACATAAGCAAGTGAACAAACTTTTCAGTAAGGTGCGCCAAGATGTTGAAAGCTCAAGGTAGATCATTAACTGTGTGTGTGGGTATAGATAATGGGCAGCGAGCCACCCAACCTGTGATCTGGCAAGGCTCACAGTCATTAAACAGTTAATGGCTTCTCAGAACACCTGCAGAACACTGGATGCATTTCAGGTGAGGGGTTCTAGGGCAGGATGGACAAGGGAAGTAAGGAACAATCTTAACTCAAAGACAGAAATGGAAGACTGGGAGGAAAGACCTTTCATAGGTGGAGACGGAAAGAAACCTACTGCTCAGCAGGAAATAACCAGCAGCAGAGCAAATAACCCCATACCAGGGCGAAGGTGCCTTCATTGTGCTCTAGCAATTTCAGGGACAATTACATTTGAGTGCCATCTTTATCACGAAAGCCCCCAATGAATGACAAAACGTCAGTGCTCATAAACACCCAGTAAGTGTGATAGCCCTGTTCCTGAATGGTGACTTGACTACTTAGTTAACACCCAGCATTTGATTAGCATTTCAAGTAAGGGATGTGAGGCGGGCCCATGAACTGGGTAATACTGCTGCTGGTTAGACAGAAAGGATTCAAGCTATGAGAGGCAAGGGGGCTTACTCAGTATCATGAAGTGGTTTGCAGGAGTCTACATTAGGTTCCAGGTCTATTTGAAACCAGGGTCTGCATTCTCTCTGCTCTATCAAGATGTCCTTAAATTCTCTCCTAAGTTCGCTAGGAAAGGACAGTGAAACCTGATGAGACTTTCTAGTCAGTCAGGACTTCCAATGATGAGTGTAAATAACAGTGAAAGCTGTACTGTGGTACAGAGGTGCTCAGGGCTTCCTGAAGCCCCTAGGTGTTGGGGTGGAGGGTAATGGGAAGGTTTGGGATCCTCAGAAACACCTACGAGAATTTTCAGCTGAAGGGCAGGAGCTATTTTCTCGGCTCAGTTCTTGGTAGCTTCCCTCGGAATGAGTTTTAGGTAGTCACCTGACATTAAGTAGTCTGGGCTGTCAGGGTGCTTGCCTTTCCAACATGCCAATTCTAACCTGGAAGGGGAATCCAAACTAAGCGTGGAGCAGACAAAGCTTTCGCAGGGTGTTTAACAGCTTTCTACAAAGCTCATTTGGGGCACTCAGGGCACCAGCTGACGGTAACAGAACAGCAAACAAGCTTTGCATCTTGCAATGTTCACACCCAATATATTTGGTTACTGTGCACTTCAAGTCTTCCTGGTTTAAAGAATTCTGTAGCTAGACCTTTTTGCAGACAGAACTGTATGAAAAGCGGCTTTCTCTCTCTTCTTTTTTTGCATAACGCTAGCAATAAAATAAGATAGTCCTAATTACTACATTTGCCTTCTTCTGGGTAGAAATATATCAAAAGGGAAGATTTCGAATCTACCAATCTGAGCTCTGCCAGTACTAATAAACCAGCCTGAGCGATTTCACTTGGCTTGGAGTACAGCCAGGTTCCAGAAGGCAAGAATAGATTAAGGGCATGCGCGATCACAGCGGCGACAAACTCTTGCCGGCTTCATAAAAGCACCAGTATTTCTTCAGGCGTAGATGTGACTCATGCCATATTTTCAATGAAATATGGCTGGAAGCATTTAAAAGCTGGAAAATATAATTCTGTCAGCACCAATACCTCCTCACTCCAAAAGAAAGTTGTGACATCATTTCAAAATACATTATAGCGTATGAACAGGTTGCTGTGTCGAATGGGCCAATGCCTGCACAAGCTGAAACCTGTGCGGTGTGGTCCTAGCCAAGCTCCAGAGACTGCCATTTTACTCAGAAGGGATCCATGGATTTCATCTGGGCCTTTTGAGACAGGGTCTCTGTAACCTAAGATGGACTCAAATTTGTGACAATCTTCCCGCCTCAGTTTCCCTAGTATTAGGATTACAGGCAAGAGCAACCAGAGCCAGCAAAATATTCTTATTTGAAGAAATCTCTTTTTATGTTAACCTCATATAAATTGGTGTCTCCAGTAGCAAGAGAAAATAAAGTATCAAGTATAAACCATGAAAAGAGATGTTTCCGTGTAACTTTTTTCTTAACCCACTCTATTCTTTTCAGGGGAAGAAGACATCTTCCTTGCTTCCTTGCCCCTTCTAGGTGGCAAATGATGTGATTAGTATATTTAACATTCACATTTGGATTTTGTTCCAATTTATTTTCCATGAAACTTAAGTGTTTACAACACACAAGTACTTGATAAATACTGAAGTTCAGACACTACTCCAATCTGCAAAATATGACAGAGGGTCTCCCTTGGAGTTTATAGCTGGAGGTAGAGCATTAACAAAAGTGAGGTTTTATACATGCTACCTTCCTTCCTTAGGATACTTTGTGTGCCTCCCTCCAAGATAAAGAGGAAATGCATCCGAAGCAGTTCTTAATGGAACTGAGTATTTCCTATAAAAATTACCAAAGGGTCGAATTTGAAGAACTAGTTTACAGTTCAAATCCCACAGGTCTTGACCCACCTTGAGGACATTGGGTCCACCTAGCATATGACTGAACCTCTGCATCTCCATGTCTGACACCCTTTCCATTGGCCAGGTCGGCTGGCCTTGTCTCTGAGTCTCTCTCAATCTGGATCCAGACCTTTCTTAAACTGCCCTGGGCTACAGCATGAATATGCTATTTCTACTACCTTTCTACACCCTGCCCCCCTTTAAAGATAGAGTCTGGTGTAGCCTGGATGACACCAAACTCCATACATAGGTGAGGCAATACACCTTCTGATCCTTCTGCCTCCATTTCCTGAGTGCTGCGATTACAAGCATAGACTACTACCTGGTTTATGTACATACCATGCTCGTCTGCCACCATAGTTACACATTTTCTACTTTTATAAGAAGGACAATCAAGCTTTGTAACCACAATTGATCCAGAAAGGCTCCACATCTTGTAACTTTCACAAATTCATCTCGTTCCCTCTCTGTCAACCTTAGCCTATGGCATCTTTCAATTATTATTCTAATAATGCCCTTTATTCCTCACCAGTCATCTTATTTTTTAGCTTTAGAATTTTATAAAAAAACAAAATGCTTTTTGTACTAAGTGTAGAAAACACAGAGAAAAAGCATCTTAAGATGTGTGTTGTGTTTTATTGGTATATTCATGTAGAGGTTATATACATGAATACGTATTTCTGAAGTAAAACTGATCATTCTGTATTTTAATGTTTCATTTTAATCCTAATTTTTCTCCCATACCATTAAAAATTTGTTATAATGTATTGCCAGTCACGCACATGTAATACCATGCAATGTAATACAATTCCACCTGTACTAAACAATCACATCATTAATTTTTAGGCATTATAAATGCCACTGTGATTAACACCTTTATGTTAATATTCAATATTTTCTACAAACTATGAGATAACAGACATAACCATTTTTAAGGTCTCCGATGTTTGTGTGCTGATTTCCATAGGTACCCATGGAATTACCATCACTCCCCTGCTCTTTGAATGACTGCACTGTTACCAGCACGATGGCTAGATACAATTTCAGAACTGAACAGTATCCCCATGGTTCCTATATTATTTCATGTGCATCTTTCTCACGAAGGTCTAACGTTACCACTAATTCCTTTTCTATGACTTCCTCCTTGTCTATCACAAGCTTTCTGCTCTCCAGCTTTCCAGAATAGGTCCTCAGATACATTACTGCCCATGAGTGCTCCTACCCATCGTTCCTCCCTACCCATCCTTCTTTCTCCCCAAAGCCACTGAGAAGTTCAGTTGATTCTTTTGCCACATTTATGGAGCATGACTTCTTGAAAACTAATCTCAGGTTCCCTACTAACACTGTAGGTTTCTGTGAGCTACTGAGCTTTCCTGCACACTGCTTTCCTGGTGTCTAAATGGTGGTAGTAATAATAGTTATCTGTCTAATTAGGTGTTTTTAGTAACATGCAACAGAAAACACCCTGGCTAATTTAAGGATAAATATAAAAGGATACTAGATAGCTTAAGACTATGTAATTACCAACCAAATTTAGTAACATGGGCAATGCATGGAACAAAGAAATTCAATGGCTCTAAAAACAGACAGATTTTCACTACATTAACTCAACAGGCAAGTTGGACGAGGTAGTGCACACTTTTAATCCCAGCACTCAGGTGGCAGAGGCAGGCAGATCTCTGTTTGTTCAAAGCCAGTGTGGTTTACATAGAGAGTTACAGGACAGCAAGAGCTACAATCCTCCTGTGCACAGCACGTCCTCTCACTAGACCCCGATTCCAGAGGCCATTTATTCTTCTGTCACACTGACATTAAAACTCTTTTGTATTTTTTTTTTTCATCTGGTGCTGGCAGTAGTGACAGTAGTTCTAATAATAGCAGTGGTGGCAGTAGAGAGAAGAGACAGCAATCTATTCAGAAAGCAGGAGGCCAGTAGAGCAATGCAGGGCTCTGTTCTCAGCACAGCAGAGCTGGCCCAGATTATCACTGAGCCGTCTTTTCCATTCTGCCAGCAGTCACCTTGCAGCAGAAACCAAGCCTCCCGCTCTTCTCACAGCAAACACATTTGTGGGGTTTTCCTTTGTTTGTTCTCGCTTTACTCAATAAGTGTTCAAAGGCTTTTAAGGGGAAACTAAAAGGTTTATCAAGTATTAAGGATTTGTTTTCAGCCAGGTAGTGGTGGTACATGTCTTTAATCCCAGCACTTGGGAGGCAGAGGCAGGCAGATCTCTGTGAGTTCAAGGCCAGCCTGGTCTATACAGAGCAAGTTCCAGGACAGCCAGGGCTACATAGAGAAACTTGTCTTGAAAAGCCAAAAAAAAAAAAAAAAAATTGTTTTTATAAGAAACCATATTCAAAATGATAGTTTCACATCACAAAACACATTTCAAGTACAAGCCATGTTGGTCCGGTCTGTACTGCAGATTCAATGAGCTCTGTAGAAGACTGCTCATGTGCCTCCCTCCAGCCTTCAAGGTGTCTAACCAGTCAGCTTAGAATGGAGACAGCATTAGTAATGGCCGACAACACTTTTCCACAACAGTAACAATTCACTTCCCCATTATTCTTTGCAAACTGAAATATAAGAAATCAAGATCCTTCAGTTAAAGAACTTATATGCTATGTATTTTTAAAAGACCCAATATTCTTTAATAAGAATGGAAATGGTACAAAGCCCTGGCGAAGAGTCACAGCTTTAAAGCAGGAGACATGAGGTAGCCACAGTCCAGAAGGAAAAATGAAGGTGAGACTAATGTAATTCAGACCTTGGGGGAGAAAAGACTTCATTTTTATTGTAAAAGAAGGCAATTTATGGCAATATTGAAGGAGATAAAAACTCTTTGCTCACATCAACCCCTCAAAGGAAAGCTGTTCACAGAGGGAAGACAATTCGGAAGAACCAAGCAAGCACCAAGAGTCAGAGTGAACGCCTCCTGAAGGCTAAGCAGAAGGCTGTAGGCAGAGGCCAGGAGCCCGGGTCATGAAGGAACGGTGTTTGGAAAGTCGACAGATGAGGTACAGTGCTGCTCCTGTAGATGATGTCCTATGGCGAACACTACTGATGGCATGCTGCTTTATGGGAAGTTTTCTATGGAATACTCAACAAATGAGACCAGGCCTTAAGTTGGT
The DNA here is from genome assembly GCF_007827085.1 of Peromyscus californicus insignis. NCBI lineage: Eukaryota > Metazoa > Chordata > Mammalia > Rodentia > Cricetidae > Peromyscus > Peromyscus californicus. Next base: position 36,491,955 of record NW_026294595.1, on the reverse strand, counting down.
TTCTGGGAGCAGGATGGGGACAGGAGTGTGTTAGGGGTAGAATATGATTGGGATACACTACATACATGTCTGAAAATACTGTAATGGAACCCATTACTATATATAATTAATAGTCTAATAAAACATTTTAAAACTAGTAGCTTAATAGTCTAAATATTGAAATGACTTGAACTATTACATAATTATCAAAGGAAAATTTATCTTTCAAAAGACAAAAGATTTCAATACCAAATATACTATTCTCTTTATAAATGCTAATGAAGTATGACTACTGAAGTATGATCATATTAGAAATAACTGTGTAGTATGCATTTGTCTTCAAGTTTCAATGAGTCATTTCAATTTGTTAACAAGCTGTTTCTGTTATATGTAACCCCTAAGCCCTGAAGCTTTGATGAATAAATTCAAAGATTCTACAAGTTAAGATAGATTTATCTTTAAACTGTTTGAAAAGCCTTTATGTTTTAAATGCTTTGCCTTAGTAATGGCTGAAACAAAATAATTATAACTTAAATTACTTTGCTAAGGTACAAGCAGATCTAATCACTCTGGAAAACAATATATCCATAAAACACACACAAATGAAGTAAGACCATCTGGACTAATCTCTGCAAAGTAGCAAAAATGGCAATCTAGAAAGCCAACATGGAAGCATGTTGACAGGCGCCTTCAGAAAACTTATGCTTTGCCAAAGCTCTGAGGCAGCTTTGGGGCCCTACCTGCAGGGACAGTATGTTTGTGAGATATTTTTCCGAGGAGTGATGGGAAAAACAACAAACCCGGTCACAGAGAATGAAATTCAGAGCTGAATGATGCTGTCCATTCATCTCTTCAGTGCAGCGGTCAGTCACTTGAAATGTAGTAGCATAACGTGTTCCCATGGAGGGGAAAATTATCCCAGGGATTAATTATTTAACTCTGAGAGGGAATTGTGAACTGGGTTATCAAACTGAAAGGAAAATTGTAATTTTAAGCATGAAAAGTCAGAGTTGGCTTTAAATGTTAACAAAGGAAAAGTACTCTATTACTTTCAAACATAAATGAAAAGTATTGATGAAAAATTTAATGTTCAAATACCTAAAGCAATAAATATACAAATAACTGACAAGCTGTGTGTGTGAGTGTGTGTGTGTGTGTGTGTGTGTGTGTGTGTGTGTGTGTGTGTGTGTGTGTGTGTTATGTTTAAAAACAAGAGGAACCAGAGTGCACACTAGCAGATCTGTGGTCCAATTAGTTCAAGTGTCAATTACTCACAATAAAGTATACAATACTGTGTGTGCCTGCACACTCCTCTGAAAGGAATATATGAAACAGATGACTTTTACGGGTCTTTTTTCCAGCCTCCCTGCTTCCTTGACAAAGAGCTTTGCTCCTACTAGGCTTGTGATAAATATTTTTAATTAATTGGAAGCAAAGCTTAGCTAAGAGTGTGCATGTTTACCTTTTTTCAGCTCACCTACAAGTAAGTATGCTTAGACACCTCTCATACACTCTGTTGTATATGCGATCCTGCTCCATGTGAACAGCTGGATGGAGTCTGTCTAAACAAATTTCTACAGTTAAAGGGCACTGCCCCCAAACCCTAGTGTCAACATATCTAAAAGGTATTTTCAACTCAAACAGAACACACATTCAGTTATTCGGAAGTATAACTCAGATCAGGTAGAAATGGGATTGTCGTCGGGGTCCAGCTGATCACTCACAGGACATCCGAAGATGGATGTACATGCTTGCTGCTAACTAACTCAGACACTGTTCTCATCTGCATCCCTGGCACACACAAAATGTCCAACTTCCAATGTTGACATGCAACTTCAGACTGATCTCGACAGAGTCAAGTGGGGGTGCTCAGAATTCTGAATATAAGTCAGATAATGTCACAAGAGCTCTATCATTTAACCTCATTTTAACCTTATTTCTACAATATTAAGAAAGAAAAGCTATGCAATTTGATCTCTCTCTCTCTCTCTCTCTCTCTCTCTCTCTCTCTCTCTCTCTCTCACACACACACACACACACACACACACACACACACACACACACACCCCACTAAGAGTAGAACCAGCCTTACCTTGTGCTTCATGATGCAGCTCAGATATGGGAAACTGCAAGTTACAATCATTACAACTGCCAGGATCATTTAGTTAGCAATAGAAGAAATAAGCAAGTTTCTAATAGGGAGAGTAAAAAGGCTGGGCATTGCACTTACAGTATAGTGCTTTAGCTTAACCATAAACTCTGCTTGTCTGCAGCTGGAAGGAGAATGTTTTCCGCATGTGGCTTAAGTGTGTCAGAGAAGACTACTCAGTGTAAATAAACTCAGGCTGCAGAAAAGGAGGCTGCAGAGGCAGGTGTGGGGCAGTGCGGTTGTTTCAGTTTCAGAAGAATAAAGTAAATAATTGCGCTGTAGTTTGTTGAATTCTGGGCACTCTGCCATACAGGAAGGGCGTGCAATTACTAAAGCTAAGATAGGCATGTAAAAATGAAGTAATGGCAATAGGACATGGTTGGGCTCCAAATCCCCTGGTTTTATCTTTAAATTTTAAGGATCCCTGGCTCTCATTTTATTCTTTGATATCTAACTACCACTTAAATAAATATGGGCAGATGAAGGTCTACTTGTAATGTCCACAAAAAGCCAGAACACGTTATCTTGAAAGATGGCATCTTCTTTGAGAGCACCACGCATGAGAAACACAGAGAATCCTCACTCACTGGACATAACACAAGTAGAGCACAGGCTACCTAATTTAGGAGCACACCAGAGCAAAGCTGCACACAGTACTTTAGTGTGTTTTACCACACCTACCCTTTGTATCCCATTTTGTGCCATCTGGATTCACGTCAATCTTAAATCTGGATTCTAAGTTTCTTAAGTCATCATCAAAAAAATTAGAGCTCCCAAGGCAAATAGGCAAATTCAAATAGAGACCTCATTCATTCACACAATTTACAACATAAGATGAATGCATCTAATCAGAACACACACACACACACACACACACACAGAGAGAGAGAGAGAGAGAGAGAGAGAGAGAGAGAGAGAGAGAGAGAGAGAGAGAGAGAAAAATCCTGCATCCTATATAGAACTGTGAAATTTATTGTTAATCCTACCCATGATTGGCCATATTGGGTTTTATTTTGAAGAACATTTCTAAAGATAAACAGAAGTTTATCTGTTATAAAAATACAGTGCATTCTGCCAGTCACTTGCCAACATCCTGCACATAGCCTGGTGCTCACTGCTTCCCTGAACCTTTGAAGAAGGAAGGCAATGGGCATCTCAATGTTGCAGGGAGAGGGAACAGTGGGCAGCCAGTGCCTCACCAAATCCCTCTACAGTCAACGCATGCTGTGTATTTCAAGGCTGAATCCATCATTTCAGTCTCTGGTTTTCACACGATGCAAGGCCCACGGAGGGCACCACATTTGGACACCTTTCTTGATCTAATGATAGTACACAGTACATTAAGCTAGTTACTCAGCAGTACAAAGTTTGCCGGAGATCTAAACACTATTGGGATACAAACATCACTATCAGGATACAGGCTATCCCTCCTTGTCTCTGAAGTCATCTGGGACTCTTGGATTCTTATTGAGAGACGTTTAAACAGCAGAGCCTGCCTAAAGATGATCCTAATTATAGCCAACTGGTGGCTGTGGCTCAACTGACACTCCCTGTGACTTCAGATTCAAGGCCAAGGCCTTCACTCCTGATAGTTACAGGAATTAACTTTTACTTCTCATAGAGCAGAATCCCCAAATCAAATCACAGCCCATCCTTTCATTATCTGTACTTCACTGTCCACTAATTTGGACACGTGGGAAACAAAAGCTGTAACATCTGTGTTAATGTCAGCCCATATGAAATAAACCTTTATAGTCAATTATGCAGACGGATTTGTTCCCAGATCAATATAGGTACAAGACAATCAAAATTGTCTCAAGAACAAGAATGCAGAGCTAAAGCTGTCTGGGCGATTGAGACTCTTGCTTACCATGTTTCTGTGAATTTGGCTACAGGTCATGGTGCTCACAAAACAGCAAGTTGGTAGTGAGGCTATCCAACAGTACTGAACTCCTCTCTGGACAATCATTTATTGCAGGACTGATACAGTAGGGGGTGCTGGGAAGAGAAACTTGTAACACACATACACAACACCACTCTGTCCTTAGGGAGCCAATTATGTAAGCCCAGAGCAGCACAGAATGCTGTTGTGCCGTAAAGCATGAGGGATCAGGAGAGATGTGATTTCAGGCTGGCAGAACACATCTTCATAAAGGAGCCAGCCTTTGATCTGAAGTGGGTTCTTCCCATCTGCCAGAGGGAGGACTTTCCCTGGACCTTGCTGACATCTATGTTGAAAAGCTATCATTTCATAAAAGGAGAATGTAAATTCCAACCTGTGCCAGGAAGCAGTCATGTGGCACCTGTTGCCAGAGGACCCTAGAAAGCACAGCCATTTGAGAGGGAGTTCTTTGTTTTTATGACACCTGGAAGCCAAGTCCAGATGTTTTAACTGACCGGTGGCTGTTGAGACACTACGGGCTGTTTGTTTGCCTATTTCCTGCCCTACCATGTCCCATGAATTGCCCAAGAGGAAGACAAGTGAGGAATTTTAGTAGCTTATGATTTACTTTGCTGAAGAAGAATCCAGCCTTTTCCTCTCAAAATTTAGATGAGCATTAAAGGCTCTCATTTTACAATTCTTTCACCAACTGCCTAATAGTATCAGTGTTTGAGGCTGTAATAAATCAACAGGTTAGTAATTTATTTTTACATGACCATATCTCATAATTTACACACAAAACTGTGTTTATTTGTGAAGCTACCATGGTGAAAATGTGAAAGCTCAAGGCCATCTGTTAAGTAAGGTACTAGTGGAGCATAAATACTACTGAATGCTCAGACAGGGCTTTAGTCTGCTGGTACCAATATCCAAAAGAAGGCTCAGAGTCCCTAAATATAGCAAAAGCAAAACCATCAGCTCCTCCTTGAAGCACTATATATAGAGAGGGGGTGGTGGTGGTGGTGGTGGCGGCGGCGGCGGATGTGGTGGTGGTGGAGGTGAGTGGTAGAGGTGGAGGTCTTGGCCATGGTGGTGGTGGAGGTGGCTGTGGCGGCGGTGGATGTGGTGGTGGAGGTGGAGATGGTGGACGTGGTAGTAGAAGTGGTGGCAGAGGTGGTGGTCGTGGTCATGGCCGTGGTAGAGGTGGTGGTGGTGGTGGCATCAGCCCTTCCTAGTACTGCTGTACCCATTTTATATATGCGAATACTGTCGCTGTCATTATACTCATTCTATAAAGGAAGACATTGAGGTGTAGAGAGGCAAAGTAAAAACAAAAGCAAAACCCACAACCTCAAGATAACACAGCAAGCAGAGAAGCCAGGCTAGAAGGTGGAGCCATCTACCCAACGGCACTGGAAGTGTACTTCCTGTGCCCCAGTAGGAGGGACTTTCTGAGATGCTGCCCATCCCTAGAGAAGAGCAGAGCTGACCCCATCATCCACAGCTAGGATCAGGGCAAGGCAGCAAGGCTCTCTAAGTAATTAATTATATGTCCCATCTAAGAATACTGGTCTTTGATGCACAATATTATCAGCAGCAATCATTTCACTGGTGTGTAACATGTAGGCTAACCATGTACTCTGACTAGAAGTTTAATATTTTACTTTGAATTAGAAAGTAATCAGCATTATTTATTCACATTTAGCTTTCCTGTGCTGTATCCCATCAGGCAGATGACAGGAAGAAGCATATTTCATGATCATATCAAGAAGCTTTTATTCAAGTATATGTTGCCTAGTTCTGAAAAATCTTATGGAAGATATAGTTAGCTATTTAAAACTAAGCATATATTTTATACATGAGACAGATAGGAAATGATTGAAATCCTGAGTGCTGAGCACTGACAATTTTGAAAAGAAACTATGTAGGGAAACACAAATGTGTATTAATGAACTCAAACTCCTCAGGACATGAAAAGAAACAAAGATAGAGTGTGTCTTCCAAATAACTGAATTGTCTGGATGACATATGATAAGTCTTTCAATACACAGCATGTGCTACCCTTTGCTACCTGGAGAAATTGGAATCCTACTTGCAATATCACACAAAATATTCATTCAGATGCAATGTATCACCAAAAGATACAATTTGAAAGTAATCTGAGGCTACCACAGAATTCTCTAGATGGAAAAGATCATAGCAGCTTTCCCTATTATCTTCAAGAGATCGGGTCTCTAGTTTCCAGGTAACAATGCAGAGTCTCTGCTGCTATGTTTAGTGCACGTGGTTTCCAGTTTTAGGTCAGTTCTGAGCATTTTCATCAATTTATCATGGCTTCATCATGACAGTGTAAATGCCTCCTCACTTTGCTGCTTCTTGGGTCAGATCCTGACAGCTACTGAGGGCTACAGCAGGAGCCATTTCTCCTCACTGAATGGCCCTGGGAGTTACAGTCTAGAGTAAAGAAAACATTCTGATGGGACCTTTCTCCTAGCTTAAGTTCTGGCAGCAATGGAGACTAAATCTAGGGTATCATGCATGTAAAACAAGCACCCTAACCACCAAGCTAAAGCACTAATCCTTTAAACTCTTTCTTTTGTGGGGTTTTAAAACTCCCAATTTCAGTAAGGAAAATGTTTTGACATTCTGACTTGAATAATTTCTAAAACTGTTTTTCTTAAAAACACAGCTCTAATGTCAGGTATGGAGTAATCCCATGCAGAGTTTCTAGTTAGGGCAAATGGTGAAGTAATGGGGTGTTAATGTTCCCTCATTCTTTGTCATCATTAGTCTGTGTGCTGCAGACGCTGAGTTTGGAAAACACTAAGGCATTCAGTTTGCTTCTCTTAATATAAAAAACATCCTATATTTTAATTGTAAGACATTTTTTGAAGAACTAATATATTATTTGAGCAGAATAACCTTCATGGAGGGCACATGAATTCTTTTGGAGGCAGGTAGAAAACTATTCCTAGAGGATACATTTGCATGTACTTTATTAAGCCTTTAAATCTTAAAAATTAAATCTGAGAGCCCCAGTTTCTCTAAGCACTACAGATAAAACCTAACTAAGAAGGTTACTTGGGTTTAAAGGACAAAGTATTAGTGCCTTAAAAATCAACATAAAAACAAGATGGAAGCAGATATGCACAGGTGACACATTTTAGAACATTAGCTCACAAAATGAATTACTTGGATTTAGACAAACAAACAAATACAACTTTTACCCCCCAAACCACAGAGACAATCCTAGTACCTATGTTAAAATGCTCAGAGTATCTAGACAGTACAGGTCAGAGTCCGGATGGACAGTCAGCATTGTGAAAGACGCCGTACACAGCTCTGCGCGCATGCACACACTCTGCAATGTGGGAGACAGACACCGATCACCATCAAGGTTGTCCTTACTTGCAGACGCACAAGTATCCTGCATGTTCCGATTCTGACTGGCAGCTGGAGCAGCTCTACATGCCAGTCATCCCAATGTACTCAGGGATGTAAACACCTTATAATTAGAAAACGTGAAGGCATCAAGGACGTTAGACAAATTGAAAACACATCCATAGATTAATTTTTAAAGGCATTGAAGAAATGTCATCGCAAATTTCAATGAAAGGGTGTACCTGCTCCTTCACGGAAGCTAGAATAGTGGTGGCTGTGGTCTCGGGTTCCATGCCTGGGCCAGTGGAGACAGCTTCCTGGTGGGTCTGTGGTTGCCCCTCCTCCACCAGTGAGGCCTGTTCAGGGGCGGGCATTCCTCCTGCAATCAAGCAGGCAAAGGGTTAACACTGCTTCCTGAGTGCCTCAGGGGGCTGGGATTTGCTGAGTCCCACTGTAGATGGTTCCTAAGAATTACAGGGGTCTTCTACACAATGATCACAATTCTAATAACAAAATAATAAATACTTGATAATATTTAAATATCATCATATAAAATGACATTAAAAGGGCTGGAGGAGGGCTTTTTAAATGACTCAATTTTCCAGGAAGTATGTGAACAAAGGACATCTACAAACATAAATTGACAGAAAAATACTTTACCAATTGTAGAAGAAGCTTAGACAATAGGCTTAAAAAAAAATTTGAAACTCAAGAAAAGCTTGAAAGTTAACAAATAAAATTCTATGGTATTGAAAATAAACGTTATGCCTTAACAATTTCCAACGAGGACACCCTAGGTAGGGCTCTCATGACTTGGTTTCCTTCAAGTAATCTTATCTCTCAAAGATGACATGGACTTGGGATATGTCAGAGCCCAAGGCCTGTGACAGAACAGGATCTTAGCAGGAAATGCAATGCCTCTCTTAAGACAACTCTCTACAAGTTTAATGCTTCACATAATTAATCCCTGTTGAATAAATGAACATACAAATGACACCTTTTTGATGTCTCTCACTTCTTGCCATTAGGCAAATCCCACCAAGCCCTAGAATGCTCAAGACCATACCCATTTAAATATGCTACTCCACCTAATATTGAGGTAGCTAGCATTGTGAATATTTTTGTCAACATCTTTCATAGTTTATTCTAAATATCACTCTGAAGTTTTATTTCAGTTTCCAACAAATTAACCTCTATGGTGTTCATGTCTATCCTTTGATCTGGGAATTTTCCCCCATTCCCTTAACTTCCAATATTGCCTGCTCTTTTCCGAATAATCCTCTAAGTGAAAGGGGAGACTCAAATACCCAAGCACTTAAGTTACTTCACTCTATCCCGACCTCTGGGTTAGCAGAGAGGGGTCTGGCTTCTGGGTTTCTGCTGATGGCTGTTTCCTTTTTGGAATATTCACAGGCACAGGTAAATGAACAGTGGGTCTGATAAGGGCACCTGTGCATCTTCCCAAGCTGAAAGCACAGTTCTGAGACTTCTAGGGTCCGCTCTAGCAGGTGAGCCCTCGGTTTCACAGTACATAAGCATCCGGTGGACCCCAATCGACAAGACGATCTTCTCCTGTAGGACTGGGAGGGGGTACTTCATTCTTGGATCAAGTGAGTCTAAGATCAAAACCCGGGGACACCGAGGCAACACATCACTCCTCAAGCCCAACATTCTTCAGTGATAAAGATGGACGTGCTAATTTTTATACAACACAACTCAATGAGTTTATGGCAATCTTTATCTTTTATAATGTGTTTATTGAGATGTAAAGCACATTCCAAATACTAGCTGGATGGAATTCTGTTTTTACTAAGTGCTTATCAAAAAAAAAATCACCGGGTCTGTTGAAGAAAAAAATTACCACACAGTAGCAGTCAAGGCAAGAAGAGAGATGAAAGCATTATGGCCACTGAGGGGGAAAAAAAAATCACACACCTTAAAATTAACAGATGGTTGTGAGGAACAAAAATGTTACTATGCAACAGTGAAACAAATAATGCCCAAACCCAAGATATTTAAATGTCAAGAGTATAATATGAAAGAACCCATGTGTCAGAATGAAAAGATTTAAAAGAAATCAGCAAGCAAAGAGTTTAGGAAAAAAGCAAAGTATTCATTCTGTTATACACAGGACACGCTGAGTTTAAAGACAGATATCAAATTATGTTACTTTATCTCTGGGAGTGTACTGTACTTTATTTTATAGTGTTTATTTTGCTGATCACAATGACCCAGGCTTACTGAAATGTGATGAGCAGCATCTTCGGAGCTCAACCATGCTCACTCACATGCTATGCAGGGTGGAAAGGGATTGTAGGTGCGAGGCAGTTATGGCTCATCATCTCACTGATGCAGCAAATTATGAATCAGAGAAGGCAAAGTCTAACAAGAGACGAACGATGACACAACCCTGAAGTCAATAGAGGTTCAAAGAGCGTGTCATGAAGGGAACTACTATACAATGCTACAAGAACTTGCTTGGCAAGGCTGTTTTATTTTGATTCCTCAATAACCAGGATGCAGTGTAAATGATCCTGACCAGCCACCGGGTGGGGAGCGGAGACATGAAGTCTTCTCTCTGTAACCACTCTCAAGTACTATAACCCAAAAGGAACCCCACAGTTAGCAAGGTTCGTGTCCCTTTTCTTATCATTCTTATAATCACAGACCCATTATGAGTAAGAAACAAAGCTAAGTGAAGCTACAGACAAAAGCTGACTCCTCTTTTTGCCAAGTCCAGAGAAGAATATAATGACGAGGGTCAAAGAATGCTAATAACTCTTTCCATTGGTAAGAGGGAAAAAGAACAAAACAACGAACACGCATAGCTAAGAGACAGTGAGACACTAAGCTGTGTCTTCCTCAGTGAGTGCCTCTTGCCAGATCTGAGTGATCACATACTGCAGACCTGAGAACACTGAATCATTTTAGGCACGTTCCAAAGAATCACGGAGGATGGAAGTTGGGCCAGGAAAATGAAAGAAGGAAATGCCATGCCTACATTTTTAGAAAAGAGAAGGTAGGTTCCTCATATTACAGAGGAGAGAGAGAGAGAGAGAGAGAGAGAGAGAGAGAGAGAGAGAGAGAGAGAGAGAGAGAGAGAAGATGTTGGGGGGGATTCTTCAAAGAATGTTCTCCAAGAGTGACTTAGAACTAAGAAGAGGTGTGTCAAAGAAGTCACATTAAGCTTGTCTAATTTCCTTCCTTGGCAGTGTGACCATGGAAATGCAGTGTGCCTAAATTCTAGTGAGGCATGCACAATGTTAAAAGTCCCCTGTGATACTATAATTAACATAGAAATGAGGCTGAAATAAGGGTAACTGCTGACTTGAATAATCTATAAATACCTGAATGAAATGTTATCAATCTATTCTAATGCAATGCCAATGTTCTGAACTTGACCCAATTCTAATCAAAACTTTCAACAATAATATAAATAATATGCAGAGCATGTTGAAAATCATCAATAACTAAGACGAGTATTGAATTTATCAAATAACAAAGCTCTGTTGCATCAATGGCTGCCTCTAATTAGATAAAAACAGCAGGGCAAATGTAAGGTCCTGTATGAAAGTCGGCTCGGCGACACACTGGGTAGCAGTATAGATACTTTAAGTTCAAAGGTGATGAGTAGACCAAAAAGACCTTAGGGTGATCTACATTGATTAGGGGGGTCTAGTGGACAAACTGACCCCTACCCCAGCTTCAGACTTCCTGGGACATATCTACTTCCAGTTATAGATGGCACATTCACAGGAATGAAGGGTGAACCCATTCAGGAATTGGTGAGTGGAGTACAAAAGGGATTCTACCATTATTCCCAGACACAGGAAGTGATGTGATGAACGACACAGGTCTTGTTCCTTATGAACTCCAAACTTCATAGAAGATACAGAACCGACTCTCAGTGGAATGAGAAAAAAAAAAAAATGGCTGACCCAAAGCTAAGGCCTGTGCAGACAAGGAGACCCTCTGACCCTGTGAAGGATCGCTATGGACAAAAACAGCTAAATTCTTTAGGTGACAATCCTGAGCTAGACTAAACATGGCTTTGCAACAAAAGTGTATTATTCCATATCCTACTTTTACACATGGAATCAAATTTGAATAATGGTTATATTGCTATGAATTAATGTTTGAAGACATAGGGGGAAACTCAGAAAGATCTTTCCTTTTGTAACTGTGGCTCAAATGTGCAAAGTTTTCAACCACTGACTTCCCCTGAAGATGAGACTTCCCCATCATGAGAGGCCTGCAGCCCAAACATGGGTAACTGGGCAGGGATGCTGGCTGGAGGTGTTGCAGTACACACAGGAAGCTGAGGCTGACACCAGACCGACTTCCACATTCCCTGTTGTTAGGAAGACCCTTATGAGTCTTCAGACACTGTCAACTACACCACTGTCCCTTCCAGGAGATGCCGGAGACCAGGAAGAGCTTATGCAGGGGAATAACATCCTGCACCCAGGGCTCTTCCTGCCGCTGCCTTCATCAGGATTAGAGGTGTGCGCTGCCATGTGGCTTGTAGGTAACACTGTTGGACTCCACTCTTTTGAGCTGCCGAAAACATTTTTTTTTTGAAGCAGCTGAGTAATTATGGGTTTTCAAGGTAAGATTTAGCCAAGACAAAGAAGCTTTACTGGGAAACTATTGGTTCAGTATGACGTGTGTGTGCAGGACTGTACTCTCACACTGAACTCCAACTGCTTAGTGGGCATTTCTTTGTGCTCAAACTGGCAGGTCTTATATACTCTAGTATGATGGGTCAAGGCTTTTTTTGTAGTTTATAAATAAAATATATAGCCAATTTATGACCCAGTACACATAATTCCCTTTATCACAGATATTAATGCACAAAATCATCTCTGCTAAATTTATAAGATGGATATCAACTCAATACTAGATTTTCAACTTTATTCCCTCCTAATCACCCCCCTGATAACTCTTAGTCAAAATAGCCTAAGTATATATTTTTTTCACCAAACTAGTAAAAAGTTGGACTCTCTATATATAGCCCCGCCCCTTTCTTTTTGAGATGGTAGTGTGGAATATAAGATATATTTTCTGACTTCATTTAGAACACTCAGGAAAACATGTTGACAAGAACCACAATACATTTATGTGAAGGTTCTCAAGATAAAATAAGTGATATCTAAGAACAAATTAAGAATCCATGTGAACATTACAATCTGATTCAAAATATAAAAACACTAATGACACAGGGTAATGAAAATGTTTAAGAACAAGGATGAAAAAATTTTATAGTAAAAACAAGAAAAATTATTAATACTATGTAGTAAAGATAAGTTCCTCTTTGCCTTTGTTTAGAATGAAACTGAGGTAACATTGCAGAAGCAAGCCCAGCCCTAGGAAACTGAGAATGTGCCCACTGAGGTGACCATCTTCAGGACCATAGGGACTTAGGAGGATGGAATCTGAAGTACTAGATAACTACTCGGTTACAGTTTGAAACTATTCTGCAAATAGAAGCCGTACCTAAACCTCCAACGTTTCAGAAGGATTAGAGGGGAATAAATGCTAATCTACAATCACACGGTTCAGCCAAAAATATCTACTTATTGGCAAGAAACTGTACAGCATGGAGCTACATGCCAAGCTGTATAGTAATCCTAGAGAATAATCTATGCACACTGAAGTGTTTTGATCTATGAATTTTCTGATCAGGAGATCACTGTAAGACATTTAAGCAAAAGACTTCAATAAGGCCTTGCGAAGGGATGCTATCTAGATGGCTTGATAGTGAAATTTTCAATTCTATTAGTAACTAGAAAATGCTCCTTAAAAATGCAATGTGCTATCAATACACAACTACCACAAGAGCAAAACACTTGACTCCAAAGTTTGGCAAAGATGTGGGAAGGTAACTACCATGCACTGTTGTCAAGTGTGTAAGTGGGCTTGCCATTTTGTAATACATGTAAGCATTATCTAACAGAGCTGCCTACACAGACATCCCATACTTCAGTAATCCCATTCTTAATTAGGGAGAGACACTCTTGACCCTGAGAACCTGGAAAGATGGTCTAGTACTTTTAAAAAGCCATAAATTGCCAATAACCCAAGTAACCAGTATCAGTAGAATAAATATATCATAGTATATTCATGTGATATTATTTCATTGTAACCCATAAATAAACCATGGCTCTATAAAACAAAAAATATCCTCCCAATTATAATATTCAATGAAAGCAAACTTGCAAAAGAAAATACAGTGGAAATTCATTTCTGCAAAGTTTAAAACAAGTAAAAAAAAACCGTGTTTCTTAGAGAACACAGTCAGATGCATTCATAAGTAGCAAAAAAAAAAAAAAAAATGACCATCAAGAATTTTAGAGCAGCCGCTGTCTCTTTGTGGATGGGGGGAGTGAAATCCCTCATGGGTCTGTGTTCTGCACTTGTGGCCTGACCAGAGAACTAATTATACAGAATGCACTGGCTTTTAATTATTCTTTTAATTTTTTTTTTTTTCTATTCACTCTTCTGTGGCCTTTAAAAAATTGAAATGAAAAAGGTTAAAGACTAACCGATTAGGCTGGGGAGAGGGGTCAGCAGTTAAAAGTACTTGCTGTGTAAATAAGATTAGAGTTCAGATACCCAAAACCCATGTAAATGCCAGGTGAACATGATAGTCCACCTGTAACTCTGACCTTGGAAAGCACAGACAGAGGTATTTCAGAAGCAGGAAAGCTAGCCAGCTTAGCCAGACTAGCTGAACTGGCAGCAACCTCTGGATTTATTGAAATCTTGCCTAAAAGTATAATGTATAACAACGACCAAGGAAGATTCCTGATATCAACTTCAAGCTTTCAACATGCACGTGCACACACATTTTTTACCCATATACATGCAAACAAAAATACACACACAAAGAAAAAAGACTAACAGGACAGAGCCTATGATACTAGGTATGGCCCATAAATAGAAACACTGAATAGTTGCAAATTTATAAGGAACACAGTAAGAAACACTGAATAGTTGCAAATTTATAAGGAACACAGTAACACTTCCCAGATTAATAGCTACATGTATCCATTTTTAACTATTAAATTAATAAAAAAGAGACCTAAGTCACAAATATCTTGCCCCCAAATCCCGTATACTATTCAATAATGAGTAATTTCTGAAAGTGAAACACAGCTAGTAAGCAACAGAGTGAGCAGTGCTCACACCTGTCTGGCCATTCACATTGTCTGGTAGGGATGGGGCTGCCTGGTGTTGAATAATGCTGACTAAGCCCCTGGAACAACAGGACAATACTATGTTGTGGGATGTCTTCCTGTACACTGTGAATAGTGTTGTTCTGATTGGTTGATAAATAAAGCTGCACTGGCCTATGGCAGGGCAGGATAAGGGTAGACGGTACATTCAGACTGAAGATGAGATAAAGAAGGGTGGAGTTGGGAGAGATGCCAACCCGATGCCCAAGGAGCAACAAGATGCCAGCAAACCGGTAACGCCACAGCCATGCGGCAACATATAGATTAATGGAAATGAGTTGAGTTAAGTTTTAGAGCGAGCTAGCAAGAAGCCTGACCCATAGGCCATTCAGTTTGTAAATAATACATGCCTCTGTGTTTACTTGGGACCAAGCAGCTGTGGGACGTGGATGGGAGAGATTCGTCCCAACCGTGGGGCTGGTCAGGAACGGAGAAACTTACGGCTACAGAACAACTTACACAATTGTTCATAACAGATAGGAATGTAATCTTGATAAACATGGATTACATTCAGCTATTTTTCAACTCTTCTCCAAAACATCTTAACTTCTCATGAAGAACAGAGAAGGAAAGAAAGGCCATTTCCTTTTGAGAGGTACTCCAGAGCCCAGGGGTTTTGTTTTTAAGGACCCCAAGGTATTTGTAGTACAGGTGCCATACTGAGGTGGGGAAAGAGAGGAAAGGGAGCTGAAATCGTCCAGAGTGGTGCCTAGAATTTAACGTACACAAAGACAGGGTGAGGTGATGCACAGATCAAGAGTGTGGTTGGAACTCTACAGGGAATGGGTGGCCTAAGAGGTAGGGTGAGCACATAGTACCCTCTTGTCTAGCTCACAGCTTAACAGAGAGCAAAGAGGCATCCTCTCTCTTTTAAGATTAAAAAAAGAAAAAAAGAAAGAAACCTAGTCAGTCTAGAAATTTCAAAAATGCCATCAGTGTGCCAAAAATGCCAGAAAGATAACGGGTTCAGACCCACAGTAAAGCACCAAGAGGAAATCCAGCCACACAGCAGAGGCAGGCTGGGCATCTGGTGGGAGCGGTAGACTTAAAGCCCGGCAGACAGCTGTCTCTAGCAGCAGAGCCTGGAGGACCAGGGAGAGGGTGCATTCAGGTGGCAGCTACTGCAGGAAGTGCCCAAGCAGCTTCTGTACACAAAAGCTGACAGAAGCCTCAGCTGCTGAGGCCCAGGAAGAGCAATGTCCCTAAACAGAACATAGTAAAGGGCAGATGGCATTAATACTAACATTGTTCATACTGAGAGCTGTGTGGGGGGGGAGAGAGAAGCCAGAGATGTTGAAGCAAATAAAGCTCCAGGTTAAAAGGAAGTAAATCTGGTTGATAGAATGAAGAGCAAAATAACATCAGAGAGGTTTTCATGATGAGATCACAAAATTCCTGGATTCTGTAGATAAAGATCCAAAATACTATTTCAGAGGAAAAAGAAAGGAAGGAAGAGAGGGAGAGAGGGATGAAGGGAGAGAGAGAGAGAGAGAGAGAGAGAGAGAGAGAGAGAGAGAGAATGGAATGAATTGAGAATCAGTTTGGTAAGGAACTTGTTCTCAATTACAGAAAATACAGCAAAATCTTACAAATATTCCAGGTATCATGAAGGCAACAAAGGGGCTGGCTTTCTTTTGATTGCTTTTTGTGTTTTAGGTAGGGTCTCACTATGTAATCCAGGCTGGCCTCAAACTCATCAAATTTGAAGTTTGTTCAAAGGCGTCATTGAATGTGAAATCCTCCTGCCTCGGCTTCCCAAGGACTGAGATTACAGATGTGCACCACCATACTCTGCTAAAATAAAGGCACTTTAGGAAATACCAGAACTCAGAATGTTAGAATAATCTTTAAAGGGAGTTCTGCCACCAAATCACAAATACAATGAAGGAAAATGTAGAACAAAAGAAATAATATTGAGCAACACATAATCCATGAAACTAAATCTCAGAAGACTCAACTTCTCTGTGGTACCAACATGAAAGGCATGATAATGTGACAAAAATAAAGTATGCCAATGTCCTTACTTGGGGAAAGACTGGGACTTGGGTGAGTCTCTAAGCAGAGGCAGCCCTCAGCTCACCCTCTGCATCAGGACTTGTTGGATGAGCTGTTGAGATAATCGTTCTGCATACTGTGTGAAGATGTGTCTCTGTTTAACCTCACCCACCTAAGGCACCTTCTGATTGGCTTAATAAAGAAGTGAATGGCCAATAGCTACACATGAAGAGGATAGGCAGGACTTCCAGGCAGAGATAGGAACTCTGGGAAATAATCTGAGGCAGGGTGGGGGTGGGGATTAACCAGCCAGATGCAGAGGAAGTAGTATGGCACTGAGAAGAGGTAACGAGCCACACGGCAGAATGTAGATTAATATAAACAGGTTAATTTAAGTTTTAAGAGCTAGTTGGGAACAAGTCTGAGCTAAGGCCAAGCTTTCATAATTAATAAGTCTCCGAATCATTATTTGGGAGCTAGAAGTCCAAAGAAAGTCCGACTATATGAGCCGACTATATGACTATATGAGGAGAAGTAGTATTAGCATTCAGACCCACTTCTTGGAATCCTGGCCAATCAGCAAATAATACCCTGGCCCGCCCAGCATCCTGACATCATCCTACCTTCCTGTTTCCTTTCTTAAAGCCCTTTAAGAAAGGACTTCTCCCCCTTCTCTCTCTCTCTCTTTCTCTCTCTCTCCCTCTCTCTCCCTTCTCACCACGAGGTAGCATGCACCTCCCCACCTTTCCCTTCTCTTTCTATCTCTCTCCCCTCTCTCTTCCCCCCCACCAAATAAAACTCTCCATTGAGCCGGGCGGCGGTGGCACACGCCTTTAATCCCAGCACTCGGGAGGCAGAGGCAGGCGGATCTCTGTGAGTTCGAGGCTAGCCTGGTCTACAAAGCGAGATCCAGGAAAGGTGCAAAGCTACACAGAGAAACCCTGTCTCAAAAAACAAAACAAACAAACCAACCAACCCTCTGCATTGAGTGCTGTATGCATGGCGTCTCTGTCTCTCATCCACCTTACCCTCTGTGGGGCATCTTGGCTCTACCCGCCAAGGCCTCTCTCTGACTGTATCGGAACAGGTAGCCCTCAGCCCACCCTCTACATCAGGGTCTTGTCTATGACTTGCTTTGACCACAAGCACAAATGTGACTTTACTGAAATACCAGAGACTGCAACTGAGGGGGCCTAACAGCTGCGTCTCCCGGAACTGTTTGTTCACGGTGCTGGGAGGGAGCCATCCCGGCCATCCCGGCCAAGAAGGCAGAACATGGAAGCCAGTCCATCTCAGACCATCATGACCTGACCAATTCAGTGGCTTACTGCAGCAGCCTGCTGAGCCCAGCTAGGCAAGACCTGTAGAGCAACCTCCTTGACAATGTGGAATGCTGAGAAAGAAAAGGATTGCTGATTAAGCCACTGTCACACACTAAGTAAGTGTGACGAGCTGATACACCCACCAGGACCACACAGGAGAAGTAAAATACAATTTACATATTTTAAATATCATAAGATTAAAAAGTGACATTTTATGTTTTTTTCTGAAAATATCATTTATTTACGTTTCTGGTCTACTTTACATGTGACAACCAGAAAGTAGATATTATTTAAAATAATAAAGATAAGATTCTGACCACCAATCTATTCCCAAATCAGTAAATCACTACAATAAAATGCAGTTCCAGCAAATGGGGAACTTGGTGTACACAATGGCCAAGCAGGTACCACTGGGGCCCGGGTGGGAAACAACCCACCTAATTTTTTTTTTTTATTAATCTTTTTCACTTAAAAATTTGCCTTAGGTTTCAATTTTCTAATCTCCATAGACTGTTGCTTCATGTGACTGGCAATAAAAGGCATTGTAAGTCATATCAAACTCAATCTGTTCAAAGACTTGTGTTCTTCACCAATTTTTCATGTCTAATGACAGTATTAGTGAAGACTGAAGTGTAATGAAATCGCTAGAAGGGCACATATGGAGACTTAGAAATATGGTGATTGATACCTGAACTACTAAAGGCGATGAAAAAGAAAAACTGTTTAATTGCGGATTTGAGCACTTAATAATATTTATACAGGCTTATGGAATGTAAAAGAGTTTGAAATGCAGTAACAGCTTTCATCTTCCTTATGGTTGTCTTCTTAACTGATGACAATGGCTTTTCTTCCCTCATAGACTACCTGAGTGCTTTTTCAGTGTCCTGCCTGAGATTCAGAAAGTCTACACTGGACTTCAATTTGTTACAAATTAATTCACCTATAATTCAAAATTCTCCAAGTATGAATCGTTTCTTGCTTCTCAAAATTAAGCTGCTACAGTTAGCAAATCTGGGTAGCGCTGTGGGCATCTCCAGACTCTCTGCTATTCCACGTGGTGATGGGAAAGCCTCCTGCACTGGCAGCCCCTGGGAGCACGTGAGAAGTGCACAATGCCCAGACTGTTGCAGAGGCTTCATGTGCATCTGGTGTTTGGTGTCTCAGAAAGACTCAGAGTCATTAGTGTACAGCACCATGAAGACCCTGAGAAATCATAAAACTGATTTAATCTTGTACACCTCCCACCCACACCCAACCCTGTGCTTGGGGCTAAACCTAGGAACTTGCACATCCAAGGCACATAATCTACCACCAAATCCAACCCCAAGCCCTCCACCTCAATTTCCCATAAACCCCTACTTTCTCTTGAGGAACATTCTGTCAACAGTCTGAGCCTGAGGAACACATGCTGGGAAATCCTTCCACACAACAACCATCAGCAGCCGCGAATTAATGTCATTAGAAAGACACAATGCTCCATCTTTCACAACTCAAATCTGACTCCAATAATAAAAACAGCAACTAAGTACTGTGCTTGCTAGTTTTTAGGTCAACTTGACACACACTAGGGTCATCTGAGAAGAAGGAATCTTAACTGAGGAAATGCCTCCATCCGGTTACTTGTACCAAGTCTTTGGGGCATTTTCTTGATTGAAGACTGATTTGGGAGGGCTCAGGTCACTGGGTGGTACCACCCCTGGGTTAGTGGTCCTGGAGTGTGCAAGAAAGCAGGCTGAGAAAACCATGAGGAGCACGCCAGTAAGCAGCTCTTCTCCATGGCCTCTGCTTCAGTTCCTACCTCCATGTTCTTGCTTGGAGTTCCTGCCCTGACTTCCTTTGATGATGCAGTGTGACCTGAGAGTTATAAGCTGAAATAAACCTTTTCCTCTCCAAGTTGCTTTTGGTAATGGTGTTTATCTCAGCAACAGAAAGCAAACTAAGACAGTGCTTTAATAATGGCATAGAAAAAGTTATACTTTTTAAAATTAATAGTAAAGGTTCCTGCCAAGAGAATTAAGTGTGCATTTGTGTTTTAGCTATAAGATGGGTCCTAAGATTCCAAAAGCTTGGTTTGTAACTGTAGGAATGAATGATTTTCTAAAAAAGAACCCAGTCTGATCCAGGGCTGCTTCAAGCTTTAATTATTTTTTTCATGAACACTCATGTGGAATTAGGCTAGGAAGACAGCAGACATTAGTATGTGTTTGAGCAGATCAATTCCTCATCTAGGATACATTACAACCAGCTTAAACACGTCCAGTTTAAGGCCGACATTAAGCTGTAAGGCACTTTAGTAAATGTACAGGTAGAAAAGGAAAGCTGGCAGTTGTGAACTGGAAAATCATCAAACATTAATTACACATATGCTTAATGTCTCTTTTAATAAATACTGATTTAAGTAATGATGCTTTTAATAATTTAGAGCTTTTAAACTAGCTCTTGGGAGTAAAAGAGAAAACTACAAAAAAAAAAAAAACCAGAAGAAAAAAGCAGTATAATATAATAGCAACGCCTTTCTTTCTGCCCTGTCTCTTCCACTGCATGCTTAATGCCAGTTTTCAAGGAGCCAAGCACATACTCACATTTAACATAGCCAAACAGCTCTTTGAAGACAGTACAAGAGAAAATATTGGTCTTTTAGACAGAACTTCTGGGACTTTGATGCTCACAGGCAGAGCAAGCAACAGATTCAACAGCTTCCCAGTGACACACTGCAGGTTCCTGAGGGCAGGGGCTGCTGTTCTTGGGGTTACCACTGCATGCTCAGCATCTGGGAAAGAGTCTGTAGCAAAGGAAGTGTTTAGTAAAGAGGTGTCTATTCACCTGGGACGGGGAAAGAACGCTAACACATTCTCATCTGCATGAAAATATCACACCGTGTTAGTGTCATGATGGTAAGATGATGAAGAGCCCCTGGTCTGGCAGGGAGGACAGGAATAAATAATGAGAAAAATGCAATGAAAAAATGTCTAAAACACACCATAGCGGGAAGGAGATGAGACCAGTGTGACATGATGTAGAAAGGTCACCAGATGAAAATTACAGGACGAACACAGAGGTGGGAGCCTCCCAGTGTGTTTTGTGAAGAGAATGTCGAGTCTAAAGTTGGTGGAGCAGGAGGAGGAGGAAACAAGAAGGCAGCCGTGGAGATGAGAAGATGAAGGCGGAATCACCCATGCGCAGCCAAAGATGGTGCCGAGTGCTGAAGGGGAGTCAAACGACAGTGTGCCAGCACCCATAGGAATGTGCCAATGACCTGAAGGGTAAAAGCCAAATGGCATCATCTTGGGAAGGGATGGAGAAAAGCCTGGAAGGCCTGTGAGAACTAAACAGCGACTGTGGGTAAAAAGCAGGGTTGGCTTGAGAGCCAAAGCCTGCCACAGTAAAGAGTTACTCTGTGTCTAACATACAAGAAAAAAGCCTTGGATTCCATCCTGTCTGGGTAAATAAGAGATTACAAGAAAGATCTTGATGCTTAAATGCAGGGATGGTCCTGAGAGCTCTCCTGGCCTTCTCTGTAACAGCAGTCTAGGTTCACCAAGGCAACAGCTGCCTTGATCCCACAAGGCCTGTCCAACCAACACAGTAACCAGGTGATCATGAACTTGGATACTGTATGGCACTCTGTGTCTTAGAACTGTAACTGATGAGAGCTTCGGCACTGTGCTTTCCGGGAGGCCTTGTTCTCTGTACCTCGAGTTGGTCTCAGGATATATCAGGTTGGGCATTTGTCCACTCCAATTCAGAAACTGATAGGACTGCTGTAGAACCACTAAGTACAAAAAGGTTAGCACCCATGAGTAACACTTCTACTAGTCACACTAAGTTCAGCATGTTAAAAACAGCTGCACACATACTCAAAAATGTACAAAGCTACTGTAGACAGAGAAAGTGCTTAGGCACACCATGGCCTGTCAGTCAGAATCTGCCCATCCAGACAGCAGAGGCCTGAGAACATTCTACACATGAACTGCCCCATGAACCTCAACATCTGCCTGATAATGGCTGAGCTCATGGATTTGTGTTACCACAAATGCACTAAAGAAACTCTATCCTTTCTCAATTCACTGGCTTAAATAATCTTTTTGCAGAATATCACTCAGATCTATTTTTAACTTTTGCTTTCAAAAAATAACATTCAAGTTTTATGAAAAGTACAATTTCAAAAGCAAGAACCAGAATAATAGGGTTTTTGTTTCTTTGTTTTTCAAGACAGGATCTCACTATGTAGGCCTGGCTGACCCTGAACTCACAGACATCTGTCTGCCTCCGCCTCCTAAGTGCTGGGATTAAAGGCGTGTGCCACCACCGCCCAGCTAGAGTTCCAGATTTTATGTATGATGAAAAGTGTCCACTTTTGTACATTATCCCTATTTTGTACATTTGAACCAAATGCTCGTCTTCATCAAAATGCAGTATGTGAGTCTCGTCTGTACAATGTGCATGTTAATAGGAAATGCATAACACTGTCTATAAACCTGCGCCAAGGACCAGAAACACCCTTTCTACAGTGTGCACTGGAATACTCTTTAAAAACTTAGACCATTCTTCCTTGGTTTTTATACAACTGATTTTAGCTATTTGTAAGACTGTGTATGATTTCCTGAGGAGTTATTTTTCCTAAACATCCAAGATTTGATTTATGGTGAGATGGACATTTTTTGTGAGTAAGGTTCTGTGAAAATAAGACTGAAAAACAACACTGTTCTGTTTTGGAAGAATTTTTCTAACTTGCCCTCTTCCGTCCCTCCCTCCTCCTCCTCGCTCATACAGAACCTGTTTCCACTGGCCTGACCGATCAGGTGACACAGCCCGCTGCAGCGATGTACACTTCTTCTAACAGGCACAACACTGTTTGGAAGTTCTGGTAAATTACAAATAAAACCGTGAATCCTAAATTAATAGAAAAAAAACACTCTTGATCAACATAATACAACATGCAATGAGAACAAAGGGCCCTGGGGAGGAGAGCACTGTGTCTACTGCTCACAGGGACTCAGCAGATTGCCACAGGGTCTGCCGACCTCAGTGTGCTCCCTGCCAATCTCTAGGACTGTCCCTTCACCTGGCTCTGGCTCACAGGGCCCTTCTCTACCACTCTGTGATCTCTTGTATAACAGCAATTGGGCTGAAGTTTGAAGAATGAAGTACATGTGGGAAAGCTGGCTATGGAGCTCTCTGGGGGATTACATGCTCACCATGTGCAAGGTCCTGGATTTGATCTTGGCATGCTGAAAAGACCCAGGACAAGAGGAGGGAGAAGAGGTGGAGAGGGAGCAAGGAAGCATGGGTGGTAGTAGAGAAACCACTAAAACCGAAGGAAAAATCAGGTAGTAACTTGGAAAGAATCCCTCTGCATCTCCAGGTCTCCAAGGTGGAATGAGCATGCTCACTTCCCTCTCAACATGGCCGATCTGTGCAGGTCAGCTCTCATAGCCTTCTGACAGCTAGGAGAGGTCAGGGAGGTAGATTCTACCCTTCCACACTCTAGCTCCCACCCAAGCTCTTGCTGGCATTTTAAAGTTCACACACACACAAGAGGAAATCCAAATTGATTGTCACCTGCATTACTGAGCCATTTCTTTCTTCGACACACATCGATAAGCCAGTCCTGCTTAAGAAGGCATCTTTCAGGCAACCAAAAATGGCCTTTAGTTTTGTGGTGAATACCTTACCTCTCATCCAACCAACACAGTTTGCCTTTAAGTATCACACAATGGTCATCTTTACCCATTTACTTCTACTCTTAAAATATTTCTTCATCTCCTCAGACTTCAGCTTGAGACCAGGATCCCTGTCTTCTGTCTATGTCTAACACATGTCCTGAGGAATTTAATGAAATGGCTGCTGACAGAACAGGCTTTACTGAAAATAGAAACTGGCACTCCACTGTCAACCATGGGAAAATTTTAATATACTGAGTTGCTCATATTCAGACATACAGAACCACCCAACAACTTGCTGCCTTGAAGAAGGCTTTTGTTCATTACGTGGCACTAAAAATGTCAGAAAGAATCACATTTCACCTTTGATTATTCTAGTTGAGCAACTTGTCTCCTTTTAGATGAGAGTTGTGAGTGTCTTCAAGGAAGAATTCCGAGAAATAACCACAAGTCAAGGAAGCCGCATTCCATTACTAGGACATAATGCAACCCATGGCACAATGGAGTCACACTAATCTTGCTACATTTTCACCTGCAGTGAACTGCTTTAATAGGACCCTGTCAATCAGGGCTACCCTTGTAGCAACAATGGAAAAAAAAAAGCTGTAATCAGTCTTGAGTATGCCTCAGTATCCTAAAATATCCCTGACCAGATGAATAGGAAAATGGAAGGACTGCATTATTACATATTTTAAAGACTTCATTTGCTACTACCAATAAAAATACATCTGTACCCTGATTTAATGAAGAGATCAAAAGCAGCACTTGGTTATTCTGAGACCATGGTTAAATACTCCAAAGACTTGATTATATTTATATCTCATAATTTCATTACTTTTAAATTTTTACTTAGTACTTGACTTACTGTATGCAAAGAAAATTTCAATCTAGTTAACTGAATTTATTACAAACTCATAATCTGTCATTGCAAATTCTAAATAAACGTGACATAATCAGATCTAAAAAAATGTTTTGAGTTTAACATTATGAGGGCCCTCATATTACTTTTGTACCATTTTAATTTTTGAGGGGAGGGGTGTTTATTAATGTGAAGATGATAAACTATAATTTGAAGTTCACTGACAAGTAGACATTTTCCTTAAATAGTGAAGGAACTCCAGTGCTCTCTGCAAAGTGAGGCATGCACAAGTTAGGATATGAATTACAGAGTATAAATAAATGACAATTAGTAAGTATTTATGCTGTGGGATGTTCTGTATGTCAAATGTGTTGCTGATTAGTCAATAATTAAAACACTGATTGGCCATTGGCTAGGCAGGAAGTGTAGGCGGGACAAGGAGGAGAATAAAGCTGGGAAGTGGAAGGCTGAGTCAGAGAGACACTGCCAGCCGCCACAATGAGAAACAGCATGTGAAGATGCCGGTAAGCCACGAGCCATGTGGCAAGGTATAGATTTATAAAAATGGATTAATTTAAGCTGAAAGAACAGTTAGCGAGAAGCCTGCCATGGCCATACAGTTTGAAACCAATACAAGTCTCTGTGTTTACTTGGTCGGGTCTGACGGCTGTGGGACTGGCAGGTGAGAGAGATTTGCCCTGACTGTGGGCCAGGCACGAAAACTCTAGCTACATATTTAGAATCCTAATGGTGCGAAGAAAGAAAACATGTGTTAGATGATTGTCCAATCCACCTTAGGATCTCTCCACAGTTAAGGTAATAGAAAAAAATATAAAGGTGTGATGCTTAATCAGCCTCATAGAATTACAAAGACTATCTAAAGTACCTTCTACTTTAATAATCTTCTTAGATGTATGTATGCTCACAACTCAGAAGAATTACAGCAACATACATAACTTGAACATCAGACACCATAATAAATAAGGCATTTAATTTACATTTGGTGCAAATGGAGCAATCTGGCACTTTGATGGGACAGAAAAAGAAACCAAAAGGCAAACTGTTCACTTTATAGCTCAACAATTTTCTCTCCTGTCTGAGTCACTACACTACCGAGAGCAGCTGGATCTCTCAGCATCAGTTTCCTACCTTCGTGTCAATTATAAGATGTTGCAATTCCATGCTAGAATTGTCCTCAGGAATTAGGAATTGAAGATCTCCATTTTTAACATTTACAAAGATGGTCTTAGGGCTAAAATGTTCTTTGGGTGGGGAAAACTGGACATCACTGTTAGGAAAGGCAATGGCTACCCTGTGGCAAAGCCACACAAAGCACAGGTAGAGGAAGCCCACAGTAGGGGCGGGGCCAGGGATCCTTTGGTCATGGATGGGAGCTTACCACAGGGAAAAGCAGGTTTACTCCCTGTTGCATACACCCAGTAACTCAAGTTTGGAGAGTTTTTTTCATACTGCATGCCTCATTCAAGGAAGTTCTATGGATCCCAACACCCCAAACTTACTACTACTTTACTATTGTGCTTAATGCAAGGCACCCCTCTGCTCTTTCCATAGTGATGAATTCCCGTGTAATTCACCATTAGGATTCTAAATACTTACTGTCATTTATTTATACTCTGTAATTCCCAAAAGCTTATGGGAGACAGATACCAACACTTTCTTCACAGAAACCTAACATGGGGAACCAAAGTCTATGCCTCTGTTAAGACCTGTGATGATTCCTCAAGCTGTACATTTTCAAAATGGGGAAGTGAAGGGTGGCTAGGAAAATGTCAGATCAAATATGTCAGAGATAGATGGGGTGTGCTCATGTGGTCATGATGGAGTCCAGTTTTGTTGGAGTAGCTGATCTTCACCACTGTGACAGCCAAACCACCTGGTTTTACCTTTGGCTAACAGCTGCCACGAGCAGTGACTGAAACTGCATCTTAAAAGAGTCACTCCACTCCCACTTCAGACCTAAACAGTGGTCAAGTCCCAGAGAGAAACGCTGGGAAACGGTTGCATCTAGCTGTGTCTCGAGACTTGAATTTCCATTTCTTGATTTAGTATGTGAAACCAATCATTCACAGATCAATACACTGCCCCACTGAAGAACATGCAGAGACGACAATTAAACAAAATGTAAAATGTGAAAGTGATGGGCATCTGACTTTGGTTTTCAAAGTAAAAGAAAGAGCAAAAGAGTACAAGGGTGGACAGGTTTGATGCTGATCAGGGAAATGGTCCCCCTGTTCCCAGGCTTTGGATAGCCCCACACTGCTGTTCTGAAGCAGGGGTGTGAATCAACAAGACTGTGCCCTCTAATGAAGTGGAATTGTAAAGAATAACCATAAAATAAACAGAGCATTCTGAGCACACCTACAAAGTTTTGTTCTTGACTGCTTTTGATGTACCTTCCCTAGGGAAAAACCAAATATTTGTAACCAGCAGGCGTCTGGCTCATCTACGCTAAGAACATGCAGAATGAAATTACACCCGTGGAAACTTCTTGGCAACATTTCATGGACACATTAGCTAGAGGGAAAAGTTCTACCCTAAAGTCCTTGCATACTCCCTTCAGGTTGCTAGACTACTCCAAACTTATAAAGTAGTACAAAAGGTTTAGAAAGCAGGCATAAGGATAAAAGTTGAAAAATTACTCAGATCTAAAAACAAACAAATAAACAAAAGCCAAAATAAAAACCCGAAACCAGCCGGGCGGTGGTGGCGCACGCCTTTAATCCCAGCACTCGGGAGGCAGAGCCAGGCGGATCTCTGTGAGTTCGAGGCCAGCCTGGTCTCCAAAGCGAGTTCCAGGAAAGGCGCAAAGCTACACAGAGAAACCCTGTCTCGAAAAAAACCAAAAAAACAAAAAAAAAAAACAAAAAAAAACCAAAAAACCCCAAACCAAGGAAAGAGTATTTAAACCCAGTAGACACTCTATCACCAAGAAAGGTCAGGTACTAATGCAAGAGTAATTAAGAAGCCTCGAGGTGTCAGCCATTTGTGGAAACATGTCTGTGGCTAAATTACACGACAGTCACAAAGTAAAAGCTGCACAGCACTCTGAAATGAGAAATTCCCTGAAGACTATCAAAGTGGTAACTTTCCCTGCCTTCCTTCTTTCCTGAACACCGGTTTCTAAACAGCACTGAGACACACAGACATAAACACACAATGGAGAAGCTCTTCCAGGGCCACCTTTACTCTGTCAACCAGAATGAGGCCAGTCGGGGCAGCTTCCCAAAGCACTCGAGGCCATTCAAGGTCAAGGTCGCACTTCAGAGGAAGGTAGCTGAGACTCAGAGCAGGGACACAACACAGCTGGTCAGGCCCTGCAGCTGCACTATGGGCACCCAAGGCAGGGCTCTTCTACTACACGGGGCAACAAAGTAACAGGATTCAAAAGGAAATGCAAGTCTGTGCCTATCTACCTTAAAGCCCTTGATTCTTATCACCAGTCTTTTCAAGATTCACACTTCATAGTACAGCTTGGAGGGGTAAAAGGTCGGGCTGAAGCTGGGGCCACCTGTACATTTCCTCAGTCCTTCAGGGGTCTCTCTGGAGAGATGAGCAGCAGAGATCAAGCCCAGCCTCCTGCACACTGGTACTTCCTCTGAATGCACCTGCTCTGGCTGCTCCAGGCCCTGCTGTGCCCCACCCCAGCTCTGTGTCCCTTACCTTAGAAGGATGAGGACCACCACCTGAGGGATCTTCCTAAGCCCTCCCTCCCTCCCCCTGCACTCATCCTAACACTCTGGTCACCTGATATGTCTGCTCACCTCCTTCCTTTAGAATTAGGTTACATGTAGAGAGGAGGCTGTTCCCTGGTTTATCAAAGGCCAACAGCAGTTTCAGGCAACATGGTACAGGATAAAACCTAGCTCAGGATTCAGCGTCAGGGTCCTGATTCCTCTTGCCCCAAAGTCTAGGCATTGGGTGGGGGGTGAGGTGGGGGGGGGGGGGGGGGGGGTGGCGGCTGTCTAATTTTCCTAGAAAGTCTGCAGTGGGAGCTGAGTGAACTGACACTTTGATTATGAATTCTTGTTAGACGCTAAGACTCCGACTCTGGAGCCAAGAGCACCATTTCATGAAAGTCTCCTAGACATGAACAGAGTGTCCGCCAATACACTCAGACTCAGGGTGCCCACAGCTGTACACAATCTCCCTAAACCTGCCTGCTTAGGGCACCTTTCTTAATCAGGGTATTAGGCAAGACTAAAAGTTACCTAATTCAGTCTTGCAATGTCCCAGTCAAGCAAGCAGAATCAATCTACAGCTCTTAATAAACTAAATTTGTGACATCATGCTGGTCAGTACCAGGAAAGGAACTAAATCCGTGACATCACAGTGATCAGTACCAGGAAAGGAACTAAATCCGTGACATCACACTGATCAGCACCAGGAAAGGGACTAAATCCGTGACATCACACTGATCAGTACCAGGAAAGAAACTAAACCTGTGACATCACGCTGGTCAGCACCAGGAAAGGAACTACATCTGTGACATCACACTGATGAGCACCAGGAAAGGAACTAAATCTGTGACATCACACTGATGAGCACCAGGAAAGGAACTAAATCTGTGACATCGCACTGATGAGCACCAGGAAAGGAACTAAATCTGTGACATCATGCTGGTCAGTACCAGGAAAAGAACCGAGTTTCCCTTCCCTTCTACTTGAAAATGCAAACTCTTCTCTCCATTTTCTCCTGTGAAGACTGACCTAAACTTTGGTAATCTACAGTAACTCTTGTCTGCTATAAAATCAGCAGACCAACCATCAAACACAAAGATAAGAGATCACTGAAATGGTGAGGTGATAAATGGAACATTCCCAATGACTCGTACAATGAGCCTTTCTTTTCCTCCCTCCCTCCCTTCTCTTTTCTTTCCTTTCATTTTCCCCCCCTTTCCTTCCTTTCTTTCTTTTTCTTTCGAGACAGGGTCTCACTGTGCAGCTCTGCTGACCTGAAACTCAAGATGAAGACCAAACTGGCCTCAGGCTAACAGAGACCCTCCTGCCTCTGCCCCCAGAGTGACAGGATTTAAGATGTACACTACCACGCCTAGCAACTTTTGCTATCATAAATGTTTTCCACTGAACTGAAATAGCTGGGAAAGTAACATTTCAAAGCTATGTGAGCATGCTGGCTAGTTTTGTATCAACTTGTCACAAGCTAGAGTCATATGTGGGAAGAGGGAATCTTAATTGAGAGAATGCTTTCATATGATCAGCATGTAGACAAGCCTGTGGTGTGTTTTCTTGTGGTAGATATGGAAGAGCGCAGCTCACTAAGGGTGGTGGCACCCCAGGGCAGGTGGTCCTGGTTACTATAAGAAAACAGACTGAGCAAGCCCTGAGAAGTGAGCCAGTAAGCAGCACTCCTCTTCAGTTTCTGCCTCCAGGTTCCTGCCTTGAGTTCTCCCAGAGAGTGGTCTGTGAGGTGGAACTGTCGGCTGAAATAAATCCTTTCCTCCCCAACTTTTGTTCATGGTGTTTTCGAACAACAATAGAACTCTAAGACATACTGCAGCAAATTTGTTCACACTGACACTCTGAGACTGCCAATAAAGTTAAACCTTGAATCAGAGTGCGGAGTCAATGTTTAGCTCACCAGAATTAGCCACAAAGATGTTGAAGGACCCAGGAAGCCAGATAGAGAAATGCACAGGGAGCAGTAGGGAGGGATTTAGAGATTCAAGGGCTTTCTGATCTGGGAAACATGGAGAGTAGGGTTAGCTGATCGTTTCTCAGCTGCTCTTTCGATTTATCAGGTTTTCTGACTCCTGGGTTTTTATTAATAATAGAATAACTTAGATAAATGCATCAAAGACGTTGGTTGTTTTGGAATTATTAAAAATAATTGGAAATTCTTGTGAATTTGTAGGCAGAGCATGGACATAATACCTATTCCTGATAACACAGTAAAGGTTTGCACATCTATGACCCCAGTGTCGGGGCAGGGATGGAGGAAACAACCAGGTAGATTCCCAAAATTGGTCAGCCAGTCTAGTTAATCTGTGAGTGCCAGGCTCAGTGAGAGACCCAATCTTGAAAGATGTGGCAGAGTACGATCAAGGATGTTTCTCATCTTCACATGCATCTGTACACACACCAAAAAGAATGGAGGGGAGGGGAGAGAGACAAGGACAGAGACTGACTGAGAAGTCTACAAGGCCAGCTTGAGTAAGTGAACCCTAATCATCTCTAAAGGGACTTTAAGTTACTACTCCTGATTCTAATAAATAATTAAGTGCTGCTAGCAAGTAAGTCCAGCAAAAGCTTAGTTTAAGCTTTAGTTTCTCTCTAGTTCTTGCTGGGAGAAGGGCTAAACCATCTACAGACACCGTCCTCAGGGCCATGAGCATGAAGAACACAGGAATGGCAACAATGGTAAGTCCCCACTGCAGGAAAGGGAGCCACTTGCCATTCATTCACTGAACACCAACTAATCACCAGGCACTGGGCCATATATCTTTTAGGAACCTGTTTATGATGACTTCCTAGTTCTAATGCCAAATTCAATGACAAATGTGACTGGGAACGTTCCATTCACTGTCTGTCAAGTTATTAAAGAAGTGAGTGTGTGTTTGGGTATTTACCAGTTGACACCAGTCATTCTGTGAACACCATAGAGATTTTAAACATGGGTAAAAATGATATTCCGAAAACAACATGAAAGAGTGTGTGCTTAAAGGTACTTAAAACTGGGCGAACGTTAGGATCTCTGGGAAACCTTTCCTGTGTTCCTGTATGTCTCAAACTCACCATATCTGAAAACCACATGAGTCCAAAGTCAGTGATTCTCATAGTGTCCTGCAGCATCAGCAACAGCCCAGGCCCACCGCAACAGAAACTCCAAGTTCACGGCAAATGATTTAAGAACCATCCAGATGACTCTGACAGACACTAACAGGGAGAGGCTGTCCTGAAGTACAAGTCACAAGGTAATATACTAAAGTGCCATCATAACTGTAAATGAAAGTACGGTGTGGATTTACACTTACAAAAGTTCTAACAAAAACATCAAAGATCATTCTTCCTTAGCTACAGAAATAATTCTACACTTTGACATCCACAACTATTAACTAAGGGACATATAGTTTATTTTTCTTGGGATAATAATAGTTTTAGAAAAACAAGTAAGATTACTTTGTACAACTGCTAAAATATTCTAATTAACATTGTGATGTCCAAAATTTTGGCATAAAATTTCAATATGATTGGAATAGTCTTAATTTTCAAAAGTTCAATTTGGAAACTGCAAGTAGATGCCTAATTAATAAAATAAGACTTGGGGCTCGGGAAATGGCTCAGTCAGGAAAGCCCTTACCTTGAAAGTGTGAGCACCCGAGTTCAGATCCCCAGAACCCATGTAAAAAGTGGGGGGTTAGACAGTTATGTGGACAGCAGGGCCGGACAGACCCCTGGAACCTACATGCCAGCTATGATGCCTCTGTTGTAATGTTCCAGAACAATGAGAGGACAGATTGTCTCAAACAAAAAGGTAGGAGGTCCCTGAGAACTGACACCCTCTACACTCACAGGGAATGTGCACAAGTGTACACACACATGCATGCAAACACACACAGAAAAATGACTCAACAAAATCCAAATTTAACTATATTTAATTATAATTTCATTTTTTATTAAAAATATTCCTTGCCTTACGAGAGTATGCATTGGATTCACCCATCACTCTATGTTCTTCCAGGGGCAATGAAACATTTCTTTGTAAGTCCTTGGAGTTTTGAATCCCCAAAGGGAAGAAATTCAAGGTCAAAGGAGAAACAAGGGAATTTGCCCGGCTGAGGTGTTATCACTCAAACTCCAATATCGAACAAGCCAAAGACAATGCATTCTGGAATTCCTTCGACCCTGTCTTTTACACAAGGTGACACACATTTAGAAAATACTAGAAGCAGAGCAAGTACAGTTAACTTGTACTGCTTATATCATCTGACACATGTCACTTCCAGGAGTGTTTCCAAGTCTGTACATGTGCTATGGCTCAAACTTTTAATTAGGCTGAAGAATTCCTACAAGAAGAGGTTCTAGCTAGATTTATGCAAAGCAGATGTGGCCAGCAAAGCTAAGCAAGTTGTAAGATAGGCCCAAAGACTGCAGCACTCCCCACCAAGACTTCCCACAGCACTCTTAAGTATATAAATAGCAGACCACAGAGCAGAAAGTCTCAAGGACTTGTGCCAAAAGTTTATTTTAAAACAGGGTGCTTACTAGTCTATGCTTTTGCAAATGTCTACTTCTATTCTTAAAAAAGACACCTCTAGTATGCTGTAGAGTTTGAACCAAATATACTCAAGCATTCTATATCACCACCATCTACATCACCACCATCTACATCACTGTGTTGTGGAATATTAGTTTGACTATGTAAAGATGAGTTGCATTTGTTTACAGAATATTTGTTTAACTATGTAAAGATATGTTGCCTGCCTAAGGCACCTGATTGGTCTAATAAAAAACTAAATGACCAATAGATAGGCAGGAGGCAGGCGGGACTTGTAGGCAGGGAGAGTATGTAGGAGGAGGAATCTAGGCTCAAGAGAGACAGAGGGGAAGAAAAGGGAAGTAAGAAAAAGAGATGCCAGGGAGACACCAGGGGCCAGCCAGACACAGAGGAAGCAGAAAGGTAGGACATACAGAATGAAAGAAAGGTTTAAAAAAAAAAAAAGCCCCAAGGCAAAAAACATAGATGAAGAGAAACAGGTTAAATTAAGTAAAAGGAGCTAGTGGAACAAGCCTAAACTAAGGCTGAGCATTCATCTTTAGTAAGTCTCTGTGTCTTTATTTGGGAGCTGGTTGGCAGCCCAAAGAAAATTTCAACTATATCACTGTTATCATGTGAGCTGGCACAAGTCTGTGAAACACCTTGGATATCCATCTGGGTGTCTTCCTGAAGAATGGAGCTGTGGGTTTTATAGGAGGCTACTTGGGTTGTATGAGTGGGATGGACCAGGAGGTAGAAGGAACCAAAAGTAATTGCAGTGATCTACACAGAGTGGGACCTGGGGAAGGAGGGGGGTTATCAGAAGCAAGGGAGAGGAGGTTGACGGAAAAATCTGATTGATTCTTAACATTCAAGGGATTTAACCGACTATTCAAAGGAAGGTTTTTAGACCAGGCACTACTGTGGGAACGGGGGCTCTACCTTACTTCTAGGAGCCTGTTGAGATGCTCTCCCCATTTAGTAATAGGAAGACAGTCTCTAAGAATCTGAGAGTTCTTACAGACTTAAAGCTGGTTGTTATTGAAACTGGCATACCTACTGTGTCCAGTGCCTTATTTCTAAAACACTATCAAGGTCCTTGCTTAGTTTTTAACATCAGCCAAGACCAGTTATAACAGTGTCTAAAATATGGTTGCTAATTTGCACTCATTAAATGCTTCCAGTGTCATAATCCTAGTATTTTACATCCAAGTGGACGATCTTCACCAAATGCAGCAAGCCAAATAAATAGCTTTTGTTTTACTTTATTATATGTAGTTAAGTGCTTCCAGTCCTCAAAAAATCCTCAAAGAAGAATTTAATGGAGCACATTTGCTGCGGGGTGTCTTTCTGTATGCTGTGAATATGTGTTGCTCTGTTTGGCTGATAAATGAAGCCATTTGGCCTATGGCAGGGCAGGATGGAGCCAGGCAGGAAAATCAAAGGAGATAGTGAAAGGAGAAAGGAGAGGAGGGAGACATCATCCCGCCTTCCCAGGAGCAGCATGTAATGGCACACAGGTAAAGCCACGGAACACACGGCAACATATAGATTAATAGAAATGGGCTGAGTTTAGTTATAAGAGCTAGCTAGCAAGAAGCTTGAGCCATAGGCCATGATCATACAGTTCACAGTTAATATAAGCCTCCGTGTGTTTATTTGTGTCTGAGTGGCTGTGGGACCTGGAGGGACACAGGAAACCTTCCTGCTACACACATTTGATGATGCTTAAACCTTATGCTGACACCACCCAATGCCAGCACACAAGACTCCTAAGGACATTCTGAGGAAAGTCCCTGGGCCATGACAAATGACCCTGCATCTTTAACAATACTGTGTGGTGAAAAGTAATGTGTCTTAGGCAAGAAAGCCTTCCCTAGGCAAACATCTGCATGATGTCACTGTCTGCTGGGAGAGAATAAAAATCAAGTGCCAGCAAGGCAGCTCGGAGCCGAAAGCACTTGCTGCACTAGCCTGACCACTGGGTTCAAGCCCCAGAGCCTACAGTAGGAGAGAACCAACTCCGGAGCACTGTCCTCTGACCCCCCCAACGGACACTGACATCATGTGTATGAGACACAATAACAAATGAAGTTTAGGAAATGCGTCAAAATAGGCACAAATTAAAGTAACAACTATGCTTTTCTCATAAAGCTACAGAATTTTGTTCTGCTGTCACCGAAGAGTTTAAACTTCCCTCTTCAACAAAACACTTAACATGGGATGGCGACACAGGAGTAGGGAAGTCCTGGGGCACAGCCAGCTTACAGGCCCTCCAGCAATGCTTGGGGCTCAGGCTCAGTGGGCTGCACACTTGCCGTAGACGATGTCAGCAGGGAAGATGAGCAGCCGCTACAGAAGAACAAGCAGGAGGCTGTGAAGATGCACTAGAGCACAACTCTGAGTAATGTGGCATCTGGGGAACGCTGAGAAACAGAAGCACGCAAACCACTTGGCATGGGGCTATTAGAAATGAAGCGGTTCATTTAAGTGACGTCAGTGGGTGCCCAGAAGAGGACAGCAAGGCAGAGCTGCAGGGCAACAATCAATGTTGGGCTTTGCTGTTGTTTTGTTTCATTACACGAAGGTTCTTGTTGGTAATGTTGGTGTTTGGTAATACATCTCAGAAGTCCAACAGCCCACTGGAGGCACAGCCCAGGGAGAAGCCTAGAAATGGAAGCTTGCCAAAGGGAGAACAATGCTTACGGAGAGCTGCTGAGCTGGAATCTTCCTTAGGGTGTTTCCAAGGTGAATTTTGTCCTCACTAAGTTCAGCCTCAAATCCATCTGTGTCCAGATCTAGAAGCCATTGGAAATATTCCTAGGTTTCTAACATCTCATATAAAGCAACTGCCCTGCAAAATGGCTCCCAGGATCAACAGCAGAAACCAAGCAAGACGGCTGGGCATGAAGACTTGGGTCTGTCATAACCCCCTGGATCTGTGTTGATATTGTATTCCCCAAAATATTGTGCACCCTAATAAACTTTTCTGGGGTCAGAGACAGAACAGCCACTAGATACAAAAGCTAGAAAATGGTGGCACTCACACCTTTAATCCTAGCACTCCAGAGGTAAAAATCCCTCTAGATCTCTGTGAGTTCAAGGCCACATTAGAAACGGCCAGGCATGGTGACACACGCCTTTAAATCCCAGAAAGCGAGCTTTAATCCCAGGGAGTGGTGGTAGAAAGCAGAAAGGTATATAAGGCGTGAGGACCAGAAACTAGAAGCATTTGGCTGGTTAAGCTTTCAGGCTTCTAGCAGCACAGTTCAGCTGAGAGCCATTCTGGATGAGGACTCAGAGGCCTCCAGTCTGAGGAAACAAGACTAGCTGAGGATCTGGCGAGGTGAGGTAGCTGTGGCTTGTTCTGGTTCTCTGATCTTCCAGTTCACCCCAATACCTGCCTCAGGTTTGATTTTATTAATAAGACTCTCTAAGATGGATCCAGGGACTAACTAGAAGTCTCTAACAGTCTAGCTGTCAGGGGGCTCCTTCTAACTAGCCCACCTGCCCTTCCAGAATCCTTCCCCATGTTCAAGGCCCATGTTCTGGGTCAAATGGGTAGGAGAGCTGTCACTGACTAGTTTAATGTCATAGGCTGACTTGGAGGTGCCTCCCCTGGGGACGAACGGAGGCCATTACCAACCATCTGCAGGCTTCTATTTTTCTGGGCATTGCTGTTACGCTAAATAAGCACTGCATTTACTGTTGCTCAGGGAAACAAAATATCTGTAAACACAGAAAGAAAATCATGTGCCTTTTCTTTATAGAACTTGGGTTTTTAACGAGGATGGGTTTCCTTTATTTTTTGCTATTATGCATGTCTACCAAAGAACAAAAACATATTTTTAAGTCAACAATAAACATTTCTGCATGCTTAATAATAATCTTGACTGGTATAATTCAACAAGGTTATCACTGCTGCAGTTATCTGGATAATCGCTCTCTGCAGAAGCAACCAGACTGGCGAAGGCCTTCATATCTGCTTCTGTCATGAGTGTGTGCTGCACTGCGGTTAGGACATCCCCACTTCCCGCAGCAGAAAGAGAAATGATGCCAGTGCTAAAAACAAGGTAATTAGAAAACAAACACTCGAGACTAGCCAGCCCCGATTACTCATGAATGTAAAATGCACTACATTACCTTACATACTGTCGGTGAGCATGCCACCAACCTACCACTCAAGATGACTTTGCCTGCCTTCCCTCCCGTTAGCACACTAATTAGAACACCTCCGAGTTTCTGGGAGATTACTGTCTTACCTTCTGATATACATTGTACCCATGGTTACCGCAATGAGAGGTTGAAAAGTCACTCTGGAGGGGGAGATGTCCAATTCATCCGTCCCCCTTCCTAAACTCATGTAGTTAGTAATGCTCCCACATTCCTTTATTCAAGAAGTCTGAAACTAATTTATGAGCAAGGGCTGTTTTTGCTTGATCCAAGTATTGCCAGTATTTCCTTCCAGAAATAATTGACCTCATTTTAACTGGGTAGATGAAGAGTAATACAACACTATGATTTAGTACACACTATCATAGAGCCAAACCATCACACTTCCAAACCACAGTAAAATTCAGTGATACTCTGCTCGGCCACCCACACCAACACAAATGTCCATCCAGACCAGGGGACTCGGGCCCAATTATCCCTTAGGGCTGTCAGAACAATGATCTCAGTTATTCTAACTCAAGCAGGCACACACATTAAATCTTATCTCCCCACACTCAGCAGTTTCTCTCTAGACAGGGACAGAACTGGGCCAGTAAGGAATTACCCTCTACAAATGAACAGGAAGACTGGCCTAGGAGGGCCACAGGTAGTACTGGACAACACAAAGGGCCGAGCTGCAGGCTTGCTCTGGGTTTTGAGTGGGGGATTCCTCTGGGACACTGGGCATTTGGGTTGACTGATGGATACTACGGGCAATGTTCCTATACTTTCAGGGTCACTGCAAAATGGGCCAGTTTTTCTGTCTAAAAATACCAGTACTCTGGGGGCTAATGCCAGAGGATTGTGAACTCAAGGCCAGTATGGGCAATGCTACAAGTTCCAGGCCAGCCTGGGCTAGTGAGATAGTCTCCCCAAGCACAAAACCAAACCAAAAAAGAAGGCCAAATGGATTGAGTAGTTGTATGTATTTAAAACTAGGCTTCATCAATTCCCAGTTGATAAGCACGTGCAATGAAACTTTAGTTGTCTCCAAGGGAGTCTCACTGGAGAAACAAAGTACTCGTAAGGGCAGGCTGCATGTCCAGCAGGAGATGGCCGACAGAAAACGAACTCCACAGCTTCTTTGGAGCTTCCTTATCTCACAACGTCATGTTAGGGCTTTTCCTTTTTTCAATTTTATCTTACTACTTTTCGTAGTAAGATTACTTATTTTACTTTATTTCCTTATTATATTTATTTTATTATGTCATATGTTTTTCTTTAGGTCCTTGTATATATTATGGCTTCCAGTTTAGTGTTTTTATGGGACTCCTTTTTATGCAAATGAGTGGGTCTCTGTTTCTTGTGCCTTTTCCTGGGCTCTTTTCCTTCTGTTTTGTCCAATTCCAATGTGTTAGTTTTTGTTTTATCTTATTATATCATTTTACTTTATTATTATCCTTTAGAAGCCTGTTTGTTTTCTAACAGGGGACAGAAAGGGGTGAATCTGGATGGGAGTGGATGTATGGAGGAACTGGGAGGAGTAGAGGAGTGAGAAACCACAGTCAGAACATGTTATGTGAGGGGAAAAACTCTTCTCGATAAAAGTGAAAGAATGAAGTTTCATGAGCTGGACATGCTGACATACGCCTATGATCCTTTCACTGCAGAGGAGGAGGCAGGAAGATCAGGAGTTCAAGACCACCCTGGCTGTATAATGGCCTATCCCAAACTAAACTGACTCCTCAAGCTTTCCCCTTACCCAGCACCGCAAACTACTCAAACTGCAGGGAACCTGAAGTGATGCTGAGATACAAGCCCCTCCTCCACTTGAAACACACCACCTCCTCCACTTGAAACACTTGACTGGTCAGACTGCTTTGCACCGCATGCTTCTAACCTGCTGGGATTACAGAGCACTAGGCGGCTACTCCAGTCCCATAGGCTGTGAGGGAGTTCTCTTCTCTGTGCTGATACCACCACAGGCTATGAGGCACAAAGCTGTGCCTGGCACAACTTCAGCGGAGAACCGACTGGCGCCACAGGAGCATTTCCACCCTCCCAATCCCGGCAGAGTCCACTGTTCCATATGAAGGCATGGAGCAGGATGTGTAACAGCAAAGCATGGAGTCAAGGGTAGCGAGCAGCGGAGCTCCTCTGCCACCCAACTCCCTCAATTGTTTAACAATGCAGCATCCTATTGATGGCTACCAGGCCACCATCAGCACAGTAAAACTAGATTCCCACTAAGGGAATACCAACAAGAAAAGTGATAATCAACCAACCAACCAACCAAACAAACAAACAAACAAAAACTCGTATTTAACAACAGTTAACCTTTTCAGATAACCATGTAAAGCCAATAACATCATAAATTATTAAGTGTCTCACAAGACAAACTCATGTGACTTTTATACCTAGATACAATTGTGCTCATTTCAAGTCACTGTACAATTCTAATTTATATTCATATTCATTTAAAGTTGTAAGAAAGGCCACTCAACTTAGAGTTCCTGGCCCCATCCTCACTAAAAGCCATCTCCCATTCCTCATTTATGTCTTTTGGCTTAGTAAGCTGGGAAGCTGTTCCCCCATCCCTCATATTCTTCCCTCATACTTTCTACCACATTCCAAATTAAGTATATAACATTGAGAATGAACCCTGAGCTCTCCCCTCCCTCTGTTTCGTTGGCTTTTCTGGTTGAGCATTCAGTGAATGAGCACTGCTGACCCAGTATTTTGTCAAATGGTAACTGTATTCTCTGTGAGATGCTGGCTTCCACCTTCATCACTGAAATGCTAATGCTACAACAGCAGCATCAGCAACTGTCCACGGAATGCTGCCTGTGAGTCTGGCAGTGCTAAGCCCTGTGCCACTTTTATTACTTAACACTCAAGGCAAACTCAGTTACACATTATCTTTACTGCACAGTTGAGTACACAGAGTCAGGGAAAGAAGTAACTTGCTTAAGGTCACACAGCCAGGAAGTGACGGGCTGACCCAAGGCTGTCTGCCTGATGCCCAAACCCTAACCACCCCCTTCTCAGCTTCCCGAACAATAAAAGAGACTTTAAAACAAAACAACAAAGCAAAACCAAAAATGCATACTTTTACAAAATTAAAAATAGAGGAAAAAAGATTTTAAGAGAGCTTAACTCCTCAACCAGTATTTCTTTTCTCTGTGTGACTTAGGATTTCTCTGCACTGGGCATGAAAAAGCAAAGAAACTAAAGAGGAAAAGGAAGGGGAAAGGGAAAGGGAAGCTGGACGTGTAAACTATACAAAAGGACAAGGGTAAAGCAAGGTCCTTCAAAAATACAGGGCTATAAATGAGGCCTGACAGACCGCTGAGGCCATCTAAAAAGCTATGGCTTGAGCCAGACTTGCGGGTATTTGTGACCCCAGTGGGCACTGCCAAGTTTGCAGCCAGGCTTAGTTATACAGTGACTACCAGGTGGTCAGAGCTACAGCAAGAAAAAATTAACTAAAAATGTAATTTAGAATCGAAGGTGTAGCTTATGACAGAGCACAGACTTAACACACACAGGTTTGGTCCCTAGGATCCTCCAGCCAACATAAAGTCAAATGAAAATTTGAAATGTCCTTACGCTAACATCTCTGACTTGGAGAAATAGCAAAGACACCTACCCACACACACACCCTCTTCTTTGCAGCGCAGGAGTGTGACTAACCTAAAAGTCCATTGGAACTGTGGTTCCCAATACAGCAGACTAGCAGAGACAGACTTCGTCTACTTGGATGTTTCCTGACAGCACACCGGAAGTGACAGGCCGAAATAAAGTGTGTCTTTCTCAAGGTTTTTGGTGCTTTCTGCCAACTTTCTCTAGGAGTTGACGTAAGCTTCCAAGTTATCAACCCCACTGGCGTGAGAGTCCTTTACTCTTGCCACTCTATCAGTCTGTGAAAAATGGTCCTTCGTTATAGCTTTTTCCTTTGACTACTGTTAAGGCAGAACATTTAAAGTGGCAATTTACTTTATCCCACTGGACATTTTCAAAAACCTCACAGCTACGTACTGTCCTTTCTTCATGGATTTGAAAAGAAAAACAGGCTCAAGGTATTTCATATATCTGCCCAAACTTATTTAGCAAACAAACTGCAAAACAATTTACCTGTATTTGTTTTCAGAGGTATTGTTATTTACAAATTAAGATAGCTAGTAAGTTAATTTTACTTATAATGAAAATCTTTAATACCTCGAAATGTCTTTGCAATTGGTTTAGAAAAATCCCTATTAAAAATCTAGATAAGAAATTAAATAATGAAAGTAATCTATTACCATATTAAAGTGTTTTTACTACCTGTGATTGCCTAGTTCATACATTTTGCTCCAAAAAAAATCCTAATGTTATTAATCATTACTTCAGACACATAGAGCCTATAATTTGCTCATCTATTTTTACATAATTGAGACATTGTAAATTACTTTTCCATACTATTACAAATAACTACTGTTTGTGGAACATTTTGGCACAGTTCACACGTCAATCAGATGTCAGATAAGACTGTGCAAGGGTCACATTTGTTAGTGTGAGTTAGTCCTTCGGGTTTTATGCAGTCACCCCAAGGTGCACTGGCTCTCATAATGCACATAATGAAGACAATGCCTTCTTGTCCTCACGTGTAGAAGACAGGGAAATCTCAAGTGGTGCGATGGATGAACATCACCACCAAAGCATGAGAAACATGCTAAGTGCAAACAGCTTTGTCCTCTTCATCCATGAATCATGTAAAATTCCCAACTTTTAAAAAGAAAATGATCCAATTTCTATAATAGCAAGAGTCTGCCTATGTCCTGGAAGGCTGAAAATGTCAGCTGTTTAAGTGAGTTCTGTACCCCTGGGTTCCGCTCCTTTCTTCCCCAAAGACCAAGAACTTAGCAATAAAGTCAACAATCTCACTGGAGAACGAAGAATTTTCTTAGCTAGGGTTTTCATTGTTGTGATAAACACCATGACCAAAAGCAACTTGAGGGTTTATTTCATCTTACATGTCCAGGCAACCGTCCATCACTGAAGGAAGTCAGAACAGGAACCCAAGCAGGGCAGGAACCTGGAGGCAGGAGCTTATACAGAGCCCATGAAGGAGTGCTGCTTACTGGCTTGCTCAGCCTGCTTTCTTAAACACCCCAGGATCAGGAGCCCAGGAGTGGCACCATGCACAGCGGGCAGGGCCCTTCCACATGAATCATCAATCAAGAAAATACCCAACAGACAAAGAGGAAATGGGTCTGTCTGAGGTGAGGGCATTAAGACAAGTGGGGAATAAAGAAACAGATCTCACTGAAAGTCAGCACTCCTGAAACATCAGAGAACAGTTTGCAAATGATAATCAAAGGCTGGCCAAAGTTCACCACATCAACCACCAAGTGCTAGCTAGACATCTGGGACCAGACGTCCTGAGACCTTCTCAATCCCAAATTTACTAACAGCATTGTATGCTAACATGCAGGAGAACGTCAGGGACATCAGCTGTCTACCAAAGGTTACAAGTACAGTGGCATTGTGCAGCAGGCCGGGAGAGCCACTGTGACAGGCTAGAGCCGGAAGCTGAGGGCCAGCCTTAAGGCACAAGTCAAAAGAAAGCACAGACCTCACTGAATAGCTGGTGCCGTGATCTGGGGAAATAGGTTCTTAGTGGCTGAAGGAGGGTACAGGAAGATTTGGCCATAGAACAAAACAAAATGAAGAAAATGTGAAAATGAGAAAAGTATTTCCATTGTGTGTGGGGGGGGAAGCATTTGTACTAAAAATGAATTAATTAATCAATAAAAATTGAAAAAGACAAAAGACTGGCTTATTGTTCTATGTTATATAATCAAAACAATATTGTTAATATTCTGATCCGCCCCTTGAAATCCTGCCTCTCGGCACCGCCCTGGTGTAAAAACTCTGCCCTTCCTTCTCTCCTGCTTCTTCCCATGAGATGTGCACCCTTCACCCACCCACACTCTCCCTCTCTCTCCCTCTCTCTCTCTCCCCCCCCCCCCACTTTCTCTCCCACCTCTCTCTTCTTCCCACCAAATCAAACTCTCCACTGAGTGCTGTCTGCATGGCATCTCTGTCTCTCACCCGCCGTGGGGCACCTTGGCTCTACCCGCTGAGGCCTCCTGCTTACAATATCGTAACAAATATAGACAGAAAGTAATGCTTAAGTAAAGAATTATGATGTATCAGTATTAGGGAACCAACAGGAAATGGGTGTAAGACAGACATTTCCACCTTTGTACCAAAAAGAGATTAAATTATTTAAATTTGATGCTTCAACAAATGATATAACCATATAATTAGGAAATAAAGAGATGAGTATTGGAAAATTCAACTGAATAGCACTTGATCAAAAAAGAATGAAGCAGGGAGTTAAAAGAACTGTTAAAATTTAGTATTATATGCCTTTCAATAGTATTTTAATTACACACGTATCCATTAAAATTTAAGCTTAATAACTGAAGTAATAGCCAATATTAAACACCAACAGTTCTGAAAATTATGGTATGCACAGAGAGGAAATAAAAGCTATGTGTAAAGGCTATACTGACGCCACTGATCCCATTTTCATGAAGGAACCAAACTACAACGCTATTTTTAAGTAGTGAATTGCAGGGAGTCCATCTTCCTCATTATTCCACATTTTCTGCTGTCAGCACATGCAACATTTTTATAAACAGAAAACACTCTGAAAGTAAGCAGAAGAAAAGGGGTCAGCTAGAAACACAGTTAAGAGAAGTAGGAAAAGAAAAAGGAAACAGAAACCTCATGTCCTACCAGGCAGAGGACAAAGGAATTTCACCAAGGAGTGGGTGGTCTGAGGCCTTGCTGGAGGCCTTGTTCAGGATAAACTAAGAGGTCCTCACAACTCTCCCGCAGGTGTGAGGGGCAGGGCTGAGCCTGGACAGAGGACTGAGGGGGGCGCTGAAGGACACTGAACAGGGGAGGGTCTCAGGGGCCAGGACAATCTATGAAGGTGAAGGTAGACTACTGATGTTACAATCTGTAGAGACAGAAGATGTCTAAGAAACCAGCAGAGAAAAAGTAATTAAGGATAAAGATGAGTTTCCAGTTGTGGTTTTTTGTTTTTTAGGAGAAAGTGTGAAAGCTTTGTGATTCAGAATTCTCCATTTAGTACTTCATACAGTTCTGTTTTGTTGGACTTCTGAAACAATGGCCATATGCTTCTGGTATAATTCCAATAGAAGCACTTATATTACTGAAAGGAATATCCCTTTGAAGGGTGGAAAAATATTTTTAAATTATGTCACAATGTTTGTTTTTCTGTTCAAGGGTGCTTTTTGGAAAATAACATTCATACACAAGACGCATAAAAGTAAATATGGATGGGAACAGGTTGGTGAGTGAATAGAACAGAACATCGCAAGACAGGGCTTGCTGGGCCCTGTGTACATGCTGGTCTCATCTTAGCCAACTGAGGCCACGGCAGACAGTGCAGTAAGATGATACAGGCTCTAAGTGGCAGAGAACTAAACTGTTAAGAGGGAAAACCACAAAGTAAAGAGAAGACAATTCTTAGCAGGGAGGAGTGTGGAGTGTGCCTAGTGTGTACAAGGAGGGGGGATGCAGTCTCCAGGACTGCAAAATCCAAAGAAAGGAAGTCCTGGAGAGCACCTCAGAGACCCAGGAGGAGAGAAGACTCTGAATTAAAACCTACCAGCCACCTCAAAGGGATAGAGTAGAAAGAAAAAGGAAAAGATAATTTTTGAAAGTACATTCAATGAGTA
Source organism: Peromyscus californicus insignis (assembly GCF_007827085.1). Classification (NCBI taxonomy): domain Eukaryota; kingdom Metazoa; phylum Chordata; class Mammalia; order Rodentia; family Cricetidae; genus Peromyscus; species Peromyscus californicus. Next base: position 36,447,343 of record NW_026294595.1, on the reverse strand, counting down.
AGTTTTCCATAGATGGAGTAAAATGCCTTAAATAAGGGCAAATACTCAGAACATGCAGACGTCTCTAAAGTCGACATAAGACCTGTGGAATCTATCAGAAAAGTGAGCAAAAGCCATCAACAAAAATGTATAGAAGATCTCCAAGAGATAACAAGCAGATGAAGAAATGTGGAACTTCATTAACAATCAAGGCAATATAAATGAAAAATGAGACCATTACACTTGGCAGATTGGTCAAAACATCCTAAGTGTTGTTGGAAGGGTACAGAAACACACAGACAACTCTACCATTCTAGAGAGCCCAGGAAGTGCTCACATGAATTAAAGTATGCATTCTCTATGATCCAGCATATTTCCAATGAAACCCATCACACGGCTACCAAGAAGACAGCAGCCTTCTTGGCAGTGACTGGATGGGGAAGCAATCTCAACATCCATGGCAGAAGCAGTAAAAAGCTAAAATTGCATGCACATGTATCTGAGAGACTGAACTATGGTCAGAAATAGTGAGTTAATAGAGACACAAAAGTTGGGATGAATTTTTGAAATAACCTGATGAGTGGAGAACATTTACAGAATGAGAATGCCATCTATGTAGTAATTTACATACTATGAAATAGCTGTCATACAAGAGTACACACTACTCCAGAAATGAAGAGATTACTGATTATTCTAAAAATTACTTAATGCATACCATCCAAGAGTATGCACTACAAAGAAAAACACTGAACATCAGAGCCAGTAGCTCCAAAGCTACAGGAGATGCAAAGGACAAGGGTGAAAGAAGTCAACAGAGGGAACACTGGCGTAACCCTGACAAAGGGCCATCAACAGAGCTGGGAAATAACGCTTCCTAAAGTCCAACTAAACTGTCTACAAAATGAAACCAACAACAGGAACAGAGTTGGGAGAACCAGACAAGGAGACAGATTGAGCTCGTGCTCCCCTCAGGAAGGTTCCAGATGCTGGAAACCATTCCCCACATGTCACTTCTTTACCCCAACTTGCTAGTTCCCATTCCTAAACTTCCGTTATCTGACAAATCAGCTATTTTCACCACTTCAAGTCCAAAACACTTCTTAAAAATAGCATTAGAAGTAGAAATTGTTAGAGACGTTCAGAAAGGATGAGAAAGATATACCATCTTCACTTATCTATCTTTTAACTCACAGAAGTCCAGTAAATGTGATTTTTCTTATAGCTATTATATTTCTTTTCTTCCAAAAGCCTGGAGCTCAGTTTTGTGCCTCTTCTGTCAAGTAGGCACCAACCACAGCCTCATGAGAAAGACAGAGGGACGTCTAAAATCCCCACGCATCAGCATGATCACATTTGTACCCACTGATCTGCTGGCACAGGCTCTGTTTATAAGACAAATTTACACAATTTTGGCTACAAACACCCCAGTTTCACCCTTCAGAAAACCCTAGGTAGATGCCATCTGTTACCCAAAGATCTACACACCTTAAAACTGGATGAAAATTTTCAAGTAATTGCCGCTGTTTGATCTAGCATTTCTAATCTCTTTTAAAAAGACAATGTGAGAAGAAGACTTGCTTATTTTCTTACTGATGACTGAGGGTTGAAGAAGACTGTCCACACTGGTAACTGTTTTCTCAAGGAGGAAATTTGGTGGGGGGAGTGAGCAGGAGGGCTGTGCTCAGTGTTACTTTGGAGCCTATTAGCAGGAGTCCAAACTCCCTCTACCCTACGATCATCCACTACCTTAAATTTCCAAGGTTACCTTTGTGTTTCAAACATATATACCTTTGTTTTGTTTGATAAACACAGCTTTTAAAATTATTTACAGAGATCCCAAATGACAGGGAAAAAAAATTGAAACCACACCAATCAAGTGGGGCCTAAGTTCAGCAAATGAGCACCATTTAGCATGTGATATTCTGACAGTGAAGAGACGAAGTCATCTTTGGACCAGCGTGCGAAGGGCATCAGCACAAATCCACCCATCTGCATGGAGCTAAGCAGCTGCAGCGGCACAGAGTCTCAGGAACACCTCCCATCAGTATTCTTTGTGCACTGTTAGATGCCAAGAGCATTCAGAGTCCAGCGGATGCTTTTAGGTATCACACCAACCACACAGGAGGCCCACGGTACATGCGGCACACCCGCTTCCCTCCAGCAGATTTGAAAGGAGTTGTAGACAGGTTTCAGTTTCAGAAATCTCTTAACTGGTAGGGGACACAAATTCAAAATGTCGACAATAAAACTAAAACTACTTCTTAAGTATGAAAAACAAAACTCTAGGAGGCTATTAATAATAGTATCTTTTAAAAAGCAGCCCAGGTATGCTGACACCCAGTGAAATAATATCAGAATGTTTTAAATATTATATAAGTCATGTTATATCAACAGCATGTGGTTTCTGGGAAAGGGGGAATTTCTACTATGTGGAGGATTTTAGTTTTTCTTTTTTTTTTTTTTTTTTTTTTTTTTGGTTTTTCGAGACAGGGTTTCTCTGTGTAGCTTTGAGCCTGTACTCGAACTCACTTGGTAGCCCAGGCTGGCCTCGAACTCACAGAGATCCGCCTGGCTCTGCCTCCCGAGTGCTGGGATTAAAGGCGTGTGCCACCACCGCCCGGCCGGATTTTAGTTTTTGTTTTAAATAAAACTTTCTTACCAAAATGCAAAATAGTTGGTCCCTGCAAGTAGTGAATACGAAGAGTTTTACAAGAATCTTCAACCTCAACTCCATTCACAGTAGACATGAGAAAATAATGTTTGAGAAAGACGAAAGTCCTTTCACGGGCTAGAAATGAAAACAAGCCTTCCTCCAAAGCCTCACTGCCTTGCTCATCCATTGCCATTTATTTCCACACACATCCTGGACAGCTCCTTTTTGAGCCAGAGTGGCCTTCAGCCTTTCCTTGACTGACTACAGGGAGGGTTCTAAGATCGTGCATCCGAAAACCATCAATAACCATTGCTGGCATTGATTATCACTGAAACGTCCCAAAGGCTAGTAACACTGTTATCTCAAGTGGTCTAGCATCCCACTAAGGATATTCTAACCATCAGAGCTGAACAATGGGGGACAGGCGTAGCTCACGGAAGACTAGCTGTCCAGCTGCCAGAGGCCTAGATTCTGATCCTTGGTACTAAGCATCTTCAACCCCCACCAAAGTGACCAATAAATACAGGTAATGGTCAAGGGACGGGACTTCAAAAGCATCCCAGGAGGTGGGACCCCTCCAGCATTCTGGGGAAAAGGACAGTGGGATATGACTGAGACAGTATGTGATGGTAAGTTAAATGTTGGTGATCGTTTCTTTGTGAGTGCTTCCTTACACAACTGAGAAGTGGTGGGATATTTATGACACAACAAAATGGGAAAGGTACATGAGATACACACAAAATGCACATGAACACACACACACAGGTGTATAAGCTTCCAGAAAAGCTTAAGTAAATGGATAAGAACAAAGAATCAAGTGTGATAAAAATGATGGTGTGGTGGTTTAAATATGAATGGCCCCCAGAGGTGCATATATTTAAATGCTTGGTCCCTAGTTGGTAGAATTATTTGGGAAGGATTAGAAAGTGTAGCCTTGTTGGAGGAGGTATGTCACTGCAGGTGAGCTTTGGGATTTTAAAAGCCCATGCCAGGACCAGTGTCTGTCTGTCTTTCTGTCTGTCTCTGTCTCTCTCAGATCGGAAGATGCTAAGAAAATTCTAAGCTGGGTGGTGGTGGCACACGCCTGTAATCCTAGCACTCGGGAGGCAGAGGCAGGCGGATCTCTGATTTCGAGGATAGTCTGGTCTACAGAGTGAGTAGACCAGGGCTACACTGAGAAACACTGTTTTTTGGGGGTTGGGGGAGACAGATAGACAGACAGAAAGAAAAAAGAAAATTCTAATAAAGAAAGAGTTGTCCGGGAGAGCTGAAGGAGAGGATGCTGGGAGCACACAGCAGGCTCAACAAATCTTTGTTCTACTGTCACATTCTAAAACCCATCCCCTGTCGTTTTTATAATGTCTCATGAAAATATTAAACTTCATTTTAGCAAATGTAGTACAATGCTTAGAAAAAAGTTAGCAGGTAGCAATAACAAATTCCTAGGTACAGAGAATCTGATTTGATATGTAATAATTTCATCACCATATTTATTCCACAAAGAATTTCTCTTACAAGACAGAGAAACCTACAAAGTCACCGTTTTCCGTGCTTTAGTCCACTGGCTACCAAGTGAGCCGTGACTATGCAGTGCATCACGAGGACAAAACAACCTCATGCAGAATGTGGAGTGGCCTGAAGAAAGCAGGAACAGCATTTGCAGAGGCAATCTGGATGTTTGCTTTGCAATACAGTCTACCTCAGCTTCACTTGAACAACTATGTAAACATCATGTCTAACAAACGCAAACTTCAAATTCACTGGTACTCTGTACACAGGGCACCTCCCTAGCTTGGAGCAATGGCAGCCAAGCAGACTTTTTCATAGAAGAAAATTAAGGTTTGAGTTCTGAATTAGTTTACTCACTAGCTGCAAGATTGCAACTCACCATCTTTCATGCATAAAACACTGTAATTATAATTTTAGCTTCTTCCAAAGGGTATGGTGACGGTAACTAGTAGATGAAGAAATACACAGAATCACTGTACAGTTCACACAGCTGTGCTTTTAAAAATAAAGCCTTGTGTCCATTCAAAACACTGTGTTCAGGCTCTTAAGAATCTGCTATGCTGCAGGGGAATGATGGCACACACGTCTTTGATCCCAGCACTTGGGAGGCAGAGACAGGCAGATCTCTAAGTTCAAGGCCAGCCTGGTCTACAAAGTGAGTTCCAGGACAACAAGGACTAAACAGAGAAACCCTGTCTTGAAAAAAACAAAACAAAAACAAATCTGCTGTGTCACATGCCATTGTTTTTGTCCCATAACCCACAAGGCTGGTGTGAAAATCACTACTGAAGGTAGAATCATAATATGACACACTCCACCTTCTGATCACTTACTTCCGCCTTCTCTGTCTAACATCTGTGTATCTTACATGAGCATGCTCACTTCACGTTATTTCATAAGCACTATCTGGTTAAGACAGGTAGAGGAGTTTGAAGCAATAGGGGAAACATTTTATGTTGAAAATGTTTATGGAAGTCCGAAAGAAAGTATTCTCCACATGCACAGCCATTTATTCAACCCATGACAATTAAGAATGGATTTACATGTTTTACTATTTGTAACCCAACTAGATGGACTTCATGTTCATAGTAATCAATATCCCAAGCACAGTGGAATTATATAATTTATTCTATGCTTCACAACAATGGCCTATTGCCAGTGACACACATTAGTCTAGCTTTCAAGTAGCTTTCTAGACTGCTTTCCACATTCGGTTGCCATGGTACCAGCTCTAGTTTATCATGCTGTATTTATCCATTCTCTGCCTCACAGTTTCGTCAGGAAGAGCTAGACTTGAAACACAGGTCAATCTGTTCCAAACACCTCCCTCTCCTGTATGTCAGTCACTTGACCTTCCTTCCACAGCTTAATGAACCTAAAGTCTACGCCAAAATCTGGATGATAACGGCAGTTTGAAGGATCTCACAACCCATCAATGCTCTCCTCATTACTCTTTAGCTTCACCCAAGCCTCAGAACCCCTCTGTCATTAGTCAGTCTTCAAAAAACCACACTGGATTTGATACAGTGAGAAACAGTCAGACTGTTGAAATTTCTGTACTTCATTGTAATTTATTACTATAATAATAATTTCACAGGAAAAAAATTCTACTTTGCATAATATAATTTTGTCCTAGTACTTTATATAACAAAATTCTCTCATATCTACATATATTCAAATAGAAAAAATAGTTTTAGTTATAATCATCAAAACAGAAAGTTAGAAATTGGATTATAAAGGTGTCTTCAAAATAATTTTACTACAATTGCAAATTACATAATGTTAGATAATCCAATTCTTATCAAATTTAATTTCTGTAATTCTTTCATTTGAACTCTATTATTCTACTATTGTGGATCACAAAGACTTAAATAATAATAAAATATTCACTATGGTCAAAACCAGGATGTTCATTTCCTCTGATTAAAAAAAAAAAAAAACTTCGCTATTAAAAGAGCTTTGAATCAATTAAAACTCATTATATTATGACTTTAATTAAGTTACATATGCCAATGTACTTTATATTACTGACATTAAGAATGGATGTCATTAAACCTAAGTGACACCTACTCTTAATTTTGTTTCTGATTAAAACAAATCTCTGGCTATGAAAGTTTTTCTGATAGTACATCTAAATATTTCAATACTGTTCCATCTTTTTAAGTTAACAATAAATGAAATGTTTAAGTAGTTTGCCTACAAAACATGGCTTGAGCCAAGTGTAGTGGTACAGGCCTATAAACCTAGCACTGGTGGCATGGGATAATGCTTTTGTACACGGGTTTAATAAAATGCTGATTGGCCAGTAGCCAGGCAGGAAGTATAGGCGGGATAAGCAGACAAGAAGAATTCTGGGTGGAAGAAGGCTGAGTCAGGAGACGCCAGGCTGTGTCCAGGGAGCAGCATGTAATGGCACACAGGTAAAGCCACGGAACACATGGAGACATACAGATGAACAGAAATGGACTGAGTTTAAGTGTAAGAGCTAGTCCATGGTAGACATGAGCTGATGACCGAGCAGTTTAATTAATATGAGCCTCTGTGTGTTTATTTGGGTCTAAGTGGCCGTGGACCAGGTGGGACACAGGAGAACTTTCAGCTACACACTGGAACTAAGTTGGTGGGGGATGGCACACATGCAAGAAGATCATAGCCTGGTATACACGGCAAATTCCAAGCCAACCAGAGATACATAGCAAAGACATCTCAAAGACAAACATGGGGCTGGAAAGATGGCTCAAAGGTTAAGAGCACTGATTGCTTTTCTAGGGGACCCAGGTTCAATTCCCAGCACCCCCCTGCAGCTCCCAGCTGTCTGTAGTTCCAGTTTCAGGGGATCCAGCACCCTCACATAGACATGCATGCAGACAAAAACACCAATGCGCATAAGATAAAATAAAGTTTAATTAATTATTAAAAAGACAGACAAAAATAAAACAAAATGTCTTATGTGCAAGACTAGCAATGGACTGTAACTATTGCTGAAAGTTTTCCTGTGTCCCACCTGGTCCAAGATCAGGACAAACCTCTCTCACCCGCTGGTCCCACAGCCACTTGGACCCAAATAAACATACACAGGCTTATATTAATTAAAACTCCTCGGCCATTAGCTCAGGCTTTCCACTGACTAGCTCTTACACTTAAACTCAGTCCATTTCTGTTAATCTATATGTCACCACATTTTCCGTGGCTTTACCTGTATGCCATTACATGCTGCTCCCTGGACACGGCCTGGCGTCTCCTGACTCAGCCTTCCTCTTCCCTGAATTCTCCTTGTCTGCTTATCCCGCCTATACTTCCTGCCTGGCTACTAGCCAACCAATGTTTTATTTATCAACCAATCAGAGCAACACATTCACAGCATACAGAACATCCCACAGCATGTAACCATTCATTTTCATTAACTGACTTAACAGACAGATTAACAACAGATAGACATGTCAGATGCTTGTAACTAAGCTCTAAAAATTCAATGACACAGTTTCTCCATGCAACTTAATATTATAAGGAGACAGAGTTCAAATAATTCTATAAACAAATCTGAAATTATAAACAGTGTGGTATTACTGGCCAAAGGGGAGCCTGTCTCATGTAGTTGGTGGATGGCAAAGAGCATGGAGTATAGGGTTAAGAAGATGGGAGTGGGACTGGGTCCTGTGCTCATTGCGTGAGTTGGCTGTTTGAAACCTGGGACCTATGAAGGATTGCTTGGCTCGGCCTGGGAGGAGGGGACTGGACCTACCTGGACTGAGTCTACCAGGTTGATCTCAGTCTGTGGGGAAGGCTTTGCCCTGGAGGAGATGGGAATGGGGAGGGGGGGTTGGGGGGAAGGTGAGGGGGACGGGAGGGGGGAGAACAAGGGAATCTGTGGCTGATATGTAGAACTGAATTGTATTGCAAAATAAAAAAAAAAAAAAAAGAAGATGGGACTGAATCCAGGGCTGTCACTTCCTAGCTATGTGTCCCCGGGTGACTTACTTCTGTGGTTCTGGGCTGCTATCTATAAAACATGATTAGTAACACCTCAGTCATGGGACTGCTGTAGTTAACTGACATAAAATATGTGGAGTAGTACCTACTACCTAGTAAGCACTCACTAAATAGTGGTTATTACTTTAAGGGAAACTGGAATTCAAGCCAGGCTGTCATTTTGGAACCTTTGCTTATAGAGAAAGTGGTCTCACATGGGTAGTAGAAGCCATGGTCAGCAGCCATGAGCCACTTAAACTCTTTTTTTTTTAAGATCTGGCATTTGGCGAGAGGTGAGGTGCATGGAAAGCCGACAGAGTATGCTAGACTTGTCTTATGTTCATGATGGCGACCAGGAGATGTTCACTAATACAAATTCATTCTGACAAGTACATGTGGGCCGGGTGGTACCCTGCTGACTGACATTTTAACTGTTTCCAGAACCAGGCAATCTCCTGTTTACCACATGAACACATCTCTAAAGAACAGGTTCCATGACTACATAACCACTTACAGGGCAGAGAATCCATTCATTACAAGTGTCTAACATGCTATCTGGTACAGAGGTTGATTATCACCATCTCTGTCACAGGGGACACACCAGAGGTCTCCTTAGGTAAGGCATACTGTGAGAAAGGCACTTGTGCAAATTCAACAGGAACTTGGCAATTTAGTATCAGAAGTTTGGAGTGTGCAAGTGAAGAAGAAACAATTCCCTAAGAAATGCACTATACAAAAGATGGGAAGAAACCATCAACATCTCCCAGCTCACCAGCTGAGAGCAGCAATGGACGACTGGACAGACCACAACCTCTGAGTTCTCTGAGATGAGCAGATCTGATGCTGACTGGCTCAGGGTCACGAGGCTGGCTCCTACAATGCTTACTTTTAAGGTCTGCAGATTCACTTTACAGGCTCCTCAGCCTGGCAATTAGACAGGTTATCAAATGGAAAAACAGAAATGCCAACAATTGATTTTCACTGACAATTTTTAAAATACTTGACAAACTATAATGAAAACCAATACCTTTCAAATTACTTGTTTTCTCTTGACTTTAACTGTACTTTAAATACAGAAGAGCATAATTCCAGATTCAGGCTTTTGTTTGTTTGTTTTAAAGATGTTAGAACTTGGAGATAGTGGCGCACGCCTTTAATCCTAGCACTTGGGAGGCAGAGGCAGGAAGATCTCTGAGTTCAAGGCCAGGTTGATCTACATAGTGAGTTAGGGAGTTCTAGGACAGCCAGGGATATGAAGAGACACACCTGTCTCAAAAGGAAAGGGAGGGAGGAAGGGGAAACTAAAGAGAAATGTGACTTTCTTTGAACAACAAAAACTTTACATTGCAAGTAACTCTAAGACCCGCTATAGGGCTAGGCATACTACTCAGCAGGATAGAGCTTATCTAGTATGCTTCAGGCCCTGAACTCAATTCCTGACATAGAAGAAGAATAAGAAAGATGATCTAGACAAGGATTAAAGAAGACTGCTACAAATATCCAATCAGTGGAGACAGAGGAGAAGGACATTCACGGGAATGTGCTATTTACACGGGTGCACTGGGGCTCCCAAACCGGCCCCAAAGGCCAAGTTTCTATTTCAAATTAAAAGGCTCTGCAGTAACTAAGGTTTTGTTTCTTGTTTCTGTTTTTTTAAGTGGGGCAGTGGTGGTGCACACCTTTAATCCCAGTTCTTGGGAGGCAGACGCAGGTGGATCTCTGGGTTCGAGGCCAGCCTGGTCTACAGTACAAGTAGGACAGCCAGGGCTACGCAGAGAAACCTTGTCTTGAAAAACAAAACAACAACAACAAAATTATAAAATTTCAAATCAACATAAATCTTGATCAGCACTGTAGGAGCAAACTCCTGTGCTCTCAGAGTGCACACTTGGGCTTCCATGCTCCACCACCTCCCGCCCCCGGCCCAGGTGTGTCTCCTGAGCACTTGATGTTGTTTCTGGCTCTCAGGCAAAGCAAAAAACAACAACAACAAAAAACCAGCCGGGCGGTGGTGGCGCACGCCTTTAATCCCAGCACTCTGGAGGCAGAGACAGTTGAATCTTTGTGAGTTCGAGGCCAGCCTGGTCTACAGAGTAAGATCTAAGAAAGGCACAAAGCTACACAGAGAAACCCTGTCTCAAAAAACCAGAAAAATAAATAAATAAAATAAACAAAAACAAACAAACAAAAGCTCTTAAAAAATTTTTTTCTTAAAGATTTATTTATGTGTGGTTTGTGTCTATGGACGTGGGTGCCCAGCAAGGCCAGGAGTGAACATCAAAACCTGTAGAGCTGTTGTTACAGACAATTGAGCCACCCAACCTGGATGCTGAGAACTGAACTTGGGCCCTCTGAAAGAGCAGTATGTGCCTGTAAAAACTGAAACATCTCTCCAGCCCCAAGCTCTCTGTTCTAATTGAAATATTTGAATGTGACTCCTGGGCTATCCTAAATTGTACAGATAATTTAAGTGACTGGCCATAGTTAACAAATCCATAGACTTGACTGATGTTACTCTACATAGGATATAGTAAAATATGACTAATATCAACAACAAATGTTTTCAAATCTCACACCAGAGCTATCAGCTAATTCGGCACTATCACAATAATATATATGAGTGAATAATATTCATCTGCATAACCAGTTTTGTTGTCTTCATGTGCTGTGTGGCAGTTCATTCTCTACATATATCTTACTCATATATTATTCTTCAGTCCTACAAACTTCTCTCCCTAAAAGTAACCATGGTGCTTGAAACAATACTTGAAATAAGCCAGTTAAAAATGAGCACAGACTTTGAATAGCCCATCTCTCAAGAAGATAAACAAATGTCCAAAGAGCACATGAAAAGATATTTAAGTCTCCAGTCATTGGGGAAACATGAATGGAAACCACATAGTAGCTACCACTTAACGCCCATTAGCAAAGCTATAATTAAAGACAGAGAATTAAGTGTTGTGAGAAAGGAGAGGACCCCAACTCTGCTGCTGTTAAAGTAAAACTGTGCAATGGCTTTGAAACAATTTGGGAGTTCCTAAAAGTTAACGTTATCACATGAGCCAGCTACTCCTCTAGTTCTACGACCAGAAAGACTGACTACATTTTTCATAGAAAAATATATACAAATGCTCATGACGCCATTCCTCATGATAGTCCCAAACCAGAAACAACACAAACACAAGCTGATGAGCACGAGGCAGAGCTGTGTAATGGTGTAAAAGGAAATGAAATGTGGATTTGCTACAAGACACATGACTCTTCAAAACACTGCTAGAAGCAGCCAGACATAGCCAGGCATGGGAGGGCACACGTTTAGTCCCAGCACTCAGAAGGTAGAGATAGCCTGGTCTATGAACTCCAGGGCAGCCAGGGCTACATAGAGAGACTGTCTTAAAAAAACAAATGAACAAAATCAATAAAATAAAAAGGAAAATAATAAATAAATAAATAAATAAAAATCAATAATAAAAAAGGAAAAGAAGCCAGATTCAAAAGTACTGATGTACTATGTGACTGTGTATGTGAAATGCCTAAAACAAGCAAACCCACAGGACAAGTATGCGTCAGTAGCCAGGGCCCTGAGAGAGAATGGGAACTGGCTGAGTGGGTGCATTCTGGAACTACACAGGGACAATGATCACACAACTTTGTGAACACACTGAAACCACTCAACTGCACTTTAAAAGGGTAAATTTGGGGATGAACGGTGTATCTTGGTTGAAAACAGCAATTTCTCACTCAAATTCACTGTTCTGAAATTTTTATTAACTTCCTATATATAATTTGTTGCTAAATATCTTGAAGCTGGGACCATCCCTCAAAAGAAAGTGGCCATTTTAGCAAATGGTTTTTGTGTGAATGGATATATATGAAAACAGAAGTTCTATATGGGGAGGAAAACTTTGAGTTAATTATTACTTGAAACTAAGCATAAAAGAGCCATGTGATGGTGTGAGCTGTGACGGTGTGAGCTGGCACTGGCTTCTGAGCAGACAAAGGCGGATGCAGCGGAGCTGCTCTCTGCGAAGCAGCAGCTCAGACAGGGGCGTCTAAGGGCCCAGGCTCTCTTCCCTCTGAGATTGCAACCTTTAGTGAGGAAAGCTCAAGAAAAACGGAAATTTACATTTCTCTTGTAGAAGTTACAAGTACAAGTGGGGAAAGGAACAGGGAAGAACACTGAGGTATAAAATTTAGATATATCTCTAAAGAGGAATCATAAATGCTTTAGGAAAACATTCCTATCAAGATTGGAAAAACATCTGCTCATCTGGGCTGTATGGAAATCCAGAGACTTTGCTTGCTTTTCATGATGTTATTTCTCTCTGTGCTGCCCTGGTTGTCCTAGAACTTGTTCTGTTGACCAGGCTGGCTTTGAACTCGAGACCCATCTGGCTCTGCCTCCTGAGTGCTGGGATTAAAGGCTTACGCCACCACCACCCAGGGAAATTCAGATGTTTAAACACATCTACCAAAGACGTGGAACAGGCCTGGGCAAATGGATCAGTGGGCAAGCATGAGTGAGAGCCTGGTTCTGGATTCTCAGTACCCACAAAAGGCTGAGTTAGTGTCTGCAATCTCAAGGCAAGAAAGAGGAGGTCGAGCCAAGCAGATCCCTGAAGCTCACTGCCAGACAGTCTAGCTAATTAGAGAGCTCCAGGCTCCAAAAGCAAGGCTGCTCAATCATGAGGTGTGGAGTTCAGATCCCAGGGCCTATGTCAGGCAACTCACAAACCCTATAACTCCAGCTCTCAGAAACTGATGCCCTTTTCTGGCCTCTAGAGAGGCACATTCACACAGACACACATGTGAATGCACAGGTGTGTACGCCAACACACACACACACAAAATCTTTTAAAAAATAGAGTAGGAAGTGATAGAGGAAGACATCGACATGTACTCCTGACCTTCACACACAGGCACATGTATACACGTATATACCACACACAACAAGTTCCACAGAATACAATGCTGTGTGGTAGGTTAATGAAGCTTTTTTTCCCCTTAATACAGTTGTTATTAGATATACTCTTTGCCAAATTGATAACGACATGAATCTCACTTGGGGTATGGAAATGACAATCTGGTTATACATGCTTAATAGGAGGAATAGATCAAGGAAAAAACGAAAATTTAAAAACATGCTACACTAAGAAACCTAATATTTGATATTTAAATTGCAAGACAGCTTAAAAAAAAGACAGAAAACTGTGTTGCTTAAGTAATTCCTACTAATGGAAAAGTAAAAATAGTGGAAACTTCCTGGAGAATGAGGGCTTGGCAGCCCAACCTAAGAAAGGAATGGGAGCGAGCCTCTGCCATGAACTATGGGGTGGGTAGGATTTCCTCATTAGTGGTGAGGGTGGCTGATGAGAGGGAGTCATGACCACAGCAAATGTTTTCTGAATCCAAAAGCCCGTGTTTATAGAAAAACACATGTGCAGCACATCCAGAACAAAATGAACACGATAAGCCTAGCTTCAGAAATCGTAGACAACTATGCCAAAATCTTAAAATATGACAAATATTTTCAGGAGCATTCACTTATTGCTGTACTTTCCCAAGTTTGAAATACTCTAAAAACTCAATCATGGGCTGGAGAGATGGCTCAGCGGTTAAGAGCACTGACTGCTCTTCCAGAGGTCCTAAGTTCAATTCCCAGCAGCCACATGGTGGCTCACAACCATCTGTAATGAGATCTGGTGCCCTCTTCTAGCCTGCTGTCATATATGCTGTATACATAATAAAAAAATAAAATCTTTAAAAAAAAAGTATCCTGACTAGAAATGTAGATTAAAAAAAAAAAAACCTCAATCATAAGTGTCCAATTTTACGTACCCTCAAATTCAAATACGGTTTTGAATAGCCAACAAAAAGTCTATGGAACCCAAATTTTGGTCACACTGATGTAGGTAAACTTGGTAATAACTAGGTGGCCCTATCAAGACTATTTAGGAAACCATTAAACAGAGAAAGGATGAACAAGCCACTGCAAAGTTGAATGCTGGGCAGTAGGTGGGTGGCAGTGGACGGGCCTGCTGAGGACCCATTTGTCTTGACTTAGTACAGCACCAAGGCCAGCACTGCTCTGGCATGTTAATGGCTTTCAGCGCAGGGACTTTAAAGACCTGGTGCACTGCTGGCAGAGTGTGGAGTGTCTATTAGGTTCTGAGAGTCAAAGCCACAGCATGTCACCTGCTTTTGAATGTTTCACAACACAGTAACTCACCAGAGAGAAGAGGCCAGACACCAGCTTAAAGTGATTGCTGGTAAGATTCTGAAATAATTTTTCTCAATAATTAAAAAAACAAGATGGTATCTAGAAGAGACTATAATTTCTACTGTACAACTTCTCATCTTGTAACGAGCATGAAGTTAGTTTTAAGCTTCATACCACACCCTTAACAAAAAAATAAAGTTGCCAATGTATGCTCTCCAAGGTTCCCAATCTATTTTAGGAGACTGAGAACGTTCCAGCTTGAACTGCGAATTTCTCTTTGGAACACAAGAGCTGAGTAGAATGAACTTTGTCTCTCTCCTCATTACATGGATGAAGAATACTACACTTACCAGCATCCCACAGGAGTCAGTCTCTATAGCTGGGCAGGCTTTCCTTTAGGGACTCCTAAAGTTTTGTTTGTTTGTTTGTTTGTTTAGGGTGTACCAGGGCATTCACATGGAAGTTAGAAGACAACTTACAGGAGTTGGTTTCCTCCTTATACCATGTGGGGGATGGGAATGTCGTTCTGCATGCTGTGAATGTGTGGTGCTCTCATTGGGTTGATAAATAAAACTGATTGGCCAGTAGCCAGGCAGGAAGTATAGTATAGGCGGGATAAGGAGAGAGGAGGATTCTGGGAAGAGGAAGGCTGAGTCAGGAGTCGCCAGCCAGACACAGTGGAAGCAAGATGTGAAGGCAGAACTGAGAAAAGGTACCAAGCCATGTGGCTAAACATTAAGAATTATGGGTTAATTTAAGTGTAAGAGCTAGTCAATAGTTAGCCTGAGCTAATGGCTGAGCAGTTTTAATTAATATAAGCCTCTGTGTGCTTACTTGGGTCCAAGCGGCCACAGGGTTGCAGGAGCTGGGCAGGACTAGGAAAACTTCAGCTACACGTGGGTCTTGGGGCTCAAATTCAGGTGGGTCAGGCTTGGTGGCAGGCACCTTGACTGACTCAGCCATCTTGCCAGGTCCCTAATTTAGAAATTTTAAAAATGTTAACTCTTCTTAGGAAATTGGACCTCTGTCTAGTCTTAGTTAGACAACAAAATTGCAGGGACCCTACCTACACCTGTGATAGTGCTCTTTTGGCTTCTGCAGCTTGACCTCCAGAGAATCAGGCCATAATTAAGTTTGGTGCTGCAGGAGCTGGTATTTCTGCTACAATCAAGTATTCCCTTTTGGATGAGCTTTTCCTTATTTGCAAAAGTCATACCTCTAATTGGGCTAGCCTAGGCAATCTCCTGGGTTTGGGGGTGGAGCATGAGTGTGAGATAGATTCCCATATAGATTAGCTGATGGACAACATATGTTGCCCAGGAAGCACTGTTATACATTCATTCTGGACCCACTTTGAGAAAGTTTCCATTGGCCTTTAAAGAACTGAGACTAGACTATTTACTACTGTCAGAAAATTTTCCTCCTTGACTTGAGCATTGACAAAGACATATTATAAATTCATTATACATATTCAAGCTTATAGAATGCATTAGCTCCCACATGCCTCTTACTCATCAGGCATAGGGCTATGCAAGTAGACATTTACTTGGGGCACATTTTGCTCAAACTGTAAGGTATAAGGTTTGGACTTGAAAGCTAGGGTATGGTGGTCATCATCAGTACTCCTACTTCTGAGGTACCTAACTAGAGCACTTTAGGGATTTTGACAGTATAATTACTGATGGCAGATCTTACTTTACTTGGATATAATGTCTAATAGACAACACCAAGTGCTTTTCATACAGAATTTGTTCCTACTCACTAACAAGTTCAGGATAGTTACCTAGGAAGGGAAGACTTTGCAATGGACAATTTATAGCAAAACAGTGATCCAGTGCTTGACAACTATACAGATCTGGACAGTGTGAATTCATATATAAAATATTCATATATATTCATATATAAAATAGTATAAGCAATCTGATACTCAGACTCTAGGAAGGTATGGCTGGCTGGCTTGTGTGAGTTCATTGTCCTCACAACGTAAGCAACTCAGCATTTCACAGGACCACTCTGTATTCTACTAAGACTGTGGCGGCAGAGCTGGACTACATTTTAACATTCAAATAGGTAGGGCAGCACAGCCAAGGACCCTTTTGCTTCTCATGTCCGACTCTTAGATTTAAGCTATCATACCTGAAGCAGCAAACTGCTTGGACCTCATTAAGAGAAGACAAACCAGACACAGATGTCTTTCATTCACCCATCACATCCCCTCAGCAAAGTCTTGTAGGCAACTCCTAGGGGCTCATTTTGTTGATCGTCTCCCTAGTTTAGCTCTTCACGTTTGCTTGCTGACCCATCAATGCACACTAGACAGATGCTGTGGTACTAAGGCTAGCTACTTAAATGAATCAAAATATTTTCCTAGGTTTGGAAATTCAAAATTTCAAGGCCACGGCAAGATCGAGCCTCAAACAAACAAATAACAACAACAAAAACGTTAAAAAATTTTAAGATCAAAACAGTCTTTGGATGTTCTGGTGACACGAGGAGAACATCTGAGTTCAGGATAAATGACTTAATTCCTATTACAGCGAACATTTAAGTCACCAGGCCACTACTGGCTACTGTTTGCTCTTTGGATAACAGTACATTTTAAATATGAAAAATACTGTGTGTTGGCTGTGGTGGTCCATGCCTCTAATACCAGCACTCAAGAGGCATAGTCAGGTGGATCTTTGTGAACTAGAGGCCAGCCAGACTACGAAGAGACTATCTAGAAGAGACTGAGGGAGGGAGGGAGCGAGGGAGGGAGGGAGGGAGCGAGGGAGGGAGGGAGGGAGGGACGGACGGAGGAATTGTTACTCCATTTTAAAAATGGTTTTAATGTCAATTATTGGCTATATCTGGATTCCATAAAATTTGTGGATAGTTTATGGGGTTTTTGTTTTTTAATCCTTTCTTTAAAATTTAAAAATGCAAAAGGAATTCACACAGCTAAATCTAAGACACAGTATAAAATAATCAATAAAATCAGAGATACAGTGCTAAGATGGCTCAGTTGGTAAGAGTACTTTTTGCTTTCTCCGAAGACTCAAGTTTGGTTCACAGAACCCACATCAGGCAGATCACAATCACCCATAACTCCTATACCCTCTTCTGGACTCTACAAGCACACTCACATTTGTGGCACATATTCTCTCTCTCTCTCTCTCTCTCTCTCTCTCTCTCTCTCTCTCTCTCTCTCTCTCTCTCTCTCACACACACACACACACACACACACACACACACACACACACACACACAAATAAAAAGAAATTTTACATAAATAAACTCAACAAAATAAAATGGCAGTTGGGCTGTGGTAGCGCATGACTTTAATCCCGGCACTTGGAAGGCAGAGGCAGGTGGATCTCTGAGTTTGAGACCAGCCTGGTCTACAGAGTGAGTTCCAGGACAGCCAGGGCTACACAGAGAAACCCTGTCTCAAAAACAATGAATGAATGAATGAATGAATGAAACGCAGAAAGCACTGTCAAGATCAATACATCCTTTATAACCTGAATTTTAGGGATATTAACACGTTAACTGGCTAGGGATTCAGGTCACAGCTTAAGAACCACTATTTTTCAACTTTAAGACTCAAAGCTGCTTGAAGAACTTGATGACACAATAATGTGGGTAGCCCAGACTACAAAAGTAAACAACATGGTTGTCACTGTTTCTTGCTACTCAACCTACAGTTATGTCTACCATGTAGCTCTTCCATGTAGGACCTAAAGCAAGGTTCACTGGAAGAGCAAAGTGATGAGTGAGACATGTGCTCTTCAGGGAGTAACCTGGGACCGAGGGACTCAGCTGAGAAAACTCACAGTTCCTCCAAAGGATGCCCTTGTGCACATACGCATAGAGAAAAACAGACCAGGCCTCCTGATAAAGGAATGCTCAGATCTTGTATCTGTGCCAAGCATTTGCTGAGTACTAACAACTAAAATGTAAGTCAGTTTTGTAACTTTTTAAGTCTAGATTTAGTGAGAAGACAACCCATACACAGTACCAAAACAAATAAACAAACTCTGACAGAAGGGTTTAAAAATGAGGCCAGGAGGCTTTTTGGAGCCCACTCGAACAGCCTTGAGATAGGGGGAGGAGCTTGGACCTGCCTCTACTAAATGTACCAGGCTCTGAGGACTCCCCATGGGAGAACTTACCTTCTTGTAGGAGGAATTGGGGAGTGAGTTGGGGGAGGAAAGCTGGAGGGGTGGGAGGAGGGAAGAGGGGAATCTGTGATTTGTATGTAAAATGAATAAAAAATTTCTTAATAAAAAATAGGGAAAAAAATGAGGCCATAAGTTCAAATGCAAAGACGAGCTTCTTCAAGGAGTTATTAAAGGGGCAGAAGAGGGAGCTGGGAAAATGGGGAAAAGCAGTCTGTTCTAGCAGAGTTTGGTTACTAAAACCCATGCCAGGCAGTTCACAGTTGCCTCCAGCTCCCGCAGAATCCAACACTTCTGTCCTCCACGGGCAGCTGCACTTGTGTGCACATTGCCCACCCCACCCCCAAGTAAAAATAAATCTTTTTAAAAAGGTATGTAGCAGTCCTTCTGTCAGAAAGAAAGATGGGCACAGCAGGGTAATACTTATTTGAGAGGCTAAGGGAGGAGGACCTCAGATTTGAGACTAGGTTAGGTAGCACAGCAAGCCTCTCCCTCAAAATAACAAGAACAGCTGGAGGAGGGAGACGAGAGAGGGGTTGGTGGAATGCCTCAGGACATTAGTGAAAATCTAGTGTCTATGACATTTTCCATCAGCATTTCTAAGCCATCCCATTTTAAGAGCAATGTATCTAAGTGGTTACAAAAAGTTCAAGACTCAGCTCCACCCCCCAGCAGGGCCACCAACCTACGTCATCCATCAAAGAACACTAACTACTATGCATGGAGAAACCTCTCAGAGCCTTGATAGTTAGGGAGAGCTATGGCCAAGTCAAGGCTTTGGTAGACCAAGTGTTAAAACAGAGAAGTCCTGTGCGTGCTCCTGGACAGTGTGAGGAAAACCAAACAACAGGACAGAAGGGTCAGAGAAGAGGATGGGTCATCAACCACGTGACTTTCTTTCTGAATGCTACATCAGTGTGGGTGCGTAGGCATGCAAATTTAGGTTTTGCTTAAAATCAGGGGAAAACCCTACGTGAATAGATTCCCTGGATTAAAGTTAATATCAGATTTAATTTTTACAGTCAAGAACAATTAAACTGTCTGCTCATATTTTCTGGATCATGAGAGCTATTCACATTGAAATGTCTAACATTTTGCTCATTGTTAAAAAAAAAAAAAAACTTCAAGTGCTGACATGAAGTTATGTGCTTTATTTCCAAGTGTGCACACCACTGCAGTAACATGCTGGTGTGTCTGAGAGCAGACAGGCTGTAAGTGAAGCTGTTCCCCTCTGCTTGATTTGACAGAGCGGTCGCATCCAACTAAAATATCAATGAATGCTTGTTGGAGTGTTCTTATTCACAGCTACAGAATCAGGACAATGTCTTTCCTCCATTAACTGTCATTTATTGAACTAAGTGTTATTTCAAAGAAAAGAAGAACTAGTCACTGCAAAGCAATTCCTATTTTAGCTACACCATTAAACTTAACAAAGGCATGAAACGCTTTCTGATTATTGAAAAATTAAACATGCCTAAATTATCCAGTCTCATTCTACAGGTAGCCAACATTTAAAAAATCCCTTATGAAATGCTCCCAAGGAGGTGGACTGAAAAAACACTCTTCCTCAGCTCTTTTTCTGCTTCAGAAAGCTTCAAGCAGCTCAGCACAAGACTGGAAGTTAAAATGGACCAAAACAGGTAGAATAAGTAATTTTCTTTAGCTGATGCTATCGGTCCAAATCGCTTTATAACCCAACTGAGATACCAGGACCTGAGCACTCTCAACCTGTACCTCCCTGTGGGAACAGCATCACCTCACCTTTGCAACCATAAAAAATAAGACTATATAGGCTAAGGCAGAGATTGCTGTCACATTTTTCATGTTAGAAGCTTAAAATTTAAAATCCAAGTATTTGAGGCAGCTCATACTGTATTTTGCATATCTTTTGCCATGAACCTAGTTTATGGAAATTTTAAAAGCAGATATTTGTGTTTCTTATAAGGTCAGGATTAGAGAGAAAAACCAGGAGGAAGTGAAGTTCCTTCCCTGTGGCTGTGAAGCAGGGTGGCCCTCCGCGGACCGAATGAACTGTGTGGGTACCTTGTTCTGTATCTAACGGTTTCCATGTGTGCTGAGCAGTATTGGCATCTTGCTTTCAAAAGTAAAACTGCAAGTTAGAGTCGGGACAATAATTTCCTCCTCCTCTTATCCCCAGAATCTTCAGTAATTTTTAACCAAAGCTCCTTGAAGACAAGGGCTCTGCCATTTCTGTCCCTGCAGGTCTCGCCAGAGAGACCTGTGCTGTGGTGGGAAGCAAGAAACTGGAAAACTCAAGGCCTGCCACACAGTAATCAGTGCTGAAGGTGCTGGGAGGGGGCGGAGAGAGTCCTCTGCAGCTAAGACCACCTGACCTTGCCAAGGACCCAGGTTTGAGGTCCAGCACCCACATGGCAGTTCACAGCCATCTAGAACTCCAGTTCTAGGGGGTCCAATGATCTCTTCTGACCTCCAGGGGCATCAGGCATGTACCCGGTGCACATACGTACATGTAAGCAAAACACTCACACACAAAAAAAATAAAAAATAAGTCTGAAAAAAAAAATTAACAAGTTCTGGAAGGCCCATGCTCACTGGCTTCTTACTATTTCCCAGCATTGTGGCACCAATGACAAAGGCCAGGCCATGTTCACAGGTGCACCGGTTTCCCCATCAATCAACGGTTACTGCTGCAAATGACAGAATTTACTGAAAGTGCCAAAGGCCCAATCTAAAAAATATAAAAGACATAAAAAGCTTGATATTGGGGGTTGGGGATTTGGCTCAGTGGTTAAGAGCACTGACTACTCTTCCAAAGGACTCAGGTTCAATTCCCAGCACCCTCATGGCAGCTCACAACTGCCTATAACTCCAGCTCCAGGGGATTCGACACCCTCACAGAGATGTACATGCAGATCAAACACTAACGCACAAAATAACAATAAATAAATTATATAAAAGAACTTGACGTCAATGAAAACAAGTATAACACCACACATTCTTGTACATCCACAATCCACTCCTCAATTTACTACTTGACTTATAGTAAGAATATGTATATTTGGCCTCTACCCCCAAGGTCCAGGCACAGAGCTTTTGGAATTCTTGTCATTTTTCTGAGTCATACAGGTGACAGAAGGGAGCATCTTTTGCTGTCTTCCATCATGGTCCCCCATTCACAGCAGAGAGTCTATAAGTCCCCTAGGACCTCCAGAATAAGCGTCCATGATAACGTGTCCCGGAACTACAAGGCTATGCTACCTTTCTTAGTCTAAAAAGCATCTCTATTTTATTACCTGTAAATGGCCCCAGTTCCTCTCTATGCTACTTCCAATACAACTTTCGGCAACGTGTGGCCACGTCAAGGCTTCCAATCTGGCTTGTTTGAGTACAGGACCGTGTTTTCAATTTAAATAGCACATGAGGCCAGTGGCACCATACGGAATAGCACAGTTGGTAGCTTCAAAACACATATTTTTTCCTTTGTTAAAATTAAAATTTCAATAATAAATGTGTTTGTTTTATAATTTATAGCTTTAACTCTCTAAGATAGTACAGTATAAAAATAAAAGGTTAACTTAGAGAAGCAAACCCTACTTATATTGTAACTATCTGTTGTGGGGTCTTTAAAACACCTCAGCATACACCAAAGACTGGCACATAACAAGTACTTAGCAAATGCCAAGGATGAAGGTGAGCCTGTGGCTTTGCGCACATCTCAATCAGGTACTAACCTTGCCCTACAGACGTTATTTCTCCAGCCACCTCAACATGAAATGTGTCACTTGGGATGGAAAACGTAAAAGACAAGAACCAAGTCTTCCCCCAAAACACTTTCTACTTGAAGGGAACAGTGTGGGAGTCTGCCAGAGTCCAGGTCCAACCTGCTCCCACATTATGAAGGGCTCTTGAGTGGAGGAGAGAGGAATGAGGAAATATTAGGTAGAAAGAAAGACACAATAAGAAAGACAGAGACACAGGAAAGCTTAGGGAGGGCTCTGGGTCAATATCCAGCCGCTCTGTTTACTCAAAAGTGCTTTTTATAATACACCAAGGGGAGGGGCAAAAGACTCTTCCCCCTTGCAAGATCAGAGCACAAAGTACCGACAAATGTAGACCCTTCCAAACACCTGGTTAACACGCCCTGGCCAAATCATCCCATTATGCAGCCCTGCTGAGTAAAGCAAACTCAGACTTTCTGACCCTGAGTAAGGTCTCACTAGGAAGCCTCTGTGGGCCTCTACAAAACAGCTGAGAGAAGAGCTAACCAATAGAAACAAACGTAAAATATAACAACAAAAATTATCATGGAAGACTTATAATTAAAAGTCAGGGAATAAGGGAGAAAATTTTGCTAGAGATATGCTTCTGTGGGTAGAGGTGCTTGCACAAGCCTGATGACCTGAGTTCTACCCTCAGGCCAAAAACAGAAGAGGTGGGATTGGATTAAGGATTTGTGCACACTTGGAGGGGGGAGGATGGGAAACATTAAGTAGAAAGGAAGGTTCAAGATTGGAGTTATGAACCAGGCATGGTGGCACATAGCTTTAATCCCAGCACTAGGGAAGCAGAGGCAGGAGGATCGGTGTGAGTTCCAGGTCAGCCTGGTCTACATAGTGAGTTCCATGACAGCTAGAGCTACATAAAGACCCTGTCTCAAACAACAAGATTAGATTTTGACAATGAAGGGCCTTACATGGCATTCTAGAAGTCTGAACAGGAACCTTCAGGATCACCAAGGAAGAGATCCTGGAGCCTGAGGAAAGAGCAGTCTCCGAGGGGGTAAACAAAGTACTTAATTATTCGCTCACAGCAAGCATCTGGTGCTTACTCTATGTCAGGCATACTGTTAGGTGAGAGAATTACACTGATGCCCGTGACACAGCCCTAACCCAGCGAGGCTAACAGAGCAGCCAGGAAACGGCAAAGAAAACAAAGACAACACGATGTGACAGGCGCTCCTAACAGAGCTGGGCATGTGGTTGACAAGCACAGAAGGAAGACTCTCATCTGGAGCAGGGTGGAAGGGAAGGTTTCCTGTCGGCAAGAGGAGGGAAAAAGGTTACACTGAACAAATGTAGAAAAAGGAACTTTTCTAAAAAACAGCATTAAAGGATCATATTGTATAGCTACAATTTAGGATTGCTCATGGAGTCAATGTGTATCTTTTCAGATCTGATTTCAGAAGGTTGAAATATTAATAATGAACATTTTTAAATGAACAGAAGCAATATAGAACAAAGAATAAAACCAGCTAAGTAATATGTATGATGTTATTTTAAATTATGAAATAAACATGTTTGACCTCAAGGTAGAAAAGATATTTAAAAAAAAAACAAAACCTCATCAGACTAACATAACAACCATGAAGACTTTAGGTCAGAAATGACTTCAGCATTTTCCTCTAGCAGAAAATGTACACAATAGCCATGCAAAACAATGATGGGAGTGTGGGGGGCAATAGAAACAATGTTTTAGAAAATGTTTCAGGAAAAGGGAAGAGTCCCACCCAGCTTTAAAAGCTTGACAACGGAGGTCATTCCAAACACACATGAGGGTACCATCTTCATTTTACATCCACACGGGTCAGGCCCATTAGCCTGGAGCATGAAAATGTCTTCTGTAAGTGTGTGTGTGTGTGTGTGTGTGTGTGTGTGTGTGTGTGTGTGTGTGTGTGTGTACACGTTTTTGTGTGTATGTGGGTGTGCACATTTGTGCAAGCGTGTGGAGCCCAGGCAGGAACCTCCAGTGTCACTCTACAGACACTTTCCCCATTGCTTTTGAGACAGGGTCTCTTAGTAGCTTGGAGCTCACCGAAAAGGCTGAGCCCCCTTTTAGGTAGATTCTGAGGATCTACTCCAGGTCTTCATGCTGACGAGGCCATCGCCTTACCCATCGGGCCCTTCCTGCCCTCTCTATTTTATAAGAATATTATGCATCGTCACACATGCTACAATTCTGAAAGAGCGAAAATTAACAATTACATTAAAAAATATAATATTGTTATAGGAAATTAAATACAGCCGCTGTCTAAAATAACATACAATATAACAGAACTAACCAAACAATCATGAAACCAAGCAACTATGAATCCTACTTAAAATCACCTGATGACCTCTTGAAAAAATACGACAAATTCACAGGAAATAAGTTTACAAAACAATAGCAAGAGACATAATTTTATAGACAAGTTTGTTCCCAGAGCTATAAATCTAATTTTAAAAAAAAACTTTCATTTTAACTCATCAAAACATTAGAGCTAATATATATTAGGTCTCATATAATTGAGTATATAATTCTGGAGAGAAAACTTTAAAAATACATAATTTAATGAGATACTTGTATTTGTGGACTTCTTCTCAGATAAATATGAACTTGCTAGCACAACTTGCTAGCACATGGATAGACCATCAACAGGACTGGAGCCACAGCTCACGGGCAGAGTGCTTGCACAGCACACGAAGGCCCAGATGGAAAGGAAGAGGGCATCCTGTGAGATCATCTTTTAGTATCTATAACGCTTGGCTTATAATTGCTATAAATTAGAACCTGCAAGTGAACAGCTTAACAAGTTGCACATTCGTATCATGGAACACTGTTACACAGAATAGAATATTGCTGAATGAAGCAATCTGAATGAATCGCCAAAGAATTATGCTAAGTGGGAAAAAATCCAAAATTAAATGTCAATTGACCAGACTTATAACACTCTTAACATGACAAAAATGACAGAAGTCAAAGCTGCCAGGTACTGAGGAGGGGGCACAGGTGTGGGGCATACCTGCAAGAGAATAACACAAGAGGCTTTCTGGTGATGGGAATGTTTGGTGTCTTGACTGGGTCTATGTCAGCACTGGACTACAGTTTACCTATGCTAGGCACTGAGGGAACCCAGGTAAAGGCTGTACCAGACTTTTCTGTATTGTTTCTCATAAATACATGTAAATTCACAATGATCTCACAACTGAAATTTCAATTAAGGGTTGAGAAGATGGCTCAGTGAGTTTGAATGCCTAGAACCCAAAGGAAAATCAAAACAAAAACATGCTGTGGCAGGAGCCTTTGCAATCACGGTGCACCTCCGGGAAGACAGGAAATGGGCACAGCAGAATTCCCAGAAGCTCACGGGCCTGGCACGCACAGCTAAAAAGATGACAAAGAGCCCTCCTCTCAAACAAGGTGGAAGATGAGGACCAGCCAAAACCTGAGGGTGCCCTCTGACCTAAACACAAACACACACACACATACACACATACAAAAAAAAAGTTTTTTTCAATTTAATGAAAAGTATACTTGAGCTGGGTGGTGATGCATAATTGTTACCAGCATTGCAGAGGGTAGGGCAGGAGAATATCAAGTTCAAAGTTGGCCCGAGCTATGCATCAAGACCTTGTAACAATAAAAATAGGAGGAAGAGATGCCAGGTGATGGTGGTGTACACCTTTAATCCCAGCACTCAGGACCGAGAGGCAGGCGGATCTCTGAGTTCTAGGCCAGCCTGATCTACAAAGTGAGTTCCAGAACAGCCAGGACCAGAGAAACCCTGTCTTGAAAACCTAAAAAGGAGAAGGAGGAGGAAGAACTTATCCAAACTTTACTACAACAAATACCTGAGGAAAAGACAACAAGATGTATAAGAACATTTCTAATGACACTATTAAAGGTTTGGCTTGGTTTACTTTACCTACGTAGATTCTCATTCGATTTACATAATTTTAGTAGTGTCAATGATACTCTTGGGATTTAATAACATTTTTCCTTCTAAAAAACTCTGGACTTTACGTGCTTTTGTCTTTAATCCTATAGCTACGCATTCAAAAGGTATTGCAGGTTGAACATTCCTTATCTAAAGATCTGAAATCCCAAATCCTCCAAACTCTGAATCCTTTGAGCATGATGTTAGCACCCAAAAGTTCTAAGTTTAGAAAGCTGGAGAGATGGTACAACAGTTAAGAGAAGTCACTGCTCTTGTAGAGACTAGGGTTCATTTCCCAACACCCACACAGGGTGGGTCACAACCACTTCTAACTCCAGTCCAGGGGTCCATCTCCCTCTTCTGGACTCAAAAAGCACCTGCACATACTTAATACACATACACTCAGGCACACACATACAAATAAAATGAATAAATCTTCTTTTAAGTTCTAAGTTTCAAGACACACTGCACATGCATGTGAGATTGTCAAAGAATAAATTTAAAATATTCTTTTCTTTTATTTATTTATATTTATGTATGAATGCTCTGCATGTATACCTGCATGCAGAAGAGGGCATCTGATCCTAATATAGATAGATGGTTGTGAGTCACCATGTGGTTGCTGGGAACTAAACTCAGAACCTCTGGAAGAGCAACCAGTGCTCTTAACCTCTGAGCCATCTCTCCAGACCTAAAATATTCTTAATAATTGTTTAAGTTGCAGACTTTAGGCTGGGCAGTGGTGGTGCACACCTTTAATCCCAGCACTTGGGAGGCAGAGCCAGGAGAATCTCCATGAGTTTGAGGCCAGCCTGGTCTACAGAGCAAGATCCAGGACAGGCACCAAAACTACACAGAGAAACCCTGTCTCAAAAACCAAAACCAAAACCAAAACAAAACAAAACAAAAAAAGGTGCAGACTTTGGGACAATTTTTAGCTTGCATTTTCAGGTGTGGTGTTTACCTAGTAAAGTCTATTCAGATGTTACAAATTAAACAAACCACTCTGAAATCTAAACACTTCTGGTCCCAAGCATTTCCGTTACGATCACAACCTATACTAAGTCACAAGAGACAAGCTATCAAGTTTGCTCAATATCAAATTTCCAAAACCCAACCAAGCTGGCCCTAGCACCTGACAGGTGCCTACTGATGGTTTCAGAAAGGGCATTATATCTCCACAGTTATAATCCAAACACTTAGGATCACATGAAGATGAATCAATCTGTCTGAATTTTTCTAATTAATTCTGTTACCAGGGAATTTGACAAATGAATTCTTTATCTAATAAATGGCTAGAAAAGAAATTTTTGAAAGAGGAAAAAAAAATTAAGGTTTTCATTGAAGTATCATGCACTATAAACACAGTTTACCAAAGCAACATGAAAAGGAAGGGATTGTTGAAAAGTGTAGGTAAATAACATTTTATAACTCATTCCTTCATTCTTCATCCCGTAGGGCTCAAGATTAGTCACAGAAAGACCTGAATCCCTGCTGCGGAATAGTTCAGGGGGAAAGAACCATTTGCCCACGAACTGACATATAGCCGCCACTGGATGCCCCAGTAGGTGATCTACAGGCTTAATAAATGTATTGAAAATTGTTTTGTAAATTCTGAAGAATATTTTGGAAAACTGATACTTGACAATGTGTGATAGATTTCAGATTGACATTTTTATCTGCAAAGAGCTGAGCTGGACATTTCACAGCAAAGTTATTTTTCATCAGTCTCAAATTAATAGCCATCCTTGTAAAGTCCAGGTGGCATTTCTTTTCACCTACTGCTGTATTAAAACGGTCCCTTGCTGCTTATTCAGTCGATGACAATAACTAGGAATTTTCCATCAGTGTTTCATTCTAAGAGTCAAGGTGGATTCTATGAGACTATTTATCCCAGCAGACATCTTGAGAGACTTTAAATCATTCTCTTGTTTATGTGTAGCAATGGAAGAGACTATTACTAATAGTAAGTTCAGACTTATAAAGATTTATAAATTGCATACAAGATAAAAAAAAAACAAAAACCACACTAAATTGGGCTTTTTTTTTTTCCCCCAGAAAATAAGAACTTACTAAATGGCAAGTCTTGAGTCATCAATTACTCTGTGACAATTATGGTATTTTCACTATGGTTAATTATTTTATCGAAGCTATCGGGTAAATTGTTTCAAGAGATGCAATCAGATTCGTGATGGCAGCCTGTTCTAATGTCACTATTTTATTTGCAGGAAGGGGGTACCTTTGGGTTTGAAGACTTTTACAAAGAAAGTCAATGACAGTGGCCAACACATCGGACTCCCTAGATTTGGAAAATTTATCAAGTAATAAACATGTAACCAAGCAGAAGTAAAAGCTAAATTCTAGTCACTTTACAGTTCATCCTTAACACTGATCAAACAATCTCACATATCTGTTTATAAACCAAGACTTCTAGGTTTGTCTTTGGTTCATGTTTCATGTGTCTACCTTCCCTAACCAGGCCAAAAAATTGTGAAGGATTTCTCAGACAGCTGCACCCAGCCCATGACACTCCCTTCTGCTGCCTGCCACTCCTGGGGTCCAGCACAATCTCACATAGCACACAACTAACGGGTGTTGACCAAAATAAAAGGCAACACATCACTTCCGGCCAGAAGAACCTTTTTAATATGAGTTATCCAAATTGCAGTAACTACATCTCACATATGGTAGGGCTCCAACAAATATCTGAACCATCATGTATCCGCAGTCTCTTTCTAACATGAGTTATCCAATTGCAGTAACTACATCTCACAGATGGTAGGGCTCCAACAAATACCTGAACCATCAGGGATCCGCAGTCTCCTTGCTTGGCTCCCTGGTTGTACGCAGGGTTAGAAGTTACCTCTAACTCACCTTTGTCTCCTGGATGGTCAAGGGTCCAAGTGTCAGAAAACAAAGTTCTCTTCACTGCAAAAATTCTTCTTCACTTCCATTTTACATGAGTATTTATGTACCTCACACCAAAGGGCCTGCCCAAGTGTTTGCTTTGGTTATGACACTAAGCATTCATTTAGTAGTGCAGATATTCCTGTATATTCATTTTGCCCTTTGAAAATAACACATTAAGGGAAATGGCTAACTTCAGTGCTTTTAAGCTATTATCTTAAAAAATGTATATACATCAGTTCTTTAGCGCCCACCCCCAACCCACCACACCTTTGTGAAAGAGAGAAGGATATGGGATAAGCTCTCTCCATTAAGTGAATTTTTTCTTCTTACTGAAGAACCCAAAACTAAGTAAGGCCATCCAGTCGAAATCCACCTTAATTTCTGAATGTTGACATACCATAAGGATTAAGAGTCGAATTTAAAGAGTCCACCTTGTATGAAACAGGGAACAGTAAGTCCCTATGATCATGAAGCATTCACAGAAAATATCTTTTCAGAGGAACAATTGTGTGCCCTGACTGTCGAATTTCCTTGAGGGCTAATCAAACCATCTGAGCAAATAATAAGAGGGACTTCCTCATGCCAGCAAGATTAGTTCACTACCCTTTGTTCCCCTAAGCTTCTATTACATGTCTGGAAAATTCGGTCTTAAAGCTCCAGTGTGCCTGGGGGACTGGTGTTAACAAATGAGTCCTCAAGGGCAGGGCTGTGTGTGACAAAGTGTGCAGCATCCTAAGAGCTTGCTGCTCAGCTTCTGCTGGCTGCCACCTTGCTGAGCCTTCATATCCTCATGCAGTCTATACATCACCACTGCCACACAACACATGCAACCCTTGATCCATGTACTCTGAACATCTGTGTCACCAGGAGCTGAGAATTTCAGGTATACAACTGCAATTCTGTCCCTTTATCCCAAAGTATAAATTGTAATATAATAAATTCTTAAGACAGCACATTCTTGCTGAGGAAAAAAAAATGTAACCGAAAGAAAATGCTTAATGCTCTAAGAGCTGTGAAAATAAGTAACAGAAGTACTCAAGAGACCATTGTCCAACTCCCTACTTTTCATAAATAAGAAAACTAGTGCCCAGGGGAGTTAGTGACTAGCTCAGGGGACATACTTGCCTGGTAGCAGAGCCACAACCAGAACTCGGGTCTTTTGTTGGTTTGCATAAGCTATCTTTCAAATTTTTTTAGTAGTTTATTTTTCCCTTAATCTACTTTGTGTCTACAGTCATTTGTCTACAGCACTGAAGGCCAGTCAGTCATACAGTGGATGCTACAGAAGGTCTTAGAAAGAACGATGCAGGCATTTCAGTGCTGAGCCAGGCCTTGTACAGACTTCACAGGTATTAACATGTTTAATCTTCACGACCACCATGAGGTGGGTACGTAGAGCACTCCATTTTACAGATGACCAAAATCAGACGGAAAGATTAACCGTAGTGTCAGAACTGAATAGCTTCTGGCTGTTAACAATGATGCATCACTTGGTACTTTCATGAGCCTCACTCACTGTCAAGTCCTACAGTTAACCTTGAACTGAGCTGTGGGCTGTGGGTGAGACCTTGGAAACGTTTATGATTCACCCTCTCTCCTCAATTCTCTCAATACTAATGAAAAACAAAAAGCAAAATCGAACAAACAAAAGCCCCACAAAACTAGCACCAGCAAAAAGGGGAGACGGCCTAGCAAGCAAAGCCACCAGGCAGCCAACTACATTCAATGTCCAAACTTACACAGTAAAACAGAAGTGATTCCTTCAAGATGTCCCTTGATGTCCACACATGTGCCATGGCACAATTCTGTACTCTTATACCACTACACACACACACACACACACACACACACACACACACACACACACACACACACACACACACAATTTGTCATTAACATGAAGGAAATTCTAATTTCAAAGTGCCAGGCGGCTGGGCATAGTGGTCATGCTTTAATCTCAGCACTTGGGAGGCAGAGGCAGTCAGAAGTCTGTGAGTTCCAGGCCATTCTGGTCGACACAGTAAGTTTGAGAACAGCCAGAACTGCAGTGTGAGACCCTGTTAGGAGGGTGGGAAGCCAGGAAGAGCCGATGGGTGACTCATGTCTATAATCTCATTACTCTGAAGAGAGAGGACTGCCCTGAGCTTGAGACTAGCCTGAGCTATACAATGAGTTCCAGGCCAACCTAGGCTTCAGTGTAAGATCACAACTCAGAAAAATAGAAACCAAAAATTCTCAAAATGGAGCCCTAACTTTCTTGTTGTTAAGATCTGGGATTCGAAGGTGAACAAGATCTATGTGCATACTTAGGAAACTTGAAGTTTGGGTCATTGGTATCCAAGGAACACAGTGGCTCCCCAATGTGAGAGTTTGTCAAGGTGATCAAGTTCAGTGCCAGACCATCTCATTCTGCCTCCCAATTTATACCTCCCGAGTTTGGAATATAAGAAACAGTACATAATTGGTCAGATGCCCAGGTTCCATCCATCTAGTGTTTCAAAGTTTGTTAAGTGTACTGTTGAGTTTCGATAAAAAATTGCATTCCAAGTTCCAAGACCAGGACCTAAAAGCCTCCACTGTACTTGGATAGCCCAGGTGAACTACAACCACGTTTTTACACAACAGCATTTTATGACAAAACACTCACAACTCTAAATTCTATCCAGACACTAGGCACCACATCTACACTCTAGGTAAATGGACTGAGTCACTTAAAAGGGCTTCCCCTGCTCCATCCAGACAAATGTGACAGTGTTGGTAGCCCAGGGTTGTAGGGAGCCCAGATTAGAAAAAACAGGCTCACTAGCTAGGATATTAGCAGTCACTGAATTCATGTGTAATACAGAGGCTAACTGTGCTGGCTCGTCTTTTATGTCAACTTGACACAGAAACTAGAGTCATCTGAAAGGCGGGAACCTCAACTGAGAAAATGCTTCCATAAGATCTGCCT
The DNA here is from genome assembly GCF_007827085.1 of Peromyscus californicus insignis. Classification (NCBI taxonomy): domain Eukaryota; kingdom Metazoa; phylum Chordata; class Mammalia; order Rodentia; family Cricetidae; genus Peromyscus; species Peromyscus californicus. The sequence continues at coordinate 36,415,318 of NW_026294595.1, read as the reverse complement.
GTATGATACTTTCTTCATCAGCGACTGATGGTGGGGCAGGGCTGCCCATTGTGGGTGGTACCATCCCTGGGCTGGTGGTCCAGAGTTCTGTAAGAAAGCAGGCTGAGCAAGCCAGGGGAAGCAAGCCAGCAAGCAGCACACCACACCCCCCATGGCTCTGTACCAGCTCCTACCTCCATGTTCCTGCCATTTGAGTTCCTGTCCTGACTTCCTTCGATGATGAGTAGCAATATGGAAGTGTCAGCCAAAGCAAACCTTTCCTCCCCAACTTGCTTTTTGGTCATGGTGTTTCGTTGCAGCAACAGAAACCCTAAGACACTAACAGTAGAAATCACTCACACTGTGGCTGTCACAGAAAAGACTTACTGGCTCCTCTGCTCTCCCTCTACATACTCCATTGACATCTCCAAGCTCCGTGAGGGCTATCTGTACAGCATCTATCTATCCAACCAGGCACTATTCAGCACACCAAAAATGCTTCATATGATATGCCTAGGAGTTCTGAGACTTCCATATTTGACGCATTTTATACCATTAAAATTTTATAATCCAACCTGTATTGACAATTTATCATCATCCATGAATCATTATGAGTCACATAATAAACTATGTCATCAAGGCTATGAATAATAAAATGATCAGCAATGTGGCCAACATTTATTAGTATATCAGGTAAAAGGACATCTAAGCTATGAAAGGAAAGGAGGAAAGCAATTTAGTCAAAGGATATGTGAAGCAGTTCTATGTGTAACTGAGAAGTATCCTCTTGTCACACCCCTAATTCAGTCACTGTAACAGAGTCCCAAGAGATGAAGATAATTCCACTGAATTATTAAGTGGCAATGTGAGAAGCCCGTCAGTGCAGTGAGACCATCACGTCCATAAGCTGTAGGTCTTGGCATCTTCAGGCCTGATCCCCTTACTCGGATCCTCACTCCTGGCATAAGGATGACCAGCGGATGGCTAGCGCATCACTCCTTGCACCTACATGCAGCTTGATAGCCATGTGCCTTACAGTTTTACCTTTCTCTTATACAACTATCTGTGGTTAAAGTTTGGCCACAGAACCGTCACTTAATTCTCCAAACACATCCTTGTCCATGGGTGTTCTGTTTCAGAGCCATCTTCCCCTCAGTGCAGAAAGTGACTCTAGCTTATCTTCCATATGGAAGAAGGAATCATCCCAGAAAGCTGAAGGCAATTTTCCAAAGTGACGTACAACTCCATGGCTGTTTGTTCTAGAACAAGCCTACAACAAACTCTACATTTCATCAATTAAAAAAGAGAGTTGTTTTCCACTTTAGACTAAAGCAACGAGTCACTTCTCAAAATAAATTTAAAACATCAGAATACAGACCATTCTCAAAATATCTTGATTTTGAAAGGAGTCAGGTAAGGGTCACAGTGAGCCAGGTGGCTGGCATCATGCCAGCTATGAAAATCTATTTAAACAGATCTCTGGATAACAACACGGGGAAGGGGGGTTCTGTTTAAAAGATGACAACTAGATTTTTTAAAATCAGCTTAAGTAGTTTAATTTTTTTTATTTATTTTGCCAATTTGTACAGAGAAGAAATAAAATTGCAGTTATGATTTAATACAGACTTAATCTAAATACTCGAGGTTATATGATTACTCAGGTTTTTATTAGATTGAAATTGGTGGTGGGTTCTTTAAATTTAAATTATGTCAGATCCATTCATGGGATTATCTTGGTTTATGAAGCCTGTAAATGCAGCAACAATGTGTATGACTTTCTCTCTGGCTCAACAGCACCTGCTTCCTTTCTCCAGGCTTGCCATCATGTCCCTGCTACTCCACCTCCCTCCAAAAGCATCAGAGGAAAGAATCAGCACTATACTCAATCTCTCCCATTTCAGAGTCTTTCCTGTGGCATTTACATGCCAAATGCAGCACCTTCTCCTTATATAATAGAAGGCAAAGACTTTGGCCAAACAGTTTGATATTCCCAATGACTATAAATCATGAGCCCCCTCTTTTTAAGCCTTCCTAACAGGATGCATTTCCATTGAAAGCCTGCTTTTACCTGAAGCAGGTGAAACTTAACTGCTCAATCAATCATGCTCATATACACTCTGTATATTTGAACAAAATTTTCCATTTCTAATGCATCAGAGAAACTAAATACCCTTTTATATTTTGGGGAGCAAGAGCAGGGAATGGGCTTGGGGCCTCACGAATGCCAGCTGAGCTGCAGAATCTACCTCCCCCTTCTGCTTTAACTTTCTAATCTTGAAGTCAAATTAAACAAGCAAGAGTTAAACTGTTACAATGTACTGTTACATAATAAAAGTTTCCTGTAGGCATTTACAAACACTTCCCAAAATCCTCCACATTGTTACTGTATGCGAATTAAACCTCTAAATTAGAAGGTTCACTGATTACAGACATACCTGAAAAACAATGTAGCGACTAGAAGACACAACCTTTCATTTCATTTCCCGTGGGTCTTAACTAAAATGCCTGCAGACTTTTCAATGCCCTTGATGCATGCAAAGTAGGGGTTGCGAGACAGGAGATTGGTTGGACAATTGACTTCTTATTTTACTGAATCGGATACAAAATAACCAAGTGCAGAAGGTTTTATAGTACCTGCACCCTTCCAAGCAAACAGTATGGAATGAAGAGTACACAAGGTATGCTTAGAAACAGCCAGAAACACTTCCTCCAGACCTTGTTCTTGCTTTCACGTTGCCATTTGCCACAACTGTTTCCCAAGGTATCAGAAATGAAGATACTTTCACGCAATATACTCCATCTAAAAAGAGACGAATTCTACTTTCTAAAAAACAAAAACCTAACCCCGGTTCTGGGAAAGCATATGTCAAAATATTGTCTTTCTGTATTAACTGACCAAAAATGTATACTAGCCATTATCAATTTTATACATATTTACCAATCTTTAAAAGTTGTAGGATTGTGCTTTTTATTCAGTGAAACTCAGTGACAAAGAGAGAAACGGCCCTTTCCACTAATTACATCTTGAAATATACATGACTGTGATGTCCCCGGGTTACTTGCAGTGGTAACTTACACGCCCCGAATTTCACTGTACCAGACGGTTCTATCTGTCCCATCGCTGGCCAAACACTGCTGCTCTGTTTCTATTCATTATGTATTATACGAGGCCTAAACACAGCCCAGTATGACGAGGGGAAATATTCCAATCCTTATGACAGCAGTGATGCATTCAAGATTTCTCACAGTACAGTCCGGACCTGGAGCACTAAAAGGCGTTTTCTGATACAGCTAAAATATGCTGGCTGCAAGCTCGTCCGTCACTCAAGAACATTTGGCCCTCTGTTTCTGCGGGTATTCAGAAAACCCTAGGTTTTAAAAAAAAAAAAAATGCGCTATCCAAACCTTGCAAAACCAAACTTGCCAAGAGCCTTGTGCAACGATCAATAACCTTGGGCTACACTGACACCCAAATTCACGGTCCTGGAAACCAATGCAGCAAAAACCCAGAACCATAGACTGGAGCCCCAAGAAACTACGGCGCTTCCCTCTCCGCCGCCCTCTGCCGCAGGGAGAGAAGCGGAGGCAGGAGAAGGAAGGAGGCTCACCAGCTCTGAAGATGCTCCGTGACCTCTGGCTGCGCGGGGAAAGCAGGGCCGGGAAGGCGCTAGTGCGGCCGCGGCCCGTGCGGACTCTGTCCCTGGTGCATTCCTTGCATTCCAGCACAATCTGTCGCCAGCCTACGAGCTGGCAGCGCGCGTCGCCCGTTGGACACACACACACACCTGCCTATCGCGGCGCCCGGAGCAACCGCGGCGCCTCCGCTGCCTGCGCTTGCGGGGTGTCGCACTCAACCACCACACCGCCAAATCTCAGCCCCGCCGCTGGTCCCCTCGTTTCCCAAGGAGCAGGAGGGGACAGGGACCCCCGATCCTCCGATGGGTGCAGCAGCCACGCTCCAACTCCTGGCAACGCGAGGAGGCAGGGCGGTGCGGGAGGGCGGCCCGTAGCCTTGGGGCTGGGGCGCCCGCGAGGGAGGAGCGTGCGGTTTGCTGCCGCGAGCTGGGAACCCTGGACCCGCCGGGCGGTCGCCACGAGCACCAGTGCAGCTCCAAGGGCCGGAGCGACACGCGGGGCGGGCGTGGGAGGCAGCGGTAAGCGGTTGCTTCTGAGGAACGAGGGACGGAGCGACAGACGGCCAGCCCCCGGCGCGACGGCGCGCGGGAGCCGCGGGGCTCAAGTTGGGGAAGCGGTGGCGCGGTGCCGGGGGAGAAGCGGCCGCACCGACCGGTGCGGGGCAAAGTTGTGCGCCGCCGCGGGGGAGGGGAGAGGCGGGCGGGATGGCGGAGCACGCGGCGGGGACGGAGCCACCGGAGCCAGGGAGCCGCGGGGGGCGCCCGGCCGTCGCCAGGTCCCGGCTCGGCGCGCTCCGGGCAGCTCGTGCCCCGGAGCCCCGCGCCCTCCCCGCCAGCGCCGCGCACTTACTTTCCAGCTCAGGCGGAGGTCATCGTCGCTCCAGGAACCAGGGACATCCGCGCCGAAGGGTCGCCGCTGCGGCACCGGAGCAAACTGGCCGAAGTGCGGCAACCGCGCCGCTGCCCGCCCCTCCCTCCCCACCCGCCCCCTCCCCCGAAGAGGCTCTCCCACCACCCTGGTGGCGGCGGCAGCTCGCCTTTACCCCGTGCCCATAGTGCCGCCGCCGCCGCGGCCAGCGTCCACGCGCACCCAGCCCCGGAGCCACTCAGACTGCTCGGAGGCCGCCGCCCCGCCGCCAGCCCGCCCGCCCGCCCGCCCGGCCAGTGCCGGCACCCGGGAACGTCAGCACGCCGCCGTCCCCAGACAGGCTGCGCGCCCGCCCCATTGGGCGGAAGGAGAGGGCCGGCCCTCCCCATTGGCCCGGCCCTCATATTGAACGAGCCAATGGGAGCTGCGGTTTCAGGTCGCCATGGAGACCGATGCTGTTAAGAGCGAGAGGGCCAGGAGAAGGTGGGGAGCGAAGATGAAGGTGTCTGTGGCCTCCGGCGCGGGAGGGGGTGGGGGGAAGGAGTATTAGGGGATTCCCGAGCTAGCGCTCTGAAATCGGGCGGGTCTGGCTTTTGACTCCTGCCAAGACTGTGCATGGTAGGGCTTGTCCCTGGCGTCGAAGGCAGAAACAACTGAGCCCCTGGACTTCGGCTTAACATTGGGAGCTCAGGAGTGGGCGTTCATTTTTCCTGCACCTGGGGAGCCTGCAAGGCTATGCCCTTTGACCTTTGACATCTGTGCAGCCCGGTGAGTTCCACTCCATTCCTTAAATCTCTGCTTCTTCCACTTGAATTCTTCCAACCACTCCCCCTTCCCTGAGTCGAGTATTTCCTCAGATTTTTTTTTTTTTGGTTCTTCAAGACTATGACCCCTCCCAAGGGAAACAGGATTTCTTGCGCGTGGTATTTTGGTAGGGAAACTGGATGGGATTGTGAAAAGGGATCGACCCACAGCAGAATGAGTTCTATGCTTCCCAAAGCAGCAAGTCACTGATCTCTGCTCCCCGCTCTTGTCCTGTGTGCTTTCTGCACTGAGCGTGGCAGGTGCACGCTCTTTCCAGTGTATCACGGGCTGGAGCTGTGCCAGAATCAATCCCGATGATTTTTTTGCAAAAGAAAAGAAGAAATAGGTTGCAGATGATGGATTTTTAATTTCTGACTACTTTCCAGATTATCTCTGAATTTGATAAAGAAATGATGAATTGGGACATGGAATCAGTACTCACGCAAAATCCTGACCTTTCGTAATGAGTGCTCTACTTTCATTTAAGTCATTTTGTGCTAGTTTGCTTGTACTAATTATTTTTGATGAGTGATGTTCATAATTAGATACTACCCATTAATCTGGAACTTATAGACATGATACTACTTTTAAACATATGTTTAAAAGATCCTCACTCTAGCACATAGCCACTGATATATTCATCTTCCTACTTTTGGTGACTTTGTTATTTTCATAATATCCTCTTTAGTTAAAAAAGTCATGTTTATGCTACTTCTCAAAATAAGGGACTGTATTAATTTTTTTCTCATATTGTGCGGGAAAAGATGATAGGAAGTTTGAAATTGCAAATATTTTGTTGAAGGAAGCAGATGACTGTGTGTGCAAGCTGTATGTATCTAACTTACATTCTGAATTATAAGTGGATGGTTTGTTTTGCTGTTGGTTTTTGCATTATAAAATATATCCTAAGAAATGTTAATATGGCACCTTGCTTGGGGGAAAAAAATCTCCTTGGTACTTACTGTAAACTTAGATTTAATTGACAGTCCTATGCAGGGTTGAACTGTGGAACAAAATGGGTAAATGTGAATATATCACTTAAATATTTTAGAATTAGGGTGGAGGCAGCAAGCAGTAAGGTTGGAGATAGCTCATGGCTTGTCATTAGGAAAATTGGCTGCTTTTGAGGTTTTGTTTTTTGGTTTTGTTGTTGTTTGTTTGTTTGCTTAATGTGTGTTTGGTCATAGGAGAATAGGAAAAGGTAAAATCTGAAGGTTGATAAATAAGACATTTTAAATGTCTAGTCAAGATACCAATTTTTTTTTAAATTTTAAGTAAAATTTTAAGGAATGAATGGAAGTTTTGCCTAATCAAAAGCAAAAATGCGTGTCTCACTTTTTTCCTTTGTAGAAAGAAGGAAAAAAGAACCAATTTTATTTCTACCCTAATAATCATTTTCGTTTGTATTTTTCTCAAAACATGTATCCGACAAGTATTTTCATATTGTTTTTATGTGTGTAATTTACATGTCATTTCCATTGTCAGTGATTAAAATTTGGCTGAAACCCAGCAGGAATAATGAATGTCCCTAAATCAGTTGTCATTCAACATTATTTTTTTTTCTTGTTATATTTAGTGGAAAAAAATTTTGAACTTTTATTGCTAAGCATTGCTGGTTAAAGCTAAGAAAACCCTTTGTTCTACTAAAAGTTGATGCTACTCAGAACCTACCTGGCTCTTACATTCCTTTTGACATCAGGATGGTGATAACCTAGGAGCCTTCTAGAGAGCCCCTCCTACATCTGCCTTATTCTGATAGCAAGTCTGCACTGTACTGAGAATCCCTCCATCCACTCTGGGGATCCAGCAAGAGGCCCTTCAACTCACCTTTCTTAAACCCCAGTCTCAATTTTCACACCTTTGCCTCCATCAGCCCCTATTGAGAAGTGCCCTGACACTCTTTTATGCTCATACTCCAGCTGTGCTAATTAAACACATGGTACTCTTGCCAACAGGATTTTTCTCTGTCCTTGGTGCCTTCTCAGATTCCCTTCTATACCCTCTCCTCCCAAGTTTCTCTCTTAGCCTCCCAAATATCTGGCCTTTTATGGAACCGTTTTTGCTTATTCTCCCTCTTTATCTGCTGGCCTTTCCTTTCACCAAGAAGCAGTACTGATGGAGAGCTCCACTTTTTCATCCCAGATGCTTTGACCCTTGAAATTGTTCTGAAGATGGTTCTGTCTGTCCACAAAATCGTGGCTCATTTGGCTGACTAAGTTCTCTCATATAACAATGTCTTTTGGACCGGGAGTGGGGTACATGCGTATAAGTGCAGCACTTGGGTACCAGAGGTGGTGGGGTCAGAAGTTTATCCTCATCTTTGTGTACATGGCAAGTTTCAGGCCAGCCTTGGTTACATGAGGCTCTGTCTCAAAACAAACAAACAAAAACACAACTTTGCTTAAAACTTGGCAGGATTTGTAATCACTTGGGAAGGGAGTTTTTATATATATGTATATATATATACATATATATAAACAGATTTTTTTAAGCTTTTAATTTTATGTGAATAAATTTATTCACTAGAAGACTGTCATATTCAGAGTCTTCTCACATTTAAAATGAGAAACATGAGGCAATAAGAGCTTCAGTAAACTGACCAATGTTACATCATCAATAAGCAATAAATCATGGCTATCCCTGACATGCTGATTATAGGGCTTAATTATTTTTTAAAATATTTTTTGTTTAAAACAATTTTTCAATTTAAATATATTTTGGTCATATTCTTCCCCTCCCCCAAGTCATTCCAAATCCTCTCCTCCTCCCTACCTTCCCAACTTTCTTGAAAAACCAATACAAAACCCTCCCAAACCAATGAAACACCCCAAAAAACCAAACCAAACCAGCAGACAAAAGCCCTGTAACCAAATAAAAGCATACAAAAATACTGTGGAGTCTGTTATATGTGGTCAACAACTCCTGGGCATGAGGTCTGCCCTGAAGTGGTTAATATACTCAGTGTCACTCCATTGGAGAAAACTGATTTTCCTGCTCCCAGCAGGTATAAGTGACAGTTCAATTGTTACCTTTATCCTCGTGGCTAGGTTTTCATTCATTCATTCACTTTTAAAAAAATATAACAGAATAAAATATAGTAAGATAAAACAAAAACTATCACAAGTTGGGCAAGACAAACCAACAGAAGGAAAAGAGCCCAAGAGAAGGCACAAAAATCAGAGAACCCTGCCCCACTCTGAACACTCAGGAATCCCAGAAAAACATAGTTGCCATGGTTGGAAGTCAGCTTCCTGTAAGGATGTGGGAAGACCTGCCTACCTTGGGTGGAATCTGCACCATTTCTGGGGCTGGACCCTGCACGAAATGGAAAGGGGAGCCGAGCATCCCTTGTGTTCTCTGCTCCCTGACTGGGTGTCATGGCAGCTGTGTGGAGCACCTGCTGCTGTGACTTCCCTGTGTTTGGGCTATAACCTGAGACTGTGTGCCAGAGTCACCCCTTCCCCCTCAGGTGCTTGTGTCAGGTATTTTATAACAGCAGTAGAAAGGAAGCTGAGACACCCCCAATTCCAGACTCTCCTAGGGGAGGGAACCTTTGTCCGCTAGCCTGAGGAGCCGTAGAAATGCAAATGGCCTACTTGAGCAGAGGGAGCTGTGTGCAAATAGTCTAGGTCTGGCTGCTGGGTAGCCTTGGTAGAAAGAGGGGGCCTCTACTTAGGCTGACCGTGGACAAGGTTTACAAAGAATGAAGAGGTTGGGTGATGATATCCCAGGTTCAGAAGTGAACAGCAGAACCCCAAGGAACTCTCCAGCCCCAGTGCAGAAAGTTGACCTGACCCTTGCAAAGGCGGGGAAGATGGTGGTACTCTACAGTGTTTACTGTTTTCGTGTTAGCTCAAGATGACTAGTGAAAATTTTCCTTTTGAAATATGCCATAGAAAGGAAGGACTCGAAGATGTCTCTCTCCGATATCTCTACAGTAGGTAGGAGCAGTGAAAACAGAAACTGAAAATACTCCAGCACTGGTAGCTTCTATCATTGCAGAGGCCTGTTTACACAAGCAGGCAGGTGGTGAACGAGGAAAAGCACAGCAGTGCTGAGCCCCGGGACAATGGCTAGGGTTCAGAAATAGCTCAGGTGGTTCAGGATCGTCTATGCCTCACCTTCAGCCACATTGTCTGAAACACGCAAATTCTTCACCACCCTAAAGACCCAACCCGGTTTCCAAACCCTGTCCCCAACCACCAAACTCAGGCTGCCCTCTGCCTTCATATTATTGTGGCACTTGACATTTTACCTCCTGGTGTAGTTGTTTCTGTGTGAACATTCTCCCCAAGAGGATATGTTCCCTGGCATGTCCAAGACTATCCCTTGGAGTGCCTGGAGCCCCAGAAGTATGCCGCATAGTAAGAGAAGCATGTGTTCATTAATCATTATAGTCCTTACAGGAAGCTGATTTCCAGCTATGACAGATAGGAATCAGTAATGTCGGGAGGTAATTAGAAAAAGATGAAATTAAATATTCAATGTGGAAAATGAGAATCTGTGCAGAGTAGAGATTTCCCCTTCAGTAGCCTTCAAAGACAGCAAAGCCCTGGAAACATGGGAACATTAGTGGAAACATGCATGAAAAGAAATGGATTTGTGTGCCTTCTTTACAACAAAGGCTGTAGAACTCTGTTTATAGGGAAAGCGATTGGAATGCAACTTTGCCAAGATGTTAGAATAAAGAGTCACTTAAATTTTGTCTTCATATGAAGCTCCAAAGTGACGCTGTCTCTCAAAACAAGATAAGATCATTAGAACTGAATAATTTCACAAAAATCAGAAAGCCATCAGACATTTGGGATGTGTAACAGACATCTGTTGTGTGTGATGATCATACTTCCTAGACCTATCCCCACAGCCTTTGAAGCAGACAGCCCTGCATGACTCATGAGCCTTTGTCGCCTCCTGGAAACGACTTTATGGAGTCCTAATTTAAGGTAGCCCAGCCACTGGCTGTTTACCTGTGACTGTAAAGGCATCAGCCAGAGTCTTCTGGCAATACAGAACTTAGACAGCAAGCAAGCTGCCTTGGCTCTGATGTTGCCTCAGCTGCTATTGAAGGACACCCCCATTTGTTACCTCAAAATACCACTTCGGGGCTGGAGAGCTAGCTCAGTGGTTAAGAGCATTTACTGCTCTCACAGAGGACCTGAGTTCAGTTCCCAGCACCCATGTCTAACAGCTAAACAACAAACCGTAACTCCGGCTCCAAGGGGTCAGTCCTCTGGTCCCTGCAAGCACCAGAACTCACATGCACATTCCAGCTCTGCTCCTGACATACACACACACAGCCCTGGCTCTCCTGGAACTCGATTTGTAGACCAGGCTGGCCTTGAACTCACAGAGATCCACTTGCTTCTGCCTCTCAAATGCTGGGATTAAAGGCATGTGCCACCATGCCCAGCTCCAATTATTCTCCTTCTCCTTCTCCTTCTCCTTCTCCTTCTCCTTCTCCTTCTCCTTCTCCTTCTCCTTCTCCTTCTCCTTCTCCTTCTCCTTCTCCTTCTCCTTCTCCTTCTCCTTCTCCTTCTCCTTCTTCTTCTTCTTCCCACTTAAATATGAGCCTTCTGGTTCTGTGAGCAATGGTGGGGAGACCCAGCTCAACAGAGGCACCAGCAAACTAAGGTCCTCTTTTCCCCCTTACAGACCTTCATGTAGGCAGCTAAACAAAAACGAACATGCCAGGCTTCTGAGATGGCTCAGCAGTGAGGGTACCTGCTGCCAAGTCTGATGGCCTGACTTCAATGCCTCGAACTCACAGTGGGAGGAGGGACCCAATTCCTGGAAGGAATTCTTCTGACCTCTGCACTTGTGCCATGACACGAAATGGTAATAAATAGGATATAGGAGATATATATATATTAAAATACTCAAAGAAAAAAATGTGAAGCAAAGATGCTGTGTCTAGCAAAACTGTCCTTCAAAACTGATTGCGACCATCCTCATAGATGGACCTATATTGAGAATGTGCTAATACAACCCACAGAGCAACCAGCTTTGTGTGACATCAGAGCAAGAAAGGACAATCAGACAAGGACAATCAGACAAGGGCAGGGAACCACTCAGCAGCCCCCTTTGGAAAGCAGAGTGCTGAGGTTTGGATCTGGACTATTGCCCCCAAGGCCCCTCTGTTAAGGCCTGGTCCCCAGAGGGCCACTGTTGCCCGGTGGTGGTCACATGCCTTTGAAGGGGTCATGGAGTTGTGGAGTTCCAGTCTTCTAACTTTCCTAGCTTCCTGGCCTCCTCCTGTGCTCCCCACCAAGACGCTGGCCCAGGCCCCAAGGCAATGGGGCCAGACCACTGTGGACTAAAAACATGAGCCAAAAAAAATTTTTTTTCTCTTTAGAAGCTGATGATGTTAAATATTCATTGTGGCAACTGAAAGTTGATTAACATATAGCTCTTTACCCAGTGTCATCCTGGGATATCAAATGATCATTAACCATGAAGTGATTACAGATGATTACTAAATAGGAATGTGCTGTTACAAAAGGCTCTTTGAAGTTTTTCCTAAAGTAAATAATCAGAAAATTAAGACCCCTTATATTCCTCACTCTGGGGCTCTCTGTCTCTGTCTCTGCTTCATCCTGATGAGACTGAGAAGGGAGGAGTCAGTCACATGCAAGAGCTCTCCCCACCCTGTCTTCTGACATGGGGCCTAGCTCTTATTCTCTCCCTGGGCCACCATTTCCTCTGCACACCTGCTCTCCCGACTTTGTCCTCCCAGGGCCCCTGTGTAGCTTGTTACAGCTTTGCACACCTGTGAAGGTGGACAGGGAGAGTAAATGAACAGCATTGCTAGTACACTGCACTGCCATAGACCAGGAGTCAGAAACTGCCCTGGTTTCCTATAGTTTGGTAAATTTTTAAAGGGGGGGGGGGGAGGCAGTGAATGGATGCAGAAAAGCCAGTGATAAGAAAAACACATCAATTTATAATAAAATGCTCGGTAAATTAGCAGTAGAAGGGAACTCCCTTCATATCATAAGGAACATATGTGAAAACCCATGGCCAACACTGTGTTTATGATGAAAGACTAACTTGGTTCCCCTAAAACTGAGACACAGTGTGTGCATCTCATCTTGAAAGCAAAGAAAAAGGGACTTAGTAACTGAGTTAGAGAACCAAACAAGGACATTCACAGGCATCCTTACTGTTCAGCACTGTGCTGCACATTCTACCCAGTGTAATGAGGAGGGAATAACAAGATCCAAAGGTATATAGGTTGGAAAGGGAAAGAAACTAAAGCTACCTACCTTTGTTCGCATATGCCATGGTCCTGTCTATAAAAGATCCTAAGGAATACACATGCATGCACTAGAACTAATCAACAAAAATCAACAAAATCAACAGAAAATTCCACTTACAACATTATTATTCACAACAATAAAAATGCAATATTTATGCAAGCAAACATTTTCAAAGTCAATTTGAATCTATAGATTCAATATGATCCCTGTCAAAATCCCAGCAAGCATTGTTGTAGCAATTGATCATCTTAAAATGGAAACACAGAGAAACAAGACTCCCAAAACCAATTTCTGTGGAAAGAACAGAGTAATTACAATATTTAATTGTAAATCTTACTATAAAGCTGCAACAATAAATACAATATTGGCATGATGCCCTGTAGATCAATGGGAAAGCAGGTCCAAAAATTAGCCCTTACATTGTGGTCAGTTCCTTTCAACAAAGATGCCAAGGCAGATCAATGGGGAGAGTCTTTTCAAGAAATGCTTTTGAGATGATGATATTGACTGTCCATATGCACAGCAATGAGCCCAATTAACTCACACTGGACAGAAAAAAATGCAATATCCACCACACACCTACATGTGAGAGCTGGGAATTGTAAGGCTTCCGACAGGAGAGTAGAAAATCTTTGTGATCTTGATTTTGGCAAAGCTTTCCTGGTTATGTCTCCAAAATCATGAGCTATAAAAAAAAAGAAGTTAATAAATTAGGTTTTATCGAAATGACATCACTCTCCCTTCAAAAGACAGCAACAGACCAGTAAGAATGAAAAGACAAATGCAGGACTGTGGGAAGGGTGGGCACACCAAGAATAAGCCAAGCAACTCAATTGGAAAATGGGAAGGCAGAGGCTGGAGAGATGGCCCAGTGTTAGAGCACTGACTGCTCTTGTGGAGGACCTGTTTACTTTCCAGCACTGGTATGAGGTAGCTCACAGCTGTCTGTGACTCCAGCTCCAGGTGATGTGACCGATCAGGTTCTGAGGGCACAGGCACTAGGACGCAATGCAAGGATAAACACACACACTTAAAAACAAAATCATCATCTTAAGTAGAAAGTATTTTAATAAACATATCACTAGTCCAGTATTCAAATGACCAGTAAGCACATGAAGATATTCTCAGCATCAGGGAAATCATAATTAAAACCACAATGGAGTACTGGAGAGTGGTTATAAACTTCTGATTAGAAAGTAAAATGGCAAAACTATTTTGAAAAATGATGTGATAGTTTCTTAAAAATATAAATGTAAGTTTATCATGTGACCTTTCAATTCTACTTCAGGAAAATCTATGTTATATAAGCATATACATGAAAAATAATAATAGAAATTACTAGAGTGGAAACCTGGAGATAACCCAAGGATCCCTCAAATGATTATTGGCATAGTAGAATACTATTCTGCTATAAAAAGTATGAGCTATAGATACATGCTAGATGGATAAACCTCTAAAACATGTTAAGAGGAAGCAAAGTCATGTAGAAAGGACACATGTGGTATGATGTCTATTACATAAAACTTCCACAAAGTTTAAAATATATCATCAGTGATTACCCTTGGCCTGGTATGGAAGGAATGAGCAGGAGTTATGAGGGAAGGTTTTCTAGGGAGAGAAATATACTCAAACTGGAGAGTGGTGATGTCTGTAGAATGTATTTTTCTTTAAAAAAAACCAAACTATATAGTTATAATGGATACATTTTTGTTGAATAAAATTATGACTCAATAAAGCTATTATAAATAAAACCTTCTCAATAATGACAAACACAACTTTAAAACTCTCTTATATGAACACAGTAAATCTGGAAGTAATTTTGTCATGATTGAAAAGCCTCCAAATGACATTTCACGGGATTTAGGTCTCATTTATTAAACATTAAAAAATACCAAAGAAAACTGATTCACATCAGGAAATCCAGGAATTTACTAGAGAAAAATATTAAACTACAAACATTGCATAATCGGTGAATAGAATTTAAATTTTGGCATCTTAATGGGGAATATGAATATGAAGCCAATATTGTAACTTTTCCATGTCTGCTTCTGTTTTAGCTGTTTATGTTCATTAAAACAGGTATGGGAGAGAAGCTAATCTTGGGTGGAGAACCCTCCTGATACCTGATATCCTACCAAGATTTACAAGATAACGAACAGTCTCTATCACAAAGTCTCCCTAAAGTTTCTGTGAATTATCAACATTGTTAGACTTATCGATAATATATATTTTCCTATGTGTTTATTTTTCTATATTTGCACTTTCCAATTTATATAATAGTAGGATGACATTAGCTTTAAAGAATTTACAGTAAGTGCTTTAGAAATCAGGTTGTTGTGTTTAATAATGGGCTTGTGTGGTGGGGCATGTTTGGTGTTCTAGCTTGCTTCTTGTTGCTGTGATAAAACACTAGCCAAAATCAACTTGGTGAGACAAGAGTTTATTTCATCTTAAAAGTTACGGTTTATCATCCAGAGAAGCCAAGGCAAGAATTCGAGGTAGGTGCTTGAAGCAGAAATCATGGAGGAGTGCTGCTTACTGGCTTGCTCCTTCTAGCTTGCTCAGCCACCTTTCTTATAAGCCCAGGCTCACCTGCTTAGGTATGGCACCACCCATAGTGATCTGTACCCTCCCACATTTATCACCAATTAAGAATATGCCTCACAAACACAGACACAAGTCAATCTGATCTAGGCATTTTTTTCATTTGCTGTTCCCTCTTCCTAGGTGACTGTGGGTTCTATCAAGTTGATAGCTGAAGTTAACTAGGACATTTAAACACCTCAGCTTTATTGGAATATCTGTAGATAAATTTTTATTTTCCTGTTTTCATTTTCTAGGTTTTTTTTTTTTTTCCCTGATTTTCTCTTTTGTGAGTCCCAGGAACTTGAGATAAGTCTCCGGTAAACTAAACTCTGATTTTACTCTTTTACTTTCTGTTTGTCTTGATGAACGCTGAGATCTCCCGCCCTCACACAGTCCCAGGTGAATCTCCAGTTCACCCATCACTCATCATCACAGTGCACGTTCCCTCCTGAGGACAGTCAAGGTGTCTGCGATGCTGCTGGGGAAAGTGGTTGTCTTTGGACCCATCCTCACGTTGTAAATGTGAAACAGAAACAACAAAAATACACAATGAAGCAAGCCAGAAGATTTCTGCACAGAAGAGAGAGACAAAAGAGAGACCCTGACCCCACACAAAATTAGTGCATTTATGGCCAAATAGAAATCCTCATTTTAGGAATTCTCCTAGGAGCCCTGGCATTGCCTCTTCCTGTAAGTGGCCTGAGGTGACCTGTGAAGATGGTCACTACTCTCTTGACCCAGAAGATCCTACAAAGTCATGCAAATCAAGAGGTTCAAATCTTCCTGTTCACTTTAAGAATACACAAGAAACTGCTCAGGCTATCAAGGGTACCATATCCGAAAAGCCACCAAGTATCTAAAAGATGTCACTTTAAAGGAGCATTGTGTGTCGTTCCAGAGGTATAATGGTGGAGTGGGTAGGTGCACCCAGGCCAAACAGCAAGGCTGGACACAGGGCCGGTGGCCTAAAAAGAGTGCTGAATTTTGGCCGCACATGCTTAAAAATGCAGAGTGATGCTGAACTGAAGGGGTTAGATGTGGGTTCTCTAGTCATTGAACACATCTAGTGAACACAGCACCTAAGATGCCCGACGAATTTACAGAGCTCGTGGTGGGATTAACCCATACACGTGATTCCCCGGCCATGTTGAAAAGGAACAGACTGTTCGAAAGCTAGAAGGGGAGGTTGCTCAGAAGAAAAAGATATCCCAGAAGAAGCTGAAGGAACAAAAACCTATGGCATGGGAATAAATTCGGCACAAAATAAATGCAGATAAAAGTAAAAATAAATAAACAAGTCCCGATCTTAAAATCCTGTTTCCAGTGACTTAGTGTGTGGCTTTGGAAAAGTCATCTACCGTTTGCCCGGCCTCTGTCACCTGTCCGTGGAATGAGGCTCTCTAAACAGCCCTACTTCTAAGCATTAGTCACTAACTTTGCAGCGTTGTGTGACATCTGAACTTCAGCACAGGGATGCTACTGGACTTGAGGGGTCAAGGCCCACGTCCCACTTCACACCCATCGGTTTCCTCTTCCTGCTGTTGGTCTGCAGCGGGCTTGACAGTAGCTCGCCTCTGCTTTGAAAGGCCACACTGGTCTAATCGGCTTGCTCAGCTTCTCCTCAATCTCATCTTTGCATTAAGAAGGACCGGCCTTGTCAGTCTTGTTGTAGGAATGCACCATGGTTGTCTTGGTCACATATGCTTACATCAGATATTCTAATTTGATATTATTCGATTATTTGGTTTTTTAAATTACACAGCTTTGGGACTAGGAGGAATGTTAGAGATTATAAATTAAAACTGCCCAAATAACCAGTACCTCAGACCTTCCGCCCAATCTTTTTGAACTCGCTGATGGATGAAATAAATATTAGTGAGCATGTTTATAGATGTCCGATTAAGGTTTCTGAGACTAAAATAGTATAAAATCTGAAATGTTTGTAAGAATTAAATTATTGGAGATGGCTCATCTCTGTTACCCCATCTCTTTGGAACAGTGTGTTAGGTGGCAAGTTTGAGACCAACCTAGGCCTACAGAGATAGATGCTATCTCATAAAAAAAAAAAAAAAGGATGAAATGAAGAACTACATTAGAAAACAATTATGCAAAGATCCTAAGAACTCTCCTCCATGCATAACTAAATGACTACTTTGTGGATGCTTCTACACAGTACTATTGGCTCTCAAGTAGAGGATAAATTGTTACTTTTTTTTTTTCTTTTTTGGTTTTTTTTTTTTTTTTTTTTTCGAGACAGGGTTTCTCTGTGTAGCTTTGCGCCTTTCCTGGAACTCGCTTTGGAGACCAGGCTGGCCTCGAACTCACAGAGATCTGCCTGGCTCTGCCTCCCGAGTGCTGGGATTAAAGGCGTGCACCACCACCGCCCGGCTCAAATTGTTACTTTTTATATTTGGTCTTCAGATTATTTTTGTGTTCTAGAAATTGAGTTGTAACTTAGAGTACTTGTGTGCTTAAAGCTGCTAAGTTGTGTTTTATATAGCTGGTGAAGAGCACTGAACCCCAAGCCAGGCAGTCTGGCTACGTCCCGATGGGCTAGTCTCGCTTTTTGGGATCTCAGACAAAGCATTTAATTTTCCTGACCCTGTATTTACTGATCTTTAAATGGATTGGTCAGACTAAAACCATTTCTGGGCCCAGGTTAATTAGTGTGTCAAATGAAATACTGCATGACCTGACTCTAACTGTGTGGTTTTTTGCTTTAGCAAGCATGCTGATCACGTTACTATAGCCCTCAAGTCTATTTTCACTGTTTTCTATTTTCTGCATAAGCTCTCTTCATCTAAACTCCTTCCTTTTTCCTTTGTCCAAGATATACCTGACACATTTGCCTGTGTCCTGCCCTCCTTTCTGTAACTCTGTGGCCTTACCCTTACACGGGAGCATGTTTATTCCAAACAAAACAGGGGCTGGACAGATGGCTCAGTAGTTAAGAGTACTTGCTGCTCTTGCAGAGGACCCAAGTTTTCTTCTAGGCACCCGTGTCAGGTGATCCACAGCTGTCCAGAGCTCCAGCTTCAAGGGGTCTGACACCCTCTCCTGACCACTGTGTGCACATGCACACAGTGGCTTACACATTTACACATAAACGAAAACAATGAAAATAAAATTTTGTGGGGTCCCACCTCTAGACAAAAAACTATAGGCAACTAGTTATGCAGAGAAAGGGAGAAATAGTCCCCCTAACTGGTTATCCAAGGCAAAGTAGTCAACTCTAAAACCATATAAACACAAACAGCAAAACAAAACATACTCAGCAGGTTGTATTTGTATATAATGTATATAACAATAATAAAGAAAAATTTATCAATTTGAGAGTGGATGGGGACAAGGGAAGGGTCTGAAGGAGGGGATCTGAGAGAAGGGAGAAAGTATTGTAACTAAATTTTATTTATTTATTTATTTTTAATTTATTTTTATTTTTTGGTTTTTCGAGACAGGGTTTCTCTGTGTAACTGCACTGGCTGTCCTGGAACTCTCTTTGTAGACTGGACTGGCCACGAACTCACAGAGATTCGCCTGCGTCTGTCTCCCAAGTGCTGGGATTAAAGGCATACGCCACCAGCGCCTGGCATAATAACTAATTTTTAGTAAAGCATAACTGCACTAAAATTTGTGAGCAAAGTTGAACAAGCCTATAATTCCCAGCACTGTGGAGGCTGAGGCAAGAGACGCTTAAGTTTGAGGCCAATCTGTACGTAGTCACTATGTCATAGTGAGTTATGGATAGCCTATGCTACGCAGAGAGACCCCATCTCAAAAAATAAAAACAAAGAACTAGAAAAAAGAAAGAAAGAAAGAAAGAAAGGAAGGAAGGAAGGAAGGAAGGAAGGAAGGAAGGAAGGAAGAAAAGGAAGCTACCAGGGGTTAACAGAGGGAAAGTGCCCCCCCCCCCCCAGTTTCCTGTTCAGACACCCTCACCTGAGAAGCATGTTCCTTCGGAGTGAGCAGAGGCTGGGTATGTGGGCCATGGAGGAGACAGCCTGGGGTTGCCTCCCTCATGTCCTTTCGCAGTTGAATCAGCTTGGATCTGTTTCCTCACCTGCAAAGGGGAAGAAAGCATATCATCCAAATATCACTGTAGAGATTAAGTGAGGCTTGTGTAGATCCTCACAGGATGGTGATGGCTTTGGTGTGGGTGAAGAAGATGGAGCTGGAGTGAGGGAGCAGCCTTGAGCAGAGGATGCTGTGCTAGCTCTGGGGCCTCTGAAACAGCCCCCTGTGCCCTACCTTCTGCTGTTTCTCCCCATGTTCCTACCCTGGGGTGTACATATTGGGTCAAACTCTGAAGGAGGAAATTAGCATGATTTGTGGGTGATGTTCTTTTCATTTAATTTGAAGCTACCTACAGCAAAATTTTCTCGCAAGTAACTTTTTGTTTTTTTGGTTTTGTTTTCTACCATGCTTCCTAACTGGCATGCCCTAATTATTATGCTCTAAGACATTAAAAGGGGGAAAAAAGGGCCTGGAACAGTCCTTAGACAGCCATTTTATCTATCATTCCATTTGAAAAGCAGCGCACACAAAAATTTTTCTTAGCAAATGTTAATTGATGAAAACATTTCTGCACTAACATCTGAGGAAAGCAGTATGTTCTTAGCTCTTTCAAAGCATAAAATAATCCAGCCACTCAGGAGAAAGCCAGTTGTTTACTTTCTATACAACCTTTGTTTTTTACACCAAGGCTCTTTCATTCTCCATCAAAGCAAGTTTTTAAAGATGTCCCCCACCCCCACACACTGCTTTTTTTTTTTTTTTAATAAGGGAAAGCCAGCTGAATTATTTAGTAAGGTGCCAAGTGGGCACAAAGACTACTTTCCACTTCAATATTTAAATACATGGGGGTTTTCAGGGTAGTATTTACACATTTTCTAAAGTGTGCCATTATACCTAATGTTCTAAAGAATGAGCAAAACAAGTCACACACACACAAAGCACAGGAAAAGACTGTCACTGGTGTACCAGAGTTCTTTAGTTATTTCTAGAATTATAATGTTACGTGAACCTGCAACACAGGAGATCCTAAATCTGGATACATCAATGAGAAGTTCACTTTTGTCAAACTCTTCCAGATAGAAACAAAGAAAATAGTAAACACTATTGATAAAGGGGCAGTTAGTACATAGACTTTATCATATTTAAATATTCTCTTGAAGCTGGAAAAAAAATCCTAAATCTCAACAAATGGAGAAATTAAAATTCCCAGGCTCCAAGATGCCATACTGCAAAGAATTTTGTCTTTTAAAAAAACCAGATCTGCATATTTTTATTCAAATATAAATGTAAGGGAGAGACATACTGCATAATAATGGTAAAAACAAGACTCCACAGAGGCAACTTACTGTAACTTATTGCTCAATCATTTAATTAAAGAAGTATTTTTATATTTTATTTATTTATTTTTGGTTTTTTAAGACAGGGTTAGCCCTGGCTGCCCTGGAACTCGCTCTGTAGACCAGGTTGGCCTTGAACTCAGTGATCCTCTTACCTCTGCCTCCTGAGTGCTGGGATTACAGGCATGTGTCATTATGCCTGGCAAGTATCATTTATATGCCTGAGAAGTATCATTTATATTAATATTTTTGATGTGATGCTCAGTTAAGACATGCTATTGCAGCCTATCCTGAGGCTCTACGACTTTCTTTTCACTCTGATGGCTGTTTAGATTTTTCATCTTTCACATTGGTGCATTGGCAGCTCTGGAAATAAAAACCCCATTTCCACAGCCCCAGAGGAGCCATGCTGACAATCTCCTTGGTGTGTTCAAACACAGGACTGTATGTGATCTCATTGGGACTATACTACTACCTCAAGATTTTGCTTTGGAGGAGAAGAGGATAAGGGCCTAAAGAGTCATATAAATATGATCAAAGGACATTAGACATGTTTGGGAATTCCACAATGAGACCCATTATTTTGTACAATTCATATACACAAATGAAAAACTATTTTGCTTGGGTTCTCTATGAAGTCAGTGGACTCTGTTCACACAGCCTAGACAGGCGGTTCTCATCGGATGTGTTGTACTTCTAAGACTCTTTATTCCTTGAAAGATTGACAGAACTGACTAATGTAATTATCTGGGCCTGAAATGTCCTTTCTGAACTTCTAAATAGTTGAGTAATTAATTGAACAGATATCAGGCCAGTCAGATTTCTAGTCTTCCAGAGTCCCTTTTGTAATTTGTGTCATCTAGGCATTTATACATTTCATTCATGTTGCCAAATTTCTTCACATGAGTGTTTATATTTGGTAGTTGTGTGGTTTACCTTGAGTTATTTTGCATTTTCGGTTGATATTTGTGCTTATTGTTAAGGTGAACTTTTTTAGATAGTTCATGGTTGGTCTTGCTTATGTTTGGTTTGACAGTCTCTGCCTTTTGTAGTGTTTATGTAACTTATCTTTAACATATATATTAATATTGTTGCAGTTAACCCTGTATCTTACTTTTTAAAAACGTATCACCTGCTTATTCTTTGTCTTTACTTTTTACTTCTCTTTTGAATTGAGCACCTTTATCCTATTTTCGCTCTACTTAAGAGATTCAGAATTACACTCTTGGTGGTTCCTCTATAATTTATAGTTTAATTTCTCTCAGTCTACAATAATATTTACCATACCTAATCTTTAGCTACATATGATGTATCAATATATAATTTTCTTTGTAATATTTTTTCCTCTTGAATAACTTTTTAAATACATTTTCTATGGTGCAGGTCTTTTGAAACAATTCATGTTTGTCTTTTTAACATTTTATGATTTTTAAATTACATATGTGCTCATATGGATGTGTACACGTGAGTGCAGATGACCAAGGCAGCCAGAGGCTCCCCTTGTGCCTGAAGGTGGAGGAGCTCCAGGTGTTATAAAGCTGCCTGGCTGGGGACGGGGAAGAGAACTTGGATCCTCTGCGACAGTGGTGCTCTCCTAACCTTGAAGCCTCTCTCCAGCGCCTGGGTAGCAGTTCTTTTGGTGCACTTTACATAGTTTTCCTCTCACTACTCTTTTTTTTTTTAATCTTCCATCTCATCTGATGAAATTCCCATTTCACAGACTATAGTTTTTAATCTCTTAAAAACTTCAACGATTCTTTAATCTTTCTTTTCTCATTGTGTTCGTATTTTTTAACCCTTGGGAAGTTATAGCACTCATCTGCTTTCAAGTTCTCTAGAAATAATCTTAATGCTTTTTCTATTTTCTGATTTTTATCCAGGATATTGGTCAATGTTTTCTGATTCATGGTGTTTTTAGTGCTTTTTGAATTCATAAAAGACATCCAGAATGTTATGTTTTTTGAATTTCTAGATATTTGTTCTTGTTCTTGTTTTTTATTTTTTGGTGGCAAGGTTTCTTTGTGTATCCCTGACTTTCCTGGAACTCACTTGTAGACTAGGCTGGCCTCGAACTCACAAAGATCTGCCTGCTTCTGCGTCACAAGTTCTGAGATTAAAGGGATACACCACCAACACCTGGCAAGAAAATTCTGCCTATTTTGACAGCTGAAGTTTTTCTTTTTCCTTTTTA
Source organism: Peromyscus californicus insignis (assembly GCF_007827085.1). Lineage (NCBI taxonomy): Eukaryota > Metazoa > Chordata > Mammalia > Rodentia > Cricetidae > Peromyscus > Peromyscus californicus. Next base: position 36,392,648 of record NW_026294595.1, on the reverse strand, counting down.
AAGATTTTATTTTTATATGCATTAGTGTTTTGTCTGTGTGGTGGTGTTGGATCCCCTGGAACTATAATTATTGACAGTTGTGAGCTGCAATGTGGGTGCTGGGAATTGAATCCGGGTCCTCTGGAAGAGGAGCCAGTGCTCTTAAGAACTGAGCCACCTCTCCCACCCCTTGTTCTTTTTATTTTTATCTTCCATGTATGTAGCTAGAGTTTTCCTTCCTGGCCCACAGTCAGGACAAATCTCTGTCACCAGCCAGTCCCACAGCCGCTCAGACCTGACCAAGTAAACACAGAGACTTATATTGCTTACAAACTGTATGGCCGTGGCAGGCTTCTTGCTAACTGTTCTTACAGCTTAAATTAATCCATTTCTATTAATCTATACCTTGCCACGTGGCTCATGGCTTACCGGCATCTTCACATGCTGTTTGTCATCATGGCGGCTGGCCGTGTCTCTCTGACTCAGCCTTCCACTTCCCAGCTTTATTCTCCTCCTTGTCCCGCCTACACTTCCTGCCTAGCCACTGGCCAATCAGTGATTTATTTATTGACCAATCAGCAACACACTTGACATACAGACCATCCCACAGCACATGTATATCTACATACTATGTGTATGCCTGTTGTCCACGGCAGTCAGAAGAGGGTGCTGGATCCCCTATTACAGATGATTGTGAGCAGCCTTGTGGGGAGCTGGGAATTGAATCCTGGTCCTCTGGGGGACTAGTCAGCCCTTCTAACTGCTGAGCCATCTCTCCAGTCTCCTCCGCATCCTTTGTAATTAGTGTTGGTCCTGCCTCTAATCAGTGTTGAAACTTATGGATAAAATTGTGGTTTGCTTTTAAGATTTGATAGGATTCGCTGCCTGAGTAGTTTTTATTTTACTGAACGCTAGCCTTTTGAGTAAAGCATAAACTTCTGGGGTCTCTGCTGATTGGGTGTGATGAATAACAAAACTTGCCATGCTGACCAGTAAGAAATCAAATAGTTCCCATCTCCATATAAATTCAAATAACTGCTCACCCCCAGGGGGCACGTACTATTTTCTTGATATACACAACTCCCAGAATTCAGCAAAGGCTCATAAAGAACCATATGTGGGTAGTGAATATGATCAAGTATATGTGTATATGGTAATGCCATAATGAAGGAAAGGGAGAAGAAAAAAGCAGAAGTAGGAGAAGGAACAGAAGGAGAGGAAGTGGGAAGGAAGGGCAGGAGGAAGGAAGGTCCGCAAACCGAGTCCCAGAGCCTTGCTCCCAGCTAATAAACATTTGCTTCACAATTTCTGTCCTTAACCCTCTCCGCTCACCTCTGCCTCCTCAAGTCTATTAGGATTTGAAAACTTCTTCTCTGTTGCAGGGTCTAGACCATCTCACTGCAGAAATCCACGGCATCATGATTCACCCAGATTGTTTCTTTCTCTTCAGTGACTAGTCATGTTCTCTCAGGTCACCAGTGTGTGATAACATGGGTTCATATTGAGAGCACATGTGCACACACACGCGCATGTGCGCGCGCGCGTGCACACACACACACACACACACACACACACACACACACACACACACACACAGCTTTCTAGGTGTTTACAGTGGAAGGGTTACATTGGTCCTTGATGTTCCATTGTGTCTAAAATCAGAACCCTGGCTTAAATTCTCAATAGTCTTTACTGCCTTCATCTGTCTGAAAGTCACTCCAGCAGTTCACAGTTGTGCGCGTATAAATGAGTGTCCATAGACACTTCTGCTTCCTTTTTGAAAAGATTCTTCTCTTCTACTGGTTTCTAGACTATCATACTAATATGATCTCTTTTGCCATTTCTTTTACAAATCCTTTTCAGCTCACCATCCTTTACCTGGGAATTATATCTTGGAATTTTTCAAGGCTTAACTGTAAGTAAGCTGTAAGTACAATTTCTTTTTATTTCATAGTCCCTCCTGAGAAATGCTACCCATAACGATAATGTCAGCAAGGGCCAGCAAGCCTCTGTCCTGTCCTGCTCCTGCCTCAGCACATGTCTCTTAGGAGATTCAAAAACAAGGTCATGAAATAACAGGACCCTCTCTGCTCCCCAACACCTGCTTCCAAAATTTATCCTCCTCTAGGGCTTTGTTTCAATTAGCTATTAGTGTCTTGTCCTTACATGGCTTGGATCCTGGGACCCTGACTTGGGAAGCTGATGGAATGAAATGATAAACACATAGAAAAGCTGCAATCAGGTGGCCTAAGCTCTCGGATGGAGAAGCTGCAGCATCTAGAAGCTCATAGTGTTTATTAAATACCATTGAATGGGAAGGCAGGGTTATTGTATACAGCTGGACAAGGAGGTAGGATTATTACATACAGATGAACAAGGCGGTGGGGTTATTGTATACAGCTGGACAAGGAGGTTGGGTTATTACATACAGATAAACAAAGAGGCAAAGTTATTGTAAACAGCTAAACAAGGAGACCAGTTTAGCTAATCTAAGCAGGAGCAGTCTCTGTAGGTAGTGGACTTCAGACTGTGTACATCTGGAGAGAGAAAGTGGTGGATATTTTCTGTAGACACTGTCAGCATTCCCATTTGGACCCAAGGAAGGCTTTGTCATCCCTCTGAGCGTTACCCAAGGCAGCTTTGCCCATCCCATGGCTCTGAGGCATTGGTCCTTGACATTGTGGTGCCCCTGTCAACAACGCAGGTTCACTCAGGACTCTACTGGCTCCCTACATCCCTCCTTCCTTATTTCTTAAATGTTCAGGATACATCCTCACATTTAGTCTAGGGGAGTTCACTGCAGTGCTGGACACTGGACTGTAAGGATGACAAGAAGGAAGATCCTAGCAGCCTCTGTACCCAACAGAAGCACGTGAGGATGGTTAGCAAATTCAAGGGACGGATAAAGTCGCAGGAAGGATGTTCATGCAGCATTAACAAGAGCATAAGCTTCTGCTTTTCTGGGATACATAAGATTGGGCACATCCATGTGATCATTATTGTGGGTCCAAATATCCAGAGGGTGGGTCCTAACTAATTTCCCAATTGTCCCATTTAAATCGCAGGGCTGTAACCACCCAGAATAATTTAATAGAGCCCACTGGGACTCCAGGGGGTTAGAGAAATGCTCCCCACCCCATGGGAGACTGGAAGACCAGCTCCAACCTGCTCCCACCTATCGAAGGGTTCTTGGGTGGAGGAGAGAGGAATGAGAAAATATCAGATAGAAAGATAGACCTAGACAACGAGGAGAAAGATAGAGACACAGGATAGCTTCAGGAGGGCCTGAGTCAATACCCACCAGCCCAGAGCTGTATTCAAAAGGGCTTTTTATAATATGCCAAGGGGAGAGGTAAAAAACCTCTTGTAAGATCAAAGCACACCATACAGCCAAGTGTAGACCCTTCCAAACACCTGGTTAATATGCCCGTGGCCAAATCATCTCCTTACACAGCCCTGCTGAGTAAAGCAAGCTCAGATTCTCTGACCACGAGTAAGGTCTCACTAGATAGCCTCTGTGGGCTTCCACGCCACCCCCATCAACAAAATAAGACAAAACCAAAACAAAAATTGAGAGACTTGGTATAAACAGATATGGGAGGATGTGACCAAACCACTGGGTGAAAAGCTTAGGCCAGGAGGCATCTCTCTCAGCTGCTTCTACCAGCACGGATACACTTACAAACACACCAGAAAAATGGCTGCTGGATTATTTGCATTGGGTTCTTAAAAACCAAACCCAACCAACCAACCAAACAGACAAAAAGCTAACATTTAAAGCCACCAAGATTTCCCCCCTTTGGCTGTGTGCCTTTCCCCAAATGATTCCACTCTTCAGCGACTGACCATTTTCTTGCCCTCAATGCACCAAAGCTGCTGTGGCACCCTGGACTTGATTGCTTCTGGGCTCGCAGTCCCGCGCTCTGGCCAGACAGGCTCGAAGTGCGGGCTGCTGGACAGGGTCACCTTGCCCGGTGTCTGCTCCAGCACACACAGCTGGCCAAGCAGGTGGGCCTGCGGCTCACCCTGGGCTTCACGACTACACATCCCTCGACTGTGTGCTGCTTGTTTTTGGCCAAGTGAAACATGAAAGCAGTTCAATGGAAAGGGACAAAAAAAACAAACCAAACCAAACCAAAAACCAAAAACCAACCAACCAGCCAAACAAACAAACAAAAAAACAAAACAAAACAAAACACCTAGCAACATGCTTAGGTCCCTTGGCCATGTGTTTCCCTCTTGATTCTTCCTTCCTTCCTTTTCCTTTTTCTTTAAAATTTTTCTTTTCAAGTAGCCAAGTTCATCGCCCCACTGCCTGGAAAGCAAGGGCACCCTCCCTAATACAGGCCAAGAACTGCTGAAGAGGCAATGTCTCTGTCCATTTCTGTGCTTTTCTGTAATCTCCCCCAAAGCACCTCTATGTGTCCCATAGTTTACAGCCGACACTTAGGACTTCACCCCCTCCTTTCCTTTATGTTTATCTTCCTTCAGTTGTTTGCTCCTCTCAGGAGCATCTCTCACCTGAGTACTGGAAGTCCCCTGTAGTCCGGTGTTCACCGTCTTGGTTCCTTTCGGGGTGCATGGCTTCAGGTACTGACCTAACTGGGCCTTTGAGGGAATGAAAAAGGACAGACTCACGGACATACATACCAACAAGCTGAGATCCGGTGGTCTGGGCTCTCTGATGGAGGAGCCACAGCCCCCCAGAAGCTCAGTCTGTTTATTATATACAGCTGAACTGGGCAGTGGGATTATTACATAAAGATAAACAAAGAGGCCACGTTGTCTCATACAGCTGAACAAGGAGTCGGGTTTAGCTAATCCAGGTAGATGCAGCACCTGTACAGTGCAGCATGTTCAGGCTGTCAGCATTTGGGGAAGAAAGCTATGGTGATAGCTTTTTCACATACTGTCCACATATTTGCACACGGATCCAAGGAAGTCTTTGCCATCACTCTGAATCTTACCTGGGGAAGACTTTGTCCCTCCTAAGGGGCTGAGGCATTGGTCTTTGATATGGCCATGTCCCTGTCAACAATACACATTCACTCAGGACTCCACTCACTCCCTACCTGTTATCTATCTAGTTGTACTTCTAAGAAACCATAGGGAGATCGGGATAGTTTCTACTTACTCCTCTACACTCTCTTAGGAGTAATAAGCCCTGTAGTTTTTCTTTTTAAAAGTCTTTGACTCCATTTCTCATCATTGTCACTAAAATGTAATCTCACATCTGTCTCTTCTAATAATAATACTCAAATGTTCTTTCCAAAGTGAAGATCTGGGCATGCTACTTCCTTAAATCTACATGATGGAGTCTCTTGACTTTAGAATAGATTCTAATCCTAAGACCCAGCCCGAAGGACTCTGAGTTTGGCCCTTAACTACCCCTCTTGTTCTTCTGTGGACACAATATTCTTGACCCTTCCTCCAGCCCTGCTAGTGTACCTTCAGTTCAGTTTTAAATGCCTATTTCTGCTTGCACATGAATCTCTGAACATGCAATTTCGTTAGCATGAAATGTCATTTTTATCTTCAAATCATGCACACCACTTCCAAGACTTAAACTCATCTCTTTCTCTTTTTAAATACATCATTGTATGTAATTGTGTAAAACTGTTAATGCTACTTTGTGCAGGCAGACTTTCTCTGTGTCCCAGCAGCCACTCCCAAATAACCACACAGAGATGTATTATTAATTATAAATGCTTGGCTGATGGCTCAGGCTTGTTACTAACTAGCTCTTACATTTTAAATTAACCCATATTTTTTATTTATGCTCTGCTATGTGGTGGTACCTTTCTTTTTTCTTTTCTTTTTTTCTTTTTTTTTTTTTTTTTGGTATGGCAAGTTCATCTTGCTTCTCTTCGAGTCTCCTTCAGACTCTCCTCCTTCTTCCCAGCATTCTCTTAGTCTGGTTCTCCTACCTAACCTTATCCTGCCTAGCTATAGACCAGTCAGCTTCTTTACTAAACCAATCACAGTGACTTATATTCACACCATGTAAAGGAATATTCTACAACTTTGTTCTCAGTAAAACTCAGCCTTTCAGCACTAGGCACTATTTATATACTAGTAATATTTTTGAATGCATGAATAAGTAAAATACTCAATGATTACCTTAAAAAACAAAATCATGAGCATAATAGATTCAAATGAAAATATTTGACTACTTTATTAAGGACCTAATGTGTATAATCACTTCATATATTCTGAATGACAGTTTTTTATGCTCTCATTGTGAGAGAAAATTACTGTTTATTTTGAAGAACAAGAGTAAAATATTCACCTTATGGTTTCTGTTTATAATTTGTCTTTTAGGTGAAAAAAGACTACTTTCAAAATATTTCAGCTTTAAACCATATACATATGTATTTTCACAAAGGATAAAAATAGCAACCAGTGTTTAATAAGGGAAGGGTCTTGTAAAGGTAGTTGTAACAACTATCCCCTTTCATGAACACATTTTTGATATATCTTGATATAATCAATATAATTGGCTAGCTGTTCTGTTGTTTGTTACTTCACATGCCCCTAGTACTGTGCTCAGTGCTTTAAAGTATCACCAATCTGTAAGACAATATTTAGTTATTATGCACTCTATTCTACAAATGTGAGAGCCTGAGACTGTAATTCTCTACAAATATTAGAACAATTGAAATCAAGTCAATTATCATTTCTTACTATATTGTGATAAAAGTAGATATTAATAATAAGAAAACTTTGTAAACTATATAACTTCATGAAAACCAAACAATATGCTCTGAGCAAAAAGTATAAACGTGAAAAGATTATGAAGAAAAATTTTAAATTTTCTTAAAAATTAATGAAAATGGCTGGGTAATGGTGATGTACACCTTTAATCCTAGCACTCAAGAGGCAGAGTGGTTCTCTGAGACAGGCAGACTGCTGAGTTCAAGGCTAGCCTAGTCTATAGAGTGAGTTCAAGGACAGCAGGACTACACAGAGAAACCCTATCTCAAAAATAAAAAACATTAAAAAATATAGTAATGAAATTGGAAACATAGCCACACCTCTGAGGCAAGCCAAAAGCAGCAGTAGGAGAGATGCATACAGCAGCCACCATGGTCACCACTAAATCAGAGCATCAACTATGTGAACTGTCAACTACCTCAGCTAACTAGGAGAGCAATAGAAACCAAACCTGGAATAATAGGAGGGAAAATAAAGATCAGCACACATAAAGACTTTTAAAGGTGTAAACGGGTAATTAAATGAGGAGTCCACTTTTCTAAGACAATACAATTGACAAACTCTTAGCTAAAGTAACAACAAGTGACTTAAATAAAACAAGAGACAAGAATGGAGTCAATACAACTGATACCCAAGAAACTGAACAGATTATAAAGGATTATCATGAACTGTGGACCAAAATTTGAGGACCTAAAATCAGCAAACTTTTGACACGTTAACCTTTAGCAAGATTGAATTTTTGGAGGTACAGAGACTGGCCAATAGTGAATAATGAGACAGAGCCAGTGATGAAGAGGCCCTTCCTCACTAAATAAAGGCCTATTCACAGAACATTGTATACTCGTGTGAAATTTCTGAACAGACAAACAATATCTAAGATGGCTCTACTACTGAGTTACCCCAGAGATTCTAAAATGGTTTAGACCGATTTACAGGAGAGAATTTCTTTGGAATTCACTCTAAAAAACAAGCCAGTGTTAGACTAACACTAAGAATGCTAAATGACACACCAAAAAGAGGAAACCACAGGTGAATATCACCAGTGAACCTAGATGCAAAAATGCTAGCAGATGGAGCCGAGAGATGGCTCAGTGAGTAAGAACGCTTGCTACTCTTGCAAGGGACCCAGGATTGGTTCCTGGAACACACTTGGCAGCTCACAAGCACCTGTAACTCCTGTTACAGGAATTCAAGACCATCTTCTGGCTCCTGCAGGCACCAAGCATGCATGTGGTACACAGACATATATGTAGGCAAAACACTCAAGCACACAAAACAAAATAAAAATCCTCAAAAAATACTAGCAACTTGGATCCAGCAGCACATTAAAAAGAATAGTATAGCATTTTCAAGTGAGTCTGAAGCCAGAAATGCAAGGATGGTTCAACGTATAAAGTCAATAGCCATGACATGCCACACCTAAAGAAGGTTTCTAAGACAGGGAATAAGGAAAAGGTGCCCACTTTCACTCACCCCTCTCCATCAACACAGCCCTCAAAGCCCACGCTGGAGCAACAAGGCCAAAGAAATATAATAAAGTTTTCCAACTTGAAAAGGAGGCATAAACTGGTAGTTTGCAGATGACATGAATGTATGTAGAGAAAATCCAAAAGCTCCTCCCCAAACCTCTTGGAATGGTAGTGAACCTAGTAAAGTACAGGAAAGAAGCTCATAGAAAAATCAGCTGCATTCATACTTACTATCCAGTAATAAATTATCCAGAATAAAATCACAAAAATAACCTTATTTACAATAACTACAAAACTATAAAAAAAAAATACTACCTAGCAATGAATTTAAATAGCTTTGGAAATCTCCACAGTGAAAATACAGGACATTTATTCTAAGAGATTAGAGGAACTATCCCCCAAATGAAATGATGTCCTATGTTCATGGGTCAGAATAAATACCATTAAAATAGCCAGATCACCCAAGGAGATCTACAGATTGAAGGCAGCTCCATCAAAATACTGAAAGGAGAAAAAAAAAAGCTTAGCTGGGCAGTGGTGGTGGTGGTGCATGCACGCTTTTAATCCTAGCACTCAAGAGGCAGAGGATCTCTGTGAGTTGGAGGCCAGCCTGGTCTACACAGAGAGAGTTCCAGGACAGCCAGGGCTACACAGAGAAACGCTGTCTCAAATAACCACACAAAAAAGGCTCAAATTTGTTCTAACACTAAATAGCCAAAGCAATCTTGAGACAACACAACAAACAGGGCAGGAGCATTGCACTGCTGACTGCAAGGGGTGATCCACACTGTGGTGGTATAAGAAGTTGCCGTTGGTAGAAAACCAGCCTCACAGACCAGAGGAATGGACCCCAGAGCCCGGAAGTACCTCCACTATCTCCAGCTGACTGGTCTTCCACAAAGGTGCCCAGAACACACACTGGGGAAAGGATAGCATCTGAGAAGTAGTGCTGGGGAAACTGGGTAGGTACCTGCAGAAGATTGAAACTACATCCCCATCTCTCATCACATTATAAAAAAAATCAAAACAGATAACATCTTAAATATAATATCCCAAACTGGAACCACTGGAGAAAGTGATGAGGATTTTGTTGGCAAGACCAAAGCAAGGCCAACAAAGGCGAAGCGGACAAGTGAGATGCCATCACCTAAAAACACGCACCCCAAAGGAAACAAGACCTGGAGCAGACACCTGCTGAGTTGGCAGAGCATTTGCGGGCTGTATTGCAGCTGAAGAACAGATTGACGACGTGGTGTCAATAGGTGGTGGAATACTATGTAGACTCTGTAAGAGCTCAGATAACTCTAGAAAAAAAAAAATCAACAGCAGTGAGAACAGCAGAAACCAACCAAATAATCAGATTGAAAAACAGGCAGTAGACCTAAGTAGACAGCTCTTCAAAGCAGACACACAATAGCTATGTGGAAATGTTCACCGTCACTAATCATGGAAACCCAAGACAAAACCACAATGAGACATCACCTCATGCAGTTCAAATGACTGTTCTCCAGACCAAAGATAAGCACTGCTTCAAATGCCAAGAAAAGGCAACTATTAACACCTCAGGTAGAAATATGAAATGAGTATCGCCATTATGGAAAATGGAGGAGCTTGGGGAAGTTTTTCCCCAAATTAAAAATAAATCTGCTACCTCATCCAGCAGCAAGTGGATATATGTCCAACCAGAAATGAAGTCAGCATGGTCAAAGAGGCTTCTACAACTGACACACTGACTGCAGCACTATTCACTTTAGCCAAGTGCAGACAAGCAAGTGTCCATCAGCTGATGAACAGCCTAAAACTGTGTTATGGATACACGGCAGAATACTATGCAGCCTTGAAAAGTATGAAATGCTGTCACTTATGACAATGAGGATGGAAGTAGAAGTTGTTCAATAAGTACAGAAAGAAAAACCACCACATGACCTCTCCTATGTGGAATCTTGGAAATAATATTTTCACAGATGTCACAAGTGGAATAGCAGTTACCAGAATGGAGAGGTAGAGGGAGAAATAGTGAGAGGCTTGTTAGTGGGCATTATGTTATAGAAAGGAGAAATATGGTTTTGTGTTGTGTAAGACATAATATATATTTTTAAAAATGAGAAATTATGTGTGTTTTCATTAAAAAATACTTGAGACTATTACACACACACACACACACACACACAGATTTGAACGATGTATACATGCACCAGATTTCACATAGTTCTCCATAAATACATGAAATGTTCTTATGTCAATTATTAAAGAAAAGGAGTCGGGGAAATGGTTCAAATGGTAAAGTGCTTGTCCTGTAGGCATGAGCACCTGAATTTAGTTTCCACAACCCATGTTAAAAAAACAAATCCAGGATTGGTGCCATGTGCTTGTGATCCCCGTGGTGAGGAGGCAGAGGCAGGCAGATCCTTGAGGTTTGTTTGCCAGGCAGCCTAGCCAAACTGGTGAGCTGGATGCCAGTGAGACACTTGTCTCACAGAAACAGGGTGGGGGCTTCTGAGGAAGAGCATGGTTAGCCCCTGGCCTTCACACACGTGTGCACAAATGTGTGCACACATACATGTGCACCCATACACACAAATTAGAAAATGTGATGCCTGCACACAATGGAAGCATTAGGAAAAGTGCAATCTTGACTTTTGCAGGGACATTAATAGAACTCGAAATCATTATGCAAAATGAAATAGGGCCATTTCAGGGAGACGGACACCATATTTCACACTCAGAACATCAGTTTTAAAATATTTGTATCTGGGGATCATGAAACTAAAAAGGGGACAGCGAGAAGCAAATAAGAGATCTCGCTGGAGGTGGGAAGCAGAGGGTGATGGCTTAGTGTAAAAGGACAGTGGAAAGGGGCATTAATGGGGAAGAAAGGGAACCAGCTGAGGGGTGGGATGGGTGGAAGAGAGCTGTCCGGGCAGGAACTCCGTGGGAGCAGGAACCTGACGGCAGGGACTGATGTGGAAGCGAGGAAGAAATGCTACCTACTGGCTTACCCTTTCACGGCTTACTCAGTCGTCCTTCATAGAGCACCCAGGACTACTAGCCCAGGGGTGCTCCCACTGAAATGAGCTGAACCCTCTCCTGTCTCAGTCAGAAACACACAAAAATGCCTCACAGATTCACTTACAGGCCAATCCTATTTGGGGCATTTTTCTCAAGATTCCTTCTTCCCAGATGACCCTAGCTTGTATCAAGTTGATATAAAACTAGCCAGCACGGTATGCTAACCTAAAATATTATAATCAAAGGAAAATGTTGAGTGCCGTAGTCATCAAGTAACTTGTCAGAATCTAGGAGATTTCAAAGCCTGTTTGCTTTCTGCTCATCCCCTTGAGCCAATTCCTTATTTTATCCTGTAAAAGTAAAAGTTGACTGTACACTTGTCTTTCCTTTGCACCGTATGACATCACACTCAATTTCAGTGTTTTAGTACATCTGCAGCTGCAACCAGCATATGCCATCAAACTCAAGCACAGGGTACTCTTGCCTTTTAAAAAAAAAAAAATCTCTTCAACATCGATGACCCATTCTTAATATAACCTTCCCATAGTAATTAAATTTTCATAGAGCTGTTTGATGACTTTATTATTAGTTCTTTGGAAATCAATAGAATTATTTTGATTCTTGCTTATTTGCAAATACTAAAACCTAAGCAGTTTAGTCTGTTAGCTCAATTAGAACATGGTCTTGGTATCGACCACCATGCAATTCTAATAATGGCTTGTATAAAATCCCTGACGAAAACCCTACCTGTTACTTCTCACTCAAGTTTGGGTGACTTCTCTAGTTGCATCAAGCAACACAAAAGAAAATTTTTTTTTTATGGTGCATCTATAATCTCTCCAGAATGAAGAGAAAACGAAAGAGGTGTTATCCTAACACACTTTCCATTTAACCTTCCACGAGAGTGTGTGGGAGTGGGGTGGGGGAGTGCACATGTATTGTGTCTGTGAGCTCAGGTACTCATGTGGAGGTCAGAGGAGGACCTTGGGGGTTGGTTCTCCCCTTCTGCTTTCTGTTTGTTTGAGACAGGGTCTGTTGTGTAGTGGATGCTTACACCGGGCTTGCTGACCCCCCAGTTTCTGCCCATTCTGTTACTACCTTCAGTTTCCTTATAGGAACACTGGCATTTCAGACACACACACTACCTCACTCAGCTAAACGTGGGTTCTGGAAGCCACACTCGGGTCCTTTTGCTTCTGTGGGAACTGCTTTGCTCACTGAGCCCTCCTTAGTCCCCCTTTGGTTTTCTAACAGTTAAAAAATGTGTTCCCCCCCCCCTTAGCGTGCTTGTATGCATTCACTCAGTTGTTTGTCAAGCATTTATGAAGTAACTCGTACTTGCAAGTCTTTCTGGAAGATCCAGTGAGTAAGCTAGACAGAATATCATATAACTTCTCTCGTAGTGGGGAAAAGACAAAAATCCAATCCAATACTGAGAAATGCTGATAAAAGTGTAAGAGGTTTGTCCACTAAACAGTTTGGACACGGATAATGCTATTATTTCTTTGGACAGGATTGTCACCTAAGGTCTTTTGGTAGACATGACATTTGGACCAAGACTTTGTGAGAGTCACCAGCCATTTGAAGGCCTCTCTCTAGATACCTGCACACGTTGTAGGGGCAAAAGTGAACGCAGGAGCTTCCTGGGAAGAATGAAGGCAGGGAATGAGTGGGGCAAGAGGCAGAACCCAGACACTGAGGATTTCAGAGGAACTGAAGGTCAACATCACTTTCTTTGAAAGGCCGTTGCTGACGTTACAGTTGCCTTCCAGTTAACTGTAGCTCACGGATGCTATTCGGCCTCATAAAATTGTAGAACTGAGAGATCCCTTGGAGATTACTGAGCCCAACCCTTTCATTTTAGAGACAAAATGAGAATTTGAGCCTGGAATGGTTAAGTGGCCTGTAGGAGGTTACTCAGTAGGGCAGAACAGCTAGGCTTTGAGCTTTAATAGTACAGGGTCCAGTGTTCTTCCCAGAAAACCAGTTGTTTGTTTTCTTTCTTTCTCTTTTTTTTTTTTTTTTTTTTTGGTTTTTCGAAACAGGGTTTCTCTGTGTAACAGCTCTGGCTGTTCTGGAACTCAATTTGTACATCAGACTGGCCTCAAACTCACAGAGATCCACCTGCCTCTACCTCCTGAGTGCTGGGATTAAAGGCATATACTACTACCACTCAGCTAGACAACCAGTTTTTAAGAAATCATTTCCATTTTTTTTTTTTTTTTTGGTTTTTTGAGACAGGGTTTCTCTGTGTAGCTTTGCGCCTTTCCTGGAACTCACTTGGTAGCCCAGGCTGGCCTTGAACTCACAGAGATCCGCCTGGCTCTGCCTCCCGAGTGCTGGGATTAAAGGCGTGCGCCACCACCGCCCGGCTTCCATTTTTTTTTTAAATCACAGTACTCCTATGGCATGCCTGCTTCCCATTTGACTTTAAAGAAAACCAAATAACTGCAATTTACCCACCATTTAAGCAGAACTAATTGTTTCTGGTTTGGATTATGTATGGCCTTTCCTTTTGTTTTAATTTTTATCTACTTGGTCTCCCCCACACACGCACACACCCGTGGTGCTGGGAATCGAACTCAAGGTTGTACAGTTGATAAATACAACATTAAGACTAAGATATGGTCTACAGATGGTATGGAGGCTCAAGCATGGGTCATCCACGCTGTAGAGTCCCTCGAAGGATGGGCTCTTCCAATACACTTGAAAAATAGTGGGGACGTTGTATTTGCATGGGTCAGATTTGAGAAGACATCATGAGTTTTTTCTCCTTGTTCATGTTTCCAGTTTTGAAAAATGATTACACCTTATTTATATAATGAAATATTTTAGATGTTATCCCTAATTCATTGACACTATTTTACTCTTAAAGCAAGTTGGAACTCTAACTGTGTTTTGTGGGAATGCATTGTTTCACATTACAGTATTGTTGTTGCTGCTATTTACACAATGCTCTAGAAGTTTCCATGCTTCCTCTATATAACTTGACCTGTATCAACGTATCACTTTCAGTCCGGGTCATACTGCCTCTACCCTTGTAACAACCCGGTTTTTCTCGGCCTCTTCTTTCACAATTCTTTTGGAATTTTCTTCCTGTTCGTTATACCTCGTTTTCACTAAGACTATTGTGAACATTTTGAATGAGACATCTCTAGCTATTTCAAAGAGCAGACCAGTACTACAGTGGCAAATCACAGCCCAAAGCCAAATCTTGACAGCAGTCTGCTCATGTAAATGGAGTGTTTCTGAAACCCTGCTCTTTGGACCACATATCATCTGCGGCTGCTTTGTTTTGAGACACAGTCTTATGGTGTAGCCCCGGCTGGCCTGAAACTTGCTACATAGATCAGACTGGCCTAGAACTCACAGAAATCCACCTGTCTCTGTCCCCCGAGTCTTGGGATGAAAGGCAGGTGCCACTACACCCTACCTGTGACTACTTTCATGCCATACAACAGAGTTAAGTAACAACAAAGACTAATGACCAGCAAAGACTATTTATTCCCAAGCCCTTTACAGGAGAAGTTTGCAAATACCTGACTTTATTTACACACACACACACACACACACACACACACACACACACACACACACACACACACACCCCTACATGCACACAGAAGAAGAAAGAAATAGCTAGAGCAGAATAGCAACTTGAGGGAGACCTGTGGCTCTCCTGTCCCTCCATGCTCACCCCAACCTAGAGCCAAGATAGTATATACTGGACAAATATTTGTGGAAGTAAGCCGATTGTGGTTTTATCTTTCATTAATTTAAAAAAAATGAAATAGTGAAACTTAAGAAGAGATTTCTTCCCAGTATGCTTTCACTCAAGTGGCCCCATGAGTAAGCTAGCTGGGCAGCCCTTTACAGTGACCAGTGCAGACAATCTCCCTAGGGTGATTTGTAACACATTAGAAAAACATCCTTCTTATGCAAAAATGATTAGCTTAATAGGATAATATGTCTGACCCCCCAGCTGCCCTTTTTAATGCTTTCGCTTTTTATGGGAAGGTCCCTTTAACAATTTCTTGACACTTTAGGCAAGATAGCTCATTAAATTCCTAGTCTCAAATTCATTTTCCACAAATATGCTCAGTAAATGTATTCTAGTACCTGGCTTAGAAAGATTATTTGTGCTGTATAATCTTGGAATCTGACATCTGAAATACAAAGTTAACTTTAATAGTTCTTACATTGCTATTAAACTAAAGCTGTGTTTAGGTACCATAGTTCATCAATTATTTTTATTACTCATAATTTCATAAAGAAAGAAATCCAACTTTAAGTACATGACAGCCCTGTTAAAATTAGGGCAGGTAGTTCTCCTTTTTAAAGAATTATCTTTGTTATCTTTTTATTGTGTGTCTGTTTGCAGTTGTCTGTGAAGGCCAGAGGACTTGGATCTCCTCAGACCTGGAGTCACAGGCAGTCGTGAACCACTTAGTGTAGGTTCTGGGAATGAACTCAGGATCTCAGTAAGAGCAATATGTGCTCTTAACTGCTGAGCCATCTCTCTGGCCTCAGGTGTTTCTAATTTCTTTCTTTTTCATTCTTCCTCCCTCCCTCCCTCCTTTTCTCCCTCCTTCCTTCCTTCCTTCCTTCCTTCCTTCCTTCCTTCCTTCCTTCCTTCCTTCCTTTCTTTCTTTCTTTCTTTCTTTCTTTCTTTCTTTCTTTCTTTCTTTCTTTCTTTCTTTCTTTCTTTCTTTCTTTCTTTATTCCTATGCAACATAGGCTGATCTCAAGGATACTGTGTAGCCTAGGCTGGCCTTGGACTCACAGCCTTCTTACCATAGCCACTCAAGTACTGAGAATATAGGTGTGCACTACCATGCCGAGCCTCATGATTTCCAAGAAAAAACCAAAATCAAAACCAAAACACAACTTTTATTGCATTTTTATTTATTTATGTTTGTGCCGGTGGGGTGGGGGAGCACTTGTGGATGTCAGGTGACACCCTGTGTGAGTTAGTGCTTCTCTTTGGGGCAGGAATTGAATTTGTTACCAGATTTGGTGGCTGGTGCTTTTACCTACTGAGGCGTTTCTCTATTCTTCTCTTTATAAGTTGTGTGTATTTATGGAGGGCGTCAGTGAGTAACAGCTTTGAAAACTGAACAAAATGTAACTTCTATTAATAAGAATACTCTGAGACCCTTCTTTTTTAAAAAAAATTCCTAGACTTTTCATTTCGGAATTCTGATTGTGTACTTTGGGGTGAAGTATTGGACTCTTTTGAAAAATAACATCTCTAAATGGTGACTACTCTCACTGGATCATCATGTATTGCAAGCACATATCAAATTGTCACACAGTAACACATAAGTATGTCTAATTAAATTAATGATGAAAAAGGCAAATACAAAATTAAAATGTCAACGTGTAGTGGTTTATAGCATAAGAGAAATGTCCCAGCTCTGGGGAGAAAGGGGCAGGAGAGTCCCTAGGCTTTTCTGGCTAGCTAGTCTAGCTGGATGAGTGAGCTCCAGGCTCAGTCAGAGATCCCATCTCAGAAAAAAATAAAGTGAAAAGTGACCAAGGAAGGAATCTGATATTTGTATCTGGCCTCAACAGGCATGTGCACACACATGTGCACATCCTTACACCACATGCAAGAAATCAGAATAATGCAAAATGATTGCTTTTAAGAAGCTTAAAGACTTTTAATGAAGCACAGACAACTAAAAAAAATCATAAAACAATAAAGGAACAAAGAGAACTCATCAAGAGATAGAAACCATAAAGAAGAATCAGCTTATTGAGCTAAAGAATGCAATGAGTGAAAAAATAAAGTGAAATAAAGTGTCAACAGAGATTTAGCCAAGCAGAAGGAGTCATCAGGGAAGTAAAGAGGGGTCAATAAAAATCATTCAGTGAGACAAACAGAAAAAGAAGGAATCAAAGGTTTGAGGATTTATGGAGTATTTCCAAATGAGTCAATGCGATGTGTTAATTGTCAACTTGACAGACTCTAGGACCACTTGGCAGACGGGCCTCTGGAAGTGCCGGTGGGAGATTGCCTTGACTGTATTAATTGAGCCTGTGCGTGGCACTGTTCCCTGGCTGGGATCTGGCATTAAGTGGAGAAAGGAGGCTGAGCAGTACTTCCTGATTGGGGATGTCATGTGTCCAGCGGTTTCAAGCTCCTGCCTCAACCTCCCTGCTAGGATGGACTGTCCCCTTGAATTCTGAGCCAGAATAAGCTTTCTCTTTGAGTTGCTTTTGTCAGGGTATTTCGTTACAATGGCACAAAAAGGAACTGATATACCAACCAGTCAGTGAATTGTGAGACTCACAGGAGGAGAAGAGAGACAGAGCATGCCCCAAACAAACAAACCTACTTAAGGAAATAATGTCTGAAAACTCCCCCAATCTGGGAGAAAATAAATAAGCTGACCATAAAGAGGTCTACACAGAGACATGTTGTACTTTGTTAAAATTCAGGCAAATTTTGAGGGAAAAAAGTCACACTTTCAGGGAATTCCAGTAGGTCATCAGTGGATTTTTCAGCAGAAACCTTGCAGCTAAGATCCATGTGATAGATGTATAAAATCCTCAAGACTGAAAAATAATAACAACAACAACAACAAATGTGTTAGAACTGACAGGAAATTCAGTGACAATACAGAGCACTAAATCACTCAGCAATTGGTCTGCACACAAGCAAAAAATTAGCTAAAGAGAAAATTAAGAAAACACTCCCACTTACAAAAGCAACAGAATGATAAAATGCTTAGGAATAGGCAACCGAAGATAGGGAAGATTCATGCCCAACACTACAAAACACTAATGAAGAAACTGAAAGTCACAGGAAAATGTGAGAGACATTGTGTATTTTGGGGCTAGAAGAACAATGTTTAATACACATACTTTCAACAGTGATTGATATGTTCAGTGCAATTGGTCTTTTAAATAACAGAACTAGAAAATTTCTAAATTTTATATAAAACTATAGACTGTCCCAAATAGTCAAAGAAATTGAACAGGATCAAAGAAAGAGTTTCTGATTTCAAAATATGTTACCAATCTATAGTACCCATAACAATATAGTGCTATAACTCACACAGAGAGAGTGAGAGACTGATAGAACTTGTTAGAAATCCCAGAAACAAGTTCACATATCAATGGTTGGAGGACCCGATGGGGGAAAAATACACTGAATGGGGAAATTATAATCTTTTGGGTAAACCATCCTGGGTAAACTGGATATCCATCCATACAAGAATACCTCTGGATCCTCATCCCACACTTTATACAAAATTCAACCCAGACTGGATCAAAGACTTGAGTGTAAGACCTGAAACTGTAAAGCTACCCAAAGAACAGGACAGAAACTTCTTGATGCTCTCCTGGGGAATGAATTGTTGGATGTGACACCAAACAGCAGAGGAAACCATTAACACAGTTTAAAAAATCATGCTTTCTTTATGTCTGATAAAGCATAGCAAGATATATATATATGTGTGTGTGTGTGTGTGTGTGTGTGTGTGTGTGTGTGTGTGTGTAAGGGCTAGTTCAAGAGCCAACAAGGAACTCAGTTTAGAAATGTGCAAAGGACCTGGTAGACTTTTCTGTGGAGAAGACATACCAATTGTTGCCAGGGATTTGGCAAAATGTTCAACGTGACTCATCAGCAGAGAAATGAGAGTCAAAATCACAAGGAAAATCATATGTGATAGATTGGCCCAGAGAGTATGTTGGTATCAAAAAAGCCAAGAGAGAAGTGTTGGTCATGCTGTGAAAAAAAGAAACCCTTGTACAGTGCTGACATGAATGTAAATTGTAAAGCTGTTATAGCAAATTAAAAATGAAATTACCCTATGCTCCAGTGATCAGGTGGCACTGTTTACTATAGCGACACAACGTCTGTGAGCAAGTTGCATTTCCATCCGTGGATGAAACAAAGTAAATAAACTGTCTTCCTACACAGCAATATTCTCATCCTTAAGGAAGAAGGAAGCTCTGTCATTTTTTTTTTTTTTTTTTTGATACACGGAGAAGCCTGAGGACTGTATGGTAACTAACATTAGCCAGGCACAGGAAGACAGATTCTAGAGAGCACATTTATGTGGATCTGAAATAGTCGAACTCCTGGACTCAGAGTATGGCGGTTGCCAGGGGATAGAGGACAAGATGGGGAGATCTTGACTGAAGGGTGCCAAGCTTCAGTTATGTGTGACAGATAACACTGGAGATATAGTGTACAATGTGACTGAAGTTAGCAATACTGCATAGCACATTTGAAGCCTGCTAATATATATACATATATCACATCATAAAAATGGAGAAGTGGTTATGTGAGGCATAGATATATTAATTAATTTGTTTGTGGTTATTTCTTTTTCTATACAAATATTCCATTGTGTATCTTTAATATTTGCAGAATTTGTTTGTCAATTGTACTTTGATAAAGCTATAAAAATACTTTCACATCTTCTGAGTCACACAGCAAGTGGTCTGAATGGGGCCCGAGTACTTTGCTTCAGCCCACAGTGTACGTGCTCCTACCAGCAAGCCAGTTACTTGAAGTGATGGGTTTTTGTTTTTGATATTTTAGTCGATGTTTCCTTTTCTGTGTCTTAGGCCTATTTGGGTCAGAGATTCCCTCTGAGAAGTTGATGAAATCTGTGTAATCTCTCCCCAGGAAAAGTAACTCAAAAAATTGTTGCATATAATTATGAGGCTCTGCAAACCTCGACATATGACGATGGACTCCAGCCATGGACCATTTTAAGATCTATTCTTCAATTATGGCCTACTTAATTTTTAATATTGTTCTATATGTAGGTATCTTAACTTACTCTAACTTTTTTTCTATCAGATATTCTATTGCCCAAAACTTAGTGACCTACTCACTGTCCTGACTCTGTATCTCTTTTTCCAGTGAACTGGGTCATATATTTTCAGTTTACTTAATAGGTTCATTTAAAAAAAAGTCTTCTCATGTATTTTGACACAACTCTAGTTTTAAGGGATGACATTGATAGAAAATTATTTTTTAAAAAGTCAGTTTGTTTGTGGACTATCTGAGGGACAGAGATTTCTTGGTCAAGTTGTCCCCTCCTAGACACGTGATCTAAGAAAGAAGACACCTGGGGGAAAGAAGATGATGTGACCAGAAGCCGGCACTGAAATACTGGGGACAGATTGGAGTCAAGTGGGTGAGTTCAGAGGAAGCTGTTGCATGGCCACCATCCTTCCTTCCCTTGTTTTAGAAAAATGAAAATTCAAGGAGGGATATGAACAGCTTGGGCGACAGATGGTGGCAGACAGAGCCATTCCAACCCAAATTTGAGGATTGTATCAAAATCCTAGGCAGAAAGAATCTTGTTTTCTTCAAGGTCCTAGGTGAGGTCAGAGAAGAAGAAAGAGAAAGAAATATTAAGAGGCACAGAGAGGGAGAGGAGAAGTTAGAGAGAAAGGGAGAAGGGGTGGGAAGGAGGGAGGGAGGGAAGAAGCGGAGGTTCAGGAAATGTCCTTCTTACTAACCAGGAAAATCTGCATGTGTTGATTAGCGCCGCAGCCTACCTGGGGCTTCTCTCAACATGTGCATCTAATAATGTTTTGTTTGCTTGTTGGTTTTGCTTTGTTCTGGGTTTTTTTTTTTGTTGTTGTTGTTGTTACTTGTTTATTTTTTTTAGAGAGGTTATCATTTGAATTTGGGCTAGCCCATACTCACTATGTAGACCAAGCTGGCCTCAGTTTTGCTGTAGTCCCCTTGCCTCTGTCTCCTAAGTGCTGGGATCACAGGTGTGTGCCATCATGTCTGCCGATAGTGACTTTCTAAATGTTCTGACAGTTAACATTTTATGAATTACTGTGCAGGGGTGGGGATGTATAAAATAAATGGACTAGTTTTGTACCTGTATGCCTTACCCTGCCTCAGTCTCATACTCCCCGACAGGGCACTTTTGTTGGTATGCGAAGCAGATAGGTCATGCCCACACCAGAGCATGTGGCCTATTATCCCTGTGTCCGTCCTGGCTTCAGTTGGACACATGTTTCACAGAGGCTCCTGTGTTAAAGTGTTGTCTCCAAGGTGATGTGGTCTTGGAGGCACAATGGACTTTTAATAGGCAGGGCCTCATGGAGGTCCTTAGAGTGTTGACAGTATGACTTTGAAGGGGATTGTGGGAAGTGGTCTTGCTCTCTCTTCCTGGCTCAGTTGTGAATAGTTTGCTCCACCATGAGGCTTCCTACAATATTGGGTTTTGTGTCTAGAGTTCACTTAGCCAAGTAAATGTGAGTCTGGATAGGGAGTTTATGGGGCAGGCATGTTTGGGGAATAAGCGTGTGGAGAGATCAAGGATGCTGGTCCACATCACATAGAGTCACCCCGCCAATCATTAAGGAGGGTTACGTTTTGGGGAAACTCCTCTCACATTCAGATACTAGTTTCTGTTTCTTTCCCCCAAAATTGTAAATATAGTTCCAGAAATCATATTATGCACATAATTCACATTCCTGTTTCATATGTTTATGAGTCCTAGCCTTAAAATAGCCTAGACCTACTTTAAATATTATGTCCAACCAATGCACTTATTCATTAAATACAATTAATGTAAACAATTAATTTTGATGGTTTCTACTATAACCGAACATCAAATACATAAATGAGATAAATCATTAGCTTTGGGGGAATTTATAAACCATGATTCAAATTTATTAAGCTGTTTTTTTAAAGACTTAAAGACTAAATAAATAGCCAACCCTTTAATACATTTTGTTCACTTAATTAAGCAGAAAATATTTCACGAATATTTTTGGTACTTCCAACTTTTGCTCAGTTTGCTTTGGGAAATTCAGTGAAAACCTGGAGAGAGGGACTTGCTGACCTGCTATGAGCTGTGGAGTCTTTGCATCAGGGCAGACTTTCTTCAGGTTTGACCCATTCCTTCATTTAAACAGACTGGACATTCACCATGTCGTAACTAGTGTAGTTTATAACTGTAAAAAGTACAGAAATACGTATTTTCCCTATGTTTATATTTTTTTTATTGTTGACAGGTTCAAAGCAGTGTGGAGGGCTTTTAATTTTCTAAAAGATGGGCAATATAAACATTCTTTAACTTTGTAAAGATTGGTTTATGTTATTTCATGTGTATGGGTGTTTTGCCTGCCTGTATGTGCAACACATGCATGCCTGGACCCCTCGGAGGCCAGAAGGGAAGAGTTGTTTCCGGGGAAACTGGAGCTACAGCTGCTTCTGAGCCATCATGTGGGTGCTGGGAACTGGACCTGGGTCCTCTGCAAGGGTAACAAGTGTTCTTAACCACTGAGCCATCTCTCCAGCTCCAAAACTCTTTAATTTTAAACGGTGTACTATGACATGATATAAACAAGTTTCATGATCACACCGTCCTTATTCCTTTAAGACCCAGTGGAATCACGTTTGGTCATGTCTTCTTTATTCTTTCAGAATCTGTTAATGTCATAAAATAAATACAGATTTTTATTTCCTCCCTCCCTTTACACAACAGAACAGTCTCCCCAGAGTTCTGTCCTTATTTTGACTTATTTTTCAGTTGGTAATTCTTTGCACAAAGAATGTATGAAATTATCTACACAGATACAAGAGCTCCTTAAAGTTGCTGAAATTAATAATATGGTTTTTCATTTAAATTTATGTTTAACTGATACATAAAAGCAACAACGTTATTTATTAATGGGGTGCCATGTGCCGTTTCAGTGTATATAAATATTACATGATGTTTATGCATCAAGATAAATATATCTATCTCCTCAAACATTTATTACTTCTTTGTGGTGAAACATTCAAGACCTTTTCTTCTGGCTTTTGACATACACACCCTGCTCGCAGTAGCACACTAGAACTTTTTTTTTTTTTTTTTCTGGTAACAGAGTCACAGTATGTAGCCCAGGCTGGCCTGGAAGTCACCATCCTTCTACCATAGCCTCTGGGTGCTGGGGTTGCGTGTGCCACCATGGCTCCATGCCAGAGCTTCTTGGTCCAACCCAACCCAACTTTTGTCCTTGCTCCACCTCCCCACCTGCATGTAATGAGTGTTCTACTCCCAACGTTTGCGATTTGTTTGTTTGAGGTGGAATCTTACTGTGTAGTCCTGGCTGGCAGGGAATCCACTCTGTAGACCAGGCTGGCCTGGAACTCAGAGATCTGCCTGCCTCTGCCTCACAATTGCTGGGATTAAAGGTGTGTGCCGCACTAGGCCCTTGAATTAGCTTTTTTATATTCCGTGTGTGAGTGAACTCCTGTGGTACTTACTATCTCCCTGCGCTTGGCTTATTTCACTTGACATGATACATTCCAGTTCTGTCTCTTGTTGAAAATGGCAGTCACTACATTTTAAGGCTGAACAGTGTTTTAATTTGTGTATACAGCACAGCAATATGTGTTTTAAAGTTAACATTAATAGACAGCACTCTTATGAGATCTCGGAATGACTGCCTAATTTTCTGAAACACAATGCTTGGGTTCAGGACGTCAGAGAGAGAGCCTCATTTTCTGAGGTGACTAGAATGTTCTGGTGTGTTACTTACATCACCGTTATCTACCTGGTTTGATTATATGTGTTGGTCCTTCCCATGCCATGTTTGTTCCCAATTTTTAAATTAATTTCTCACATAAAATCACACTAGGAAACTGTGAACTGACCTAAGAAACAATTAAGAATGACTTGTGATTAATGCAGGTTTGAAAACTTTTCAAAGTCTTACTGTGGTGTTGCAAGAGTTTGCGCTGTTTGAATTTACCGTGCGAAATCAAGGCTGATGCCAATTCCTGTCTCTAGTACAGTCATGTGATGAGCTGACTATGAAGCTGTGAGCTTCTGAGCTTCGTGAGCCCTTCCTGCCCCTCATTGTTCTCATTTCTCCCTGGTGATTATGAAGCTCTTCTATCCCCGCCGCTAATTGCTATGAGATCCACCTCAGAAGTGCCCAAGATTACATGACAGATACGCAGTTAGTCTTGAAAGGAGTTTTTCAGTGATGATAATGATAGTCTTACCTTGTTGGCCTTGTAGTCTGCGCCATGCGCTCTGCTAAGCTCCTTGTTTATGGAGTTAATTTTATTCCTTATGTCTAGAATGACTTCCAGGAGGCAGTCAGAATTCTGATACCACATTGTAAAAGGCAGCAGAAACTCAGAGAGGTTGTTCTTCCAAAGTCACACAACTAGTAACTAGGGAACTTGAATTCAAGCTTCTGGGATCCACACAATAACTACTGTACATTGCTGTGTCAGGGGGACCAGTCTGCAGCAGTGATGCCCAAGCTATGTTGACAACATCTTGGTGAATATGGACCACTGAGTTTCTTTGGATTACATTTTTTCAGCTTATTCATCTATTGAATACATTATTTTATTTCTTAAAGTAAATACTAAGATAAAACAATGGTGTGTGTGTGTTGACACAACACCAATAATTTTGGCAGTGTCATTTTACAAAGGCTTTTAAAAGTTAGTATTAAATGCCATTTTTAATTGTTCAGCTTGGTGGGGTGCATGAGAGACAGTGGTTCACTGTTCCACTTTGGAAAAGCTGCTCTCTGTCAGGTTTGTGAACAGCTTCATTGTTTAGTTCACACAGAGGTCAGTAGTTCTAAAAATACACTTTTAATAGGTCATGCAATAGATGTTTTGTATGTGTTGTAGGGACTTGCCCTCGGGTGAGATGAGCGGTTTTGTGCCTTCTGTGTGTGTGTGTGTGTGTGTGTGAGACTGTGTTACCTGTGTGTGGGGTGTATCTTGTTTGAAAGCCCAAAGGCTTATAATTTTACAAACTAAACTCTTACATCTCTGTTTTGTGAAATGTCTATTATATATCATTGCATTTGACAGGTGTTTTGGCTGTGGGACTTCAAAACCTGGGCTTTGGGTCAGAATTGAAAGAACCAGGAGGTCTGTGGTCATTGTGTTTGATTAAAAGACACTGAGGCAATTGATTCCATTCAGGCTGGCAGCCTATTCAGGTGACTTCAGTTTCTGTGTCGTCAGCCTAGCTCAGCTTCTCGTCTGCCCTGGGAGACTGCTTCTCTGCTCTGGGTTCTCTTCTTAGCATGATGAAGTGTTAAGATTTGTTCATTTCAAAATAGACCATTTAAAAATGAAAAAGCCACATCGTTTAGCTCACTGGACTGGGCGCCTTAGCGACCGGGTCTCTTCTCAGCTGTAGAAAATCTCTTAAAGCAAAATCACGTGACCCCCAAGAAAAAGCTATTACTTCAGTGTGAGGTGGTTTGTTCTGCTCCTTAGTCAGTACTGAAAGCAGAGCATTAACTGGAAGGAGTTGGCAGAGCTCTTTAGCCAAAGGTCCAAGTTCTAAATCCTGGCAGAGAACATTCCTTTGGGTTACATTCTTCTATAACTTTTTAAAATCTCCTTTTGACTATAACCCTTCATTTTCACCAGCAGAATTGAGATTAATACATCCACCGAGAGAGAGGAGGTATTTTAGAAGAAGTTGTTATAAACTCTTATGGTTATGTTACCTCATCATTACCCTCAATTGCAGCCATATGGAATTTGGGGTGGTGGGAGTGGAATTAGGGGTGCCCTGATACAGCTGGGACTCAGTGGCTTCATGACTGACATGGGAAACTGATCTTTTTAGCTATGTTGGTCTGGGTTTTCAAAAACTTGTGTGTGTCTGTGTAGAGGTGTGCACATGAGTGCAGATGCCCATGGGAGCCAGAGGCATCAGATCTCTAGAGCTGGAGTTACAGGCAGTTATGATCTGCCCAACGTGGGTACAAGGAGACAGATTCTTCAAGAGCAGTACAAGAGCGGTACATGCTCTTAACCACTGAGCCATCCCTCCAGTCCCAGGGCCAGGTTTTGACATACCTTTTCAGCAATTTTTTTTAAGTTCAGCCAAGGCACCAAAAGCAAACAATGACAAAAGAGAACCTTCCTTAATTGAACAAGGAGAATTATACAACAAATACCCAACAAGGTTGGAAACTCCACTGTGACCAGTTTCTGGATGCGGCGCAAGGGACAGTGCCCCAGCCTCAATTTCTGAAAAATTAAGCTCTAGCAATCTTGATCACTTAATTAGTTTTATACCTTTTGGCAACTGACATAATCGTCTCATTTTTCTTCTTCTCTGTAAAATAGGACAATAACACTTGCCTTGGATCAAGTGGTAACTATGAGAGTACTTTGTAAAAGACATGTTCGTGGTGTGGGTGAGTTGTCCCATCTTGGGATGATCCGGGTACACTGTGAGGGCCACAGAGGGTGGCATTCTCACCCACTCCTGGCTCACCTCTTGCTTTCAGCCTTTGCATTGGTTCTCTAGCTGGACCCAGGCTGCCCTGTGCTGGCCACAGCTCACACTTGTAGCTAGAGTTTTCCTGCCTGGCTCACAATCAGGACAAATCTCTCTCACCTGCCAGTCCCACAGCCACTCAGACCCGACCAAGTAAACACAGAGACTTATATTGCTTACAAACTGTATGGCCGTGGCAGGCTTCTTGCTAACTGTTCTTACAGCTTAAATTAATCCATTTCCATAAATCTGTACCTTGCCACATGGCTCGTGGCTTACCGGCATCTTCACATGCTGTTTGTCATCGTGGTGGCTGGCAGTGTCTCTCTGACTCAGCCTTCCACTTCCCAGCTTTATTCTCCTCCTTGTCCCGCCTATACTTCCTGTCTAGCCAATGGCCAATCAGTGATTTATTTATTGACCAATCAGAGCAACACATTTGCCATACAGAGCATCCCACAGCTCACACTCCCTGTCTGCAGCTCTTCATGGCCTTTGCTACGTGCTTTCCCAGAGAAGACAGTCCTGCCTTTGCTTCGTCAGTCCCCCCCTGTCGTTACTCCTCCTCCACCCCGAGGCTTTCTAAGTTCAAGCCTTTAGAGGCTTACCTTCTCCCTGTCCCGTTCCCTCAGCTGCCTGCCTTACCACCACAGTTCCTTGAGGGGATTTGGAGACCCCTTTTTGCCCTTTTCACCTGGCCTTGGGTGTGGATCTGCTCCGCTCATGGTCTTGTTGTTGACAATGGGAGCCTTCTTTCTTCATCTCGCAGAGCACTCCCCCTGTGCCCAATGCCAGCAGGAGATGGAGACCTGCCCGTTTTTGAAAGGCTCCCTGCTGCAAGTGAACTTTGATTTCCAGTTTGAGAAAGCAGAAACAAGACAGTCATGTTTTTACCCTTCTCAGCTAATGATAATAATAGTAATAGTAATAATAATAATAGACATCAATAGTGGAAGTAACTGCGGCACTGACCATGTCAGCAACAATACCCATAGCACTGTTCATTGTCATGGCAGTTATAGTTTA
Organism: Peromyscus californicus insignis; assembly: GCF_007827085.1. Lineage (NCBI taxonomy): Eukaryota > Metazoa > Chordata > Mammalia > Rodentia > Cricetidae > Peromyscus > Peromyscus californicus. The sequence continues at coordinate 36,365,197 of NW_026294595.1, read as the reverse complement.
TTGCCACCTTTTCCAACCATGCAAGATGATTTTTTAAATGCACACGTATTATTTAGTCCTTAAGACAACTCTGTGGGATTACTGAGCTACTGTTTCTTATGTTGACTTGATAAAACTGAGGCTGAACCAGTGGCGACACCAAACAACTAGAGACTCCGCACTGGATGCCGGGTGTGACGGGTTTCATCCGCACTGGATGCCGGGTGTGACGGGTTTCACACTCTGCTTCCTCGTGCTGGAATACACTGACTAGCTGGCTGGGCCGAGGCCTCTGACTTGAATGCCCGCAGCAGCCAGGGCAGAAATGAAAGCCAGTGGATGGGCAGGGCTGGCAAGACACCAGCCTGTGTTGCTGGGAGCCTTCTCCTTAGTGTTTGGGGCTGTAAGGCAGGATGCCGACTCGGGGTGTTGCAGAAAGAACACCTGTCCCGTCTAATAAGGATCACTGCTAGCCAGCATCTGATTAAAAAGGTGGAGCTTCAGATTTTATTGTTCTTAATTTCCTAATTATTAAATATTGACTGGCATTTAATGCAAAATCTTTAGAAACCTAAACGAAACACTGTGAAGGTTGGAGTAATTATGTCTGGGGGCTGAGTTTGCTTTGGCTCATTACCCGTTTGGGGTTAGGTCCTGCAATGTTTTACTGTTTCAGCGAGTAGTAACATGGGTTCAGAAATGGATTCTTTCCTATTCACCAGCTGTTGGACCATTGTGAGCCACTCCATGAATTATTGCTTAGGCAAAGACTCTGGGCAAAGCCCATTGGATGACATTACAGGAAAACTAGAAGAAGTGACAGCAGAGCAGTGTCTCAAAGCCCCTGCCCTGTGCCCCACACCTCGCAAGCACCATTTAGCTTAATCCCCTCCACATTCCTGTTAACACCTGAGGGAAAGAGATCTGAGTGGTTAAGAATGGCAGCAACATCTTGCCTAAGACCCCTCTCCAGTGTCTGGCAGCGCAGGGCTCACGTCCAGCGGTACATTGCTCTGAAGGCCTCATCTGGGCATGAGGCAAGCTCCCTGTGCTCAGGGTGAGTTTTCAGGTTCAGTGAAGATGATCCCTCTAATCACAATGATGTCTGTACACTACCAGAACCCCTTCTCTTTTACACTATCCCCCTGCCTGAAATTCTAGCCCGAGGGACTCCTTTGTACGACTAGTAATGCCCCCTGGGAAGATTCCACTGCAAGCATTCTTCATTCAAAGGTGGACGTGGTTGCTCAGATTACCTCCTTCCAGAATCCAGTAGAAAGCATGGGAATTTTCCTGGACAGTGGGAGACAGAGACCATTCTGGGAAGCATGAATCATGACTCAGTCATGGTGGTTGGATGGTGGAACACAGAAGTCCCAGAGCAGGTCTCTGCCTGCTGCTGGAGCAGGGTAGCGGGCGTGGAGCCTCTTACATACTTTGCCTTTGAAGTTTTTATCATACGATAACAAATTTTTAGGAGAGGAACAAATGACAGTTTTGTTGTTAGAGTAGGGTAAGTGAAAGCATTTTAGTCATCAGAATGTGGCAGAAACAAGGTGGCCATGTTTACAGAGTGAAAGTCTGTGTGAGACGAGGCACTGAGGAGAGAGCAGGGGATGGCTGCCTGGCTCTGGAAGACCCCTCTGTGGGAACTGGGCCTTGGTCTTTCTCACATTCCTGAAGCGATGAGGACTATGGGGTTTCCTGGGTTGCTGTCTTCTGCAAAGGAGAGCGAGATGCTAGAAGAGTTTAGGTGGTTCATGGCAAAGACCCTCTGACCTGTGTAACGCCTCAATACTGACTGGATTTTATTACACAGCTTTGGCCCCAAACAGCCCTAAATGTTTGTTTACTGTGCCAAGTCTGATAAAATTTTCTCATGCCTGCGTGCAATGTGAATCCTGGCTTCCATAGTTTTGGAGATTCCAGGGAGCTCAACTTTCCTCTCCTTTCCCTTCACTTTGGAAATCCAGGATGAAAATTTTTGTTCTTTTGTTGTGGTTCAGATGCAACGTGGGATCATTAACTCAATTTCTTAATTACTGCTCAATGGAAATTGTTGCTTCACTAAAACAATAAATTGTCTTTCTGCAATTCTTGAATTTTCTAAGAATGTAAGAGTTTGAATGTATTTATATGTTAATATTACTAACCAGGGCCGGGCGGTGGTGGCGCACGCCTTTAATCCCAGCACTCGGGAGGCAGAGCCAGGCGGATCTCTGTGAGTTCGAGGCCAGCCTGGTCTCCAAAGCGAGTTCCAGGAAAGGCGCAAAGCTACACAGAGAAACCCTGTCTCGAAAAACCAAAAAAAAAAAAAAAAAAAAAATATTACTAACCAGGATTTACCCTTGGTAAACAATCTCAAAATTGTGGCTACTGAGTGGAATCAGGCTCAGTGATGTGAGATGTGAGGATGCCCATTTGTGATTTACACAGCCCTCTCTGGTCAATTCTCAGAGTCCCTTGTGAGAATGCAAGTGTAAGTTTTATAAAGCAGACTATCATTGCCTAGGAATCTAGGAGATTTTTTTGGTCACTATTGGCCAAATGGCAGTGAGATCCTTTAAAAACCAAGTGTGTTATGTGTTATGGTTTGAATATGTCCTCCAAAACTCAATGAGTCGAAAACTTGGTGCAACCTTGTTGACAGGTGAGACCCTTGGGAGGTCCCTGAAGGCAGAGTCCCCACAAGAGCTTAATTGGCACACAGATCAATATTATAGATACAGTCAACTCTCTCTCTGGCAAGCTTGCTGTGCCTCTCCGTGTGGCACCCTCTGCCATACCATTCAGAAGCCCCTCATCAGGTGTTAGCCCAGATGCTGGAGCCATATGCTTAGGTTTTCCAGCACCAGAACCCTGAGTTAAATAAACCTCAATTCTTTTTTTTATTTTTTTATTTTTTTAATTTTTATTTTGCAATACAATTCAGTTCTACATATCAGCCACGGATTCCCTTGTTCTCCCCCCTCCCGCTTCCCCCCAGCCCGCCCCCCATTCCCATCTCCTCCAGGGCAAAGCCTTCCCCGCAGACTGAGATCAACCTGGTAGACTCAGTCCAGGTAGGTCCAGTCCTCTCCTCCCAGGTCGAGCCAAGCGATCCTGCATAGGCCCCAGGTTTCAAACAGCCGACTCATGCAATGAGCACAAGACCTGGTCCCACTGCCTGGATGCCTCCCAAACAGATCAAGCCAATCAACTGTCTCACCCATTCAGAGGGCCTGATCTAGTTGGTGACCCCTCAGCCATTGGTTCATAGTTCATGTGTTTCCATTCATTTGGCTATTTGTCCCTGTGCTTTATCCAACCTTGGTCTTAACAATTCTCGCTCATATAAACCCTCCTCATTCTCGCTAATTGGACTCCCAGAGATCCACCCGGGGCCTAGCCATGGATCTCTGTATCCAGATCCCTCAGTAGTCGGATGAGGTTTCTAGCACGACAATTAGGGTATAAACCTCAATTCTTGATGAAGGACTCAACCTGTGATATTCAGTTCCAGTAGCAGAAAGATGAACCAAGTCCTTGTGGAATGACTCTGTTTGTCTAATCAACAGCCAGGAACTGGGAAAGGCTTTTATGGGGGAACTGCTCTGTTCTTGTGATACACTTGGAGATAAGAACCATTTATTTAGTTCCCAAGAAAGCTGCGAGAGAGCAGTCTTTTAATATGGCATGTCCCTCAGTGATCCCTCTTTCAAAGCCCGTCCACCTCTGTGATCTGCTTGCTTGTCAGCTCGTCTGTTTAATGTTGGCTGCCCCTTTTCTGAACTGAAGCCATCCGTGTTCTTGGCATCAGCACGTTTCTGTCAAGCCTCTTTTTATCCATTTTCTTCTGTTTTTATCTATGACTGCCCACCCCCCACCCCCACCCCCAGCCTGCAGTCACGTGAGATTGCTGTACTCTTCTAAACACATCATGTGGTTGTGCTTCCTGGATCCGAGTGTCTGTTTCCCAAGGTCTTCCCTCCCTGGTCTGTACAATTCAGGGCTCACCTTACAAGGCACCTGCCCCTTCCTTTTCCAGCTTGGCCTTCAACCAAAAGCAAAATTAGGCTGTTGATCTGGGGGCCCCAGTGGCACATTGTGTATCTCTTGAGAGTCATGACCCCTGGCTCACTCTGCAGCCCAGTGTTCTTCCTTGTAGAACAATCCAGGCACTGTTAGATTTTCTGATTCTCTCAAATCCACAGCAGTCTAAATACGTTTTTCTACTCTTTAATGAGTGAGTCATCCTGGCACTTTTGCACACTTTCCCCATCATTCAGACCTCCTTCTGCACAGTCACTCACATTCAGCATTTTATGAAATGTTGTAGTTACCCCTCTCTGGTTTTAAGAGGATTTACAGATGGTGTTGACTTCTTTAGAAACTGAAACTACCTCCACAAGATGGAGAGGTGCCCCAAGTGCATCTGGACAAAAACTCCCTGGATCTTAACTAATGCTTGTGGTATGAGTGCCGGGAGAGGTAAGGAAAAGTCGGAGCAAGATCCTGTTCTCAGTGGGGGCTTCATTACCACAGAGTGGTGTGTGGCTGTATGTAAGCATGTGCAGCAAGCTGCCATCAGACCCACTGAAGACGAAAACAGTAACAACTACATAGATGATGTCTTATAGCAGATTTAAAAATCACCAAGTTCATTGGAGATGTAGATTGTTTATACCGACTACTGCTACTTCAGAACATTGTTTTGAGGACTGAAGTTGTCCTGAGACAGCAGTGAAAGTAATGTAGAAGTAGTTTATGAGTCGTGGACACTGTGACAGAATATGCCAAAACATGTCTTGTTGAGACTGTGTAATAACAGCGCTGGGACGCACTGGTATGAAGGAGAGATCACGAGTCAGCTGCTGGGACGTGGGACCTGTGCTTCATTCCCACCAGCACAAGGACTGGGGAGGCCACCTGCTCAGCACGCATTGGATGAGTGGAGAAACCTGGGGACAACCACAGTAGCTCAGCAGAGAGAGCCCCCTGGAGTGACCTCACGTGATGGCTGAGGAACCAATACCAGAGCCACCAGTGAGTCAGCGACAGGAAGTAGATTTTTGTCTGAGATGACAGACAAATTATGGCCCTGCACCGGCAATGTGTGTGGTGAGGTCATCACTTCAGTCTCGAAGGGAAAGAGAAGAATCTGAAACCACCCTCCTTTTCCTTTACCGGCCAACTGCATCCTGATCTTCAAATCCCCATCCATGTCCCTGTTGTGGAAATTCTGTTGCCTGGAAGGCTTCCCCGGGTCACTCTCTGTCTGCTCACTGCCCTGTAGTGACTGACTACCACTCTATTTGCATACATGCCTGCAAGGCCATGTTTAATGTTGTTAACACAGCATCGTTTGAATTCATGCCATGACAATTGCATCAAGAAATTTCCCGATTAACCAGTGGTGGTGGTGGTGGTGGCGGCGGCGGCGGCGGCGGCGGCGGCGCACGCCTTTCATCCCAGCACTGGGAGGCAGAGGCAAGTGGATCTTTGTGAGTTTGAGTCCAGCCTGGTCTACAGAGTGAGTTTGAGGACAATTGGGGCTTTAAACCCCCACCAAAAATTTCATGCTCAATCTTAGTTATCTTATTATTTAACGATCTTTGGAAGTACTGGGTTCCTAATAGAGGGAATCTCTGATCATTTTATTCATGAACAATAACATTAAGTGCTGAAATGAGCAATGTGGGGTAACAAAAAACCATGCTTTCATAAGTAAAGAAAGAGCTTGCTCAATTTTTCCAGAGTGAAACCATTTGAGTAAGTACTAGTATAGAATAAAGCCTCATTACTTTGGTAGTGAACATTTAATTCATCTATGTCATTGTGATTAAATGTTCTCTAGGATTTTATAGTAGTTAAAACTGACCTAATATATTTTAAGACTAAGAATATAGACATTTTACAAATAATATTGATCTTTTAATTAAAGTTCATGATAAACATAGACTATTCTTTTTAAACACAAACTTTTTTTTTATTGTATTTATTGGAGAAGAGCATAACAGTCATCAGTAACAAGGGGGAAGGTGCCATTCATGCCCCCATGAAGGCAGGGGATGTGACCCTTCTATCCCCTTCTGCAGCTCATGGAGCACCAGCAGGTACTAAGAATCCAATAAATCGTCGTCAGATGACACCAGCCACATATTACACTGCTGCCTGCCCAGAAAACTAGTCTTGAATAATGGCCATTACTTGGGCAATAGCTTTCAGTTTGTGATGTGGGAAACCTCGGTGCTATATGGAGATGCTGAAGGAGTCTGCAAACAGTAAATTACTTTCTGCCACATTTTTCATATTGCCTGGGCATGTTTGTAAGGATTCTTAGTTAGAGCGCAGTCCAGTTTAGGCAAAGTGAAAATGCACTGGTTGAAGAATACCAGTAAGGTAGGGAAGATGAGGAGGAGACGAGGAGGAGGAAGGAGGAGGGGAGAGGAAAGGGAGGAAGAAGAGAAGGCGGAGGAGAGGCGGCAGCAGCCACTGCTGCCACCATCACCAAAGAAAGGGCAGGATCCAGCCTGGGTCTCAGCACATGGCACCTCCTCTGAGGTCCCCCACCCATCCCTGGGAGAGAGGCTGCAAGTCAGGGTTAGTGGGAAACATGCTTATGAAGCTTAGAACAGATCCAGATAGACTGGCTTCAAGCTGTCTTGGGTCTTGAGTTGAAAATCTTGGAGAAGGAATTTTGTTTACGATAGCTTCACTGTTAAAAGAGTCCGAAACCTGTTTTACTTCATTACTTTGCAGCCTATCACTCTCTCCTGACCCCACAAGTTTTCCCCATCTGGTCCTCCTCAGCACCATTGCCTCTGTTCCGACCTTGGACTCCTTGCCCAGTCTTTTCCCCTATTAACTCTCCCCCCAGGCCCAGTTGGCCCTGAGATTTCCCAGTCAGTGTGCTTGATAGGCCTGCAGGGCCTCTACTTGACCTTCATTGAATACTCCCTGCTGAGAGAATCCCCTTCCAACTTTCTGTCTGGGAGAAACTGTGCTTTATAGTGTATAAGTTTCTAGGCCATTAAATCGAAGCTATTTTTAAGCCTACTTTTTAAAGGTTTTCATTTATGGACAAGAGGCAGTTACCTGATGTGTATTGTCCACCAAGCAGTATGGGACTGTAGTAGAAGTTCTTAAATTAACTTCTTTCACAAAACAAACACCTTTAATCGTCAGATACCTCGAATGTTCTCAGGTACAACAGCTAAAAAAGAGATGTTGATCAGTAAGAGCCTCGGGGCGTTGAAGCGTGGAATGCTAGGTACGGTTCTTTTTCCCTTCCTCAGGGCAGTCAGTTAAAGCTTCCAGGCTTCTAGTCCCCTGGCTGCAAAGGTAACCCCAGTCAGTAACATTGTGACCACAAGAGGGGCTTGCTCACTGCTCCTGACTACAACTTCAGTGCTAAATTAGAACGTGTGAGAAATGTTCTGGAGATAAATTTTGTGTCCCCCACCCAACACACATATGGCTTGAGATAGAGTCTTTCTATATTTTGTCACAGGCTTCTCTAAACTCTATGCTCAAATGATCCACATCCCCCCCCTGTAGTTAGAGTTTTCCTGCCTGGCCCACAGTCAGGATAAATCTCTCTCACCTGCCAGCCCCACAGCCACTCAAACCTGACCAAGTAAACACAGAGACTTATATTGCTTACAAACTGTATGGCCGTGGCAGGCTTCTTGCTAACTGTTCTTATATCTTAAATTAATCCATTTCTATAAATCTATACCTTGCCACATGGCTCGTGGCTTACCGGCATCTTCACATGCTGTTTGTCATCCTGGCGGCTGGCAGTGTCTCTCTGACTCAGCCTTCCACTTCCCAGCTTTATTCTCCTCCTTGTCCCGCCTACACTCCCTGCCTAGCCAATAGCCAATCAGTGTTTTATTTATTGACTAATTAGCAACACATTTGCCATACAGAACATCCCATAGCACCCCTCACCCTACCCCACCCCAACCCCTACTTCCCACCCCTCCACCTCCCCACCCCCCTCGCCCCAGTGTCCTGAGCAGGTGGGACTATAAGTGCAATCAGTTGCAACAAGATTGGGAGTATAATTTGAATCTTGAGAAAGTCATTACAAATAAAGCCAGAGGTCAGACAAATTCTAGTCAAACATCAGTGGAAACATGTGGGCAGGGCTGTGGTCTTTTGGTCTTTTTGTTGTCCTTCTTCTTTGAGATAGGTTTTCTCTCTAGCCCTGGATGTCCTGGAACTCACTCTGTAGACCAGGCTGGCCTCGAACTCACAGAGATCTTTCTGCTTCTGCCTCCCAAGTGCTGGGATTAAAGGTGTGAGCCACCACTGCCTGGCCAGGGCTGTGGTCTTAATGAGAGTTCTTCATGTAGATCTATGGAAAGATTATTTTAAAATGAAGAAAAATTGTTTAGTTTTAAAGACATGGATAAGTACTTTTGAAAGAGTTATGGTTTGACTTTGTTTATAAAGAGAGTATAGAGGTTGGGAATTAAAGTTGATTTGAGATCAGATAAATTATCTTTACTAAACTCTTCTCATGTCCTACAGTAGATTAGTAGGAATTCTATCATAGCATCTTTTTTAAAGATTCTAGATCTTCCTTCTTTCAAATAATTGAAAGGTCTGGCAGAAATAAAACTCATTAAAGGGCTATTTATTCTTTATGTTTCTTCAGGTTGTAGACAGAATAAAAAACACAAGGCATTTCTTTCTCACAGTAGCGACCATCTATATATCCTCGGATACTTCCATATTTACCCTATATACTTTATGTATTTATTTTGAAGACATATGAGAAATATCATAGAAATAATCTCATAAACATTTATTTGCATTATTTTGAATTATATATATGTGTGTACATCTGAGTGTGAGTGTGAGCACACAAATGCAGATGGCCATCTCTTTAGACCCTTGAAGACACTTTAAATACTTGATCTGAATCCATGTGTAGAATTTTCATGCCAATTTTTGCACCTGTGAATTGTGGTGTCATTAGCAACCAATGATTCCATAAGTGGTATGACTACATCTTACTAGGTCAGTGGACTGTAATCCAGGATGTAATTCAAATAAAACCTTTCCTTGAAAGTTGCTTTTGGTCATGGTGTTTTATCATAGCAATTGAAACCACCCTAGTATACTAGCTTTGTTTCCTGGTTGGGCTGAGTGATAGCATCCAAATAACTCTGAGTGTACATTGCTATCCAGATCTTGTTTTCTAAATTCATTCCCTTAAGATCCAAAACACCTAGGAAAACTATTCGGTTCAAGACCATGACCAGAAAAGTCCTAAATGAACCTGGGAAGTTATGCTGTTCCAAGAAGCAAGGAAGCAATCAAGTAAACATGAGTGTTCAGAACCATATATGCATTTTCATATTGCCGATATAGTTGTGATTTGAATTAATTACCCAATATCGATTATGACTAGCAAAAACTACAAGAATGCAGCAGATTGTTGAGGTAGGTATGGGTGAAAATTAAAGATGCTTGAAGGTGGATGCCAACTGAATTTTCCTGGGACAATGGGGAAAGGTAAAATATGTGTGAGGAGAAGGGTGAGCATGAGTATAGCAATCCCAGAGAATGGACAATTTGCTGTCTGTAGGGACTGTGTTAGTTACTTTTCTGTTGCTGTGGTAGAACATCATGATTAAAGGTAATTTAAAGAATAAAAAGTTGTTTTTGGCTTATGGTTCCAGAGGGGTATGAGTCCATTATGGTGGGGAGGCCTGGCAGCAAGCAGTTGGCATGGCAAGATGAATGGGAAACTGAGAGATCACATCTTCAACTTTAAGCGTGAAGCAGAGAGAGAGAGAGAGAAAAGAGGAAGTAAAGCGAGGCTATGGAATCTCAAAGCCTGCCCCTAGGGATTTACTTCCTTCAGCAAGGACAAACCTCCCAAACATCTCCAAACAGCATCACCAGTGGGAGAGCAAGTGTTCAAGCACATGAACCAGTGGGGGACATTCTCATCATTCTATTCCACCCCCTGCCTCCCAGACGTCCATGGCTATCTCATGGCAAAATGAACTCAGCCCAACTTCAAAAGTCCTCAAAATCTTTCTCAATTTCAACACTGTTTAAAGTCCTAAGTCTTTTCTGAGACCCAAGACAATCACTTCCAGTGAGCCCTGTAAAATCAAAAAGCAAAGTACCTACTCCCAATATACAATGGCATGGAATATGCCTTACCATTCCCAAGATGGGAATGAGGGCATAGTGAGGACCTACTGGGCCAAAGCAAGACTGAAATCCACTAGGGCAAATATCAAATCCGGTAGCTCCTTGTCTGCTGTCAAAGGGCTGACATGGCTCCCCTCCCCCAGCTTTGCTACCTGCCACATATATCTCTTTCTTGGGATGCCCTCCCTCCCTTTATGCAGCACTCCTTGGAAGATGTCTCACAGCTCTGGCATCTCCTACATCTTGGGGTCTCCACTATAACTCAGACTTTACTTTGACAGTGTTACACAATGACTTCTCAAGGCTTCCTGCTCTCTCAAAGCCTTCATGCAGGGACTCCCCTGACACACGAGGCATGGCCTCAGTGGCTGCATGAGACAGCAGAGGAGGAGTCCATGACCCCTTTACTCTTGCATCCTTCATGTCTCTAAAACTCAGCCCCTTGGATTGCATTTTTAACAGCATTTTTATTCACTTGCTTTCTAGCAGCAGGAAACTCCTGAGGCCCTCTTTCCTAAGGTGGAAGCTTAGCTGGGGGAGGTCTTGCCTGGAAGGCATTTTCCTTTGTTTAATTGCATAGCAAAAGGTGTCTCCTTAACTGTGTCAATCTCTTAGCCAATTACAGCCTTAGCCAATTACAGCCTCTCTTTCAACACAAGCCTAGGCTGCAACACTAAGCTTCCTAGTGTTCTTTTCCTATCCAAATGATACGTTTTGTATCTCTTTCTGTGCCACTTGCTCTTTCTCATTGTTGACCTGTATAATAGAAATCAGTTCCAATCATGCAGCAGACTCAATGTTATGCTGTCCTGAAATTTCATCTCCCCCCCACCCCAAATTAGTCCATTACTTTTTAATTTAGCTTCAGGCAAGTTCTTAAGGACAAGGACAGAAGACAACCAGATTCTTTAATGAGGCAGCACAGGAATGACCTCTAGTCCAGTTGCCACATCACTCTCAGCATTACTGTTTTCTAGACTCCTATTAGAAAAGATGATGCTAAAAGTGCCGTTTACAGCATTCAACTGTTTTTCTAGTCCAAAGTTAGAGTCTCCCATGTTCTAAAAACCAACGTGATCATGTTCTTCACTGCAACAGCCTGCTCTCAGGTACCAACTTCTCTGTTAGTTACTTTTATGTTGCTGGGATAAAATACTGTGACCAAGACAACTTGAGGAACAGAGGCTTTATTTTAACTTACGGCTCCAGAGGGGTAAGAGTCTATCACGGTGTGATAGGGAAGCCTGGCAGTGAGCAGCAGGCAGGGTGGCATGAGAAGGAAGCTGTAAAATCGCATCTGCAAGCACAAAGCAGGGAGAGTCATGCTGTGGGATGTTCTGTATGTTATGTGTGTTGCTCTGACTGGGTAATAAATAAAACACTGATTGGCCAGTAGCCAGGCAGGAAGTATAGGCAGGACAAAGAGAAGAGAATTAGGGGAAGTAGAAGGCTGAGGGAGAGAGACACTGCAGCCGCATCGATGACAAGCGAGATGTAAGGTACCGGTAAGCCACGAGCCACATGGCAACTTATAGATTAATAAAAATAGGATAATTTAAGATAGAAAAAGTAGATAATAAGAAGCCTGCCATGGCCATACAGTTTATAAGTAATATAAGCGTCTAAGTAATTATTTTATAAGTGTGCGTTGGACTGCCAGGGCTTGGCAGGACCCAGAGAGAAAACTCTCCAGCTACAGAGCCAACTGGAAGGGGAGCGAGACTGTGAAATCTCAAAGCCCACTTTCAAGGCTGAGCTTCCTCCAGCAAGGCCACCTCCCTAAACCTTGCTAAACAATGCTGCCATCTGGGGAGCAAGTGATGAGATACATGAGCCCAGGAGGGCCATGTTTCATTCACACAACCACAGGAACAGGGCATTGATATGTTTTAAGAATTGTGGCCCAAGTAGTATGAGATAGAAAAAAATGAGCTTGGTTACCAGGATCTATGAAGAGATGGAGTTTCAAGCCTCTCTTTGTGGGTTGAAGGGGTTGTGAGAAAATTCCTTAGCCTGATCTTATATATGATTAATTTGCCTTCATGGTGTAAGCGGTGGTAGAGCTGAAGATGGCTAAGCATTGGTGTTTCTCGGGGATTTCTTTTTTTCAACCTTTGGCTTTTTCTTTCTTTCTTTAACAAAATAAACATACCAGATAAAAGATCATCAGTGTGGTGACAAGAGTGAAGCTAGGACCCTAGTTTTGGCTGGTGAGTTGGCACAGTGGGGAGAAGTATTTGCCAGCAAGCCTGATGACCTTAGCTCAAGGCCCGGAACCCAGATGGTGGAAGGAGAGAGGTGACTCTCACAAGTGGTCCCTTCAGCACATTGTACACGCCCCACCCCGCGTACATACAAGTTAAATAAATGAAAACAAAGAACCCAAACCCCAAACATCAAGTTTGACCACTTCCTAAGTGTGAATCTGTAAATGAGTTATGTAAGCAAGCCCTCTGAGTGTCAGTTTTCTCACCTGTTAAGTGGGTCTGATTGCAGCTGTTGGATGGTGTGATGTACGCAATTGTGGTCCTTCCAGTTCCCTTCTGCTTCTGCCTGCTCTATCACCAATACATTTTTTTTTTAATATCAGATGAACACTTCTGTTGTAACTGAAGATAAATAAAAGCTACCCTCTAAGATCTTGGCTGGGCACACTTTAACCCCCAGCTTTTTGTAAATGGGACAGTAGATTTAGAGTAAAGAGCCAGCCGTTAGTCCCTTAGGGTCTTTGGAAGAAGCTGTAGTCAGGAAGGAAGGAGACAGTACACGGCCTTCCTTTTCATGATGCCCTTGTGGCAGATGGGCAGCGCCAGACAGATGGCAACGGGTCATGCTCCTTTTCTTTTCAAGTGACCCTATCTTGCCAAAGGACACTTGGTGCTCTCTAAAGAGATGCCAGAAGGCTTGTTTGACCTATGGAAGTATGAAGAGGTAAAAATCCTCTGCAGGTACCATAGAAGCTTGGCTAAATGTAGCCCAAAAGAGATGGCATTTGGACAGACTGACTGGACTAGTGATTTAGAAACTCCTCACCTCATCTGCAGCACCAGGCTGTCTCTCTCATTAAATGTTTTCAGAACCATGTCCTTTCATGGATTTTTTTTCAGGTTTCCTGATAGTCTATTGAATACCTATGCCATACGATTTAATCAATCTCTAAAAGGAAATTTTTGGTTTAAAAGAGCGTTTATTAGCCAGGTGGTGGCTTACTCCTGCAGTCCCAGCACTTGGGAGACTAAGGTAGGAGGATAACTGAGAGTTTGGGCCAACATAAACTAAAAATGAGAAAAAGGGGTGTTTATTATATGCTGCACTGTAATTAATATCCTGGTTCTTTGGGGTGTGTACCTCTGACTGTAATGGTAGTATCGATTCCTGGAAATGGAATTACTGGGCTTTCATTATACATTACCCAACTAGCTTCCAGAAGGTTCCACCAGTGGTGTCAACTGAGTATTATTTCACTGACTTTTGTCATTACCATGGCATGGCTATTTGAGAAAATTCCTTTGAGTTTTCATATAATAAGCAGTAATATTAGCTAGTGTATTTATATTTACAATGCCAGACACTATTCTAGCACTTTCTGTCTATGTAAGAGGCAGAATTCTAAGAGGACCTTCCACAGAAGGTCTACTCCCAGCACACACCACGTGTAACTCTCGGGAGTGTAAATACGTTGCACTTTCTGTCTGTGATCCTGTTATCTTATGGTGCCAAAGAGGCTTGGAGTTATAATTAAGGTTCCTGATAACTGACAGTTAAAATAAAACAGTTCTGATCTTATCACAAGAACAGTTTCCAAGTTCAGGGACTTGAGAAGAAATCAAGGGATTCTAAGGAGTTGGTGGGAGGGTGACTTCGCCTGGTTGCCTTGAAGATGGAGCCAGTCACATGGCAATGATAGCAAGCAGCCCGCCGTCCCTGAGCGGACCCTGGCTGGTGATAAGCAAGCACACGAGAACTTGCGTCCTAACACCTCAGGTAACTGCACCGGACACGGACAGTTTTGCAGGTGGGTTTTTGCTCAAGAGCAGTCTGGTTGTGGCTTTGGTTCCAGCCGTGCTCTGCTCTGAGCGAAGAGCTCAGCTGAGCCATGCCAGAAGTAAAAACTGCAGCATCATGAGCTGCAGGGACACTGATTTTACAAAACAGGGACACAGAAGCCAGGCGAAAGGAGATTCAATGGCCACATTGGAGGTCTTTGAGCATCAAAATAAATGTAGTAGTGTAACAGGCCCCCAGACCTTAGTAGGCCCCCAGATCTTAGCACAGCTGACACCGTGATGGAAGTACCAGTCAGGCCATAAAACTCATCCTAGACAGCACCGCCTGCCAAAACAACAAAGAAAAGATCTAATCCATCCAAGTCCATAGTTCGGGAAAAGTCTCTAAATGGACTACCCTTGGTTTGGGGCTTATATAATTCTGCTTCTGGCTAACTGTTCTTGCTAATTGAAGTATGTCAACCCAGGGTATGGCTTTTGTGCTTAAAAGCTCACCCTAAGAAAGTTTGGGAGTATACTGGAATCCCAAACACCCAATGTGGTTGGTCACTGGCTAATGAAGACTTTCTTTCTTTTTTTAAAATTAATTTTACATACCCACCACAGATTTTCCTTTCATCTCTCCTCCCACTCCCTCCTGCCTCTCACCCACCACCGCCCACCGCTCATCTCTACTCCAACAGGGTAAGTTCTCCCATGGGGGCACAGCTGAGCCTGGTACATTCAGTTGAGGTAGGACCAAGCCCCTCCCCGCTGCATCAAGGGTGAGCAGGTGTCCGACCATAGGTAATGGGCTTCAGAAAGCCAGCTTATGCACCAGGGATAGATCCTGATCACACTGCCAGGGGCCCCTCAAACAGACCCAGCTGCACAGCCGTCTCCCATATGCAGAGGGCCTAGTCCGGTCCCATGCAGGTTCCACAGCTGTCCCTCTAAAGTTCTTGAGTTCCTTTGAGTTTGGTTCAGTTGTCTCTGTAGATTTCCAGTAACTGATGGAAGCAGATACAGAGATCCACAACCGAGCACCAGGCTCAGCTCTGGGAGTCCAGTTGAAGAGAGGAAAGAGGGATTATATGAGCAAGGGAAGTCAAGATCATGATGGGGAAATCTACAGAGACAACTGAACCAAGTTCAAAGAAACTCACAAACTTTAATGAAGACTTTCTGTTGGCTTAAATTTATGTCCAAGTAGTCTTCTCTGGTGGATACCCAACAACAGTAGCTGATGGTAACCTATTGGATACAGTGAATCTTGGTAATCAAATACAGAAATTATATATCTAGTGGGCAAACCTAATGAATTTCAAATTTACGACTCCACGAAACACTAATTGCCAGAGAAAAGAGCAACTTTATGGTGGGATTTTTTGACAGAAACTGCTTTAATTAAATGTTGGAAGTGATACCAGGGACAAGTGGGAATCAAACTGCAATATGAAGAGCACATCCCTCCTGTCACAGACTTAACATGCATCTAATCACGAGGAAACACCAGACAAACTCAGCTTGAAGGGCAATCACAGAGAAAACTGGCATGTAATCTGCAGAGTGTCACGATCATCACTGTCAAAGGCAGACGGAGTAGCAAGGCTGACGGAAGGCGGTTAAAGAGACAGGGCAACTGAGCGCAGGCCTTGGTTCTGACCAGGGGCTCTTGCTGTGAAGGACGTTGCCAGAACAATCGGCAGAACTCCAGTGACAGCGGAGGCGAAGTTGATAGCGATATTATCGATGTTAGGTCTTGCTGAGGGCTGTCTAGTGGCTACATAGAAGATTGTTTTGTTTGTAGGATGACATTCTCAAGAATGTAGGAGTAGCGGGTAAGGAGGGCAGCAACTTTCATGAAATCGAAGCCTCCCTCAGAAAATTGATTTCTTTCTACAGTGCTTGCAACTTTCCATCAAGTCAGTGATGGTTTAAAAATATAGAAGTTAGTTTAAAGTAAAACTTTAAGAGGAAACATTCTTTTTCTTCTTTTAAAAAATGTGATAAATATAGAGCAAAAAATTATTGAATTTACATTGATTTTTTCCCCCTGTAGCATTTTTTATGTGTAGCTTTGTAGTCATTCACAAAGTATGTATACATATATTTACATATACATAGTAAATATACATGTGCATGTATTAGGGTTCTCTAGAGGAACAGAAGTTATAGAATGAATCTTTATATGTATATAAATGGGATTTATTAGAATGACTTACAGGCTGTTGTTCAGCTAGTCCAACAATAGCTGTCTACAATGGAAGGTTCAAGAATCCGGTAGTTGTTCAGTCTATGAGGCTCGACGTCTCAGCTGATCTTTATGATACCCGGGAATCCCAAAGAGGTAGGCTCCAATGCCAGTGAAGGAATGGACTTGTGAGTGAGAGCAAGCAGGCAAAGAGATCAAGTTTCCTTCTTCCAAGCCCTCTATAGAGGCTGCCAGCAGAAGGTGTGGCCCAGATTAAAAAAAAATAGTGGATCTTCCTACCTCAAAAGATCTGGATTAAAAGTGATTCTTCCCACTCTGAATGATTTAATTAAGAAAAAATTCCTCACAGGTATACCCAGACTCCTGGGTTTTAGTTAATTCCAGATGTAGTCAAGTTGACAACCAAGAATACCAATCACAAATCTACCTCTTGTCAACTTGACACATAATCATATCTCCTTATGTCATGCTTAGCTTTTAAATGAAAACAATATCCAGGTCATAATTACACCTAACATGTATTTATTGCAGGTACAATCACAAAAACATTATATATTTAATGAGGTCACAATTGTGCCGAACATGATATAACTATCCCTCATACAACCACAAATGCATGATAAATTTTAGACTAAGTAACAATGTCCCTGGAGGGACAGTCTTTTAGTATCTCAAACTAAAATATGATAACCACTGGTATTCTCTTAACTGATGTTACATTGCACAATAAATAAACTGAGGAAAGAAAACACAAATATCTGTACAAACACATTCTTAACTTGTGGTTGGCTCTATTGAATCACATGCCTAAAATTGAGTCACCCATGAACCATGATGTTGGAGCCAACATAACATTGTATAGTTGACGAGGCCTGTGACAGTGGTGGCAACAGGGTCCGTTGTTATTGGGTAAAGGGGGACAGGAAGGCCTGCTGGGAACACCGAAGATGGTCAGGAAGTTACCACAGGTGTTCTGATGTTTCACCAATGCAACACTAGGTAGACGTATTTGCACATTAAAATCTTTCTTTAACAATTGTCCTACAAACAAATTCCTAAAAATAGGATTATCATCCATGGTGATAACTTACTGGAAACTATGTAACTGGGTTGTTCTTTTGAAGCATGTGTGCATCCAATAATTTCCCTCTCTCGCTCTCTCTCTGGTAAAGATAGAGACGGTTAAGAAGTGACACCCAAGGACACACAGCAGACAAAAACTGTATACTGGCGGTGGGAGGGTTTTGATGAGTCTCCTCCCTGGCCAGTTAAGGGAGCCTTGTCTGCTCTCTTTCCCTGGCAGCAGCTGGGCCAGTTCCCTGACACGGGCTGGCAGCCCCTGGCCCTGAGCCCGGTGGAGCTCGGCAAGGCTTGTGCTGCTGCTGGGCCTTGCACCCTCCCAGTGGGTGCTTTCAGTTCGAAGCTCCCCCAGGAGACTGTGCAGGTGCCTCAGTGTGGACAGGAGCTGCTGGTCTGGGATCCACATCTTACCCTCTCCAAGGCTCTTATGAGGACAGAATGAATCAGAAGACATGCTTTGAAGTGTGATGTAGATAACACCACACTGTATCCTTTAATAGACTGCCAGCCGAAGATGTGGCCCAGATTAAAGGAAGATCTTCCCACCTCAAAAGATCTGAGTTAAAGGCATATCTTCCTACTTTAAAAGATCCAGATTAAAAGTGGTTTGCCTGACAGTGGGGGAGCATGCCTTTAATCTTAGCACTTGGGAGGCAGAGACAGGCCGGTCTTTAAGCTCTAGGCCAGCCTGGTCTACAGATCAAGTTCCAGGACAGTCAGGGCTACGCAGAGAAACTCTTCGTCAAAAAATGGGTGTGTGCGTGTCCCACTTTGAATGACTTAAGGAAGAGGAAAAGATATATATTTATATGTGTGGTGTGTGGGTTTGTGTGTGTCTGTGTGTGTACGTCTGTGCTGGGGCCCGTGTTGGTGTGCATTCACCTGTGTGTGCATATGTGGAGGCCAGAGGTCTACAGAGGTGTCCTCCTATATCTTTTCACCATAGTTTTTTTGAGACAGGGTTTCTCACTGGGCTACAATGGCTGGCCAGCAAGCTCCCGGGGGATCCACCTGTCTCTAATTCCTCCAGCCCTGTGGTTATAGGTACACACTGCCATGCCCAGCTTTTACATGGATCCAGGGCCCTCATACTTGCATGGTAAGTACTTTATCTAACGAGCCATCTCCCCCAGCCTAGATGTTTTTATACACATTTTTATTAAATAAGAATATTCTTATTTTGTACCTTGCTTTAGAATTTTATATTTACGCAAAGCTATATGTCATCATTTAAACTTACTATAATATTAACAGGTTACAGTGACTTTTTTGAGCATGAAATATGTTGTGCTCTTAGAGTGTGCAGATTTGGTTTCCAAAGTAGCTGAGTACTCTTCACCAAGTTGGTCAATTGTGTCGTGTTATTATGTCAAATAAACCTCAGATGGCAGCTGTAAGTGAGCTCTGGTAGCAGTTAATTTAATTCTGTGCTTGGAAGAAGAATGGTGTCTGCCATTTACACACCTTGTGTCTTCTCACATTTCCCTTTGGACAGGACCAAGAGTATCATTTTCTAAATCCAAATAGCATTTGGAATGCTAATATTGGGTGATTTTTACCACACACTCTTCCTCGAATCCCTGGTAACTAAAAATCCAAGTGAAACTGTACCTGTGCCTGACCTTATTCTACCACTGTGGGTGATGAATAAATAGCACATCCTCACTTATTATGGTCCTAGGGGTGGTGAGCCAGCATATCTGATGCCTGATGACAGTGTGCTCTTCACTTTGAGAGCTATCCCATAATGATGGTAAAGGAAATCACATTCCTTTAGTCTCCTTGGGACTCTCATTTCAGTGCAGAGAGAGGAGTCTTTGCTACTTTATAACTTCCCATAAGGTCCCTCCTACTAGCATAATCCGTTTTGAGCTGATGTCAGCATTCAGATCATAGCATCGAGGTCATCTTTAATGGACTGTTAGGAGTGCGCTTGCATGCGTCTTCTGATGTTGACATGTGCACATTTCTACTGAATATATGTAGGACTAGAATAGCAAGACAAAAAAAGCCAAACAATTTTCCTGAAGAATATACACCAATTTATGCCCCTACTAAGCATGTAAGTGTTTGGTTCTTCTCTCTCTCTGTCACTGAGCATTTTCTTTTCAGTTTTAGCTACCATCGTATGCTGATGGTGCTATCAAGTTGTGACTCAAGTTGGGTTTTCTTAACAAGTGAAGTCAAATGTCTTTTAGTACGTGAAGGTGTCTTTTTGTTGTGGACTGTCCAGATTTTCTACTCCATTTTTTATAGCTTGTCAGCTTTTTTCTTATTAATTTATATGTGTTTTTCAAATATACTTCTGACCCACACTTTTATAAGGAAAATGCTTGGAGAGCAAATACATTTCCCTAATGTTTAGGTTGCCAGTTGCCTTTTCATTTCTATGCAGAAGTTCTTAGTTTAATGTTGCCCAACTTCTTACCTTTTCACTTTGGATTAGCATTTGGTAAAGAACTCACTTCAACTCCAGGCTCCTGGATTTTTTTTTTTTTTTTGAGGGAAGGGGGAGGATCTCATCTCTTGTATCTCAGGCTGGCCTCAAATTCACTGTGTAGCTGAGGAAGACCTTGAATTTCTCATCCTCCTGCCTCCCCAGTTCTGGAGTAATTCATTCCATACCTGATTTTCTGTGTGCCAGGGATTGACTCCAGAACTTTATGCATGCTGGGCACTCAACTGACTGAGATACATCCCTGGCCCTTTGCAAGCACGGGTGTTCCCTCCCCTCCTACACATACCTCATCCTCTTTGTGTATACAGTCCTGACCTTGGATTCCCTACTCCTCTCTTTGTTATTTTGATTGGGCATATTGTAAATAATCATTTTAATTTATCTCTCATTGACTGCTACCAACAAGTGGTAGTTATGCCAGTATTTCATATTATTAACTATCATAGTATCTATCTATCTATCTATCTATCTATCTATCTATCTATCTATCTATCTATCAATCATCTATCTTATTTATTCATTCATTCATTCATTCATTCATTTATTTATTCATTCATTCATTTATTATTTATTTATTTATTTATTTATTTATTTATTTATTTATTTATTTATTTATTTATTTATTTATTTATTTAAGGCAGGGTCTCACTGTCTAGCCATTCCTGGCCTTGAACTCACAGGATTTCATCTGACCCTTGAGAAATGAGGTTAAAGATATGTGCCACCATTTCTGGCTTGGATCAAAGTATTTTGATGGTACATTCATTTTTTTCTTTTAGATTTCTTTTCATCTTATATGTGTGAGCATTTTGGCTGCATGTAAGTCTGTGTACCACATAAGTGTCTGGTGCCCTTGGAGACCAGAAAAATGCATCAGATCACCTGACTGGAGCTACAGATCATTATGAGCTGACTTGTGGGTGCTGTGTACAGAACCAGGACCTCTCCAAGAGCAACACGTGCCCTTACCCACTGAGCAAGTTCTCCAGCCCTTGATGGTACATTTAAATTCAAGAAGAAAATCCTGTGTACTCACTGTTCCTGAGTTATATGATGACTAGCTCCTCTTACCCCCAATCCTACTCAACAGGCAAAATCTACAAGATAGAAATGTATTATTCCTTTCTTCTCCCTAGCTTTAATAAAAACTTAGATTTTTCACAGAACAATTTTAAAATCATCATTTGGATGATGCAACGTGATTCTTTCACAAGAGATTGTGACATCAGAGATAGCTGAAGCATTATCACTTCCATCAAGGATAGGTTGAAACTACCTTGGGAAGGGGTGGAGCTAGGCCTCTCCTGACTACCTAACGTCTCTCAGGACCTCTTACCTCAAATCTCACCGAGGTGCAGTGCTACACTGCCACACATCTATCAATAAGCAAGGATCTGTCTGGGGTCCACGGCATGTGTCTCACTGCAGATGACTAGCTAAGTGGACTACTAACAGCTTCCGTGTTACCCCGCTCTGCCTCCTCTCAGCTGCAAATTCGCCTTCAGAGAAGGAGGAGACAGGAGACTCTTTTTTTTTTTTTTTTCAATGACCCAACCTTGAGGTGCCTGGAAAAAGGAAACAGGAAGTAAGTGATTTTCTTTCTTTTTGTTCCTTTTTTGCTTTTCTGCTATCCTTTCCTCTCTTTCCCTGTAAATATCACCTTAACACCTTTAATTGGGATATTTCTTTTCTTTTTTTTTTCTACTTATTAGCATAGGAGTCTTTTCAAATCTCAACTGGCAGTAACACAAAAAGTGAATAAACATCTCTTACCCATTGTAACTATTTCATTTATTCAAGATGTATTAGCATCTACCATATTGTAGCACCGTCACGAAGCAGTTTCATAGTCTTTGTTGCTAAGATTGCTATTTTTTTATTAAAATTAAACAACTTTCATATAACATTTTACAAGAAAATTGCTTCCTGTATAATTGATCCTTTGTGGAAAAACTATTCATTGTAGAGCATTACAAACCCACAGACATTCTTTTTTCCCTTGCATCTTTTTTTTGTATTGCTTTTTAGCAGTTTAATTAAGTTGTGGAGTATTTTTTTTCGTTCTTCTTCCAGAACCACCCACACACCCTTTTACACACTTTCCTCCAGCTATGTCGAAACTGAACATTCTACTCTAGTGGAGTTTTTAAATGGATTTTGCTAGATGCTACTTTTGAAGTGCAATGACAGTGATATTTTCTAATACATCTATCTATATTGTGTCATTCTCTAGAACAACTTTTATGCTGCTTTAAATGGAGGGGCCCTTAAGGCTCTTTTCTGTGGAGGGTGCTTTATATTATCCCAGTATTTCAGCAGTTGAGAATTTTGTGTGGTTGGAAATGACATAGCCTGAGTGCAGAAACTTGGAGATTTATTTTTCTCATAATACCATGTCCAGAGGGACCAGTGCAGGGTAAGTACAGCAGAATCTTGATGTCAATGGCCCAGCTTCCTTTTGGCTTGCTTCTCTAAGATTCTTATGTGTATTTTTCATGCAAATAGTCCCTCTACAGTTGTTTTTCCACATCTGGTTTCACACTTGCATTTCAGGCATGAAGAAGAGAGAGTCAGGGAAGTGTGTGTGTGTGTGTGTGTGTGTGTGTGTGTGTGTGTGTGTGTGTGTGTGTGTAGGCTGCAAATAAAGCAAATCTGGTCCCTGATTTCTTACATCTCATTGCTTAAATCTCACTGGCTGAAACTCTACTGCATGCTCACATAGAGCCTCAAAAGAACAATATTCTAGCCTTAAACAAAACTGGGATCTGTTAGGAAGGAAGATGAAAGAGGATTGTGAATATTAGCACATCACTGTCTCTGCCCTTTTCAAACTTCAGATGGTAAAATTTCTCAGCAGTAATAGGGAAAAGCACATCAAAATTCCATTGAATTATTGAACTTCATAACCTTGCTTGTGGTCTTGGCATGAACAGTTTTCTTTTAATGAAGAAGCTTGTAATCAAGAGAAAGAGCAATGCATTTGTGACAGCTACTCACAAGAAAAAGGACAGGGTTTTTAATCATTTGGTAAAGAAGGTGTCTGAAACAGTTTCTCTCACAAATCACTTCAAATCTTTATAAAATTGTATGACTATGTAAAATTAAAAGTAAAGTTAACTAGAAATCTCAGGCTGGCTGTCACATCATTATTGCAACTTGATAGGGCCATGATGCTCCAGGAAGGCGCTGGAGAAATGGTTTAGTGGTTATGAACACAGACCTTTTTTCCCATAGGACCAGGTTCAATTCCTAGCATCCACATGGTGGTTTGCAACCATCTGTAATTCCAGTTCCAGATGATCTGATGCCCTCTTCTGGCCTCCACAGGCACCACACACAACACACGTCGTACACAGACATACACTAGCAAAACACCCATACACATCAAGTATATGATGCTCCAGGAAGTGATCTGGGAGATTCAGAAATGGCTGACAGGTGACCAAGTTTGGGGGCTCTGACAAGTAGATGCCTAATGCAGTGATTAGGAGTGAACAGGGCTGTCTAAGTGAAATAGTGAAGGAAGGAGTCTCTACAGGGACCTGAATACAGTATTTTCCCCCTAATCTAGTATGTGGTAGATGTTCAGTGAATGTTGGAGTAAATGCATCAGTAAGAGAAGCAGTGGGGATATACACAAGGTGCCACCATAGGACAGGGAGGGGAAAATCATCTGTCTGAACTAGAAAAGTCTCCAGTAGCATGCTTGAGATGAGGCTGAGAAGTACAAGCCAAAGAGGTAGCTTAGGGAAGGGTATTGCAAAGGCCAGTGATAGTGTGTGTGCAAAGGTAAGGGGGGGGGGTTTCAAAAGAGTTCTCAGATTCCTGTTGTGGAGAAAAAAATTCCTAAAGAGCCAGTGGCTTCAAAAACACAAACTATTCCGTACCGTTCTGCTGGTCAGGTCTCCAAAATGGGTTTCAGTGAGCAACATTAGGTTATCAGCAAGGATTTGGAATCTCTAGGGGAGTGAGAATGTATTTCCTTCAACTTTGCAGCCTCTAGGTTGCCTGCGTTGGCCTGACCCCTCCACCCTCTAGACTCTATGTGTGACATCACTCTTCTTTCTGACCTATGCCTCTGTCATCATGTGTCCGTCTCTGCCCCCCCCCCTTATAAAGACCCTGTGATTACACCAGGCACTGGACAGTCCAGCATCCTCACTGCTCTCTGTTACCCTCTTTGCCCTTTGCCATGCAGTATGGCACAGCAAAGGTTCTGAGAGCTAGGTCCCACGTGGACATCTCTTGGGGCACCATCATTCTTTCATAGCATTGTGTGTTTGAGAATCTATCTTCATGGTTTAGGGTTAAGGCAAACCAAGGGTCTACGTTCTTGTCACCTATGCTGAATTTGTGCTCCGTCCTGGAAAGTAATAAGAATCTCCTGGGTAGGTGATGGATTTCTGGTCTGTTTGGATTTTCGAGCCATTACTCAGTCATGCAGTTGTGTGATGGAAGCTGCTGCTTCCATCCATTCTCTTAAATGGGTGGAAGGGTACTGTAGAGCTCTATCCAGAAGACTAGAGCAGTAAGTTCTGTGACATGCGTCCTGCCAGAGACACCGGAAAGGAATCGAGAAGGGACAGCTGAAATTCTCCGAGCAGGTCCTGGTGCTTTGGAAAGTCCATTTCCAAATGTCATCTGATGGTTAACAGTGTCACATCTGAGGATGTCCAAATGGCAAGTCAAGGAAGGAGGAGGAGTGCTGAATCTCCATAAATAGCAGGCTCACAGACCACTCCCTTTTCATCATTCCCATGTTCAAGGGCAAAATTAGGAACGAAATTTCATTTTTGTTTTATTTTGAGATGGTCTCATTATATAGCCCAGGCTGGGCTTGAATGTATGACCTTCTTGCCTCAGCCTCATGAGTGCTGGGATTATGCTCACCACCATCGTCACATGAAATTGTATTTTTTTAAACAAATAGTTACTTACGTCTCTCCAGCTGATTTGCCAAAACTGAGACCCATCATGGTTTCTTGTCGGAATGTCTAAGACTAACAGTACAAGCTGTGTAAACTCAACCATTCTGCTCTCACACCTTATAACAGAGAGCATATTGCCTTAAGATAGGTGTATATTCCTTTTATCTTAGGCTATTATAATTATTGCAATAGCTTTGGGAATTATAAAGGGAGAAAAGGGCCGGAGGGACCCCATTTTGGCTGCTCTCACTTTTTTTTTCTGTGGAATTCTAGAGATTTGCAGAGACTGGCCTGTCTTGGCTCTTTCCCTGGGTTAACTGCCCTCTCTACCCAACTCTATCCTCCAACCTGGAAAAGCATTGGTATAATTAGGTTTGCATTTGAATCATTTTTAAAGCAAGGTTGATTTAGCCTCTCTGAACTATTGCAGACATAAAAATAAAGACATTTCCAAAAGGTTGAGTATATGTGGAATTTGCTTCATAAGCCAATGCTTATGAATTATGAGAGGGGCGGAGATTTTATAGATTTCTTGTCTGACTATTGATTTTATTTTGCAGTAAAAGGGCAGAATGAATTTTTTCTAGAAAAATTTCTTTCTTGGCCTAACACGATGGCTCATTGGGCCAAAGCATTCCCTCACTTTTGAGCCTGATGGCCTGAGTTCAATTTCTGATACCTGCATAGTGGAAGCACACTGACTCTTGCACACTGCTCTCTGATCTCCACAAGTGCATGCTCACAGCATGCACGACTCATGCCCACCTACCCCACATGCAAAATAAGTCAATTAATGCTTAAGAATTAAAATGTTCTCTCAGATGCTTGTTTTCAGTATATTATTGAATATAGACATTTTTATATTGATAAAGTTATATTTATTCA
Source organism: Peromyscus californicus insignis (assembly GCF_007827085.1). Taxonomy (NCBI): domain Eukaryota; kingdom Metazoa; phylum Chordata; class Mammalia; order Rodentia; family Cricetidae; genus Peromyscus; species Peromyscus californicus. The sequence continues at coordinate 36,339,505 of NW_026294595.1, read as the reverse complement.
TTTATTTTTATTAGGAAAATTTTTTTCATTCATTTTACACACCAATCAAAGATCCCCCTCTTCCCTTTTTCCACCCCCCAGACTCCCCCTCCCAACCTACCCCTCTCTCCCTGCCACATGGCCATTAAGGTCCATGTAGATTTATATACATGGGTGAAAAGGAAAGATGGTCAAGTTATATTATTAAATGAAAACCAATTTATGCAACTGTGCATATGCCATTATTACATTTCTATGGAGATTACAATAGTACTTGTATGTGCATAGAAATACTTTGGAAATAATTTCTAAGGTTAAATATAACTGTGTATCAGGACTGAATAGAGCCAGACAGTTTTTCGTTATTGTTGTTTTTCAAGACAGAGTTTCTCTGTGTAATGGTTCTGACTGTCCTGGAACTCCTTCTGTAGACCAGACTGGCCTTGAACTCACAGATATCCACCTGCCTCTGCCTCCCTAGTGCTGGGATTGAAGGTGTGAACCACCACGACCTGGCTGCCAGAAGATTTTTTAAAAAGTAAATTTCTATGCAATTTGACATTATTTTAAGTAGTACCTTTATAATTGGAAAAATAAATTAAGCTGTTTATTTGTCATTACAGAACATTAAAACTGACCATGAGAATTTTTTAATTCTAAGATTTGCAAACTATATTTTAGTATACCCTGTCTTCTAGCAGAAAAGATTGTAATAAATAGCTCAATTTTGTTTCAGTGTAGCTAATAATACTCGCACATATTTTCAAGTTCATGTCTGAAAAGATTCTTGATATCATAAAATTTGGTTTCTTTTATAACTGCTAAAATAAAGAAACTGTGAGAGTTTTCCTAATATATGGTAAAATAACTATTAGCAGCTGTTGTGGAACAATCTTTTTCTACACTGTGAAGATGTGTGCTCTCGTTGGTTTAATAAAGAACTAAATGGCCAATAGCTAGGCAGGAAGAGGTTAGGTGGGATTTGTGGGGAGAGAGAGAGAGAGAGAGAGAGAGAGAGAGAGAGAGAGAGAGAGAGAGAGGGCTGAGGGATGAAAGAAGGGAAGAGTCACCAGGAGAATCAGGGAGAAGCAAGATGAACATGCCATGTTGAAAAAAAAATGTATGGAGATCTTCTGCGGCATCAGTGACCACAGGAGCCATAAGCCCACTCTGCACCAATTGGGAACAGGTAAGTCCCAGATCTCTGGACTGGGCAGACCAGGTCACTAACCTCTAGACCCAAGGGGAACATTCCATGCCCCTCCCCTCAGCCATTGGAGCCCCAGGGACCAGGCAGCTGCCTCTTCCTCCCCCACCCCACCAAGCCAACCATCCCCTGAGACACCAGTGACCACTGGAGCCATATGCTCACACTGCATGAATTGGGGACAGTGACTACCAGAGCTGTAAGACCCCACCTGGACAAATTATGAAGAAGAACAACCACAGGAGCCAGAGGCCCCACCTGGACCAATTGGAAGAAGAGTGACCTGGGGCCCCACCTGTTCAGATTAAAGGAAGAAATGGGTAGATGGGAGTGTAAGAACATATTAAACAACATAAAGAGCAACACAGTACCACTAGAACCTAGTGATCCTACAATAGCAAGACCTGAACATCCTAAAGCAGATGTCCCAGAAGAAAATGACCTTAAAAACAACTTTATGCAGATGATAGAAGACCTAAAAGAGGAAATGAAAAATTCACTTAAAGAAATGGAGAAAAAGACAAACAAAAAATTGGAGGAAATCAAGAAATTTCTTAAAGGAAGTCAAGAAACCCAAGAAAAACAATCAAACAGGTAAAGGAAACAGTTCAAGACCTGAAAATTGAAATAGAGGCAATAAAGAAAACACAAACGGAGGGAATTCAGGAAAAGGAAAATATGAGTAAACAAACAGAAACTACAGAGACAAGCATAACCAACAGAACACAAGAAATGGGAGAGAGAATCTCAGGCGATAGAGAAAATAGATTCATCGGCCAAAGAAAATGATAAATCCAGAAAATTTTTAACACAAAACATGCAGGAAATCTGGGACACCATAAAAGACCAAACCTAAGAACAATAGGGATAGAAAAAGGAGAAGAAATCCAGCTCAAAGGCACAGAAAATATATTCAGCAAAATTATAGAAGAAAACTTTCTCAACCTAAAGAGAGACAAGCCTATGAAAATGCAAGAAGCATACAGAACACCAAATAGACTGGACTACAAAAAGAAGTCCTCTCATCACATAATAGTCAAAACACTAAGCATACAGAATAAAGAAAGAATATTAAGAACAGTAAAGGAAAAAGGTCAAAAAACATATAAAGGCAGACCTATCAGAATTACACCTGGCTTCTCAATGGAAACTATGAAAGCCAGGAAGTCTTGGACAGATGCTCTGGGGATAATAAGAAACCATGGATACCAGCCCAGACTACTATACCCAGCAAAGCTTTCAATCATTGTAGATGGAGAAAACAAGATATTTCATGACAAAACCAGATTTAAACATTACATATCCACAAATCCAGCCCTACAGAAAGTACTAGAATGAAAACTCCCACCCAAGGAAACTAGCTGCAACTATCAAAATACAGGCAACAGATAACCTCCATCAACAAATCCCAAAGAAGGGAAACACACACACACACACACACACACACACACACACACACACACACACACAACCACCCAAAATAACAGGAATTAACAAACACAGGTCATTAATATACCTTAATATCAATAGACTCAATTCGCCTATAAAAAAAACACAGGCTAACAGAATGAATACGTAAACAGGATCCATCCTTCTTCTGCAGACAAGAAACACACCTCAACCTCAAAAGCAGACATTACCTCAGAGTAAAAGGTTGGGAAAAACTTTCCAATCAAAAGGACCTAAGAAACAAGCTGGTGTAGCTATCCTAATATCTAAGAAAATAGACTTCAAACTAAAATCAATCAAAAGAGTTGAAGAAAGGCATTTCATATTTCTCACAGGAAAAATCCACCAAGAGGAAGTCTCAATTCTGAACAGTTATGCCCCAAATACAAGGGCACCTACATTTGTAAAAGAAACATTACTAAAGCTCAAACCCCACACCAAATCCCACACACTAATAGTGGGAGACTTTTTTTTTTTTTTTTTTTTTTTTTTTTTGGTTTTTCGAGACAGGGTTTCTCTGTGTAGCTTTGCGCCTTTCCTGGATCTCGCGCTGTAGACCAGGCTGGCCTCGAACTCACAGAGATCCGCCTGGCTCTGCCTCCCGAGTGCTGGGATTAAAGGCGTGCGCCACCACCGCCCGGCTAATAGTGGGAGACTTTAACACCCCACTCTCACCACTGGACAGATTTGCCAGATAGAAACTTAACAGAGAAATAAGAGAACTGATAGATGCTATGACTCAAATGGACCTAACAGACATCTATAGAACATTTCACCCAAACGCAAAAGAATATACATTCTTCTCAACATCCCATGGAACCTTCTTTAAAGTTGACCACATACTCAGTAACAAAACAAATCTCAATAGATACAAACAAGTTGGAATAACCCTCTGTATCTTATTGGACCACCATGTCTTAAAGTTAGAATTCAACAACAACACAAAATGCAGAAAGCCTAAAATTCATGGAAACTGAACAATGCTCAACTGAATCATCAATGGGTCAAGGAAGAAATAAAGAAAGAAATTAAAGACTTCCTAGAATTCAACAAAAATGAAGGCACAACATACCCAAACATATGGGAAACTATGAAAGCAGTGCTAAGAGGAAAGTTCAAAGCACTAAATGCCCCCATAAAGAAGTTGGAGAAATCTCACACTGGCAACTTAACAGCATACCTGAAAACTCTAGAACAAAAAGAAGTAAACTCACCCAGGAGGAGTAGAAGACAGAAAATTATCAAATTGAGGGCTGAAACTAATAAAATAGAAACAAAAAGAACAATGCAAAGAATCAATGAAACAAAGAGTTGGTGCTTTGAGAAAATCAACAAGATAGACAAACCCTTATCCAAACTAACCAAAAGCAGAGAGAGAATATCCAAATTAACAAAATCAGAAATGAAAAGGGGGGATATAATAACAGACACTAAGGAAATCCAGATAATCATTAGGTCATACTTTGAAAGCCTGTACTCCACAAAATTGGAAAATGCAAAAGAAATGGATAATTTTTTGAATAGGTACTACATACCAAATTAAATCAAGATCAGATAAACAATTTAAGTAGACCTATAACCCCTAAGGAAATAGAAGCAGTCATCAAAAGTCTCCCAACCAAAAAAAGCCCAGGGTCAGATGGTTTCAGCACAGAATTATTCCCTAATTTCAAAGAAGAGCTAATACCAATACTCCTGAAATTGTTCCGAACAACAGAAACAGAAGGAACATTGCCAAACTCTTTTTATGAGGCTTCAGTTACTCTGATACCCAAACCACATAAAGATGAAACTAGGAAAGAGAATTACAGACCAATCTCCCTCATGAACATTGATGCAAAAATTCTCAATAAAATACCAGCAAACCGAATCCAAGAACACACACACAAATCATCCATCATGATCAGGTAGGTTTCATCACTGGGATACAGGGATAGTTCAATATATGAAAATCTGTCAATGTAATCAATCCACCATCTAAACAAACTAAATGAAAAAAACCACACGATCATCTCAGGTGCTGAAAAAAGCCTTAGACAAAATCCAACACCCTTTCACAATAAAGGTCCTGGAGAGATCAGGAATACAAGGAACATACCTAAACATAATAAAGGCAATATACAACAAGCTAACAGTCAACATCAAATTAAATGGAGAGAAACTCAAAGCAATTCCATTAAAATCAGGAACAAGACAGTGCTGTCCACTCTTTCCATACCTATTCAATTTAGTACTTGAAGTTCTAGCTAGAGCAATAAGACAACAAAAGGAGATCAAGGGGATACAAATTGGAAAGGAAGAAGTCAAGCTTTCCCTATTTGCAGATGATATGATAGTATACATAAGTGACCCCAAAGATTCCACCAGAGAACTCCTACAGCTGATAAACACCTTCAGCAATGTGGCAGGATACAAGATTAACTAAAAAAAAATCAGTAGCCCTCCTATATAGAAATGATAAATGAGCTGAGAAAGAAATTAGAGAAATATCACCCTTTACAATAGCAACAAATAACATAAAATATCCTGGGATAACTCTAACCAAACAAGTGAAAGACCTGTATGACAAGAACTTTAAATCTTTGAAGAAAGAAATTGAAGAAGATATCAGAAAATGGAAAGAGCTCCCATATTTGTGGATAGGTAGGATCAAAATAGTAAAAATGGCAATTTTACCAAAAGCAATCTACAGATTCAGTGCATTCCCCATCAAAATCCCAACTCAATTCTTCACAGACCTTGAAAGAACAATACTCAACTTCATATGGAAAAACAAAAAGAACCCAGGATAGCCAAAACAATTTTATATGATAAAGGAACTTTCAGAGGCATCACCATTCCTGACTTCAAGCTCTACTATAGAGCTACAATAACAAAAACAGCTTGGTATTGGCATAAAAACAGACATATTGATCAATGGAATTGAATTGATGACCCTGACATTAATCCACATACCTACGAAACCTGATTTTTTGACAAAGAAACCAAAATTATACAATGGAAAAAAGAAAGCATCTTCAACAAATGATGCTGGCATAACTGGATAGCTACATGTAGAAGAATGCAAATAGATCCATATCTCTCTCCATGCACAAAACTCAAGTCCAAATTGATCAAAGACCTCAACATAAATCCAGTTACACTGACTCTCATAGAAGAGAAAGTGGGAAATAGCCTTGAACACATTGGCATGGGAGACCACTTCCTAAATATAACACCAGTAGCACAGACACTGAAAGCAACAATTAATAAATAGAACCTCTTGAAACTGAGAAGCTTCTGTAAAGTGAAGGACACTGTCAATAAGACAAAATGGCATCCTACAGAATGGGAAAAGATCTTTACCAACCCCATGTCAGATAGTGGAGTGATCTCTAAAATGTATAAAGAACTCAAGAAACTAGACAGAAAAATATCAAATAATCCAATTAAAGAATGGGCTACAGAGCTAAACAGAGAATTCTCAACAGAAGAATCTCAAATGGCCAAAAGACATTTAAGGAAATGTTCAACATCCTTAGCCATCATGGAAATGCAAACCAAATGACTCTGAGGTATCATCTTATGCCTGTCAGAATGGCTAAGATGAAAAATACACACATTCCCAAGAGATGGATTATGGTGGGTTGTCATCATTTGGAGGGGGGTGTGTTGCAAGTTGTTATTGATAGTGGTCAGGAATAAAAAAGCTGAACAAAGGAGATTAGATTCAGGGATCTCATTCTGAAAAGAAAATGGGGGTGGGATATAGAAATGATAGAATAAAAGAGTAGATTTTTTATTTGTTTAAAGATTATTTGTTTTATGTATGAGTACTCTATATGAATGTATGACTTTATGCCAGAAGAGGGCATCAGAACCCATTATAGATGGTGTGAGCCAACATATGGGTGCTGGGAATTGGCCTCAGGACCTCTGGAAGCGCAGCCAGTGCTCTTAACCCCTGAGCCATCTCTCCAGCCCTCAAGAGTAGATTATTAAATCTACTTTTAAACTATAAAAGCAACTACTAGTCTTAAATATTTTACATTGGCATGGATTTTTGTATATTAATACAAATTTAAGGTTGTTTTTGTTATACTGTATATATGTTTCTACTCGTGTTTGAGATATTTTGTATATTGATACAAATTCAAAGTTATTTTTATTATATTGTATATATACTCTTGTTTAGGGTATTTTTATACATTGATATAAATTTAAGGTTTTTTTTAGAACATACTGTGCATATGTTTCTACTCTTGTTTGACTACTCTTGTTTGACGTATTGTACCTATGCAACTAATTTAACAATGCAATATAAATTTTTAGTCCTTGAAAATTATTATTACAAACTATTAAGGATAGTAAAGAAATGCAGGTTAGTAGCTATCCACCTATTACAATCAAACTTGTATTTATGTTAGGTATGTTTTCAAGGTCAAACAGAGATATATTTTAGATAGACAGGTGGTCTTCAAATACTTCAGAGATCTACAGAATATGGCATTTAAGATGTTTCAATAACATAAAGTTTTTCATGACAATGAGACACATCTACCTCTGGCAGCACAAATCTTTTTCAGATGAGATAATGGACACCGAAGAACTTCTATATAGAGTTTACTTTCTTTGTGGCAAAATTTAGCCACTGGGCAAGAATCTGCCCTTGCCTCAACTGCTGACAGTATGCTATCCAAATTGGACAAGCAAGACACACAAAAAAGAAACTGCTGAACTTTGCCAAGACAAGGCAGGACAGTCCTCCAAAAATTATTCTTCACAGAAAAGTCTATCAGATATTCTAGGCCTGTAGGCTGAAAATGGATGCTCCAATGCCACAGAAGAATGTTGGATGACTGTCCAGGCAGCCAGCTCTTTCTACCATTTCTATAGTTTTGGAAGTTGTTTGCTCTGCACTTCCTGTTTAACTCAAGAAATATTTTATCCTTCTCTGGTCTCTGATGCAGATTGAAGACTAGATAGTTATAATTATGTTTTTCTTGTTACTAAATTCAGAAAAGAAACTCACAAAAGTGTAAAGTGTGTAAAGTTGAGAAACATAAAAGCTTAAATTGTTTATCTAAGAAAATGTTTGAAGTCTAAAAGTTAAATAGTTTTGGGTTTGTAATACAAATTAAGGATAGAAAGTAAATTAGTACAAAACATTAGATTCACAAATATAAAATAGATAATAGAGTTTTTTCTCTAAATTTGCTAAATACAGATGGACTAGATACTATAACTGTAATTCTTACTTGAACTGTTTTTGTTGTATATAGTTTTACTATGTTAAAGTTAAAACTCTCCTTTTTAACTAGTCATAAAGGGGGAAATGTTGTGAAATAATCTTTTTGTGTACTGTGAAGATGTGTTGCTCTCATTGGTTTAATAAAGAGCTAAATTGTATTTAAGATATGCAGGAAAAGGTTCAGTAGGACATGCAGACAGGGATAGAGCTAGGGGATGAAAGAATGGTGGAGTCACCAGGAGATGTAGAGAAAATAAGATGAGCATGCCATGTGGAAAAAAAATGTACCAAGCCATGTGGTAGTACATAGATAAAAAATATGAGTTAATATAAGTTGTAAGAGCTAGTTAGTAACAAACATAAGTTATTTGCCAAGCATTTATAATTAATACATCTCTGTGTTGTTATTTGGGAGCTGGCTGGTGGGACAGAATATTCCACCTACAAGCAGCTTAGCTTTTTTTTTTTGTATGTGTGTGTGTGTGTGTGTGTGTGTGTGTGTGTGTGTGTGTGTGAGAGAGAGAGAGAGAGAGAGAGAGACAGACAGACAGACCGACAGACAGAGAGACAGAGACAGAGACACAGAGATAGAGACAGAGACAGATGGAAAGATACTTCTTTTTGTGATATAAGTTTAGAAATTGTGCTTAAGCAATAACAAAATCAAAATTAACTGTAACCCTACAGTCCAGAGATTACTGCTCTTAAATATGTGGCTTGTAGTGTCTTTATGCACAAATTTCCTGTTATTTCCTACAATGCATGTTGCAGTTTTTTAGAGGACAAATCCCATAAATTCCTTAAGCAGTTTGTTCTTGGTTACCTTGTTTTGGTTTTTCCTTAGAGTGAGGTCTTTTCCATTGTTCTTGAATTTACCGGTGAGGTGTTTGTTATGTAGTGGAGCAGTCTGACTATGATTAGTTCTAATCACTTCTCATTTTGGCTCCATTCATTTTTCCAGGGCAGAAACTTTATCATGTGCAAACTAGAATGCACAGTGTTCCATAATGCAATGAACATGCAGCATTCTGCTTAGAATTTAAAAGGGAATTTTGGATATTAGAAAAAAAATTACTACTCAAGCTAGATTCTAGTCATAATATTTAAACTAACATTTAAAACATTTTGAGAGCTGTCACATGGAACAGATTATAATTTGATACCATATCAAAGCTATTGTACTTTGATATCCATACAATAATAGTATGGATATGTAGATTAATCAGTTACCTATGAGGATGAGTTTTCTAAGATAACAAGGATTTTACCAAACACCCAAAGATTGTTATCAACTTTTAATACAGCTAGAGATTTTCCAATTTTTATATCTAAATATAACTTTTTCTTCTTCAGTATATTAAAAGTTTTTCCTCTAGAAAACAGGTCAAAATAACTTTTAATATTGTGAAAAAATAACCTACTTCATTTTATAAATTATAACTCTGCTACTTATTTTTCTCATCTTTAGGGAGGTCCCGACTTTTCACCTACTCTGTAGAGATTTAGTTAAGCCCATATGCATTTGTTAATTTGTCTCTTTTTTAAACTTACTTTTTATTTATTCTTCGTGTCTTTCACATCATGCATCTTGATCCCATTCATTTCCCATCCCTTTGTATCCATCCTCTGCCCTTGCATCCTCCTCCTTCCCCCTACCCCAAATAAAATAAAATAAAGTTTAAGAGAAAAAAAGGAAAAATCCCGTCATGGAAGCTGTAGTGTGATACAGTGAGTCACGCAGTAATGTCTTTTATCCATATATCTTTATGTGCAAGTGTTCACTGCAAAGACTTGTTGGTCTGGTTTGAGGCCTCTGGTTTCTGCTACACTGTCAGTGCTGGGCCCTCACTGGGACTCCTCTTGGACATCCTGTTGTTGCCTTGTGTTGTTGAGATGCTGCAATTTGAGTTGGTGAGACCAGGCCCTTCGTGTGCTCCAGCAGAACACAGATGGGGTGGATGCTGGGGTGGGCCAACTCATAACCCTGGTTCTAGACCTGCGTAGTTGCAGGGTTGGTCAGCCTGCCAGCTCTCTCCCATCTTTACCACCAGGGTGAGCTCTCCAGCATTGCCCCTGCTAGTAAGGAACAAGGGACGGGGCCGGTTCTCCTGCTTTCATGCCCTCAAGATTGACTTTCCCACACCTACACCATCAGGGCAGCTCTACTGTGTTGCTCACTCAAGGTGCAGGGACCTTACTCCCAAGTACTGCAGCTGGTGAGGGGCAGGGACAGCTCTTTCACTTTATCACCTCAGGACCAGTTCTCCCACCTGCCATAGGTGGTGAGAGAGAGGGTGTGGGAGGGTGTATGAGGGGAGCATCTGAAGGTGCTGAGTTAATTTGTCTCTTTTAACAAAAGTTCAGATTCTCTACCAGATCTGTAAAATGGGACTTTATATTAAAATGTTTTTCAAATCTCTTGCCACTGAAAAACTATCATTACATTATAGTAATGTAGTAGTATCATTACATTATACATTGTGTATAAAAGTATTCATCTTATATTCTAAGAAATTTTTCCTATATGCATTAATTTTAAATGTTTTCAGTAATTAAATCTGTCTAGAAAGCTTAACAGCTTAGCATCATTCAAGCACGTTCTTAGCTGTCACATAATGTAAGCGTGGAGGACTGTCTAAAACCAAGCACTCCTAAATGATTTAGCATGGGAGGTCCTGCTCAAGCAACAGTTACTCACCCTAAAGCATTTAACCACAGGCAGAAGCAGTGGCTTTGGGTATTAAATGGCCTGGGTGCCATGCTTGTTTGGGAATCTGAAAGTGTTGCTTTGAGGGTCACTTGACAATCCTTTATCTGGAGTGCATGGGAACCGTGTGTTTTGTTCTGAGGTTTTAAGAACTGTGTTATAGCAAATAGTCTCCATAGTATTGAAAACCCTGATGGAGCTAGGGTGGTCCTTTACACTGAACAATACTGCAAGCTTTGCACAGTGTGTGAATGTCCACAGTGAATAGGGCAAACGCGCTTAGTTTACGCTTGCCACCGAACAATTTCATCTCAGGTTGGGTTTGCTCACCATAGTGATAATAAATTAAGCCTTATTTCTAGAAAGTTTTATTATGCAAAGTAGCTCTGCTAGTCAATGGCTGTCGGGTCTTTTTTGTTCTCCTGAATCTTAGGCACCCCAAATGCTAAAAGGAGAAGCTGGACCCAGTCAATTGTTTATAAAATTTCCAAATTCTAAATCTGAAAGTCTACTCCATTCTTTGACATAAGAAATACTATAAGTGGATATCAGCCCTCTGTCAGATGTGGGGCTGGTGAAGATCTTTTCCCATTCTGTAGGCTTTGTTTTGTTGACCGTGTCCTTTGCTCTACAAAAGCTTTTCAGTTTCAAGAGGTCCCATTGATTGATTGTTTCTCTCAGTGTCTGTGCTACTGGTGTTATATTTAGGAAGTGATCTCCTGTGCCAATGCATTCAAGACTACTTCCTACTTTCTCTTCTATCAGGTTCAGAGTAACTGGACTTATGTTGAGGTCTTTGATCAACTTGAATAACTGAGGAGCCCCCAACTGGATCAGGCCCTCTGGATAAGTGAGACAGTTGATTAGCTTGAACTGTTTGGGAGGCCCACAGGCAGTGGGACTGGGACCTTTCCTTAGTGCATGAGCTGGCTGTTTGGAACCTGGGGCCTATGCAGGGACACTGTGCTCAGCTTGGGTGAAGGGAGGAGGGGACTGGACCTGCCTCCACTGAATCTACCAGGCTGAGCTGAATCTCCAGGGGAGTCCTTGCCCTGGAGGAGATGGGAATGGGGGATGAGCTGGGGGGAGGGCGGGGAGGGGGGCGGGAGGAGGGAGGACAGAGGAATCCGTGGCTGATATGTAAAATTAAATTAAATTATAAAATAAAATAAAAAATACTATAAGTGAATCCATTTTTTTTGTAATGCTGAAATTTAATCATCCTTTAGAAGTGTACAATTGTATTGAAGAGCAAGTAGTAATTATGTCAAAAGATTCAAGTATGTATGAATTCTGTATGGTTGGGCCATGCTAGATTTCAAGTTCCTGAAAACAAATTGGCTTTTTTTCTTACAACATTGATTTCTAGAAGTCATCCTAGGATGAGATTTTTATACTCATACTTAAAATTTGGGGCTGGTAGGATGGCTCAACAGGTATGGACACTTGTTGTTCAGCCTGATGACCTAAGTTTGATCCTTGGAACTTACGTGGTGGAAGGAGAGAAACAAGTTATCCTCTGATTTCCATATGTGTATCATGGTACACACATGCTCACTAATACACACACACACACACACACACACACACACACACACACACACACATCCATGTATCCATGCACACAAGCAAGTAAATAAATAAATGTAAAAATTAAGAAAACTATGTGTAGGTGGCAAGGAACACTGTGTAGTTTGCATGTTTTTCCTTGGCAAACCGGAAGACCAGATTATACAAAACCAGGCCCTCGTAAAACCAAGGTGGCTGAAAGGGAAATGGAAAGACGCCTTTTGCTTAAGGTCCTGAAGCTTTGAATCTCAAAGCCAAGAAAAATGAATTCCAAACCTAAAGGGACCAAGCTGTCCACTGAGAGAAAACTAATCCATGAACCAGAGGACTAGTGGGGTCTCCCAGATAGAGACTCAAGACAGTGCAATTAGTTGGAAGATGCAGCGAGAATAGATGAGGCATGGGAAGCCTGAGCTAAGAGCCTCATGTAGGTTTGTTGAGGAGACTTGCTTATGTGCACATCTGGTACCTGTGTTAGACAATGAAAAGAAGTAATTGTCTTTTGGCATGGGATTCTCTTCGCTCTTCCTCCATTTTCTCTGGTCTTGCTCCTTGTTGCTTCTGTCACTGAACTTACCCAAAGGGCCTAAAGGACATCTCTGTCATTTCTGCCTGTAAGCTACTGTTTCAGCACATTAAAGGAAATCGAAAGTAATGTTTGGGAAAGGGGAGTACTGTGTGCTTAGAAATTATCATCGTTCTGCTGAGTGGCTAGAAGACATCCAGAACTTTTTATTCATGTCCTCACATAGAAATTGTTGAACACTTAGTGTATTTTGTGTAAGCGCTGGAGGCATATGTCCTTGCTAAGTTGTATTGCTGTGATCAAGAGCATGACCAAAGACTGGGGAGGAAGAGGTTGATTTGTCTTGCAGGACTGTAGTCTATCATCTAGGGAACTCAGGGCAGGAATGTGGAGACAAGAACTGATGCCATGGAGGAACACTCTTTACTGGCTCACTCCCCATGGCTTGCTCAGCTAGCTTTCTTGTACCACTTAGGACCACCTGCCCAGAGGTGACACCACCCACAGTACGCTGGGCCCTCCCACATCAGTCACTAACCACAATTTCTCAGTAGAGGTTCCTCTTCCCAAACGACTCCAGCTTGTGTCAAGTTGACAAAAAAATGAACAAGGATGATATGTATTTATGACTTTCCTTGTTGCTATGATAAACTGTCTCACAAAAGCAGCTCAAGGGTTTGTTTTGGCTCACAGTTTGAGGGGTATAATCCATCACGGAGGGAAGGCCTGGTGGTCGCAGCATGAGGCAGGTGTCTGGTCATCTTGTGTCTACAATCAGAAAGCAGACAGAGGTGAATGCTGGTGCTCGCACTCTGCCCTTTCCTTCTTAGTCAGTGTGGGACTTTGGCCCATGGAATGGTGTCACCCACATGTTCCCTCCCCAGTTAAACTTCTCTGGATAAACTTTCTTATAGATGGGTGTGTCTCCTAGGTCATTCTAAATTCAACCAAGTTGCCAGTGAAGAGTAACCATTCGAAGCTGTAAGTGGGAATACGATGTAGTACGCATGTCTGTCGAGGGAGATGAACATCAAATTAGTACTGATGCAAATGTGAGGACAGACAGGATGAGAGAAGCAAGAGGCATTCTCTAATTCAGATGGAGAGGTGTGGCTGTGTCATTCAAGCAGGAGGTGGCTTGATTCTTACAATGATGGTGGAAATGAGCAGATAGGATGTGGATTTCGGAAGAAGCTTATCGGATAAAAAGTGAGTGTGAGCAGAGAGCAGCCTTAGGGAGGAGTGCCGGTGTTATTAAAGCCTTAAAACACAATGTTTGTGGTCAAAGAGCCATGAGAAATTACACACTGGAGTTTATGACCTTAGTCACAAAGCTGGTGGACAATTTACACGTGATATGTTGGCAGGGTTTTCAAAAAGTCACGGACCTTTGCTATTTTCTCCTCCCTTTAAGATTTAGGTTACTGTAAATAGCAGTAGATGTGACTTAGCTTCCCCTACTGTATGTGGAACAAAAATTTATGAACTGAGGGTGCTGTAACTCAACCCCATTTAATTAACCTGTCTGCTGTGGAGGTGAGTTTTCCTAGAGAGATGCCTGCTCACTTCAGTGCTGTGCAGATGGGTTTTCAGGAAGCAGGTTCTGAGGCAGATTTGGGGATGCAAGGTGTTTATCAGGACCCACACCTATGGAAGGAAGTGGGAGGAGCCGGGATGGAACAAGTGAAAACTAAGGCAACAGGAAGCTGTGAAGTACCTTTTCCACACGAGAGAGCATCCTGTGTTGGGCCAAGCTTGCTTCATAACCTGCGTTATTAGTCAGTGGCCAGGGGCTGTCTGTCCCCAGAAGGGTGTGCCTTCAGATGAGGCTGTTCTCTGCAGCCAGTTCCAACACGGAAGGAGGTGACAGCAGAGGCTGCCTGCAGACCGAGTTGCCACAGCGGTAAGTCACTCCTGGAAAAGGTTGGGGACCTGGCTGGTACACGTCTGCGTTCTCCACACTGTATCGCAGTAAAAGTGAAGAGTTCATTCTTCAACGGATGTGTTTCTTTTCAGGAATTCAAGACACACGCCCCTCCCTCACTACCAAGTATTTATCAGTTGGGGCAATTGCATGAAGGAGGACTGGGGGGAAAAGAGTAGGGGTGACCAAGAATAAGAATGGCACAGACAGAGGAGGGCCTAGGAAGAAGGTTTAGTCAGCAAAGCGCTTCCACACAAGTACGGGGACCCACTTAGATCCCTAGTTCTTTAGGAAAGCTTGGTCGGGTTGTGTGTGCTTGATCTCAGTGTTGGGAAGGCAGAGACAGGCTGATCCAGGGTTGCCGGGCTCCCATGGGAGACTCTGTTTTGAAAACCATGGAGGTTGGCTCTTGAGAAATGGCACCAGATGTTGCCTCTTGCCACCACTTGCACACATACGTACACGTGCACGCCCATGTGTGCACCCTCGCTGGGTGCACACACACACACACACACACACACACACACACACACACACACAGATGAGTGGCATAGAAAAATACTCCGGAATATAGAGTTCTGACAGCCACTCCGGGCTTTTCATTTTTGAAAGGAATTAAGTCAACACATCCTTAAAAATATTAGAAAATCAGTCTGTGATGTTTAAATGGTCTCTTGTTCTTTGACAGCTACAGAAAACATGAATAAAAGAGATTGGCCATTCATGATGATTCAGAGAAATGACGTCTCAGGTATTCCGCACCCCCCTTCCATCTGTCCTTTTTGATTTACAACATATTATGCAGTTTTAAAATGATACAAACTTAGAATGCTGATTTCTAAAATTTTAATAAGGAAAACTGGGTTTGCTTACACTGAATGACTGGCCAGTTCTCTTACATGGGGTCTGCCTTAGTCACAGCTGTGGCCAGGACACCATTGCCTTTTTCTGCTCTGATTTCCTGAGCACATTTGGGATTCTCTCAGAGCAGATATCAGTTATTCAGATTGACGCAAACAGGCACTTTTGTTAGAATTATTTGGGTTATTGTGATTTATGCTTTGGCCTCCTTAGTGGACCTCCTCCTGGAATTTATCAAAAAGGTTAATTTAGTCAATTAGGATATTGTATGTCATTGGGTGGAGAGTACACAAATACTTTACGTAGTTAGAATCTTATTTGAGCTATTACGTATTTAGTGTTAATTTAAGAAAAAAAACATTTTTCAAGTTTAACTTTTTGAGTTAGAAATTCATTGATGCTTCAGTATCTACGTGTGTAGTTTGATTAATAGAGATGTGATGCTTAAATATTTACCATTGATGCTGCACATATTTTTAAAAAATGTCTGAAATGCAAGTAAATTGAGGAGCCTCAGTTTCCAGCACTGGCAACATTCTATCCAGCTTACCCAGAGTTGTTCTTTCTGTCCCCTTGGAAGCAGTGCTACACGAGGGCCGCAGCAGCCATGTTCCAAGAGGTTCTAGACCCTGAGGATTAAGTACATCACGACTGCTGTAACCATCTTCTATTTGCTTTTAAAAATAGAGATACGGCCGGGCGGTGGTGGCGCACGCCTTTAATCCCAGCACTCGGGAAGCAGAGCCAGGCGGATCTCTGTGAGTTCGAGGCCAGCCTGGACTACCAAGTGAGTTCCAGGAAAGGCGCAAAGCTACACAGAGAAACCCTGTCTCGAAAAACCAAAAAAAAAAAAAAAAAAAAAAAAAAAAAAATAGAGATACGATCTAACCTCAATATTTTTCCCCTAAATAAATTTTGATTTTGAATGATGTGACACTATTTCTCTGTCATTTTTCTGTTTTTACAAAAAGCAGATAACCTGGCACTCCATATGAAAGATGGGATGAGAAACTTCAGGTATAAACCAGCAGACTACCAACAGTTACGTGCCTTAACCAAAGCCAGGAAGTTAGCATCTGCTTCCGCAGAGCAGAAGGTTAGAGGCTTTTTTTTAAAAATTAAGTTTGTTAAATTGAATTGTTAGGAGGGATGATGTATTTACATTGAAAATAGAAAACAAGCGACAGTCCAAATATTTTTTAGAACCCCCGACTACCGATGATCGTGAGCAGCGGCTAACGTCCATTGGATGTCCTTACAGTGATGTGATGTAATTTACACACATTACAAATTCTTAGTAACATCATTGTGAAGTCTGGATTCAGCTCTATTTTTGGAAAGATGGTTATTTCCTTAGCTTTCAACAATTGTCAACTTGGTAAGGAAAGCAAAATATTCTGGCAAGTGAGAGCCACGGTTTATTTCCTGATCGGGTTCTCTTTCTCCAACACCGTATACATATGCCCTTGGGGACCAGAGAGATGGCTCAGTGGGTAAAGGTCCTTGCTGTCAACCCTGATAGTCCGAGTTCATCCCCAGGACCCACATGGGGAAGGAGAACCAGCTCTTTAGAGTGGACCTCCAGCTTCACATGCACATTGTGGTATGCATGTCCACACACATACACACAAAATAAACGTAAACAAAATGCCCCTGGATACTTTCTATTTTAGCATTTTCTTTATTTTTTTTTCCCCTCAAATATGTGTCCAATACCATGAAAGGGGTAACCTTGGCTAAATTCGAAGGGGCCATGTGCAAATGGTCATGCATAGTATTTTAGAGCTTTGAATCTCTGAGGATTACTCAGGCAGTATACTTCTCTTTTGCAAAGAATAGAATTCATTAAAAATAGCATGTTGCGATATTGTTGCTTGGTTGCATTGAAGAACCTGGTAAAGCAATACATCAATTTACAAGTTTTCATTTATATTTAAAGTTTTAGGATTTGGATGGTTTTGTGTGGCTTTTATTATTAACATTAATCTTTTAAAAAGGCAGTTCTTCCAAATGCAAAGCACATGGGACACCTTCATCTAGAGAAATTACAGATCTCCATCCACTGTGTCACCACAAACTGAGGCAACTACTTAACAAGTGGGGCCTGGTTTTCTTGGCGCAGGTCCACTGTGCACTATTGTCATAGTGAGAAGACATTTCATGTCATTTCACAGAAAGGCCCCATGACTATCTTCCTGGAAGAGCTGTCTGTGGCTTGTGTTCTGAGACTTCACAGAGTTAAAATGTGCACCTACATACATACGTGTATATACACACACATACGTATGTACATACATACACATTTAATATGTATTTTATTATCTTCCATATTTATTTATTTCCTCCTAACATTTGACCACGTTATCTTTGTATTATTTCCTATATTATTGAATCACTGCAGACCATAACATTTAGCTTGCAGACCCATGTGACTAGCATATTGTACTCCCTTGCCCTCGTGGAAGGCACTGTTTGCTGGAATAAAGATGTGGTCTGTCAAATAAGCCTGGGAATAAAATTATATTAAATACAAGCTGCAATAAAACATACTTCCCATTGTATAGTAACCAGATCTGATCCTAAAGGAATAGTTAGGAAAGGCTTTTTTTTTTTAGGAAACATCACTGGACTTGAGCTCTCAAGGTCAATTAAACATTAACTAAGCACATCAGGGGAGACACCCCAGCATGTAAAGTGTTTTGCATACACACATGAGAACCTAGTCCTAACCCTCAGAAGCCACCTAAAAGTCAGACATGCCTTCTGCACCTGTGATTTCAGCCCTCTTACTGTGAGATGGCAGGCAAAGAAAAGAGAATTCGTAGCCGATCACAGGCCAGCTAGCCTGCAAAGGCAACACCCGACAAAAGATGCTGTCTCCAAAAAGGTAGAAGGCAAGGGCAGACACTGTGGCTATCCCATGTCCTCTACCCTGTCTGCATGCCTGCAATTGCACATGTGCATGGGGGCATGCATATATTTTACACACACACACACACACACACACACACACACACACACACACACACACACGGTGGGGGAGAATTTTAAAAACTAAGCAGTCTCAGGACCCGGGAAGCTGAGGCAGGAAGATTATGGGTTTGAGGCAACCTGGCTCACATAGTAAAATTCTGTCTCAAAATCAAAAATAAAACGACAATAAAACAGGTGGCAAGCATGAACGAACTGAGAATAGTCAAGCTGTGTGAACTGTGTCTTTAATTCTGTGATGTTGGAAATCCTGCTACCATGAAACCTTCCTACAGAGGCTTGTTCATGTGTTAGAACCCTCTACCACAGAGGATGAATTCCTATATGCTAAAATTAATGAATATTTTTACTGTGTTGATATCCACCAAGTTTCTTTCTGAAGTAAAAATACTACAACATATTCTCCACATCTTTGTCAATACGAGAATATTTATTTATTTATAAATAAAAGAATATTTATTCCTATTTTTATCCATCCATCCATCCATCCATCCATCCATCCATCCATCCATCTACCCACTCATCCATTTGAGATGAATCACAAAATATATTTGGGTTGAATGTTGGTTAGTTAGCTGATTGTTAATTTCAGTATTTGGCCAAGGCTAATTTCTCTTTAGTGGTTGTTCCCTCTCAGAGGCCACAGACACTCAAGACTTTAATTATTCAAAGCTTTATATTTTTAACATTAAGTACAAGATGAGAAATCTTTCTTCTGTGTCAGCTGCTAGATGTCATGTCAGGCCCCTGGATATGCCTCTCAGCTGCCATATTAAGTAGCATCACTGACCTTTTTGTTCATAGTAGAATGTAATCCCCAAAGAAGTTTTTTGGTTACATTTTTGTAGAAATAATGGTACCCAAGATTTGTCCTTTTTTAGATTTCTTGAGTTACTGGAAATGGCTTGCTCTGTAGTGATCATTCTGTTAAGTTTTTGATTCCATTTTGTAATCCCCACAGACTCATAATACAAGGAAGCGTCCCTTTAAAGCAATAATGTCTTGTTTGTTGTTTTGCATTTTGGTTAGTGAGAATGAACGTGTTTTGAGAACTATTACGTAATTTTCTAACACTTTGATTTTTCTTCATATAATTTACATTTCTATTATATATGGATTAAGGAAGATGTGTTAGGAATGTATTGTACATGAATTTTGGAACTTTTTTAGTCTCATTCAATTTAGAGACTTTACATTGACATTTTGCTTTAATTTACTTTTAAAGATGTGAATAATTTCTAAATAGCACTTCCTTAAAAGACTCAGGGCTTAAATGGAATTAAATAGCTGGGAATTAAATAAAGCTCTTTTATTTTAACATTATAGATGCCAAACAGCCTGTACTAACTAGAATTACCAATGTTATCTCTGTTAGTCTTGCTTATATTATTACTTACATTTTATAAAATATGTACAGAGTAATTCTCTCTAATGTCATATAGATAACAATTCACTCAGAATATTTGTATTAATCATGTCTATTTTCCTGTTCATTTTACTACTGTATGTGTTCAGTTTTTACAGGTGAGATTAACAGTCTTAACAGCCATTGTTAATAATCACAGCACTTTACTGAGACGATATTAAATACACACAGAATGATAGGATGTTGACATGTAGACCCATAAGGAAAAACGGCACTTCAAGCTAGATCTGGACTGCTCAGCTGCAGGATGTTGTTACTGGCATAGGGGTGTGTGGTAGATGTGATGCTGTTCTATATAATCCCTGTGTCATTGAGCATGACCAGTTTCTGATGCCAGGTGAGACTCTGAGGTAAGCATCAAGCTTTCCAAAGACTGATCTCTACTCTGAAGCTGCATAGTGGAGCTTGGCTGGAAACTGAGGCCAGTTTGTGCGGTACACTGTGTCTCCATTTGTGATTTATTAAGTTTAAAAGCAATCCTCATAATTATTTTGACTTTCTTTGCTTAGGATGGATATATCTTCTTGCTCAATTCCAATATCCTTCCATTAAGTCTTTCTAACCTTATTGAAAATTACACACATGAATACAGTTAGTTTGAATGGCATGCTGAGTCACTATGTGACATCATCCAGCTTCAAACAGGATCAGCTTTGGCCATGGTTTTGTTTATAATCCTACCACACCCTCCCCCATGCTAAACTATCCTGAAGCAAATCAGTGACATCATAATATTGCATGTATAAACATTTAGTATGTTACTCTAAAACATTAGAACTTAAAAGCCCTATCATACTACCACTATGTATGACATGTTAACTTCTCAATAATTTGTTTTATCTAGTTAGTATTATTAAATTTTCTTGATTGCCTTGGAAGATTATTTCAAAATTTACTCAAGTAGGCATCTGAACACAATCCAGACATTGCAATTCATTTTTGTAAATTTGCTTCATTTTGTTCCCTCCATGCTCTTGTAGTTTTATAATGTGTATGTATTGAAGAAGCCACATTATTGGTCTTATGGTTCCTCACAGTTTGAATTATGCCGACTGCATCATATTGTGTCATTAAACATGTTTTCCTTTCTGCATTTCCTGTACATTGGTAGTTGTATCTAGAGAACTGATCAGATTCAAGTTCAATTTGCTTTGGAAGGAACACTTACTGATGGGACTCTTTGTTCCC
Source organism: Peromyscus californicus insignis (assembly GCF_007827085.1). Classification (NCBI taxonomy): domain Eukaryota; kingdom Metazoa; phylum Chordata; class Mammalia; order Rodentia; family Cricetidae; genus Peromyscus; species Peromyscus californicus. The sequence continues at coordinate 36,318,448 of NW_026294595.1, read as the reverse complement.
CAGACTTTGTCTATTGTAAACAGTGCTGCAGTGAATAATTTTGTACACTTCTGCCAAGATGGTTTTCAGATATATTTCTGTAAATGATGTTGCTAGGTCATAGTTAATCAATGAAAACATCTTATGGATAGCCATATTCTCTTCTGTGGGGCTTGTATCATTTTCTATTCTCATCAGAATTTAAGAGGGAGCATGTTTCACAAGAGCCTCGTGGACTGCTTTGTTAAATATCTGAGTCACTGCCAGCCTGACAGATGAGGAATTGCATCTTAGGGTAGTTTTTTCCTTTGTGTTATGTTGACAGCTCTTTATTGCTAGAGCTCAAGGCACATCCCAGAGCATTTTGTCAAATGTACAAGCACGTGCACTGTAGCTTCAGCTGTACTCTGCTTGCAGATGTTTATTTCTGAACTTGAACTCTCTGACCTAAAGGTCTTTTGTAGTATGTCAAAAGGATTAGTTGGGGTTTCATATCTTAGATAATCATAATAAGTCAGATGCCGTGGACTTTTGTTTTCTGATCTTTTAATGAATTCATTATTTTTGATATTTTTTTACCTCAATGTATTTTAAATCATCAGCATTCTGCCTTAGTTATCACTCACCTTAAAATTATTTTTCCACAGCTTCTTGCCCAGGAAACTGAATTAAAATCATCTGGCAATTTCTGCTGATGAAGATACGACTTTAAATCTTTGAGCTCTTTTATTTAGGCTTTGTTTTTCTTCATTTGTGGCCTGAGGATAAAAGTAGAGTCAATGGCTGAATTTCCAAAAGAACAAAACAAAAACCAAAAATTAAGATGTTGTACAAAGTATTGAAAGTGTCTAGTCAAAAATAGCAGCTTGATTTTTGGCTTTTATAGTCTATTTAATTGGTCTTTCCCGGGGCCCACAGGCAACAACATTGATTTTTTTTCCCCTTAAGCTATAAAAGATATGTTCACATCCTCCACCAATGTGTTTTAATTTTTTGTACAACATGGAGCAAATATGTCAAAGGAATCTAATTTTAAAACTGTGTCTGTTGCAAGAAACTTTAGAGACTGTAGTTGCTACAAATTTGAAGTAAGTTTTCGACATTCTTAACTCAAATGCTTCCATGTCAAAACGTAGAAATACCCCATTCTTTCAGTTTTTCAATAGGTAGAAACTATATGTTTTTACCATTGTCTCCTACCCAATTTTCCTTAAACTTCATAGTTATAACATTCTCAAAACCTTCTGTGGAAAATGTTTGACTTCATCTTTTTAAAGTCATTCTTTGGATTAATTTGTTTGCTCATGTCCCTAGTTTTGAATCAGAAACCAGAACAGCACAAAGAGAAACTCAAGGTTAAAGTAATCAGTGAACAGCAGCTGAAAATAGCATGCATTATGAAGATCCCTTTTTGGAACTTGTCTTCTCCAGTTTTTATATCTTCATTATTGATATTTTACAGCTATTAAAGTACTGAAGTAGTTTAGTAGAGAAGTTATGAAATATGTATATTTTGTCAAGTTTCTGATTTGTACTTTCTGTCTTAAAGGTTTATTTGTCTTATTTTGTAATTGTGTGTATGTGTATGTCCTTGTGGGTTTGTGCATGTGAGTACAGTGCCCGCAGAGGCCAGAAGAGGTTGTCAGATCCCCTGGAGCTGGAGTTTCAGGAGGTTGTGCGGCACCATGTAGGTGCTGGGAATCGAACCTAAGTCCTCTGCAAGAGCAGCCAGTGCTCTCAACCACTGAGCCATCTCTCCAGCTTTGATTTGTACATTCATACATATCTAAAAGTGTTAACATGAAATACAAAGTCCAGAGTACACATGGCTCTAAGCAGAGTCTAACCAAGAATCAGACACTGCTTGGGGGCTGGAGTCAAGTAGCATTCAGTGTTGGACGAGGGCTATGTAGATGGTAGAGGCAGAGGACTGAGAGGCCCCATAGAGGTGAACAACCGCTGAAGTCACTGCTACCCTCAGGTCAGAGGGCTGGAACAATGAAGTAGGGTGGTACCGCATCCCACGGGAGGAAACCTCAGAGCTGTTTGGAACCATGTCCAGGGAAAATTGAGTGCACTATAGAACCTGAGAAACTTCTGAAAAGAGAGGGGTGGGTAATGCATTAGGAGGGGGGTGATGTGTTGGCCATGTCTCATCTCCCTCCCTCCAAACTTCCATAGCTGGCATCTTCCTTTGTCTGAACCCATCTAGAAGCCAGCTGAAAGGGGCATTTGAGAAAGAGGCTGCTTTATGCCCAGGCAGAGATCAGGGAGATGGCGACAGACCCAAGCCTGACAGAAATTGGCTGCAAAGTCCCTAAAGCATTTGTATGTGGCATGTTAAAAGGCCATGGAACTCCCGGCACACTACATTTATCTAAAAAATTAAGTTTCTGTCTTCCATAATTTTTCCGTGTTTCTCTGTTAAGTACTTTATAATAACTATTTGCCTAAGTCTGAAAAGTTTATTTATAAAGCTGTGAAGTTGAATGATTGCAGTTGCATACTCCAGGTCCTGTTCTTGAGTACTGAAGCTGGGACTAAAGCCAGGTCCCCTAACAACGGATTTAATGAACCTTTCCCATCTTACAGTGAGGGTTCACATGAAATCCAATCCAACACCAAGGGCCTACGCCTGTGAGATTTACAAACGTTACGGTTTTGACCAAATTCTCTGGCCTTTGGGCACCCTCATGTATAAAATGGGAATAATGCTACCTAAATACCTTGTAGGGAACGTGTGCCCAAAATGGGGACAAATGTATGGAAACTCCTGAAGTCTCCCTTGGGAAGGAAGTGGGGTATTACTTAATAATAATAATAATAATAATAATAATAATAATAATAATGATAATGATAATGATAATAAACCAGCCTGGCACTGCTGGGGAGCAGGTTCAGCCATCGAGACCCCTCACTGCTGTCCCAGGGGACCTGGGTTTGGTTTCCAGGATCCACCTGGTGACTAACAACCATCAATCAGTAGCTCCAATCTAGGGGATCTGACACCCTCTTCTGGCCTCTGTGCATACATGTGGTACGTAGACATAAATGCAGGCAAAACACCCGTTCACATAAAGTAACAGTAAATAAATATTTTTAAAAAATAAGCAAAAAGTAAACAACAACAACAAAACAATAAAACATACTAAAACCACAACAACTTCACCTTTTTTTTTTTTTACATACCTTAAACAGGATTCTCAAATTGTCCTTATCCCAAGCCATGTTATGTTTCTTTTTATTGCTATTTTGTTTTTTGAGACAGCCTCAAACTCTGTTTAGCTAAGGCTAGCCTTAAATTCATGATTCTCCTGCCTCATGGCCTGAGTGCTGGGATTATTGGCATGCCCCACGGTGCACAGCTCTCTTCTCCCTAATATTTAATCCAGTACTTATTTTAGGTGGATTGTGTGTTAGAGGTTGTACCAATGATGATTGCAAAAACCAGGAAATCTTTCTTTGTGGAAATACATTTCTAAAACATCATATCTTTAGTAATTCTTCGAGAAGTTCATGTGTGTATTTGGAGCATATTCACCACTTTACTCTTCCCCCGGATCTGGGAAAAAATTATTTTGTTTAAACGCTCGAACATTGCTGCTCTTTTGTTCCCTCTCTAAATGCAGATCAGAAAAGCCGTGGAGACTTCCAAGGCAGCGAAAGAACAAATATTGATCAAACAGCACAAACAAGTGTGGTGGCGGGAACAGGAGCGGCTGAACGGACTCAGGTGAGGCTGGGATCCCCCCCGGTCAGTGGGGATGTGTGGGGGTTCCTGAGCGTTCCCGTGATCCATTTACATCTATAACGGCCCATGTTAGTTAAACCACACGATCAAAGTTTAGAGTCCTTTGAATTGGAGTGACATTTTCTTAGCTTGGTCTGAAAGGCAGGGAGAGTGTTGATAGGTGTTTGCCTCCTAATGAGGTAAAGAAAGGACAGTCACCTCTACTCACCTCTCTCTCTCCCCATCCCTGGCCTGGCTGTGTGTGTGCACATATCACAGGCCCACCTTTGGCTTACATGCGTCTTCTCTATAAAGCAGGGGCTCCTCGGGGCAAACATCACGGTCATCTTTTCATAGTGGGTACACAGAAGAGGATTAATAAATGCTCTCAATACGAAGGAACTGAGGAGTTCAGGCACTCCGTGTTGGCTCAGTGTCCCACCATGACTCACTCAGTTTTGGTTTGGATCCTGTTACTATTTGTAGCAGTGAAAGATGAATTAAGAGAAAATAATAATTGGATATTTGATCTTAATTATAAGCTCTGCAAAAAATAATTTTCTTTTCAAAAGTAAAGGCCAAAAGAGAAAGCAGATGTCTTTCTCCCCATTTAAGACTTACCCATTTGCTCTGACAATGTAGTATTTATAAACTGTGCTTTAAAAAATGTTTTTACATGTGCTCATTCTTAGGAAGACAGAACATTATTGTGATCTTGGTCTAAGTCAGGTTTCCAAATTTCATTCCCTTTGCTTCCGACTTGTGTGCTCTCTCGTCACTAAGAGCTTGGTACTCTGTGCAGTGATCCCTGAACGAGAAGTGCAAGGTGCATGATTTACGCGGGGTTTAGATTATGACAACTTAAAACAGGAAAATAAAATGTTATAAACTCCACAACAAACTTCAACTATAAAAACCAAATCAGGGCCGGGCGGTGGTGGCGCACGCCTTTAATCCCAGCACTCGGGAGGCAGAGCCAGGCGGATCTCTGTGAGTTCGAGGCCAGCCTGGACTACCAAGTGAGTTCCAGGAAAGGCGCAAAGCTACACAGAGAAACCCTGTCTCGAAAAACCAAAAAAAAAAAAAAAAAAAAAAAACCAAATCAGATACACCAAGCCCTTCAAATGTCACCTCTAATAGAGAAAAAAATATTCAAGGCCATCGGAAAAACATTTCTGAAAATTTGCATAACTTGAAACACAATAAAGTGGAAAGCCACTTGTGAGCTTTAATCATGGTGGTCCTTGTGCAAGCACACACGAAGGAAGGCACTGGGAAGGATTTCCTTTTTCTCTTTCATTTTGTAAATCTTGGCCATTCTACATCTTCCCTAATGTGTGGACTGAGTTGATCTTGAGCCAGATAGATGAATCATATGCATAGCATTATGGGAATTCATTCTGTTGGCTGAGCTGGAAGGACAGTGTTGCTTAAGTTTTTTCTGACTGGCCCACAGTCAGGGCAAATCTCTATCACCTGCCAGACCCACAGCCATCAGACCCAACCAAGCAAACACAGAGACTTATATTGGTTACAAACTGTATGACCATGGCAGGCTTCTTGCTAACTGTCCTTACAGCTTAAATTAATCCATTTCTATTAATCTATACCTTGCCACATGGCTCGTGGCTTACTGGCATCTTCACATGCTGTTTGTCATCGTGGCGGCTGGCAGTGTCTCTCTGACTCAGCCTTCCACTTCCCAGCTTTATTCTCCTCCTTGTCCCGCCTACACTTCCTGCCTAGCCAATGGCCAATCAGTGTTTTAATTATTGACTAATCAGCAACACATTTGACATACAGAACATCCCACAGCAGGACAGAGATGTTGGAGGCAAGGAACTCTCCAGTGAGGATGAACCCACCGTCTGCAAACTTATAAGGACTAAACACTGAACACAAATAAGAGTGCTAACATCATTTTCTGTGTTCTTCTAGAATATAAGGTAATTTTAATACATATTCAGTGAAATTAAAAACTAATAGCAACAGGACCTTCTCTAATGGTAGGAAGTGTCTACATGTATGGGGGATGTAGGGACCTTGAACAAATTAGTAGTCTTTAAGTGCTGTATTTGTCTACCTCAGAAAATCTGCCTCACATGCTAGATGGCGTCTGTAATCGCAGCACTTAGGATGCTGAGGCAGCAGGATTGCCACAACTTCAAGGCTAGTCAGGGCTAAATAGCAAGTTCCAGGTTAACCTGGACTATACAGTGAGACCCTGTCTCAAAAAAATTAAACACACACACACACACACACACACACACACACAAAATCTATACTCCCTTAATAAGGAAAAGATTCTTCTGCTTTACCCAAAGACCTCATTTAAGGACCTCAGACCTGCAGAAGGTGTGGGGTACAATGGTGTTTAACCTCTCCTTGGTAATTGAGTATGTACCAGACAACAAAGTTAATAGTTACTGTGCTTAGTCTCAATCTGGAAAACAGCCATACCAAGTAGGTCTCATTGCTCCCCTGTTGCCGCTCAGACTCCTGGCTGGGTTTAGAGGGTTAAAGTGTCTGCAAAAGGTAAACAAGCTAGCATGTGGGAAGCTGGCACTGAAATTGCTATTTGTTTCCTGTGTTCCATCGTCTTGGAGCTGACAGGCTTTTCTTTTTCCCAAAAGATTCCATTCACATCAAAGTAGGTCTCATTCTCCAGCCTTGCTAGTCAAAACCAAGGGAGGATGAGCTGGGAGATAGTTCAGTTGGTAAAGAGCTTGGGAGGGAGGCACAAGGACCCAAGTTTGGTCTCTAGTACTCACATGATAAAAAGCCTGGCATCATGGCCTATACATGTTCTAATGAGGTAGGGACAGGTGGATCCTTGGAGCTGTTTAGCCAGCAAGTCCAACTGAGTTGGCAAGCTCCAGGTTGACTGAGAAACTCTATCTCAAAAAGTAGTGTGGAGGGCTGGAGAATTGACTGAGCTGTTGAGAGCACTTGTTGCTCTTGTTGAGGACCCAGGTTCGAATCCCAGAACCCACAGAGCATCTGGCAACTGTCTATAACTACAGGCCCAGGGAATCTGAAGCCTTCTTCTTATCTTTAATGGCACCAGACATGTATGAGGTGCACCTACATACCTGTAATCAGGGTACACCTCATATATGTAGGCAGAGTGCACATATATACGTGTAAACAGAACACTCAAGCACATAAAATAAATAAATAAATAAATCTTTAAAAATTAAAAACAGTAGAGTGGAGAGTGATTGAAGAAGTCACCTAACGTCAACCTCTGGCCTCTGGTCTCTACTGTGCACATGTACACACACACACACACACACACACACACACACACACACACACACACACGTTACTTAGAGAACTAGTTAAGACTTCCAAATACCAAATTTGTTTAATATTTAAAGCTGTAAATTTTTATTTGAAATTTAGCAGGTTTACTCAGATCCTGTTCCCTGTGGACTCCACTCCAATGTTCCCAGGAGCACGTGCTGTCCTTTCCTTCCATGACACAGAGTGACCTTCGGTGTGATCATTTGTAGACAGTATACTACTGTCTGCAGAGCAACCGGGTTAGCCTGGTGAAGGGTGCACTCGAGTCTAGTGCACACCTCATCCTTGCCCGAGAGGCCAAAGTTCTGGGTGGAGGCTCGGTTCCCTCAGATCACCGAAGGAGCACCCAGCCTCACTTTTCAGGCAGTATAAGGGCTCTCCTATGGTTTCCTCAGCCCTCCTCCCTGCAAACAGAAAGAGTGGTTGTGTGAGTGCTAGCTACCTTTAGGAGTAAACAACTGGGCTCTAAAGTGAATTCTGCTTTGTCTTCATGAAAATGCACCCACTCCACCCCACCTCCACTCCCCCAAAAGAAAAAAAATGCCAGAGGCGGTGGTGGTTCCCACCTTCAATCCCAGCACTTGGGAGGCAGAGACAGGAGGATCTCTGTATTTCAGGCCAGCCTGGGCTACAGAGTGAGTTCAAGGACAGCCAAGACTACACAAAGCAGCAACCCTGTCTCAAAAAACAAAAACAAAACAACCAAAAAAAAAAAAAAAAAGAAAGGAAAAGAAAATGCACCCCCCACATGTAACAGTTGCAGATACACTTTTAGAAACAGGCTGGGGAATGGCTCAGTTGGTAGAGTGCTTGGCTAAATGCACAAGTGGCTGAGTTTGATCCCCAGAAACCAGGTTTAAAGAAAACCTCAGAGTACAGCATACACTTATGATCCCGGTGCTGCAGAGGGTGGACTCACTGGCCAGCCAGTCTAGCCCACTGGGTGACCTCCAAACCTGTGAGAGACACTGTCTCCAAATGGCAGACAATGATGAAGGAAAGACACTTAAGGTTGACCTCTGACCTCTTTGCACATGCACCCAAACACATGAACATATGTACTCACATTCGCACACATATGCACACCCTCCCCCACTTCTGGAGAAAACTACTTGGAAGTATCATTTACAGTAACCTCTCACCTTTATTCACATACATGAATTAGCTTGAAAGGTTATGGCACATATACATGTTCACACTATCCAGTATTACAATATGAATTAAGAAAACCATTTGGAAATAGGGTAAATTATCGGTGATAAGCAAAATAACCCCACAAAACTATAGCATGAATTGTTAAATATGCTTTTATTCTAATCATATAAAATGCAGGTAGCTCAAGACAGAAACCTGTTTGCAAAAATGAAAATAAGAAGCATATTAAAGTATTATAATTGCTACTATTTTCTCATGCCATTTTAATATTAAAGTATGCATCAACAATAAATCTCTGATTTAGTTATATAAACAAGGGGTAGAAAAATTGTGTTGATTGCCCACCTAGAGGTGAGTATGGTTTTACTCTAGAAATGACCATGTCTTTAAAAATTTAGTAAAAGGTTATAAGGATGTATTGATCATTACTGGATAAAAACAAAATATTCTTTTGTTCCCTTTTGCCTGACCCAGACTCCCATCATCTGTGACCTTTAAGTGGTCTCCTTGCAGGTCCAGGCTGAACCCTCTCCCCCTCTTCAGGGGCTTTTGCTACCACTCACCCCTCATCTCCAACTGCTGCCTCAGGAATCTTTCTGAGCTGAATCCTGAGCAGGTGGGGTGGCTTCCTGGTGCCCTGGGGTGCTTAGTGTGGCATGTTGCCAAGACCTGTAGCCACTACCCAGGCTCCTGCTATTGTTTCTGCCCACGTTAGGAACATGGCTCGAATAAATGAGCAGATGAACAAAACCAAATTTGATGGGCTGCTCCTACCCCACTCACATTGAAGCCTACACGAATGGTTATGACTATAAAGAAATTGATTGAGATCATGTCTGTTTCAGATGTAAATTGGAGTCTGAAATAAAATCTTGTCTCAGTGAGGAGAGCATTGGAAATGAATGTTTTTGTGAGCTTATGAATTTTGGTGAGTTTTTTTTTTTCTTTTGAACCTATATACAAGGGGGAATTTTGTTTGGAACTATGAAAGCTGGCCACTCTGTACATGTTCTTTTAGTAATACCACCTGTCTGATTTTTTTCTAAACAAATATGAAAAGTCTATAAACTAGCAATCTGTTCTTTACTTAAAACAATAATGTGTCTTCTTGATTCAATGTCACTTCACACAGAGCAGGAGCTGTCAGAACAATGGTGCACATATCTTAAAGCTGTGATCGACCCTATTCATCAGCTGAGAGCAGACCTGTGGAGACAGCGCCACACTTCCCAGCATGCACCCTGCCGTAAAGGGTCTAATTCAGCAGTGGTTCTGGAAGAGGTCAGTATGTTGCCTTTTAAAAACATAACGTGGCTGGGCGGTGGTGGTGCACACCTTTAATACCAGCACTGGGGAGGCAGAGGCGGGTGGATCTCTGTGAGTTCGAGGCCAGCCTGGTCTACAGAGTGAGTTCCAGGAAAGGCGCAAAGCTACACAGAGAAACCCTGTCTCGAAAAACAAACAAACAAACAAAAACCCCAAAAACAACAACAACAAAATAATGTGGATCTCTGTAAGTTTGAGACCAGCCTGCACTGACAGACCCTGTCTTGAAAACAAACAAACAGAAAACATAATGTAGTATTTCATTTTTTTGGTCCCAAATAGAACAGTTGAAGCAAATACCTGCCTTGTGTGTTCAAGTAGAGGGCGCCTCGCCATCTTAAATATGTGCTTGGATATGTGTACTTACCCACATTTTAACTCATCCTCATGCCTTCGTCCTTGCCCCTCCTCCCAGCCCATTTTGAGATCCTGTCCCAGTACAGGGAGATGAAATTGTCTCACTACTGACATTCCCCATGGGCTCTTCCTACTCCTTAAACCCACCTGCAACCCCCTCCACAGAATCTCCTTCCTTTTTCAATCATGTGTCTTACATGACGTGGTCCCATCCCATATGAGTTTGGGACCACAGAGGCTGACCTTTGTTTTGTGCCCTTCACATATCAAACCTGCTTCTGTCTCAGAGCCCTTAGGCGAGCCATTTTCTCTGTCAGGCTCTGCCACCTTCTGTCCCTCAGTTCTTTGTTGGCCAAATAAGTCTCAGTTGTTCCTAACCACCACTCTGGGGTCACACCTCTTTCCTTCTCTGCCTGTCTCTTTGTTTGTTTGTTTGGTTTGGTTTTTCGAGACAGGGTTTCTCTGTGTAGTTTTGGTGCCTGTCCTGGAACTCGCTCTGTAGCCCAGGCTGACCTTGAACTCACAGAGATCCGCCTGCTTCTGCCTCCTGAGTGCTGGGGTTAAAGGCATGCGCCACCACCGCCTGACTCTGCACGCCTCTTTGTGTGCCTTTGCTTGCTAGTGTGGTGTGCTAGATGTGGGGTCTGAACTTCCATCTCTGCTTATCAGCTACTATAATATTACTCTGCTTTCACAGATAAAAGCTTTAGCTGTGCCTAGCTGTAGACTAGTAGCAAGGATTGTGGAGAGCGAAGGTGTGATGGGAGTTTTCCCATCAACAATTCCAAATGTAGAACAGGGCGGCTGTGACTATTACGTGGTGAGCCCAATTTTGGTGGTAGGTCTGGAATCCTCACTGAGACTTGCTTGTTTGATGAGCCTTGGCTGGCTGGCAGCCCTTTTCTTCACAGATCTTCAAAAGGATTTTCCCCTCCTCTAATTTTTCACCACCTACTGGCTTCCGAGACTGTGTCTTTCAATAGAAATAACCTTGAGTGAATTGCAGTAATTTACACACTTCCTGTCTATGTGCTACATCCTCTAGGTTGACTCTGTCAAGAAACAATCCAAGGCTGTCTTTGAAAGACTTGATCAGGAGCGACAGGAAATAGAAAAAGACCTTTCAGACTGGAGTGTGAGGGTAAGTGTGATGCAACTCACAATTGACTCTTTCAATCCATTTTTCATTTTTATTAAATACAATTCCTTTCAGTTACTAGATTATTCTTCAGAAGAAAAGGCTAACCTGCTCAGTGAAGAGCCCATGGAGTTGGAGACTTTGGAGTGCCCATACCCTGATCTGAAATCGTCCATCCTTACTGAGTTCTGGAACTTTACAGAGAAATATCAAAAGAAACTTAAAGACTTTGATCTGCAATTAGAAGACATACGCAGGTGATCAATATAACTCCTCGACTCCTGAATGCTGGCTTTGAATTTGTGTTCACAGTCACTACACTTCGGATTTAGTGTCTTTTAGATGCATGTGATTGCAATATAGCCAATATAGTTTGGACCTAGTTGGTTGCATGAAAAGAATGGGCCTTATTTTACTTTATCATCTTATTTTATTGCGGTGCTGGGGATCTAACCCAGGGGCCTTGGATAAACTTGGTAAGTCCTGTACCACTGCACCACCGTCTGCCTTTGATTTCAGAGACAGGTTTCACTCTGTAGCATGTGCGGCTTGGAACTCACTTAGCCGTGTCCTTTCCTCTCGTACCTACGTTCTGCTTCCTCAGCCTTCCAAGTGCTGGAGTTACAGATGCGCACAATATACCCAACTGGAAAGAACGTTGTGTGTTTACTTTGCTTTTTCTTGCTTTCAAAGTATTTCCTTGATATCAAGGCTTATAAGAGTTTTATTGAGCCTGGTGTAGTGGTGCACAACTTTAGTCCCAGCCCTCGGGAGGCAGGGGCATCTCTGTTCTGGAAGACCAGAAAGCTCGTAAATCCTAATAACAGCCTTTATTAATAATAACAATATTATCCACAATGCTTTTAATATAAACAATGATGCATTTTATTTGATGAATATTTATTGAAAAATTCTTAATTGACAGCAGTGTCTGTTGAGTCCTTTGAAAAGGTTCATGAAGGAGGTTCTAGATTAGTCTAGAAGATGGACTTGCCTCGTAGAAGGCTGACAGTGTTAGGGGAAAGAAATGTGTACCTGTGCCCTAGCCAAATATGACCGACATGTAAACATTAATTGAAGAAAAGAGGAACAGTAAAGTCAAATGAGTTTTCGGGGCTGGTTTCTTGGAGGAGGAAAGATAACTTGAATTGAGAGGTTGTTTGCCTCAGTCATCTGCTGCTATGCACATAAAGGCTATAAATAAGCTCTAATCAGCACACCGGATGACCTACTTAATCATAATACTAATTGAACTTCCAATTTATCAGGATCTCACTTTGCTTTAATAAGACTATTTTCCTTTTTGCTTCTAGTTATTGGGTGTTGGGAGGATTCTTGTGGTCTGTGTATGTGCACATCTGTGTGAGTGGGTGCATACTTTATTATTTATATTTAATTTCTTTCTTTCTTTTTCTTTTTTTTTTTTTTGGTTTTTTGAATCAGAGTTTCACTATGTAGCTCTGGCTATCCTGGAACTCACTATGTAGATCAGGCTGATCTTGAACTCCTCACAGAGATCTACCTGCTCTGCCTTTTGAGTGCTGGGATTAAAAGGCTCTGCTGCCATGCCTGGCTGAGTGTGTGCATACTTTATAAGGATGATTTGTCTATATTATCATCTGTAGCCAGTGTGACTTGGCTTTCTTGTTGTTTGCAACTAAAAGCTTTCCTAATTTGATACAATTATTACGCAAATTCCACGCTTTAGGTTCACGATCCTCCCCAACCCTCCTTAACGCTTTGCTTTCAAACTTTACTTAATTGTTATTTAATAATTTATCTCTATATAGATGCTTGTTGTAACTTATTCAGTCACAAAATAAATCCCCTTCATCACAATAATTTCCATATCTCAAGAACATGCACACAAATGTACTTATATATGCACACATTGTTTCAATAGTCATTTGCTGCAACAATGAAAGCCTGAGCAAAAACCTTAAAAGGACTGGCTATTTTTGTAGACTATGTCCACAGATGTTATTTTATAGGTGAAAAGGCAGGAAAATGTACATTTATGAAATGGGACACTCTCCAGGAGTTACTGTGATTAGAGAGCCAAGGATAGCAATGTATAGTTCATCTTGTGTGAGGCAGGGAGGGGTTTTAACACAGCCACTCACAGTTTTGCCTTTGTGTGTCTGAAGCAATGCACAGAACTCAAGAGCAATCATTGGTTCTGGGGAGGGAGATTGCAGGTGAGATTGCAGGGACACACTTGGTGAAAACAAATAACTTTTTAAGACAAAAAAAGGGAAAAAAAGCAACAAATAGAAAAAAATGTTGGCAATATGTGAGATGAAAGGTATTAAAATACCTAATGCACAAAGATACTTTGTAAATCAATTAGTAATCAGAAAAGTATAAAACTCGCAAAGGAGGTGAAGAAGGAAATGATTCCCCTTTTCCTGCAAATGCTTTAGTGTCTATAAGCATACATCAGACAAAACTCTCAATATTTGTTGTCTTAGTGTTCTATTGCTGTGAAGAAACACCACCACGACCACAGCAACTCTTATGAAGGAAAACATTTAATTGGGGCTGGCTTACAGTTTCAGAGGTTTAGTCCATTATCGTCAAGGGCGAGAAGCATGGCAGCATGCAGGCGGACACGGTGCTGGAGATGTAGCTTGTGGTGATATTTTGTTTGTGCTTTAACAAATACATCTTGCCTGGAGATCAGAGTGTGGAGCTAGCCACTAGTTAACAACAGAGGCCAGGTAGTGATGGCACACACCTTTAATCCCAGCACTTGGGAGGCAGAGGCAGATGGATCTCAATGAGTTCAAGGCTACCCTGGGCTACACAAGATTGATCCAGTTTAAAAGAGAAACAGAACCAGGTAGTGGTGGCACACACCTTTGATTCCGGCTCTTGGGATCTCACGCCTTTGATCTCAGCACTAGGGAGGTGGAGACAGGAAGTGATAAGGCTGGGCAGAGAGAGGAATATAAGGCAGGAGAAGACAGGAGTTCAGGTCTCTTTTCAGGCTGAGGATTTCATAGAGGTAAGAACTCTAGTGGCTGGCTGCTCTGCTTCTCTGATCTTTCAGCTTTTACTCCTAAATCTGACTCCAGGTTTTTATTAAGATCAATTAGGTCTCAATATCTCTTGCTTATATAATCCCTCTTCTCTCTCACCAATTGGACTCCTGGACCTCCACATGGGGTTTGGCCGTGGATCTCTGCATCTGGTTCCACCAGTCACTGGATGAGAGTTCTATCATGACAGTTAGGGTGTTCGGCCATCCAATCACCAGAGTAGGTCAGCTCAGGCACTCTCTCATCTGTTGCCACTAGTCTAAATATAAGCAAGAGATATTGAGACCATGATTGGAAAAAGCATAGAGACAAATAGCCAAACTAGTGGAAACGTATGAACTGTGAACCAATAGCTGAGGAGCCACCATGGAACTAGACCAGGCCCTCTGGATAAGTGAGACAGTTGATTAGATTGAACTGTTTAGGAGGCCCCCAGGCAGTGGGACCAGGACCTGTCCTTGGTACATGAGTTGGCTTTTTGAAACCTAGGGTCTATGCTGAGGCACTTTGCTCAGCCTTGGTGCAGGGAGGAGGGGACTGGACCTGCCTCAACTGAATCTATAGGCTGTGCTGACTCCCCAGGGGAAACCTTGCCTTGGAGGAGGTGGGAATGGGGGAAAGGCTGGGGGTTGGGAGGAGGGAGGACAGGGGAATCCATGGCTGATATGTAAAATTAAATTAATTATACAATAAAAGTATATTTATTAAAAAAAGATCAATTAGGATCATGCTACAGTAGCTGATGTGGATAAACTAACAGACTGCAGACAGCAGGAAGAGAGAGAGCCACTGGGCTTGGCTTGGGCTTCTGAAAGCCCACTCCTAGTGACACACTTTTCTCCAACAAAGCCACACCTCCTAGTCCCTGTCAAGTAGAACCACTCTCTAATGACCAAGCATTCAGATATATGAGCCTATGGGGGCCATTCCTATTCAAACCACCACACTGTGATCAAGTCGGTAGCACACAAGAGGTGTGGACATGGTTCACAAGGCAATTATGTTCCACAGTATTAGGAGCTGGTAAGCACTACAAAGGCATAGGTTAGAGTCAGAATATACTGGAATTTTAGAAGGTAGATTGCTGTTATGGAGTAAAAAAAAAAATTGGGGGCTACGTCTTAGTTGGATGGTGACCTTGATGTGAAATCATGAAGTGGGTTGAGAGAGCTGGCTATGCAGACTTTGGACATAAGAACACTGTAGCCCATGTCCAATGAGTGTGTCTGACAAGGGTTCCATGTCCATGAACCCAGGGACAGATGATCAGAATTGCTGATGAGGTTCAAGAGTTAAGAGTGGATGATAAAACGTGTGTGTGTGTGTGTGTGTGTGTGTGTGTGTGTGTGTGTGTGTATGTGTGTGTTTTGCTGAGAGTTCAACTTAAGTCCTCATGCCTACTCTGCTAGTGCTATACCATTGAACTCTATCCTCACTCAAGAAGTAGGGCATTTAGAAACAAGTCCAACCTCATCTTTTACTGTGAATGACCTTGAAGCTCTTAGAGCAGTGGTTCTCAACCTTCCTAGTGCTGAAACCCTTCAATACAGTTCCTCATGTTGTGGTGACCCCCAACCGTAAAATTATTTTCATTACTACTTCATAACTGTAATTTCACTACTGTTATGAATAATGATGTAAATATCTGCTATGCAGGATGTATGATCTGCGACTCCTGTGAAAGGGTCTTTCATCCTACAAAGGGGTTGTGACCCCACTGGTTGAGAACCACTGTCTTAGATGGTGTGGAGCAGAAGAGCGCAGTGAGAAGACCTGGTCCATGTTGCAGCAGGATCACTTTGTCAATCCCTGTGCTTAATGATGGTGGGGGTGGGAGCACAAGAAAAGACTGGACACAAAGACAGGTTAACTGTTGCAAAATACAAGGCAAAGAGTGATAGATGTCCAGTATCAACTCTGGCCTCCACGTTTATTCTCTCTCTCTCTCTCTCTCTCTCTCTCTCTCTCTCTCTCTCTCTCTCTCTCTCTTATGTTGGGGGAATACTATGTGTCTCTTCAGAATGAACATTGAAGGAAAAAGTCATTAAAGTGAAATGAGTATTTGTCTTCAAGGCTGTTTGGCATTAATTTTTTCTCTTCTTACTGGAAGCAAAATCTTCAGGACAACCTGTGCTGGTTAGTGTTTTGTCACACACATTAGCAGATGAGGTAACAGTGGCTTTGATCAAGGTGGTGGGAAATCTTGAGCTCTTGGATGCTATTTGAGGGTAGAGGCAAGGCATCTGCAGGTAGATTTTTTTTCAAGGGTCATGAAAGAAAGTGCCCAGAGAATGTAGCAGGAGTTCCCTGCTGCACGTGTGTCTTGTTTGGATTAGGCATTTAAGAGGATGGGGTGGGCAGACTATAAGTGGGTGGCTTTGTCTTGGAGGGGGTGCTTGGGCATACTGAGTTTGGGGCATCCATATCAACATTTTGGGCTTTGTGCGTTCAGAGTCCAGGGAGAAGATCTGGGCTGGAGTTATACACTGAGTCATCAGCATGAGATTGGACATGGTCACCAAAGCAACAATTCAGGAAAGAAAAGAAGCCAACCCCTCATCCCAAGACATGTGAGCAGGACAGTGTCATTAAAAAGAAAAGATGGAGAAGAAACAAAAGACAAATAGATAAATGATAGATGGGTGGATGGATAGATAGACAGATAGATGGATGGATAGATGGATAAGTAGATGGATGGATAGATAGATAGGTGGATGGATAGATGGATGGATAGATAGATGGATGGATGGATAGATGGATAGATAGATGGATAGATAAAGAGAGATAGAGAGAGAAGACAGAGAAAGCAGCCTGTACTATCTGCAGAGGTGGTGATGACCCACTGAATAAATGCTACACATGTCAGTCAATGACTGATAGGTGTTTGGCTCTAAAAGGAGATTGTTGGTAGCCATTTTCATTGAAGAAGGGGAAATAACTGGCTGGTTGGAGTAGGTTTGAGTGAGTGGGAGGGGAAGGATAGAAGAGAATGAATGTAGATGACTTGAGAGTTTTTTCTGCTTGTGTTTTTTTTTTTTTTTTTTTTTTTTTTTTGGTTTTTCGAGACAGGGTTTCTCTGTGCAGCTTTGCGCCTTTCCTGGGACTCACTTGGTAGCCCAGGCTGGCCTCGAACTCACAGAGATCCGCCTGGCTCTGCCTCCCAAGTGCTGGGATTAAAGGCGTGCGCCACCACCGCCCGGCTCTCTGCTTGTGTTTTAATTTCATTTAAAATGGGAGCAATAACAGTGAGCAATGTGTTTGATCCTCATGGGAATAATCTAGTAAGGGATAAGCTTTAGGGGAGATGATGGGTAGGAGGGAGGGAGGGAGACACACACACAGAGGAGGGAGAGAGAGACAGAGAGAGGAAGGAGGAGGAGGAGAAGAAAGGAGAGAAAGAAAGAGGGGGGGAGAGTATAAACATGGAGGCCAGAGTTGATATTGGATATCTATCACTGTTTGCCTTGTATTTTGAGAGAGAGAGAGAGAGAGAGAGAGAGAGAGAGAGAGAGAGAGAGAGAGAGAGAGAGAGAGAGAGAGATCCTGGGTTGTGAGGAGGCTTAGCACAAATGATTCATGTACCATAGTAACTGAGGTGGGGGCAGGTGTGGCAGAGCATGTGATTCAGATGCTGGGTCATGAGATGTCACAGTGGCCTGGAACTTCAGTTGTCATTCTAAACACAAATTAGTCAGAAACTTATGAACCTCTCTACTTATCAAAGAAATGGAAAATAAAAAACTCAAATATTTACCTTGTAAGAACGGCCAAACATATCGTAATTTTACCCAGGGTTAAAAACAATATGAGGGAAATGGCTATTTACCTATGATTGGCCTATGATATTTTTCCAAGTCAGAAAATATTTTTCAAAGGTCACTATTGTAAGATGAATCTTAAAAGGTCTTATTAATAAAAAAAAAAACCCAGAGTCAGATATTGGGGTGAAAGCTAAAAGATCAGAGAAGCAAAATAAGCCACAGTCAACCTCACCTTGACAGCTCCTCAGCCAATCCTGTTTCCACAAATCCTCAGACTGAAAGTTTCTCTTTCAAGAGCAAGTGTTCTTGTTTCCTCTGACTGAAAGCTTCTGAGTCCTCATCCCTGAGGGTCTTAGTTGAACTGCTGCTAAAATTCTCTAGTTCCTGGTCCTCATGCCTTATATACCTTTCTGCTTCCTGCCATCACTTCCTGGGATTAAAGATGTGTGTCCTTCCCAATCAAAGACATGAGATCTCAAGTGCTGGGAATAACGGTGTGTGCCACCACATCTGACTCTGTTCCCAGTGTGGCCTTGAACTCACAGAGATCCAGGTGGATCTCTGCCTCCCAAGTGTTAGGATTAAGGGTGTGTGCCACCACTGCCTGGCCTCCATGTCTAATCTAGTGGCTGTTCTGTTCTGTGATCCCCAGATAAGTTTTATTGGGGTGCACAATATATCAACCACACACTATTGCACCAGACATCTTTATTTGAGGCCAGAAACATGGTTCAGATAGTAAAGTGACTGCCACATAAGCATGAGGACCTGAGTTCAGATCCCCAGCAACCACATAAAAAGGCAAATGGAGTGATGCATCTGACATCCTAGCCCTGAGGAGGTAGAGGCTGCAGAATCCCTAGGGTCCACTGGCCAGTTAGTCTCAAACAAGTGGTGTGCTCCATGTTCAGTAAGAGACCTTGTCTCACAGCATAAGGCGAAGAGTGGTAGATATCCAGCACCAACTCTGGCCTCCTCGTGTACACTCAGACAAAGACACAGACACAGACACAGATGTACACACATTCTCTCTCTTAATATAAAGAGAATAAGATTTGTCTCATCAGAAATAATAATGAAAGACAAAATCACTAAAGTGAAATAAATATTTGACTTCAAGTATGTTCAGTATTAATTTTTCTCTTCCTACTGGTAACAAAATCTTTAAGACTACCTGTGTTGCTTAGTGTTTTGTCAACTTGGCACAAGCCAACATCATTTAGGGAAAGGAACCTTAACTGAGGAATTGCTACCATCACATTGGCCCGTGGGCATGTCATCGGGGGCATTTTCTTGGATTAATGATGGATGTGGGAGGGTCTGCCTCAACTGGGTCATGCACCCCTCAGCAGGTGATTCTGGGTCATAGATGAAAGCAGACTGAGCAAGCTGTGGAGAACAAGCCAGTAAGCAGAGCTCCTCCATGGCCTCCGCAATCTGCTCCAGCCTCCAGCTTCTTTGTCTTCCCTTTATGATAGACTATAAATTGTGAGATGAAATCAACTTTTCCTTTCCCAAGTTGCTTCTGGCCATAGTGTTTACCACAGCCACAGAAAGCAAACTAAGACACTAACTAAAGAGCCAACCATTAGGCAGCAATGGCATCTGGCCTGCTGAGTCCATACGACACAGTCCCACGCTGCCTCTAATCCATAGGGATTTTTAATGACACAAATAGCTGCAATATGTGTTATGTAAGGAAAAAGCGGGCCACAAAGTAGGTTATATAATATAAATTCTCTTGGTGTTTCTTAAAGTATGACATCTACATCTATACAACTACAGAAAAAAAGACTGGAAACCCAGCCATTCAAATAATCAGTAACCACAGTCACCCCAGTTAGTGAAATTATAAACATTTTTGATATATTTGGTTCTTATTTTATAAGGCAAATTATGGGTTTATAATTTTAAGTTAAAGGTTCCATAGATCATTGGTAATTAACGAGTACCTATTGCATGATATGACAAGTACCCGGGACATGAATCCTGAGTTTACCTCATTTTAATAGCTGTGTTTTGTCAAGTGAGGCACCTGTGTGTAAGCTTGGCACTCGGGAGGCAGAAACAGGAGGACTGTGAATTTGAGACCTGTCTGGACTACATGGCCAGACCCCATATCGAGCCATGGAAGACTCAAGGGAGCAAACAAGAGAGCTGTTTTACACATTAAGTAACTGCAGAGGGCAATTTCCCTAGTTTGAGCCCTTCCTAACTCGGTGGTTGAGGTCCTTTCTGCCCATTAATAAGAAAGTTATTTGCACATGCTAGGAAGCTGGTCAACCAGCTCGCGTCCTAGATCAGTGCTGTTTAATGGAAATATGTGAGCCACGCATGTAATAAAAAATTTTAACCAGTTGTATTAAAAAGTTAAAAAGAAAAAGATGACTCTTCCAAATATATTGTAGCTAATATTTCTAATAAAATTACAACATAAAACAAATATTTTCAAATTATTAGTGAGCCATTGCACACACTCCTTTTTAATAAAGTTTTTGAAACATGCTCATACTACAGAGCATGCCAGCACAGCCATGTCCAGCCTCACATGTGTCTGGAGGCTAGCATCTTGGATAGCACTGCTTTAAAGAATGGTCTAATTTACTAAAACACTATAAAAACACTCTGAACACAATAGGGCCTCACCCTTCATTCATCGTGCAGGCAGAGCATTTGGATTCTGCTTAGGCTGTGTGCCATTAAGAACACAAAGTCGAGTTTAATTGCTTGTTTTAGATTCTAAAGAGATTGTGGCTTTAATTTCCTCCTTTAGATGAATTAATCATATAGATGAGACATAATTGTGTGATGGTCCATTTAGCTGTGTCAGATCCAAAGTCAATATGTAGACTACTATAGCAAGATAACAAGTAATTTATAATTTATTGTTGATAGGTATATTAAATTTTATACTGTTGGCTCATAATTAATATTCTGAGATCTGAATCTGAATACTGTTTAACAACGGGCCCTCACAAACATAGCCAATGCACTAGTATCGTGTTTTTCAACTTAATTATTTCCATTTATCGTTTTTCTTGGTACCATTCAAGATAGTGCTTTAGCACTCTGTGAAAATTTCAGTTTGTGCATTTGTCTCTGAATTCAGAAATAATTATGTGTCAGAAAAATTTTAAATAGAGATAAGCGAAGAAAAGAAATGACATTAATCTCTAAATCTTAGAGTAAAATCTTTGTGTATTTCAGCTATCTGTGTGTCGTGGATGAAAAGGGGAACTGTGCACAGAGCCACTGCTTCCCTAGTTAATCCCCTCTTGCTGTTCCTTTGTTCAGTGGTGTTTACAGACTTTCTGCTGCATTTTAAGTCATCCACTATATATCCTTTAAATGAAATTTTTTTTATTAGGTGCATACTAGGATAATGTGTGATTATATCATACAAATTGAATCAATTTCCCATTTTTGAGTAGCAGTTAATCTACATTTTGATGTTTGTTTAGAAACTTGGAAATGGACTGGTTTGTCACTATATATTTGTAAAATAATTCTGTAATTATTCTGTTTAGGGGTTTTAAAAATAGAGATTTTGAGTCAAAGGGTGCTAAGAATATTGTTACACTTCCTTCCAGAAAATCAATCTAAGTTATGTTTTCTTTTTTCTCCTTTTAGTTTTTGTTTGTTTATTTTTTGTTTTTAAGTTTTTGGGACAGAATATCACGTCGCCCAGGCTGGCCTCCTAAGTGCTGGAGTTCAGCCTTGTGCCACCATGCCCAGCACAGATTGTATCAAGTTTCACTATTTGGTTCATCTTCTAGACTTAGTGACGATGCCTTGGATATTGCTATTCTGAGGGAACATCACCAGGGTCCTGCTCGGGGTCTTTCTTTGTGTCCCCATGTTTACCAACACACGGTACCTCTATTGATAGCCTTCAGTCAAAAGAGGACACACACATTTACCCTTGCATCAAAGCAAGCCGTATCCTCTATTGCTACTAAAGATGAACTGGGAAAGGCCAGCATCAGAAGACAACATGGCTGCAAAAGTTTAAACAAACAGATGCGTGTGTTTGTTGCCTGATGAAGACGAGAGAGAAGAAAGCAAGGAGAGTAGCATAACGGAGATGACATGGGCTCCCTGATGAATAAGGCCACAAGCTAAAACATTGCAGCTTTCATATACATGTAGAGTGCTTAGGTCAGTCCCATGCAGGCTCCCTAGTTGTCCATTCAGCAGGGGCTGTCTCTGACTCTTTTGCTGACTTTTGGGTCCCTATTCCTCATACTTAGTTGCCTTGCCCAGCCTTAATACAAGGGGAGGCGCTTAGTCTTACTACAACTTGGTATGCCATGTTTTGTTGATATCCATGGGAGGCCTGCCCTTTTCTGAATAGAAATGGGGGAGGAGTGGATGGGAGGGGAGAGGGGAGGTGGGGACGAGGGGCTAGGAGGAGAGGAGGGATGGGAAACTTTGGTCAAGATGTAAAATAAATGAATAATAATTGTAATAAAAACCTTCTAATTATATAAAACAAAACAAAAAAGCTTTGCAGCTTAACCACCAGTGGGCATTTTGTCCTAAAAATGTACTTCCAGAACTGTTGGGAAGGTTCAGTGCCTGAGCATGACCAGTCTCAAGTTCTGATGTGGACCTGCGTTGGTTGTGTGCCAAGAGTGACTAATAAAGGGAGAAGTTCTGAGGAAGCAGTGTAAGTCTTTGAACATCAAGGGTTTGTTAGTCCTGTTGGTTGGCTGACCCAGGCAGCCAGCATTGGCCATTGCACTTCCCACTTTCCTTGGTGCATTCCCAGGGGAAATTCCCCCTCATTGCTGGCATTTGCATCTGTTGAGGGATGGGTAGTTATGGTAGACAATTTTCTTTTTGTCATATAGCTTTAGTAACATTGACTTTCATCAAAATTGCTAGTTTCTAACTCAATGTCATCTCACACCAGAAACCACATTTGGCAGTTATTCAACTTGCTTTGGGTTTGTTGCAGGAATAAAATATGTTTTAAATTATTTTGCCTATGGCAGAATGCATCCTATCAAGAAAAATTATGAATCTCATTTTTAAAAGTTTAAACATTTTTTATTTATATGCACAGACATGTGTGTGTGTGTGTGTGTGTGTGTGTGTGTGTGTGTGTGTGTGTGTGTGTGTTGTATGTGAATTCACTTGTGCATATGATGCCTGTGGAGGCAAGAATACAGCATCAGATCCCCCAGAGCTGGAGTTATAGGCAGTTGTGAGCTACTTGAGACAGGTGTGTTTAAAACTGAACTAGGGTCTTCTGCAAGAGCAGCAAATGCTTTTAACTGTTGAGTCATCTCTCTTGTCCAAGGGTCTAAGTTTTGTGGGATATTCCACAAAGTTCTCTTGGAGTTTCCTTTGTTTAATTTTATTTATTTGCATTGTAGTAATTGTAAAATGTAAAAGCAACATTTGCTATGTGCCAGTGGCCATGTCAGAGGAGCAGTGGGTAGCAATTGAAGTTCAGGTATTAACTCACCAGGAGGAAAGTCACTGGTGAGTGAATCTTGGATAGTCAAGGCTCTGAGACCACAGACTCAAGAATGTCTTTTGCTTCTTTCTGCTGTGCCTTTATGTGTTTGCCCCTGCCATCTTTCTCTGGTATGTGGCATGGTGTGAATGGGTGTGGGGAGATCCCCACTGCCTGTAATGTAGTGTGTTTATCTCATGAAAACATTCCGTCCTACTGGGCATTTTTACCTGTGGATTATTATGAAGATGATTTCTTCTTAAGTTCTACTGTCTAATTGATAATAATAATAATGTTAATTTAAACAGATTTTGATGATTAAAAAATAAAACAAGGAAGTGTCACACAGCTAGAACACATGAGTTTCTATTGGGGAGCCATATAGACTATGACTTAGATTAATTATCAAGAAAAACATTTGAGTACCAGTAGCCCAGCTAATTTAAATTCTTCTAATCTTAATGTTGGGAGATGTGTTTATAGGTTTCAGGGTATGTCATAGCTGAAGCAAACTTTGAAAATTACTTAAAGTTAGACTAAGATTTTTTGTCAAATACCTTTGAGGTGAAAAACCCAAGAAGACAATCTGAAGTTTTAGAAAGTCACATAGTTGAGTGAAGAACTCTTTATGGTCAGGGAACAAGAACAAAGCAGTCCAATTATTATTAGCTGATGTGCATTTCTTGCTAAGATTGGTTGATGATGAAAGGTGATGATTAATTTCTCGTATTCATTTCTGCCCTCAATCTCCTGATATAAGAAACTATTGATGAGTGGGTATGTACCCTAAAGATTTAAAGTAGACCTGACTGATTCTTTTTCATATATAAAAGCTTAGATTTGTGATTCTTTAAAGGTTTCTTATAAGATTACCTTTTGAGATAAGTAATAAAGTGATTGGTTCTTTCTTTGTAACTGCAAAATGCAGCCTGCCAGTAAAAGAATACCTTGCTTACTTACCTTGTGCATATGTGTGTGGGTGCACATGAGTGTAGGTGTTTGAAGAGGCCAGAAGAGGGCATGCAATCCCCTGGATTTACAGGTGGTTATTTACCTGATGTGGGTGCCCAGAACCAAACTTGGGGCCTCAGCAGTAGTTAACTCTTAGACTGTGAGGCAGTTCTCCGGTCCCTCAGCAGTCTTTATTGTTAGCATCATTACTGTCTATACTTGTCTGACAAAACAAAAGAAACAGACTAACAAACAAACAAAGTCCCTTTCACTTTTAATTGACACGTAGCAATTTATGTACAAATTTATGCAATGTGAAACATTAACACACACATACTGTGTAATAATCAGATCAAGGTAAGTGGCATTTTTTATCACTCTACACATTCTTCTGAGTGTGGAGCAATAAAGTCCTCTCTCCTAGCAGTTTGAAATATTTGATTAATTCTTGTTAATCATCCCTGCCCCATGCTGTTCTAGAAAATTAGAATTTATTCCTGTCCCAATTCACACCTACAACTGTTGGTCATCCTCTTACTCTGCTTTGTTTTCTCACCTCCTCCCCGGCTCTGGTGACCACTGTTGTACTCACTGCTTCGTGGAGATAAACCTTTAGCTTTCATATGTAAGTGATAGCATGCAATGTTGGTCTCTTTGTGATTTAGCTATTTTGATCAGTATTCTCCTGAAAATGACAGAATTTCAGTGTTCAGTTTTGGTAGGTGTAGTACTGAGCTTCAGCTGTCAACTTGATCACCTCAGAGTCACCTCAGAAGAGGGAACATCAATCCGCTTGCCCTCTGGCTATGTCTGTGAGTCACTTTCTTAGTGGCTAATTGATGTAGGAGGGTCCAGCCCACTGTGAGAGGGTCATCCCTAGGCAGGTGGGCCTCAGCTTTGAGAAAGCAAGCTGAGCAAGCTGAGGGAGTGAGCCAATACGCAGCTTTCCTCCATGGTTGCTGCTTCTGCCCATGCTTGGATCCTCGCTTTCCTCATTGAAAGATTGTGGCCTGGAAGTGTGAACCAAATTAACCCTGTCCTCCCCAAGTTGCTTTTGGTCATGGTGTTTATTACAGTCACAGAGAAGTAACCTAGGGCAAAAGGTTTTACACATATACATATCCAGACATTAACTATTACTCCTAGATTTCCAGTTTATTTGTACATAGTCTTCTATTAGTTTTTTTTTTATTTCTTTGGTATTGGCTATTATTTTTTATATGTTTGATTTGCTTTGTTGGAATCCTCTCTTTTTCCTATAAAGAAGATTGTTAATTTTGCTTATCTTCCTTAATCTTTTGTAGTTTCATTTTGTCTTAGCTTCTTTTGTTTTATCTGCCCTGACCTTTGTAATGTTTTTCTTTTTTTACTATTTTTGGATTTGGCTTGATTTTGCATTTCTTGTTCCTTGAGTTGGATCATTGGGTTATTTATTTGAAATCTTTCTAATTTTTAATCTAATTATGTTTGTTTCATTATAACTGGATGTTCCAGGATTAGATGTCAATATAGTTACACTTGGTATCTCCTTTGTTCCTTTATCACTAAATTGTGACAGTATTGTTTCTACAATATTTAACCCAAAGTATTTATTTTATCTGTTACTTTGGGCTTCTATTTGCATGATACCTTTCCTGTTCTTTTACATTCAATTTCTATGTATCTTTACTGGCAAACTGAGTTCCATGTAGCAAGTAACTGGGTCTTGTTTATTTTTTCCATGTAGCCAGTCTATGATGGTTTAAAAAATACTTGCATGTGTGTTTATCATATGAGTATACATGTTCATGTGTGCAAGCTGGTGTTTGTGTGTGTGTGTGTGTGTGTGTGTGTGTGTGTGTGTGTGTGTGTAGGCCAGAGGTTGACATTCAGTGTCTTTCTCATTACTTTTCACATTATTATTTTTATTTTTAAATATTTTATTTATTTTTCTATTTTATGTACACATTTGTCTGTGTGAGGGTGTCAGATCCCCTGGAACTGGAGTTATAGACAGTTGTGAGCTGCCATGTGGGTGCTGGGAATTGAACCCGGGACCTCTGGAAGAGCAGCCAGCACTCTGAACCAACCACTGAGCCATCTTTCCAGTCCCCACATTATTTTTTTGAGACAGTGTCTTTCACTGAACCTGGTGCTCACTAATTTTGCTAGTCTGGCTGGCCAGGAAGCTAAGAACATGCTTGTCTCTATTTCCACAGTGCACTATCATGCCTGGTGTTTTACGTGGGTGTTAGGGATCTGAACTCAGGTCATCTCCCCATCCCCAATCTATGTTTTTTAATAGGGGATTTTAATTTATTTAAATTCAAGGTTATTTTTGACAAATCCATTGTCCTGTGATTTTAATATTCTTTCCTCAGGTTGTTTTGAAAATTTCTTTCTTTCTCTCTTGTTGATGTATGCATCTCTTCTCAGAGTCGGTAGAGTTTGACTTCCTTCTCTTTTTCTCCTGTGTACCTCCTCGATTATTGAGTATTCAACATTCCAAGCTTTCAGGATGGTAGCAAGCATACTTCATGTCTGTGTAGGATAACCATAAGTGTGAACATCCTTCACATCTGCGTAGCATAACCTTTGGTGTGCCTTGTAAGGCCAGCCTGTCAGTGATGACTCTCCTTGGTGTTTCTTTCTGAAACACTACATTTCTCTTGTATTTCTGAAATTAGCTTTGCTGTGTACAGCATGCTGAATTAAACTGTGCTTTTTGACCAGAGCATTAAATACTTATGCAGCTCTCTTGGCTTGTAAAGTTTTTGTGGAGAAGCTTCCTCTTAGTTTAATGAAGTTCTCAAGACTTTTCATGTTTTCCTTACTGTTTTTAGAATCCTCTCTTCAGTATGTACTTAAAGAATGCATGTGCATATGTACGTACATGCATGCATGTGTGTACACATTTGTGTGGAGCTAAATGATGGCCTCAGTGTCATCCTTAGGAACGCTGTCCACTTCTTTTGAGACAGACTCGATGGTGTTGAGCTTACAATTAAACTAGACTGGTTGACCACTGAATGCCCAGAATCCTCCTGTCTCCACCTGCCTTCATCCAGTGCTGGGATTGTAAGTGAGTGTCACCATGCCTGACTTTTCATGTGGTGCTGGAGTCAAAATCAGATTGCCATGCTTGGTCAGCAGCCACTTTACTGAGTAAGTCGTCTCTCCAGCCCTGCCTTGCACTTCTGACAGTCTGTCCAGAATGCATGCTCAGACAGTGTGCCTCTTGGTCAAAGCTAGTGGGGACCTCAGGAGATCCTCTGTGCCTTTTCCTCTCTTCTTCTCGAATACCAATAATGCAAAGGTTTGCTCACTTAATGGCATCACATACATCTCAAAGGTCCTTTTCATTCTTTGTAATTTGCATTGCTTTTCTTCTTAAAGATGTGTCTGAATTATTTCAAAATATCAGTTCTTTAAACTCAGAAACACTTTCTTCTGCTTGGCGACTTCTGCTGCTGAGGATCTCAACTATATTTTAATTGTATTTATTGAGTCTTTAGCTCCAAGATTTCTGATTCTTTTTGTATTTATTTGAATTAAACATTGATAGAAATTGAATTTATATTGTGTATTGCATATTGTTTTGAAGTACATATACATTGTTGAGTACTTTAATACAGCTTATTAACAAATATATTACCTCACAGGGTTGCTCCTTTTGATTTATTTCTGTAGCTAGCATGCGAAGTGTAGATTTCATTGTGGCATTTTCCTTCCTGGCTGGTTCTTTCTTAGGCTAACCCTTTGCTGAGGGTCACGTTCACATTATACCTTACTTTTTTTTTTTTTTTTTTTTTTTTTTGATTTTTCGAGACAGGGTTTCTCTGTGTAGCTTTGCGCCTTTCCTGGAACTCGCTTTGGAGACCAGGCTGGCCTCGAACTCACAGAGATCCGCCTGGCTCTGCCTCCCGAGTGCTGGGATTAAAGGCGTGCGCCACCACCGCCCGGCTTATACCTTACTTTTGTAGTTTGTTGAATTGTCTGAATTTTGGAATCCTTTTCAGACAATTCTTTGATGTCTGTTGCTAGTGAGTCATTGTGTTCTTTTGAGATATCCTGTGTGTCGCTTTGTTAGTTCATATTTCTGTGTCCCTACATTAACAGTTGTGTATCTGACCAGCTGCTTCTACTGGTGGTACAGAGTGACTTTTTTTTTTTTTTTTTTTTTTTTTTTTTTGGTTTTTCGAGACAGGGTTTCTCTGTGTAGCTTTGCGCCTTTCCTGGAACTTACTTGGTAGCCCAGGCTGGCCTCAAACTCACAGAGATTCGCCTGGCTCTGCCTCCCAAGTGCTGGGATTAAAGGCGTACGCCACCACCGCCCGTCCCAGAGTGACTTTTGTGGTAAGTCTTTCTCCTGATGATGTTTCCTGGGGAGTTGAGTGGACAGCCTGCATTTGTATTGGCTTTGGTTTTAGTTGGTCACTTTAGTATAGTGTCTGTGTAACTTCTTCAGCTCTTATCAATGTTGGTAATGTCTGCAGATGTCTCAGTGTCCAAGCTTGCAGGATTTGTGAGATTTTATCACCATCTGAGATATTCTTTTCTCTTGGTTGGAATGGGTTTATTGCCTGCACTGAGTACAATGGGTCGGGAGTGCCTATCAGTTTCTGTGGTTTGCAGGGATGTTTTCTCTTTAGTGAGTCCATGTGTGTGGCTTCATGCCTGGTACTGAGTCAAGGTGTCGTTAGTATCTGAAGCCTTCACTATGATGAGAAGTAGAAGTCTAGTGAATAGTGGGTCAAAATAGGCTTTTTGGAATGACTCAAGCACATGAAATTTAATAGAATTCAGCCAGGATCAAACTGATTTTTCCCAGCTTAGGTCTCTTTGTTTTGTGAATAACTTGTTTTGCCTCACCTTTTAGAGAATTGTAATCAAATGGTATCTGTGGACCTCAGTATTTGGAGGTGGAGGAGAGTGAGTGGGGACTGAGTGTCACGTGTCTCACTCGGCACACTGAAATCCTGATATGTTAGAAGTGCTTGGTAAACTTGCAAACTGAGACATCTGGGTGTGCTCTAAGGAAAATAAAAGTTGCAAAACACTTTTAATTATAAAATTTGGATAGACCAATAAAATAGAAATGGTGAATACTAACAAACTATTTTTTTATTTGAGGTATTTTTTAATTAATTAATTTATTCTTACATGTATGGGTGTTTTGCCTGCACTTATGTCTGTGTACCACATTCTTGCCTGGTGCCCATAGAGGCTAGAAGAGGGCATCAGATCCCCTTGGATTGGAGTTGAAATGGTTGTGAGCTGCCATATGGGTGCTGGGAATCGAACCTGGGTTCTTCTGTAGTGCTCTTGACTCCTGAGTCATCCATCTCTTGTGCACCTGTCTGAGATATTTTTAATCGCAAAAATTTAGGATACTTTTAGTGTTTTCTTTAGAAAACTTTAATTTTTCTAGATGAGGGATTTTTTATTAGCCATGTAACCTAATGTGTTTTGTTGCCATAATCAACAGGGAATTAACTTGAACAAGAACTTTGTAAGGTAAAAGCTAACACTGTCTTTGTTATTTTACACACCTGTTTTGTAATAAGAAAAAAATCAAGGTTTGATTAGGAGAGATAAATATTCAAGTTTTAGTTTAGAAACACCCATATGTCGAATATTGTTTTATTTTAGAGGCTAAAAGGCCATGTTTCTAGAAATGGCTGCTTTGTTACTCTGAGGAAACTCTGCTATAACACTCACTCCTTTTGGATTTTACTGTGCCAGCTCCATCTCTGTCTCTGTCTCTGTCTCTCTGTCTCTCTGTCTCTGTGTGTGTGTGTATGTGTACACATGTGCATATATATGTGTGTGGGCACATGCATGTATAGGTCTGTATGCAGTGGTGAATCTTCCCCCTTTCCTCTCAAACAGCAGTCCACTGATATGGGTGGTCGTGCTGTTACCATTGCCTGTGTGAGCATTGGCCTTAAGATTTAGGTTTGCTTCTCTGGAAACTGCTCTAACTATTCTAGAAATGTTACTATTATGATATTTAACACGCCGTTTCCTTTCAGCATGTTTCTTTAAATTTTACTTTTCATGTACTAGAAAAATGACTTACAACTTGTGTAATTTCAGTAACTAGAGAAAGACAGTGGAGATGTGAAGCTTCTCCAGCCAGCTGGAAGGTCAAATGGATGTCATTGCTGTACAGGGCTTACTTCTTTTGAAATATCTGGTTTAAATGTTTTATAGTCATCTCATACATTTAAGTGGTTTTTAATGTCATTAAAATAGCAACTAATTAATATATTCATGCAGTTTGTAAAAGTGAACCAAATGCCACAAATTCTTCTGCTGCTGTTGTGTTTATTTATAACAGTGTGTGCTGCTTAATGGGTGCTTGTGTTTGAAAAGCATTTCGGTAAATGTTTGCCGTTCACACATTGTGGACAGCTACAATCTTGCACCACTATTCAGTGGGAGAAACCATCAAAGTAATTAGTTTAAAATTACTTCTCCATTTATCAAACCATTCAAGCTGTTTTTGAAAATTATAGGTAAGGTTACTTATAGATTATGTGTGACTGAGTTCTACAGAAACAAAACCAAGACAGGTTCCTAGAACAATGGAACTATTAGAGGATGCTCTAAGAAGGCTTGTGAGGGAAGCCAGGATAGAGGAGGTCAGAATGCCTAGGCAGGAGGGCATGTTGGTGGAGGCTGACTCTGATGTCAGTTGAGCTAGACTGCTGCCAGAACTGCCCCCCTTGGAGGGAAATGACTGGCCTAACCTTGTTGACCTATGTCTATCATTCAACCGCTATTTGTGGTTGGCCTTGGAAACAGTATGGGATTGGAGTCTCAGAGTGAGGTGCTTCCGGTGTGGCCCAGGAACATATTCCACAGAAGAGAAGGGTCTCTAGATGTCACCAGCCAAGACTTATGGCATCTTGGTGATGGGGATCCCTGCCTTCTAAGAAACAGCCACTATTGTATAGATGAGTAATAAGTTTAAAAGGACAGAAACTTACTAGAAAGGGACAGAAACTCTGTCCCTTTCCCCTCTGGAGAATACCCCACATACATATGAACCAGATGGAAATTCAACTGTGTTCAAGGCCCTTTGATTTTAGAAATAGTTTAAAACATTAACAAGGTTGTGGACTTTAGTCCTGTTCTTCGATTGCCTGTGGGATAACACTGAAGCATTTCTCCTGCTGACTGCTGCTAAAGTGCATCCCCATTACCATGAATGAAAATGGTCCTTGAGAGGGGACCTGAGGCATTGTCCTTGACAACCCAAGGGCATTTTAAATGCCAAGTGCACTCAGAAAAGCTTTTCTCCTGGGTTAATTTTCCTACTTGAGATGTTTTATTTGCAGAAGTCTTCAGGTGTCTGCACATGCAGAACCAATCCAGTGGAACTAAAACACTCAGTGTATTCATGAATGAATTCATTTTACTATTTCTCCTGCATTAGGTTATTATGACACACTGAACAGTTCCCTTTTGGGGGATCACCTCCCACCCTCTCTTTCTTCCCTTTATGTAGTAGGTATGGAGAATTTTCTCTTTTGAAAATTTTTTTTTCATGCTCCTTATCAGTGTATTCAAAGAACTAGCTAACTTTATATGAAGATAGTGGAATTCCCATTAGTTCCAGTCACTTAAAGGTGTCTTATTGTCTTAAAATGTCAAATATTTTTCAGAAGCAGAAAGATATCTGAAAAAATTGAATTGCCTAACTTAAGTTGTAAGATCATTGATAAAGTAGAAATAAACATTGGCAATCTATCTGGATAGAAGAAATCTTTGTTACTATTAATACTTCCTCTGATTGCATCTGTATTTGATTATTCTAATTTACTTAACTGGAGTAATAATAACATGCAAATAAAATCAGAATATAAAGAGGCATTAATTCAGTTTGGAGTTCAAACTGACAAAGCAACTTTTCACTTTGCACAGGACTTTGCTAATACTTTCTGCAGACTGTGAATGAAACCAGTGCTTAGAAGTGCTGGGAAGGGACTAGGTGTGCTGGAACAGAGTGGACACATGACTAGGCAACTTGCAGGATCTTGTTTACAAGTGATTTCTTTATAAAGGTCCTTGCACCAAGCCGCATGATTTTGATTTCAGCCCCTGAAACCCCAATGGTAGAAGAACAGAGCTGACTCCTGTAAGATGCCCTACAACTTCCTGCATGCTCATGTCCACACACAAAGTAAATGTAATGAAAACTCAATAAAAACCAAAGTTATTAATTTAGTCATCAGATATGTAGCACCATTTTTTTCTGTTCACTACCAATCTGTAGTATTATCCACAAAACGTGAAGTAAAGAGAATAAAGTAAAAGATGATTTGACTTGCCTTGGAGCACAAACCTCAATTTAAATGCTGCTCTCAATCTGTCTTTATTTTCCTTGATGCAAAATGTTCATCTGTTTACATTTGTGTTTTTCTCCAGTGTCGAAATGGAAACTTGGTTGAATAAGAAAAATTTCTTTTTAATCTTTGTCCCTAATAACTATTTTCCAGTGTTTATCTATTTCATTCACTGGTGACAGTTTTTAAAGTATTGCTAAAGGCAAAATAGAACAAATATTAAGAGAATGTTGTGTCTCACCAACATCTTCAAGTTATGCTGGAACTCTGGCAATATCAAACTAAGAATGCACTGTATGTGGGCTTAGTGCTTCTCTGGAAAGCGCTCAGTGGTTAACACCAAGGAAAAATGCCTCAGCTGAGCATGTTGGTGCATTCCCATGGTCCTTCATCCCAGGGTGGTGAAGCTGGGGTTCTTTTGAGATCAGCCTGAACAACATAGTGAGACCTTGTCTTCAAAGAAAGCTTCATCTGTGATTATCATCACTTGCTAATAGCTTGAACAGTTAGAAGTCCCTTAAACTCCATGGTTGTTTACCTCTGTGTTGTGATGTTTTTATTGCTTCCAGAAACTTTCAACTAAGTGAAGAAGAGCAGTGGATTTACCAGGCTGTCTTAGAGCAGTACCCTGGAAATCTCCTTGGCAGAAGGACTCTTTACTTGGACATGTTACAAAGATATTTTCCTCACAAACCTAGGCATCATTTGGTGAGTGCATCCTGATAATGAGTGTGTATAGCCTATTATGCCTGTGAGTTGCAGTGTTTAGTGGTCCATAATTAGTAAGACAAATATATGTCTGTTAAATAGTGGTGGTTTGAAAGAAAATGGCCTCCCAAAGGGAGTGGCACTATTAGGAGGTATGGCCTTGTTGGAGGAAGTGTGTCACCGTGGGGGAGGGCTTTGAGGTCTCTTTTTCTTAAGCTTCCCTCAGTGTGACAGTTAATCGACTTCCTGTTGCCTGAAAGACATAGCACTCTCAGCTCCAGCACCATGTCTGCCTGCATGCTGCCATGTTCCCCTTCATGATCATAATGGACTGAACCTCTGAAACTTTAAGTGAGCCACCCCCAATTCAGTGTTTTCTTTATAAGAGTTGCTGTGGTCATGGTGTCTCTTCACAGTAATGAAAAACCCTACATAAGACACTAATGCTCTGAGAATTCTTTATTCCCCCACTTTAGGAGATACTGTTACAGGGTGCAAGCCTGTCTATAAAGGCTGGGAGAAGACCAGGGCCAGTCCATTGTGCTCACCTGCCCGGACACCTTCACCATGGTTTCCCAGCTCCAGAGCAGCCGTTTAACCCCTGGAGTTCACACCATCACGCACCTGCTCACTATGGAGATTCTGCCCTGTCTGACCCTTGCCTGAAACTGGAATGCCCACCTTCTACCCACAGAGCCTGCCCCACATCAGCTCTAGGCCTGGAAAAACCAGCATCTACCTGGGAAACATTCCTAGTCTCCATCACCACAGCTCTGCCTGATTCCCGCATGGTCCCAAACACTAACGCCACTTCAGGGACCAAACACACACCTGAAAGTTACCTGAGAAGAAATTGGGAAGTTATTATTTCATTCTGTAGTGGGCCTGACTACAACGGCAAGAATTTAGAAGTTACCATGTCCCCAGTTAATTCAATATAACTTACCTTATAACACACATGTACAGATTTAACTTTTAAATGGGCTGTGCTATGAAATATCACATGCTTTACTTTTGCAACGGTTTCAAATTAAGACGTGAATTGTATACACTCACATTCATTTGGCAATTACTATCTGTCAGTCCTGTGCAAGTCCTTTAGTACATGAGACAATGGATGAAGTACCACTGTTATCATTAATGCCTTGTGAAGAAACTGAAGTAAAGACCACACAGCTAGTCTGGCTATCATCTCCCATCCTCTTTATCCTTCTCCATCCCACTCTCCACCCCCATGTTGTAAATATCTATTTTTATTTATTTAATTTTTAGAGATAAAAAACCCTTTTTATTCTTTGTGTCTTTCATGTCATGCATCTTGATCCCATTCATCTCTCCATCCCTTCTATCAGCCCTCTGCCCTTGCAGTCTCCCCCCTCCCCAATAAAAAAAATACAATTTAAGAGAAAAGAAAAAGAAAAATCTCACTGTGGAAGCTGTAGTGTGACATAGTAAGTCACACACTATACCCTTTAGTCCATATAGCTTTACTTGCAAGTGTTCATTGCAAACAGTCATTGGTCTGGTTTGAGGTCTCTGGTTTCTGCTACACCATCAATACTGGGCCCTGACTGGGACTCCTCTTGGATATCCTGTTGTTCTGTGTTGTGGAAATCCTACAGCTTTGGATCTGCAAGACTGGCCCCTTCATGTGCTTCCACAGATCATAGATGGGGTGGATGTTGGGATAGGCCAACTCATAGGCCTGGTTCTGGGTCTAGGTGGTAGTTGAGGTGGTCAGCCCATCAGCTCTCCCACATCCCCACGACCATGGTGAGCTCTCCAGCACTGCCCTAGCTAGTTCACCCCATGCAGCAAGGAGCAAGGGGTGGGGACAGTTCTCCTGCTTTCAGGCCCTCAAGGTTGGCTCTCCCACACCTACACCATCAGGGCAGCTCTACTGTGTTGCCCAGGTGAGGTGCAGGGGCCATTTTACCAAGTGCTGCAGCTGGTGAGGAGCAGGGACAACTCTCCCACTCCTATGACCCAGGGCCAGCTTTCTCAACTGCCACATTTCTCCCTTACCCACACTGCTGCATGGTCAGATGAGGGTCAGGGTCAGCTCTCTCATGGTCACATTCTTGGGGCTGGCTCACCCCACCCTCCGCCAACAGGGTCAGCTCTACCTGCTGCCCAAGCAAGGTGTAGGCCCTGCTCTTGGAGTGCTGCAGCTGGTGAGGGGCAGGTCAGCTTCCCCGGTTGTTGCAAGTGGCAAGCAGGGAAGAGGAGGACATCTTACCCTTACCCATGCCGCCGCATGGCAGACAAAGGGGGCAGGACTAGCTCTCTCACTCTCATGCCCTCAGGGCCAGCTCATCTGTGGCCCCTTCAAACAGGGTCAGCTCTATTGTGCTGCTCAGACAAGGTGCAGAACCTGCTCTCCCAAGTGCTGCAGCCTGTGAGGGGCAGGACCAGCTCTGCGCAGTCCTATCCTCTTGGCCTTCGGCATTATTGGGAGTCACGGACATCAACACAGCCTGGAGCTGCAGCAGGGCCACAGACCCAGACATGGGCCTTGGCAGGAGCCTAGGCCCAGACATCACCATGGCCCCGGGTGGCAAGGAAGCCATCCACCTTAGCCTGCTCCTCACCTCCTTCACCTCTTCAGATCTGCCTTTCCCCACAGGACATGAACCATTCTGTTTCTCTCTCTCTCCCATACCCAACCATATATTTGCTCACTATAATAGTGCTGGACTGTGGCAGGGCCGGCCCAGTAGGTGTTTTCTCCTCGCCACCCTGGGCAGGCTGCCTGGGGGCAGGTGTGTGGGTCTCCTTCCTTCAATCAGTGTTAATGGTGCTGGGTCGGGTCCCCATGTAGTAAATATTTAATTCTGCTCTTTAAGTAACTCATTAGAGATCTTCAAAAAGTTCTTAATTGATCAAATTAGAGGTTTATTTTTATTCCCTATCTGCCTCTGCATCAAGTGTAACTGTAGATTTTTTTATATTTTATTACTATTGATGTGATAAAGATTTTCACATTTACTTTCTACATTGGATTGATTGCCATATATTTCTGCATGGTATATGCTTCCTTTCCTTGATGCTTGACAAATGTTAAGTATATTTTTAGCTTTCTAGAACAAAGCTAAGAAGTTTACAGAATGTGTTTTGTATCTGGTTAAAGTGAGACCGTGGCCTGCTTTATCCTGCTCCTAATTAATTCCTCCTAAAGCATTGCTTTATGTGGGGCATATCTTATCTTGCTTTTTCCCCCTAATGCCTGGCAACTTAGGGATCAAATAATTTATCAGATTCAGAGGTGTGGGCCACACTAGAAATTAAAAACTCACTTCTAGCAGTGACTCATTTTCAGAATCACCTGTAGGGAATTTAGACATGCCAGACTCCCCCGTCTCTGCGCTCCCCCTGGGACTCTGTGCTTCCCAAGGTTACTGTTCACCATTGGAAGAAGAGACTGCTGCCAGTGTGAGAACCCATGTCCCTCCTGGGGCCTTGGGGGAGGCAGGACAGGTGTCATCACCAGAATTACTTTTAAGCATCTGAGCATTCTAGTGATTAAAGGCAAA
Organism: Peromyscus californicus insignis; assembly: GCF_007827085.1. NCBI lineage: Eukaryota > Metazoa > Chordata > Mammalia > Rodentia > Cricetidae > Peromyscus > Peromyscus californicus. The sequence continues at coordinate 36,281,666 of NW_026294595.1, read as the reverse complement.
ACTGTGACTTTCTAAGATTATTGTGTCACTAAAAAAATATTTTATCAAAGTATGCCATTTAACTGAAATATAATGTAATCATTTAACATACCAAAATTGATTTAAAAGCAGAATATTTAAAATTGCATATGGGAGACAGATTGCTCTCTGTTGAAACATTGCCATTTAGAATTTAGAGTCATCTCAGGGGCCACCTGGTCTGTTTCCATCCTACCGAGGAAACGGAGGACTTAGAAATTGAATGACGTCATTAGTTGTCGGTTAGGCACAGTCTCTGAAGACTGGAGCTTGTGTCTTATTCCTGGTTACGGTGAGGATGTTTGTCACTATTGTTCAAAATCATTGATTAAAGTGAAGTTTATCCATTTCATAACAGTGACATAAAATCCAGGCCCATTTCAGAATAATAAGTAACTACCGTCTGTTACCTTGTAGGTAGAACATGAGAAATACTGTGACCAGTATCACTTTGCTGGAGAGCAGAGAAGAATCCTGATAGACAATTGGGAAAAGAGTAGGAAAGACTTTATACAGAAAGCCATGTTGACCCTCCTTGAGGCCTGTGCAGCCCATGAAGTGGAGAGCATGTTGGCCAAGGACAGGAAGAGACAGCAGGAACTGTGTGCTGATCTGAAAGCCAAGGTAAGGTCCTGCAGTGGGTGCTTTGTTACCAGGGTGTACACTAAGACTCTACCAACGCCTTTCCTCCCAGCACTCGAGAGGCCAGCCTGGTCTACAGAGTGACTTCTAGGACAGCCAGGACTACACAGAGAAACCCTGGAAAACCAAAAACCAAAACCAAAAGCAACAAACCAAAGAGTCTACTTCTGTTCAAATTCTACCTGAAGTTCACTTTCTCTGGAAAGGTCATTTTGATGAAAATGGTTGGTTTGAACCATAAGGTAATACACTTTATTCAGGTTAAAAAAAAAATGGCCAGCAATTAGCAATTTCCTAAAGCTCAACCTAAGGTTACCGGAACAGGGTGTTAGCGTTGGGATTTTGATGGCGACATCTAACACCTGACGCGGCTAGATGGGACTGTCTGACACTTAGCCAGACTCCATCCACACGGAAGAGCTGAAAAGGCCAAGAAGACTTATAGGGAACATGTGGGGGGCAAGCTTGGCAGCCATGTGTGGCCCTCAGCAAGGTGTGAGGGTGTAGATGGGGCTTTGCTCCTCCTCTGAGCCAGTGAGGGGGCTTCAGTGGGCTTGGAGAGCTTGTGGTTGGAAGGATGGGTGTGGGTGTCTGCTGCACACAGGCGAATACAAAGATACTGTCTCTGTATGAGAAATGAAGGTGCTGGTTGCTGCTCTGCTGGAGAATCTGCACAATCCTCTGTAGTCACAGGGCCATTAAACAAATTGTGTTCATGTGCAGCAAGATATAATCAGCTTGGTTTACTGCTAAGCAATATAGGAGGTCACAACAAAAAATTTTATTCTCTCATTAGAAAAAAAAACAACCTGTTGGATGCTGCAGTCTGACTGCAGCCTGGGTTCAAGTCCTGAGACTGGGAAGGGGCATTCGGATGAAGAAATGAACTGTCCAACCACCAGATGAGTTAGTTTCACACAAGTGGCTGGCACTGAGTAGCTCCAGCCATCTTTATTTATATATCAAAAACAAGCATTTTTTCCATACTAACAAATAAGTTTTTCTCATCCTCCAACATTAATCTCTGGCAAAAACAAATATGTCAAATATGGTTATTTTTTTAAAAAATATTTTAAATTTTTTTATATCCCAACTTGTACATCAAAACATCTTTAAACCAAAAACAACACTTATCATTTTGCTAGCTTGGCCAAATATCAAGCCAAGTACATCCTGTGTTTTCAAAACTAAAAGGTGATTGACATAGGCACACATTTTCAAGAACAACAAACCTGTTCAATACATATTTACAGAAATAGGGGTGATCTGCTTCCGATCCTGTCAGCACTGAATCAGAACAGCTCCCGGGGTCTCAAGTGACAGCTGGTGCCCCCAGACAAGAAACCAGAGAAGCATCAGCTCCCAAAGAATTTTAGGGGAAAATATTTGAGCAAAAAGTGGGGTTTCTGGGGATGATCACATCTGTCCCATGCATGACTGACAAGCGACACTAAACACCACCAAGAGAATCATCAATATTATGAGGGGAGAGCATCCAGGCTGCATGGTTCCAGAAGTATTCTGTGCTGTTCTGAAGTTCACTGGTCCTTGCCCGGTGAGACTGTCCCCATGGACTTTGCCTTCTTTGGAGACCTGTTGGACAAGCACTCATATACTGCTCCAAAATTAGTCCACACGGCTCCCAACAGGCAGTGATTATTATATCTAAAAAACAAATGCCCGTTTGAAAACATTAGAGGAAACATGCTTGCTTGACATTTAAAAAGTAGGAAGATTTCTTTTTCACACAGCACAAGTTTGGAAGCTAAAAAAGTAACTTGCCTTTTCTAGATGGATCTACCTCAGGCTATAGAGTGGGCACATGTTTCTCATCCTTGGGGGCTGATAGAGAACACAGGGACAGGGGCTGGGGCAAGTCCTTGCACTCCTAGCCTGGGTCTGTTCATGTTGTGAGCATTGCCATTAGCCCTTGATCTGTGCTGCGAGTGATGTGCAGCCAGACTCTTAAGTGAGCTGTGGAATGAAGTTCATTTATTATTCTCCATGCAAACACTGAGTACGATATAGCACATATAGAACAAGTTTCTGCGGCTCAGAGACTTGCTCATGGCTCTTTCTAGTAAATATTGTCCCCTCACCCCCTCTTCTGACTTTATCTCTGTGGATGTGTGTTATCTCCTATAGTGGCTTGATGCACATCTGACCATCGAGGATACAGCCTTTGCACTTCTTATGCTCATCATATCTGTTTAAATCCTGTTTTGTGTCAGGATAATTTGTTCTTTTTAGTGTTGTATAGTATTTCATTTTATACCCATACAGTTTATTTATATGGTTTGCTTATTTTTGCTATTCTGAACGTAAATGAACACGCCTTCCTGAACAGACACGCTGACTTCTGTTGGGTGTGTGGGAATAGAATGGGTAGATCACAAGGTTCGCGTGGACGTAGCTTGAGTAAACAATGCTAAAACGGTTTCCCAAAGTGGCTAGAGAGATTTCCAGCCAGCATCCTTCACCCCGTGTTTTCACTAGCATTGCCTCAGCCAGTCTCCAGTTCAGTCTGGAGAGTGAGGACCTCACTGTGTCTTCCACGTGCGTTTCAGATGAAGGCTGCAAATCTTGACGCTCGCTGTCCAGCCAGTGAGCCGCCTTCTACTCAAGTCTCACCCGTTTCGCTCCTAGGACCCCTGCTTTTCTGTTCCTCGTTGGATGCTCTTTACGTGTTCTCTACACACGCTCTGTTTCTTTTTCTTTTCTCCCAACCCACTGCTTCTCTCTGCACTCTTTGGCAGCGACCTTGGATGAGCAAAACTGTTAACAGCGTTTGGCCTCAGCAGTTCTCTCCTTTTTATCCTGCTGCTGATGCCTCTCTTCAGGTGTGGTGGTCCTTTCAAGACTGCTGTCCCTTGTTGATTGTGTGGGAGGGAGCTTTAGGCTTTCCTGTGACTCTGCCTCTGAGGGAACCTTTTACCCCTCACTCTACCCCTTTCCCTGCACTAGGCTGTCACTAGACACTGGACACGAGCACCTGTAGGGAGGAGGTACTCTGTCTACCACATTCATCCCCAGTCCCTGGGCCTTGGGGCTTATGCCTCCCCAGTGTCCCGAGGACACGTTCCCCATGACAAATGGCCCCATGCCTTTAATGCTTGTGAGGGAGATAGTTTCCTGTCACGCCCAGAAGAGGATCTTTTCATTCCAGCTCCAGGGGGTCTGCTCTCCTGCTCTGTGGACTCGCTGCCCTTCCCTACATATCTGTACTGTGTCCCCATCTTCAGTTCCTCCCTTGTACACCTGCACTGCCATTAGAAGCTACTTTTCCCTGGAGGCCCTGGCCCCGGTCTTTTCTTCGAGCGCTGCCCAGAGATCAGCACAGAAGAGCCCGAGAGTGGGCACGAATTCCCCCGTGTCTGTCGCTTCTGCTGGCTCCATGCTTTCATGCTCTGCTAAGTCATCAAAATGTGAAAACCATTAAAATTTATCAACTCATTCCAGAGTTCTAGCTGCTGTCTTCCTGCTCCTGCACACAGTGGCCTCAGCTTCTGGTACTCTGCTGTAGGTGAGCCGCCTCTCATACCAGTGTGTTCTTAGAGGCCTCTGTCCTGACTGGGTTATTGCCCTGTGGGCTCTAAACTGATGGGTCTGTGAAAAAATCGGATGTAGGTGAGCCAGCTTTTAAATTTTTTGCTGTGCAAGTAGGAGTGACATTCTTTTCAACTTTCTATACCTAAATGGAAGCTGGGAGATCCTAATGAAATACTACTCATCAATTTTTTATGTGCCCTAGTTAGAGTGCTGACTGGTTGTAAGAGGTCATTGTCAAGGGTGTCTTGCCCAGGCAGGATTTTCGTGCCTACATGGAGCCCCACAAAAGGTGAAGAGGACCCCAAAACTAAGGTAGAATGGCAGTAAGTGGCAACCTGATAGAGTAGTCAGATGAAAATGTGCACGACCCAGTAGGGACATTTTTCTAGGGACAGACCAGCTAGCAAACACGGCAATGGAATTGCTAGGACAGCAAGAGTCAGCATTAGCCACCAGCTGGGTTTCGCTCTAACACATCAGTGACGTCAGAGGACAGTGCTCTTCTCTCCTTGTCTTGCCTCTCCTCTTCCGTTGTCTTCCTGTGGATCCTGGAGGTCAAAGGTTCCGGTATAAATGGAAAGAGAAGTCATTTTATGATGATAGAGGAACGGATCCTGATCTACTGGAACTGGACACTGACTTCAGAGAGTGTGTTTTTTGACTTATAGCCCCTGTTCTGCTGAACTTGGCTCTGGTGATAGGAGAAATGGGGACTCTATGAGTCACAAAATGGGGTCTATAAGTCATAAAATGCTGCTTTGATTATTTCCCACACATCACACTGTTCAATGTGTCATTAGTCTACTGAGTGCTTCCTACTCTCCATGGAGTCTTTCTGATAGTCTGCTCAGTTCCCAACTTCAGCTGACACGTGAAGGTGACCCTGCAGTGCCTGGCTGACTGGGAGACAGCACAGGTATAGTCTCCCAGAAGAGATGTGGCCACAAAAGGCCACCAGGGGTTGGATTTGGTCTGAGTGTGTCCCCCAAGGGTTGTGTGCTAGGAGGTGGGCCTGTTGGGAGGTAGTTAGGTCATGATGGAAACACTACCTGGGAAGGGATTGATGCTGTTCCCACAGTGTTCATTTGCTCACTTGAGAATGCGCTGGTTTAAAGCAAGGCATGTGCCCTCTTGCATGCGGTTAGCTCTCTTTCTGCTTCTCCATCATGAAGTGAAGCCGCCAGATACCCCCAAAAGGACACCGGCACCATGCTATTTGGACCCTCTGGCCATCAGCATTGTGAGACAAACAAAATTCTTTAGGACTTATTTCACTTCAAATGTTTTGCTCTAACAACCGAAAACAGACAAGGGCAAACGAATGCACCCTCCAAAGGGTAAGTGGGAATAAAAAGTAGAGAATTATGAACACAAAGCTGTGGTGAAGTAGGTTTTATTATCCTGCAGATATAGTGTTACCATCAGAATTTGCATCCCTAATGAGGGACTACGACTCAGTAAAGAGCTGGGATGAAAATATATTATAAAAGGACGGAGATAAATCTGTAACATGTACAGTTATTTACAATGTTCAATTATGCTTACGATTGTTGACATGGAAGAAACCACGAGATTTATTCCTTCACCATCAGTTTACACCCCTGAAAGCTGAGTCCTGAGAGATGAAGTGGCTGCCTCAGGTTCATACTAGCTCATTCGGCTTGAAACTCAGCACTGTCTGTCTCGGCCCCACGCAGGTCTGCATACAAGAACACCACAGGATAATGGAAGATATTTATTATACTGTTGGCGCCAGGTGTGCTGTGCATTAGACCCACAGAATGTGGGAAAAATATTACTTCATTGTATCATAAATTTGACCTTTCAAAAGCTAAAATAAACATTAATTAAACATTTAACCATAATTTTGTTCTCAGACTTAGAATTTAAAAGGTCTTTGGAGGAGTTAGATGATTTGTGTCTTAAGAAAAGTATTAAAGGAATTTTGGAATGCTGAATGCCTGCGCGTTCTTTGTCCTTTTGGTGGTCTGTCAGTTATGGTTGCTGTACGAAGGCACAGCTGGTTAGGCCTCTCACTCTCGGGATGAGACAGGGGAAGCATGTGCTCACATCTCCTGCTCCCACAAACCCTGTAGCCCTTGCCCCGTGTCCAGCTCAGACCATCCTGTTCGTTCTTCAGGCAAATCTTCCATCCTGTCTGCAGAGCTCAACTGAGGATGCTTCCCAGAGATGTCTAGCCAGTGACTTTCTTTGCTTCCATGCTGAGCGGCCATGTTCTGCTGTGGAGAAGACAGCACCCTCTAGACTCTCATACCACCTGGGAGGCTTGCTCTCCCCCTGCCCATTCCTTTTGTGACTATTATAATGGCCACCTGCATTTGCCTAACACTACACATCCAGATGCCCAGACTCAGTGACAGACAACCTCCTGGTTATCAAGAAAATTATAGCATTGGGACATAAAATCACTCCTATTCATTCCCTCACACCGTGCACCTTTCTGCTCTTGATAGTGCCAGGCTTCCTGGCCAGGCTTCCCGTGGATGTCCCCAACAACGCCACCTGCATGTTCAGGTCCAATCCTCCCTAATGCTTGCCACTTTCCCCCAGATACTGGAGCCTGCAGACTTTCTCCTTTGTATGTTTTCTTGTTCCTTGTGTTTTCCTCAACTTATAGACCCTTTCCTCTCCAAGGAAACCTCTTGCCTAAAAGTCATGCTCTGCACTGAGGGAGTCCATCTCTGCCCTTCCATGTGAAAACAGTCTTCCTGAAGCCTTCTTCTGGCTCCTGGACCTCTATAGTTTTCTGTTCAAGGTTACAAGTGACCCCTTGTGACCTAATCTGTTAGAGGTTTTCATCCCCATGCTGTTTCTCTCCATGCAAACTGTCAATCACCCACCTTTCTCATTCTCTACTCTCTTGAGTTCTGTTAAGGGGTTCCCATTGCTAGGTCCTGTGTCTCCTTGTCCACACAGTTCTAAAGCCCTGCTGTCACCTGCCTGTCATCTGTGGGCCATTGTTCTTCTTATGTTCTTTCATTGACCACTCTTCTCTCAGATGCTTCGGCAAGGCCCGAATAACTCTCTCCTGACTCTGCCGAGTGACACACTGATTAGATTAATTTTAGAAATCTCCAGATGCCTCAAACCCAACATCAAAAATGGAAATCTTGAGTTTCCTGCAGTAAACTGTACTTTTTTCTTGAACCTTGGCTTCTTCTCCTCCCTCACTGTTATATTCACTTGATAATGTTGGGAGTTTGTCTGATTTAATCCTGTACCCATTCTTTGCCATCCAAGGGCCCCTGGCTCAGTTCCTAAACTGTGTACTGACACTTGGGCTTGCTTTCTACTCTTTTGAAGTCTTTCCCTTAAATAGGAGGCAGAATTCTGTCTAAAACTCAGTTCAGAGCCTGAGTGATAACGTGGCCCTGAACCTTCCAGCAGTCAGAGGTGGTGGCACTCACAGTCCTTCTGCCACTGTGAGTGCCCATGACCCTGGCCCTGGCTACAGAGCAAGACTTGTTCTCAACCATGACGAACGGAAAAGTCAAACGTTGTAGTCGAAGTAGGGGGAGGAGGAGGAGGAGCACAGTGGGGGAGGGAAGTAAAAGGCTTTTGTTGTTGTTGTTTTGTTTTTGTTTCTTTTACAAAAAAGCTATTTTTTACCTTTGCTAATTCCTTAGTAGCTTGCCTTGGCTTATAATAATGGGCAAACTTCTTAATGGGTTTCCAGGTCTTCAGTAAATTGGACGAGACTTCCTTCTTAGCTTCCTTTCCCAACACCCTCCACTTTACACTCTGCACATGAGGAAAACCAGGTCACGGGAATTCACTTTCTTGCCTCCTGGAACCACACTGAACCCTGTTTTCTCCACCCCCACCCCCCCACCCGCACTTTTCCTGCTGCTGTTAGCTTTGCTGGCATGTTTCTCCAGTCTCCTTTGCCTGGTTATATCTTGACCATCTCCAAGACTCAGCTCAAATGCTTGCTGCAGAAAGACTTCACTGCGTCCATAATTAGATTTAATACATTCTTTGTTCTCTTTGGCCCCTGGCACCTAACTCGGGCTTGCCAGTGATTATGGTTATAGCACACTGAAAATCCACGTCAGCAACGCAACTGCAAGCAACGCCCCATTTTCTTCATCTTGGTACTCTATAAACCTCTCCTCTCCCCCAATACATTTTCCAGTGTTTGGACTATGATAAGTCCTCCGTAAATTCTGTTGAAGTGATGTGTATAAGCTGCAGGCATTTTTCTTCTTCTCAATACCTCCTGACATAGTGATGTTTCTATTACCGTCTTTCTACTTTATTTATGAGGAAGCTTGCTGTAGAAGCAAGTATATCATGTGCAAAGTCATTAGGAAGCAAAGTATAAGGCTTAATTATCAACACTGGATATGCTAAGATGTTCGATGTAGTTCTAAAAATAAATTTGGCTACCTATAAAACTGGGGTATGTCTATGTCACATGTGAATCAAATCACCTGGCTCTTGATTTTCTTCTTCCTATCTCATTTTCTGTGCCCCCATTTCCATTTCTAGTTGGCTGAATGACCTGAATATGAACCCCTAATAGTGATGGAAATGAGATCATGTGAGTTAGACAATGGTTTTTTGAATAAGCACCATCTGAACTCACTCTCGATGATGGGGACCCCTCCTGGCATCAGTTCTTTCTATCACTTTCTCTTGCCCCAGCCTCCTTTTGTTGTTGGAGAATAGCTTTGGAACAGGGTTTCGCCAATCAGGGATGAGATACTCGAATCCAGATGGGGAGTTTTCTGAGTGTAGTTCCAGGGGTGATAGATGACAGCTGTGGGACTGACTCTCATTCAAACTAACAAGACCAATGGGAAAGGTTTTATAGGTGTTTGACAACCAATGCTTAGGTAAGATCTGTGAAATAAGATATATTCACCCTGCATTTCTTCATGAAACTCTTTTCAGTATGAAATGGAGAGGTATATCACATGATTGGAGAAAAACAGCATTGGCAGGAGAATCTGGGCTGCAAAGGGAGCTGGGTTTAAGGTGGGGAGGATTTTAGAGGTAAAGGAAGATTTTAGAGGTAAAGAATCTCCAAATCGTAGATAGGGACAATTCTTAGGCCTTTTCCATCCTATAATCTCTGAACTACAGGGGGGAATGGCAACAGACCAACAAAGAACAGATGTAAGATGGCTGGGAACTGAACAGGGATCTCCTGGAGGTGAGAGAACACAGTGCAGGTTTGGACTCGAAGTTCTAGCCCAGCCCAAGTAGTGACCAGGAAGCTGAGACCGTTAGCCAGAACCAGGGCTAGGCTATCATTTTCAAAGCCACCTTCCTTCATGTCTTACTTTTTCCAGCTGGAACCCACCTTCTAACAGTTCCATAACCTTCTAAAGCAGGATCATTGGTTGTGGACGAAGCATTCAAACGCGGGCTTGCAGAGATATTCACATTCAAAACATAGCACAGTATATGCAGTAATTGATCCTGCAGACACAAAAGACCCTACTTCAGGTTACCTTTAGATAGAAGTGGTCCCCACAGCTTAGCTATCAGCCACTTGCCTAAATCACACACACACACACACACACACACACACACACACACACACACACACACACACTCCCCATATACAGGGAAATGATGTGTTCATCACATAGTAATCCTAGTGTCCATGGATGTCATTTACTTTTATTTAAATTTCTGGCATCATCTCAGGAAATACTTACTGAGTAATAGAAGACATAGAAGTTGCGTCTTAGATGTTAGTTATCCATACATAATATACTTTCTTGGTCAGAGCAGGGAAAAAAGACAATAATTAGAGAATTTAGATGTCCAGTGTACCACATGAATTAAAGATCAAACAGTTTTTGCCTACTTAAGACATTTACTTAGTGATGCCTTGGCATGATTGATGGTGCTGTGTACCATCAGCATAATTGGTGTTAGCGTGGCGTTCTTCCCTGTAGGCTCTACAGTGGGGAGGCATTCATAGAGAAGTTCCCTGTGGGGAGTGTGTATATGCAACATTGAGAGAGGCAAGGGAGCTCCTAGGAACCCTCAGATCAATGCCAGAAAGTCTTTCTTTGGTCATAGCAGTAGATTGCATTTCCTATATGCAGCTGTCTTGCACTGTCTGTGGGTCTTGGCAGGTAGCTAATTAAAATTCCACAGGGTTTGAATACTTGACGAATCTACATACTATTTCCAAGTAAAATATTACAAGTCATCCAACTCTTAAAATGCCTTAGTTTTAAAAGCTGATTTGTCTGCCTTGGGTCTAGTTGATAAAGTTTAAAAGAGGCTGTACCTTTTAATGTTCTTTATGATGAGAGCCTTATATCTCAGTGGCAAGTCATAACAATATCTCACAAGATGTTTTGCAAATGAAGATACTTGGTCTGGAATATAGATGTTTGTATCTTACTGTGACTGTGTGCAATAAAAAATAAGTCAGCCATAATATCAAGTTCTGGATAATTAAAGAGGGGAGTCACAACTCAAAGTTGGAAAGTCAGGGTTTTAAAAATACCTGTGGGAAAAAATACATGGCAATTTAAAGAGAACCATAAATGTGTCTGAGGGAACAGAAATAAATCCATACATCATAACCCAGTCGGTTTTGAGCAAAGATATAAAGTTGATTAATCCGAAGTGGACAATTGTTGTGAACCATTGACTATCCACATTACACACAAATACCCTCAATTCCTATCTCATGCCCTTTACAAAACATGATTCAGGGATCATAAACCTACATGTAAAGACAACATGGAGGGAAATTTTTACAATCTGAAGTTGGAAAAAGATATTCTAGATGTGACACCTGATGTATTATCTCTAAAAAAAAAGCAATGTATTATCTCTAAAAAAGCAATCAAAAGACATAAACAAGATGATAAAAAGACAGGGTAATCAATGAAAGAATATATTTGTTATATTTAATGTCTAATGAAAAAATAAGATATATTATGTATAAAGAAGTCTCAAATATTAATTATAAAAAATAATTCTTTTTTTTTTTGTTTTTTTGAGACAGGGTTTCTCTATGTAGTTTTGGTGCCTATCCTGGATCTCACTCTGTAGACCAGGCTGGCCTCGAACTCACAGAGATCCACCTGGCTCTGCCTCCCAAGTGCTGGGATTAAAGGCATGCACCACCACTGTCCAGCGTAAAAATAATTCATTTTTAATGTGTATGTATTGTGTTCTGTTTGTGCAGTGTGAATGCATGTTTGTATGTATAGAGGTGTACAAGTGTACATGCACATGTGTTTGCAGGCATGGAGAGGCCCGAGGCTGATTCTAGAAGTCTTCTTTAATTGCTTTCCATAATATTCAACGAGGCAGGATGTCACTTGAACCCAAGCTCACTTATGTGACTAGTCTGGCTAGCCAGCTTGCTCTGGAGATCTTGTCCCTATGTTCTGAAAGCTGGAGTTATAGGCAGGGTACCATGCCCCCCAGCATTTACGTAGGTTCTGGGAATCCAAACTCTGGTTTTCATGCTTGTATGGCACTTATGTCCACTGCTGGTTTCTCTCTAAACATCCAAAAGGAGGAAAGCATTTTTAATTCATCTTTGGACCTCTGATGGCTGATCCCCATCCTAATCCATAGGGTACTTAGTAAACACCACCATTAACCTGTACCACGGGAAGAATTTTGTTGTACCCATGTATGTTCTCTGATAGTTTACTTGTGTTTCACATCACTCATATCTTTGATGTTCACAATTAAGCAAATTGCATTGTAAAATCTGTTGATAGCATTAGCGTCACTGAATAGTTGTACATGAGACACTTCCCACCATTTTCATAATGCCAGGGCTCTCTGTGTGTTGTAGCACACACACACACACACACACACACACACACACAGGTTTTCTGTCATTAGGAACTCAGAGGACAGATCTGCCTTTTGCTCTCTCTGTCTTATTACACACACACACACACACACACACACACACACACACACACACACACACACAGGTTTTCTGTCATTAGGAACTCAGAGGACAGATCTGCCTTTTGCTCTCTCTGTGTTATTACACACACACACACACACACACACACACACACACACACACACACACACACGTTTTCTGCCATTAGGAACTCAGAGGACAGATCTGCCTTTTGCTCTCTCTGTGTTATTACACACACACACACACACACACACACACACACACACACACACACACACACACGTTTTCTGCCATTAGGAACTCAGATGCCCTTTTGCACTTGCCCTATTATTCTGGTATCATCATACTGGGGAGCCATTAGGCACCGAGTGAGATGATAATTGTGTAGAAAGATTCAAGTCCTGACTCCTTGCTTTTACCCCAGAGAGCATGGGGAAGCTTTCATCAAAAGCATCTTGAAATAGTATTGATGGTTTGCAAATGTGCAGACAAGGATTGTCTTTTAATGTATCGTTTACTTTCATAGACCTCCCTGGGCAACAAAAAAGAAAATAAACCCATCATTTATTAGAGAAAATCTCTGTTTCTATTTCAGTGATGTCCAAGTCTCTCCCACCTACTGGAGCATCCAGCACCCTGAGCAGCGTCCTCTTGGTGTTGGCTATCAGGCTGGTTGTAGCCAAAATGATTTCCGTTAGAGTATTTTCCTATGGACTCCTCAAGAAAACCCCCCCCCCATTTTGAAAACATCTAAAATAATCATTTGAGTCTTTCCTGGATATATTGTCTTTTAACCATTTGGCTGTAGTGGCTTGATGGAAATTCTCCTTCCGGGAGTGAGAAAGGCAGACTAGGAAAGGAATAAAGTTAAAGACAACAGCAACAAAACCCCGAGAAAATGATGTGTCAGTGCCTGAGGCATTTGTAATAAAGAGAATCAAGTTTCCGGGCATGAAGGAACCACATGAGACAGTTCAAATGATTCTTCTGGGCTCTTTGCCTAGTTCTTTACTTTTAAAGAATGGGATTTGTAAAAGGTACACTGAATGCCTGAGTATTTGAAAGCAGCTAAGTTGCTTATTGCTAATAATATACTTTCTGATTTTTACAAAATTATGTTTCTTTGACACGATGCAAGTCATTCATTTCCTCATTCAACAACAGGCTTTTGTATACCACCCCCCATGAGTCAGGCACTGTTACAGGTAAAAGGCATTAAGAGATGAATGTAACATCCTTAGGGAGCTCATCTTCCTGTAGAAGAGACAAGGGACATAGATACAGTCAGCTTGGAGTGTGGTAAATCCCGTGGGAGAGTTAGTAAAAACTGCAGGAGAAAGGAAGGAGCCTATAGTAGGGATGAGTTGTAGTGGTCAACACCGAGGAGGCCACCAAGTAAACAACAGCCCCCAAAATGGTGTCAGCCTTGTAAAGTAGGCATGGGAGGATGTTCTAGACACTGGGAATTCATAGTCAATCTTTCATAAACAATGTTTGGGGTACAAAGCCAGTTTGATATTTCTTCATAATTTTTAGGTTGAAGAGTATGAAGAGACAAGCTAAAGAGGTGCTCGATCTTGCAGGGCCTTGTGAGCAATGTCAAGGAGATAGCGTTTTAGTGCGTGATTTGATGGGGAGCTGTTAGGTTTTGGTGGAGAAGGGACAAGCTTTAAGATATCCGATAACTGGGGTTGGTGAGAATAAAGATGAATTTTATGAAAAGGTATCTCCGGGCAGCTGAGTACCCATTGCTACAGTCTAAGTGAGGGATGGTGGGCATCTGAACTACAGCGACAATAACAGACAGAGAGGAAGGGGCAGAGAGTATTTAGGAAATGAAATGTACAGGACTGTGTGAGGAAGGAGAAGGAGACAAAGGTGCCATGTTTCTGTTGTCATTACTGCATGGATGAAGAGGGCGGAAGGATGGGTGAATTTGTTCATTCAGTGACTAGTTAGTGAGTGCTGACTTTTATGCTAACATTCTATGAAGGACATGGGAAAGAATTCACAATCCCAAACCTTGTGGATCTTACCTGCTGGAAATTTGAGTGACGTGTAAGATGAATAAGCAATATCTATACCTAAGAGCAAGGGAGAAAACACCAAGTCAAGAAAAGTACACAAGGACTGGAAGGGGAAGGAGTTTAGTAACTTACAGACTGGAAAACCTTTTTATGACACTGGCAGCAGGAAATCTTGGAAAAGGAAAGAAGGAAGCATCTAGGGGAAGTGCTGTCTACACAGAAGGAGCTGCAAACACAAGGCCTTGCCTGTTGTGCTTAGGCAGTGTGTAGGCACCGTTGTTCTCTGTGGTTAGTGCTTTTGTATTTTGTGCAAGAAATCCTTTCTTACCTTTAAGTGTGAGAGCCCATCTTCTTTTTAATCTTCTAGAAGTTTTGCTACTTGCCTTTGATACTCAGGCCTAGGATCTGCTTGGAACATTTTCTTAGTGCAATAAAATAAAGGCCCAATTTTACTTTTTATCATAAGGATGCCCAGTTGTCCTAGCAGCTTATTCTGTCCTTTCTCACTGTCCTGTGGTTCCATCTGCACCAAAAGGGAAATGACTATAAATGTGTGCATCTATTTCCAGACCCTCCATGCTGTTTCATTTGTCTATATGTAATCATGGGCCAGTGCTTTCCTGTCTTAATTCCCATAGCTTTATACTTAGTCTTGATTTATTGTAGAGCAAGCCTTCCTGCCTTGTTAGTCTTACTAATTCCTTTGTCTTTGGATTACGGGCTATCAATTGTGGTGATGTATTGTGTCCCCAATATACTGTGCACTCTAATAAAGTTTATCTGAGGATCAGAGGAAAAAATCCAGCTGCTATAGTAAACATAGAGGTCAGGCAATGGTAGCACTTGCCTTTAATCACTCTGGAGGCAGAGATCCAGATGGATCTCTGTGAGTTCAAGGCCACACTGGGAACAGAGCCAGGCATGGTGGTACATACCTTTAATCCCAGCACTAACCATAAAAGTCTGGAGGTTTGTACAGACAGACAGGAAGTGACAGAGCTGGGCAGGAAGAGGAAGTGATATAGCTGGGCAGAGAGAGGAAATGAGATGGCAGAACAGAAAAGCATATAGATGTGGGTATACAGGAAGTAGGTCTCTTTGGAGACTGAGGTGTTGGTGAGGTGAGGTTGTCTGTCGCTTGTCCTATTTCTCTGATCTCTCAGTTTTTCACCCCAATATCTGGCTCTGGGTTTATTATTAATAAGACCGTTTAGAAATACATCTTACAATCAATTCTTTTTAACTATTTATATTTTAAAGTATTTTATTAATTATTTGAGAATTTAACACAATGTATTTTGATTATATCACTTCCTCTCCCAACTCCTTTCAGATCTACTCTCGTTCCCCGCCCCCAATTTTGTGTCTTCATTTTTGTTGTAAAACCCGTCAAGTCCAGTTTGTGCTGATCATGTTCTCTTGGACATGTGTTCGTCCCATGGAATATGGTTGACCTACCAGGGGCCACACCTTAAAGAAAACGGACCCTCTCCTTTGCAGCAGCTATTAATTATTAATGTATCCTCAGCTGGGGGTGGAGTTCATGCTCACCTCCACCCACCATGTTGGGATTTTTGTCTGGCTTCAGTGTGAGCAGGTCTTGTGTATGCTGTCATATCTACAGAGTTCATATGTGCAACTGCTCTGCTGTGTCCAGAAGATATAGTTCCCTTGTAGTCATGCACCACCTCTAGCTCTTACAGTCTTTCCACTTCCTCTGCCATGATGATCCCTGACCGTTGGCAGAAGGGTGCATGGTAAACTGTTTGGGGCTGAGCATTCCCCAACTTCCTATACTCTGTACCTTGACTAGCTGTGGACCTCTGTGTTAATTGCCATCTACAGCAAAAGGAAGCTTCTCTGATGAGGACTGCGAGATTAACTGATCTATGGATATAGTCAGTCATTTATAATATGATACCCATTTATCAGAATAATAGTAGTGTGTTCTCACCTATGGCCCAAGACATGCCCAGCCACAGCTTGTTGGTCCCAATAATGGTGCCATGTATGGCTTTTATCTTATGGAGTATGGCGTAAATCCAATCAGAGAGTGGTTGATTACTCCTTTAACATTTGTACAGGCTATCAGTTCTTTTTTTTTATTTGTTTGGTTTTTGCTTTTATGTTTTTCAAAACAGGTTTTCTCTATGCAACAGCCCTGCCTGTCCTGGAACTCACTTTATAGATCGGGCTGGCCATGAACTCACAGAGATACACCAGCCTCTGCCTCCGGAGTGCTGGGATTACAGGCGTGCACCACCATACATGGCTCAGGCTATCATTTCTTTATTCACCTGTTTCTAACCTGCTGCTTTATTCTTTTAAAAAGTTTTAAGCATTTCTATAATCATATATTAACTATACATGATAATAGATTTCCTTCTAACATTTCACACACACGTATGTATATATAATGTATTTTTAGCATTTATTTTTGTATATGTATGTGTATGTGATATGTGTGAGGGTGTGCCTTTGCATGCTGGGAGTCAGAGAACAATCTCAGCTGTCAATCCTCATTCTCACTTTTATGCGGGTGCCAGGGATCTGGACACAGGTTTTCTAACAAATGCCTTTACCCACTGGGCCATCTCTCCAGCCCTGTGTAATAATTTTGACCATATTCACTCCCATTGCCTTCTGTTTTCCCCTTCCATGCTCCCTAATCCTCTTCTCTCCAACTAGTGCCACTTCTGTGAGGAGACACCATGACAACTATTATAAAGGAAAATATTTAATTGGGTAGCTTACACTTCAGAGGTTTAGTCCATTATCATCATAGTAGGACATGGTGACATCCAGGCAGACATGGTGCTGTAGATGGAGCTGAGAGTCCTATATGTTGACCATTAGGTAACAGGAAGTGGTCTGAGACACTGGACATTGCTTGAGCATATATAAGACTTCAAAGTGACACAATCCCTCCAACAAGGCCACACTTCCAAATAATGCCACTCCCTATGAGATTATGGGGGCCAATTGCATTTAAACTACCATGCCTCCTCGCCCCTCTCTGTGTGTCCAGTGATTTAAATTTGGATTACTCATATGAACATGGATGAAGGGTTATTTCTAGGAGCCTGGGCAATTTGCCAGTGGCTATACCACTAAGAAAATGTTTCCACTCCTACAGCAACCATTAACTGCCCTTAGTTCCTCAAAGAGAGGTTGTACTTCATGAGACCTCTCCCAGGCTACAAATCCTCACGGAGGGGTGAGACCTCATATGTCCCTCCCCCATCTACAATAAAATGTTGATGGGCCCTGTCAAGGAATCACAGCTGTTGTGAGTTCATAGGCAGAACAGCCTTCTCATGTCAGAAAGTGTTAGATAACTCGCATCTCTTCCTCTGGCTCTTACCTTCTTCTGCCTCCTTTTCTCATGGTGTTCTGTAGCTAGAGTTTTTCTGGTCCTGCCTGGCCCATGGTCAGGACAAATCTCTCTCACCTGCCAGTCCCGCAGCCACTCAGACCCAACCAAGTAAACACGCAGAGACTTATATTGCTTACAAACTGCATGGCCGCAGCAGGCTTCTTGTTATCTAGTCCTTATATCTTAAATTAACCCATTTCTATTAGTCTATAAGTTGCCACGTGGCTCGTGGCTTACCGGTACCTTACATCTCACTTGTCATGGCGGCCACTGGCGGTGTCTCCCTGCTTCAGCCTTCTTGTTCCCAGAATTCTCCTCTCTCCTTCTCCCGCCTATATTTCCTGTCTGGCTACTGGCCAATCAGTGTTTTATTTATTAACCAATCAGAGCAACACATTTAACATACAGAACATCCCACAGCAGTGTTCCTTTCCCTTAGCCCGAGGGCAAGTGCTATAGACACCCTTTCTGGCTGAGCACTCAGCAAACACTTCCCAGCACTTTGACTAGTTGTGAGTCCCTGTAGTAACTGCTGTTCTGACCAAAACTGACATTAATACTAACCTATAGCCATAAACATAAACATTTAGAAGGCAGTTTAATGGGCACATTGCATCCATTTAGAAAAAGAATAGTAGTAACTTACCCACTAGAGCCTGGTACTTCTCCTGCTGTGGCTTTTGACTACGTTCATAGTACCAGGCATGAATCACCTCCTGTGGAACAGGTCTCAGATTTTATTAGAAAGCAACTGGTTATCTCTTGGGCTGGTTTGAATGAGAGTAGTTCCCTTTAGGTTCATATATTTGAATGCTTGGTTCCTAGTTGGTGGACTGTTTAGGGAAAATTAGGAAGTGCTGCCTTGTTGGAGGAAGTGTGTCACTGGAGGTGGGCTTTGAGGATTCAGAAGTCCATGCCAGGCCCATGCTTGCTTTCTCTTTCTCTACCTCCTACCTGTGGATCAGTACATAAGCTCTCAGCTATTATTCCAGTGCCATGCCTGCCTGTCTGCCATGATGATCAGAGACTAACCCTATGAAACTGTGAGCAAGTCCTCAATTAAATGCTTTCTTTTATAAGTTGTTTTGGTCATTGTGGTGGTTTGAATAGATATGGCTCCCATAGGCTCATGTGTTTGAATGCTTGGCCTATAGGGAGTGGCACTATTAGAAGGTGTGGCCTTGTTGGAGTAGGTGTGGCCTTGTTGAACAAAGTGTATCACTGTGGGGGTGGGCTTTGAGATCTCATATGCCTAAGCTATGCCCAGTGTGGGGCACAGTTTACTTCCTGTTGCCTGTGGATCAAGATGTAGAACTCTCAGCTCCTTCTCCAGTACCTTGTCTGCTTGCATGTTGCTATGCTTCTCTCCATGATGATAATGGACTAAACCTCTAAAACTATAAGCCAGTTCCAATTAAATGTTTTTCTTTGTAAGAGTTGCCATTGGTCATGGAGTAACTTTACAGCAATAGAAATCCTAACTAAGACAGAAGTTGGTAACCAGGGACTGGGTTATTGCTGTGATAGGCCTGACCATGTTTTTGTTTGGAGGAACATAGACTTTGGGACTATGGATTAGAAAAGCAGTTGATTGATTTCAGTGGGGCTTAATGGGTCATCCTAACAGGAACATGGAAGACAGTGGTGTTGAGAGTGATTTGAACTGTTGGGGCCTGGCTCGAGAGGTTTTGGAGAAGAATGTTAGTATGTGGCCTAGAGATGTGTCTTGTGATATTTTGGTGAAGAATGTGGCTGTTTTTTGTTCTTGTCAGAAGAGTCTGCCTGAGGCTAAAATAAAGAGATTTGGATTAATTCCATTGGCAGAGGAAATCTCAAAACAGCCTGGTGTTGACTTGGTTGTGTGGTTAACTCATTAGTGTTAACTCTAATGAGTATTTATAATGAAAAGAAGCAAGCTGAGCAAGGAAAAATATAAAAGGTACAAATTGAGGAGAAAAGGAGTACCAGGAAGTGGATTGGAAGTAAGTCCTGTATTCAAGTAGATAAACAGATTAAGAAATGGAATAAAGGGAGTGGTGACCACAGGGCAAGATCCCACCTAGTTAAGTTTCTAACTTGTGAGAAGGAGTTAAAGAAAAACTTGAAACTGGGTGTGGTTGTGCACAGCTTTAATTCCAGTACTCAAGAGGCAGAGGTTGGTGGATCTCTGAGTTTGAGACCAGCCTGGTCTACAGATCTAGTTTCAGGACATCCAAGCTTAGAAGACAGTGAAGGAAACCACTGAAAACAGAAAGCTGGTGAAGATGTAATTGAACTTGTCATGTTCCAGCACTAGCAAGCAGCAGAACTTGGCAGCTTTGGCCATGTGGTTCTGGCTTTAGAGTCAAGGATAGAAGAAATGGATTATGGCATTTTTCTTTGTGACTAATGAAAGCTACTGAGGCCAGGCATGTGTCAGGGATGTCTCTGAATGGAGGCCTAGAAAGGCCATTGTGTGAAGCTGTGAAGTTGAAGCCTGGATTGCCTTGGAGAACCCAAGGTGTTGGAGATGCCAGAACCATGAGATAAGGAAAGCTGCCAACAGGGAGTGGTACCAGCCCAAGAGAAAGAAGTGTGTTCCAGTCAACAAAGCTGGAAGGAATTGGAGATCTGAAGAGTATTTTGACATCAGACGTGGAGAAGATACAGAGTTTGGAGTTTCCCCAGCTGGTTTTCTGTTTTGCTTTGGCCCAGTGTTTCCTCACTATGCTCCCTTCCCTACCTTTCGGAATGGTTATGTATATCCTGTACTTTCACATGCTGGAAGTATGTGATCTGCTTTTTGATTTCATTTTTATAGGGAATTGCAGTTTAGAGATTGCATGAATCTCAGAAGAGACTTTGAGCTTTGGACTTTACAACACTGTTGAGACTGAAAGACTATGGGGACTTCGGAAGTTGGACTAAGTTCATTTTGCATTATGTGGTTACAAGCCGATGGGGGCCAGGGAGTGGAATGTGGGGGTTTGAATAGGTCTATCCCCCACAGACTTGTATGTTTGATGCTTGGCCTATTGGTAGTGTCAGTTTTGGCAGGTGTGGCCTTGTTGGAGGAAGTGTGTCACTGTGGGGGCAAGCTTTGTGGTCTCCTATGCTCAAACTATGCCCTGTGTGGGACACAGTTCACTTCCTGTTGCCTGTGGATCAAGATGTAGAACTCGCAGCTCCTTCTCCAGTACCATGTCTGCCTGCATGTTGCCATGCCTCTCATCATGATGTTAATGGACTAAACCTCTGAGACTGTAAGCTATCCCCAACTGAATGATGCCCTTCATAAGAGTTGCCATTGGTCATGGTGTCTCTTTACAGCAATAAAACCCTAACTAAGACAGTCATGGTGTCTCTTCACAGTAATGAAACAGTAAATAAGACACCTCTTAACAGTCATGCTGCTATTGCACTAGTGACTACATCTTGCATGTCAGGTCATTGGTGTCCACAGCTCAGCAAGACTGTTGATGACCTTTCTCCCCAGCAGTCTCAGAGCAGCACCTTCTGGTACTACAAAAGCTAGCCGGCAGGGAAGTAGTTTCCAAGTCAGCTTTAGCTTGATTTATCTATGTCCTCCAACCAAAGCATGTGATATCTTCATCAATAAGGCTTTATCTTCTAGTGCTGAGGGACCACCAAGAGCAGTGATAATATCTTGTATTGTTTTGCTGGCTTAAGAGGCCTCCCTGACTAATAACTCATAGGAGTTAGCTCACCCCTGGCAATGAGATTTTTGTTTAATAACCCATGTGTGCTGGGAGCAGCTTTATCTGCTCACACAGAGTACCTCTGTTAAAACTTTTAAAACTTTTTATTAGTGTATATTCATTGAGCAAAGTGATGAGCTTCTTAATGGCATTTTCAGTCTTCATGTGTGCCTTTCCTCCCACAATTTTAAATTCTTTGCTTAAAATTTCAAGTTTAACTTGTATCTCTATGATCATAGTATATATTTTTGTTTAATAGACTGTTTCTGGTAATTTTCACAGATAACTTTTTGTCCTTACTGATTTTGTCTTATAGAGTGTATTTTTATGCATCCCATGCTCTGGCTATTTGATAGTTACTGAATTAAATACTCCTGGAAATAACCTGATAGCAGATGATGGCATCCTCTTCCCGGGAACATGTTCCTTCTTTCATATGCATGAAAACATTAAAAGCCCAGGACCAAAGCTTCAAAATAACTTTTTTTTCTAGGCGAAGTCTCATTGTGTTGCCCAGACTAGGCTTTAAGTGTCAAAGATTTCTGAATCACTTAAATTATTCAAGATCCCAGCCCAGGGGTCATTTTGCTCAGACTTCCACCTTTGTGAACCAGGGCTCTGTGCCTTGTTCTAGGCTTACTGATCTATAGTTGCTTCTAATAAAAATTCTTCTGTGGTAAAATCAGGTTCTGTTGGAGCAGCTATTCAAAAGTTGGTCCTACCCAATCTTTCTGAGAGATGCTCTTCCTCCTGTCAGTGGGTGACTGAACATGTGCTCACTGCTCAGCTTATGACAAAGGTAGAGCTTCGAGAAACCATCTAATCCCAATTCCACTTATCACATGTAATGGCCTAATAACTTGTTAGTGGTTGGTATTGGTGATTTTAAAAAATCTGACTGGCCATTTTTTTAAGCCATTCAGAAGAACGTTCATCAGTCACTATTGATTCCATTTTGAAATAAATTTAATTATATTTTAAGAAAGAAAATCATTACTACCTGCAGACTGTCTGTGGATTCAGTCATGACGGTATACCCTAGTGATTGAAGTTATAACTATTTGAGCAGTGGGTAGACCCCTGATGCTGGTTAGACTAACTTGGCTCCAGGTACCTTTAAATCTGTTAATATTGAACAAATTACCCAGCCCTCTAAGTCTTGGTTGCTTTTGAATAAAATAGAGAATAAACACAAAAGCCTCATCCCACTGTGTTGTATTAAATGAGGCCGTGTGTGTAAATCGCATAGTACCATCCCTGGCATTTAGCAAACACCTCATAGCATTTAGTCAGCATTTTCTCTGTTTGAAAACTGTTGGGGAAAATGTCAGTAGTAGGCAGCTGGTGAAAATTTGCCAGGTTACCATGGCTAAAATGAAGTTCAAGCCCTTTGTGACTTCTGACCAAAGCAAGAACTGCAAACGGCATTTGTTCCTCTTCCTCTTCTTCCCCTTCTTCTTAAATTTATTATTATGATTATGTGCAGTGCTGTTTTGCCTGCATGTATGTCTGTGTGAGGGTGTCAAGTTCCCTGGAACCGGAGTTATAGGCAGTTGTGAGCCACCATGTGGGTGCTGGGAATTGAACCTGGATCCTTTGGAAGAGCAGTCAATGCTCTCAACCACTGAGCCATCTCTCCAGCCCTTTCTTTTTGTTTGTTTGTTTGTTTTTGTTTTGAGACAGGGTTTCTCTGTGTAGCCTTGGTGTCCTGAAACTTGCTCTGTAGACCAGGCTGGCTTCAAACTCTGAGAGATCCACTTGCCTCTGCCTCCCCAGTCTGAGATTAAAGGTGTGCACTACCACCACCCAGCTGCAAACAGCATTTCAATGCACCTACTCATATTTGGAGAAAGGTCATGTTTTTCCCCTCTTTCCAAAGAGCTGAGACGGAAGTATAATGTTTGATCTACGTCCATTCAAAAGGATGATGAAGTTCAGGGTGGCTGAGGACACCAGAAAGGCAAAAAGATTTGCAAAGCGGTCCAGGAGTCCAGGAAGACATATCATCTCCACTGAATAGGTGCAGGGAGAAAAGGCTATTGGCAAACTGTCCACGTGGGCATCCACCCCAGCAAGGTGGACCACACACACACAAAAAAATCCTAGAGAGGAAATCCACGTCTTGGTAAGTAGTAAAGAAGGGCAAATATAAGAAAGAAACAATTGAGGAGATGCTGGAGTAGAAGAATCTCAATCCAGCATGCACAACTTTCATTAAAGACCACTTAAGTGATTAAAAAAATATCAACAATATATTTAGCTAAATTATTATTCTCAATTATGGTAAAACATTAGCCTAACTTGGGATATATTTTTGGTACCTATGGAACTGTGAGTATCATGAATGGTAGTTATTACCTGAAGGATATACAGAGTAATTTAAAATAATTCCTCAAATTGTTAAAAAGGACTTTTACAAAATGGCCAAGGCTGCTGTGGTCACTCACCTTGTGCTCTGCCCAGTGTTCACATGCACATGGTATCACTCACCTGAGTTGTACCTTGTATTCATCTGTCCTGAGTAACTGTGTGCAGTGACCCTGACAATGCTCTTCAATTGTGACATATTTAATACATTTTCAATATTAATTTGCAAGTCATAATTGGATTTAAAGCTATAATTAAATTAGTCTTAATAATTTTGTTTCATAAGAGAATCTCTTAAATAGTAGTTTCTGCTGTAGCATTAACTGTCTGTGTTGATGTGGATAGATCACAATATCCCAAGGCCCCAACTTCTTCATCTGTCAAAGAAGAGAGTTGGACTAAATTATCTCCATCTCTAAAATTCTGTGATTTGCCTGTAAAATGCAATTTTAGTATCTCTCTAGTAGATTTGCATGTGTGACTGAATTTCTTGTGTTAGCCGGGCAGTTTGCAATTTGTATTTATAGGCTGGTAATTAGCATGAAGCATCATACTTTTTCCATCTGTCATATTAACAAAGCATACATATTCTCTAACCAGCGTGACCTTTAAATAATGGTGCTCAGTATGACCTTACTGACACGTTCACTGCCTATCCCAGAGCCATGGTTCTCTGTGTATAAATAACCACATTCGATGCCTTCTTAGTTCACAGCACTTCAGATGGCTGAAAGGAAAGTCCTCACCAGTGACAATGGAAATGCCATTGTGGATATCTGAATGGAGTCTCAGCTCACCTAACATAACCTGTGTGGCCAGTTTTACAGTTACCTTCAAAATGTAATGTAGCAGCTTTGAATGCAAACCCAATACGTTCATGTTTGCCTCATTCCAAACTAATCAGATTCTTAAAAGGCTTCAAGTCAAATATTCACTTTGCAAATAAATACCAGAATTTTGAGAGAAGTGATTAAATAAAGTAGTTTTACTTTGGGGAGAGGAGAAGTGAGAGGGGGCAACGAGAACAAGAAGAGAGTGTGAGAGCAAGCAAGAGAAGCATTATGACAATTCTTTTATTTTAAAGTGACTAGAGAGAGGCTCAGACCACCAACTCCTTGGTTACTGCAGGTGCTGCTGCAGATGTACACAGGGATGCTGTCCAGAACCTCCATTGTGAGGAAGCCCTCGTCAGAATGTATCATTTTTTAGAGTCATCAGGACTGCTTATACTTTTCTGAAGCAGTAATAGTTTCTCCAAGGATTTTTTTCAATTTAAAATTTCCCCATTAAGGATCTTTTACAAAATATATTGAATAAATATAACCAACCGCAACCCTGACTTCCAGCTGTCATCAGAGATCTCCAAAGAATATACTTTGATTATAAAATGAGATTGACAGGGACCGAAGAATAAAGAGAATTCCAACAAGCCACTGGACTGTTAAGTCCCTTTGTTCACACATTCCCTGGTGTGCAGCCACAGTAAAGTTTTACTATTGAAGGGTTCTTTTTACTCCTTTTGAGGAAAGAAACACCTAATTGCTTCCTAGAAGCAAATGCATGGTATCCACTTGTGCACACAGGTACTCTGGATGCGATCCTATTACGCTGTCCACATTCAAACAATGCAGCAATCATAGTTCCGTTAACTTCCTTTACTTTGGAAAGACATGCTATAACATATATTCCTCTGTCATTGATGCTATTGTGTGAAAGAGGACAAATGATTATATGTGAGAAACAGATAAGGTCATTGAGTCACAGAAAACTGACCAGCCAGAAATACTGGAGCTCATGGGCATTTTTCTTAGGACTGGAATTCATTTTGCCCATTCTTGACAATGACATTTCTCGAGTGTGCAGGATTGCTTGTGGGGAGGTGGGGATAAAGAGAACTACTGCCCAGGGAAAATGAGCAAATGTGTTCATCCCTTCTCCTCTTTTTCCCCTCCAGCAGCTGCTGAGGTAAAATGAGTTGGCCTTGTTCATTCTCAGCGGCGGCACACAGATTTGTGCCTACCCTTTCTGCTAACCTTTGTGGATTCTGTAAACCCACTGGACTCCGACCCAGTCCTTTCTTGAACCCCTCTCGTCGTGGCTTTTTTGGACCTTCCATGACCCACTCCTTCTCTAGTCTACATCTGCTTGTCTAACTCACTTGAACTACAGTCAAATTCTCCCGCGGTGGTCCCCCCAACACCAACCTCCTGATCCAACATCCATATTCAAACAGCTGCCAGAATAAGCAACCTGAGACCACCCCTCTGGCCCTGTTGTTTCTTCCCTGCTCAAGAGATTGCTGAATGACTTCTCATGACCTTGGCAGTGGTTGTCAATTCCTTCAGACCCTGTGTCCCTGATTTGTAACAAAGACTCTGCAAAACTTTATCTACACTCTCAAAATGAAAGCCATAGAAAACATATGTAAAGTATACACGTAATTTGAATATTAAATCAACGTAAAGTAAAAAAAAGAAATAAAACTGTAACACCGAGTATAAAATAATATGTATTTGATTGTGCAGATGTTTGGATGCGACACCATCAGAAAACATGCTTGCATTTCTGTGTGTGGTGACAGTGGCTGTGATGGCTGCAGGTATAGAAGGACTTGGGGACTTGTACTCACAATTCAAACCATTGAGTAGTGTCACTGTTAGTGATATAATTTTGCAAAATGGAAAATACCAGGGACGAGATCTGTAACACTCTTTCCAAACTTTAATGTAAACGTGAATCACTTGGAAATCTGAGATTATGCATTTCCTTCAAGCTCATAAATGATGCATAGGTCCACATACTATGTGTTGAATCATTAGGCCCTAAACTAGAGGCATTATTTGTATCCAGAAACAATGGGATCTACTGAAAAACAGTAAAATCTTGAAGTTCATGTAATACTTGTGGCCTGGAGTTACCTGTAACTGAAGTAACTTCTGTCCTGGAACACTGCCATGGATGTAGCAGCCTTAGTGGCCTAGAAGCTCAGAACATCAGCCAGGAAACTGCTGGGAATACACAGCATTGCCTCTGAGGAGATGGTGGCTGAGGTTTGAATCTTCTTCAAAGGACTGATAATCTTTTGAGGAAGTACAATGGTCTCCATAGGATGTAATATAGCAAGGGCCATCCTGCTGAACCTAAACTGAACCTACAATCCCAGGCTTTTACCTCTCAAGCATTTGGGTGCCTCAGACAGTAGAGAGATAATGGTAGAGGAGCAAGCAATACAGTGACTCAAGTCTTTCAATCAGGAAGTCGAGTGTGTATGACTCGTGTATGTAAGGAACCCAGACTCAGGGTGGCTCAGAAGCCAGGAGGGAATTCAGTACAGGGCTGGCTCGCCATTCCAGGTGTGATGGCTTTGTGAGAGAAGGACATGGTATTCAGAGAGTTCTATGGAGAGATGCTGCAGATGCAGCCGATGTGAAGAGAGATGGCAGATGCTCCCAGGTCTGCTGAGAGAGAGAAGCAAAGGCCTGTTAGACACATATTTATCACTATATCCTCTATTGAGTCCCAGAGACACTTGGACAACCCTTTTGGTGAGAGTAAGTGAGTGTGATAGAGGATACATTGATCCATGAAGCTGATGTGACTTCATGTGTAGTCACAGGTAATAGAAGCCCGAGATATTGAGTGTAAACTGGTAGCTACCATAACACCTCCACTGCTGTCCCCTAGCTGTGGCACCTGTCATCACGGTAATGAACACATCTAACTCTTCCTCACCTTTATTTTGATAGCATCTATAGCAGGTCTGTATGACTCTTAGGAAAAATGTCCTCTCAACCATTGCCAGGTGCACACCTCCAGCCATAATTTGTGGTACAGGAAGCACATTTTCACTCGGTCTGTTTTTATAGTAGGTTATCCACTTCTCACATCTTTCACTCCCTTCTGAAGTCATGATGTCACATTAGAAGAAAAAATGAATCCACCTTTCATGCCACTAAGGCTTTGAGTCTTTATTTTAATTGACAAATAATTAACACTTACACTTACAGGTTGGTGTGGTGTATATAGACATTGTAGAATGATTAAATTAAGCTAATAAACACAACTGTTACTTCAGCTACTTATTACAAGTCTTTGGTTTCTGCAGGTACCTTTTAAAGCTGAAGAGATGCATTATGAATTGCACTGTTTCCTGCCTTCCCATTGAGTGGGCAGAAGTCTGAGTACTGACAGAGTGGATTCTAGGGCAGTTTCCCTTGAACTTCTGTTCAGTGTTCCAGAAGAGTCCTAACTCCCACACCAGGCTTTATATCAACTGCTGTGGCCTCTGCGTTAAGACTCTGTATATTGGCTCTGTGTCTGCGGCAGGGGAATCTGTCCCTTTGTTTGGAGTTCTAGGTATACCCCAACCACCCAGGAAGAGTGCCACCTGTGACAGTCGTGCTTATAGAGTTTCCTACCAACATCAAAGATAAGAATCACCAGAGTACTGGCAGTCCTTGTGTACTTTTTCTTATTTGTTTTCATTCAGATCTTTTATTCTATTTCTCCAATAGCCATTCTTCACCTTCTATGAACCAGTGATGCAGAGAAGGAAGTCTGCCCCCTCTGTCAAGGAGACCAGTTTGCATACAGCACCTAGTTATCAGTCCCTGTCCCCAGCACTTTCTCTGCCTGTCCCTGAGATTGTCCCAAGATTATTATTCTATCTGAAACTGAGTTAGAGCCCTTTGATTTTTCTCCAGAAACTTCTGCTGTAAGTATGAAACCATCTTTGAATGCCATCTTTCAACCTGCCCAGCTCCTTTCATGTCTTCTCAGTGATGACTTGTAATTGGCCCTGATGTTAGGCAGCCAAGCATCAGACTTGCGTCTTCACTGGAGGAAAAAAGAGTACAAAGATCAATAAGTCTAACTCGAGGTCCTATAAAGAGGCACAGAGGATGCAAGATACCTGAGATTTCCAAGCTGAAGTAGCAAGGGAAATGAAGAAACCAGAAGAGGGATTTACCTTTGTGACAAAATAAGCACATTTGGTTTTAAAAGTTATTATTTAAATGATAGATATACCCCTAACTTAAAATATGAAACATTTTCATCTCATTGGATTTCAGCATAATAAAAATGGATATATTGCCAGCTACTCAGATAATGGTGAATTATTATCTGAGAGATTTAGAGAATACAAATAAAATTCTCAGTGTAGCTAAAAATTGGCTTCATTAATCCCATTAGATGGTGAAAGTGAAGGTGATATTGATTAAATTGAAACAATGAGTGGGTTTATTTCATGCAGGCAGTGGCGCTTAATCATTATAAACATTAAGGATATATTTGTATAATTTTCTTTTATGTATTTTTTTTTGAAACCACATTCCACTTAGATTGCTCCTTTTCCTCAGGAGTGTTTTGCCAGCACTTACTTGTGAAGCCTCTTAGCTGTTCTCTGATAGGATGCACATAGGTGGCTTCTGTCTACTCATCAATTTTCAGAATAAGAAAAATGTCCCCCTCTGCAAAGTGCCTGCACACATAATCAGTATATATGTAACAGAAGATAATATGTGCCCAAGAGTTGAGTTGGAAACTTGGTAAATGCATCATCTTGAATAGATCAACTGTATTTGTCAGGGTTCTCTAGAGGAACAGAGCTTATAGCCTGAATCTCTCTCTCTCTCTCATATATATATATATATATATATATATATATAATATGTATTACATACATATGTATTATGTATATGTATTACATATATATGTATTATATTTATATATATAAAGAGCATTTATTAGAATGACTGACAGGCTGTGGTCCAGCTAATTCACTAATGGCTGTCTACCAACAGAAGGTCCAATAATTCAGGAGTCGTTCAGTCTATAAGGCTACATATCTCAGCTGGTCTTCAATATAATGTTGAAGAAGTAGGCTCTAATGCCAGTGAAGGAATGGACTTGCCAGTGAGAGTGAGAGCAAGCAGACAACAAGCTTCCATCTTTTATATAGGCTGCCAGCAGAAGGCGTGGCCCAGAT
The DNA here is from genome assembly GCF_007827085.1 of Peromyscus californicus insignis. NCBI lineage: Eukaryota > Metazoa > Chordata > Mammalia > Rodentia > Cricetidae > Peromyscus > Peromyscus californicus. Next base: position 36,252,109 of record NW_026294595.1, on the reverse strand, counting down.
TAAAGGTGGATCTTCCCATCTCAAAGGATCTGGATTAAATGTATACTTTCCCACCTCAAAGAGCTGAATTAGAAGAGGGTCTTCCCACTTAAACGATTTAATTAAGAAAAAAAATCCCTCACAGGTGTGACTGGTCACTTGGATTTTAGTTAATTCCAGATGTAGTCAAGTCAACAACCAAGAATAGCTGTCACACCAGTTTTCGTGTGCTTGCTAACAAAAACTACATCATTGTGGCAAGCCAGAAATGGACTCTGCTGTCAAAGTGGCAACAACTCAAACTTTTGTTTTTTCGGCAGATCACTCTATCTGGACAGCTTCTGAGAGGGTAGACTTCATCTGCACCATCTAGTCAAAGCTTTAGTGGCTGGAGTGATCAGGATCCTGTGAACAAACAGCCTATCACTCTCCTTTGCTGTTTGCCCTACCCCTACGGAGTGACAAGATCACTGTTGCTCAGGTCCTCTCCCCAGACCTGCTGTGAACCCTTGTGGACAACAGCACTTCCTTCCATTAACACTGGCCCCTGTGCAAGCCACCTCAGTCTTGTATGAATTCCATGAGGCTGCGGTACAAAATGTATAAGTGAAATAAAGCAGTGCAGACACACAGATTACTTTAGTCTTCACAAACTAACTTTTAAGCAAGTTGATCTTACTGCTTTTGATAAATCCAAAATATTATAGTCACATGTCTTCTTGTGTTTCTTACTAAAGAGACTTGTTTTTGAAAAAAAAAAAAAGCCCACAATTTAGCTTCACTGAAGATACGATTAAAAATAATAATCACCAAAGGAGGGGGGCAATGTGTCCTTCTGTCCCTCTAGTGTAGGTTCTATGCTCTGGTAGTCACTTTCCCTTAAAACTAAAGTGCTTCCAAAGGTGACTTCTGAATTTTTCCTAAAACAAAGTCCAGTTAAGCACTCACATATGGGTAATTGAATTTGGAAAATGATCTCAAGGTAGAAAAACAAGGCTTTGAAAGAGTCAGACAAAGGAGAAAAGGCCATTTCCTGGATGTGTTATTTGCTGGTCTTTTTTTTTTTTTTTTTTTTTTTTTGAGCAACACTGAGGATGCTGTGAGGAGCCCCAGAAAGCATGCTCCAAAACTGTTCTTCCAAAGGATGGATGAGAAGGGGGTGCCCACCAGCTCCTATCCAACACTGGTCATGGGCTGCACATCTCTCTTGTTTTTCTAAATGTGTGCATCTGTTAGAATGAACAGGCTCCTGCAAATATTTCACATGGGGGCAAGGGGACAGGAAACTTGGGAGCAGAAGGCGAGAGGTATAGGGTGCAAGTGCAGAGAGATTGAGCTGCTGCTGGGGCATGCCTGTGAGCAGCTGGTGACCACAACACCAGCAGCCGGAGGTTTGGCCAAGGCCAAAACGTGCATGGAAAGGTATTCAGCTGGTCAAAAGGAAGTCAAAGTCACCATTCGATACCATCTTACACTCAGGAGTAAGTGAGGTTTTTACCAAAAAGAAACGAGATGGTCTAGTTCCCACACAGTCGCAGGTCTGAGCTGCTGAACCAGCCATCTCCAACAGGCACAGTGATAGAAGGTTTTAGAAATGGCCCCTCTTGTGTAGTAGAAACTCAGTACCACTGAATAGCAACTCCCTACAATTCTTACCAGCTATCACTCCATCATTCTCTCGTGGGAATGTTCCAGAAGCTCCTATACATTGAGCTGGTTGGGGGACTGCAGGCTTGAGACTTCCATCTTAGGCGGACTTTGGCTTCATTCTACACTGGAACTGACTCAATGCCTCTGCAAATCTGCACAGTTACCAGATCCTGAGTGATGCGCTGTTGGAAGAGTCTCGTTTGACTATTGTTCAGCCAGCGAATCTAGTCAGCAGGTCTGATTTTTTTTTTTTCGGTTTTTGTTGTGAACCTGAATATTTTTATCTGTTTCTTGAATTTCTAAGAAATATGTTATAATACCCACTTCATAAATCATGGGTCCAATTAGAAGGTGCTTTAGAAAATCTTAACGTAATTGGAAAATATATTACTTAGGAAAAATGTATTACTCTAGTAGTTGCCAATGAAAACCCATTAATTAAAAATAGAGAAGACAGGAGATAAGTGCTGGTGAGGATACAGAGGGAAGGGGGCTCTGTGAGCTGCTGGGAATGCAAACGGCTGCAGACCCTAATGAAAAGGATATGGAGGTTCCATAAAGAATTAAAACTACCATCCAATAATCCCTTTACTTCATGTTTTCCCAAGGAAATGAAACCAACAAGGCTTCAGCATTCCCATGTTCATTTCAGCATTTTTAAAATAGCTCTGATATAGTGATAATGCAAGGGTTGCCAAGAGGTGTGGGTGTGTGTGTGTGTGTGTGTGTGTGTGTGTGTGTGTGTGTGATGTAATCCAGACACAGTGAAATATATAGCCAAGAAAAGAAGGTAATCATAGCATCTATGGAAACATAGATGAACCTTGTGGGCAGTGTACTCAGTATATTAAGTCAGACAGAGGATCTCCAACACTTTGCTGACACGGCTTATAAGTATGATTTCACGTTGAAAAGGAAGCGGGAGGTAGAAATGCAGTTAGGAGGTGGAGGAGGGACTTTTTGCTCAAGGTAAACCTTTCAGCTGTAGGATCAAGAAATTCAGACTTAACATACAGCATGGTGACCAATTAGTAAAACTGAGTTGTATACTTGAAATTGGCTTAAATGTTCTCTCTACAAAAACCAGACCAAACCAGGGAACCACGATTTAATTAACTTAATTGTTATGAGCATTTTGCACGATATTTGGCTGTCAAGTAATCACAATATGTGGCTGAAGAGATGGCTCGGAGGGTAAGAGCATTCTTGCAGAAGACCCAGGTTTGGTTCCCAGCACCACATGGCAACTCACAGCCACCCAAACTCCAGTTCCGGAGAGTCCAGTGCCTTCTTTTGACCTCCTGCACGTGCATACACACACACACACACACACACACACACACACACACACACACACGCAGGCAGAACACTCATACACTTGCTGCTTATCTTTGTTCTCACATGACAACATCCGACCAGGCTCAAAGGTGGGTACCTACTGCCTTTAGGTGGGGCATGCTGGATGTACACCCTGTCCTAGTCACTACTTACTGTGGGGTATGTGAACCTGTGCAAAGGCTGAGGATGGGGTAGTATTGTGATCATCTTTTTCACTATAGAAAGTTCAGCATAAAATTTGGGAGGGGGGAGCCTGCTGGGAAGCCATCATTAGATTAGAAAAGAGATGATGAACGTTTATTTGAATGTTATGCTTTTTACTTGATTGTGATCTCTGTGGCACAGGATTGGGGGCTGGATGTAAAAGTTACCAGAAAGGGGGACATCTAGGGTTGCTCTTGACTTGGGCAACTGGGTGACCTGTGATACTACCAACTTAGTTAGGTCATGCAGGTCCTGAGGGAGGGACTGTGGTTCTGCTCTGAATTTGTGGCTTTTAGATCCCTGCTAGAGCCTCACAGTCAGTTGAATACCTGAAATTAGAGCCGCAGACTTGGGCGCTCTGAGCCCATTTGTGGTACGGGAGGTCCCGTGTGTTGAGTGATAAGGAGTGGACAAAAAGAGAAGACCGTGGAGATGCCAGAGGGCTCATGGAGAATGTGGTCTGGCTAGCTAATGGAGTTGTACAATTGGTATTCGTTCTGACATGTTCCTAACTCTAAAAAATATGCTTCTAATTTGATTATGAGTTAGAATCATTCTCTTGTTAATTTCGCAGACTATACCCTACTTTATAAACAAATGACAATACCATTCAGGATTCCAGCACCTGCCTATGTGATCTATAAGATGAGTATAGAGGATTAGATGCATGGGAAAACTAGAATACCACAACTTACTAGACGCTTTGGAAAACACAAAGATATTTTCAATGTTAAAGAAAGCCAAGCCATTTGCACTTAAAAATGTATAGAATTACTAGGCAGTTGCATTAGCTCTGTTATGACAGATAGCATCTTCTTTTTTTCTGGCTGAGAATAATCATGAGTAAGCAAATAGGGCGCCTTGAAAGACAAAATTCAGATTTCTAAATCTCTCAATGTAAGTGGCAATTAGAGTCACACCATCATGCTTTATGTGTTCAGTTTAATATGGTTTTATGGATTAGGACAAAGTCGTCTCCTTGGCTGAATAGTATGGAATTTTCTGTGCGGGCTCATATCTATTCCTCTGAGAAACATAAGCAGAGTGTTAGGGAAGTTGGAAGAGTGTGTAAATGGGCTTCAGCGGAGTTGTCATTAACAAGTAAAATGGTCTGAATCTCCAACATAAAATGAACGGATTCCACATTGTTTAGTGTTTATCTGCTCAGAACATTCGTTTTCGAGGTTTACTATGACTTTATGGGAAAGAATAAGATTCCCCATTTCTGTGGACACATTGTAATACCACCACGGCCTCCTGCCTCTTTCTTAATGTCGTTTTGGAAGAAATTCAGTCAGGGGGAGTTTAGCTTCTCACAAATGCTCAGGTAATGGATGTGCTAAACTTCCATTAGCATTTTGGTGATAATCTGAGGGAGGCCTCTATGCATAATTATAATTGGCCATTAATTTTGTGGTTTATACTTCATCTTCCTCTCTTCTCTCCCTCCCTCCGCTCCCCTCGCCCTGTTTGGAAGATACTGCCCCTCCCCACCATTGTACTGTGGCTGTTCCCTCTGGAAAAAGGCGTCAGGCAGTGCACAAATATCTAGTTTGAAATGTTTATTACTGAGACAAGTGAAAGGGCTTTGCTGATGGTAACGGAAGTCACTTTCTTTTATGGTTTTCCCCAGTTAATATTCTTGTGATCTCTGTCTGACTTCTCTGCTTGGCCTCCTACAGAGGTGAGATGTAATGAGTTTCCCATGCGTAGAGTCTGAAGTCCTGCTATGATCCTTAGATCATCTTCTGTTCATTCTGTGCTCTGTCTAGGAAGAAGGGGGCAGAAAGGGAAAGAACATTGTCACCGAAGGTGTTCCATTAGGGTCTTTGTAAGGTAGGGAGTCTGTAAACTGTAATCACTCTTATACACTCCATAATCGCTTTCTTCAATTTCCATTCTTACCAGTGTCCTCCATTTTACAGCTTCGAAATGGTCTTGCTCCCTAAAAAGGAGTGCCCCAGTGTTTACTGATCTATGAGAACTTCTCTTGAGGTCCTGTTTATTAAAATCGAAACTGCAGTGGAAATCCAGACTGTTGAGGTGTGTGTTTATGTTAACGTAACCTGTGAATTAAAATCATTTACTGATGCTGAATTACAGCTATGGATCTTACACCCTCCCCCTCTAGACATTCCAGTCCCCTAATTACAAGAAAGTTTTTAGATAGCTTCTTCTCAACAGTCCATTTCTCTTGCATTAGTTAACTGAATGCCTTGTTAGGCAAATGTCCTAGTTATGTTATTAGTACTTCACTTTTAACTGTAGCCAAAGGAGAAAGCTCAGAGCCAGAGTCAAAGTGAGGTCATGGGTTCTAGGGTTAGGTTGCGCTGTCATGCAGCCGAGATGCAGAATTCAATTTGGGGCTGGGCAGAAAATTATCTTACTTTTTTAAAGGATGTCTTTAAGATCATATAGATGTTTAAGAGTAAATTTTATTGAGTTATATTTTTAAAATTTGGCATGGATGTTGTGTTGGTTAGGTTTTTGTTAACTTGAAACCAGCCAGGGTCTCCGGGGAAGAGGGAACTTCATTTGAAAATGCCTCCATCAGATTGCCTATAAGCAAGCATGTGGGGCATTTTCTTGATTAGTGATTGATATGGGAGTACTCAGCCCACTGTGGGTGGGGCCATCCTTGGAGAGGCAGTTTTAGAGTGTGTAAGAAAGCAAACTGAACAAGCCATGGTGAGCAAGTTAGTAAGCAGCACTCCTCTGGATTCGGCATCAGTTCCTGCTTTGACTACCCACAGAGATGGACTGTTACCTGGAAGTGTAAGCTGTAATCTTTCCTCTCCAAGTTGCTTTTGGTCATGGTCTTTGACACAGAAATAGAAAACTACATAAATATTGTCTCTAGAACATGGGGGATGAATAATACAATTGTGATGTATGCATATGACATCATTCATGAACAAACTTTTTATATAAGATAATAAATTACTCATTATATTTGAAGTACCTGCACTAAATATTTGCTTATTTAGGCATTGTGACAATTTCTCATGAAAACATAAGAGAGAACAAATTGGTGTCCCCCTATCCACGAGGGATATGGCTTTACACATATATGCCATAAACGCACACATACATGGTACCAATCACAGAGGGAAGGTGGTAGAACCCTTTAGAGAAGTGCGGGCTATTTGAAGACTTTAGGTCACTGGGCATACCTGAGACAGAGTGTGCCACTCTGGTCTCTTATTCTGTTTGTTTTGCTTCCTGGTGGCCCTGAGATGAGCTGCTTGACTGAACCATGCACCCCACTTCATGACCTGTGGCTTACACAGGAGCAATGGGATCAAGTGAACACGGATTTAAACTTCTGAGACTGAGCAAAACAAATGTTTCTTCTTTCTTGGTTCACTATATGAAAGACTTTGCTATAGTAACAGAAAGCTGATGATATAATTTCTATTCATAGCGTATGGAACATGAACTATAGTCTTAATGTGGAAACTATTGAACAAAGGAAAAGAGAGGATGAAAAGGAGTAAAGTATGACCAAATGTGTAGTTTGAAGAGATCTTCCCTGCCTTCAGTAAAGTGGGAGTAGCAAGAATGGAGTCAGGGAAGTTCTCACACAGTGGGGCTGGTGACTGCTGAGGTGGTTGGGAGGTCAGTCAGTGTGGCCAACAAGATTTGTGTATCTGGAAATCATGGACCCACAATGCTGAGGTAATTCCTGAGTTTTGGGCTTATGCAAGTGGATGGTATTTGTAAGTGTGCATTATTATTGTTCCACTTTAGATTAACCTGAAGTTCAAAATGGTTAAACATCATGCTCTAGGGAACCCATTAATAAGTCACAAAGGCACAACTCAAGCTCTACTTTATGACTTCAAACCCTCATTTCTCCAGTCAGTACTGTGCTTCAGAATGGATTTCAGAAGGACTGTGCTCAATGCTGTCGGCATGATAGCTTTTTCTTTAGACCATGGAGCCATAGCATCTTCGCCTTGGGAAGCATTATAGTGAGTTCCTAGGGCTTCCAAGCTCTTTTGGCCATGACCCATAGTGAGAAGAATATTACACCACAAATGAACACACACATAATGGAAACAAAATTTTCTTAGAAATACTACCACTGAATTACTTGAGGCGTGCTGTTTTCTTCTGTTTCCACTTACACAAAAATGCTAGCTGCTATTCACAACATTGATTTTATAATACAAAGTATAAGTTGTTTGAAAAAACACTGAACTGGTCCTTTTAAATTTTAGAAGAACTGGAAAGTGATTTTTTTTTAAAAAGAGAAACTATTACTGATTTTTTTCCGCTTTCTTTTTATAAGTTGACAATAAATTTGTTCGTACACTATATTCTGATCATGATTTTTTTCTTCCTCATCTCCTCCCAGATCCTCCCCACCTCCCTACCCATCCAAATCCACATCTTCTTTCTCTCTCTCTTTAGAAAACTAACAGGCAAATAAAACGAGAAAACAAACCAGAAAGAAATAAAACAAACAGAAAACAAAACATAGACATGAGAAACACACACACACACACACACACACACACACACACACACACACACACACGCACGCGCGCACGCAGAGAGAGAGAGAGAGAGAGAGAGAGAGAGAGAGAGAGAGAGAGATCCCATAAAAACACAAAATAAGAAACCACAATATACAGTGTATACAATGGAAAGACCAGTAAGATAAAAAAATGCCCAAATGAAGCATTATGACATACACACACACACCCTCCCCAAATACCATTGAGTTTGTTTTGTGTTGGTCATCTATGTCTGGGCATTGGGCCTGCCCTTAAGTATTGTTTGTATATCCAGTGGGAATCCATTAGAGAAAACTAATTTGTCCCTTGTGAACACTTGACGTTTGGAAATAGCTTCTGGGTTAAGATGGGGGTTCATGTCCACTTCTCCTCTCAGAGTTGTGGGCCTCCTGGCTTGGACCTGTGCATGCTGCCACAGTCATTATGAGTTCATATGTGCATCAGCCCTATTGTGTCTAGAAGGCACCACTTCCTTGGTGTCTTCCATCTTCTCTGGCTCTTACAATCTTTCTGCCTCCTCTTCTGAATAGCTGCCTGAGCTCTGAAGGGAGGGGTTTAATGAAGATAGCCAGTTTAAGACTGAGTGTTCCAAGGTCTCTCACTCTCTGCACATTGTCCAATTGTGGATCTCTGTGTTAGTTCTCATATCCTGTAGGAGGACGCTTCTCTGATGATGGCTGAGCAAGACTATGATCTATGAGCACAGTAGAATGTGGTTAGGAGTCATTTCATTGCTATGTTCCTTTAGCAGAACAATTAATGTTTGGTTTTCTCCTAGTTCTCAGGTTCTCAGCCACTTGAACAGTGTCAGGCATGGGTTCCATCTCACAGAGTAGACCTTAAATCCAATCAGAGAGATTGGTTACTTCTACAACTTTAGTGCCAATATTTTGTGCACTAATGTATCAGGCAGGCAGGTCACCATTGTAGACTGAAGGGCTTTGTAGCTGGGTTGATGTTTATTTTTCTCCTCTGGTAGCATGCAAAGTACCTTCCAGTACTAAGAACACTAGTCAGTAGGGATGAAGGCTCTAGTTAGGCACCAATATGATGCATCCCTGTTCAACCAGATATGTAGGTGTTGTCTCCTGCAATTGAGACTTATCATCAGTTTGTGGAGAGCAACCTTGGCAATCACCTGAGTTGTTTGGAGGTTTTCATGAGGTCCTTTGGCCAACATCTCAGATATAACCCATTTCTGGAAGTTTCACTTGGTGGCAAAATATGTCTTTCGGGACTTTGTCTCCTTCATTATTTGGTGATTCTATTTAGATTTCCTTTTTATACCCATACTCACCCCAACACATGTTTCATAGTGTGTGTGTATGTGTGTGTGTGTGTGTGTGTGTGTGTGTGTGTGTGAAGAAGCTTCTACTGTAGTAGGTTTCCTCATGATGTCTCAAATGGCCCTTAGTGTTATCCGTACCTCCCTGTATTCTCTTTCTCATCTCCCTCTTCATTTAACACATCCATTCCAGTGCCCCTCCCTCACCCTGTACCATCTCTCCATAGCTATTTATTCTGTTTCTCCTTGCTTAGGAGATCCTTCCCTCCCTCCTAGTCCTTTACTTTATGCCTAACCTCTGTTTATACAGATTGTAGAATGCCTGTCGAAAGTTTAAAAGCTAATATTCACATTGGAAAGTGATTTTCTAAGACTTAGCAATCAATAGGCAAGTGAGTTTCTGATTCTAAATCACTCTATTAGACAACAGGGCTCTATCAGCTTCATATATAAAATTGACTGATAGGTTTGTAAATTTTGTCCTTTACAAACAGACAAACAAACAACCCAGTTGTTGATTAATTTCTGCTTATTGGCATTTAGTTTGTTTCTTTTTTGGAAGTCCTGTTTTTATACTAAGGTAAGGCCATCCAGGATGCAATTAAGTCAAGAGTTACATTTTGTTTGAAAAGTAATGGATATGGAACAGTCAGGATAAAAAAGAGTGTACAATCTCTGGGAGTCTGAAAAAGACTAATAAAAAGCCACAGAAAATGGAAAGCACTTATCAAAGAGGGGTGATAAAAATGCACTTATGAAGTTACCCTAGAATCCAGAGGATAATTGTGAGGCAAAGAGGACAAGCCAAGTAGAGAATAGAAAGCCTTAATAACATCCACAATCACAGGACCATTTCTCGAGTGACGTTAAACAGAAATGGGGCACATACGATAGAAAAGCCTAGGCCCGAAGCGCTGAAAAATGGTGGAACATTTGGGAAGAATTTTAATGGAGCTCTCAAAGTATTAAAGGTTTAATAAAATGAAAATTTGACATTTATTCACCCAAACTGAATTTGGAAGCTTATAGTAACATAAAGGGAAAAGAGAAAGGATTTCCACGCTGCTTTTTATGCATGTACTCCAACCTTCGAAGAACTATGAGATGGGGGTGGAAAATCCTGACAAAGTTTCTAGATAGTTTTCCCATTAGGCAAGCACTGATGAAATCCAAGAAGCATAGACACAGGCAGGACTTGGGAAAAGCTTGGGTCCCTCCACAATGGAGGCATTAGAAGATGGAGGCATGAGATATGAAACTTTCTGTAACCAATCCTAGGGCAGACACAAAATGTCGCTATCTTACTTCTAAGCATATGTTAAGAACATGGCCCATGGGGCACAACACTCTAAGAACACTTGCCAACTCCCCCCATTGCATGTAAACTCTGGACAACTTAACAACACAAATTTACACCAGTTCTTAAGAAATTGGGAGCCCATCCAAAGGATTTGATCTATGTTGTGTGGAAGAGTGACAAGATGCCAGAGACATAGAGAAGCATCTGGTCTGGATGTGGTGAGTTAGAGCCTCCCAGGAGAGAATGAATCCAAGCCTTTACTTAAGGAGGATAAGGAAGAGGTAGGCAGATGAAGGATAAAGGGCAGACTTGAGAATTTTAGGATTATATTACATCATAGAATGCACTAAAAAGCATAGCATAGGCCAAGCATACTATAAGCCCTGGCAAATCTAATTTTTAATGTTTTATTATTATCAGTTATGGGTACTGGTCAGACAGGACCTTTTTGATTTCTCCCCCAAAATAACTACAGCTTCCATAAGTGTGGCTGATGTAACATTAATGTTTAATTATCTGTAATTGTTTAAAAGGCCTATAAAATACTGATGTTTCTCATTGCTATTCATTATGCTTGAAAATGAAACTGCGGAGTATGTCATATATTGTGACCTTTCTATATTAGGGGGCTGTGAAATCGAATCAGAATAATAAAAACTGTTGAGGTCACCCAATTCTGTCCCTCCTTTAACATGCGAAAACTTTGAGAAGCATTTGTTCAAAATAGTAATATTGTTGGTTAGTTGCAGAGAAGTGATGGAAATGTCTGTGTTCAATATTCGTTTTCTCTATACAGTATCGACATAATGGATTTGTTTTTTAAAGCCCACAACTTTGATGTAAAAATGTGTTAACATTGTTACCTTGACATTAATTCCAGTGATTGCCTTTGAAGTATTCAGGGCTTATTTTTTTTAATTTTTCCCTCTGAGAATGTATGTGCATATTAACTTTATTTTAACCATTTATTTCACTTTACAGCAAGAGTGAGGAGTACATGCTAAGCATTCATTTTAAGTCCTAAAGTTATTTGTAGCAGATGAACACACTCTTGGTGCTATTTGTCCTCTCTTGGGCTAATACCTCATTCAGAGATGGCACACATGGCAGGAATATTAAAGCATTAACTAAAGATCTGGAAAAAATGTCCTATAGTTAATAATGTGAATAACGCTTTTCTTAAAACGTGCACCTGGCTACCAGGGAGGCAATGTTCTTTCATGGTTATTATTGTCACACGGTTATGTTCACATGCTCTGTTTAGAGCTGTGTAATTAGCAGAGCCTTTAAAATGAAATTGCCAGAATGTTCTTCCGAGCTATTCTTCCTTTCACTCAGCATCATTCAGAAGGCTTCTGTGCTTTTTTCGCCTATTGTGCTGCTATTGATTCCTCTGCCCACCTGCCAGCTTTCTTATTATTAGACTTCTCAGAAAATCTAGCAATGGCTTGTCTTTTTCTCCACATCCGACTCTCTTTTCCTGAGGATCCATTGGGTGAGATCCCCACCCCCAGTGGTAGCCTTTCTCCCGCTCTTCACCTTATGCACTGTGTGATTTGAAAAGCCCCATTTGACTGTACCCGTTGTCACCGAGCCCAATTCTCATTGTCAAGATCACACAAGTCTGGCTTCAATAATCATGTCTTTGGGTACAATTGTAATCACAAACAATGTTATGAATTACTGACTTCAGGTAACGTCAGAGGCCCCTGGCAGTTGCAGCGATTCCAACATGAAGTGGAAGCTGCTTGGTTTCTGAAGGCTCATGTCTTCCTCTAGGTTTCCTGGCCCCATTGCTTCTTTTTTCTTTTGCTCATATGTTATCTGACATATGTAAGCCACTGGTTTGTGATTATTGGACTTGTCTGTAGTTTCACAATCCTGTGGTACATTCTATCTGCAGCCTTCCAAAAAAATCAACATACTTTATCTTTTCTGGAGAACAGGAGAGGGATGTTTTATATTGCAAATACCAGAAAATGGCAGCTTAGGCAAACTGTTGGGCAAACTGTTTAGTTTAGTTTGATTAATTACGTATAAGGTCATTTTTAAGTACCTATCATGCACCAGTATCGGCTTGACAGTATAGGGTGGAGGCAAGTGTATGAAATATGTTCTAAGTGAAAACAATATGTTCAGCATAATTAGTGAGTAGTTATGGCGTGGTACATGTTGGAGAATGTTTGTTGAAAGCTGTGAGTCATGATTTGGGCCCCAGCTGAGTGATAAGCATCTTATGAAATAGAAGGAAATTAAAGACATTCCAAGTAGGGAGTATTTGTATCTATCACTCCTTGAAGTTAAGAATGAGTTGGGGGCTTAAGAGATGGCTCAGTGGTGAAGAGCAATGGCCGCTCTTCTAAAGGACCTATGTTCAATTCCCAGGACTTCCATGGCTTCTTATAACTGTCTGTAGCTCCAGTTTCAGGAGATCCAGTGCCCTCTTTTCGCTGCTGTAGGTATCAGGCATGCACTTGGTGGACATACACACATACAGGCAAAACACTTACACAGATTAAATAAAATAACTTAAATAAAGAGTTGGTGTCAACATACATTTAAAAAGAGTAATGATAAGAATGGCCATTTGAGGCAGAGCCAAGGAACAAGCTTACCTAGAGATTACATATAAACAAGATTAATGTGGGGTTATGAGTAAGAAAGTCAACTTAATCAATTGACATCACCCTCATGAACCTTCCAGTCTTGTTCAATACATTTGGCTAAAAGATTTTGAGTGAACTAGATAATTACAACCAATCTCAAATATTTTAAAATTGATTTATCATAATGTTATCTAAGCTTAAATGTATATTATATATAAAATCACTAAACTACATATAAATATAAAGTCATCATGTTATATATATCAACAAAGATTGTTGTGAAATGAAAAGGAACAATTGTATCATTGGGTTTACACAATAAAAACAATCCATACTCCAGGGAGACTTGTAGTCCCACTGACAGAAGCAGGTATTTGAGGAAAGACATGTACCCTGGTCTTGGTGCGTCGTGAAGCGTTTTGCAAGACCACAGGCCCCAAGTTTAACTTTGGAAGTCTGGATCCTAAAAACAAGAGCAAATAGGAGTCTTTAAGAATTTATGTAGACTTGGATTACAGGCAGAAAGAGCTGATGATGATTTTGCAGTCAGCCTCCCCAAGAGATGTCTTCACAGAACTGGCTTAAATAATGAAATGGAGGGTAAGACTGGAGGTGAAAGGGCACAGGGTGGAATGGATAAGGGTCAGGGAGAGACAAACATGCAGTGTTGAAGGTGCAAAAGAGCTATGCCATGGCATGCAAAGGAAAGGATCTTTTCTTGGCCAGGATGGTCAATAGGTGGAGGAGAGAACAGAATTATCCCTTTGAGTGTTCAGGAGGGAGACTGTTGGTAACAGTTGTCAGGACTCTTGATTTTGTTTGTAGAAGTTGCAGATAAAAGACTTAAAGGCAAGGTATGCGGCAGGATTCAGACACAGAGGAGGTGTTCTAGGTCCCAGGTCCAAAGAACTAGGCCTTGCTGATTAGAGATAGGCGATGAGGTAGACACTGTGCTTGCAAACCAGGAGGTGGTGTTTTCTTTCTTATCTTCATAGACATGGCAAGCTACGTTTTTAGAAAACTAAAAATTTGAAGTTAATATAAAATATTTAAAGAGCTAAATGATTTAGAGGCACTTTAATCATATTTGGGTGACATTATTTTTCAATTTTTCATTTTGTGTGTTATTAATGAATGATGCTTGAATCAAATACTTGCAAAATTATGCATTACTTTTTGTAAGTGGAGTTTTGCACACTTGTGCATTTTTCCTCACTGCTTTGTCAGCCACATGTGTACAAGGATCAGAAAAAAAGTTTGATTTTATTTTTCTTTAGTCTGATTTGTTTTTTGTTTATAGAACATATATGTTTATAAAAAAAATGTACCCAGCTTAGAAAGGCTATATTAACTTTACCCCACCTAGAAAGGTTAGAATAACTTTTTAAAAATCTTTCAAAATCATATTGAGAGGCTCTTTTATCATGTGGGCAAACCTCCTTCCAATAATCTCTCTTTGCATAGACACACAGATAATTTATGCTAATGAGATCATGCTATAAATGTGGTTTTACATTGTTTTTTGCATCTAAAATATTATAGAAATCTTCATATCAACAAATACAGAAATTCAACATCTTTTCTCAATCATAGGCATTGTATGAATGTACCAAAGTTGGTTTCAGCTAACTTCTATTGCTGGGCATTTAGACTTTCCCCAAATTTCCTGTTTTAAACTATGCTGCAGAGAGCATTGCTAGGGTACATTTTTGTATACTTGTCTAGTTGATGGTTGTATTGTTTGTTTGATTTCTGTTGCTGTGATAAAACACCAGGCCAGAAGAAACAGAGGGAGGTGAGAGTTTATTTCAGTCTACAGCTGATAGTTGATCATGAAGGGAAGTCAGATCAGAAACTCAAGCAGGAACGTGGTGGCAGGAACTGAAGCAGAGGCCATGAAGGAATGCTGCTCATTAGCTTGCTTTCTGTGGCCTTACTCAGTCAGCTTTCTTATAGAACCCAGGACCACCTGCCCAGGGTTGACACTGCTGATAGCCTGATAGTGAGCTGGACCCTCCCACATCAATGTCCCACAAACTAACCCTCAGGAAATTTGATGGAGACATTGTCTCAATTATGGTTCCCTCTTCCCAGATGACTCCAGCTTGTGTCATGTTGACACAAACAAACAAACAAACAAGCAAACATCTTAACCAGTACAATGAGTTTTGGATAATTTCCTGGAAGCAGGGATAATGAATGAAAGGCTATGTGTATTTTGTATTGTGATATGCATTTACATATTGACGAAAGCAATGAAAAGTATTTGTCTACCAATAACATATCCATATTCATACCCAGGAAGTTCATTTTCTGTGTTTTCATCTTAATTTATGCTCACTTTCCATGCTTATAAAATAAGGAAGCTGAAATCTGTCAGTACTTCTTAAACCTTTTAATGTCTTAGGACAAATTCCAGAATTGGGGTGGTGGTTGTACATGTGAGTGGGTGAATGTGTCCATGTGTCCATGTGTGCATGTGTGTATGTGGATGCATGTCCATATATGTGTAGAGGCCTGTGATCAATATTGGGTGTCTTTCTTGATTGCTCTCTCTCCCTTACCATTTAATTTCCATTTTATTTCTTTTGTGTGTCTACGTGAGCGGGTACACTTGTGCCACAGCATTTGTATGGAGGTCAGAGGAAAACTTACAGGAATGGAACCTACTTCTCTCACCCATGTGGGGACTGATCTCAGGTCATCAGGCTTGGCAGCACATGCCTTTACCTGCTGAGTCATCTCAATAGCTCCAGCTACCATAATTTTTTTTTTTACATTCTGACTGAACTTTCCCCTCCCCCACCTCCTCTCCTCACAGTCCTTCTGCCAGCCCCTCTCTGTCCCCACCTCCCAATCCACTCTTCCTCCGTTTCTGTTCAGGAAAGAGCAGGTCTCCCATGGATATCAACAAAACATGGCATATCAAATGGCAGTAAGACTAAGCACCTTCCATGCATTAAGGCTGGGCCAGGCCACCCAGTATGAGGAATAGGTTCCCAAAAGCCAGCAAAAAGTCAGAGACAGCTCCTGCTTCCAGTGTTAGGAGTTCTATAAGAAGACCAAGCTACACAGCTGTCACATACATGCAGAGTGCCTAGGTCAGCCCCATGCAGGCTCCCTGGTTATTGGTTAAGTCTCTGTGAGCCCCTATGAGCCTAGAATAGTAGGTTCTGGGGGTTTTCTTGACATGTCTTTGACCTTCTGGCTCCTACAAGCCTTTCTCTCCCTCTTCTGCAGGATTCCCCGAGCTCCACCTAATGTTTGGCTGTGGGTCTCTGCATCTATTTCCGTCAGTTGCTGGATGAAGCCTCTCTGATAAAAATTGGTGTAGGAGCCAATCTCTGAGTATAGTGGAATATCGTTAAGCATCATTACGTTGACCTCTTTTATTTTTTTCTCCAGTCATGTTTGGTTCTATCCTAGGTCTCTGGGTCATCCAGCCTGTGGGTCTTGGTGTTCCAGGCAGTGTCAAGTGTAGGCTTACTCTCCTGGCCTAGAATGTTTTGGAAGTCACAGATTCTTTGCAGGAAAATCATAAACTTTTATGACTTTCTGAGTTCAGCTAAGGAGTGTCTGAATGAGTTATTTTAAAATTGTTGTTTTCTATACTAGCTTGCACACATATCATATCCTCATATGCACATAAAATTTATATGTGCCGGGCGGTGGTGGCGCATGCCTTTAATCCCAGCACTCGGGAGGCAGAGGCAGGCGGATCTCTGTGAGTTCGAGGCCAGCCTGGGCTACAGAGCGAGATCCAGGAAAGGCGCAAAGCTACACAGAGAAACCCTGTCTCGAAAAACCAAAAAAAAAAAAAAAAAAATTTATATGTATGTTTGGAAAAACTTGAACTCCTTGACACAGAAACTTGTCCCATGTGAAATTCTGTGATAGTGCATAGTTATTGAAATGAAGGATTTCTATGTGTTTCAGGTTTCTCAATGGCGAGCCCATCAGGAAGAGTTAGCAAGACTGGAAATGGAAATTTCAGCTAGAAGAAGAGAAAGGGAAGAGGAGAAAGAGAAACTATGGAAAAAGAAGGAATTGCTACAAAGGGAAGAGGCAAAGATAAAGGTATAAAACCTCCTGTTTTCCTGGATGTGGGAGTGGGTCCTTAATCGCTTGATTGGGCTTTGGTTGTCTTCGGTGTTTGACACAGAACCCTCCCAGGCTGTTCTGGGAACATTTGAGTGTCACAGATTTGCAAGCATGGAAGAGAACCTGTCTTGTTGCCTTGAAGACAAGGTATCTGTGACTAAGTTCATTCTATATTGGGGGGAGAAGGCAAAATTTGTGGCTATTCTTATTCTTAAGTCTTGCACTAAGGAGGGACATTGTAAAGCTTCCAGTGTACTGGGAGAGCATTTTGGTTTATGGTAATGTGGCAAATGATAGTTTGAAATGTACTTGCTGGCAGAATACATTGTACCAGGGACAGGGTACAATTCATGGAATGCCAAAAGGCCCTTACAGAATTCACTTCCTGACTTATTATTTGTTAGATTTTTTTTTTCAGCTATACAAATTTACCATTCTTCTTTGGAGCAAATGCTTGTTTCTAAACCTTAAAAATACTCACCAAAATCTCATCCACACTCCTAAAGTGTGCTGCTGCTCTGCAGAAGATAGAAAGGCTGGAGGGTTGGTTTCATTATTTTATTACAGAATTTAGACACTTTGTCTGTTGCTACAATAAAAATTCCAGAATTTGCAGTAAAGATATTTTAGTTGAAAACATTATCAGGGTTATCAAGCAACATTTTATGGAACTGCTGACTCTGGAAATCATTCACAGAAAGTGGTTACCTCGTGACCAGTGCAATGGAAGGAAATCGATTCACTGGCAGACCTCCTGCAGTCTTGCATATGAGGGCCCAGAAAGTTCACCTGGATTGACTTGATTGGCATGATGTGAAAAATGACTTTTTTTTTTTTAAAAGTTGCTTATAATGCTAAGAATGACTGATTGACTCATGGCCATTGGTGGACTACCTTTTGCTCTTGTGACCATGGTTAAGTCTGGGAAGCCCTTGTGGAGGAGCGTTTCCTTCAGAGTTCAGTACTGGGGGAAGAAAGCAATATGGACTTTCAGTCTGTAAGCCTGCTTGGCTGGATTGCTGACTCATCACTCATCATTGACCTTGACTTGTGCCGTGCCCTTTCACCCGAAAGCTGAGTGAAGTGGAAAGCAGCACATGTCCAAAGCGACACCCTGAAGGTTCTGGGGCCACTTGACAAAGTCAGCTGCAAGGGGTCACTCTTCACAGCTTTTATATGTTTTAATTAAAAATTGAATTCTATTTATTCCTGTAAAAAAGTAAATTGGGTGGTTTTATTAGGCCTACATGAAGAAAGATGATTTTTTAAAAGGAATAACTGCACAAACATCAATAATTACTAAATATTGATAATGTTAGTGAACTGTGTATCTTTGTGGGGCAACTAACTTAGTGATTATTTGCTATCATTAAAGTCCAGTATTTGATGTATATATCCCTAGTTTTGTCTTCTATCTAGGGTGCTTTCATAGTATTTCTTCCCTTTAAGTATGACCACAGAAAGCATTGTATATCTCAGCACTAGTTACATGTAGTAGCCCCTTCAGTATCATGGAAAGGGCCTTAAGTAAAGTGCCATTTTCCTAAAGGTTTACAAAGACCAAGACAAATAAAATAAGTCAATTATTGATCATGGGAGGGAGCACACTGAATTGTGGAAGTTAGATTCAGGTTGGGCAGTTGGCATGGATACTCAGGAGAGTATGGCGGGATAGTATTCACCATTTTCTCTGCAGTCATGACATAAAATCTCTAGAAGGGAAAGAAATGAGTTTTAGAAGGTGAGAAAGAAAGACTTCCTGAGTTTTCAGGAAGGAATGACACTTGGCTTCAGAAATACCAAAGCAAGTGAGCAAACAAACACAGAAAGGGTAATGGATGATTGACAGCTGTGGTGGCCAGGGTGACGGCAGGATCAGTAAAGCCTAAGGCAAGAAGGCACGATGGAGATCAAGGAGAACTTCAGTGACATTAGTTGCAACATCCTCCCCACATTTTTTTTTTTTTCCTTTTTTTTTTTTTGAGACAGGGTTTCTCTGTGTAGCTTTGCGCCTTTCCTGGAACTTGCTTTGGAGACCAGGCTGGCCTCGAACTCACAGAGATCCGCCTGCCTCTGCCTCCCAAGTGCTGGGATTAAAGGTGTGTGCCACCACCGCCCGGCCCCTCCCCACATTTTAGAGTGCAAGCCCTAACATATACCTAGGAGCATAAAGGAAGTAGATGCTGAAAAGAAGTCAAGATGCCCATATGCCTAGTGCATTTGGGGCTCCAGCTGCATTCCATTAAGGTGCCTGCAGGGTCTTACTCAGTGTTTTGCATAATGATGAGGGGCATGTAGAAAATGCAAGACCAAGATCTTGTGTTCGACCTTGCTGTGTTTTTGATGCTCTGAGATTTGATTTCAACACCTAGAAATTGTATAGGATCAAGGTATCTGGTTTATTTCACTTATTCTCTTTTTAATAATATTTTTTCATTTAGGGAATACTTTTAAAATACAGAGATTAATATATTAGTATCCATCAGGTAGCAGTGAGAATTTTAATATGCTTTACATATTTCACATTTTCAAAAAGAGCAAGCAGAGTATCACAAAGTTGAAGTCCTTTCCTGAGGCCTTAGTCAGCACCTTCCTCACTTGTTCCTGTCATCCCAGAATAATATTGTAGCTGTTAATATTAACATTTTAACATGTAGGCTATGATTTAATTTTTTTTCACGGGCACTACCATTCTGCAGCACTCCTTTCCCCCTCCCAGCTTGTGTTTTAAGTCAGTCCTGTGTTAACAGTGTGGAGTAGAGCTGGTTTGTTTTTTTAATTGATGGTTAGTATTCCATGGTAGACACAGCTGCCGATTTCCCCATCTTCCCCAGTGGATTTCAGCTCAGCCTGCAAAGGTTCACAGTTCTGTCGGACGTGCACCTGTAGCAGCCGTGCTGACATCCTTTGGCCTAACCAGAGCTTTCTCTAGGTGCTTCTAGGAGTGAAATGATTATGTGGTTGGGATCAACATATTTCAATTTCATATGATTTCTAAACTTTATATGGTTATTATAATTGTTTTTAGAATTGTGCCAATCTGATAAATGTGAAAAGCACCTCATTAGTGTTTTAATTTGTATTTCCATGGTTGTTTCTGAGACTGAATATCTTATGTTTATTGGGAAATTTTCTCTTTTATAGGTTTCTTCTTTTTTTTTTTTTTGCTTTTTTTTTTAAGATTTATTTATTATGTATACAGTGTTCTGCCTGCATGTATCCTTGCAGGTCAGACTAAGGCACCAGATTTCATTACAGATGGTTGTGAGCCCCCATGTGGTTGCTGGGAATTGAACTCAGGACCTCTGGAAGAACAGCCAATGCTCTTAACCTCTGAGCCATCTCTCCAGTCCCTTATAGATTTCTTCTTATCTATTTTCTATTTGTCTATTTATTAATCTATAGCTGGGGCTTATAATTACAGGATGCCACATCTTAATCAGCTATTGGAGTTACAGTTTTTTCCTCTGGTCATTTGCCTTTTAATATTGCCCAAAGTTTCTACAGTTTCACAGACATTTTAAATGATTAAAGAAGGAAGGCGTTTACATTTTCTTTGTGAATTGTGCCTTCCTTTCTGAACTGAGATCCAGTAATGACACCACCTCTGAAAACAGCTCTTATTTTTGCCTCTGCTGAGGGCTATGTACATTTTACTGGCTCAGAATCAGCTTCTGTGTTATTGTCTGGACTTGGGACACCATGCTGTGAGCCTGTGTGAATATCAGGGTTCTCATGCATGACACTAGCTTAGCGTTCTGCAGTGACCCCTTTGATCCTTTGGTGCCCAAGCATAAGTAGTCTTAGAGCCACATCCTGTGGGGTGTCTGGTCAAGTTCTGTGTCTTGGTCCCAGCTCCTAGCAAGGGGAAAGGCCAGTTGTGAGCTACTCAGTCCCTTGTTAGGGTCTGGTCTTCCTCTGACTTAGTTGCATCTCCTTGGTCTGACTTAGAAGTCCATCTTTCTATTAAACCCTGGGGCAGTTCCTGTGTGTGTGTGTGTGTGTGTGTGTGTGTGTGTGTGTGTGTGTGGTGTGTGTGTGATTTTGTTCAGCATTTCTACATATTTAAGGTTGGAGATTTCCTTTATCAACAGGCACCCTGATCAAAAGTTCTGGCTACCTTTATTAATTGCAAACTTACATTCTCTTTGTCTTAACTATTTTCTATACTAGAAGCAATACATTATCAGCAGCTTGGCTGATAATCTCCTACAGGTGGTAGTCCTGCAGACAGTGTCCTCGGACTGAGACACACTGCTCTCCTAGGCGGTTCTCCTCCATTCTCCCACTGCAATTTTGCTCCTGACTCTCCTTACTCCTAAAGAAGCAGCAGAGGAGCCGGAGAAGCTCTGCCATGCGGAAGACCTCACTGGAGGATGTCTGGACAAGATGCCCTCTTCTTCCTGGTGCTTTTTCCCTGCGATTTATCTTTCAGGGCTCGTTTGCTAAGAGAAGGTTTCAGCTCGTGTCTAGCACTGAAGTTTACTCTTTTTTTTTTTTTTTTTTTTTTGATTTTTCGAGACAGGGTTTCTCTGTGTAGCTTTGCGCCTCTCCTGGAACTCACTTGGTAGCCCAGGCTGGCCTCGAACTCACAGAGATCCGCCTGGCTCTGCCTCCCGAGTGCTGGGATTAAAGGCGTGCGCCACCACCGCCCGGCTGAAGTTTACTCTTAATAGGTGCCCAGCATCTTAGATTCCCTCTTCTCCCTGGTTTAAAACTCCAGTTGGATAGAATATTCATACTTTTCATGGTTTCATCTCAGGATTCAAGGAAGATGTTGATTAGCTGAGATTAGCTAAATTGTTAGCTGGTAGGTAATTTTCACAATTTGAATGAGCATAGGACTATTGTAAAAAACGAAACTGTGCTAGATGGGCCTTAAACTGACTGATATGTAGTGTTGTTCTCTGTACCAACCTTTTGCTGTGTGTGGCTCTTAGGATAGTATGAAAATATCATAAAAATTGCTATGTATCATAGGATTTTAGGAGGTTCATTGTTATGGGATGCCAAGTCTAGGATTCAATGGACTCCAAGGCAAGAGTACTTCCAGCCTTTCTTCCAGGATGGAGATTGTGATCAAGGCTCATATATATAGCTAGAGACATAATGTTAGTCCCAAAAGTGAGAGGATAAAGGCCACTGACCCAAATCACTATGGCCAAATTAATTAAAACAAGTAATTAATTAAAGCCAGATTGTAGGTGGAAGTTTCTCTCCTGCCTGCCTTCCCAAATACCCAGAAACCACTTCCGAAATAATTGACTCAGAGGCTTAATATTACTTATAAATGCTTGACCAGTAGCTTAGGCTTATTACTAACTAGATCTTACACTTAAATTAACCCATAATTCTTATATGTCTAGTCACGTGGCTTGGTACCTTTTCTTAGTTGGACATTCTCATCTTGCTTCCTCTTCATCTGGCTGGTGACTCCTGACTCCGCCCTTCCTCTTCCCAGAATTCTCCTAGTCTGGTCACCCTGCCTATACTTCCTGCATGGCTACTGGGCAATCAGCGTTTTATTAAATCAGTTTCAGTGACAAATCTTTACAGTGTACAAGAGAATTATTCCACAGCACAAGCTTTTTAATTCATGTACACGGGCTGCCTTCCCCTAAGGCAGGATTTGGGATTCAGCATTGGTTGTGAGGAAGACAAGGCTTTTATAGCTCATGGGTAGGGAGTTTCCAAATGGAGAATTTGGTGGGCAAAATAGTAGGGGTTACAGGAGCAGAGCATAAGCATAACAAGTTAGTCCTACACTAACAAGGCTCCTGAAACAAAGGTGGGCATGACCAGGTAGTCATAGCAACAGGTAGTCACAAAAAGGAAGTCATATAACCTTTTGACACAAAGGTACGGTTACAAGATGGTTATAAACAATTTTTAAACAAAGACGTAATTGCCATTCCTGGAACAGGCAGTCCAAAACAATTTGTAGTTAAGGTTACACCTGGGTATGCATAGCCCAGTCCTTGAGAAACAGAGGTTTAATCATAAACAGGAATGAACCTAGTTTGTCTTTACTATAAGATGACTTTTAAGCCTAAGATGGAGGCAGGCTGGTTCTTCAGTACGTCTTCCTTGGTGCGGTGTTTTACAGTTCTCTGAAAACTTCTAGCCAACTCCTAATACAGCACTGTAAGCAACTGATTGGAGGCATGACTAGGGAGACAAGGATGCCACCAGTGGGCATTTAATATTCAGTCTTCTCTCAAAGATATTTTAGGGAGGGATCTGCCATTTTGTGAATGCCCGGGTTCATGTGACATCAATTCAGTAAATGCCCAAAGTCACAGCTTCAGTTGGATGTTAGCGCTTGAGTGTTCTGGCAAAGACCCAGAATTACATGCACCCTGCAGATAACCATGGGGGAGGAGACAGTGTGAAACCAAAGGGCCTAGGCTATCCAGCACTGACGGTGAAAATGGAGTGCAGGTCAGATGGCTGGGACAATTCTTTTGCTCAGAAGATTCCAGAAGCTGCATTCTCCTGAGAGAAGTTATAGTTCATGTCAAAGCTGTTCTCCCAGTGTGGGAATTTGTGGGTTCATATGACAGAAAAATTTCATAAAAATGTTGAAGTCTCTTTTGAGGTACTATATAACTTGATAGTGGACTATCAAGTTTTTAGATACTGATCTAAAAAGCTGTGGGAGGAAAAGAAGAGGTGGACACAGACTACTGATAAAACTTCAGATCTTTACATGTAAACCCTGCTTCTTTAGGATCATTAAGATTTAGAGGAGCCTGCAAGTACATCCAACAAAGCTGATTTGAAAGATGTCCCCTGAGATTCCCTCCCCAACCTACTATATGCCCTTCCTCACTGGAAGTGGACATACCATGGAATTTCCTCCCAGGCTTGGCTTAGATCAGATAGCACAGGTGACTGTAAAACAGAGGAGCCATTATCAGAATGACCCAATCACAGGAGCCCTTTAGAGAAGAGGGCTGGCGGGTTGCCCAGGGTGGCTAGAGGTTTGAAGGACAAAAAGGACACAACCTGCCATTGATGGCCAAAAGACCGAGGGAGCCATCAGGCAGGGAACGTGGGTAGCCTTGCAGAACTGAACCAGTGAAGCAATGCAGAGCTCTAAGTCACAGTCCTGTGACCATAAGGAACTTAATTCTGTCAAAAACAAGAATGAAGTTGAGAGCAAATTTTTCTCCAGATGAGAATTCTGTTTTGCCCAAACCTTAGATTTCAGAATTATAACTTCAAAAGCAGAGCTCCACTGTGTGGGACTTCTGAATTACAGAATTCTGAGCTAATAAAAGAGTCTTGTTTTACACTGCCAAATCTGTTGTAATATTTATATAGTAATTAAACAAAACAAAACTCTAAAGTGGGTTTTGGTATCTGGAAAACCAAGCACGTAGAAGTGGATTTGGAATTGGAAGTGGGGAAAAGCCAGAAGAATTTCAAGGATATCATTTTGAGGTTGATTAATATAAAAAGCCTAGATTACCTTCAACAAACCATTAGTATGAATATCAGATGTGACCGACATGGCTGATGAGCACTTTAGGAAAAGTGGCGAGCAGTATTGGGAACAGGAGAAGGGCTGGTTACCATTAGGAGGTGCTAGAGCTTGGGGAGCCTTAGGCTGTACCGAGAAGACATTCCTGAGTAATGAGCTTCATAGATCTGAGAATTTTTCAAGACATTGAAGGTGCGGCCTGGATTCTTTTTGCTGCTTATGGTTAAATGGAGAAGATAGATTTTGAAGACCTGTTCAACAGAAAGGAAGCAGACTTGATGGTTAGGAAAACTCTCAACCAGTTAAGAGACTCCCTCTTGATGGACAGCTTAGATAGTGGACTAGATTTATGACTACATAATCCTTTACTAAAGCCTTCAAAAGAGCAAAAGGTCAGCATTTAAAAGTCCTTCCCTTAGATCTTTTGAAACTAGAAAGATTTGGGGAGTTTAAGGGTGAAGTCTCTCAGCCACTTCCACAGACCAAAACAGTGAGAGATTATCTAAGAAGATTATATGTGTGGCTTTTGTCTAATACATGGGAATCCTATGAAATACACATAGGGTCTTGAGACAATGTCTGAAATAGGGCAGCATGAAAAGGGGTACCACATACCCAGAATCATACTGGGGAAAAGCAGGATGACAAAGTGTCTTAGCTGGCACCATCACCCTGTGCTACCACTCATAATAAATGGGTGGGGGTGACTCCGAGTGTGGAATCCTGAGCATGGAGGACTGAATTAAGCAGTGTAGGTATTAGAGGCTAAAGTTCACACCTACAGGCACATGGCATTCCAGATACTTCCTTCGTGGCTCAGACTTCATTCAGGATCAGGAGAGGTTAAGATTCCTTGTATCTCCCTGTATGAGGACAGGCTGGAAAGGGGACGGCAGACAGGGCATGAAAAGTGCTTCCTGGGCAGTGGGGAATGAGTTCTAGCTACCCGAGGACTAGAAGATGAGCATTCCCTAACAAGACTTTGTATTAATTTGATATCCCAAGGCAGGCCCATGACTCTGAACTAGAGTTTAACTAAGGATGGAGAACAGTCCAAAGACACTTGTTTTCATCATATATCGGCTATAGCTCTATGGTACATTGGCCATGCCACTGAGAAAGGAACCTGAACACATACCCATTCAAAGATACTGAAGTAGATCTAAAGAGATTCAGTTCCACATGAAGATAGGGATGAGCCATTGTGGAAAGAGAAATCAACAAACGGTAAACTGGGTAGGAAATGTGAAGGGCCCCAAACTCAGTGAGCCTATTAGAAGTGGGGCTCCAAGTACATTGAGCGCATAGGCGTTTTATTTTCCTTGCTCAGATCTGGCCAAAGTTCAGAGGTGTCACTTGCTAAATGTGTGACCACGGAGAAAATTGCTTTTATCTCCTGAGTTTCAGGGTTTGTGTTTATTTGTATAATACTGAAAAAGTTGAGACAAAACCTAGGAAGCAGCTAACACACTACTGTAACCCAGAAAGAGTCCTATAAGTAGTACAGTAATTACTGATATTAATATTGTTGCAATGGACTGGTCAAGTGGAAGGTAGCTAGAAACACACCATGGAATCAAATCAGACATTTCAAATAGAAACCAGCTAATAATAACTAGAGGCAATAGTATTAAGCCAGATTCAGAAACCAGAGTCATGGGCACAGTCCATTTTGTCTTTTCCTGGTTGTTCTTAGCTGGTGAGAGAATGCCCTCAAAGGGGCATTACTTGATCAACACTGGTGGCTGCATGACTGGTTTTTAGTACCAGGAAGATGAGCGATTCTGATGAGAACATCGAGCATGCAGCTGACTGTGGTGATTCACTCTAAACCACAGGACTAGTTCACTAGGTCATCCCCTGGGTCTGGGTGGCGATCAACTGCAAACTACAGACTCCTTAGCACACAGTTCAAAAAGATAAGATGTACTCCATTTCTCATAAGCTTTATGACTTGCTGACTTTATTATAAATTATACACATAAGCCTTCTGCTGGGTTCTGGCTTGAAATCTCAAGGTCTCCTTTAAGGAAGTGGTGTGTCTCACAGTAGGGCCTTTACTTTTCCTTGAGCACGGACACTGCTGCTCTCCCTCAGATTGGAGTGTGGTGGACTGCCTTTGCCTTCTCTCTACCTATCTGCCTTGTATATAGGGAAGTGATATGGGCTCCTGGTAAGACAGAGCGACAGTGAGAGGGGAGAAGCCCAGCGGTCCAGATGGGTTGATTCTCTAGCCACTTACTTACTGTGTGCCAAGGACCTTTCAATGTGGTGTATCTTACATCCCAATTATTCAGTTTGCAAATTTCCTGCCATTGTAAGAGGGCACTCCAATATAAATTGTCCCTCTTCTGGTAGTTTTTAGAAGGCTGTGTTTACCTGCCCTGCCACAAAGATAGTATGCAATTCTTGCTATGTCAGTAGAAGCTCTTAGTAGTAATACAGGAAGATTTGAGTTTCAAAGTTTATCAGGATAATAAAAGTGTTAGTCGAGAAAAACAAAAACTACAAAATAGGGTGAATTATATTGAGCTTGAAATTAGTTAACTTGAATATGACTACACACAATGAATTAAATAGTTTCATATATATACACACATATATATATAGTATATGCTCATATTGAAAGACACAAAAATATCTCTCTATATGTATTTCTAATGTAACTTTAAGAGGAACTCCTAGCCCCTTCAAGGAGCACTGATGATTCCCTTAGCTCAGGGCCGTTGGGAGGTGCCTTTGTTCTCATCGATGCCTACATTGCCTCCTCTTTCATTTCTTGGCCTTGTAGCACCATGCCATGGCTATCTGTCCTCACTCTGGCCCCTGCTGGTCTGACTGCTTCCTGGTGTGAATGCTTCAATGCTAGCAGCATTATTAGTTTAGCTGTAGTTGATCAAAGTTCAGGTCTTGAAATAAACTTTTTGCCCTGGCTCACTGCAGCAGGGCTCCGCAACTCTCTTCCTATTAATCTTCCTCTTTTAGTTTAGACCCTTAATTGTTATTGCATGCATTTGTGCACCACAGGAACTGTGGGATATGGAACTGTCCTCTGCAATTTCCTTCAGATTCCTGTGACTGATTGCCTCTCATCTCCATGAAGTGCTCTGATGTTGAGGAAGGAGGGTAAAGACGATTATAAGGTTTTAGGGAGTGGGAAAAAGAACCTTTTGAAATCATAGTGGTGCTTGGAAAACAGACCTTCAGAGATGGTGTCTGCCCAGTCTGGCCAGGATCCTCTGTTTCCTCTGGGTCCTTTCCCATTATGACTGACACTCTCCCCCAACCTGTGTAACACAGAGAACAAGGCTACTTTTGAGGACAGAGGGAAAGCTATCTAACTGGATTGCACTTACAATAAAATGATATAGAATGAAAATACTGTCAATTTATGTAATATTTCATTTGTGCTAGCTGAGACATCCACACAGAAGCACTATGGTGACACTTAGCAATATGGTGACTTTCAGATGATTAAAACTGGCTTTCAGCACCTTTCATGTTTTCAGAAAACAGATACCACAGTGAGAACTTAGCCATGGCCTTTGGGGACCTTGGAAACATGTCTTAGATTCCCTCCAAACACAAAACTTGACCTCACTCTCATGAGAGATTCTTTGCAAATGAACCATCTGCATGAAAGCTAAGTCCCAGTGGAGCTGAGGGGCAGCCTCTAGAGCTATTCCTGTTGGCTGTTCTCCAGTCCTCTCAGCTGATAACTTGTAGGTATGGAGTTTTGCAGTTTGGGGGGGGGTTATTTTATTTATTATTCTTTT
Source organism: Peromyscus californicus insignis (assembly GCF_007827085.1). Classification (NCBI taxonomy): domain Eukaryota; kingdom Metazoa; phylum Chordata; class Mammalia; order Rodentia; family Cricetidae; genus Peromyscus; species Peromyscus californicus. Next base: position 36,223,861 of record NW_026294595.1, on the reverse strand, counting down.
TAAAAAATATTTTTGTTTGTGTGTATGTGTACACGAGAGAGGGGGGAGAGAGAGAGACAGACTGAGAGACTGAAAGAGAGAAAGAGAATGGGGAGAGAGAGAGAGAGAGAGAGAGAGAGAGAGAGAGAGAGAGAGAGAGAGAAAGAGAAAGAGAAAGAGAAAGAGAAAGAGAGAGAGAATGTCACCTAGGTGTGGGTGCCCATGAAGGCCTGAAGACAGCAGCAGACCCCCTAGACCTGGAGTTACAAGTGGTTGGGAGCTGCCTAGCGTGTGTGCTGGGAACTGAACCGAGACCTTCTGCAAGAACAGTATGTATGCTTAACCACGGAGCCACCTCTCCAGGCCCCTTTTTATGATTCTTTTTAATTTTAGAATCTGATGAAGTCAGCTGAATATCAGAGTTAAAGAAATGTAATGGATAAATTGTCATTTAACAATGATTAGATAAGGAGAAGATAGTAAATATTTTATGCAGAAAGAACTCAAAATGAACTGGAATTCCAACTTTCTCTTATGAAAATTTAATATCAGTCCTCTAGATAGTATTTTATGGGTAGAGAAGTTAATGTTGAGCAGGACATTTAATTAACTGAAAGAAATAAATCAAGAATCATCTAGTGTAAAAATGCTCCCAATGTCCTTTGATTTGTCATTAAAATTTAGAAATGAACCTAAGTAAGCTTGTTAAGTGAACCGATTCGGCCCTGTTTACATGAGACTGAGTAAGTTGAAAGCAGTTCTCAGTATAAAGTTCACAAGTGACAGGAATTGTAGGATGACGACCCAGGGATGGCCAGCGGTAAGCCATCTTGGTTGTTCTCAACTGTCTTTTTAAAAGGGAAACTTCAGGGTTTCAGAGAAGGTTCACTGTGTAACGGTGCTTGTTACTCAACGCGAGGACCCGAGTTTGAGTCTCCGACTTACACACAAAAAGCCGAGCATGGCTGGGTGCACCTGTAACTCCAGCAGAGGTTTGCAGCAGATGCCATAGAGCTGGTTTCCAGCAGTGGGGGGGCCAACTGATGTGGGTGCTGAAAACCAGACTGCAGCAACAAGCTGTCGTAACCACTGGGCAATCTCTACAGCCCTACAGCTTCTTCCTGAGCAGAATAAAACGTGATGGGACCTTCATATATGTGTGTGTGTGTGTGTGTGTGTGTGTGTGTGTGTGTGTGTGTGTATGTATATATATATATACACACATATATATGTATATATACATATATATATATATATATATTTTTTTTTTCTGAGACAGGGTTCTCTGTGTAGCCCTGGCTGTCCTGGAACTCACTCTGTAGACCAGGCTGGCCTCAAAATCACAGAGATCTGCCTGCCTTTGCCTCCTAATTGTTGGGATTAAAGCCGTGCACCACCACTGCCCAGCAAGGGACCTTACTATCTTTTGTGATGATATAATTTTAAGAAAAAGGCATATATAAAAAAAGGCTAGGATGATCAAGGGCCAGACTTATTTGTTTTTTGCACAAACTTTCCCAGTTAGCAGCTTTCGAAAGAGAAATGTAAGAATTAACTCCAGGTGCCCTGTTTGCCTATATTTTCTGCTGAGTCTTGATTTTTCATAATGATCTGATATAATTAATGAACATTTGTACGCTGTTTGCAGTGTTCAGTGAGTACCTGTGTTCATTTAATCTTCTTAACAACTCTGACGGACAGATAGCCATGTGATCCTCACTTTGTAACTGACGATAGAAGTCATAATGTCCCCAAAGTCACAGGGCTGTGAAGCGGTATGACTAGGATTTGACCCTAAATGGGTTGGTCCTGGTTTATTCCTTTTTTTTTTTTTTTTTTGAGACAGAGTATCTCTGTGTAGCTTTGTGCCTTTCCTGCAACTCACTCTGTAGACCGGGCTGGCCTCGAACTCACAGAGATCTGCCTGCCTCTGCCTCCCAAGTGTTGGGATTAAAGGTGTGCGCCACCACCGTCCAGCCCCTGGTTTATTCTTTAAATGCTGCTGTACAGTTTGTGCTATCCTTGGTGTGATTGCTACTTGTCATTAATTTCGAGATGAATCCATTTTGAGAAACCTCAGTTTCCCGAACCCTCAATATCAAAGTCTTGGACTTGGAGTTATCTTTTCCCAGTCCCCTACCCTTGTTCACATAAATCTGTTTAGCAGATAAGAAATGGGTAATATGAAAACTCTTTAGTAGTACCAATTTGCTTTTATGTTTTTTTTTTTTTTTTTTTTTGGTTTTTTCGAGACAGGGTTTCTCTGTGTAGCTTTGCGCCTTTCCTGGAACTCACTTGGTAGCCCAGGCTGGCCTCGAACTCACAGAGATCCGCCTGGCTCTGCCTCCCGAGTGCTGGGATTAAAGGCGTGCGCCACCACCGCCCGGCGCTTTTATGTTTTTAAAGTGCCCCAAACTGACAATGTCTGTTTCCATATTCTTAACAGTTATGATTTCTCTGAGTTAATGAGGTCCTGTAATTAAATGCTCCATAAGAAATCAGATAATCAACCGGGCAGTGGTGTCACATGCCTTTAATCCCAGCACTGGGGAAACAAAGGCAGAAGGATCTCTGTGAGTTCAAGGCCAGCCTGGTCTACAAAGTGAACTCTAGGACAGTCAGGGCTATACAGAGAAACCCTGTCTTGAGAAACCAAAAAAGAAAAAAAAAGAGATAATTATGATAAAATTATGATGCAAGCTGATTTTAAAAACTCACAGTTTTCATTTCCTCTTTGCTATCATGTTTTGAGGGGGTTAAGTAAGATGAAGGAAGTTGCCATAACTGCATTCTTCTTTTTTAACATATTGACATTAATTTCACAAGAGAGTTTCCACAGGTTTCTAAGATCAAGTCTACCAACCCATCAGAGACCATACCCATGACCCTGAAACTCCTTTCTTCATAATGCTGAAGAGTTCAAGGCCAGTCCTACGATCTGTGCATTGAATCTTACCACCTTTCCTACTCAAGATTGCCCCAATCTTTGTCCCACCACTCCCCATCTTCCAGATCTTTTCTAAATCCATGCCATAATGCCTTCCATCTAGCAAATCCTCTTTCTTGGTCCCATTCCTCTTCAGACAGTCCCATCATTCCACATCCTGACTTCAGTGTCCACCTTTCCCCCTCCGATGCTCTTCTTAAATTTTATCTTAATTTATCAACACACAAAAACATATCTATATTAGATCGTGTGATATTTTGGTATGTGTGTGTAGTGTATGGTGCTTAAATCAGAGTGAATGTATCTATGTCCTGTAACAGCTATCTTTTTCATGGTGAAGCATTTAAAATTCTTTCCTCAAGCATTTTAAAAATACACAATGCATGGGTATTGTCTGTAGTCAGCCCTACTGTGTGACAGTAGCTGAGAATTTCTTAAGCTTCCTTAGCTACTGTTTATCACTCACTGCTTACCCTTTCCCTGTCCTGTGTACCCCCAGCCTGTAGTAACCACTGTGACTTCTGTGAGATCAGCATTTTCGCTTCCACATGGGTGAAATCATGTGCTGCTTGACTTCCTGTGCTGGCTTGTTTCATTTAATGATGACATAGAGTACCACGATTGACAAGAGTTCAACTCTTGTAATTTGTGTTCTCATTTCTTAACGGCTCATGAGTTGATAGGCACTTGGGTTGCTTCCATTTCTTCACTGATGCAAATAAATAGTGCCTCAGTAAATATGGAAACACAGTATGTCTCATCATATAATCTTAATTTTCTTTGGCGATATCCCGGTATTAGGATTGATGGACTATGGGTGGTTCTTTGTTAACTTTTAAAAGACCCTCCATACTGTACTCCAAGATTTGCCTCCTCACCAAGTGTGCATGTGTTTGCTTTTCTGTAATCCTCTCCAGCACTTGTTAACCTTTTCCTGTTTCACAGTAATCATTCCAACAGGAGTGAGGTCGTGTGCAGGGTTATTGTGATTTGCATTTCTCTGATGATTAGTGATGTGGAACACTTTTTTCTTTACTCCTGTGCTCTTGAACCATTGTGCCCTTCAACTTCAGCAACCCTGCACTTGGCAAGCTTGTGTTTGACCTCCATGTTCCACTGACTGATCCCAGTGGTCAGTTCTTAGTTCTCATCTTCCTGGAACTGTTATGACAGAACTGGTCACAGCCTTGTCTTTGGAAAACGATTTGATTTACTTCCAGGAAGCCATTCCACCACAGTGGGACTTTCTTCTCAGCCAACTTGGGTGGGTTTTCCTCATTCTTCTATTTCTTAAACTTTGGATTGTGTTGGAGGCTTAGTCATCTAAGTTTGTATATTATCTAGTAGATCTCAACAAACTTAATATAACTTCTCATCATTTATATGCTGAGTAGTACTGCTAATAGTCCTTTTGAAGTCTATACTTCATACCCATACTACACTTACATACCCAACTCTCTCAAATCTAAATGCCAAAGCTGTGGTTCTGCATTCCCTCCAGACCTAACGCCATCCTTTCCTTCCTGTTCTCAATGCAGATGGAATCTGCAGTGCTCCGCCCAACAGTCTTGGAGTCACTGTTGATTCATATTTTCCCTCCATATATTTACCTTCTGACATGGATAGAAGCTCTGTCTTTAAAATCAAGTAGAAGCATTGTGTCAGCCTCTGGGTCTCCCAGTTAGCTCCTCTACTCCTCCTCTTCCTATCTCAATGTTCCACACCTACGTTCTTTTTTACAAAGCAGTCATGCTGATCTTTGTAAAACTCACTTCAGATTATATCACTCCTCTGCCAAAACATGCACCAATGGAGTCCTCATCCATGTGAAATAAAAGTTCACCACTCTCAAAGGCCCTGCCTGATCTTCCTCCCTGCACTGACCCAGTGTGGGTTGGATCTCATCTCCCACCCCTTCCCACCTGCTTCTATTCCAGCTGCAACTATCTGCTTCCTCCTCCATGAGCATACCTCCTCCTTAGCATCTGTCTCCCAGCCTTCTGCACTGGTGTTCCCCTGTGCCTAGAACTCTCCTCCTCCTCCAAGATGTCTGTCTCAGTTCAGTGAAGGACCCAAACAAACTTCATGCTAGTGAGAGCATCCTTGGTGACCCCCTTTCCCATTGTCATCTATCATACTGTCCTAGTTTTTTCCTCAGCATTTATCACACCTGGCACATACACACACACACACACACACACACACACACACACACACACACACACACACACACGCCTTCACTTATTTTTCTAGAATGCATACTCATAAGAAATGGGAATTGGTTTTTTTTATTTATTTCCAATGCATGGAACCAAGAACTCACAGAGTATTGGTTGAGTGAGTGTGTTTGCTGCATACGCACATACAACCACTTAGCTATACACAGCACATGGATTGATGTTAAAGCGGAGAGGAAGCCGTGACAGTCCCAGGGGCCCTAATACGTTGGATGACCTTGGCGCATTATGCAGCCTGTGTGGTATTCTGTCCTCTCAGTTGTAAAATGAAGTGTTTGGATTAAATGTTCACAAAAATCACCTGAGCTCTAAGAAGTCATGATTGAATGACTCTGAGGCCTGATTACTTTTTACTCTCCCTGATGCTTCATGTCTTGAAATACAACATCCTTAGTATATAAACTCCCTTTCTAATGAATAGTGAAAAGAGAGAAATTAAGCAAGATTATGGGCCAATTCATTTCAGCGACGTCAACATACGACATGATCATTATGTAATATTGCCCATCCTGAAAACAATCTTTTCTCCTAAAGAAGCCATGACAGTTATTTTTAAATCCACCTGGCATTTCAATTAAGAGTGAGATAACTAATGTGTTTACCCCAGAGTACTTTCTTGGCTCATCTTATTATGTGGACAAAGGATACATCACAACAGAAAGCAGCTTATTACCAATTTGTGTGGGAAGCTCTGCTATGAAGAAGTGGCCAAAGTGAGCGCCGCCTAAAATGTTACTTCTGCATGCATGTAGGTAGCAACTACTTCTAAATACTTATAGTCAAAAAAATTAATATCTCCACCCTTCATTCAGTGGCTCTTGGGTTTTTCTGTGTGTCTTTCTTGGCCTCTGGCTTCTGACTGCATTCAGCAAAAGTGCAAGATGAGAGACTGGTGATCCCCGCCCCTAGCCTCTTGCCCTGTTGTGTTGTGTTTGACTATTGTTCTGTCTACCAAAGGTCTCTGCTCCATCTGCTGCCCCTCCCACAATGCTGTCTCTGGTCTACAGGTGGCGAAGCAGCTCAGTGCTGCTCAACTCCCCACTGCCTGAATCTCAACTCTCCTTTTCCCCTTCAACTTTCCTTTTAGCACATCTTTTTCCGTTTATCCTGATTTTTTTTGTGCCATGTGTTTATTTATAAGGGTTATTGTTATGAGAAATCAGTAAGAGAATACGAGTCAAGAAATTAAAGGGATAGGAATATAGTTATGTCAGCAAATGAAAAGTAAAGAGAGATTTTGTAATTGGACTCAGTTAAAAAAAATAAAAGAGCATTTAGTTCCCATTTGCTACTAATGGGCATCATACCAGTATATCAGGAGCTGGACCATATATTGAAAGAAAAAATGACCTACCCTATAGGCAGCATTTTTAATAGAAGTTTTGTATGAGGCCTTTATAAAGCCTAAATTGAATCATGATTCCATGAAACATTTCTAAAGAATGTGAACATGATGCAATATGCAAGCTGGCAGAAAGGCATAGTGTTATACAACTATAGACAAGATTAATCCTCTATACACTATCCTGTGATTGGGCTTGATACAAGAAGATAGTTTGAGAACTTCAGGAAAGAATGATAGCCATGCTCCTTGGATGCACTTCCTAAAAATGTGCTTTCTTTGCCTAAATTTAAAAAGCAAACTTTTGTAATAACAAAGTATTTTATGTCTGTTGTGAAAATACAGACAATCATACAAAATACTATGAAAAACACCCCAAACCTGCATCACTCCCAAAAGAAAGGTTTTAATAGCAATGGCCTTAAACATTTCTTCATACATACATGTATGTTTTTAAATCATTATTTTTCCTTACATGTCAGTATTTGTGTATTTCCCCTTTTTCCTATGTAGGATTTTTACTGCGTGTGTGGTGTTTCATCAAATAGTTCATCTGATAATCTAACAATTTGGGATATTTCTCTTATTGCCATTCTTTTCATTCTTTTAAGGATCTAATGAACATACCTACATATAAACCTGACAATTTCCATACTTGTTGCACTTTAAAAGCTTATTTTTTAGTAATTAAAGTCTCTGAGCATTTTCTTGTTATTAAAAATGTAATTATTTATGCTTGTGTGCACATATATGCACACATGTATGTATTCCATAGCACACATGTACAGATCACATGCATTCTGTGGCACACAGGTGGAGATCAGATGACAAGTGACTTATGGGAACTGGTTCTCTCCTTTTGTCGTGAGAAGCTCAGGTCATCAGGTGGCAATTGCTCTTATCCACTGAGCCTTCTTGCTGGCCTGATCCCTTATTCATAGTCTTATCCTATCATTCAGGAGAAAATGTATGCTAGTTCATTCTCTTACTAGCCAGGGATGTTTATCAGTTTGTAACTCAGTGTCTGAAATAGTCAAGTTTAGGGCAAGGGAACGTATCAGAAATATGAGCAATTTGAATTCTGGCCAGAAAGATATCCATGAAGTTCAAATAACCAGGTAGTATAGTCGTAAAATTGACTTCCTTTTCTGTACACCAGAGATCTGGCTTTGATTTCCTGCTCTTGTAGAGAGCTTTTGCACAATGAAGGCTGTGAGAATTAATCACTGGAACCTCTTAAAATTTAAATTCAGTTTTACTAAGGTGTATATGTATATGTTTGTGTGCTGGCATGCACATGGGTGCCTGGTGAGTCTGGAAGAGGATGTCAGATGCCTGGCACCAGTGTTAAAGTGGTCACGAGCCACTGGGCATGAGCACTGGTAAGTAAAGCAGGAACTTCTGTTGAGAGCGGCAAGCACTCCTCACTGCTGGGCCTTCCGACTCTCCAACCTGAGGCTAGTCTTTTCAGTTTGGAAATGGATGTCAGTCAGTAGACTCACAGAGATGTTCAAGTACGAAGCACAGGAGAGATGACATTGACTGAAACATTTTGAGAGTAAGAGTGGCTAAGAGTTCACCTCTGGCATCAAGTAGCTTGATTTGGCTCTCCCAAGCAATTTGACCGAGAGAAGTACCAGGCATGCGCAGTCTTGGGATGAAATACCATGCCCCGTGACGTTACCAATCAGTTTAGTGACTGGTACGTAGCACTGTTATTGTCTATTCAGGTATATTGGGATTTATATGAGCGAAACCCAGAACAGTATTTTCTTCAATGCCTCCTGTCTGCATAATATTTCATTGCATCAATTCAGCAGATGAGTTGTTGTGGAATGTTGTTTTAAGTATATAAAGATGTGTTCCATTTGTTTATGCTGCAGAATATTGCTTTAACTGGGTGAAGGTATGTTGCATTTGTTTATGCTACATTTGTTATGTAAAAATGTGTTACATTTATTTGTGCTGCATTTGTTTAATTTTGTAAAGATGTGTTGCATTTATTTCACCTGGCCTGCCTAAGGCACCTGAATGGACTAATGAAAAGCTGAACGGGCAATAGCTAGGCGAGAGAGGGATAGGCAGGGCTGGCGGGCAGAGAGAATAAGTTGGAGGAAAAATCTAGGCTCGAGAGAGAATAAGGAGGAAAAAATAGAGGAAGAGAGAGATGGAGACACCTGGGGCCAAAAGCCAGCCAGACATGAGAAGCAGTGAAAGTGGGACATACAGAGAGAAAGAAAAAAAAGAAAGGTAAAAAGCCCCACAGGAAAACGTAGAGGAAGAGAAGCAGGTTAAGATGTAAGAGCTACCGGGTCAAGCATAAGCTGAGGCTGAGCATTCATAACTAATGAGTCTCAGTGTCATGATTTGGGAGCAGGTTTGTGGCCCCAAAGAAAAAGAAAGCCTGGTACAATGAGTTTTTATTTCCCTCCTGAAAGATGACACTGGATACAAAACATGTCACTGTATAAGAAATGTCTCTTGCCTTTCAGGAGGTCATACAATTATGTGCCAAAGCAGAGGTAGTTGTACTATTATGTTTGTTAAAGTAACAGGAAAAATAAAGTAAAAAGCGAATGTTTATTATGATGTCCAGTCGGGTCTTTCTATATGGCACTGCTGCATTTTTATATGGGGCTGCATTTCGCAGGCCACAAGGAGAAAGGCCAGCTGTAGGGTGAAAGGAGCTATCTAAAAAAATTAGAAGCCAGAAGATGAAATCACAGTTTGCTTTGTCTTAATGCTTTGTTGGGAAAGAGACTGACTATTTTAACCTTTGTGTATCATACTGTCTGTATGTCTGGTTAAGTGTTATGACCTCCCACTGCAAAGTTATTAAAGTTCTGGTGATAATCACTTGGGAACACTGTCCAGAAGTCTGTTTGTTCAAAGATTCAATATCACACAGATAGCTGGAAATTAGAGGCCAACCCTTTTCCTATGATAATGCTTTCGTTCTGAGCTTCTGCTTTCTATCTGTAAGTAAGAAAGTCTTATTTCATGGTGAATTTAATGGCTGTTTGACACTCGTCTATGTTTTTTAAGGGTAAACTCTGATGTATGCTTAGAGCATAAACATCATGCTTTCTAGTCGGTTTGTTAATAAGAAACAAATTGTTTTGAAGATGGCTAAAGTGAGATAGGATATAAAAATGATCTAAATGCTCTGGAAAAAATAGTATTACACTTTGGTACATAAATCTATGCAGAGACTATTTTCCTTGGTTTGTTCATGCTTTCACTGGTGTAAGTCTACTAAAATGATGGAGATGTGGGACTGTGGATCCACATCGTGCATCCAGGACAAATCAGCATCCAAAAGAGGAGAGCAGGACAATGAGAGCTTGTTTTATTTTGTTAGAAACTTCACGCCCAAGTAAGAACTTGACATTTAATTTATCACTTATATTAACTGTCTGAGCAGCCATCACTGTAATGTTTTAAAGATTACATAAGAAGTCTAAAACTCAGTGCATTTGGGTTCTGTGTCTCAACAAATATCTCAAAGGTCTAGTTAAACATCCTTAGCCAGGATTTTAATTTGAAGCTCACAGAGCCAATAATTCCCGACCCACACTTTCTGCTCCTATTAATTGATGAGACGTGAATGGAACTTTCCTTGGGGAAGTACTTAGTTCAGACTTCACCATCTTACAAATAAAACTGCTGGCCCAGTTCCCATCCACTGCTGTTATTCTTGGGCCAGAGACCAGGAGAAATGTCCACTCATCTAACTGTGACCATCTAAACTCTAGTATATGTCAGACACGATGTAAGGTACTAGGAATACAATGATAAGTAACAAAGGTCCATACGGAAAATGCTATGCCAAGAAAACATAAATAATGTTCTAACAGGCACACCTCACCGTAGCTGGAAGAGGACAAAGGAAGAATGGCTAAGAAGGCAGTGCTGAAGGATAAGACTTAAAAGAGGGCCAAGAAGGGTTTCCCAATCAAAAAGGCAGGGCAGCACAATCCCAGGCATATAGCAAAGGCTCCCTAGACCATGAACAATCCCAGGAAGTGCCATGTAAAAGAACCAAGGAGAGAAGCTTAATAAATAATAAGCGAAGGGTTCTTGCTGCAGGGGATGGAGCTAGGCTTGATCTAGTCTTGACAACATAATGAGATGCCACAGTGGAGGTGAGAAGGTGAGCCATTCTCCAGGGAAAAGTGTGAAAATAAAGATGTAAATAAGGTCGGCATCTTTTCTCCCTAGTCTCGGACATCTGATATTTTCCCACAAATAGATGCTTCATTTGAGCCTCCAGGACTGAGTTCTCCCTGCGGCAGTTCACACCTCCAGATGTCCGATGTCTCCACTTAGAGCTGTTCCAGGCCTATCAGGAGCTACATGCCCCAAAGTGACCTTCTGCTTGTCCTTCTTTTCCAAGCCTGTTATGAACCCACTCCTCCATCTTGGTTACTGATGCTTCAGTCTCACAGTTACGAAAGCAAAATGCTGGCACTCATTGCTTGCTCTTTATTCCAGGCCTTGAATATGCAAAACTCTGCGACAAGCATGCTGATCCCACACTCAAGCATGCCTCACCCCTACACTGCACTCCGGTTCTGAGTTCAAGTGACCACCTGAGCCTCGCATTTCCATTTGATCTCCTTACTCCTTGGCCCCTCTGCTCTCCACTCTCCACTGAACAGGCTGAGTCATCCTTCTACATCCAGAGTCACACCTTGACTGAAATTCCTCGTTTCTGAATCCTGGCCTGCTCATCTAGACCCTAGCAACTCTCCAGTTTGGCCTCTTGTATTGATTTACCCACCAATTCTAGTCTTCTAGGCTTACCCACCAATTCTAGTCTTCTAGATTAACCCACGAATTCTAGTTTTCCAGATTTACCTGCCAATTCTAGTTTTCTGGATTTACCCAGCAATTCTAGTTCAGTCTCCTCTCAATTCCCAGAACACGAGAGTTCTTTCCTGGCCAATGCTACTGAACCCATGGCTTCCTCATCCTCCGCTGGTCTCTCTCTCCTCCATGGCCATTTCACTTTCATCTTTCATCTTTTCCTCAAATGTCCCATTGAAGGCATCTGAAAACCATCTAATAAAGCTACCCGAACTATTCTGAATTATCACCCCATTATTTCCTTGCTAGGAATTAACAGGATATACAATGACTTGGTCATTCATTTATTTCTTTATTGTGTCTCTCCTCTATGAAGTCCCAATTTTATGACAATTGCTATAAATACCATATCCTAAGTAAATAGTACAGTATATGGCTCCAGGCATGTATTTAATAAATATTTATTGAACAAATGAATGCCAAAGCCAGTAATGTTTTAACAATAGACATAAAGGTTAATAGAAACATACAGAAATACCAATTATTGATAAAATAAGACTCGAAATGATTATTTGACTTGATCCTTTGTAAGTCACTAGTAAAGGCAATGAGTTTGCCTGGATTATTACTGATATATTTGGATTTACTACTGGCCTATAATTGCTCTGCCTTTCCCTGTTGCTTGGTAAATTTCTCCTCTTTAGAAGGCAGAGATAAGAACTCTGTGAGTGGGGGATAGTATAGATGTAAAAGTGGAACACAGTAAACAGTCTCAGGTGCTTTAACGGAAAAGCATGCTGCTATCGCCTTGGTAGTTTAAAAGAAGTCTTTCTTCGGATTTTTAACTGGAGAGAGATGTGTTTAATTGGACGGCGGAGAAGGAAGCAGCACACAGAGCACTGAGGCGGAATGAAGAGAGGGCCAGAGGGTGCAGTAGGGAGATTTCAGAATGGAGAGCTGCTCCTGGGGTCGGGGTCTTTCTGAGTCTCTAGAGCATATGCTTACGAGCACTGAAGGAAGGACGGCCCTTTCTCTCCTTGGTGGGGTATGAAGGGAGGTTAGAGCTTCCAGACACCCTGTGAAAAGTGAGAAAGCAGTGGTGGGGACAGAGCAGAACATAGAGAACGTGTCTTGGTGTGCCATTCATAAATTGGGAGCTACTGACGAAGCATTCATTAAAAAAAAAAAAGTCACTGAGGGTCCCACCAAAGCCATGAATTTGGTACCTGTTCATACAATTGTATTATTAATCAAATGGTTATTAAGTACATGCTATGTTCTAGAAGACACCTAGAAGTGCCAAGATTAGGAAATCACATGTTTTGCCATCAAGCGGGAGAGAGGATGTACTGCTTAGCCAAGCCTCACGTTGAGGGCCGAACACTAAACTGTACTGAGGTAGAACCCAGAGGATGAAGGTGGAGAGGAGCCAATTCTTGTCAGACAGTCTATTGCTATATAATTTAAGGGGTAGAACACCAGCGATAATCGAATGCTGAAGCAGGACACAGTTCTTTAGAAGAACTATAAGAATAACAGCTTGAACGGAAATTCAGACGTTGCCTAGACAGGCAGAGGTAGCTTTGAGGTTATTCTTGACACAGACCTGGAGGTGACCTGGAAGTTCACACCTAGCACTGGCAAGAACAGGCAAAGGGTGCTGTATTCAGACAATATAAATATGGAAAATAGAAGGAATTGTGTGTGAGAAATATGTGATAGTGTTCTTAAAGTCATAGTTAATAACAAATGAAAAGCACTTCCCAGAATGCCATATCAGAGAGTGAGCAGTTCTTCCAAGGATTCTAGTTATAGCAAGGAAGAGGTGCTCTGAAGTGTGAAGCTGTGAGGAACCTTTCAGCTTGTGGCCTTGAGTCTCCGGGGGCCCAGGTCAGGAGTAAGCACTGTTAATGACTGCATCAGGAAGGGGACAGAGGGAGAAAGGAGAGAGGCAGGAAGAGAGAGGGTCGGTGGAAGAGAGGAAAGTTTCTCTCTTTAAACTCTGACTTGAGTCATGTCGTGTGGGTACCACCTTACACCAGGTTCCCCTGCAGCTGCAGCATCTCTCTGGCTGTGGCCAGGAGCTTCAGCTCCCTCTTGAGAGGCTCCCAGGGCAGAGACCGTGCTGCTGGGGCCAGCTGGGAAAGCACTTAGCTTTTCATATCCCAACTCCGAAGAGGAAGTGCCACCCTGGAGGTGAGGCTAGCCAGTCGCCCTGCAGACTGCTGCCTGTCACCACTGAAGTGCCACCGTCTTTCACTAGCAAGACCCAGTGTCTTGAGCCCGCAACATGGCAGCCTAGAGTAGCAGAAGAGGCTTTTATTAACTTGAGTGGCCTAAGCACACTGTGGAACCAGAGATGGTTTCGGCTCCCTGCAAATAGCGCTTGTAGCTGGCTTCCATGGAGAGAAGAAAACAGGGCTCAGGAAGAGAGACGCTTTCCACCTTCGTGAACCTGGTGAGCACGGTGAGCACGACCTTGATTTTACCACATAGGTCGAGACTGCTCTTTACCACAACCGTGTTAATTCATTCTTTCCCTCCTTCCTCCCACCCATCTCCTGCCACTTCCCCGGGAGCATAAAGCTTTCTGCATCCTGCTGTCCATTAGCATAAATAAGCCCATGCTTTTAAGGTAAAAATAGTTTTAATGCTATATTTGCTAAAGACTGCATTACCATAAGAGGATAAAAATACTCCTGGGTAACAGGTAGGTCATATTCATCAGAGGCAGTAACACATTTCTTTTTTTGTGGTTCCCTGAAAGTCGATGATTTCAGCCATAGATTAAAACCTGGGTCTCAGCACACATTACATTTCCACTTCAGAAACTGTTAAGCCAGGAGTGTTTCAGAGACTCATACCTTTGTGTGTTCATTTATTTTTTTCTGTTGCCAATATTTTATAGGAAGTTCTAAAGCACAACCAAAAATAAAAATGAAATGCCGTTTCAATCTGCTCTTTGCTGTATGAGCAACCGGATAAAGTTATGCTCCTCCTCCATTTTATCCAGTGTTAATTTAAATTTGATGTAACATTTCTATGACAGATAAGGAAATACTGGGCTAAGAAACAACAGAAGTGGCAAGACATGGAAATGAGAGATCTCCAGCGTCTAGAAGAGCTGAAGACATTAATGGCTGAACAGTCAGTGAAAGACAGAGAGAGGTAAGGGAGGGGTTTGAGACCGCCATAGTGAGCTGCGAAAGCGCCTTCTGCAATACATTAGGATAAACGATATCAGAGCGAGCATCCTTCACACCGAATGTTGCCATTCAATATTTATATCTACACACGGATAAAATGATTTCTATAATATAGTTTAAACTCTCACTTTCATACTTAAACCCCCAGTTTGCCATTTTGTTCCTTTGATGACTTCCTAGTTAAAGCTCTCACAGAGGGTTTTCTGGCAACTGATTGCCCACTGTGTGCATGAAATGCTACAGGCGGCTGCTGTGAATTAATATTTTGACCCAGGAGGAGGAAACCATTATTTTAATAAGAAAAGGGTCCACTTACTGTGACTGAGGCTGGGAAAGACAATCCACAATTATACAGAGCTGTGTGGATGTTCCAATGAACTCACTAAAGTCATATATGAAAATGTGCCCTAGAATTTCCTGCAATTATGTAACTGCAGAGCTGGGAAGGACATTGGAGATAATGAGCTCGTCTTCTTATTTTATGTGTTACGCCAAGAGATTAAAACAATGGTTTTTTTTAAAGATTACTGTATTGGGGCCAAAAAGAAAACAGTAAAAATCCTAGTAATCTGGAAAGGAAAATCCGAAAATAAAGAGATGGATTCTCTATCAGGAAACCTGTTACATAAAGAGATCAAGCAGACACTAAGGAAGTCTCTCCGGCTGAGGGAGAGTTCCTATGGAAGAAACAAGTTATGACTGTCTCCAGAGTTATAGGTGTTTCTTGTCCTAACCGGCTCCTGGGTTATCGTTACATTGTTTCCCGGGTATCTCAGTACTTTAGAGTTGAGAATGGAACCAAAAATATAACAAAGCCTGAACTCAAGGTCAAGAGGTCAAACAACCAAAGAGCAAACAGCAAGTGAGGCCAAGATACAAGTGGTTACCAGAGGACAGACCATGCTGCAGCCCAGAAAGAAGTAAATAGGAGCCCCCTACAGCTGCGCACCAAAGGGCAATGCAAAGACCGCGGTCAGGAGGCTGGCCGAGCCATTTAAGTTCCCCCAGGAAAAGAAAGAGAGCCACAGGAACTTAAGGGGTGGGAAAAGCAGAACAGATGTGGAGTTCCAGCATTTGGAACATGCTTCTAATAGAACATCTCTCATAGCAGGGAGCTTCTCTGATTACAGAACCATTTTCAGTCTTTTGCTTCCTGTCCTAGTAATTACCAAGATTAGCTGATTCAGAGCTTCAGTTGAAAAGAAGAAAAAGCAAATCAGATTAGTGTGTATTACATAACAGGAAAAAATAGCCATATTACAGCATAGCAAAAAGGACTGAGGACCAGGAGCTGTAGCTCAGGGTTTTATTCTTAACTCAACTTTGAATAGTGTATGACCTTGGAAACATCAGTTGTTTACCTTCCCCAAGGCTCTGCCTTGTCCACTGGAAAACATCTGAAGGTTAGAAAGCTGGTCACTTTTAAGAGTTTGTGATAAATACATATCAACTCCTTTGATGGAATAATACAGATTTAAATAATCGTGAAGCCAATCCTTGCATACCAATGGGTAAATCACCAAGGAAGGGCTTTTAAATGTGATATATCCAAGCCATAATTCTCCACAAAAACACTGTGATGCTTTGTGGGCTGGGGATGTAGCACCACTGGAAGAAGACTTGAGTGGCAGCCACAGAGCCCTGGCTGGGTTCAGTCCCTAACACCACAAAACCCAGGTATGGTGCCACATGCCTGTAATCTCAGCACTTGAGATGGAGACAGGAGGATCAGAAGTTCAAGGTCACCCTTAGCTACACAGCAAGTTCAAGACCAGCCTAGGATATAATACCTGTCTAAAAAAAAGTGATGTAGATAGAAATATAATTCTCATTCTGTGTTTTGAGATGTAGTCTAACATGTAAAAAAGCTTTCACTTCTGACAATGACCAGAAGCTATATTCATCTGTAACCACTCTGGCACTAACAAATTTGGTAGATAGGTTAAAACATTTTTTTCTCTAATAATATAATACAATAAAAATCATGTTTGATGTTTTAACCTAAGGCACTTTCTTCACATCAGATTAAGAAGACCCAAAATATTAGCTTCCAGATTTACCATCAGGGTATGCAGATGTGCCCTCAAGAGTCTGAAAACTCTGCTCATTTATCTATTTCTGCTTTGAATATGGAAGATGAAGGTTCATGGAAATAACACATTCATCAACAAATTAATGGGTAGAGAATATGAAACTTTCCTTTTGCAGTTAAAAGTAGTGGCATTTTGAAGGTTTCATGTGGCTTGACATAACAAAAAGATGATCACATCCACATCTCATTTTATTCAAATTATTTTGTCAATGTTTCCACTAGCCTTCTATGTTCCAAATACCCAATTTTCAACGTGTTCTTGAGCATGAGAGAGAAGACTCCAGAACTGGGTTGTTGCCGGTAGAGCCTTGGCTTTGTCTTTTACAGCTGTATGAAGTTTGGGTAAACTAGTGTCTCTGTGCTTTAGTTTGTCATTTTTACCATGAATATATAGATAGCATCTACTTCAAATGATTAAAAGTATCAGATATATAGTGAATGTAACTCACTGCCTAGAACATAGTAAGAACATTCTATATAAGTGATTTCCATGAACTGACCTTTTTTTATGACAAGATGCTTCTAATGCAGTTTTGTCAAAATATTTAAATTTTAAACTATTTTTAAAATGTAGTAATAAAGCCATTCTTATAGAAATGAAACCATTTATATCAATGCAAGCTGCTGTTTGCTGCCTGTGCTCATGTAATGTCTTATCTGGAATCCATTGCTATTATCAACTGTTTAACAAAGTACATAGATATTGTCTATATGTACCTAGACAAAGATACAAGGGTAAGAAAACCACACAAATCTTCACCAAAATGCAAAATATAGTACCACTGTATTAGTCAGCTAGAGGTGCCATGAAAAACGGTTTGAAAATCTGAAATTTATTTTCTTAGTTCTGGAGGTTAGAAACCCAAAACGGGACAAGGTTCTGATGAGGATTCCCTCCCTGGCCTCCAGAGAGCAGCCATCTCATGGAGACTCACTTCACTGGCTGGGAGAGACAAGTTCTCTGATGTCTTCTGTAAGGGCACCAATGCTCTTGGGAATGAGCCACTGGGAATGAACGTGTGCACATACGAAAGGGGCCGACATGTTCACTGTAACCATCTGGAAGAAAACGAAATGTTTGTCTGTCTGAAGATTGTCTGTTAACTTAACTCTGTCTGGTGGCCGCTAGCAAAGAATATCATTGGAGCAATTAGAAAAGGTGCCCTGGCCTGGCAGTGACGTGTAGTCAGCCCCTGCTGCAGAGGGACAAACTAGAAAAACGTTCTCCTCCGGAACCATGCATGGCACACAAAGACAAAACCTGGCGCATCCTTCAAAATAATGTATGGTAACCCTCAAAACAAAACCTTACCTAATCTTTTAAAAAGGAGAATATGCTATTCACTCCTCTTCTAAAAATTAGCCATGTAGCCGTCTGGGATTTATTTATTTATTTATTTATTTATTTATTTATTTATTTATTTATTTATTGTTTTCCGAGACAGGGTTTCTCTGTGTAGCTTTGCGCCTTTTCCTGGAACTCACTTGGTAGCCCAGGCTGGCCTCGAACCGTCTGGGATTTATATTCATCAACAATGTGAGCTGACTGTCTGACTTCCTTTATTTCCCCCCTAATTTGATGGCTAACTATCTCAGAACCAATTGCTAATGATTCATCCTTATCCTTTGATTGGATATGCCGCTTTTATTATATATCACATTTCTAATTATACTTTTATATCCATATGGACTCTTTTTTTTTTTTTTTTTTTTTTTTTTTTTTTTTTTTTTTTTTGGTTTTTCGAGACAGGGTCTCTCTGTGTAGCTTTGCGCCTTTCCTGGAACTCGCTTTGGAGACTAGGCTGGCCTCGAACTCACAGAGATCCGCCTGGCTCTGCCTCCCGAGTGCTGGGATTAAAGGCGTGCGCCACCACTGCCCGGCTTCCATATGGACTCTTAATTAGATTAAATAAAAGCTGATCTCTATTTATGCTTCCGCATGGACAGCATGCTGTTCAATCACTCTCCTGTGCTGTCCAGTAGGACAAGAATTCTCAAAAATAACTACTCTTATGTCAGTTTTCTTTTACAAATTCTGTTGACCTTTTGCATTAAAATAATGTTAAGGAAAGCTGATATATACACAAAATTTAATCTCCAATCTAGAAACATGCTGCCCAAATAGCATTCTAGTCTCTTCTTTCTTCACATAGATTTTTTTTTCCAGTGAAAGTTTAGAAATTATCTTCATTGAGGTAGAAACTTGTGACCAAGAAGGTAATTTCAAGTTCCTTTTAGATGAGAAAAAAGTCTGCATTAAGATAGCAGCTGTAGGGGTGCAGAGGTGTGAAGCCTAGGATGTTTATGAAGTATTGAAATTAATTAACTTTGGAAACTCATGTCATTGAAGATGAAGTCAGAGAAAGAAACCTGAAGTTGTTTTGTTGTTGTTTTAATATCATTTATTTATTCTTTGACAACTTTATACAGCCATACAATCTGCCTTGATTATACCCACCCCAATTATCTCCTCTCACTCCCCACTCCCCACCATGGCCTCTTAATCTCTCTGTCTCTCTGTCTCTGTCTCTCTCTCTCTGTTTCTCTCTCTGTCTCTCTCTCCCTGTCTCTCTCTGTCTCTGTCTCTCTCTGTCTCTGTCTCTCTCTGTCTCTCTCTGTCTCTCTCTGTCTCTCTCTCTCTCTCTCTCTCTCTCTCTCGTGTGTGTGTGTGTGTGTGTGTGTGTGTGTGTGTGTGTGTGTGTGTGTGTTTTGTACCTCAGTAAGAGTAGTTTGTTCATCCATTGACTGATCTTGTTGAATCGATCTTCTGGTCTTAGGTGGCTAAGAGGTTTTGTTTATTTAGTTTTTATTTATTGGCTTTTGTTTTTTGGGGTTTTCTTGTTGTTTTGTTTTGGTTTTACCCCTTGAGTTGAAAGCTTTAGTTATTCTGTTTGCAATTTCTTATTTTACAATCAATTTTTTTTTTGCCTGTAATCTTTCTTGTGTATCTTTGGCCAACATTCTGTAAAATACGAAATGATATTTTTCACTCTCTTATTTCTAAGTAGCTTTCATTTTATTTTGACTGTCCTGACAGTAAACCAGTGACTATTAGGATACTTTGGCACTTTCCATGTCCTTTCATAAAAAGATGCAAAATTCTGGTATGCTGTATTGGAAGCCACTAAACCCAGCTATATTTTTTAAAACATTTAACTGAAGAACAACAGTTTATATATCACAAAAGCCCCCTGTTCTAGGTGTATGCCTCAGTGGTCTTTCCAGTAAGTTTATAGGGTTGTGTCACCATGGTTAGCTTGTCAGTAATTTCTGACATGCCATAAAGATCTCTCCTGCTCACTTCCTTTAGTGCCTGTCTCTCCTCCAGTCCCAACCAACCACTAGTCTATTTCTGCCACAATAGAGTTGCCTTTCATGGACACTTTAGACAAATGGAATGCATCTGGGTTCTTTTTCTTAGCATAATGTCTTTGGGGTCTGTCTGTGTATCATCAATTTCTCCTTTTCATTGCTGAAGATTGAGTCTACCTTCTAACTGTTTTTCAGAGCAATATATTTTCCCACTGATAACAAATAAATATTAACGTAAGTATTATTTTTAAAATCATTGCTCAAAACTTGTATGTAATATGATATCAGCTCCTAACAAATCAACTGCTCACTCACTCTATCCTCCTTAACCCCATTTGAAGAGTGGGTCCTCGATTTCTCAATAACTGATCTCAATTTCTTCATTAGGCCCCCTGATATAGGGTAGCGAAGAGAAAAGGAAACTTCTCCATTAAAGCTACCTCCAGGGCTGGAGGTGGCTCAGTGGGTAGAGTGTCAGCTGCATGAGTGTGAACACCCGGGGTTAGATCTCTGGAACCCCCTTTAACGTCAAATGCTTTACATCTGCAAAGCCAGTGGTCAAGATAGAGGCAGGACACTAGAGCTGTCAGGGTCGCAGGTGAGTCAACCTTGAGGATATGAGAGCAGGAGAATGTCCCCCCTATCCCCCAGTGCCCCCGTACACTCCCTACAGCAACCTGGAGGGCTCTGCACCTTGCCTGGTCAAAACAGTAGAGCTGGTCTTGGCAATACAAGCAAGGGGGACCTGGATCTAAGGACCTGAGATCAGGAGGTAGTGCCAGAGAGCTCATCTGTGGTTGATATATTGTGCACCCCAATAAACTTATCTGGGGATCAGAGAACACAACAGCCACTATATTAAACTTAGAGGTCA
Organism: Peromyscus californicus insignis; assembly: GCF_007827085.1. NCBI lineage: Eukaryota > Metazoa > Chordata > Mammalia > Rodentia > Cricetidae > Peromyscus > Peromyscus californicus. The sequence goes on along the minus strand of NW_026294595.1, from coordinate 36,203,063 downwards.
GGCAGTGGTAGCACACACCTTTAATCCTAACCTTCTAGAGGCAGAGATCCATCTGGATCTCTGTGAGTTCAATGCCACACGGGAAACAGCCAGACGTGGTGACACACGCCTTTAATCCCAGAAAGTGATGGCAGGAAGCAGAAAGGTATATAAGACATGAGGAACAGGAACTACAGGCTTTTAAGCTTTTAGACTTTTAGCAGCAGTTCAGCTGAGATCCATTTGGGTGAGGACTCAGAGGCTTCCAGTTTGAGGAAACAGGATTGGCTGAGAAGTTGACGAGGTGAGGTTAGCTGTGGCTTATTCTGCTTCTCTGACATTTCAGAATTCACCCCAATACCTGGTTCCCCTGAGTTTTTTATTTAGTAAGACCGTTTAGAAATTCGTGTTACACTCACCCCAGTAATGACTGTGAGGGAAAGCTAGTGAGCTGACCAACCTACCTAACACCCAGGCCAGGAACCAGGGCTATGAGTTGGTCTATGCTAATATCCACCAAATCTATGAACTGTTGGAGCATGTGCAGGGGATGAACCTATGGATCCAAAACAGCAGGATCTCTAACAACAGGATATCCAAGAGGAGTCTCAGTGAGATCCCATTATCGGTGGTGTAGTAGAAACCAGAGGCCTTGACAATAAGATTCTTCTTCCTCTTTCTCTTCCTCCTCCTCCTCCTCCTCTTCCTCCTCCTCCTCTTCCTCCTCTTCCTCCTCCTCCTCCTCCTCCTCCTCCTCCTCCTCCTCTTCTTCTTCTTCTTCTTCTTCTTCTTCTTCTTCTTCTTCTTCTTCTTCTTCTTCTTCTTCTATTTCTTTGTTTTGCTTGGTTTTTGGTTTTTCTTTTAAATTTGGTTTGTTGGTGGGGGGAGAGATTCCAAGGGGCAGAGGGCAGGTATGAGGTGACAGATAAGTGGGACAGGAATGCACAATGTGAAATCCACAAAGAATCGATAAAAGTAAAAAAATAAAATAAAATAAAGATAGAGGCAGGAGATTCTCTGGAAGCTCACAGACCAGACTGCCTGGAATTAACAGCAAACAAAAGAACTACCTCAAACAACATGAAAGATGAGGAGCAGTACTCAAGATTTCCCTCTGACTTCTACAAGTGCACATGGTGATGAGGAGCAGTACTCAAGATTTCCCTCCGATTTCTACAAGTGTACATGGTATCCACACATCTGCATCCATGTGTAAGTGTGCACACACACGTGTATTTTTTTAGAAGTATCTCAAATTCTCATTGCAGAACAATGTCATTTAAGATGACATCTTTTGGGGGAATACTAACTATGCTATCTATTGGCAATGAAGCGGCCTCCTCCAAATGGAGGGTTGGCTGGGGTGACTGACTGACATATGTTCTGATTCTCCTTATTACCTCAATGGCCAACCTCTTTCTAGGGTGCAAAACAGTGGTGTATATGTAATCAAAACATTCTGGTGTCCACTTAAAAATATGAAAAGAAGCATGTGGAATTGATTTTAATAATATATTCCACTTAATTCAATAACTACCCCCAAACATTGTAGTTCCAATACATCACCAATATAAAACTCACTAATGAGATATTTTACAGCCTTTTCCTCATCTTAAGTATTTAACATCTGGTGTGCATTTTATACTTTGAGCGTACTTAAATTCAAACCAGTCACATTTCAGCTGCAGAATAGCCTCTGTCACCAGTGACTGCCATTGGATTGGAAGACGACATGTGCAGTCAAACTTGGCCGTCTCCTAGTGGGGGAGAGCTGGGTGGCAGCTGCCGGCAGAGCATCTGCCTTAGAGAACTGACATTCGACTTGGTACACACTTCGAACCTTGGTTTACTCATCCTCCGGCATCTTTCTCGGTCTTCACTGCCCTTGCCGTGATGTCCTTTGTGTCTTTTGTCTCAGTCTCCAAGGAATCTGCTGATGGCAACATAACCAGTCTCGCTCATCCTTAATGTGCAGACTCACACCTATGACCACAGTCCATGCATGGAGATCACCTGTGGTCCTGACCGTCCGTCCCCTCTCAGTTCTTTCTTTCTCCTTCCAGAACCTGCCAGTTCCTGGTTTTGTTTTTTTCCCCCAGAAATTGGCTTGTGCTTCTAATAAGACCTTCTTCAAATCATGAGAAATAAATGCTTTCCCATGCTCTCTGGACAACTCACCCTATCTCTGTGCTGTGTAGGCATAGTGCATGCAAAATGCAGGGCTTCCCTGGAGTCGCTTTATTCTAGGGAAGTGAGAAATGGGTTTTCCATACCAGCATTCCCCCCCACCCCCACCATCCCAGCCAGGTTCACTAAGGAGCAGGATGTGGATCTGGTATGGAAACTGTTTGACATTGCTCTTTCAATAGTGGGATGACTTATAGGAAGTGTTTCCAGGAAAAATCAACATGTGAAGTTAGTATTTTCAAAATGTTTAATATATATTTAAAGAGAAAGCACCTCAGGTACTTTCTAGGACACCCCCAAGCCCCTTGTCTTTCTGGGACTCTCCAGCTGCCGATACATCTGGCAAGACCCCTGCTCCTCTTGGCTCTTTTCCTTCAGACACCTCAAACCAGGGACTCCTCGCCACCCAGTAGCTAGGAAGAGCCCTGCTCCCCCATGGAATACCCCAAGTCCACCATCTTCCCAGGACATCTTTCCTACTTGCAGGACTCATGTCACTCAGTTTTCAGGTAGAACCCCCACTCTCTCCTCAGGGCTCCCCACTCTATCCCCACTACCCCAGGACTCGTTGTGGGAATCTGCCTCTTACTTTGCAGGTGGAACTGAAATCATCCTTTTCCTTTGGCATTCTAAGCTCACCATCTGAGGACCTGTATCCAGTGTCTGCTCACCGAGGGAGTCCTTACCTACCCTACCCTGTAGCACCTCATCCATACCATCTGAAAATCTATGCTGGACCTGTATCCATTGCCTATATCATCCAAGGATCTGTGTCCATTGTCTGCTCACTCTACAGAGGGAGTCCTCACCTGCTCTGTTCTCCAGCACCTCATGCACACCACCAGAAAATCTATGCTCTCAGAAACTACCCCTTCCCCTAGCTGAGCTGGAGTCAACCCAGAGACTCCATCTGTGAATCAGAACAGAGAGGTCAGAGCTTGAGTTTCAAGCATCTCCTAGCTGATCCCAAACCAGGCAAATAAAGATAACAGCAGGCACAGATCCAAACTCCCACTCAATACAGGTGAACTAAAAACACTTGTCAAGACTCACAGCCAACAGCTTAAGTCTAGATTCTCAAGTCATCACAAAAAGACAAGCAATGCAAAAAAACAAAAACAAAAACAAAAAACCCTAAGACCATCCATTTTCCCAGATCACTAGTTCTTTAATAACTGTGAGAACAACTTAGACGAAACATAGGACACAGAATTCAAAAGAACAATTATGAACATAATCAAAGAGATTAAGCATGAATCAATGCCTGAATGAACTTAAAAAGGACAGGAAGAAAATCCTGATTGAAGCCCAAGAAAACAAAACACAAGGAGCAACTGAATGAAATAAAGAAGGGCAATTCAGGATATGAAAATATAATTCAAAAGAGAGATAGAAATGCTAAAGGAAACCCAAAGTGAAATGCAGCTGGAAATGAAAAATTCAACAAGTATAATAAAAATAAATCAGTGAAAACATCAGAGGAAAGCCTTATTAACAGAATGGATCGCATGAAAAATAGGAAGATGGGGAGATAGAGCCTGAAGATAAGGGAAAGAATTGGATCATTCAATGAAAGAAAATGATACATTTTTAATGCTTGCATAGACTATGCAGTGTCTATGAGACACCATGAAAATATCAATGCTATGAGTTTATAGGCATAGAAAGAGGAGCAGAAACCCAGGTCAGAGGCACAGAAAATGTCTTTAAAAAATCATAGAAGAAAATTTCCTAAATCTAGGGAAAGAGAGGTACAAGAAGCATGGAGAATGCCAAATAGACAGGAACAGAAAGCAACTCTTAATGCAATATTATAAATAAAACGCTAACTATACAAAACAGCAAAAGGCTATTGAAACTTACAAAAAAGAGGTCTAAGTCGTATGTAAAGGTGGGCCCATCTGAATAACAGCTTATTTCTCAATGAAAACTTTAATTAAAGTCAGAAGGTTTTAAGACTTGGAGCAATGTGCTTCAAATTCTGAAAAGACCACAGAGTATTTTACCTTGCAAAATTATCTGTCATAAGTGAAGGAGAAAGAAAACCTTTCCGTGATAAACAGGCTAAAGAAACTTCTGACCACTAAGCCAACCCTGCAGTGGAATACTAGAAAGGATACTTTGGACTGAAAAGAAAGACGGTTATCTATAACAGATTATAGGAAAAAAAGAAATGATACCAGCATAGCTGTTATGAAAAGTACAGTGAAGCAAACAAATACCAAAAGTAAAAATGACAGCAATTAATACACATCTCTCAATAATAACATGAAATAATAATAGCCTCAAATCTGCCGTCTAAAGACACAGGCTAGCCTACTGGATTAGGAAACAGAGTCCATCTTTTGTTGTTCACAAAAATTACACCTCACCTTCAAGGCTAAACAGTACCTTAGAGTGAGAAGATGAAAATGAGTATTGTAAGCAGACAGTGTCATGGTAGGTATTGCCAATCTAACAACCAACAGAACAGACTTCAAGCCAAAACTAATTAGAAGAGATAAAGAGGGTTTTCTATTGCTGTGAAAAGACACCAGGACCATGACAACTCTTATAATGAAACATTTAATTGAGGGGGGTTTGCTTACACTTTCAGAGGTTCAGTCCATTGTCATCATGGCAGGGAGCAGGCAGACGTGCTGGAGGAATAGATGAGAGTTATTGTGGAATATTATTTTAAAGTACGTTGCATTTTTTCCTACTACTTTTGTTAACAATGCAAAGATGTGTTACATTTGTTTGATTAAGTAAAATTAACCTATGAGCAGGAGGCTGAGTCAGCAAGTAGTTGACAGGAAGTGGTAGGGAGGAACCCTGTGTAGGAAGCTAGGATTCTTAAGTGGGGGCTGAGTGAAAGGACACTGGGCTTTTTGGAAGATGCCAGCAAAGGGAGAAGGTGAGCTACTTGCTATTCAACCTCTCCGAACTAGCAGAATTCCACCTCAACTTTTGAATCTTGAATTCTTTAGGGGGATAGAGATGTAGATAAAGTTTCCCTTAGTAGCTTTGAAAGAGTTGGTGCCTGAGGGAATTCTGTTCCTTCAGGCTGCAGCCTTTGAGGTAGAACCACTGCTGGTAGTGACAATTACTGTCATTGATTAGGACAGCAGTTGCTTAGGACAACAGTTGTGTAAGGGCAGCCACTGTAAATAAAAAAAAAAAAACAAAACAAAAAACAAAAAAACAAACAAAAAAACCAGTCAACAACAGAGAGTCCATCTTTCAGGCAACAGGAAATTGACTGACTTACTCGGCAGTATCCTGAGCATAGGAAACCTCAAAGCCCAAGCCCACAGTGACACACTTCTTCCAACAAGGCCATACCTACCCCAACAAAGCCACACCTCCTAATAGTGCCACTCCCTGTGAAAGTATGGCCAATTACATTCAAACTACTTCAGAGGGACACTTGACTCTGGTCCAGGGAACAATCTCCCAAATGGACATTGCAATTCAAAGCATATATATACCAAACTCAGGTGCACCAATATTCATAAAACCAATACTACTTGACATTAAACCACAGATTAAACCCAAAACCCTAATAGTAGGTGATTTCAATAGTCCACTTTCACCAGTGGACAGATCATCCAAACAATAAACAGAGAAACATCAGAGTTAAATGACATCATAGACCAAATGCACCTAACAGAAATCTACAAAATATTCTACCCAGACACGACAGAATTCACATTATTCTCAGCAGCCCATGGAAGTTTCTTTAAAATAGACTGCACACTGGGTCACAAAGGCAAATCTCATCAAGTTTAGGAAAATGGAGTAAGTGTGTGAATTACATCTGACCACAAGAGAATAGAGCCGAAGACCCTTAGCAAAAGAAACTCCACAGACTCGTGAAAACACAGACTCAAGGGGACTATAATCAACCTACTGTTGACTGACAGACAGATGGGTCCTTGAATATGCGAAGGAGGAAATTTGAAAAATCCCTGAAAAAAAATGAAAATATAACACACAAAAAAGCTCTGAGATACAATCAAACAGCCCTAACAGAGGCACTCATAGCTCTAGGAGCTCACATTGAAGGTCTGAAGAACTCAGATAACAGTGGAACACTGAAAGAGTGTGGGAGAACCTGAATAAACCAAACCGCAAAGCAGAAGACGTAAAAAATAACAAAGACCAGGGTAGAAATGAATGTGAAATAGAAACTCTAATAATCAGTGAAACAAGCTGGGCAGTGGTGGCGCACGTCTTTAATCCCAGCCCTAGGGAGGCAGAGGCAGGCAGATCTCTGTGAGTTCGAAGCCAGCCTGGTCTACAGAGCAAGTTCCAGAACAGCCAGAGTTACATAGTAGGACCCTGTCTCAAAACAACAACAACAAGAAAGAATCAGTGAAACTAAGAATTGGTACTTTGAGAAGATAAACAGTTGATAAATCCTTATTCAAATTAACCAAAAAGAAGGAAGACCCAAATTAATAAAATTAGAAATGAACAGGGAGACATCCCACAGGTTCCAATCATATTTAGCCATAAGGTCATACTTTAAAACCTATATTCCACTAAGTTGGAAAACCTAGACGAACACATGAATTTCTGGATGCTGCTAACCCACAAAGTTAGACCAAGATGAGATCAATAATTTACTAGGTCTGTTATAAACAAGGAAATTGAAGCTGTAAATTTAAAGAAAAATCTTCCAGCTAAAGAAGTCCCGGTCCAGATGGATCCACAACAGAATTCTACCACATATTTAAACAACTACAACCAATACCTCCAAATCCTTTTAGGAAGCCAATATCCACGTTATGCTAAAATCAGGTAAAAATGGAACGAGAAAAGAAAACTATGGACCACATTCCTGATGAATACAGGTTTAAAATAATCTCAATAAATACTTGAAAACTGAATTTACATACAAACACATTAAACATCTCCTTCAACCTGATCAAGTTGAATTTATCTCAGAGAAGCAGGAATTGTTCAATATACATAAATCAATAAATTTAATACATCATCTCCAGGGACTTAAATCCAGAAATCATATGATCATCTCCATAGATGCACCAAAGGCCCTTGACAAAATCCAGTATCCCTTCATGATAAAAGTCCTAGAGAGTATGGTTGAAGAGAACATACCTCAACATAATAACAGCTACGTATGACAAACCCATGGGCTGTGTATGACAAATGTCATGCTATTTGGAGAAAACCTTGAAGCAATCCTATTAAAGTCAGGAACAAGACAGGGTTGCCCGCTATCTCCACCTCTATTCTATGTAATGTTCAAAGTCTTAGCTAGAAAAATAAGGCAAGAGTAGAAAATTACAGGGACCCAATAGGGAAAGAAGCAGAGGGTCCCTATTTGGAGACGATAATTCTACACACAGGAGATGCTAACGACTCTGCCAGAAAAACCCTAGGACTGACCAACACTTCATCAGAGTGCCAGGGCCCAAAGCTGACATACTGAAGTCAGTACCCCTGTCAAATACACTGAGAGAGAAGTCAGGGAAATGATGCCGTGTACAATACACTTAAAAACAAAGACAATACAATTCAATGTCAAAGTAAAATACCAGTTCAGACATGTGCTAAATAGAGGAGGATGCCTTTCATTTTGTAGGTAACAGAAACAGGAGTCCTCAGCGTGGCCATGAATATAAACATTTCCATTTTATTTAATTAATTAATTAATTTTTTGAGACAGAGTTTCTTTGTGTAACAATGCTGGCTGCCCTGGAACTCTGTAGCCCAGGCTGGCCTCATGCTCACAGAGATCCGCCTGCCTCTGCCTTCCCAGTGCTGGGATTAAAGGCGTGAGCCACCACCGCCTCTGTTTTTGTTTTTTAACAAGATGCTCATTCCTTACATTGTCGAATTTCTTTAACCCTATCGCTGCCATGATGACCAGCCTCTAGCAGCTCAGGGCTTGAAGGGGAGCCCATGGAGTTAGCTTTTCTCTCTCTCTCTCTCTCTCTCTCTCTCTCTCTCTCTCTCTCAGGCTCTTTCTATTATCTTCTGTCTCAATTCTTTTTTTTTCTTTGCTTACCTCTACCTAGATGTGTTCCTTCTGTCTTGATGTCTTCCTTCTAACTTACCTTCTGCATCTTTTCTGGTGTTTTCCTTCTCTCATTCTTGATGTCTTCCTTCTAACTAACTTTATTTTTTCCCTTACAGCTTATATACCGCAGCAAAATCTTGCAAGCAATATAAAAATTACAGTGTGTTTACACTCTATTTTCAAGTGAATGATTACAATGAATACAAGTAAAAAAAAAAAAAGCATGTTTTCCATATCCCTTACATGATTAAACACTTTACATATTACAGGTGAAAAACAAGTTGTCCCAAGAACCCACATCCATTCATGGCCAAGCAACTTATTATAGATTAACAGAATGTAAACAAGCAAGGTATTTTTTTTTCAGCCAGTTCTTTTGCTGGCAGGCTGTATTTTGTGGTTACCAAGAAAGGACCAATTATTTTATTACTTATCTCAAAAGCTAATCTTATAGGGAATCTTAAAAGAATCACAAACCTAAACTTTTGTATATGAAAAGCAATCAGTCAGCTCTACTTTAAATCCTTAGGGTGCACACCCACTCACCAACAGTTTTTTATATCGGGAAGCTGAGGGCAGAAATGGGTACAAAGAGTTTAATCATCACCTTGATCACCAACCCATCCTAGCAAGAAAGGCACATCAGCTAAGAATAATTGGGCTGCGTTGTTGTTGTTCTCTGACCCTAATGAGTCCCTCACCCAACTATGTGCCTTCTAAACTTTAGATTGTTTACTTGGTTTCTTTTTTTAACCTCAAAACCATTAGCAAACATCTTAACCTAACCTTATGTCATATTTAAAGCTTTGTTTTAGCTATGATGCACACAGAAACCTGTAAACACATCTCCCAACATTAAGATTAAAAGAACTCCAGCTAGCTGGGCTTCTGGGACTCAATTGTTTTTCTTAATCATTAACCTAAGCCACAGTCTATGTGGCTCCTCAATAGAAATTCATGTGTTCTAGCTGTGTGACACTTCCTTGTTTTATTTTTCTATCCTCTGTAACCCCTGTTTTATCAGGAGTGGGGGCAATATTTTATCCTATCTTTACCTATATTAATTTGCCCACGAAGCTAACTTCTATCATAATCCCTTACTGTATTTATTAAAGACCCTCAATCATCAAAATCCTATTTAAACTGACACTATTATTGTATAAAATCATTGCTTCAGTTAAACAGTACAGCTTAGGAGGAAATCGTCTTCATAAGAATCCACAGGTGAAAATGCCCAGTAGAACGGGCTATTTCCAAGACTACATTAAGGGCAGTGGGGATCTCCCCATGCCTCTTCACACCAGGCCAGATACCAGAGAAAAATGGCAGCGGCAGACATGTAAAGACACAGCAATAGCAGGAGACATTCCGAGGCTGAGGCTATCAGGGCCTTGCCTATCCGCGGTTCACCCATCAGAGCTTTGCTTCCGGGTGGGCCGATCCCCTGAAGTCGATTGTCACCTGCTGCTCTCCTGACAGGGCCACTGGCGTAACTACTTACTCTCAGGACCTTTTCTAGCCATCTTAGTCCTTGTCATTTGGCTTCTTAATAGTTTTCCCTCAGATCATCTTTTCCACCCACGGCTGGAAGCCCCCTCCAGCTTCTTTTCCATGTAAGTGGTCCTTTCTCTTTCTCTATGTGAGTCTCGGAATGTTCTGTTTCCACATCCTTCCTCGGTAACCTTGGTAGGCCGCTGTCACAGCCCCCGTCACCTCAGTGTGCAGCTCTATGTGGCTGCAGTGGCCCTTTGTCACTTCTGATTTTGTTATTGGGACAATCTTCTGTTTATTCTGTCTTCAGAACTTCACTGGGGATTCTCTGTGTTGAACAGGAAGGAGGAGGAAGTGAGGATACCTAATGGTCACACCTCATTTGTTAATTTCCTTAGCATCATTACTTCCTGTGGTTATTAAAAATTGCAGTGTAACAAAAACTAGACTAGCCTTCCATACAGGCGGGCTTCTGTCCCTTGTCGTTTTAAATCTTGTAGATGTTTGGTAAAATCTTCAATCTCTGGCTGGCTCAGCAGTTGAAGGCACTTGCTGCCAAGGCTGACAACCTGAGTTCAATCCCCAGACCCCACGTGGTGGAGGAAGGGAACTGGTTCCCACAAATTGTTCTCTGATCTCCACATGCATGCTGTGGTGTACATGTCCATACGGACACACACACACACACACACACACACACACACACACACACACACACACACGTAAAAGAATTTCAACCCCTATGTGGACTAGTCCTCAACTTGACACAGGCTGAAGTCATCCTAGGGGAGAGAACCTAGTTAAGAAAACGCCTCTATAAGATCAGGCTGTAGTCAAGCCTGGAAGGCATTTTCTTAATTAGCAATTGATGGGGGAGGGCCCAGCCCATTGTGGGTGGGTCCATCTCTGGGCCGGTGGTCCTGGGTTCTATAAGAAAGCAGGCTGAGCAAACCAGGGAAAGCAATCCAGTAAGCAGCACTCCTCCATGGCCTCTGCATCAGCTCCTGCATCCAGGACCCTGCCCTGTTTGAGTTCCTGTCCTGACTTCCTTCAATGATGAACAGCAATATGGAAGAATAAGCCAAATCAAACCTTCCCTCCGTAAGCTGCTTTGGCCACGGTGTTTCATCACAGCGATAGAAACCCTGAGACAACCCCCTAACTTTTCTTGAGCCCCTTCCTCTTGTAGCTATCATATGATTTCCTTTAATATTTTTCAATTACTTTTTTTTTGCCGGTAAATGTAATTCTAAATTAAACTTCTTTTCTGTGTGTCCATATGTGTGCACACATGTGTGGAAGTCAGAACAATTAGTGGGAGTTGATTCTCTCCTTCTAACATGTGGATCCTGGGACTCGAGCTCAGGTTTTGAGTTGCAGCCAGGTGTCTTTACCCACTGTGCCATCTTCCAGACATGTAATTTCAACCTTTGCTTATTTATTTTCATTGCTGTGTCTTAGGATTTCATAAATAAGCAGCCTTTCTCATCTTACCTCCTTTGCAGTAATTTTATGCATTAATTTTTAACTGTATATTTATAAGGTAATTAAAAGACTTTCCAGAAGCAGGTTCACTTAATCAGCTCCTCTGGCTGTCATTGTGTAAACAGAAACTGAAGCTGAGCAAGACAACAAATGGACCCTGAGATTCTAAGAACTTTATTAGTCAGGGCTAATGTCAGCAGAGCAGCATTAGAATTACCTGGGGGCTCCTGAGTGTCCCGATGCTCCTACCAGACCCAAATCAACTAAATCAATAACAGTTTTTTCTTTTCTTTCTGTGTGTGCATTGATGTGTGTGCAGGTGAGCATGCATGTGAGTGCATATTCATGTAGAGGCAAGAGGTCAACCTCTGTTGTTGTCCCTCAGGCGTTCTGTGCATTTTCTCCTGCCTGTTTTGAGACAGGGTCTCGCTGACTGGAACTCTCCAAAAGGCTGGGCTAGCTGGCCAGTGAGCCCCAGGGCTCTGCCTTTTCAACACTGGGGTGGCAAGTGCACACCGTTGTGCCCGACATTGTTTTCACAGGGATTCCGGGAATTGAACTCAAATGCTCACACTTGCAAAGCAAGTATTTTAGTAACTGAGCTATCTCCTCAGCCCCAAATCAATAATTCTGAGAGGAGGATTTTGACACCAGTACTAAAAAGAAACCTCGGAGGATGCATTAGTTCCTTTTCTATTGCTGCAATAAAACACCATGACCAAGGCAACTTTTAGAAGGGTTGATTTGGACTTACGGTTCCACGGGGTCAGAGTCTGAGCAAAGGCAGCCGGCAGCAGGCTTGAGAGCTGGAGCAGCAGAAGTTGGCCACTCACATCTTGAAACTAAAGAAGGAAACAGAGAACAAATTAGAAAGGAAGCAAGTCTTTAAACTTTCTAAGGCCATCTCCAGTGATACACTTCTTCTAACAAAAGCCACAGGTCCTAAGCCTTCCCACACAGTGCCGCCCACTGGGGACCAAGCATTTACATGCCCTAGGCTGTATGGAGGATATTCTTTGGCAAACTATCACATAAGGGTTTCTGAAGTCTTAATGAGTTTTATCCACACTTCTAGTATGGACCCTAAATTATCTATTGGGTTCTTTTTTTAACATTTAAAAATTATGTGCATATGAGTGCAGATGCTGGGGCAGAGCAGAAGAGAACATCAGATCCATTGAAATTGGAGTTGCAAGAAGTTGTGAGCCACCGCTGTGCATGCTGGGAACTGAACCTCAGTCCTCTATGGGATCAGCAAGTGCCCTTAACCACTGAGCCATTTCTCCAGAGCCTCTGTTGTAGAGGTTCTCAACCTGTGAGGCACGGCCATATCAGATACCCTGCATATCAGATATCTGTATTACAGTTTGTAACAGTGGCAAAATTACAGATATGAAGTAGCAATGAACATAATTTTATGGTTGGGGGTCACCACAGCATAAGAAACTGTATTAAAGGATCACAGCATTAGGAAGATTGAGGACCACTGCTCTATTGGGACCTTGAGGAAATCCTGCTTTGTCTGTGTACTGAGAATACAGAGAATGTCTCTTGTAGATACTTTCACTGAAATATTTCAGCCAAGTTAGGTACATAAGACTCTCAGTTCTAGAGATTTGCTTTTGCACAAGTGTCCTATGCTGTCCTCCAAGTACCTAGATGTGTGTGTCTGTGCATCTGTGTGTGCTGTGTTTAAAAAAGAAAATGTTGCTTTCTACAGTTTGAATGACAGTGGTTAGTCAGTCTCCCCTCCCTGCAAATAATAGCATTTTCCTGTGTTGTAAAACAGAAAACATTTGAAGTTCAAGATGTCAGTGACCGTTTGGGAAGACAGAGCCCATCGCCAGCTGCTGTGCTCACACTAAATTGGCTCTGCTAATCCAGTGTGTGTTTTGGGGTGCTTGCCAACATCAGGAAATTGACAGTTGTTGCATTTTCTAAGTGGGAAAAAGCATACGTTTTTCTCTATAATACACAGTTCTTCTTTATAATGTGCACGTTTTGGCATGTGGTATTGGATGGTATTGAGGGCCATGTCTAGGCATCTTAAAGAAAATGTTTAGCAAAGTAACTTAGCCCCAAGTTTGGCAAACATTTGTTATGTTTTTTTTTGCTTCTCAGCAGGAGATTTCCCCAAATTAGTGGAAATGCTCTTGTTCATTAAATCTTTGTCAAGCAAATCCCCATATAAGTGGATGTGCCAAATGATGGCGACCAGGGATCTCTGGGAACCAGTAAACAAATGCACTTCTTAGTAAAGCTATCTGCTTTGCCCTTAAAACGAATGTGGGAAATGCTTCGCAAATCAGCATTAGTTTAGAAGACTGATATCACTTCTTGGCCTTTGGGTTCAGTGGTTCTCAACCTTCCTAATACTGTGCCCTTTAATACAGTTCCTCATGTTGGTGACTTCCAACCATAAAATTATGTTTGTTCCTATTTCATAACTATAATTTTGCTACTGTTATGAATCATAATGTAAATATTTTTTTGAGATAGACATTTGCCAAAGAGATCTCAACCCACAGGTTGAGAACCACTGAGCTAGTTATAGAAGCCAGAAAGAGGCCTCAATGATAGTCAACATGTTGTCTCCTATCCATTGAGGAAATTTGAAAGAGATGGTAGAGATGGAGGTGGTAGATGTGGTGGTGGTGGTACAATTCGTATAACCTATTCATAAGGATAAGGTCACCACTTATGAGCTATGTGGGAATGCTCAGATACTGTGGCAAGGACAGCGATGAACTTGGTTTAATTCTAGTAGTGCCAGAATACAGATTAACCGAGTAAGCATGATTGACAGAACTAAGATATTAATGAACAAAGGAAAGAGTGGCCATTCTAATGGGAAAATCAGGCAAGCTAGGGCCAGTGGGCAGATGGAGCACCAGCTGGGAAAGATGGCACAGCTGAGGGGCATTCTAAAGGTCTGCGACCAAGATTTATTTGGTAAAATATGCAGGTCCAGCTGCTTATCTCTGGTCCCTTTTGGATGGCAGGCAACTGAGAGTGTCTTTTGTTTAGTCATTTGGGCTGTTTTGACTTTATTGTTTACAACTTTGACCTGGGATTTTAGAAGTCATAGCCATTAAAAAGACAACTGGGTTTCTACTACATGACAAGCTGATCTGTTACAGTAACTTGTTCGGACCATAAAGTGGAATATTACTAGGTATGTGTTTGGTGGAGGGTAGGCAATATTTGGAAGTGCTTTATAATGTGTTTTAATATAAAATGAACATAACTGTATTTTCTTAACAGCCATTGTTTTTGCTTCATATAGATACATCAATGATATTTCTGCAGATGCTCTCATTTCAAATAGAACATATAGCTGCCTTTTGAGAGTTGTTTATCCTAAATTCTTTTGCCCAGAAACAACAACAAAATTTGAGGCAGTGTTTTGTTCTGTAATTCATGCTGGCCCCAAACTCTTTCCCCCCTGCCTCAGCCTCTGAAGTGCTAGGCCAACAACCATGCACCAGCACTCCTAGCTCAGAACATTAAAAATGTTTTTTTATTAATTCTTTGAAAATGTCATACAATGTATTTTAATCATATTTATTCCCCTCCCCCAACTCCTCCAACCCCATTACCCCATCCCTGCCCATTCAACTTCATATTCACCCTACCCCATCCCCAACCCAACGAGTCCAGTTTGGGTCAGCCAACTCCTTCTGAGCATGGATTCTGCCCTGGAATGTGGTTGATACACCAGGTTTCACCAGGAAAACCAACTCTCCTTGCACCAATCAAATGCCAATAGCTCCTTAGCTCGGGGTGGGACATCACCAGCACAAACACTTTTACCTTGTTTCATAATTTGTGATGCAGACATTTGAAAGTTTCTCTTTGTACTGTGCTTATTTTGAAACTGTATCTTCTTTCTCCCACTCAGTGTTCACACCACTATGGAAAGATACTTTGCTGGCCCTCCCCTGAGGCAAAGGGACCCTGTGCCCTGCAGTGCCCCCACAGTATCAAACATGAGAGAAATGCAGGCAACCACCATATACCTTATTGAGGTCTTAGCTCAGGAGTATCAATATCTGACACTGTAGACATAGACTTTAGTGATATTTTCACAAAGCTGCAGGGCCAGGGGGCAGAAACTTATCAGGTGTTGTTAAAGTGTAAAGCCGGCATTGGGAAAAGGGTAACAGCACTTTTCACCAAATGCCACTGTTGTGCTGGATACAAGTTTACAGTACCATGCACTTGATGCTTATCACTTGAAACTACCACAGCCCAGCCCCCTCCCTGTGCCCTGCAAACTAACATTAAGAGTTAAATGGTCAATGAAGGAGTGTGCTTGCAATCTGGCTCATTTTCTTCATTACTTTATTAAGTATTCTATTGAGTCATATAGAAAGAATCCTAGAAAGCATGCAGTCCAACCTCTTTTTGTTAACCAAGGTCCTGGTATGGAAACAACAGATTATTTCTACTTAAAATTTGTGGTAAAAATGTTGAATGAAAGGCCATTTGGTTAGCTCTCAGATTCATCAGGAAGGCTGTAGACCTAGGCTAGAAAGCTGTTGGGAATACAGATTGGAATGACAGGAATAACTCAGCTCCCTCTGCAGATTATCCCAGCTGGTCCAGCCACTGATCATGGGATGTCGTAGCCTGCCTCCTCCTCAGCTGTCTCCCGACTCTGGGCACATATGCTGACTGTACCTCTTTTGTTCATAGTCATGCCCTGCAGCCACTTGGGGGCTTAACAAACTCCCCTTGGTCAATGGGCCAATGCAAGCCCAGTGCCACTTTGAGATCTTTGACAGCAGTTAATTGCAGCTCACACACGATTGAGCCTGTATGATAATGAGTATTCAGAGACGGGTAATGCCTGGGAAGCACTCACCAACCTAAGATAGAGCGCCTGTGTGGCCTGGGCAGGCGTCTCCATGACGGGTAAGGTGACCTGCTGACATCCCACGCAACCTAAGTCAGAAGCTCATTTTCTAGTAAAAGGGGAACCTGTAGGGTCCTGGCCCCCTTTTTGGGTAACTGTTGCCTTGCTTGCTGACCTTGACCTTGATATCCTCCCTATGCTAATTCCCTGCTGGGTTCCACCCTCCTGAATGCTTAAGGAAAGTTCCTTGTCTGTGTATCCTACATAATGGGTGTTAACAGCTTAGATGCAAGATTATAAAACATCGGTAGTGAACTTCTGCCCTCTGGGGTTCTCCCATTGTGCTGTAAGCCTGTGTTTAAGACCTCCTCCCTCCTTCAATAAATGGCATTCTGGGGGTGGGGGGAAGCATGTATGTTAGAGATCTAGCTATCGTCCTCATACAGGCACAGCAAACATGCTTACCCATCAAGCCTTCTCTCCATGTGCCTTTTTCCATTTTCAAAAGCTATGCTAAAATTACTAAATGATTCTTCCAATGGTGTATTTTTTTTTGAGTTGTTTCCAGTTTGTGGTTGTTCTGAATAAAGCTGTTATAAACAATAATAATTTAAATATATATATATCCCTCTGAAGGTCTGGGAAGTTTCTCTAAAATAGTCCACATCCTGGGATACAAAACCTATCTAAACAAATACGGAGAGTTTGAAATAACTCCCTGTATTCTATATGACCACAAAGCAATAAAGCTTGAAATCAATCACAAAAGAATCTCTAGAAATTACATAAACTCATTGTGCTGGATAGCTTTATGTCAACTTCATACAAGCTAAAATCATCTGAGAGGAGGAAACCTCAATTACAAAAATGCCTGTAGGCAAGCCTACATGTAGAGCATTTTCTTAATTAATGATTGATGGGGCAGCGCCTACCCATTGTGGGTGGGGCCATCTTCGGGTTGGTGGTCCCAGGTTCTATAACAAAGTAGGCTGGGTAAGCTGGAGGGAGCAAGCCAGTAAGCAGCACTCCTCCATTGCCTCTGGATCAGCTCCTGCTCTTGGGTTTCAGCCCTGTTTGAGTTCTGGTCCTGACTTGTGTGGTTTTTGATCACACTCTGATAATAGAGTTTGCTTTGAGTCAGAGGGAGGAGCTAGCCACTAGCTGACCAAAATTAACCACAGAGGTTTCTGAGGACCGAGGAGGTCAGACAGGAGACAGGAAGTAGTAAGGTGGGGCTGAGACACAATCTCAGCTCTTTTGGATAGAGGAACGGAAGAGTAGGAGGTCACTGGTGGCTTCTCCACCGCTTCTCTGATCATTCAAGTTCTTGCCCCACTATGGGACTCCCGACTTTTTTATTGATAAAGAATAATTAGGTAAATGCTATACTGTCTTCCTTTGATGATGAACCGTGATGGGGAAGTATAAACTGGATACAAACCCTTTCCTCTCCAACTTGCTTTTTGGTAATGGTGTTTCATTGCAGCAACAGAAACCCTAAGTAAGACACTCATGGAGATTAAATGACACATTACTGAATGACGGATGGGTCAAAGGAAAAAATCAAGAAGGAAAAACATCCCAGCTAGAACTGAAAATGAAAGCATGACACACAAAAGCCTCTCAAACACATTGAAAGCAATCCAAAGAGAGAAATAGCTCTAAGCACCTATATTAAAAATCAGAAAGAGAACAGATTCTGTAGATGTCTGTTAGGTCCATTTGATGTATGATACCGTTTAGTTCTGATTTTTTTGTTCATAGTTTTTGTTTAGATGACCTGCCTGTTGGAGAAAGTGGCATATTGAAATTACCTACTGATACCGAGTCAGGGTTAATCTGGGTCTTGAAGTCCAGTTGTTAGCTTCTTATGAAATTGGGTGCACCAGGCTTTGGTGCACCTATGTTCAGGATTGTAATGTCTTCTTGGCTAATTGGTCCCTTGGTCAGAATGAAGTGTCTTCCTTTGGCTCTTCTGAATAGTTCTGGTTTGTGGTCGATTCTGTCAGATACTAAGGTAGTGACACCTTTTGTTTTCTGTTTTGCTTGGAATACTTTTTTAATTTTTCCAGTCTAAGATTTTTGCCTATATTTTAAGGTAAGATGAGTGTCTTGTAGACAACAGAAAGATGGATTTCTTTCGTAATCCATTCGACTAACCTGTGTTTTAGTTGAAGCTATTGATATTTAAAGTCATTACTGAAAGGTGTATATTTTTTCATTTTGTGTAATTATAGTTTCATTTGTCTGTTTTCTTTCTGTAATTCTTGGCTATCCTCCTTCAGTCTAAAATGTTGCTTATGAAGCCCAATAGTAAACCTGTAATTATTTGATTAAAGAAATAGCACACCTTGCCAAGACATGAGTGCACTGTACATCAGAGGGGTTTTTAAAGCACACATAAAAGTTTTGACATGCTCAGGAGAACATTCAGGTCACCCAGAACACACCAGAGCACTAGGGATTCCACTGTGTCCCGTGTCTGCTGGTGTTGCTCTCTGCTTTGCGGGACCAGAGTGCAGCTTTCTATGATTACTCTCACTCCCGTTCCAAACTGTCAGGTTTTTCAACTCATACACTGAGCTGATGGGCAAGATGTCACCAAATGCTGATTTTGCTGCCTCCCAATATAAACACTGTCACCCAGTGCTGTGACTGTGACTTAAGGTGGAAGTGAGATAAATACTCTTTGAACAAAAAGCCTACGGATCTGGGCTGAACTCTCTACCTTCCATTGCCCCACTTCCCATCCCTCTGGCTTGGCTCCAGCTGCTGCTCCTGGGACACTCCCTGTGGCCATTATCAATTTGAATGGGAAGGAACCCAGAAAAGCTGAGATGAAGCTCACACTTGTCAGGTCTTCACAGTCCTCCTTATCTACATGTCCTGTTAGCCATCTGCCTCCTGGGCTTCCCACATGGCTTGTCTACCACTTTAAACTCTGCCCTAGATGGAGCTATCCCTCCCTCCCTCCAGCCTGTTCTCCAGTGTTTCCTTCTCTCTAAATAATGCCCCTTGCTCAGTCTGAGGCCTGGGAGGAAGGCGAGACCTTCTCTTTCTTCCTCCCTGTGCCATGGCCAAGGTCTTATTAAATCCAGGGAATTTGTATTGTAAATGTTGATTTTCTTCACTCTAAACCTGACCACTCACTGTCCCGCCTCCCCTGAACACAGCTGCCTGGCCTCAGTCTTCTTCCCGGGCAAACACACCCGGTTACACCATTCTTCATGCTCATGCTGAATCTGCTGAGGTGACTTTTCTTCGCCCTTTGGTGAAGTTCAGATTCTTCAAGGATGCTAGTGCGATGGCCCTGACTGGACTTAGCCTTGCTCATCAATCCCATGCTCTGCAGCTGCTGTGCTCCACTAGATCCCCAGAAGTTCTAAGAGCTTTCTTGCCTCTACTGGGTCTACTTCCATCGTGTGAGTCCTGAGAATCGAACTCAGGTTATCAGACTTGAACGCAAGTGTCTTTACCTGCTAAGTCATCTCACCAGACTTCTGATAGGTCTTCCATCGGGAGCACTCATTGCAAACTCCTACCCTTTATCACATCCCTCCTGCTTTGATAGGTCCTCTGCTGGGAGCCTGTTGAGATACACTGTTGTCACATTACAAACCATCATAGGACTTACTAGCGAAAACAATAATGATGTTCTTATGCTCATAGGTTCATAGGTTCATTTAGACTAGGCATGGAAAGGATGCCTATTCGTTCCATATTCTTTGGCATTTCACCTGGGAAGATGTGAATGGCTGGGAGTAAGTCCAGTGACTGGGATGAGTAAATGATCCAGTGGATGATGGCTTCTTTTAGTTGGGCTGTTAGTCTACAAAATGGAGTGTGACTGGTATTATAGTTTGCATCTTGGAGTTTACCCCAAAAGCTCATGTGTTGACAACTTGGTCCTCAGCTCATGCACTATTGGGGGATGATGGAACTTCTCAGAGATGGGGCCTAACAGAAGAAGTCAGGTAATTGGGCCATTCCATTGAAGCAGACATCAACATGTCTAATCTCTTTCTTTCTTTCTTTCTTTCTTTCTTTCTTTCTTTCTTTCTTTCTTTCTTTCTTTCTTTCTTTCTTTCTTTCTTTCTCTCTCTCTCTCTCTCTCTCTCTCTCTCTCTCTCTCTCCCTCCCTCCCTTCCCTCCCTCCCTCCCTCCTCTACCCTCTCTCTGTGTCTCCCCCACCACATTGTCCCTGTCATGATGTTCTGCCTCACCTCAGACTTAAAGTCATAGGCCTGGAAGCCCCAGGAGCCATAAACCAAAATAAATCCTTTAAAGTTGATTATCTTAGGTATTTTATCACAGTGACACAGGAACTGTCACCTTGAGTAATGTATAGCCCTTCCCATGCTGTATGGCTTCTTCAAAGCAAGGTACCCTCAGGGAAGCTGGACTTTCTCCATGATGCCTCAGGGTTCCATGGGCTCATTTTCCATGAAGGAAGGTAGAACCTGTGGCTTTCATGACACAGCCTTAGAAACCTCATAGTGTAACTTCTATTTATTCATTGGCAAAGTAGTTAAAAAGCCTATCAAAGATAAGGGAAGGAGATTTTGAACCAAACTTTCAAAAGGCAGATCTGATCAAAGAATTTTCGATCATCTTTAAACATAACCACAGTGTCCTTGACCTGTTCACTCTTAACACACTTTCTAAAACTACTTGTTAAACTTCTAACTCCAATAAATTCTGTGAGAGTAGGTTTGTATCTGTCTTTGTCCCCATGAGTTTCTGTCTGGCATGGCGTAGGGAGCCTATTCTCAGTAGATAGTTGTTAAGGAAGAAACCATATAACTAGGGTATGCCACTGTAGCCAAACAGCTGGGCCTGGCCTGGTGCTGTTGAATGAAACCTACTTGTCTTCATTCTTGTTAAATTGGGGGAATTAGAAATTGCCTTACTCTTTTGATTATGTGTGTTTGCCGTTTACTCTGAACAAAGAATGCCATGTCCAAATACTTGAGCTGAAGCATGAGAAGTTCTAGCTCTTGAAAGTCAATGATTTTAGTGTTCCAATCCCCTCTACTTCCTCTCCAGTTTGTGTTCATCCATCCCAGGCATGTGCACATCTCTTGTGGTAAATGTGCTGGATTCTAGAGCACATAGATAGATTTTCTTTTCCTTTTCTTATTTCTCTCCTTTTTGATAATAAGCCCAAGTCTGTCTCCAGTAGTTTAATACATTATAATCCTCCTTCTATTGCTTGATACCAAATAAAACAAATTGAACCTTTTTTCCATTGGAAACCATTTAAATATTGAGGGTGGCTGTACCCCCTCCCTGTATCCTCCCCATCCCTCAAGGCCTTTCTTCTATGAGAATTTCTTACATAGAGTATGTTTTAGCTCATTTGCTGTTTATCATGGAGAAAGCTCAGGAGGAAAACCATCACAGACAAAAGCAGCCCAGCAGATGAGTCATATTTCTTATGGCTCAGGAGCTTTGGAGAAGCATTATTACAGGATGTAGATTATTGTTAAGTAAAACGTATTAAGCAATTTGTATCAGCATGCAATGTACATTTATTTAAATAAGACAAGCTTATATGTAAAAGCAAGTCAATTTTCTTATATAGACATATAAATATTAGCTTTATCTGTCAAGGTAAAGGTACCAAAGTACTGACAGTGGGTACCATGGCTTCTCTGCAACTCTGGGTGGTTGTCGGGTGCATAGACCAAGGTTCTGGTTATTGTTTCCGTTACAAATCCTGTTAACCACCCTAATGGCAGACTGGGAGCCAGCCTTTCTATACAGAACAGCTCATGAGCTTCCTTAAGCTTAGGGCTTCAGGATGCAATTCCTACTGTCTGTTCGGTGGCTTAAGAGTACTGCTCAGATCCATCACCCATCCAAAGGAACCTCGATCCTTCACTACTGTCAACTGAGGCATCCCAGTATCAAAGTGGAGCTGTGTTTCCCTTGCTTTCTGGTTGGACTGTATCCTGCCCTTTGCTTTTGTATTGCTTGCACACTAAGAATGGTTTTAGCATTTTTAATGATCGAAGATTTTTAATATGAAGTCAAGATTTCCGTGTCGTAACTCAAGTTCTATTGGAGCAGATCCAAGCTTAATCATTTGTCTCTAGCTCCTTTTGTGTGTTGTAATGATTGATTTTAATTAATGTACCAGAGATTGTGTAGCCCACAGGCTTGAAGTGTTTATCATTTGGCCCCTTACAGCACAAGATTAGCGTTCCCATGGTCTAGCAGAATGGTAGAAAAGGTAGGGGCTCAATACTGCTGCTTAAGGCCAAGTAGTCTCCCTTTTCCTGTGGTCTGAATTTTATGTTGTTTTGTTTTGTTCTGTTTCATTTTCATTGGCATTCTTCTTGCACATGGCCCTGGGTTACATTACAACATTTTCACAGAAGTACACGATATAGTTTGAGCATATTCACCCTGACTCTCTTCCTTCATCCTTATCAGCCTCCTCCCGCTAGTCTCTCTTTCTCTCTGAGATAATGTCCACTTCCGCTTTCATGCATCCACATAAAATCTAGGGGCCACAAAAGGAGGGCAAATATGGTATTTGTCTTTCTGAGACTGAGTTAACTCACTTAACATGATAATCTCTAGTTGCACCCATTTTCTCACAAGTAATATAATGTCATTCTTCTTTCTGTTCAAAAAGAAGTCCATTGTACATATGTATACCATGTTCATTCCTCTGTTGGTGGACATGACTGAGAAAAGCTAATTAGTCTTTGTTTTTTCCTGTTATTGAAAATAGATTTTTTTCTCACATCTATATCCTGATTATGGTTTTCCCCCTACCTACACCTCCCAGTTCCTCCTCACCTCTCATCCAGATCCACTCCTTTTCTGTCTCTCATTAGAAAAAAAAAAGGCTTCTCAGAGATAGTAATTAAATAAAATATAGCATAATTATAAGACAAAACAAAAACTGGCAAATTGGACTAAGACAAAACAAATGAACAGAAGGAAAAGAGCCCAAGAAAAGGCACAAAACATAGAGACTAAGATACCCACTGGTTTGCACACTCAGGAACCCCATAAAAACACTAAATTCTGTAAAGTCATAATAAATATATCCAAAGGACCTGCAGTGGAGGTGGGGGGAGGGAGAAGCTGACATGGCATGATGAGACAGAGAACCTCCAAAGATGCCTTTGAGTTAGTTTTCTGTTGGCCATCTAGAGCTGGAAATGCAACCTACCCTTAAGGATAGTGTTTCCCTGGTGAGACTCTGTTGGAGGAAACTACACTTTTATCTGCAAGTGTTTATCAATTAGAGATAGTGTCCGGGTTAGGGGTGGGGTCATATATCTACTTCTCCTTTCAGCTCTAGAACCTCATCTGGTGCAGATTCATGCAGGCCTTCTGCATATTGCCTCCGTTTCTGTGAGTTCATATGTGCATCAGTCATGTTGATTGAGAAGGCCTTGTTTCCTCGGCGCCCTCCATACTTTCTAGCTCTTACACTCTTCCTGCTTTCTTTTTCTCAAGGTTCCCTGAGAATGGGGGTGGGGAGAGGGTTGATGAAGACATCATATTTAGAGATGAATTTCTGAGATCCCCCACTCTCTGCAAATCTCTGTATTTGTTCCTATCTGCTTCTGGAGGAAGTTTCTCTGATGATGGCTGAGCAAGACACTGGTCTATGGTGCCCCGCCTGCAGGGCTACAACGGGTTCTCGACCACCCTTAGGATGGAATGATAGGGACAGGAGATACAAGGAAATACACCAAGTCTAGATTCTGATCAAGGTGCAACTTTATTTTTCTCCAAGAGGGTTTATATAGTTCCTGCAGGGTGGGGGGAGAAAGAAGCTGTTATCTGCATAAGGTGGGGCAAGCTAACAGGATGTTTGTATAGGATGTTTACAGGGTGAAAGGGTCAAGAGCTCTGACTCAATGTCCTGTTGCTAGGCAACCTGACTGTAAGATGATCTAGTTCCCTGTCTTATCGTGGGTCTGTATTTTTCCATTAATTAGAGATTCTGTCCTTGTCCCTGACATCTCCCCCTTCTTAGTAATAAATCTAAGGGCCAACATAAACCAGGTTCGAATGGTCTAAAAGGAGGGCTCTGAAAGAGGCTTTGCATGGAGGATTACAGAGGCCCTATCCCTCTAAAGGTTGTGAAAAAAGGTCTGAGAGGGAATGTCTCTCCAGAATCAAGCACCACAGACGTCCCCATAGTGTGGGAATCAATGGACCGTGCAGTTTTTTGAGGGAGCAGAAATGGGTAAGCGCAAGGCTGCTACTGCACAACCGCTATGCAACAGGGCATATAATCCAGGCTCTCGGGATTTTGGGGTACCATGGTCCCCAGCCTGTGCAGTCCCAGCTGCACTCCAATCATGCCTTGAGCGAACCTTTTTCCCACACACAGGTGCAGCCTCCCCTGAGTGAAGGGGTATGTGTGGGGCATCTCTCGTCAGGGGAAATTTCAACCCTGGAGTCCTGCATATCAAAGCAGTGGTAATGAACCTGGATCTGCCTGGCCGGCAGGTCTGTTATTTGGCTTCGGATGAACCGAGTGAGCCAGGAAAGTGCCCATGGCCCAAAGGCAAGGACCAGGAGCAGGCCTACAACAGGTCCTAGGAGGGAGGAAAGAAGGGTTGTTAGCCAAGGGGAGGCAGAAAACCAATTCTGGAACCACCCAAGCTCTTGTTCTCCTTTTCTTTTTCTCTTTTTCTAGTCCTTTTCTAACCTACCATACTGTCCCTGACTACCCCGGTGTGGTCTGTAAAGAAGCAACATTCCTCTTTGAGCACAGTACAAAGGCCACCCTGTTGTAAAAAGAGGAGATCCAGGCCTCTCCTGTTCTGTAAAACTACCTCAGCTAGGGAGGAAAGGGATGACTCGAGGGCAGAAATTCTCTGTTCAAGTTGGGCAATATCCTCATCTATGAAGCTCAGAGTAATGTTGGTTGGACAGGACCAGAGAGGCAATTCCTGTGCCTGTTCCCACTGCTCCAACCCCCAGAAGGACTGCTAAGGTGATGGCAGTAACAGGCTCCTGTCAAGGCAGTCATCTCAGCGCGGCTTCTCTTCCTAGAGATCTAGGAATTGATCTGAGGAATAATAGGTTAGTCTAGGTGGAAGGGACCTAAGTGTCCTGAGTGGCAACACAGCCACCTGACCCAGTGATCTGCAGGTGCACTATATATGATGGGAATCGGTGGGCTTTCTCTGCCATCAGTGTTACAGGATTTTTTAAAAGAGTATCTTTATAAGCAGAAGGTTAGAATCAACTAAGCAAGGAAGATTTGGGTCTATGGCACATGCATGTGCCTAGTACAAGGCATCTTCTACCATTGCACCAATGAGGATGATGAGGGCTCCTGCGCTGATCATCCTGCTCCTACTCCCGCTCCAACTGCTGTACCCGCTGGTCCTTCATGGGTGCCCTCTCTTTGGTGCTGCCATGTTTGCTGTGCTACCTGCCAGCCACAGGCTGTGTCAAGCTGGCCCAACACGGCTATGACCGCCTGTGACACCAAGGCCAGCAAGTCCGACAAGCCTTTCTGACACCTTGGATGAAAATTCAGCACTGCCCTTGGAAACATGACCCCTGCTGTCAGACTGGATTTGTGACAAGCAATGTCCCTGCTCAGCCCAGAACGTGATTGACTATGGGACTTGTATATGCTGTGTGAAAGGTCTCAAACACAGTTTGTTGTAAAGTTCCCACTGTCCCCCACAGGAACTCTGAGCAGAGTGATAACAGAACTAAAGGGCTGATGGGGGTTGCTGTGGGTGAGGACAACAGCCTGGAGGGCTTGTTGGAGGGACAGCATTTGAAACAGAAGAAGTTTCCTCAGGAGAAGGGCTATCTCTCCTGGGCAGATCAGGTGTATTTACAGCTCTAATTAGGCGTTCTGGCAACCATCTGGGAGCAGAGTGTATCTCTTTTATGGCACCATTAGCAGGACTTAGTCTTTCTGTGATGATCAGCAATGGTGTTAATGTTGAATGTTCTCCTACCTCACATCATAAGAATCAGAAGACTGCTGGCCTTCTCAGACCCCGCCTCCCCCTGCCGGCCCCTGTGACTCTCTCCCCATGAATGAAGGAGCCGGCATGTGGAAAGGTGGAAAGGCCCTCCCCTCCACCCTCCAAGCCCCACAAGCTCCCCTCCCTCCAGTGCCACCAAGACCTGACCCTCCACAACAGCAAGCATCCGGCCCTGCCAGCACCCCCAGTCCCGGGGAACCACCTCCAAGGCTGACTCCGGCCCCCTTCATAAAGACAAACCATCGCCAACACCTCCTACACTTTGAGATCCTCCACCATCATCCCCTCCAGACCGGTCTTACTCTGTTGGAGCAGAAACATGATCTCAGAGATGACCCCCGTCCTGCACACCAGGCAACTGCCCATCTAGAGACAAAATGTCCCCCGTCCCCTCTAGCCACCCAGGGGACTCATGGTTGCCTCGGCAAATCCCGAAAGCACCAGTAGCTACCCCAAGCCCTAGTTCCTGGCAGGCAGGGTTTGCATTTTCAAAGGCCAAGTGTTTAATGAAGGTACTTTTGTTTTTGTCCGGCCTGAACAGTCTCTCGGCCAGGAGGGAATTTTGCCTGTGCTGCATTTGTATCACAGGGGGAGTTGCCGAGAAGTTTCTTTAGTGTCCAAGTTTTTGAGGATGGCTGTTCAAGTGAAGTAGTGGGAGTGGAGAAGGAACAAAGAAATCTGTAACTGGTTGTGATCAATTAGTTGTAAACACCACTACCCTTGGACCAATCCTTTAGGGAGGCCTCCTCGGCGGGGTCTAGAGGGAAGTTAAAGGTAAAATTGTTAAGAGAGGGATAAAGATGGGCAGGAGCAGACTCCTGGGGATTCCTAGGTTTAAAAGTCATGAGCGTCATGATCCGAGGGACAGACCGAAGGCAGATGAGAAAGCGCTGGGGGGGGGGGGGGGGGGGAGTCTTAGGGCAGGTAGAGGGGGAGCAAAAGACTTCTTTGAAGATTTTTTTCTCCTATATTAATAAGCTCTTGTATGTCAGGGGAATGTTTATAGACCCGAAGAATGTCATTAATAATCAACAAAGGCTTTAAGGTCTTTTTTCTTTACCCTAGTTCCTTGTACCTTGAGTGGCTCATTTAGGCCAGAAATAAATAAATCTTGTGACGAATTGCCTGTCCCATGGCTCGTCACTTTCTTCCCTGCATCATCTCTGCTCTCCTCTGGGATCGCATCCTGAACCAGGCGGTTTCAGGGGGGATCCAACAACTTCACCAAGGCCTGATGTTCTGAATCCTCAAGAGGTGGTTTCATCCACGTTGGGCGCCATTTGCCCCGCCTGCAAGGCTACAACGGGTTCTCGACCACCCTAAGGATGGAATGATAGGGACAGGAGATACAAGGAAATACACCAAGTCTAGATTCTGATCAAGGTGCAACTTTATTTTTCTCCAAGAGGGTTTATATAGTTCCTGCAGGGTGGGGGGAGAAAGAAGCTGTTATCTGCATAAGGTGGGGCAAGCTAACAGGATGTTTGTATAGGATGTTTACAGGGTGAAAGGGTCAAGAGCTCTGACTCAATGTCCTGTTGCTAGGCAACCTGACTGTAAGATGATCTAGTTCCCTGTCTTATCGTGGGTCTGTATTTTTCCACTAATTAGAGATTCTGTCCTTGTCCCTGACACTATGGGTCTAGCAGAATGTCATTTTATTGCTATATTCTTTTAGAAGATCAGTAATATTTGGTCTTATCTTAGGTCCCTGGGCTAGCTAGTCTCAGGTTCTGGTTACTGAAGCAGTGTCAGGTATGGATTTCATCCTGTGGAGTGGACCTTAAGTCAAAGCAGATATTGGTTGGTTACTCCCACAAGTGTTATGCCACCATTGCATTGGCATGTCTTACAGATGGGACACCATTGTATATTAAATGGTTTGAAGCTGGGTTATTAGTATTTATGTTTCTCTTTTGGTAGTGTGCAGAGTAAACTTGCTGTACCAAAGATGCTATCACATAGGGTGAAGACTCTTTGTAGGCACCAGCTTGACTTCTCTGTGTTCAGTGAGTTGTGGAGGTGTTACATTCAGCAATAGGTCCTTATCATCAGTTTGTGGAGAGCAACCTATAGTATTGGAAACAGCCTGGTTTGTTTGTCTCATGGGACTCCTTTGGACAGCAACTCAATTAGATGTAACCCTTTCCTGTACTGGAAGCTCCATTTGGTGACAAGAGATGTCCTGTTGGGGCTCTGTCTCCCCTGTTATTTGGTGATTTCATTTAGATCACACACACACACACACACACACACACACACACACACACACACACACACACAATGAAGCTTCTATTATATTAGGTTTCCATACCACCCCTCAAATGGCCCTTAATATTAGGTGTCTCTCCCTGTTTTCCTCCTTTATCTCCCACTCTTCTTCCCCTCCCCCACTTGATCCTCCCATTCCAGTCTCCCTTCATCCATCCATAACTGTCCTATTTCCCTTTCCTAGGGAGATCTATCTGCCCCACCCACCACCACATACAAAGTCCCTTACTCTATAACTAAGCTCTGTGGTTCTACAGATTGTAGCTTGGTTATCATTGACCTAAGAGCTAATAGCCACATATAGGCAAATACATACCATATTTGTCTTCCTGGGTCTGGATTACTTCACTCAGAATGATTTTTTTCTAGTTCTACCCATTTACCATGATTTTATTCTTTTAAATGGATGAGTAATACTCTATTGTATAATTGTACCACATTTTATTTATCCATTTATCTGTTGAGGGACATCTAAGTTGTTTCCTGTTTCTGACTATTATGAGTAGAGCAGCAATGAATATGGTTGAGCAAGTGTCTCTGTGGTAGGATGAAGCATCTTTTGGGTATGTGCCCAAGAGTGGTATAGCTGGATCATAAGGTAGATCAATTCTCATCTTCCTGAGATATCACCACACTGATTTCCAATGGCTATACAAAGTTTTTACTCCCATCAGCAATGAAGGAGTGTTCCCCTTACTCCACATCCAGCATGAGCTGTCACTTGTTTTATTGATCTTAGCCATTCTGATGGGTGTAAGATAAAATTTCAAAGTAGTTTTGATTTTCATCTCCCTGATGGCTAAGGGTGTTGAACACTTCTTTAAGTGTTTCTCAGTCATTTGAGTTTCCTCTATTGAGAATTCTCTGTTTAGATCTATACCCCATTTTTTAATTGAGTTGTTTTCTTGATATCTAGTTTTTTTTACTTCTTTATATATTTTGGGTATTAATCCACTATTGAATGTGGAGTTGCTAAAAAAAAATCTTTTCCCAATCTGCAGGCTGCTGCTTTATCTGTTTGTATGGTGTCCTCTACCTTACAGAAGCTATTCAGTTACATGAGGTCCCCTTTATTAATTGTTGATCTTAGTGCCTGTGCTAATGTTGTTCTGTTCAGAAAGTCTTTTTCTAGTGTAACATGTTCAAGGCTATTCCCCACTTTCTCTTCTATCAGGTTCAGTATGTTTGGTTTTATGTTGAGGTTTTAGATCAGTGGTTCTCAAACTATGGGTCACGACCTTTTTGGGGGTCAAATGACCCTTTCACAGGGGTGACTGACACCATTGTAATATAGATATTTATGTTATGATTCATAACAGTAGCAAAATTACAGTTATGAAGTAGCATCAAAAATAAATTTATGGTTGGGGGTCACCACAACATGGGGAGCTGTATTAAAGGGTTATAACATTAGGAAGATTGAGAACCACTGTTTTAGAATCATTTTCAGTTCAGTTTTGTCCAGGGTCGTAAGTCTGGATCTGTTTGCATTCTTCTACATGCAGCTGTCCAGTTTCATCAGCACCAGGTGTTGAAGACGCTGTCTTCTTTCCAGTCTGTTTTTCTAGCTTTTTTGAAAATCAAAACTGAGGTGTCCATAGGTGTGTAGATTTATGTTTGGGTCTTCAATTCTATTCTACTGATTAACATATCTGTTTTTGTGCCAGTGCCATGCTGATTTTATTACTCTAGCTCTCTAGTACAACTTGAGATCAGGGATGGTGCTATCTCCAGCAGTTCTTTCATTATTCACGATTTTTTTTTTAGCTATCCTCATTTTTTTCATGTTTCCATCTGAAGCTTAAAATTGTCTTTTTACATCTGTGAATTGTGTAGGCATTTTGATGAGAATTGCATTGAATCTGTGGATGGCTTTTGGTAGGATGGTCATCATTTTAAATATATTAATCCTACTCTTCCATGAGCATGAGAGATCTTTCTATCTTTGATACCTTTTTCAATTTCTTTCTTCAGTATCTTAAAGTTTTTTTTTTATCACATAAGTCTTTCATTTGCTTGCTTAGAGTTATCCCAAGAGATTTTATACTAAAGGCTATTGTGAAAGGTGTTGTTTCCCTGATTTCTTTCTCAGACATTTGTATATAGGAAGGCTACTGTTTTGTGAGTTTATTTTTATCTAGCTACTTTGCTAAAAATGTTTACCTGTAGGAGTTTCCTGATGGAATTTTGAGGGTCTCTTATGTATATTATCATATCCTCTGCAAATAAAGATACTTTGGCTGGTTGTGGTGGCGAATGTGCTGGTAGGATTTGCTGAAGGAGGCGGAGGCAGGAGGATCACGAGTTCGAGGCCAGCCTGGGCTACACATTTTTGCGATCCATGGCTAGGCCCCGGGTGGATCTCTGGGAGTCCAATTAGCGAGAATGAGGAGGGTTTATAAGAGCGAGAATTGTTGAGACCAAGGTTGGATAAAACACAGGGACAAATAGCCAAACGAATGGAAACACATGAACTATGAACCAATGGCTGAGGGGTCACCAACTGGATCAGGCCCTCTGAATGGGTGAGACAGTTAATTGGCTTGATCTGTTCGGGAGGCATCCAGGCAGTGGGACCGGGTCCTGTGCTCATTGCATGAGTTGACTGTTTGAAACCTGGGGCCTATGCAGGATCGCTTGGCTCGGCCTAGGAGGAGGGGACCGGACCTACCTGGACTGAGTCTACCAGGTTGATCTCAGTCTGTGGGGGAGGCTTTGCCCTGGAGGAGGTGGGAATGGGGGGAAGGGGAGGGTGTGGGAGGGGGGAGAACAAGGGAATCCGTGGCTAATATGTAGAACCGAATTGTATTGCAAAATAAAAATAAAAAAAAAAGATACTTTGACTTCTTTCTTTCTAATTTGCCTCCCTTGATCTTCAGGTGTTCTTCTGCTCTAGCTAAGACTTTAAGCACTGTGTTGATTAGGTATGGAGAGAGTGCACAGCCTTGTCTTGTTACTGATTTTAGTGGAATCCTTTAGAATGTCTCTCCACTTAATTTGATGTTAACTATGGGCTTGCAGTGAATTGCCTTTATTATGTTGAGGAATGTCCTTTGTATCTCTAATCTCTCCAGGACTTTTATCATGGAAGGGCACTGGATTTTGTCAAAGTCCATTTCTGTATCTAATGGGATGATCATGTGTTTTTTTTCTTTCAGTTTGTTTATATGATGAATTATATTTATCGATTTACATAGGTTAAACCATCCCTGTGTCTCTAGGATGAAACCTACTTGGTCATGGTGGATGATATTTTTGATGTGTTGTTGGATTTGGTTTGCAAATGTTTTACTGAGTATTTTTACATTTATGTTTATACAGAAATTTGTCTGTAATTCTCTTTTTTGTTGAGTCTTTATGTGGTTTGGCTTTCGGGGTAACTGTGGCCTCATAAAATGAACTGGGCAATGTCCCTTCTGTTTCTACTTTGTGGAATCCTTAGGAAGACTGTTGGTGTTAACTCTTCTTTGAAAGTCTAGTGAAATTCTGTGCTAAAAACCATCTGGCACAAGGCTTTTTTTGGTTAGTAGACTTGCAACTGCTGCTTCAGTTTCATTAGGGGTTATATGTCTGTTTAAATTGCTTATCTGGTCTTGATTTAACTTTGGTAAGTGGTATATATTGAGAAAATTATCCATCTCTTTCAGATTTTCAGTAAGGTGGAATATAACTTTTAAAATTATGTCCTCATGACTCTCTGGATTTCCTTGTTGTCTGTCGTTGTGCCCCCCTTTCATCTCTAATTCTGTTAATTTGGATCTTCTCTCTCTGCCTTTTCATTAATTTGGCTAAGCGTTTTTCAATCTTGTTGATTTCCTTGCAGAATCAACTCTTTGTTTCATTGATTCTTTGTATTGTTTCGTTTGCTTGTTTCTATCTTATTGTTTTCAGCCCTGAGTTGGATTATTTCTCATCTACTCCTTTTGGGTATGATTTCTTCATTTTGCTCCTAGAGTTTTCAGATGTACTGTTAAGTTACTAAAGTGAGATCTCTTCAGGTTTTTAATGTAGGTGCTTAGTGCTATGGACTTGCCTCTCAGAAGCACCTTCACTGTGTCCCATAAGTTTGGGGATGTTGTGTATTCATTTTCATTCAATTCTAGAAAGTCTCTGACTTCTTTCTTAATTCCTGTCTTGACCCATTTTTTGTTCAGTTGTGAGTTGTGCAGTTTCCATGAGTTTGTTATCTTTCTGTTGTTGATTCCAGCTTTAACTCATGGTAGTCTGTGGTTGATATATTGTGCACCCCAATAAACTTATCTGGGGGTCAGAGAACAGAACAGCTATAATATTAAACATAGAGGTTAGGCAGTGGTAGCACACGCCTTTAATCCTAGTATTCTCTGTGAATTCAAAGCCACACTGGAAACAGCCAGGCATGGTGATTTACGCCTTTAATTCCAGGAAGTTAGTCTTTAATCCCAGGAAGTGATGGCAGAAAGCAGAAAGGTATATAAGGCATGAGGACCAGGAACTAGAGCTGGTTAAGCTTTCAGGCTGTGAGTAGCAGTTCAGCTGAGATTCATTCTGGATGAGGACTGAGAAGCTTCTAGTCTGAGGAAACAGAATCAGTTGAAGAATTGGCAAGGTGAGGTGGCTGTGGCTTGTTCTACTTCTCTGATCTTCCAGCATTCACCCCAATGCCTGGCCCTGGGTTTGTTTTTATTAATAAGACCTTTTAAAATTAATGCTACAGCGGTCTGATAGGATGCAGGGGAGTTAGTACAATTTTCTTATATCTGTTGAGACTTGCTTTGTGTTTGAGTAGGTGGTCAATTTTGGAGTAAGTTTCATGAGATTCAGAGAAGAAGGTATATTCTTCTGTGTTTGGGTGAAATGTTTTGTAAATATCTGTTAGGTCTATTTGGTTTATAATGTCAGTTAGCTCCAGAATTTTTCTGTTTAGTTTTTGTCTGGATGACCTGTCCGTTGGCAAGAGTCGGGTATTGAAGTTTCCCATTATCAATGTGTGAGGCTCAATGTATGCTTTAAACTGTAGGAGTGTTTCTTTTATGAACTTGGGTGCCCTTGTGTTTGGTGCATAGATGTTAATTGCAATGTCCTCTTGGTGGATTTTTCCTTTGATGAGTGTGTAGTGTTCTTCCCTATCTCTTCTGATTAATTTTGGTTTGGAATCTATTTTGTCAGATATTAAAATGGATACACCCACTTGCTTCTTAGGTACTTTTGCTTGGAATATCTTTTTCCAATCCTTTACCCTGAGGTGATGTTTATCTTGATGTTAAGGTGTGTTTCTTGGATGCAGCAGAAGGATGGATCCTGTTTTTGCATTCATTCACTCTGTAGTCTGTGTCTTTTTATTGCGGAATTGAGACCACTGATGTTGAGAGATATCAATGAGCAGTATTTGTTGATTACTCTTATGGTGTGTGTGTGTGTGTGTGTGTGTGTGTGTGTGTGTGTGTGTGTTACCCCTGTTTTGAATTGATTTGCTGGTATGGGATTATTTCTTCCTTGTGTTTTCTTAGGTGTAGTTAACTTCTTTAGGTTGGAGTTTACCTTCTAGAACCTTCTGTAGGTCTAGATTGGTAGATAGACATTAGGCTTAAATTTGGTTTTATCATGGAAAGTCTTATTTTCTTGATCTATGGTGTTTGAAAGTTTTGCTGGGTTTAGTAGATAGTCTTATCTTATCTTATCTTAGAGTCTGTAGAACATCTGACCAGGTCTCTTTGGCCTTTAGTGTCTCCACTGAAAAGTTGGGTGTTATTCTGATAGGTCTGTCTCTATATGCTACTTGTTCTTTTTCCCTTGCAGCTTTTAATATTCTTTCTTTGTTCTGTACGTCTAGTGTTTGATTATTATTTGCTGAGGGAACTTCCTGGTCCAGTCTATTTGGTGTTCTGTATGCTTCTTTTTTCTTTTCCCTTGATAATCATCTTTAGAGTAGGGAAATTTTCTTCTATGATTTTGTTGAAAATATTTTCTGTGCCTTTGATCCATGTTTCTTCTCCCTCCTCTATTCCTATTTTTCTTAGATTTAGTTTTTTCATTATATCTCAGATTTCCTGGATGTTTTGTACCAGGATTTTTTTAGAGTTAACTTTTTTTTATTATACCAAGGTATAATTAGGCTCCATGCTTTCCTGGCTGGCATGGTCTGCGGGTTTCCAGGGAATGCTAATTATTCTCACATTCTTAGGCTCAACCAGCCACTAGATGCTTTGGAGGAAGGGAAACTGGGAATTCTTGGCATCTCATTAAAGCTAATGCATAGTCCATTTCACTGCATTCCTTGTCTGTTCCTTCCACAGTGAAGCACACAGCACAGAGCTCTGGGTATGACCTGATCCTTCTGCCAAGCAAGGCAGAACTAGAAGCTTTGGGCCCAAATGCACATGTTAGCTAGTAAAAGGAAAGTGTCACGTGGGCATGGAGTACTTTTAGAAATTCAGGTTGAATCAGTGACCATATTTTTCTTTCTCTTTTCATCTATCCATTCATATTGTATTTTGATAAAGTCTCAAGAAGAGTCGTAAGCACAATACAAGAATTTCTATCAAAATTCACCATTTGTTATTATTTTTGCCCTATACCATTACCTCGATGGGAGTTGGCTAAGAAAAGGACAACTACTTATCCAGTAGGCCATTATGAGGATGTACAAAATACTATCTTTGTTTTATGTGTGTGTGTGTGTGTGTGTGTGTGTGTGTGTGTGTGTGTGTGTGTGTGTGTGTGTAGGTATACACGTGTGAGTACAGTGTACATATACACACGTGTGTGGATGTGCAGAGGCTAGAGGTGGGAGCTGGCTGCCTCGTTCTGTCTTTCTGTCTTCCTTTGAGACAGGGCCTCTCACTGAACCTGTTGCAGCCGCTGTGCCATCTCTAGTGCTGGAGTTGCATGTATAAGCATGCCCGGCTTTTCATGTGGGTGATTAGATCCGAACCCAGGTTGTCACGCTTGCATGGCAAGCGTTCTCACCCACGGAGTCAGCTCATATTGCTAGTTAGAGAGGCCAGGTAATTAGTTAGGTTAGTTGAGAGTGTTAGGCTCCAAACCTGAGACGAATGGCCAGGTGCTCACTTCACATGTCAGAGCAGACGCTGACAGCCAGGTTCTCCCTGGATCTGGGCCCTACCTGTTAGAGCGTCCTCCTGTCTGGCATACCCTGCCCCCTACCCTAAACTTCTTCAGCCCAGAAGCTGCGCTTCTCCTGTCTCCTCTCCTTATATCATCAACCATTTTGGTTACCTGGCCTTTTTGTCTGCTCTTTGGGTCCCTGGCTGGTGCCTTGGTCCCTATCTCTCCCCTCTCCTTTCCCCTCCGCCTCTCCTCACACGGCTCAGGGTCCTGTCTACTCTTGATTTTCCCTGATGTCCCTGCCTCTGACTATGCTCACCCACATATCCATAATAAACTTTCTCCTCCATCATACCTAGGAGCAGTCTTGGTTTTTCCTTTTTATTTATTTATTTATTTATTTATTTTTCATTCAGAGAGTAGTTATAAGAAACATTCTTATGGCAATAAGAAATTTTTGTTTTTTTTGGGGGGGGGGTTTTGTCCTTTTTTGTTTGTGTGTTTGCTTTTGTTTGTTTGAGACACGGTTTCTTTGTGTAGACTTGGCTGTTCTGGAATGATCTCTGTAGACCAGTCTGGCCTTGAACTCACAGAGATCCATCTGCTTCTGCCTCTGCTGGGATTAAAGGCACGTGGCACCACCGCCTGGCAAGAAAAATTTTAATATGGAGCCTACATGATGGTTCAGCAGGTAAAGGCTCTTGCCACCAAGAATAACCACATGAATCCCCTGGCATCTTCCCTGGAGAGGGATAGAACTGACCCTAGCAACAAGATGTCCTCTGACAGTCACATACTCACTGTGTCATGCCTGTGACCCCATACACACCCATAAACAATAGAAATAAATGCATGTAATTTCAAAAAGAGAAAAATTTAAATATGGACTACTAAAATATACTAGAGAGAAATCCTAAGCTTTGCTCATTAAATAACACTAGTATTGGTAAATTGCAATAATTTATCCTTGTAGTAAGACAAAACCTAGAAATGAACATATTACTGATGAGCATTAAGTATAAAGGAAAAGATACCAATGTTAAACAAAAATTTCAAGGTAATATGGAAACTTAAGAGCTTTTCTTTTAACTAATTTTTTTCTCTAGAAAGTGATACTGTAGAGACCTTGAAATAGTGATACTCTAGTATCAACGAGTACATTTAGTGTCTAGAGATAGATTTCTAATTATTATCTAATAAATCTTGTACAGTGAGTAATAAATCTAGAAAATGACAACTTCCATTTTTTGTGTTGGGTGCATGTGTGTGTGTGTGTGTGTGTGTGTGTGTGTGTGTGTGTGTGTGTGTGTGTGTTTGAGTGTAGCTGTCAGAGGACAACTTCCCATGTCAGTCCTTGACTTCCACCTTGTTGGAGGCAGAGTGTCTCTGTTTGTCACTGTGCTGTGGACTGCAGACTAGCCGGCCCTCCAGCGATAGCATCCTATTTCTACCTTCCATTCCTTTAGAGCAGCCCTGGGATCACAGATATGCTTTACACGGGGTTCCGGGCATCTGAAGTCTGGTGCAGCAAGCTCTTTTACCTGCAAGGACATCTTACCAGCCCCAGTTTTTAATTCTCAATGTGGCAATTCAGACAAATACCAGCGGATGACAGACACTTTAAATGAAGAATTTGGAGGAGAAATCGGATATTATACAGAGCTGACTATAACAAAAAAATGCCAATGACAAGGAAAACAATGACTTTTACAGCGGAGAAATCTGACCATCAGTGCCTTGGCCAGGCAACCCAGCAGCAAACAGCATCAGTAGCAGTGGGGGAGGGGGGGCAGCCCAACACTGCATCCTGTGGCATGGTACACTACAAAGCACATTTCTTCTGTGCCAAACTGTTTTACCTTAACCTAAACGACTTTCTAGTATACAAGTTGACAGTGTTTTGGTTTGGTACATGGTGGGAAAAGATTGTAAATACTTTAGGCTTTGTGGATGACACTTTATTCCAATTGGTCAATTTGCTGTCACGGGGCAAAGGCAGATGTGACAGCATGTAATTAAATGGGTGTGGCTTTGCTCCAATAGAACCATGCTTACAAAAGTAATCATTGGATCAGCTCTGGCCCTCAGGTCAGCTTTATTTATTAATCTATCAGCTCTATTTGGATCTCAGTTGCCTGTCTACAGGTAGTTAAGGGGAACGGGGATCCAAAGGAAATGAATACTAAGGAAATACTGCCCATACTTCAAAAAACTCAGTGTCGGGGAGAAACGTGGTACTGTTCACATTCATACTAGGTGGTGCAGGAACCTAGCTGCTTACAGTCAACACTAAGCACCGCCTCCCCACCCATGTCCTAGTGTCCCTTTCCCACCGGGATGCACCATCACCGCCAGCATCACCAGCTGCATCCCCCAACCCTCCTAAGCTGCTCTTCAAAGCCTCCTGACATAAAGTCAATCCATCCTGTTTTCCTCTGAACTTTTAATAAAAATCATGTAGAAAATAGCTTTGAGAGAAAAGGTTGAGAAAAAGATGCATGTATGTAATCAGGCATCTTTTAATTGAAGAAGGAGTTGTATCACTGACCCTTTTATTCTCAAAGGAAAAGACTTTTTTTGTTCCTCATAACAGTCTATGTTAACCATATTTCTACTAATAACTGTCATAAGATATTCTTGGTTATTTACCTACAATTTTCATGTGACACAAGACTTGGAGTTAAAAACCTCAATTTATTTCAGAAAACATCATGTAGAAGTACCTAAGGCCTGTTATAGGGAAATAATTTAAGGGATGGGGCTATAGCTTGGTGATACAGCACTTACCAAGAAAAAATAATTTAAAAGAACTTATAATGTAACAATTGATTTTAAATTAATATCAACATATGTCTTTAAAAGTTATGAGGCAGTTCCTTTCCATGCCTAAAGTTTCATCATATATCTTAGAGGAAACTAATCAAAGCAATAAGAGCTCTTCATGGACCTAGACATGTTTCTGAATCTGTATCTCATTGCTGCGTCCCCACACTGTTCTCTGAAAGCCAATGCACAACTGTGGAGTAGCCCTCTGTAGCTCAGTCATACTGGCTTCCAGGTTCTGCCTCTGGGTTTCCATTCTTGATCTGGGCTCCTCTCTTAAGAAGTCATTTTTGTGAGGATAAAGCTGGTTCCAAATCAAGGTTTCTTTGATATTTTTTTTCTCATCGCAATGAAAGTTTTGCCTGCTCTTACTCCTTAGGAAGGCGATAGCCTTGAACATTAACAGGCTTCTCTGTTCTTTTCAACAACAAAAAAAACCCATAAAGTTTGCATTGCTGGTGACATGCAAATGGAACCTAGGATCAATTTAAACCAAGTTCATGGTTAGTTTTTCTACCCCTCAGACCATACTTACAGGACGGTAGTTCTAAATGGTCATTTGTAAATAGAAATAAAAGCTCAAAGTCATAACAAACTGTCTTCCAAAGCTTCCTGAAGCTCTCTTCCAAAAAGTCAGTGATGCTCTGCTCTCTCTTCAGACTGTAAAATTCATAGTCTTTTACCAAAAGTCTGATCAAATCCCAGTCACCACTAGGAGAGAAAGCCAAGGCGTGGACTAGCACCTGTCTAAAATCATCACTAATGGACATCTGGGGGACTCTGATTCCCAGTGTGACTCAGAAAACAATGATTCTAATGGCTGCAGAGTCGGGCCATTGAGAGGAATAGAGTCCATAGATCGCCTCTAATAAGGGAGCAGAGGGATGGTTAATTGCTAGATCCATCAACCTATTTCATTTGTAAACTTGATAATAATTATTGAGAGTCTTAGGATACTGCCATGAACAAGAACACATATCCCTGTCCTCAAGATTCCCTTGGCCTAGTGGGAGGTTGAGATCCGCTTGGTAAGGACAAGCATCAGATGCTGTGGGGATGGCACTTAACCAGGCAGGGTGTGGCAGAGATGAGTCAGAAGACTAAAGGAATGCCAAATATCATTCTGACTAGATGTCTGTGGCACTTTAGAGAAAATTGAAAAAAAAAATTCTGGTTTAGAGAAAGACCTATTGAGAGAGAAGAGACTGGTAAGTAAAGGCCAAGTTATGGAAGTCCCTTGGATGCCTTAAATCTGGGAAATTCTAATTGGGTAAATTCTGATGACTTTGACTAGTTACATATAAACAGTTTGTTTAAGCAATTAATGAATGAACATAGTAGCTTATATCTTTATATTTTAAAGGTAATAACTTGTTTACAATGCATTATAGAGATTGAACTGATTCTATGATGATAGAAGAATTTCCTTGTGTAGAAATTGTATTGTCAATTGGAGTGATAGTAAGCATAGGAGTATGTTGTGGAGTATTAGTTGATGATGTCTTAATTTGTTTATGCTGTGGAACATTTGTTTAATGATGCAAAGATGTGTTCCATTCTTTTATGTTGCATTTGTTTAATCTGTGAAGCGGTGTTACTTTGCCTGTCTAAAACACCTGATGGTCTAATAAAGAGCTGAATGGCCAATAGCAAGGCAGGAAAAAGGATAGGCAGTGTTGGCAGGCAGAGAGAATAAATAGGAGGAAAACTCTGGGAAAGGAGAATGATCAGGAAGTGAGAAAAGGAGGAGAGGAGGACATCAGGGACCAGCCACCCAGCCACACAGTCAGCCATAGAGTTAAGAAGTAAAGAAAGGTATATAGAATAGAGAAAGATAAAAGCCCAGAGGCAGAAGAGACGGGATAATTTAAGAAAAGCTAGCTAGAAACGAGCCAAGCTAAGGCCAGGCATTCATAAGTAAGAATAAGACTCGTGTATTGATTTGGGAGCTGGGTGGTGGGACCCCCAAAGAGTAAAGAGTAAAACCAACCAACAACAGGAGTGCTATTGCTATAGGAAGATCTACATGTTAATACTGAAGTAGATTCAAATGGGATTAGATATACTGACAGACGGGTGAGTTGTCAGGGGAAGCAATTTATGTGAGGCCCTGGGGTGTTTGGTGGGCAGCCTAAGGAACTCAGGAACATCACTAGAATAGAATTTGAAGTATCATGAATCTCAAGTATTTTATCATTATTCTGTCTATGGTAATACAAACTCACTGCTTTGGGTAGCCTCAATAAAGACGATCTTCAGTTGAATTTGGAACTTTGACTCCAGGGCCGTGGAGTCTGCTCAGTTGGTAAAGTGCCTGTCACA
Organism: Peromyscus californicus insignis; assembly: GCF_007827085.1. NCBI lineage: Eukaryota > Metazoa > Chordata > Mammalia > Rodentia > Cricetidae > Peromyscus > Peromyscus californicus. The sequence goes on along the minus strand of NW_026294595.1, from coordinate 36,162,580 downwards.
CAAGTGCAGGGACCTGTGAGTTAAGAGCCTTAGCACCCACACAAAAAGCCAGGTGCCGTGGCACATACAATCCCAAAGCCGGAGAGAGAGATGGGAGGATCCCTGGAGCTGGCTGGCCAGGCGGCCTAGCTGAATCCATGAGTTCTGAGTTCGGTTCGAGACCATGACTAGGAAATCAGGTGGAGAATGAGGGAGATGCCCAGTGTTTACCTCTGATCTACAAATGCAAAAGCACATATATGCATGCACACCCACATGCACACCCACATGCACAAACACACACTCAAAATAATGTGCATGCATGTATACCAACAAAGAAAGAAAGAAATATAGTCTTTAGTCTATATCTATTTGTAGAGCAAATTCAGCTACCGTACATTCTACTGACTATCTGGGGGTTAATTTTTAGTAATAAGACTCTACCTTCAAATGAAGATTCTGGACACCACTGATTAAAATAGTTGATTTAAAATGTATGAGAAAAAAATCTGAAGACAATTTTCTTTTACTAAATTCCTCTAATGTTCTTTTGATGAAATGCTGTAAGTTGAATCCCTTTTGGCTTACTCACTCTGGAAACAGAGAACAATGATTCCTCTGTAGAAAGTTCCCAATCGCTCTCTGGGATCTTGCAGTGTGCCATTAGCCTTATCATTGCTATGTAAGGAGTCCTACTTTCTTCAGATTTCCTGAGTCAGTTTTCTGCTCCTGTAATCATGTCTGCTGACCTCCTCGGGAATTCCTTCTTCAGAACTCAAGTATTGATTCCAAGACATACAAAGGTCTTCCTCTCTCAAGTTTTAGTGGATGCTAAGCTGGACTTAGAGTTATTTTAAATTAGTCAACCGAAAGTAACAATGCAGCTACTGTTTAGAACACAGAGGTGCACACAGGTGCAAACACACGTGCAGATACACATACAGCAGGCATACAGGTGCAAACACACATGCAGATGCACACCCAGCAGGCACACAGGTGCAAACACACATGCAGATGCACACCCAGCAGGTGCACAGGTACAAACACATGTGCAGAAGCACACCCAGCAGGCACACAGGTGCAAACACACGTGCAGATACACATACAGCAGGTATACAGGTGCAAACACATGCAGATGCACACACAGCAGGTACACAGGTGCAAACACACATGCAGATGCACACCCAGCAGGTGCACAGGTACAAACACATGTGCAGAAGCACACCCAGCAGGCACACAGGTGCAAACACACGTGCAGATGCACACACAGCAGGCACACAGGTGCAAACACACGTGCAGATGCACACACAGCAGGCACATAGGTGCAAACACACGTGCAGATGCACACACAGCAGGCACACAGGTGCAAACACACGTGCAGATGCACATACAGCAGGCATACAGGTGCAAACACACGTGCAGATGCACACCCAGCAGGCACACAGGTGCAAACACACGTGCAGATGCACACATATCTAAAATACAAAATTTCTGTAAGAGAATGCAAACGTATTTTCCTTTATTTCTACTTTGTGTGCATGGATGTTTTTGCCTGAGTGTATGTCTGTGCACCACAGGTTTACAATGCCCATGGAGTCCATAATAAGGTGTTGTGAATCTCCTGGAGGTACAGACAGTTGTGAGTTTCCATGTGGGTGCTGAGAATCAAACCCTGGTCCTCTGGAAGAATGGCCAGTGTTCATAACTACTGAGCAGATGTAAAAGGAAAAAAAAAAAAGATGTAAAAGCCCCTGTAAACGTTTTTAACCTCAGCTTCAAGAGGAAGTCCACTAAGTGAGTCAGTGTGAACTTTATGTAGGTCGGTGTTGTGGATATAGGTCACATTTCCACAGGCCTTGGCTTGAGGCGTGTTGAACTACAGGGGAGGAAAGCAGGTTGTGAGAAGTGGAAGAGTTTGAAGCAAGAACGGGAAATTTAACCCCTAACTGTAGTATCCTTCTGTGGTTTTCTGGCTCAGTGCTAAGTCGGTTCATAGGCAACAATGTACTGGTACGTATTTACCAACCGGTCAGGCCTAGAAGGAGTGAAGTCAGCCCTAATTGGTAGTTTGCACCAATTTCAGCAGTGCAGACACCTCTGCCATAGCCTATTTTAAATGGCTAACTGGATGTCACTGAACAGAGTTTGTAAGAGGTGTGCAACTGTATACTATTTCATTTCATTTTTACCATACTGGTTAAATAATAAGCATCATTAACCTCAGAGATGGATAATGTGAAAATTAAGAAAATAATCAGGAAGTGATGGGTTTTGAGTTTTTAATACCGTTTTAAAAATAGTCTATATCATTGTAAATTTATATAAATTTAATGTGCAATAATGGGCGTGTTTAAGAACTGGCTTGCATTTGTCCTAACATTTGAGGGGGGTTGCCCTCTAGCTGATCTGGGGCTCTTACAAACGTCTATGTCCCTAGGCTCCCTAGTAAAAGGAAGCAGTAACTGAGTCCCGGAGGAAAGCCTGGTGAGCTCCTGTGCATTGCCACTGAAGGGCGAGTGTCAGGACCCGATGTGCCCCTATCAGCTGTGCTGTCTCCCCAGCACACTCCCCCAAATACCCAAGTTGAGTTGTTGTGCTCAGCAGAGAGTTTACACTAGTCCTAGCTTGTGGGGCCAATTTGCAGAAAACTGGGGGACAGCTGGTGCCCTTTGAGGTCTTGAGTAGAAAACTAGAGGCTGGGAACGGAGGCGATGCCTCTACCGTGGCCACTGCCTAGTGCAGATAGCTTTGGAAGCCAAGTAAGTCCCGAGATGTGCTGAACATGACCTTTAAAAAGTGATTTACTGGGTAATCTATGACCAAAAGAAGAGGCTCCGAGCTGGGGATGAGAGGCGCCTCTGAAGGAGGCAGCACATATTTTTGACAAGAGTTTTACAATCTCTAGGAAAAGCTTGGCAATAGACACCATCCTCAATTTTAAGAGACAGGCAGAAGCTCTCAGGAAGCAATAACGGGTAAGAAGGACAGAACTACTTGGTGTTTATATCAGCTACTTTTCTTGTCACTGTCACCAAATGCTTTGCAGCCTAAGGAGTGGAGAATTTGGTTTGTTTTGCTTTGAGAGAATGTAAGACCATCATGCTAAGGAGGGCACAGTGGGACCAGATGTCCATGGTGGGACCAGATGTCCATGGAGGGGCCAGATGTCCATGGTGGGGCCATATCTCCATGGTAGTAGGAATGTGAGGTTGCTTGCTTATCTCTCAACAGACATGGAGGAGAGAAAAAAGGCCAGTTTTCTCTTTTTTTCCCTTTTTATTTCAGTTAGGGACCCCTGCCTAAACAATGATGCCATCCCCATTCAGGCCAGATCTTAACCAATCAGTCAATCCTCTTCGGACACACCCAAAGGTATACTTCACTCAATGGTCTAGGCGTATCTTAATCCAGGCAGGTTGACAATTTGACTATCACACTGGTAAATCAGTGTTAAATGATGGTGACTCTCCAGAGCTGTAACTGGAAGGCTGATAGATATAGTACAGGAATTAGGGTTGTAGCTTCCTATGAAATTATCAAATGTGGGAAGCACCTCCGAAGACAATCAGTCAATGAATATTTTAGGAAGTAGAAAATAACAAAGGTTACAGTAGACTGTATCTTAGAACACTTGGAGACTATGACATTCATGAAGCTATTCGGATAATAAGCCAGTAAATATCAATCAATTGTAAATAGTAACAATGAGCAAAGAACAGATCATTCTTCCTATGGGTCCATAAAGAACATGGTAGAAGGAGGATTTCACACATGCCCAGGACCAGCAATATAATGGATCCCAGTCAAAACAAACTGAAACCTTGGCACACACAGGCCTATCAGTGTGAGCCTGGGAGGCTCCAGCAGCTTTGGGGACATATACAACTATGTTGAGTGTATTCCAGGATCTGAAACAGAGGGGATGACATGGGGTGTGTATTAGTTACTTTCCTATTGCTGTGACACAACACCCTGACCAAGGTGTTTGGGCTTACAGTTCCAGAAGCTTAGTGTCCATCATCATCATCAAGGCAGGGAGTGTGGCAGCAGACAGGCACGGAGGCTGGAGCAGAAGCTGAGAGCTCACATCTTGAACCACAAGCAGGAAGCAGAGAGAGCAAACTAGAAATGGTACGAGTCTATAAACCTTACTTCCTGCCTCCAATGACATCCTTTCTCCAACAAAGCCACACCTCCTAAGCCTCCCCAAACAGTGCCACCAACTGGGGGCCAAGCATTCAAATGCTGCAGACTATGGGGGACATGTCATTCAAACTACCACAAGATGCTACAAGAAGAGCTTTCAGTCAGAAGAGGTCAAACACCTGGGGTCACTATTGAGTGGGCCCTGGACCAGACAGCCTAATGCATTACTGACACAGGAAAACCCAGCAAGGGATAGTGCTGTATCCAAGGCACTAGTCATTAGAATAATTTCTAACTCCATGGTGCCAAGTTCCCCTGAATTTCTTATACAACAAGCTACGATCCCAGCAAGGCAAAAAATTCCACACTACAGCACATGGCAGGGCCCTCCCCGCAGAGAGCCGAGGGTAGACCCAAGGGACTGTATTTTACAAGTAGATTTTAGTGGAGTTGGCTTACCGCCCACTTTCTGAGAAGTACAATATAATTAAGCCCAGGCCCCTGCTGATGAGCCAGGTCTGGAAACACTTGCGCTGAACAGGCACACAGTTGCGGCAGTCCCACCTGGAGAGCAAGTGCTGACCCCTGTGAGAAGCAAACTCCCGGCCTAGCTGTGACAATTCACTTGTGGCAGTTGCCTGGAAACATCTCTTCCTTTTCCTCGGTTCTGGTAACTTTGATTTTTAATTCTGCTATGTTCCCTTATGCTTAGTACTATATATATCATTCCAAATATTTCTTGGAAATAAATAAAAAATAACAGTCTTTTTCACAGCTAGTCTAAAGAGAAAGCAAATGGCAGTGCTGGAATATTAGTTGAGCGGTAAGTTATTTTTATAGCAAACATACACATACACACACACACACACACATACACACACACACACACACACACACACACACACACATATGAGAATATCTTTGAAATTACGTTTTTTAACACAAATAGGCAATTTTAAAACACATGATTCTTCTTATATACTCAATAAGCATGTGCATTTGCAGCATTCCTATAAACACTCAACTGTTTGCATTTATAATGTGCTTTATTAGCTGAAGAGGAAGCAGTCTGAAGTTTCCACCAAATGTGCAGAGAATGCTTCTCTTTGCTAAGCTTTTGTGGCTCTTTAATCTTACGGCATTTTCAAATCCCACAAACAGGAAGGGTTACCCTAACCGGGCGAATGTGTGTGGGCTTGAAAGCTGTAAATGTTTTAAAAGACCTAGGCTCTTTGAGGCTTGTTTTTCCCTCACACTCAGAGGTTTTGGTTAATCAAAGCATACTCTACAAAGCCTCCCTTCCTAGGACGTCCACAAGTGACCTCACGCTGGAGCAGGCTCAGATAGGGTTTCCTCCAATCGTGGTGGTGAATGGTCTATTTTTGGAAAGGCTTGTTTCTGTCCCCTTTGATGCCACTTTGGCGTATGCTCGTTCTAAAGCACGGAGCTGGAGCTGTCTACACAGGATGTTTCTGTCTAAAGAACACACACAAGGAGGAAATATGGTCTGTGTCTGGCTAAAGTGATAAAATTATTTTCTAAGCCCAGGATCTCAGCAGAGGACAGATTTGCTGATGACAGTCTTTCAGGCAACCAGGGATATGGTACCAGAAAAGTATATATCCAAAAGGAGGATTCAGGAACATTCTTGTTGGAAATCACAGGGTACATTCTTTGTTTTCTTGAGATGACTGGTCACATTGTATTCACAGTCAGGAAGCAAGCAGACAGTAGAGAGAAATGTGGCTAGGCTATCAAACCTCAGGACCCCCCTTCCCAGAATCCATTCAGCAAAGCTCCCTATCTAAAGGTTCCACAGCCTTTCCAAACAGTACTTTTAGCTGGAGACAAAACGTTCAAAACCGTGAGCCTATGGGAGGGCATGTCACACCCAGACCACAGCACACAGAGTTTGACAGATATGAACTGTGATCTCTGAAAGAGGACAATTAATATTATAATGCAGGGCTGGCAAGATGGCTCGGTGGCTAATGATGCAGCCCGAGTTCAATCTGTGGAATCCACATAAAGGTAGAAGGGGCAAACCAATGTCACAGAGCTGTCCTCTGAATCTCTGCATGAGCACCGTGGCATGGGCACCCACACACAAACAATAATAAGGCGTAAGGATTTTCTGAAAGAAAGCTTATGCTGTGGAGTCTGTGGAGAGCTCATTACTCTTCACACCTACGACAAGACTGGCTACACCTCCGAGAATGAGAATCATGGCCTTTACCTTTGCTCAGTCCCAGGCAATGGGACCAATTGCCCAGCAGCTTAGGTGAGAGCAAAAGCCCCTCCCCCCCTTTCAGGAGTAGCACTGATACCCCCTATTCAGCTTAACTAGTAGACCTCACCGTTTACAGGGGTCATATTTAAGCTCCATGGCGGGCCAGGTCAGTGTTCTCTGGTCCTGATCACTGCAGTCTTTGGAAAGGGAGATGACATCTTCTCTAAGAAGCCTTTCAAGTTGTCACTCCGCTCTGTGAAGAATGTGGACAAGGAGGCACAGCCTATTTCTTCTTGCCTTTTGTCAACTATATCAAAATAGATCGATGTTTGGCTATTCATTAAAATAAAATTTTGTTAGCTTTCACTGTCTTGTTTATGCCAGCAACTTGCATGAGAACACCTTCTCTACGTGTTTTCCAGGTCCCCCTTTCCATATTCACTCCCCTCTTAGGGGTTTGATTAAAATTTTGACATAGCATTACATTTTACAGGTTGTGTATTATTGGAAGTCAGTTTCATTATATTCCTCTGGTCTATGATGCTCCTCCAGAAGCTTCTGTATTTCCTTTGAGAGCTATCCCAAGAGATGCCCTGTGGAAGACGAGTGAGGACATATCCTACTTCATGTAGGAAAGGAAATCACAGGATTTCTGCAGCCTTATTTCTGCTCACATCCAATCATGCTCAATGCTAGGGTTACCTTGGTAGGAAGCCAGGGGCACTGCTTTTGTCTTTTGCTGAAGAAAAAAAAAAAAAGACCATTTATCCCAAGGCTTAGTCTGGAAGGCTGGGTCCTCAGGCAGAGAGAAGCCTGTTGAGGGAGGCACAATGAGGACAGAGCCACTGAAGAAGCTGGCTGACATTCTAGCGGCACCAGGAGTAAGTCAGCTTTGAAGGCGATAAGCAAAAAGTGCCCTAGGAAAGCCATAACCAATATTAGTGCATTTCATTGTTTTCTAAAAGTGTTTCAAATGGCTAAACAAAAAAATTTGTGTGTGTGTGTGTGTGTGTGTGTGTGTGTCTATGTGCATGTTTGAGTATTAAGGTGCATGTGTGTGTGTGTGTGTGTGTGTGTGTGTGTGTATGTGTGTGTGTGTATGTGTGCGTGTGTGTGTGTGTATGTGCGTATGTGTGCGTGTGTGTGTGTGTATGTGCGTATGTGTGTGTGTGTGTGTGTGTATGATGTTGTTAGGTTTCTTCTTCTATTTCCCCCTTTATTTTTTGGAGACAATGTCTCTCACTAAATCTAGAGGTCACCAAGTAAGCTAGACTGGCTGGCAGTGACCACCAAGGATCCTCCAGTGCCTCCCAGACACATCCCAGCACTAGGACACTCAGGTTCTAAGTGCATGCCACCATGTCCAGCTTTTTTTGCATGAGTCCAAGGAAATGTAAACCTAGGCCCTCGTGTTCGCAAGGCAACCCTACCAAATGAGCTGTTGTCCCAGCCCTCACCAAAGAGTTCTGACGAAGCAAACACTTTATAATATTCTTACAGTGGAAATAAGAAAGGTTACTTTAAAAAAGAAAAAAAAAAAGGAGGAAAAGCAGCAACCTTCCCCAAGGTGTTTATGAAAGTAAATTTTTATGCATTTGTGTTTTGTTGTTGTTTTGGTCTGGTTTGGTTTTGTCGCCTCAAGTGTTAAGGCTGTTTGTTGAACCTCTTGGCCGATCATTTCCTAGGCTGAAAGAAAATCAACGTTGACTGCATTGCCGTGGGCAGCCGAATCACTATGAAAAAAATCTCTGGTCCTTTTGATGTTTGCCATCTGCAAAAGTTCTGAGAAACGTGGGAAGGAAGAAAGAGAAGGGGAAGGGGGTTTAAAGTAGTGTTGAGAAGCCAGGCTTTACGACTCTTGTTTACTTAAATCGTTTGCTGGAGGGTAAGGGTTGGGCTGCTTTTGTTGTCTCGGGACTGCATCTTCCAACATGCCTGTGAAGTCTGGACTCCGGCTCCAGCTCCAGCCTCATGGTGCAGGGTCTACCTTAGAAACACAGGTACAGCCTGTTATCACAAGGAGTAAAAGGAGATAAGACTCAGCTCGGGACTGGAATTTGATAGCATGGTAGCATATTTTATTAGCATGGTTTGTGTAAGTTCTGTGCTTACAAAACACATCTTTTGGATCTTTTGTCATCAAAAAATGTTACGTCTCTCCTGAGGCTTCTTCTAAAGCAGTGGTCTCAACCTTCCTAATGCTGCGTCCATTTAATAGAGTTCCTCCTGTCGTGGTGACCTCCGACCATAAAATTATTTCATTGCTACTTCCCAACTGTAATTTTGCTACTGATATGAATTGTAGTGTAAATATCTGATATGCAGGATAGCTGATATGGTTGTGACCCGCAGGTTGAGAACCACTGCTCTAAAGCATCTTCCAATGAAACTAACTGCTCATATTTATACTTTTCTTTTCTTGCCTTTAAAAACATTGTTGTTGTTATTTTCTGTACAAGTGAAAGTGTAAGCCTGCATCATGAATTCCCTTCTTCTTCTTCTTCTTCTTCTTCTTCTTCTTCTTCTTCTTCTTCTTCTTCTTCTTCTTCTTCTTCTTCTTCTTCTTCTTCTTCTTTTTCAAGACAGGGTTTCTCTGCGTAGTTTTGGTGCCTGTCCTGGATCTCGCTCTGTAGATCAGGCTAGCTTCAAACTCACAGAGATCCACCTGGTTCTGCCTTCCAAGTGCTGGGATTAAAGGCATGTGCCACCACTGCCTGGTATGAATTCCCTTCTTATACATCCATTAAAATGGCCACTTGTCATCTTAAAGATTTTTAAAAACTCAATTGCATATTAATCATGAAGCTAAACCAAGTCTGCCATCAACCCATTCATGAGTTCGAGACCCACTGTGCAAATTTTCTCATGGTGCCAGAAAGTGCTACCTCCTGTGTGTCCTTCTCAAAATGCAGTGTTAGGCTCCACCATTGCCCACTTGGTGGGTATTTCCTTCCCCTGGCTCTGGTGCAGCTGTGTGTTTGTGTATGGCTATGACCAAATGCCCGACAGGAGGAAACTTGAGAAGGATTTACTTGGTTTACTGTACCAGGCTTTTTCTTTTGGGTCACCAACCAGCTCCCAGCTCATGACACAGAGATTTGTTATTAGTTTTGAATGCTCGGCTTAGCTTAGGCATGTCTTTTGGCTAGGTCTTTTAACTTAAATTAACCTGTTTCTCTTCTTCTACATTTTGCCTCAGGGCATTATTACCTTTCTTCTGTATATCTGACTTTCACTACTTCTCTATGTCTGTCTGTCTGTCTGTCTGGTGGCTGCCTGGCTTCTTGTCCTGGGCATGTCCCTCTTTGTCTCTTCCTTCTCCCATTCTTCCTTTTCTTCTTTTTGAGGCTAGATTTCTCCTTTTTATTCTCTCTGCCTGCAAGCCCCACCTATCCTTTCTCTGCTTAGCTATTGGCCATTCAGCTCTTCATCAGACCAATCGGGCAGGCAAGGTGAAATAGATGCAGCAATCCTTTACATAATTAAACACATACCCTTAGACCATTAAACAAATGCAGCATAAACAAAAGCAACACACCTTTACACAGTTCAAGTAATATTCTGCAGCAAAAACAAATGTAACACACCTTTGCCCAGTTAAAATAATGTTCTGCAGCAGTTTACAGCTCAAGAGGCTTCTGTTCATCAGGGCAGGAAAGGCAATATTGGTAGTATTTGGCTCTTGGCTGCGGCCACAGGAGAGTGAGGCTGCTTGTTCACATCTGAGTGGATCAGGAAGCAGAGAGAAGGAAATGCCTGCCCTTAGTTCATTTTCCCATTTGTCCTAGTTTATTCAGTTAGGAACTCCAGCCCCTGGGATTATATCACCCCTATTTCAGAAGGATTTTACCTCTTCAGTTAATCCTCTCTGGAAACACACTCACAGATACACCCAAAGGCATGCCTCACTAGTGCTGTAGGCATTTCATAATTCAGTTGAGTTGGTGATAAAAATAATTTAACCATCACTTCAGGGTTTTTTAATTTGCTTTGCAGAAATAGGATTGTTGCACATATTTGTGTTGCACATAGCGCTTTCATATGCAAGTGTTTAGTAAATGAATTTGTATTGGCAATAAGGCTCACAGTGACTTGACTTGCCTGAGTGGGCTTTTAGCTTTCAGTTTATGATGAAGGAAAAACAGTGTGTCACTGATGGCTGCAATGCTCCTCCCTACTCCCGTCTTAGTACATCTGTCAGGTTTGGCTTTTAACTTTCCTGATTGTTCAAAGAAATCAGAGATGACATTTGTTCTCCTTCAATCCCTCTTCTCTCCCAACTCCTCAAATGATTAAATATCTTACAGAACCATACTTATTTTATAGGTATAAATGTGAAAACTCCTGCTGCCTCATTAAAGGCAAGTAACACTCCCCAAACTGGATTCTACTGAAATTTTTTCCGTTATCAAATAAGTTTGGACAATAAGCACATTAAGCCTTCCTCTCAAAGGTTCCTTATATACACCCCCAAAGTACGGTAAATAATATGCACAACTCTTCTCTGAAGACACCTTTTTACTTCATTTTAGGTTTTCCCAAACTTACTTGCACACATATATCATGGTCCACATGTTAATATGCAATGTGATTTTTACATTCCATGAGTTTGGAAAATGAACCAGTAGGTGCCACGTCCTTGCATAGCTTGGATCTGGAAACCCTGACTAGGGCCAATGAGGAGATGAAGAAATGAGAGACATATAGCCACAGAAAAGGGGATCAGGTGGCCTGGACTCTCTGATGGAGAAGCCACAGCACCCTGGAAACCAGCATGTTTGTTATACACATTTAAATGGAGAGGTGGAGTTGTTGTGTACAACTCAACAAGGAGATGGCATTTCTAATAGAAATAAACAAAGAAACAGGGTTATTCTATATGACTGAACTAGGAGGCAGGTTTAGCTGATCTTGGTAGAAGCAATCTCTGCAGGGGAAGAGTTTTCAGGCCATAAACATCCAGGGAGAAAGCTAGGGCAGAAGTTTTGTGCACACACTCAACATGGGCAGACAGACCAGAAAAAAAGCTTTGCCATCATCCCTCTCAGATTCACTGTAAAAAGCCTTTGTCATGCCTATGGGGCTGAGACATTGGGGTCCTTGACATGGCCATGCCTGTGTAAAACAATACACATTCACTCAGGACTTAACTTACTCCCTAAAAGTTACCACCTAATGCAGCTGGTGGTATGCTGTTCTATTATAGAGATTAAAAGATACATGTTCTCTTTTTTTTTCCACAGATTTGTGATTTCACAGATTTCACTTTTTTGTGAGAGTCCAGCTCCCACCTTTTGAAGGGTTCTTAGGAGGAGGAGAGAGGGATATGAAAATATTAGATTGAAAGAAAGACCTAGCCAATGAGAAGAAAGACAAAAACACAGGATAGTTTGGGGAGGGCCTGGATCAATACCCAGCAGCCTTGAAGGTTTATTCAAAAGGCTTTTTATAACATACCAAGGGGAGAGGCAAAAGACCTCCCCTTTGCAAGATCAAAGCACACTCTACAGCCAAGTGTAGACATTTCTAAACACCTGGGAAACACACCCATGAATAAATCATCTCCTTATGCAGCCCTGCTGGGTAAAGCAAGCCCAGATTCTCAGACCTTGAGTAAGTTCTCACCAGATAGTCTCTGTGGGCTCCCACAGGTTCCCTTTCTTAATAATAATATAAAGGGCCCCTCAAACCCCTCAGGTGGGCTGTGTCTTAGGTTGCTTTCATCACTAAACAGCCTTACCCATCATCAAGATACACTTTCTGCCAAGTTTACTCTCTCTTAGTTTGACAGTTAGCAAGAAGGACTTACCCATCTGACTATCAGCCTCTGGCAGGGGAGGGTACAGAGCTTGATCCTATGCAGCTCTGGAGCCATTTTTCCACTAAGAGCTTGCAAATAGCTGGAATGATCATAGCAATACGCCTACTCCTTATGGCTGCTATGCTTCCTAGTAAAGGAGTAGATGATGATAAATATGGAATCACCTTTTTGAATGAGTCTAAGATGTCTGCAGAGTTCTTAGCTACACCAAGCCCTTTTTTTAACCAATAAACTCTTGATGCAACCACATCAAATAAATCAATAAACTTCTGATGCAACTACATCAAATCTAAGAACTCCTTAGCATCACCATACCATGGTTCATCAATATCAACAGGTTAGCATAATTCTAGCATGAATATTACTATACATAATTATAATTCTCACAAACTTATATCCAAAAGCAAACTTTCAATAGAACTATTTACATTTTACAAACTTTAGCAAACATCCAAAAGCAATTTCTTAATGGAACTATTTATATTTTTGCTAACAAAATATAGGATACATTAACACAAGTTAAAATTAGTTTACTGTAGTGACAAGAAAATGTTTTTTCTTTTCAAAAAAATTAAAGAGACTGAGGTATATTAACTCCCCTTTTCTTTATAATTTTTAAAGCTGCATCTTGAACCTGGGTAGAAAAAAATTTAAACTTCTCCATTTCTATACAAACAGTTCATGAGTCACCACAGTTAATAAAGCACATATGCATACACAAAACAATATCTGCTGTGGGGTGGTCTGTATGTCAAATGTGTTGCTGATTGGTCAATAAATAAATCACTGATTGGTCAGTGGCCAGGCAGGAAGTATAGGCGGGACAAGGAGGAGAAAAAACTGGGAAGTGGAAGGCTGAGTCAGAGAGACACTGCCAGCCGCCATCAGGACAAGGAAGATGTAAAGTACCGGTAAGCCACAAGCCACGTGGCAAGGTATAGATTAATAAAAATGGATTAATTTAAGCTGTCAGAACAGTTAGCAAGAAGCCTGCCACGGCCATACAGTTTGTAACCAATATAAGTCTCTGTGTTTACTTGGTCGGGTCTGAGTAGCTGTGGGACTGGCAGGTGAGAGAGTTTGTCCTGACTGTGGGCCAGGCAGAAAAACTCAAGCAACAAATATCACAATTGATAGAGTCTATATGTGTAAGTAAAGTCAAAATTGTACCATTGCAATTGAATCACTCCAGTCCATCCCATTTTTTAAGTCTGAAAATTTCAAAAAGAAAGTTCTGATACCAATCTTAATGTTTCACTGAGAGCATTCTGATACTAGTCTTAAAACTCCAAATATGAAGAAACAATCAAAATTTTGTTGCAGTTCCTCTGAATGCAACAAGTCAGCTCAAATAGTCAGTCCCTGCACTTTTACTCTCAGCTACAGCTGTGCTTTGCAGTCTGTAGCCTTCCCAGGTGAAAGCTGCTAGCTGACCAGTGCAGAGTCCTCTCAAAAGAGACCTTCTTACAGCCAGCAAACAGAAACTGCATGACTTTAGCTGCTAGCTCCTCCATTCAGGTATTTACAATCCCAGTCCTCAGGCCCAACGACTCTCAACCATCTCCCACAACATGGACTCAAGGGAATAACCCAGCCACTATTAGCTGTGGCTTCCTCAGGTCCCATTACCTGCTCTGCTGGTGGCCTTGCATGCAGCACTCAGAGTCTGGGAAGCCTCTGTAGGCTGCTCTGCTTGCAGAGCTGATTGCTACACTCAGGGCAGTTCCACCTTACTCTGCTGCTGGGAGCTCAGGCTGGCCTGGTTTTTCAGTGTGTCTCAACCATTCAGCCTGGAGTACTGCTGCTGCACACTGCTGCTAGGGACTCAGATCCTGTACATTTCATTGCAGGGATGATTTCAAAACCTCTGCTGCTCCTTCCATGACAAGGCTCATCCCACCTCAGGTGTCCTATCAGCCAGAAGCTTCCCTTAGGCCCTGCACCATCTCTGCCACAGTTCTGCCCTTGGGAATGCTGCCTGGACTCTGCAGGGATCCCTGCTCACCATTGGTCATGGTAATCAGGCCTACCTCGATGTCCTTGAAATGCACACATGCAGACTCAGAGTCTTCCTTCCTTCCACTCTCTTCTTCCTTTCCAGCATCTGGTTGTGCATTGATACAGATTTCCTCCGTGTGGATGGAATGGGCATTAGGAAGAAAAGGAGGCCTGGTTACAAGCAGTTCCAGGTTCAGATCTTTCTAGCATAGTGATCTCAGAGGGGAAAGATTTTCTTTTCTGGTATCCACAATATAAATCGCAAAGATTCTGATTGTCTCAGCTGAAGTCACATGCTTACTTAGAGCCAACCACAGTGGTTATCTCTATAATATATTATTACTATTATTAACCCTATCTGATCACAGGTAAGTCCTTATTCTCAGGAAGGGGAGGAATTCTTTAAATTAGTTCCTCAAAAGACATACATGAGATAAGAAGATGCAATTCAGCAAGGGAGGATTGATAGTAGTTGGTTAGTGTGTTGGTTACTTTTCTGTTGCTGTGATAAGACACTCTAACCAAGGCAACTTATAGAAGAGTTTATTTGGGACTTACAGCTGCAGAGAGTTAGAATCTGTAATGGTAAAGTAGAAGTAGTATGTGGTGATATTGTGTTCCCCAATATATCATGTACCCTAATAAACTTATCTGGGGTCAGAGAACAGAACAGCCACTAGATATAGAGGCCAGAAAATGGTGGCACAAACGCCTTAATCCTTTGACTTGGAGGGCAGAGATCCATCCAGATCTCTGTGAGTTTAAAGCCACACTGAAAACAGCCAGGCATGGTGACACATGCCTTTAATCCCAGGAAGTAATGGCAGAAAGCAGAAAGGTATATAAGGTGTGAGGACCAGGAACTTAGAGCCTGGTTAAACTTTTAGGCTTTTAAGCAGCAGTTCAGCTGAGATTCATTCTGGATGAGGACTCAGAGGCTTCCAGTCTGAGGAAATAGGATCAGCTGAGGAATTGGCAAGGTGAGGTGGCTGTGGCTTTTTCTGCTTCTCTGATCTTCCAGCATTTACCTCAATACCTGGCTTCAGGTTTGATTTTATTAATAAGAACTTTTAAGATTCCTGCTGCAGTAGTAGGAGGCAGGCAGCTGAAGTAGCATCTGAGAGCTCACATCTTGAACCATGACCAGGAGGTAAAAAACACATTGGGAATGGCACAAGATTTTTAAAACCACGAAGCCCACCCCTAGTACTTACCTCCTCCAACAAAGTCACACCTCCTAATCCTTCCCAAACAGTTCTACCAACTGGGAACCATGTACTTAAACATATGAGCCTAGGTGGGACATTTTCATTCAAACCATCACAATGACCAACACAACTTAAGGAATAAATAGTTTATTTTGTCTTTTGGCTCCAGAGGAAGAAGAGTCCGTCAACAATGGTGGGAAAGCATGGCAGCAAGCTACGGGCATGGGAGTGAGAATGAAGGAAGCTAGCCCAAAGCTCACATCTTCATCTGGCACAAAACAAAGGAAACAAATTGGAAATAGAGCCAGGCTTTAAGATCTCAAAGACTCCCCGCCCCTAGCCAGTGACAAGGTTTTTCTAGTAAGACTGTTCCTTCTAAACCTCTCCAAATAGCCCCACCAACTGGGGCCCACATATTCAAATATCTGAGCCTCTGGGAGACAATTCTCAACCTCCACAGTAAATGCAAGAGAGATTCAAAACAACAGATGTCTACCACAGCGCAGTTTAATTATTAACTTCTAGATTTGGCCATAATAGGCAGTTGGCTCTGGTTTTCAATTTCTGTTAGAAGGAGAGGACTATAAAGTCAACTATTTTAATATTTAAGTCATTATTTTTAGAAGACATCTCTAACTTATAAGATAGTTTCTAGTTAATAAATCTAAACAGGAAGCTACCTCAGTCATTTCCTTAAGCATATAAGACTTTCTTAGCCCCAAGACGTCATATTGCTCAAAGTAATACATTCTGTGAGTGATTTTCTTAGGTTTTTAAGTAGCTAAAATGACTCTACTATGAATATTTTAGGTTGAAAGTTTTGACATTCAAGTTCTAAGGTATTCTTAGCACTACAAATTTAACTGTCTGTCCTTAGCTCTAGTGATCCCCAGATAATTGATTGTCTAGAATCTTGACTCTAGCCAAGCTGCATGTGGCTCACCTCTCAGGGGCTGTCAAGAGGCCTTTGGGTTTCTGTTTAGACTTGTCCTGAGTTGGTTCCGAGGTTTATACAAGATGACGTCAGTTGCTTGTGCCAACTCTGCCCATGGCCCGGAAGTCAATAGCTCTGCATTTAGCCCTCGGTATAGCATAGTTGTTCTGGGGGGATTTGTCTGAGAGTAATCCTGAACTTACAGGAAGAAAGGTAAAAAGATCAAAGGATTTGCAGCTTTGAAGGAGAGGAAAGTTTAAGGCTTTCGGTGAGCTAGCTACATTTGGAGTCCAGTTTCTGAGAAGTTTGTTTTGTTTTGTTTTATTTTTTTATTGAGAAAATAAGAAGATTCATGCTGGGGCCTTGGGTGGACAGATGCAAAGGAGCCAGTGATAGAGTTTTAGGGGAGCAGCCAAAAAGAGAGGACACATTCTAGGAGAGAGGTGGCCATCAGTATGGACATTGCAAACAGGTCTCACAGGAAGACGCTCTGAAAGAGACCCCTGAGTCAACAATTTGGAGTCTGTGGTAACACTGAAGAGAGTCATTTTCAGAAAGAGGAGTGAGCAGAGGCCAGACTGCAGCCAGCATGGACCAAAGGAAGAAAGAACGGCACATAGAACAGCTTCTTCAACTACAAAATGGTTCTGCAGAAAGAGTAAGGAGAGGAAGGTGGCATCAGACAAGGGAGTCGGAGCCGACAGATACATTTCTCACCCCACCTAAGAACCTGTGTGTGGGTGAGAAGACCGTGAACTGAGTGGTTAGAGGTGGAGACTGAAACAAAAGCGAGGAAGAAGTCCATTTCTGGAGCATGATCCTAGGGACAACAGCTAAGCCTCTGGTAAGGAAAGCCTGGGCTCATGGAGGAGATGGGAGAAGATGAACCTTGGCAAAGTCATCAGGACAAGGCCTGAGAAAGGAATGCCAAAGGCCTTTCCAGTGAAGCAGGGGCTGAGGATTTCTCTGCTATGGAGGGGAATTACTTACATATGAACTAAGGTGAATGCCAAAACAGATGGAGTAAACAGAATGTTCATGAAATGTGTTGAATATCCAGTAAAGCTCTCAATCGATGTATAATACATGCAGCAAAGAACTGGGGCTGGGAATTGGCAGGGTAGATGTCCAAAGAAAAGAAAGCAAGCTAATCGATGGATGTTGTGACCCTGGGGCTTTGGTTCCAAAGCCAGGAAGAAAACGCAATAAAATCTGGGAGAAAAAGCAGAGGGAGAATTAAATACTGTTAGCTTTAGGAGAGAGAGGCTTAGCCTTGTGTCTGGTACACAGGACCCAGTGAGCAACGTTGAGAAATGCAAAATTTGCTGAGCTAAAGCTGCAGGTAGGGTAAGACCATTTGAAAGCAAGTGGGAAGCTGCTAGCCGGTCCATAGGAATGAATCCCCAGGGCTTTCTGCAGCCTTTCTCAGCAGGTAACAGTGAACTGAAAAGTTGGTGTCATCAACAGCATCTCCCATGGCAACAGTCCTAACTGATGCTGAGCTCCAAGTTGGTTCAAGAAAGTAGGTTGTGGAAGAATTTGGGCCATTGGGAAAGGAAAGGTTTTGGTTACAGTTTCAAAGAACTGTTCTTCAGTGGTGGATGTGACCTGGATAGCCAGTATGGAAGCCCAAGGACCATGGTAGAGAGAGGGCCACGTAACTGTAAAGTCAGTGGGGAAATCTCTGAGATTGTCCCTGGGGATCAAAGCAATCAACTCCCCTAGGTAGCCTCCATTTCAGGGGCTGCCATGAAGGAAGTATTGTCATCTGGAAGCACTGGTTTTCAACTGAGGATAACTGGAGGAGGTAGGAACAATTAAGAGTGGGGTCATGGAATGTGCTCCAGGGGAGGATATTTTATTGTCAAGTGTGTTAAGATTTCCGGTACATGATGACTGGGGGAAAATCGTCTTTTTGTCAGTTTTATTATTATTTTAAAATCTCTGCAGATACCACAGTTTATATTCCCTACTCCCACTTATAATATTATTGGCGAAGAGTTGTGTAGGAAAAACTTCGAGGATATGTAAAGGTCTAAAATGGATTACAGAAAGTCACATAGAAACAGTTAGGAATGGTTTTAGAGATGGGTAACTAAACAGTGGCCGAAGTGGCCTGTTGGATTCATGTGGGGAAAGGCCAAAGTGACCTTTACAACACCCTTCCTGGGTCCCTCTGGTCACACCTTGTCCTCCTTGCTCTCAATCCTGCATTCCCAGGTCAAGTCCATATTCCATCTCAAGGTGATTTGGGCTTAGAACTGACTATAACCAACAGGAAATGGACCTCACTCTCATTTGCGGGTTTTGCTGCTGGTGATAAAATACCCATCTTTTTGTGGCTCAAATGACTATTCCCAGGGAAGGGAAGGCAGCTCCTGCCTCCTCTTTCGGGTGGAGATGCTTTGACTTCCTTCCTTCTGCCTTGAGTTCACTGAACAGATTCTAAATACGAGCCTGAGGTTTTCAGCTGTCATTGAGATTTGTTTTGTTCATCTGAGGGGAAAACAAGCTTTGTAACAACCACTGTTAAGACTGCCCATCAACAACACCGACCCAAGCCTGAGAAGGCTGTAGTCACCCAGGGAGCCTGCCATCCATATGTTTTGGGGACACAGGCAGGTAGGAGAGGGCAGGGTTGAATGCCAACAGCACCATCAGAAATTTCCAGTTTGGATTAAACCCGTAGCACACAGACAGAAATAAGCCCTGCCTAGGTAGTAATTTGTACCTGGTTTTGTCTTGATAACAATAGTCAGGTAAAGTCCCTTTAATGTATATATTTATCTATGTTGTAGTTCTCAGAATGTGGTCCCCAGGCCAGCAGTATCAGTATCATTCAGAAACATGCTGAAAATGCTGAGTGCAGGCTCCACTCTCTATCTTTGAATCAGAGGCCCAGGGGTAGAGGCAGCCAGCTGCCCAACCTCCAGGTGATTTAGGCTCAGGCTGAGCTGCCTGCTGTCCTCAGCCTGGGCTCTTGTTCATTAGCACCTCTGGGAGAATGTCTAACCAAGTGCTAGTGTTTGGGCCCCACCAGTAAGATGTGATGGAATTGGTAGTGCCCTGGCATCCATTTATGATGAGTTCCAGTGGTTCTAATTATGGTCACAGCTACGAACCATTGTCGCATAGTGATTCAGGAAATGGCTCTGCAACCCAGGATGTGATGATCCAAAACTAACTTATCGAGAACGACGTGGCCCTTGCCAGAGTGTCGACTTAGTCATCTATATACAAAGCAAACCACAAATCATGTGAAACATCACGGCGTGGGAACATTTCTTTTCCTTTTCTCCACTGTTGTATCCTGAACACCTGAAGTAGTGTTTGGCACTGAGGAGGTGGGAAGATGGCAATGTTGATGAATTGCATTGATACTGAGCCAGGGACTGGGTTCCAGGAGTCTCACAATGGAACAAGCTGGAAGAACAGCCTCTGTCTGGGGCGGGCCTGGGGCGGGCCTGGTTCGTCTGTTCCTGGTTCTGCAGAAGTGCTCTGAGTCCTCTTTGTTCCTGTGTCGTGCACATCTGTACCAGGATGTTACCACCTTGAGTCAGGACTCACATAACTACTGGTGGGGATCCGACTCTGCTGACGCTCTTGCCGGAGTTGAGTGGAGCCAATTTCTCCTTCTGTGGGGCTGGAGGAATGAAGCCTGGTGCTGTGATCCAGAGCTTCGGTGCTTGCCCTGGACAGACTCCTATTTGGAAGGATTCCTGACTCACCTCTGTTTTTATTTATACACCATTCCCTGGGTACCCTCCAGCTAACAGGGGTTCTCCTCCATTTGGTGGGAAGAATAATCTTTGGAGTGAGGCAAGACCCCAGAATTGATTTCCCAACAGGTAAACACCCATTCCCCAAGACACTGCTGCTGCAGTCCCTCTGGTAGGGAGACCTCGGCAGGTACCTGTCTAACACTATCATGTTGAATGCTCACGTTCATGGCTTCAGCTCTGGGAAGGAAGTTTGTTTATAAACAGTTTACTTCAGCAGAACAAATCATTTCCCCGGTACAATGGAGTGGGAAAGTTCAGTGTTGGTTACTGTACCCTAACTAAATCTCCGCCTCTCTGCTCTATTTTATCTACTGCTTATGTTGTCCTATGAGTTTGTTTTGTTTCTTTTTTTTAAGATTAATTTATTTATTACGTATACAATGTTCTGTCTGCATATATTTCTGCACACCAGAATAGGGCACCAGATCTCATTACAGATGGTTGTGAGCCACCACGTGGTTGCTGGGAATTGAACTCAGGACCACTGGAAGAGCTGCCAGTGCTCTGAACTTCTGAGTCATCTCGCCAGCCCCTGTTCTTGTTTCTTAACTGAAGTTCGTGCCGCTGTGTGCCCTTCTTGGCAAGCCTTCCCCCCTTGTTTGACATAGGTGTTTAGAGTGCAGTTACCCCATGATTCCAGCCAGGAGGAAGACCTGGATTTTCACATAGAAGCTTGTCTTGGTCTTCCTGAGGGCTCACTGACACCAGGCTTTGCTGTACCTTGAGATCCACTCACTTCTTAGAGTGCGGTGCCTAGTCAAGTCTCCTCAAGGACACACGGATTCTCTACATCTACAGGAAAGCTTACCATCCCTCCAACCTCCCAAGGGCCTGGAAGCTTGAAGTCCTTCTCAGATTATTGTTAATGCCCGGCCTGACTTGGCTGCAGCTGTTGCTTGTGAACAGTATGACGCTCCTCCTCCCCCAAGAGAAGTTGCAAATGCCTCTTTTGCGGCACTTTCCACCTTTGTGGACTCAGGGAGCGTAAAATAGAGTGAGAAATGAATGCAAGGCTCCTGTTTGGGGATTCAGTGCACAGCTTCAAACTATTGAGTTTAGCCATTTCCTGACATTGACTTTCATAGCAACAGTTTAATTTGGAGAAAATCTGCTACCTCAAATGACTAAAAGTATTTATGTGGAAAATTTTCCAAATGATTGGCTTTACTGTGTTGCCATTTTCTTTCCCCATGAATATGTGAGTATTTGGCTTTCTCCCAAGAGTTCTTTTCCGCATCACTTCTCTTCAGGAAAAAGACAGCTTTCTATCCAGAGCAGAAGTAGCGCCAGGAGTCTTTGACTTTTAAGCAAAGTATTGTTTGAATTGGAGCTATAGCATCTGTGAAAATTTATGCTCACTGTGTTGCCCGTGCCCTTGAATTTTCTCAGGTTAAGGTCATCTGAATAACCTTGAGTATATCCCTGTGGACTGGGCCTCGGTGGCCAACTCCTGCTTTCTGCGGCCCCGCCCCGTGTCTGGCTCTCAACTGCATCAGTCTTACTAAGAGGTTTTCTCCACTGCACCTCCTTCTTTCCTTCCCTGCTAAGTCTTCAGCCACCTCACCACTGTCTGCTCTTGCCAACATCACCAGTGACTCCCCATAATTCAATGCAATAATAGCTTTGGATTGTAATCAATCTTTCTGTAGCATTTGACATTTTAGATCTCATTTTCCTTACCTTCTTGGGACTGTTTATTCTTATTTCCTTAAATAGTTTCCTCTTTCTTTGTCCCTTTCTTAAGTGTTGTTTCTTTGGAAATCAGTCCTAATCTCTTTCTTTCTTTTTTCTTTCTTTCTTTCTTT